>NC_079492.1:100505584-101836656 GCF_020520425.1 Spinacia oleracea | reverse complement strand
TAGATCTTGCAAGAATGCTCAATTTGGGACCAACAACAGTATGGAGGCTCATCAAGAGGAAAATTATTAAGCCACACTCAAGTCCCTTGCATCCAGGCATTTCAGATGCATGCAAAATGGCAAGGATGAGGTGGGTACTCAGACTAATAATGGATTACACTATACCACAGGAACCAACTTATTACAGCATGTATGACTTCATTCATATTGATGAGAAGTGGTTTTATTTGACTCAAAAAAACCAGAGAGTTTATCTTGCAAACAATGAACCCTATCCACATAGAAGTGCAAGTTCAAGAACCAAGATACCAAAATTCATGTTCATGGCAGCAGTAGCCAGACCAAGGTGGGGTGAAAATGGGAATTGTGAATTTGATGGTAAAATAGGCATATTTCCATTCACAAATGCAGTTGCAGCCAAGAGGACATCAAAAAACAGAGTAAAGGGGACCATTGAAACAAAGCCAGTGAAGTCTGTGAATCAAATTGAAACAAGGGCAATGATGATCAACATGCTAATTCCAGCAATCAAGGCAAAGTGGCCACCACATGAAGGGGAAAAGGTCATCTATATCATTCAAGATAATGCAAAGGCACATATATTGCAAAATGATCCTGAATGGCAACTACACTACAAACAAGATGGGTTCACTTTTGTGTTGACTCAACAGCCAGCAAACAGTCCAGATTGCAACATCTTGGACTTGGGATTTTTCAGGTCAATACAATCACTTATGCACAAGAAAATGCCTAAAACTGTGGAGGACTTAAGTGGAGCAGTGTATGATTCTTTTAATGAGTTGCATCCTAAGACATTGTCTAATGTGTGGATGACATTACAGTTTGTTTCTAATGAGATTCTAAAACACAAAGGCAACAATGATTACCAACTTCCACACAACAAGAAGAAGATTTTAGAAGATGAAGGCAGACTGCCAGAGCAAGTCAAGGCACCTATATGGGCAGTTAATGAATGCATGCAACTCTATGATGAATGGAAAGCAAACCAGTGAAGCAAGGTGAAAACAATTAGATAACTTTTTGTGTTTTGGGGACATGTTTTTAAATTGACAAGTAAAACCAATGTGTCACTTTTGTAAGCTTAAATGCAAGCATAACATGTAGGCAAAACATTTTGTAAGCATATCTTTTGGAAGCATCAATGAATGAATCTCATGTTTAAGTTTAGTAAAGTTTTTTTTCCATCATTCTTATTCACATCAATGTAGAGTAATCAAGGCAAGGCAATAAACATCAAATGAGTACATAACAAGAACAAGGCAGCATTGGCAGAAAAAGTACAAGGCACAAGAGGTAAGGCAGCATTGGCAACACTATAAACAAGGCAGCATTGGGTTCTTAAGAACAAGGCAGCATTTGCAATATCACAACTCTAAACACATCGGCTTCAAAATGGAAATAAATAATAATATCACATCATTTTCAGATGGAAATTATTCCCATTTTGAAACCGATGCGTCAAAAGATGTAATTTTGACAAAAACAATCAATTCATCATTGATAACACATGGAATATGCCTCACATAAACAAAGATTCATAAATATCTCAGAATGTCCCCAAAAATCATTGAATCAAACCCTTTCCAATTAAACTTAGCTCCTGAAAAACATCATGGATGCTAATGGTGCATGAGTTTGATTGAAAAACAAAGGGTTTGACACTCATAAAATGAAGACTCATCACAGATCACAAGGCATAAGTACAAAAACTTCTTCACATCACATCTCTAAGCACATCGGCATCCAAATGGAAAGAATGCATATCACATCATTTTCAGATGGAAATTCTTCCCCATTGGATGCCGATGTGCCAAAAGATGTAATGGTAAGGAAACAAGAACAAAGCAGCAAAAACAAGGAAGCAATGAACAAGGCAACATCATTGACTCTCAGTTAAGTTGTTTTACATCATTGACAGATTTGTTTCTAAATGATTTACAACCTCACCACCAATTCACCAAAGGGGATACTAGATCAATCAATGATGTGACATGATCTGTATTCCCTTTGGTGATTGGTGGTGAGGGACATGTTTAGAATCAAATATCTCAGGTTATCAACACATACATCACAGATCAGAAACACTAACATCATTGAATATCAGAAACACATTATACATGTTTTGCAAGACATGAATTGCCTCTCCTGTCTAACCTGACATAAGATCTCAGAATGTCCTCAAGCATCATTGACACAAACCCTATCCCCTAACACTTAGCTCCGGAAGAGCATCAATGATGCTAATGGTGCACAAGTGTTATTGGAACATTGGGTTTGAGTCTCAGCAAATGAAAGACTCATCACAGATCAAGCATAACAATAACAATCAACAATGCATCAGATCACCATGAACTGATCAAAGCATAGGGTTTGAACCTCATCAAATGAAAGACTCATCACAGACCTCCACTGATTCATGGGACATGAAGCATTAAACAGATCATTAACATGTAGGGTTTCATTTCTCAGACATATTGACACACATCATTGATCAAGTAGTTTCAATACTATCATATCTTTAACATTCTTCTGCCGAACGGAATGATTGATATTCACATTCCATTGTGTGAAATGACATTCACTCCGTTCGACAAAAGAAGTTAAAGGACAATTATCAAAACAAAGATCTCAGAATATCAACACTAACATCATTGAAGATCACAAACCTCCTAATATTGATCTCAGAATGTCCCCAAGCATCATTAAAACAACTCCAAACCACAAACACTTAGCGCCCGAGAAATATCATTACTGATACTAATGACAGCACGAGCATTTGTGGTTAGTTGGACTTGTTCCTCAGCAAAAAAAAGACTCATCATCGATCACAATAAATAAAGGGACATTATTGTATCCTAAAGGGACATGCTTGGACATTAAGCATTCAACACCAGGCCACACTGAGAGGACTGAAATAACTCAAACCCTATCCCCAAATTATATTCATTTCATGCCTTTACTAATCCAAAACATAGTTATACTGATCAAATCTCATACTCACCAAAGCATCATATTTATCATACACAAAACATACCATAAAACAGGGGACATTAAGCCATCAAATCATGTTCATCACACAGACAACATTCCACAAAATTTCATAACCATATGGAAACACCATCATCCAATCATCATTATCAATATCAATATCATAACTTAAAATATCTAACATCAACATCCATACAACTAATCACAACATCATCATCCAAACAACAACACCCCTGGCCAACAACAGATCACAGTTGTTGGCATCCACCTTATGACTCCACAGCTAGCCAGCATTCAATAAAATGAAAAAAGGGAGAAAGGAGACAGACTTATCTAAGCATCATCAGATGCTGAAGCCGATTTTTTTCCCTTTTCTCCTTTCTTTGAGGAGGGATAACCAGATGAAAGTTGTCCTGGAGACCCAACAGCATCACCATTCTCATTTTCACACTCTCCAACATACACCAGATCAAATGAATCAGACCCACTTGGTTCCTTGCAATCAATAGGGGACAAACAACATGATTAGTGCCATCATAAAATAACAGGGGACCATGAATTAAAATCAGATTTAATCAAACAACTCAAAATAAAGTTCCAAATAATTTCAGATCACCATGGTTACCACATGCAATGAGATAAATGAAAGCAAATCACACAATAATTCCATTATAATCCAACTAATTTTCCGAATACATCCAGATCCCATTTTTACCCAAAAAATGTGAAATAATATCCCAAATACATCCAGATCCCATTTTTAACCACATGCAATGGGAAAACAGATCAACAAAACACATGAATATTCCGATTTTCTTCAAATAATTTCCAAATAGCTCCAAATAAAATCAGAACTCAATTTTAACAACATGCAATGAAAAAACAGAGCACAAAATAAAATCAAACAACTCAATTTTAACAACATGCAATGAAAAAACAGAGCACAAAATAAAATCATAACTCAATTTTAACAACATGCAATGAAAAAACAGAGCACAAAATAAAATCAGAACTCAATTTTAACAACATGCAATGAGAAAACAGAGCAAAGAATAACATAAAAAGCCCGAATGAATCCAACAAATCTCCAAAAAATTCCCAAAAAATTCGAAATAATACCAGATCTGCATTTTTAACACATGCAATGGGAAATCAGAGCAACTACTCCAGAAAATAATCCGAGTTTAATGAACAATACTCCAAATAAATCAAACATTTATCAAATCCCACTTTTTTAGACATGCAAACATTCATCAAACCATTTTAATAAAACCGACATCAATAACCCTAAATAAATCGCAAAAAATCAAAATTAATACCTCATCGGAATCTCCTTCACCGAAAAAACGCAGATCTGAGGGAGTGGGTTTCCGATCGTCATATTTTGACTCAACCTCCTCTCCTGGCTCCACTTCCCTCTTCCGAAACCATTCTTCCAAATAGTTTCGAGTACTCGTATTTTCTTTTTGGGCCAAATACAGATTGTTTTTATATTCGGCGGAGTAGGAATGCTCGTTATTGGGACAGTTGCACTTGGATCCCCAATCACAGTTGGAATCGGGGATTCTTTGACCAGAAGTTCCCACCCCAGAATCACCTCGCGTTCTAGACAAAGAAGAACCCATAAAGTACCAGAAAAACAGAGATCAGCGACGATTAGGGACCAAAAAGGGGACAAAAATAGAGGGGATCTGATCGGAAAATGATTCCGAGTAATTTTTATGAACGTTTTTCGGCGAAAACGTTTCAGATTTGCGAGATTTGGAGAGGAAAACCCAGATCAGAGGCGGAAAACCTAGGGTTTTCTCAAGAACAGGGGAGGAATTTTAAGAGAGAGAGAGAGAGTGAAATAAGAGAGAGAGAGAGATCCGAAGAGGTGAGAGAGAGAAATCAGAATGAGAGGTGAGGGAGGGATTGTGAGATAGGGATGGGTAATAAAGGGAGGGGGGGTAGGGTTAGGTTAAATAATTAAATAGGGTGGGTGGGGTAAAAGTGGGTGGGAAATGGTAGAATCTTAGGGTATTTTTTGTAAATATTGGGGAATCTTAGGGTAAATTGGTAAAAAAACTATGGCCAAAAATAGTAAAGATTCAGTAGGGGAAGAACAAAAAGAAATGCTAAAAAAGGAAATGGGAAGAACAAAAAGGAATGGAGGGAGTAGTAATTAAAAAATAATGATTGTGGAATCCCACGCTCCAGAGGAACAGAACCTTAATCTTCCGCCCTAGATCACCCAGAATTCAACAAAAAACAAAACCATTTAGCTTACTTCGTATTATTTAGCTAGTGTGTGTCCGTATTAATACACGAGATATAATATAATATGACTAAAATAAATCTAATATACATATATAAAGGAGGCATATTTGCTGAAAGATTAGAGCGCCACCTAGGATTACTAATGGTTTCGGTCAATGAAAAAGAAGATTTCTAATTTCTTTTTGAATTAAAAAAATCAAGTGCCACGTAGATAATTAATTTGACGTAGATAATTAATTAGGTGCCATGTAGATATTTTAATTAATTAATTATTAATATATACAACTCCATCGAAAATCAAGCACTTTAATAATTAAAAAATAATCGATTGCCACGTAGATAATTAATTAGGTGCCACATAGATATTTTAATTACTTAATTGATTACTAATATATACAACTCCATCTAAAATCAAACACTTTAATAATTAAAAAATGAATCTAAAGTAAAATTCATCCAAAATCAAACAATAATCTAAAATAAAATAATTCAATTTAAAATCAAACATTAATCCAATATTAGAGCGCCACGTAGAAAAATCTAATGGCTTCGTCCATTGGAGGAATATTTTCTGAAATATTAGAGCGCCAATGAAAAATAATATTTCTAAATTCTTTTTGAATACCAATGGTTTCGGCCAATGAAAAATAATGGTGCTAATTTCTTTTTGCATTTAAAAAATCAAGTGACACTTAGATAATTAATTAGGCGCCACGTAGATATTTTAATTAATTAATTACTAATATATACAACTCCATCGAAAATCAAACACTCTAATAATTAAAAAAATAATCGATTTCCACGTAGATAATTAATTATGTGTCACGTAGATATTTTAATTAATTAATTACTAATATATACAACTTCGTCTAAAATCAACCACTCTAATAATTAAAAAATAAATCTAAAATAGAATTCATCCAAAATCAAACAATAATCTAAAATAAAATAAATAAAATTCAATTTAAAATCAAACATTAATCCAATATTAGAGCGCCACATAGAAAAATCTAATGGTTCCGGCCAATGAAAAATAAGATTTCAAAATTAATTTTGAATTAAAAAAGTCGAGTGCCACGTAAAGAAATTATTAACTTCCACTCATATATTTTTTATTAATTATTTATTAATATTACGCTTATACAATTTCATCCAAAAACAAACACTTTCATAATAAAAAAAATCTAAAATGAAATTCAATACAAAATAAAAAACTAATCTAATCTAATGTATAAAAGTGGTATATACGTAGGATTTTTATTTAAACATAACAATTTAATAGAATCCGTGCATCGCACGGGTTAAAATCTAGTTAATATATATGTTAGTGTTAATATGACCAAAATAATCAACATGTATGGTTTTTTTTTTTTTTTTTTTTTTTTTTACAAAGAATAAATAAAGGAAAGAGTATCATTTACTATGCAATTTTTAGATAAAAAAAAATGAATCACATGACTCTATTAATATTACATGGGGAAAAAAAAATCCACAAACGTGCCTCTCGTAACCTTAATACGGAGTATTAGTTTTCCTTACTCACATTTTAACACCAACATGCACGTGCAATAAGCCGACCATGATAATATCTTTTATAGGAGGAGATCAAACTCTTCAATGCTTTTTAGCATCACCGACTTAGTGATCTTTACTTAAAAACATACGAAGTGCAAATTAGATTGTATAAGTATAATCATGTTAATTGTTAACTTCTTAAGTTCGTTGTTGGTGATAGAGTATAAAACTAATCTTTGGGGCTTCAACAATCAGCTTGAGCGTTTGGTTGAGTTGGTCCTTCAACCATCAACTTAAGCGTTTGGTTGAGTTGGTCCTTTGACATAATATCGGAGCCAGAGTGACACGAAGGTCAAGGGTCCAAACCTCATCCACCCCTCATATGAAGTATATCCCAAATTTTTGGTTGCATAGGTATGCATGCAGATCTGCATGCATATGAGTTTCAACTGCTTCGTTTTAGCAGTTTCAGCCTTCCTTTTTAATGCCTTATTTTGTTTCCTTTTCTTTTTTTATCACGCTTGTTTTCCAAAAATAAATCTCATTATTTGAGTAAGCTGCAAGCACACATAAGGAACAAACAAATGGACATTTAAAGTAATTTAATGAACATTCATGTTCAAAAAATAAATATGTCATTTATTTTCTATATGCTTCCTCTATTTTAGTCGTTGCTGCCTATTTTCTCTTTCTATATGCTTCTAAATTTTCTGCTTCCTTCCTTTCGACTTCCATTTTTTTCACTACATCGATCTCTTTTCTCTTTCTATATGCTTCCTTATTTGCAAATTCTTTCCTTGTTGTGTATGTCTTCAATTATTCTTCAATTCTTGCAGCCTCTCTTAATACCACATCTTCCGTTTCTAAATCGGGTTATTTTCTTTTGTTGACGCATTTATATTAACCTTTCATACAGGAAAATCATAATGTTGTTAGTTGAACATTATTTGTATAAGTTGAACATAAGATTTGGGAACTGAACATCACACAAAAGTGTTCTTATTTATGAACATATCATAGTTTTATAAGTTGAATTTAGTTGAACATGAGACTTGAGAAACTAAACATCACACAAAAGTGTTCTTATTAGTGAAAATCATCTTTTATAAATTGAACATCCTCTTTTATAAGTAGAACATGATGAATTATAAATTGAACATGACAATATTTATATAGTGCCAATTTTGATATTTTAGTAAAGAATAATTAACACCTGCTTATAAAATCTGAACATGATCTTTTAATAAAGAATAATGAACACTTGTTTTACAAAATGCTTTTCGCTCGTTGTTTGGTGGTATACTGCTTCCTTATTAATGTTGTTGCTTGCCTTTTAATTGAACATGATTCTGTATAAGTTGAACATAAGACTTGAGAAACTGAACATCACACAAAGTGTTGAAGATTTCATAGTGTTATAGGTTAAATTTAGTTGTACATAATTCTTTATAAGTTGAACACGAGACTTGAGAAACTAAACATCACACAAAAGTATTGGACATATATTAGTTTTATAAGTTAAATTTCGTTGAACATGCTTTTGTATAAATTGAACATAAGACTTGAGAAATTGAACATCACGCAAAGTGTTTAACATATCACAATTTTATAAGTTGAATTTAGTTGAACGTGATTCTTTATAAGTTGAACACGAGAGTTGAAAAACTGAGATCACACAAAAGTGTTATTATTTGTGAATATCATCTTCTAAAAGTTGAACATGATAAATTATAAACTAAACATAACAAATTTAGAATTAATATTCAGCAATAATTACCACAACCACCAAGAACAACAATACCAACCACAACAACAACAATATCAAGTTACTAAATGTAGTTCATTCTACAATTCTGAATATCGAACTTTATAAATTAAACATGCATGGTGATAGATCTAAAATCGCGCATAAAATTGTTGTTCAAAAAATGAACATCTATACTTATATTAATTTGAACATCTCCAACCACAAAATCACTTAACGACAATATGTAAATTAAAATCACAATCGGATTTGGTGACGAAACTAGCAAATTATTAAACACGAATTCGCAGCAAATCAACATCTAATAACTGCAAATTAAAGATCGATTTACAAAAGAAACTCACGAATTTCATACAAAGAAACATGGATTGGCGTAAAGAGAGGAGAGATATATTCGACGGATCCGATCGAAAATTCGCCGATCCAACCAGAAATTCGCCCGATCTGACAAGAAAATAGACAGATTCGACCAGAAAATCGACAGATTCGACCAGAAGTTCGACAGATCCGACCAGAATTTCGTCGGAAGCGCATGAGTAATCGTCGCTGTGGAATCCATCAGAGTGAAATTGAAGGTTTAAAGAGAGAGAAAATAGTAGTTTGATGAGAAAGAATGTGGAGCTTTTGATGAGAGAGAAAATGGGGTTTGATGAGAGGTTAGAGGAGAGAGAAAAATGAGTATGTATAATGTAGTGTGTTTTAGCTCCTAGCCTCCTATGCATCTAGAGATAGATGCATACCTATGCAACCATTAATTATTACACCCCTCATTTCAAAGTGAAATATTTAGCGTTGGGTAGGAGGCCCATGTCGCATCTACACTT
The DNA here is from genome assembly GCF_020520425.1 of Spinacia oleracea. Taxonomy (NCBI): domain Eukaryota; kingdom Viridiplantae; phylum Streptophyta; class Magnoliopsida; order Caryophyllales; family Amaranthaceae; genus Spinacia; species Spinacia oleracea. The sequence continues at coordinate 101,827,284 of NC_079492.1, read as the reverse complement.
CAATCCCAAAGGACTTTCGTGTGAGGTGGCTTGATAGACTATAAAACTAATTTAGGGCTTCAACAATCAGCTTAAGAATTTGGTTGAATTGATCCTTTGGAAGTTGTAATTATCATAAAAGGTCCAATGGCTTTATAGCAATCTCGTTGTCAAAATGCACCATCTTTCCATCAATCCTCGCCGTAGCTTAGAGGTAAACATTAATTCAGCTCGTATTTAAGTGCTTAACGAATAATTATTCAACCAATGAAATCATTTGGTAAATGAAATTTTGAAGGGTATATGTACCACTCCACATAGTAGTTGGTATAAGATTGTTTGAGTTACTATGGAAATTTAATAATGTACGTACTTCTTACAATAATATTACCAATTGTTCAACGTTCTTAGTTAAATAGTTGGAAGGATCCTTGCAAAATAAAACCGGGCTAGCACATTTATCCTTTGACATTACCCATACAATGTGTTAAAATGTTTGACATTACCAATTCAATGCGTTAAAATGTTAATTATGTCAAATTTCAAGTTATTGGCATAATCTCCCGTATAAAAAAGGAAAAAAAAATCTGACAAGAATTTACCATAACGATTCCCTAGAGGAGAAGAAATCGTCATTTATTAAAATATGTAAATGAAATATAATATTATTCATGTCATACAGAGAAATGTACCAAAGGAGATTATCAAAGGAAAACAATTGCGGAGGAATTAATCAAATCACTGTCGTGCCTCTCGTTTGCATTCAAAAATGGCCTGCAAGTATTAAAAAAAAAAAGACAAATTGATGAATTTAAAGGACATAGAAATGCAGTAAGAGCCAAAGAAGAGAAAGGAACACGAGCGATTTTCTACAATATTGCATAAAGATTCAATAATTCCCAAAATACATTACTTTCTAAGTTAATTCCCACCATACCGTCCACGTCAGCAAGGGAGAAAGAGAAGTATTTTTTTCCGGTTCAGCGTTGAACCGCCATCTGAGATAGTGGTTTCGTTTTAAAGCAAACCGCCATCTCAGATGGCGGTTCAATGTTATAAACCGCTATCTGAGACAGGGTAACAAAACCGCTATCTCAGATGGCGGTTTGCTTTAAAACATAACAGGGGTACGGTAAGCTTTTGTTTTGGAAGCTCACTCTAAGTTTTGATTTATCAGATAGCGGTTTACTTATGTCAACCGCTACCTGAGATAGCGGTTTAGTGTCGCTTTGTTGAAAAAAATAGACCGGGGTTTTAATACTGACGTGGACGGTATGGTGGAAATTAAGTTAGAAAGTGACGCATTTTGGGAATTTAACGTTCTTTACACAATATTGAAGGAAATCATCTTTTGATAAATATCCGATTAGAGGAAGAGCATGTGTTCCGGTTGTCATAAATTTCGTACTACATAACACATCTATTACTAAATCCGTTTAATAATTTTTTACGGTTACTTTTTGTACAAATATTAAAATCAAGGAGAGAGTATGTAAAAAGTTGGGTGAGTAAAAAGTCCCAATGCTTAATGATTAGTCAGTACAACAATAATCAATAAATTATGTAGGTAAACAAAATTAGAAGGGCACACTATAAAACTGTTTGAGTTACTAAAAAAAATAAGAATGTACACTATACTTCTTAACGTGCTTAGTTAAAATTGTTGGATGAGTCCTAGCCAAAATTACTAGGTAAGCACATTTATCAATGGATTGATATACCAATTGCCTGTTGGTTCAGTGGTGATTGGGGCTGAACTTGGTAGGGAGAACTCGTGTTCGATCCCCCGCAACAACAATTGGGAGGGGACTGGAACCTATACACCCAGAACTCGCCCCGAATCCGGATTAGCCTTAAGGGTGAACCGGGTGTTAACACCAAAAAAAAAATCAATGGATTGATATTACCAAGTGTCTTACATCAATTTAGCTAAACAGGTAAGCACATTTATCAATTGATATTACCGAGTGTGTTCCATCAAATTTCAAAATTAATTATGTGTGCAATACCGTTATCCATGTCAAAAAAAATTAAAAAAATAAATAAAAGACACTTACTACGTACTAATTAAATATGAAAGCAACAAATGACATCAATTTATCATAGTGATGACTTCGAGGAAAAACTTTGACCCAAAAATATTCTGCAAATGAAATAGAATGACAATTTAATAAATTCACATATAAAAGATCGAAATGTGGAAAATATGGAGGATAGAGAAGAATAATTTTGAGAGGAAGGCCTTTTATTATTATTATTATGAGAAAACGATTGGTTTAAGTAGTATGGGCGGATGGGCCTATGACTATGGGGTAATTAAGGTAATTTTTTCTCACGGTTAACTCCACAATTTTAGGGAAGATGATTACAAAAACAGTTATTCTGGTTTTTATTACATTTTAAACTTTGAAAAAGGGTTGAAATATGTAAGAATTTAGATGTTGTATGATCAATAAGGTGCATCGAGATCAGATCCAACAGGCGCATGATCTGGCGAAAAGAGCAGCGGAGGAAGGATTGCATTTTGTCTCGCCATTTGGCGTTAGGCCTGTTGTTTAAATTCTTGTAACTTTATCCTATGACAAAAATAAAAAAAAAGGGGTTGAAATTGGTGGGAGTGAATGAGGTTTTGGAAGTTTGTAGTTAATATTGACATTTTTATTATATAGGATAAAAAGAAAAAAATGACGGCTGTGGGATTTGAACCCACGCCCTTTCGGACCAGAGCCTAAATCTGGCGCCTTAGACCACTCGGCCAAACCGTCTTAATGATGTTATTTAGTAATAATTAAAATATATAACTAGTATTACGTAACGAAGATTATATGAAGCTAACTGACATAAAAGTTTGACCATCGATCTGATCCAATATACGTACTTGGTATTATTTACATTTAATCTTGGGTTTTGTTTTACTAGTGACTAGTGAGTGGATAATAGTTTGGTGCTACTTATCCACAGCCTCTTAAAACTACTCCACATTGTCATGGAGATTCATTATTGCACTTCATATACTTGTCCAATTGCAAACATCTTTCTTGTCAATTGTCAATTGTCATCACATACTCTAACGCCCCGATTTAGTAGACGGTAATTACACGGTACACCGGAATGTACGTAATAGACCAATTCATTCTCACTAAAACCATACGGAGTACTCCCTCTATTCCTTTTTTATCTTCCTATTTGGTGTTTGGGGTGGAAAATAAGAAAATAGAATCTTCTAATGATTGGGTGTAAGAGTAATGATTGGATGTAAGAGAAAATAATAAATAAATGAAGAAAAGTAATAAAGAAATGAAGGAGAGAGAAGATATGGTAATAAAAAATCATAAAACTGGGGTTGGATGGGTGGATGAGGAAATGTGAATGAATTAAATAAAGGATGGTGGGGAAATTTATGGTAAAAAGTAATGTCTAAAAATAGAAAGAGGAAGATCAAATAGGAACGACATTTATAGAAACAGGAAGATAAAAAAGGAATGGAGGGAGTAGTATAAACTACGGCAGTGGTTTAGGGGGCCAGGTTGTTGGTCCATACTCCTTGGTCGCCATGGTCTTCAACTCTCTCCATACATGCGTACCATAGAAAGTAAAGGTGTATTTCCTGCTTTTTATTGAAAGAGGGACACCGGACACATCACCCGCAAGAGTACCAGTTACGAGTAAACTAGGTTTTGTTTTCTTCACTTGATCTGGTATGATCTATATTTTTCTTAGTTATATGGTCTGATTTTAAGAAGAATACGTAATAAACAATAAGAATAATGTGAACAAAACATACTCAAATTAAAAAATATACCGGACCAGAAAAATCAAAAATGAAAAATGCTCACATAAAACATTAAGACCATACCAGACTAGAAATTGTCGGCCAAATCCCACACCAAAATGAATTAGACAATATTAAAAGGGTAAATTGTTTTTTCCACCGAAAAAAATAAAAGTTGTGTTTAACCACCTAAAAATAAAATAAAAATGGTTTTTTTACCACATATTAACCGGAAAGATGGACGAAAACATTATGCAGATCCAAGTGGTATGCCATTCATCTTTCTTTACAGTACGAGAACAGATTGACAACCCATTTCAACGATTATATTTTTTATTTCATTATGTTCTCCCACGATTTTCATGTATATAAACTATTAAGCTACCATTTCCCCTTACTTCCCATTAATTCACATAACATTTTCGTCCATTTTGTAGTTAAGATGTGGTAAAAGACAATTTTTATTTAATTTTTAGATGGTAAAAAACAATTTTTATTTTTTTAGGTGGTAAAAAAAATTTAACCATATTAAAAACTTTAAAAATCAGACTACACCATATTAGAGGGAGGATCATGTAATTAGGAAACTAATATTTGTGAATATTCTGTATAGTATCATTAGAATATTTTAGAGTAGTTTCCTAATGGGCCTAGGTCATTTAGTGCCCTAATTACTTTGTATATATGCTATGCACAACAGCCGTTCATGAGAACAAGAATATACAAAAAGGAGTTCTTCTTCTTCTTCTCCAAATTATTTGTCTCTGTTTATTATGGTATCTGTACGGGATGCCCTATCGGCATACCGGCAGGACACCCTGTATGATCAGAATAGTCTAAAAGACTTCCCAGAGACATTCAATTCCAGTCGGCGCTCGAACCTAATCAGGTCCAGTCGGCCTGATTAGGAAAAGAAGTGCCACGTAAGCTTGGACAGGTCAACGGGTCGCTGTCTTGCGGATCATCCACCAGATCTTCCGTACGGGTCACCCGCCTATATATATGGATCCTCATTTATTGCCAAAGGTACGTGAAAATCATCAACTATTCCATAAACTCGCTTAATACAGACTAATCTGCATTACTGACTTAAGCATCGGAGGGGTGATACTCGGACCACCCCCGAGGCTAGTTAACCTATTTCATTGTGCAGATCACAGTCGGACTCATTCGTACAATCCCAGGTCGATCCCCAACCGTTCCAAGTCTTGTACCGGAACAATTGGCGCTAGAAGGAGGGGACCTCCGACCTATTTACAATCTTTTAGAGACAATGGAACCCACACAATCTGATACCGAGAGGAAAAGCAAGAAGCCCACGCCCAAAACAACAACACCAGAAACAGTCAGCAAGGCTTGTGTCCCGCAGACGGTGAGCAAGCAGACTCCGTTCACCGACCCAGTCATCACCCCAGTAATTGCCGACTTTCATGCAAGGTCGTCGGCACCTCGAATAACGAAAGAATCACAGGCCGCTCTAGACGCCCTCATAGTAAGTGACGATCACAGTTAGCCCGCAAGTCCAGCTGGAGAAGCCGGTCAAAACCTCCAAACCCCACAACCTCGATCTTCCCAGCTCTCCCAATTCACACCTCAACAGTTAACAGTCGCAAAAGCGGTGATGGACGCTCTGTCTGAGTTACAGTCGTCGAAGAGACCAGCCGAGCATGAGCAACCGGTTTCGGCCGCGGTCGCACACAAAAGAATCAGACTGCCAGTCAAGAATCTGTTCGGGTCAACAGAGCCAGAAACCGATATAAACATCGACAGGCCAGTCGGCCGAGAAATCATCCATCACAGTCGGCTTCCGACCAGACAGACCATTCGTCCAAAAGACTCTCCTTTGTGCGACGAAATACTAGAGGAACCCATGGAAAAGATAAAAATGCCAACGACGAGGTATGATGGTACGGCTGATCCAGAGGATCATTGCAACACCTTCGAACAGCATATGATGCTTTACACTGACTCAGACGCTATGTGGTGTAAGGTTTTCCCTTCCACATTGTCTGGGCTAGCAAGCAGATGGTACAAAGGCCTGTCGGCAGGATCGATATATAACTTCCCGCAGTTACAAACGGAGTTCACACGTCGATTCATCAGTCGGCATAAACGGAAAAAGTCATCCGGAGAACTCATGGCAATCACCTAGAGAGATAGGGAGTCCCTGAGAGACTACCTAACAAGGTTCAATAATGAATCAATTACAATCCCGAAACTGCAGCAAGAAATAGCCGTCTTTGCGTTGATGAGGGGAATGCAAGACTGCGAGTTCAAGAAATATCTGGGAAGGAAATCCTTCACCAACCTCGGCAGTGCCTTAGCGAAAGCACACGAATACGTCAAGAGCGAAGAGCTAATGATGATTCCTGGCCAACATCAACCATGTCAACAACAAACATCATACCCCAACAAGAGGGAAGAGAACAGAAACCATCATGGCCACGCAGGAAGTCAGAGGAACAATCAAAGGCAGGGAGGAGGTTACTCGGGGAAAGGTCGGCAGGATGGTAGAAACTCGAGGCCATATCAAGCTTTCCAGGAATACACACCGCTAAACACCAACTGAGCCACAATATTCAACGTGAATAGAAACGAGAACTGGAAGCGGCCGGCACCGATGATCGACAGAGATAGAAACATGAGAAAGTTCTGCGCCTTTCATAACGACTGCGGTCACGTGACAGAGGATTGTCGCGATCTTAAGGACAACATAGAAGAGATGATGAGAAGGGGGTACTTCGCACAATATAAAGCCCGGCACACAAACAACCCAAACGGCAACAACACCCAGGGACGCCAGCAGGTACAGCTGCCACCTCCCTACCAGCCACCGAGAATAGAGCACAGAGCCCCAGAAAGAAGTCGGGAGGGAGAAACCTGGGGGCATCCTGATAAGGAAAGGAAACCAACCATACACGTTATAACGGGAGGGCCGATGCATGGAGGAACAATCAGTGGGGCAAATCAGGACCTGATAGAGCATCACCATCTGATAAATTACCATAGCACTCGACCATGGCCGACTCCCCCGCCCATGCCTGTGGTATACTTCTCACAGGACGACTGCCGAGGGATAATCTTCCCTCACGATGACCCGCTGGTGGTAGAGTTAGAAATAGCCCGGGCCCCCGTCAAAAGGATCTTGGTCGACGGGGGAAGCTCCGCGAACATAATCTTCTGGGAGGCCTTCAAACAGCTGAAGATAGACGAAAACGAACTATCTAGGGTTAATTACCCGGTGATCGGGTTCATGAAGGAAATAATGCCCTTGGTCCAAGTATGCATTCTATGATAAGTCTAATAAATGCGGTTCAGTATTAATTAACAAGTTAATAATTCAGTGAGATCAAGTGAGCTGAATGCCTAGCTAGAGGCCGCTTCAGTTCAAGTGGAATTAATGATATTAATCCACAGCTTACTCTTGACTGAACCCGTAGGGTCACACAAATAGTACGTAAACGGATCAAGTATTTAATGGCATTAAATACTCCATCTATGAATATTCGGAATCGACGGATCTTGGTTTCAGTGGGAGCTGAGATCGTCACAGACAAGAAATGAATACTCCGGAAACGATGATATTACCGAAAACGGAAATATGGATCGTATCGGAAATATAAATATTATCCAAGTCGTAGATGTTGCCGGAAACGGAAACATGGTACGTATCGGAAAATATTATCGGAAATGGAAATATTGCCAGAATCGGAAATATTGCCGGAAACGGAAATATTGTCAGAATCGGAAATATTATCGGAATCGGAAAATAATTCCGGAAACGGAAATATTAAATATTTGTTCGAAACGGAAATTAATTCCGGAATCGGAAATATTAAATATTGTTCGTATCGGAAATGAATTCCGGAATCGGAAATTTAATCGGAAGCGTATCGTACGAATAAGCATCGGACGAGGCCTGCCGGACGAGGGCCCAGCACGAAGCCAGGCCATCGCCCAGCAAGCCAAGCGCGCCACACGAACAGCCAAGGCCACGCCAGGCCCAGCGCAAGGCCAGGCCCAGCAGGCCGAGGTAGCGCGCACAGCGCGCGCAGCGCGCGCAGGAGCTACGTGGGCTTGTAGCTCGCGTAGGCCTCGCTGCATGGGCTGCTGCTCGCACGCACGCGCATGGGCGGCCCATCGTGGCTGCCGTGTGTGTGTGCGTGAGTGTTTGTGTTCATGCACGATTCCTAAAACATGCAGAGTTCGGTTAATGATTAAATTCCTAATTCTATTAGATAAAATTAATTAATTAGAGTTCTTGTAGGATTCTAGGTTTAATTAATTTGTATCTGAATAGGATTCCAATTCCCTTTCCATACCCCTATAAATATGTGGCCTGGGTTCACAATTTATAACGAGTTTAAAAGTATTCAAAGTGAGTTTTTGAGAGAAAAATTCAATCACACATCTTGCTCAAAAGTGCCGAAAATTCTAGTACCTTAAGGGCGATTCTAGTTGGTCAATCTTAAGGCGGATCCGGACGTGCTGTGGACTATCTACGGAGGGACGACACTTGGAGTCCTAAAGACTTGTTCTTGTTCGGTTCGGGCGCAGCTAGGGAAGGCACGCAACAAAGAGTATGCATCTAAATTATGCTATATGATTATGTGTAAATAATATGTATTCCTGGGTTAATGGTTGTTTCCGCATGATTTATGTAATATCATATGTATCATAACCTAACAGTGGTATCACGAGCCCCTTATTATTTTCATAATCTAATTTGCATAAACATGGTTAAATATTACAAATTTGCAAGAATTAAAAGGGGTGATTAATTTTCGTAATTGTTAATTAATTGCAAATTGCGTTTATTTAATTATACGTACGCAGTTTTTCGGCAGTTTCTTCGTTACTCATCCAAATCGAGTGATTTTTGTGTCAATTCCGCATGTAAAAGGCATTCTAAAATTTTGACAAAATTAGTATTTTTCTGCCGAACCCAGAATTCTCAAATTCGAAGCCTAACTATGGCTTTTCGAAGGTTTTAGTTTTTCGAATGCAAAATTTCGTAAATTTAAGATGTTAAATTAAATATTTGCGATTGTTGTTGATAAATCTTGAATTTTTGATTGACCTACTGTATATGTTTAACAAGTTTGAATGCCTAGCCTTGTTAATTATGCAATCTAATTTGTAATTATGATTAATTTGTTGAAAATTAGAATAATTTAGAATTAATTTGATTTTCATAATTAATTATAATTTAATTAGAAACCTATGATTAAAAACCACCATAAAAATTGTAAATTTATGATAAATTTTAAATTTTTACGACCTAGACCTGAATCCATGTAAATCGGAAATCAATTGAATAATAAATTTTCGATTTTTCGCCCTAAAATTATGAAATTAATATTATTTATTAATTTGTCATTAATTTTAAATATAAATTTTAAATTTTTATGCGATTCGTTCATAAAACTTGCACGCACAAAGCAATGGACGCTTCGTGTTACCCTTAAGTGGTGTTGTATAGTGCGGGCATGCGACGACGAGCAAGGGAGCTCGTCGCCCGTGCGGCACCAATGCAATGAGCAAAGCATGGTGCACGAGCACAAGGCAGCAGCCCTGCCTTGTGTCGTGGGCCACGAGCTATGAACAAATGGGCATGGGCGAAACGCAAGCCAAGGCAGTCGCGTGTGGGCAGCAAGCGAGCTGCGCCACAACGCGCACTGCCTCGCGCAAGAGCGCGCAGCCTCGCGCGCAGCGAGCGCAAGCTCGCGTGCCACGAGCGCTGCGCCCAGCGTTGCTCGCGCGCACAGCGAGCGATGTCGCGCGCACAGCGAGCGATGTCGCGCGCACAGCGAGCGATGTAGCGCGCACAGCGAGCGATGTCGCGCGCACAGCGAGCGATGGCTTGCGCGCACGACGAGGGTTGGCTCGCGCGCACAGCGAGCGATGGCTCGCGCGCACAGCGAGCAATGGCTTGCGCGCACTGCGAGCGATGGCTCGCGTGCGACGAGCGCTGGCGCGCGCGCAGCAAGCACCACAGCGTGCGATGGCTTGCGATTGGTAGAGCAGCAGCTATGCGACGAGCGCATGGGCTGCGCGCATATGGCCAGCAATGGCTGTATGCGTGCGGCCCATGGGCGTGCAATGCGTAGGGTGTTTGCGTTACGATTAGATCGTTTTGAATGTTTAATTTGAAAATTTCAGTTCACGTAATTTTAATTAATTTTAAAATTAATAATTTAAATTATTTTCTTGGATTTTAATTTTGAATATTGTAATTATAATAAATGTTATTTATTCTAATTATTTTACTAAAATTAAAATCATGAATTAATTTAAATAACGACTGAAATTAAATTAAACTTTTTGGATTCAATTATAAATTTATATGAGCTTTAAATTTTAATTAAATTTGTATGTTTCCGGTTAGACTAGAAATACATTTTTATGTTTAAAATTAGTAAAGCATATGAATTTATTGTTTTAAGTGGGAGCGCTTTTTAGTCATAAACTCTTGATTAGGTCTACAAATCCTTAAGGTTAAAACAACTTGATTAGAATTAATAAGGACTGAATAATTGGTAGATTATTGGTGCCCTTGATTAATTGCTGCAAATATTTACGTGATGCATAATGTGTTTTACTAACCAGCTATGTGGGCCATTCATGATAATGAATGGGTGAATGGTATATATTGTATATGTACTGTTTTGCAGGTTATGAAGTGACTAGTATGGCCCAAATAGGATAGAAAATATGGTCTGCGTACCATTAATTTGAATGTAATTGGTCTAAAGTACCAAAGTTATTTTTCAATTCAAATATGGTCTGCGAACCATCAAATAGTTTTAATTAGTTATAGCTTATCCTATTTGAAGAAAATGGTGCCTCCCACGGAGATTTTCAAGACGGACTTTGAAGTCAAAGCTTCAAGATGAAGTCGGGCCATACTAGATCACATTTATCTTATGCATGTTTAAGTTATTTATTGCTTTTAAATATGTCTTAAAATGCATGAGATCAAAAGCTTGATTATGTTGCATGATTAAGGATTTTAGTTCACTTAAAATCTAACCAACATAGTAAGAGCCTTAAGTTCCAAACTTAAAAATTGAGTTAAAAGGTGCCATGCCAAAATATACACTTGCTTGGATATCCTTTACATCAATCTAGTAATAGTTTTCGCTCAGCGAGGTGTTACTTATTGGTCCTAAAGGGGCAAGGTACACAAATAATTGTGAGTACATGTTAGTTTTGGTGAAACTCAACGATATAAGTAAGGAGTCCTTTTATGTCGTGGCAAAATCGATAGGTTTACCTAATAAGTTCTTAGACGTACCTATCAACCAAGAGTAGTTTCTAGACTATTAGCAAAAGGCTTTTGCTTACCTAAGATGTTCTAGGATTAAGTCGACAAACTGTGCTTAGTTCTTCAATGATTTTAGGATCTTGGAATCATTTTATTCACACCTGCCGGAACACATAACTTGAATAAAATGCTTAATAAACATTGAATTATGCATGTATGCTAGAATTTAAGTTTATTAAGAGAAACTGTGAATGGTTATTTATTTGTTTATTCTTTTCAATTGTAGTTTTTAATATGGCAAACAACAAATCATTCAACATTCGATCAATTCTCGAAAAGGAGAAGTTGAACGGGAAAAACTTCCTTGACTGGCAAAGGAACTTGCAAATAGTTCTTATGCAGGAAGAAAAGGAGTATGTCCTAGATGAGGCGATGCCCGAAGCTGCAGGCGACGGGGTCACTCAGGCAGCCCTCAATCGTTGGATTGATGCCAACAAGGATGTGAAATGTCTAATGCTCGCCACCATGATTGCGGATCTGCAGAAAACGTTCATCAACTCAGATGCTTTCACAATCATCAGTGAGTTGAAGAACATGTTCCAAGATCTGGCTCGAGTCGAAAGATTCGAGACTCATAGGCAAATTCTTGAGACCAAGCTTAAGAAAGGCGAGCCCGTAAGTCCACATGTTCTCAAAATGATTGGACTCATTGAGAATATGAGTCGGCTGGATCAGCAATTTTCTCAGGAAATGGCTATAGACACCATCCTCCATTCTCTTCATAGCGGGTATGATCAGTTCAAACTGAACTACAGTATGAATAATCTGGACAAAACGCTCACTGAGCTTCACGGTATGCTGAAGACCGCTGAAAAGACGCTCAAAAGTGATAAGCAGGATGTGCTTATGGTGCGTGGGGGCAAGTTCAAGAAATCTGGAAAGAAGAGGAATGCTAAGAAAGGTGGCAACAAGGCCAGCCCAACTAAGCAAACTGGCGCCAAATCTGTAAAGAGGAAGGTCAGTCAACCCACTTCTGAATCCGAATGCTTCTACTGCAAGAAGAAGGGGCATTGGAAGAGAGATTGCTTGAAGCTAAAGGAAGATCAGAAGAACGGAACAGTCGTTCCATCTTCAGGTATTTTCGTTATAGACTGTATACTTGCTAATTCAACTTCTTGGGTATTAGATACAGGTTGTGGCTCACACTTATGTTCCAATCCACAGGGACTAAGAAGAAGTAGAAAGTTAAGCAAGGGTGAAGTCGACCTACGAGTGGGAAATGGAGCACGGATTGCTGCATTAGCTGTAGGAACTTACTATTTGTCGTTGCCCTCCGGGCTAGTTTTGGAACTGGAAGATTGTTTCCATGTTCCAAGTCTTACTAAAAACATCATTTCAGTTTCTTGCTTAGATGCTAAGGGATTTTCCTTTTTAATAAAAGACAATAGTTGTTCGTTTTATTTTAAAGAGATGTTTTATGGATCTGCTAGATTAGTCAATGGACTTTATTTATTAGATCACGACAAACAAGTTTATAACATAAATACCAAAAAGGCCAAAAAGGATGATTCAGATCTCACCTATCTGTGGCATTGTCGATTAGGCCATATAAACTTGAAACGCTTAGAAAGACTTCAAAAGGAAGGAATTCTAGAACCATTTGACTTAGAGGATTATGGTAAATGCGAATCATGTTTACTTGGCAAAATGACAAAGCAACCTTTCTCTAAAGTTGGAGAAAGAGCAAATGAACTATTGGGTTTAATCCATACAGATGTATGTGGACCAATGAGTACAAATGCTAGAGGTGGTTTCAGCTACTTTATCACTTTCACTGATGACTTCAGTAGGTATGGTTATGTCTACCTAATGAAGCATAAGTCTGAATCCTTTGACAAATTCAAGGAATTTCAGAGTGAAGTAGAGAATCAATTAGGCAAGAAGATTAAGGCACTGCGGTCTGATAGAGGCGGTGAATATCTGAGCTATGAATTTGATGACCATCTGAAAGAATGTGGAATTCTATCAGAATTGACTCCTCCTGGAACACCACAATGGAACGGTGTGTCGGAACGGAGGAACAGAACCTTGCTAGACATGGTCAGGTCAATGATGGGTCAGGCCAAACTTCCATTAGAATTTTGGGGACATGCACTAAATACAGCTGCACTCACTATAAATAGAGCTCCGTCTAAAGCTGTCGAAAAGACTCCATACGAATTATGGTTTGGAAAGCCTCCAAATGTGTCTTTTCTTAAGATTTGGGGATGTGAAGTATACGTCAAACGATTAATTTCAGACAAACTTCATCCAAAATCTGACAAATGTATCCTTGTGGGCTATCCAAAGGAAACAAAGGGGTATTACTTCTACAATACATCTGAGAACAAGGTGTTTGTTGCTCGAGATGGTGTCTTTTTGGAGAAGGATCACATTTCCAAAATGACAAGTGGGAGAAAAGTAGACCTCGAAGAAATTCGAGTTGAACAACAAACTCTAGAGAATGCTCAAGATGACATTCAGGATGAAACTCAGAGATCTTTAGAAGAATCTGGTGAGAATCATGGTCAATCTAGAAATGTTACCCCGCGTAGATCGCAAAGATATAGATCTCAACCGGAAAGGTACTTAGGTATTTTGACGAACGAGAGCTATGACGTTCTATTACTTGAAAGTGATGAACCTGCGACTTACAAACAAGCTATGACGAGCCCTAGCTCCAAGCAATGGCAAGAAGCCATGCAATCTGAATTAGACTCCATGTCTGAAAACCAAGTATGGGATTTGGTCGATTTGCCAGATGGCTACCAAGACATTGGAAGCAAATGGGTTTTCAAACTGAAAAAGGACAAGGATGGGAAACTTGAAGTTTTCAAAGCTAGATTGGTTGCAAAAGGTTACAGGCAAGTCCACGGTGTGGATTACGATGAAACCTTTTCACCAGTTGCAATGCTAAAGTCTATTCGGATAATGTTAGCAATCGCTGCATATTACGATTACGAAATATGGCAGATGGATGTCAAAACTGCTTTCTTAAACGGCGTTTTAACAGAAACTGTGTTTATGACACAGCCTGAAGGTTTTGAGGATCCAAAGAATGCTAAAAAGGTATGCAAGCTAAAGAAGTCAATCTACGGATTGAAGCAGGCATCCAGGAGCTGGAATATACGTTTTGATGAAGCAGTCAGTGACTTTGGTTTCATCAAGAACGCAGACGAATCTTGTGTATACAAGAAGGTCAGTGGGAGCAAAATTGCTTTCCTAGTATTATATGTCGACGACATATTACTTATCGGAAATGACATTCCTATGTTGAACTCTGTCAAGATTTGGCTTGGGAAATGTTTTTCGATGAAGGATCTAGGAGAAGCACAGTACATATTGGGCATCAAGATTTACAGAGATAGGTCTAAAAGGATGATTGGACTTAGTCAAAGAACTTATATCAATAAGGTGCTTGATAGGTTCAAGATGGCGGACTCCAAGCGAGGCTACCTACCCATGTCTCATGGAATGACTCTAAGCAAGACTCAGTGCCCAAAAAACACTTGATGAGCGTAGACGAATGAATGGGATTCCATATGCATCATTGATTGGTTCAATAATGTATGCTATGATATGTACACGCCCGGATGTTGCGTACGCACTCAGTGCTACGAGCAGATACCAGTCAGACCCAGGAGAGGCGCATTGGACTGCTGCCAAGAACATTCTGAAGTACCTGAAAAGGCACAAAGATGACTTCCTGGTCTATGGTGGAGATGATGAATTAATTGTTAAAGGCTATACAGACGCAAGTTTCCAAACCGACAAAGATGATTTCAGATCACAGTCCGGGTTTGTCTTCTGCCTCAACGGAGGAGCAGTAAGCTGGAAAAGTGCTAAGCAAAGCACCATTGCGGATTCTACAACTGAAGCGGAGTACATTGCTGCACATGAAGCAGCAAAGGAAGCTATATGGCTAAGGAAGTTCATAGGTGAACTTGGTGTAGTCCCCTCCATTAAAGGACCAATAGCCCTGTATTGTGACAATAACGGAGCTATTGCACAGGCAAAAGAGCCTAGACACCACCAGAGAGTCAAGCATGTACTTCGTAGATTTCACCTTCTACGAGAGTTCGTTGAAAGAAAAGAAGTCGAGATAAGCAAGATTGGAACTGATGACAACATATCAGATCCATTAACTAAACCTCTGCCGCAAGCGAAGCACAACTCGCACACTGCAGCTATGGGAATCAAGCATATTGGAGAATGGCTTTGATGTCTCTGTTTAATGTTTTAAAGTTTTAGAGTTTAAATCTTTGTAAAACATTATTGGTTAATCATTCACAATAAATGAAAAGAATTCATTTTTCCATTTAATTTGTGGTTTATTAAATGATGAGTCCCTTCAATTTGACGATATATTCAAGATAGACTGTCAGGACCAGTCCTGTGACTAAGAAATGTCTATCAAGTGAACTTGAATGTCAAAGGTTGAAAATGGTCCCTAATCGGAGTTTTCTATAAAATTGGACGCATAGAAAACGTTAGACGATTAGAATGCAAGATGACTAGTAGTTTTGTTTCTTGAACTATGTGGACATGGCAATGTCATAATCATTTGCATAGATACTTACTTTGGGAAGACTAGTATCGGACAAGACCTATGAAACTTTACTGTAAGAGATGAAAATCTGTCATAAGTAAATTTCATTAAATTATTAGACACTAAATCCTCAATACCTGAGTGATTTGAGATTACTTGTTTGAGAACTGGTTGCTTTGACGTTGACCAACCGTCGCACCGTAAAAGGAGGCTATAAAGGCAACGCTCAGGTAATCACCTATCAAACGAAGTCTAATCTCAAGATCGCAAGATTGGGATTGTCCTCCCATAAATCGGGATGAGATGCTTAAAAGTTGTACAAGGCCACTCGGAGAGCTAGAAACTGTGAAATGCATGGCCGTGCTCGGATGAATCATAGGCTATGATTATCTGTTTATTTGATCAGTTGAACTCTGAAACCGAGGAACACCTCTGGACATAATAAGGATGACAACTCTTACCTTATGTTCAAGAGCAAGCATCGAGCGACAAAGGAATTAGGAAATGCACACTTGTCCCTAAGGACAAGTGGGAGACTGAAGGAAATAATGCCCTTGGTCCAAGTATGCATTCTATGATAAGTCTAATAAATGCGGTTCAGTATTAATTAACAAGTTAATAATTCAGTGAGATCAAGTGAGCTGAATGCCTAGCTAGAGGCCGCTTCAGTTCAAGTGGAATTAATGATATTAATCCATAGCTTACTCTTGACTGAACCCGTAGGGTCACACAAATAGTACGTAAACGGATCAAGTATTTAATGGCATTAAATACTCCATCTATGAATATTCGGAATCGACGGATCTTGGTTTCAGTGGGAGCTGAGATCGTCACAGACAAGAAATGAATACTCCGGAAACGATGATATTACCGGAAACGGAAATATGGATCGTATCGGAAATATAAATATTATCCAAGTCGTAGATGTTGCCGGAAACGGAAACATGGTACGTATCGGAAAATATTATCGGAAATGGAAATATTGCCAGAATCGGAAATATTGCCGGAAACGGAAATATTGTCAGAATCGGAAATATTATCGGAATCGGAAAATAATTCCGGAAACGGAAATATTAAATATTTGTTCGAAACGGAAATTAATTCCGGAATCGGAAATATTAAATATTGTTCGTATCGGAAATGAATTCCGGAATCGGAAATTTAATCGGAAGCGTATCGTACGAATAAGCATCGGACGAGGCCTGCCGGACGAGGGCCCAGCACGAAGCCAGGCCATCGCCCAGCAAGCCAAGCGCGCCACACGAACAGCCAAGGCCACGCCAGGCCCAGCGCAAGGCCAGGCCCAGCAGGCCGAGGCAGCGCGCACAGCGCGCGCAGCGCGCGCAGGAGCTACGTGGGCTTGTAGCTCGCGTAGGCCTCGCTGCATGGGCTGCTGCTCGCACGCACGCGCATGGGCGGCCCATCGTGGCTGCCGTGTGTGTGTGCGTGAGTGTTTGTGTTCATGCACGATTCCTAAAACATGCAGAGTTCGGTTAATGATTAAATTCCTAATTCTATTAGATAAAATTAATTAATTAGAGTTCTTGTAGGATTCTAGGTTTAATTAATTTGTATCTGAATAGGATTCCAATTCCCTTTCCATACCCCTATAAATATGTGGCCTGGGTTCACAATTTATAACGAGTTTAAAAGTATTCAAAGTGAGTTTTTGAGAGAAAAATTCAATCACACATCTTGCTCAAAAGTGCCGAAAATTCTAGTACCTTAAGGGCGATTCTAGTTGGTCAATCTTAAGGCGGATCCGGACGTGCTGTGGACTATCTACGGAGGGACGACACTTGGAGTCCTAAAGACTTGTTCTTGTTCGGTTCGGGCGCAGCTAGGGAAGGCACGCAACAAAGAGTATGCATCTAAATTATGCTATATGATTATGTGTAAATAATATGTATTCCTGGGTTAATGGTTGTTTCCGCATGATTTATGTAATATCATATGTATCATAACAGAGCCTGGAGAATGTGCGTAATGGTAAAGAAATCAAGTGGAGCATGGAGAATGTGCGTAGACTTTACGAACCTCAACAGAGCCTGCCCTAAAGACTGCTATCCACTGCCTAGAATCGACAAGTTGGTAGATTCGACCAGTGGTCACGCTTTACTGAGTTTCCTGGATGCGTTCTCAGGTTATCACCAAATTAGTCTGGCAAAAACAGATAGAAAGAAAGCGGCCTTCATTACAGATGGAGGGGTGTATAATTACAAGGCAATGCCATTTGGGTTGAAGAACGCAGGGACAACCTACCAGAAGCTGGTGGACAGAGTCTTCGCGGAGCAAAAAGGCAGAAACATTGAGGTGTATGTCGACGATTCAATCGTCAAAAGCAGGGAGGCAGCAGACCACATAGAAGACCTGAGAGAAACCTTTGCCAACCTGCGAAAATACCAGATGAAGTTAAACCCAAAGAAATGTGTCTTTGGGGTAAAATCGGGGAAGTTTCTAGGTTTCCTCGTCAGCGAGAGAGGTATTGACGCAAATCCAGAGAAGATTGAGGCAATCCTCAATTTCCCTCAACCGAAGAGCGTCAAAGATATCCAAAAACTTACCGGAAGGATGGCCGCTCTTACCAGGTTCATCAGTAAATCAGGAGATAAGGCGATGCCGTTCTTTAACACCCTCAAGCAGAACGGAAAATTCAAATGGGGGGAAGAAGAGTCGAAAGCATTCGAGGTAGTGAAGGACCACCTAAAGAGATTGCCAACCATAGCTAGACCGGAAGAAGGTGATAGGCTACAGCTGTACATATCCGCGTCCCCAAAAACAGTCGCTGCCGTCTTGATTGTCGAGAAGGAGAAGGTTCAGCAACCGGTATACTTTGTGAGTCATATCTTGAACGGGGCGGAACAGAGATATCCGCTGATAGAGAAATTGGCATACGCCGTCCTGATAGCGGCAAGAAAGTTGAGGCCATATTTTGATGCGCATACCATAGAAGTCTTGACCAACTACCCCTTGGAAAAGGCGGTCCACAAAATGGATACATCCGGCAGATTACTGAAATGGGCAATCGAGTTGTCAGAGTATGACCTGGAGTTTAAACCAAGAACAACAATAAAAGCACAAGCCCTATCCGATTTTATAGTAGAAGCGTCCTATGAGGACGAGAGACTCGAACCAGGAACATGGGAGGTCTTTGTAGACGGATCCTCCGCTCAGACGGGATCTGGAGCCGGCATCGTGATGAAATCTCCGGAAGGAGATTTATTTGAATACGCCATAAAATTCGAGTTTCCAGCATCCAACAATGAGGCGGAGTACGAAGCAGCTATTGCCGGTATCCAGTTAAGCCAATCAGCCGATGCTAAACGAGTGACATTGATCATCGATTCACAGTCGGTGGTTAACCAATTTTCGGGGGAGTATGAAACAAAAGAGGCGAGAATGAGAAAGTACTTGGAGAAGCTAAAGCAGGCGGCTGCACAGCTAGAGAAATTTGAGATAAAGTTGGTTCCCAGAGCGGATAACTCAATGGCAGACACACTGGCAAAGTTGGCAAGCTCAAAGGCCGTCGACCTGAAAAGGTCGGTCATGATCGAAGTCCTAAAAAGAAGAAGCACGGAAGGAAAAGGAAAAGAGATCATGGTTATTGCAGACGGAAAAGAATGGTACGACGACATGTGGGCATATAAGGCAACCGCGATTCTTCCAGAGAACCCAGAGGAGGCCAAGAAAATAAAGAAAGATGGACCTTGGTACATCATATACATGGGCAGATTATACAAACGATCCTTCAGTCTACCGTTGCTAAGATGCTTGTCGGCATATGAGTCAGAAAAACTCATCGAAGAGATACACGAAGGATCATGCGGAAACCACGTCGGAGGCAAAACACTATCGTTGCTCTGCCAGAGGCAAGGATACTATTGGCCGACAATGCTAGAAGATGCACAGAAGTATGTGAAGAAGTGCGAGAAATGCCAACTATTCTCTCTTGTCATAAAGATGCCGGCGAACGACTTGACGCCCATACTCAACCCAATACCCTTTGCCCAATGGGAGATGGATATCATAGGTCCTTTCACGACCGCTTCTGGAGGAAGAAAATTCCTTATCGTAGCAGTAGACTACTTTACAAAGTGGATTGAAGCTGAACCGGTAGCAACGATAACAGCCAATCAAGTACGAAAGTTCATATGGAAAAATATCATCACCCGTTTTGGCCTGCCAACCGCAATCGTCTTCGACCATGGGACACAGTTCCATTGTGCACCCATACAAGCATTCCTCGGTATGTACATGGTCAAATTTGCATACGCCTCAGTGTGCCACCCTCAGAGTAACGGCCAAGCGGAGGCGGCCAACAAGCAGATACTCAATGCCCTAAAGAAGAAACTGGATGAGTACAAGGGAAAATGGGCAGATATAGTCCCAGAAGTGTTGTGGGGAAACAGAACAACGATAAAGGAGGCAACGGGAGAAAGTCCGTTTAAGCTGTGTTTTGGATCGGAAGCAGTCATACCTGCAGAAGTGGCCCTGCCCACCTTCCGAATCCAACACTACGTGGAGGAAAACAACGATATCCTCTTAAGGCACCAGCTCGATTTCCTACCGGAAATACGGTTGAAAGCGAGCATACGGTCAGCAGCCTACAAAAACAGAATGAGCCGAGCATATAACAAAAGAGTACGACACAGACCTCTGGAGGTAGGAGATCTGGTCCTTAGGGGGACAGCAGCAACCTGTAAGGCTCACACCGATGGAAAGCTAACGGCTAACTGGGAAGGACCATATCAGATATGGGAAGAAATAGTGCCAGGAGCATACAGACTCATGCAAATGGATGGTACCACACTAAAAAATTCGTGGAACGCGGATACCCTGAGAAAGTTCTATGTATAAGCTGACTCAAATGTAACCTCGGCCGTTAGTGCCGCTTTATCTTCTACTTAAATTGAAATGCAGGATAAGTTGCAATAGCAAGAAAAATAAGTACTCCTGGCACGACTGTGTCGTAAAGCCAGCCATTATCCAAGTACAAAAGCCCAGACGGCATAAGTACTCCTGGCACGACTGTGTCGTGAAGCCAGTCATTATCCAAGTACAAAAGCCCAGACGGCATAAGTACTCCTGGCACGACTGTGTCGTAAAGCCAGCCATTATCCAAGTACAAAAGCCCAGACGGCATAAGTACTCCTGGCACGACTATGTCGTAAAACCAGCCATTATCCAAGTACAAAAGCCCATACGGCATAAGTACTCCTGGCACGACTGTGTCGTAAAGCCAGTCATTATCCAAGTACAAAAGCCCAAACGGCATAAGTACTCCTGGCACGACTATGTCGTAAAGCCAGCCATTATCCAAGTACACAAGCCTAGACGGCATAAGTACTCCTGGTACGACTATGTCGTAAAGCCAACCATTATCCAAGTACAAAAGCCTAGACGCGCGGCATACGTACTCCTGGCACATCCATTATTCAAGTTCAAAGCCCAGGCGGCATTAGAACCCTTGGTACGAAAAATGTCGTTAAGACAACCATCATTCAAATACAGAAGCCTTAACGACCTAAACAGTTGCACACAAGGCATAAGCACAAGGCAAGACAAAGTAAGTATGCCAACCTAGTAAAAATACAAATATAACCTTGACAGAAAAGACTGCAAGTTGGCAATCAAATTTAAGGGCAAAATTAGTACTAGAACGATTATCACATTTAGCTTTGCCGAACAAGAAAGCGAAAGTCAGAAACACCAAATGATTATCTTAAGTGATAAGCTAAAATTAGCAAGGGTTACAAAACATATACAAGTCTACATTACAATAAACGACAACCACCACCCTAAGTAAATGCGGAGGGAGTAACTGTTAAATAGGCACATGATCACAGGCACAACAGTCGGCCTCACCACAAAAAAACAAAAGTTATAAAAGTTGTTCATAAAATACGTGCCGAAAACAGCTTAACACAAGACTTGATAAAATCCCGCCAAATAACAAAAATGGACGACAAAGTCAGCAGGTACGAGCCGCATTTGAAGAACCACAGGAAGACGCTGGTGATGACTGCCAAGACCGTCAATCCGGTTTGGTCGGCTGGATCCCAGTATGCCGACTCAGGCACATTATAATCCACATACTCTCTGGGATCAGCATTTTGTATCACCATGTCAGTGAACGTCTGAGTCTCGAAGCCGGTTGGTTTTAAATGCGACTCTTCGTCCACATAAGCATCCTCAACCTTAGTCCACTGATCCTTCTTCACTTTGAGCGCATGCACCACGCAACGATGCGCAGCAGTCCAACCACCATTATAACGATCTTTCATTGCATCGTTATAATAATCAGACTGCTGAAACTTAATGATTGCGGCCTTGGCAACATTTCGCCGATTGTCCTTCTCCTTCTGCAAGGCCGTCTTGAGAGCCTCCAAGTCAACCTCCAGTTGCCCAACCTTCTGTTTCTCAGCCTCAAGCTTAGCCGGCATCTCCTCAAGGTCCTTTTTGTAGGTCTTAGCCGACAGCAAATCTGTTTCCAATTTAGCTATCGCTACTCGACACGAATCAGCCTGATTGTTGGCCTCAACCAGATCTTTCGCTAACTGTTCGTTATCGGCAGTAGACCTCTTCAGACGACGCTGATAGTTGCGGTAGCACTCAACCAAATCATTACCAGATTGAGTCATCTGAGAACAGCCAATTAAAATAAATAAAATAACGACAGTCCATAGCAAAGCAATTTATAATACAGATAGCGAAAGATAATAAAATACCCGATAAATGTCGTGCATCAGGCTGGCATCCGGCGCCTCGATCACAGCAGGCGGACAAGGGCGGTCGACAGGAGTAGTCACATGACGCAAAGCACGATAACCCAAATCTCCACCAGATCGAGGATCATCAAACATGATGGTTCCCCCCTCGCTTGACGTCAGTTAAGGGATTCCATATGTCGTGCGGCTCTCCGGCAGGATACTCAAACGCCTTAGCAAGTTCAGGCGAGGGGGCTACCTTCTCATCCTCAATAAAATTTCCACTGCGGACAGGAACCCCATATTTTAAACCAGAGCTCGCTGACTTGGTTGGACTATGGCGGCGGTGAGAAGTGGTCTTGTGGGAAGGAGTACGGATCAGATCCGACTGCACTTTTTTGCGATTGAGCTTCGATAAAGGATCTCCATCCAACAGCTCCAACGAGTCCTCAGGCTCCTCAACAACCCGCGCACCGTCTTCATCTTTGTCAACACTCAGAATAGGTTGATCAAGTACTCTAATCGTCTTACCGTCATCGTCACGCTGTGTGCGTTTGGATTGGTTAACTTCCTCGACTTCGGAAGGAGTGGACCGTTTTCTCTTGGTACCACCCCCGCGATCGCTGGGTATAGCTTTGAACCGTTGAACACTCGACATATCAACCGACTCCGACACTGCCTTAGTTGATTTCTTTACTAGAATGCGCTCGACACGTGGCACCTTACCTCGATTGACAACTACAGCCGGCTCCGTCTGACGAGATGCACGCCTCTGAAATATTCGCTGACAGTAAGGAGGAAGTGTGAGATACTTTTGCTTCGGAGGTGCAGGTGTAGAAGTTTTAATTCTCCACTCGTCGTCAAGCCCGAGCAACTCCTTTTTCAGCAAGTGATGGCCTTCAGAGAGAACAACAAATAAACAACGATTAATACCAAAATAACATATCAAAAAGCCAACACAACACAACATAAACCATTAACGGCAGCATGAGTAGGACCAAGACCGACTGCACCCAAAGCAGGATTGGACAAGATATAATATGTACTCGACAACCAATAAGCCGGTACCGTCTGGGGTTTGCTCAAGCCAACGTCCACATACTCACAAAGGACATGGTCAAACGCCCTCTGTTCCCATACACCCAAAGGCCTCTGATCCAGGTGTTCCATCCGGGGTCGCACACGATGAAAAGTTCGACGAAGAGGAAAGTCAGCGGGCACCCTTAACCAGTAGAAGTGATCTTTCCAATCCCTTAAGCTGGTCAGTTTGGGAAATACTGTCATACGTTCTGGCCTGGTGAAGATTGTATACCATCCACTCATACTCCCATCTTTTTTTAGCCAGTGCAGCTCCTTAAACAGATTCAACGTCAATGGCCATTGCTTGAAGGAGCATAACCAGATAAACGCAATCAGGTTGCGGATCGCTATCGGCGATATCTGGGCCAAACACACATTCCACGCCCGCAGCACCCTAACCACGAAAGGATGGAGAGGAAAGCGAAGACCAAAGTCGAAATGCTTCGTGTAAACGGCAACGCAGTCGTCAGGACAGTCAAATACAGTCGCTCCCTCCCTTGGTAAGATAAGAGAATACTCCGGAAGAAAGCTGTAAAATACGGAAGCATGACCAGCATAATTATACTTCTCTGCCTCCTTACGAAAATCTGTATCAATCCTTTGAGTCCTCACCTTACAAACTGCAGCCGGTAACTCAGTTGTGTTATATTGAGCCGACTCGTCATCAAAGTCGGCCGCCAAATCTGCAGCCTCCTCATCCATCACATTCTTCAATAACACCTCAGGAGGATCATCCTCATTAGACTCCGCAATCGGCTTGGCCCTAAGACCGTTCCCAGCCGAATTGTCGTTAGGCGACTCCAAGATAGAATCACTCGGAGTACTAGGCTCACCCCCAGGCTCCCCAGCATTTGCATCTACAACCTTGGGCTCCTTCCCAGGTCGGCGGCCACTCGTAGACGGATCCTCAGCAAACGTCAATGGCCTAGACACTGCAAAATTCCCGATATTAGTTCCATACTCGTCAATACCAGCACCGGAAGGACGAGTAAAATCCCGAAAGCTCCTAATATGGTAACGAAAGGCCAAAGGTTCTACATCCAACACCGGCTCCGACTCAGGAACATTGTGCGAGTCAGGTCACAATTCCCTTTCCATTCTAGCCCGCAGGTCGTGATACTTTTTCGACCTAAGTTCGGCAGCAGTTAATAAAGTAGTCGAGCCATAACGCTTGCGCGTGTTGATAAATTGAGAAAAAGGAATATAAGGAGTCCTAGGCAAACCCCAGCCGACAGACGGTCCACTAGGTTGCGAAGGCTGAACAGTAGACCCAGAATTTTTACCTAACACGGTACGCTTCCCTTCAGAAGTGCCGCCAGACCCGACTGGAGGAAAGGATTCATCAGACAAAACCCCACCATCGTCATACCCAGCCCCACTAACCCTATTCGCACTATCATCACTACCCGATATATTTAAAGAACGATAAACACACAAAAAGGAAAAAACTCGAAAGTAAAGGGAAGAATTTGTACCTCGATATCACAGAAGGGAGGCGGGAAAGATTGCAGGACGACCACCAGGAATTCCACACGAAGGCGGCGAAGAAACACTCGAGCAAGCAACAGCGACGGTAAAGTAAGATGGAAAGAGAGAGAAAAAAGCAAGAGAGATCGGAAGGAAATGAAAACCGAAGAAATTCTAAAAATAAAACGGTCTAAATATAAGTCAAAGAACGGAAGCCGAAGCGTCATCATTAAGGGACAGTTGAAAAGACGTGGGGTCAAACACGTGGACGGCCATGATGAAGTATTAAAAAGATATAAACGACACGTGGCAAATTCAAAACGTAAATATCCCGCCAAGTGTACAGTCGGAGGCACATGCAACAACACTCTAAAAACAAGGGGGCTAGTCGTCCAAACAAAACAAGGGGGCTAGTCGTCCAAACAAAACAAGGGGGCTAGTCGTCCAAACAAAACAAGGGGGCTAGTCATCCAAACAAAACAAGGGGGCTAGTCGTCCAAACGAAGCAAGGGGGCTAGTCGTCCAAAGAAAGCAAGGGGGCTAGTCGTCCAAACGAAGCAAGGGGGCTAGTCGTCCAAAGAAAACAAGGGGGCTAGTCGTCCAAAGAAAGCAAGGGGGCTAGTCGTCCAAACGAAGCAAGGGGGCTAGTCGTCCTAACGAAGCAAGGGGGCTAGTCGTCCAAAGAAAATAAGGGGGCTAGTCGTCCAAAGAAAGCAAGGGGGCTAGTCGTCCAAACGAAGCAAGGGGGCTAGTCGTCCAAAGAAAGCAAGGGGGCTAGTCGTCCTAACGAAACAAGGGGGCTAATCGTCCAAAGAAATCAAGGGGGATAGTCATCCATGACAAAACAAAGCCCCAATACTAGTTAAGCAGGGCACCCATACTTGATGGGGGCTAGTTACAACATCAAATCTGGCTGCCAACTCCTCAACCAGCATCTACCCCGGGTTCATTTCCATCTCTGTCACAGAGCAACTGTAGCAGTAAACGTACTACAATCACTCTGAGGGGGCTAGTTGTACGGGATGATTCTTCTTTTCTCAGAGCAACTGCAGCAGTAAACGTACTACAGTCACTCTGAGGGGGCTAGTTGTACGGGATGCCCTACCGGCATACCGGCAGGACACCCCGTATGATCAGAATAGTCTAAAAGACTTCCCAGAGACATTTAATTCCAGTCGGCGCTCGAACCTAATCAGGTCTAGTCGGCCTGATTAGGAAAAGAAGTGCCACGTAAGCTTGGACAGGTCAACGGGTCGTTGTCCTGCGGATCTTCCACCAGATCTTCCGTACGGGTCACCCGCCTATATATATGGATCCTCATTTATTGCCAAAGGTACGTGAAATCATTAACTATTCCATAAACTCGCTTAATGCAGACTAATCTGCATTACTGACTTAAGCATCGGAGGGGTGATACTCGAACCACCCCCGAGGCTAGTTAACCTATTTCATTGTGCAGATCACAGTCGGACTCATTCGTACAATCCCAGGTCGATCCCCAACCGTTCCAAGTCCTGTACCGAAACAGTATCGGAGCTAGATTAATTAACCAATTTTTTTTCATTCTTATTTATTGCTGCAGCTTTGCTCATTCTTCCGCACAAATTTTGTTTCTTCTCATCTTTTGAATCTGCACAATGGGTGACACTAGTAAAACAACAATTGACGTTACATCACAATATTATCTTCATCCCGCAACCAACACAACTCTGGTCATCTCTCCAGTAGTGCTGCGTGATGACAACTATGGTGAGTGGGCTCGATCGGTCCGCAACGCTTTCACGGCAAATAACAAAACAAGGTTTTTGGATGGCTCCATAAAACCACCAACGACAGCATCAACGGAATTGGCTCAGTGGGTACAGGTGAACTCCATGCTTGGTGCTTGGATTCATAACACACTCGACGCATCTATTCGATCGACGGTTCCTATTACTCCTAATGTCAAAGACATGTGGGATGACATTAAACAACGTTTCTCGACTGGAAACGGTCACCGGATCAATGAACTCAAGCGACAAATAACAACTTGCGAACAATTAGGAGACTCGGTGGTCACCTACTAAGGCAGACTCCGTAAGCTTTGGGAGGACCTAGATGCATTTTTGACCCCACCATGTTCATGTGCACTACAAAAAAATGCGGCATATTGTGACGCTTTTTGGGACAAATTGCGACGGTAAAGAGTGTCGCTATTTCACGTAGCGACGCTTTGTGAGAGGGTCGCTATTTTCATTGCCGCTATTTACCGACGCTTTAAAGCGATGCATTTCGCCGCCGCCATTTGGGATATAGGGACTCTATAGATAGTCACAATATTTAGACACCAAAAAGCGTCACTATTTGCACGCTTATAGACACATTTCTCCGCCACTATAAAGCATATAGAGACGCTTTAGACACCCGAAATATATAGACTCTTATTAGAGTCCCCATATGTGTACTTTCGTGCGAGTTCTCCTCATTCCCTCCAAAAAAATTTAGACCCTTTGAAGCGTCACAATTTGCATCATATTATATATATATATATCAATTAATCTAAAATCACAAATTATTTATAAAATACATGTTGACCATAGATGATAATAATCAAATACTCTACGTACTACATTATCATAAAACACCCGTAACGTCGTGCTTTGATTAATTTAGAAAAAGTGACATATAACAATATAAATCATCCATACATTAAATTGATTTCCAGAGTCTAGTTAACTAAAATAAAAGGAATATGTTAAAACAAAAACAACTTCCTAACATCATTTCTTCTACAGGATAGTCCAAAACTAAATAAAAACTACCTCCTGACTACATACAAACTAATTACCAAGTAAACCTATTGCTATACTAGCTTAAGATAACTTGTTGATCTTGATCTACATCATTACCACTTGAATCATCAATAATCTGCAAAGAAAATTTAATATGTCAAATATGTCAAATATATATATATATATATATATATATATATATATATATATATATATATATATATATATATATATATATATATATATATATATATATACAGAGCATGATGAACACATTTTAAAATTAAAGGAAAATTAACAATATCATTTGAATCACTCAAATTATATTTTTCAAGGTAGATCAAGCAAACACTTATTCAATCTACGATCTTTGAATAATTTGATAAATTATAGTTCAGCAAATTCAATCATACATGAACATTATTAAAAAAAGGTCCAGGTATCTCCGCGGAAAATGAAACAAAGAAAAAAAAAGTCTAGGTATCGCAGCTAGAGATCTGTAATATTTACACTTAGTTCCCTATGATTCTTCCTATCCTGCTCTTTATGGTATCCTTTACAACTTTTACAAAAGAATCAGTATGTATAACTTCAAAATTCCAAATTGCATCACTTCTAACTCTCCATATTGGTATTACTAAGGCAGGAACAACAGTTTACTGCACCCTTTTCTGGAATCTAGAGCCTTTGTAGTCCTTCTGTAGCCATTTCAGCAAGTATAACAAATTAATTCTTGAAGTTCTTATCCTAATCTGGTCTAAAGCAGCCTTGCTGCAGACACAACCAAAAGACAGGTGCTCAAGAGTTTACCAGCAGCCTAGCTCTCTATTTTAACATTCTACGCTAGAATTGGCTTACACAGTATGATGGTAATTTGGTACTTTGTTGTGGTCTGAGCTCACGATCGAATTTGGAGCCTAATCCTTTTTAGGTGGAATTTTAATGACCATGGTTAAGCCATATTTAGTGTCCTTTGAAAGCTCTGTTAAGCCATATTTAGTGTCATTTAAAATTATTAATAGCTTCATTGAGCATTCCTATGTTTATTTCAGATTGTTTATGTGCTGTGGTGGTTTGATACTTTAAACTTTGAACATTGATTTTGTTTGCAGCAACTATATTTTCTTATGGACAGAGAAGAAGTGGCAAGACATATACAATGGGAGGAATTATAGAAAAAGCTGTAACAGATATTTACAACCATATAATGAATGTAAGGTTCTGATCATAGAAAGTAAAAGCTCAGTTTAAGCTTAGTATGTTTCGTCCTATAGTTGATATGTCAAGCTAATCGCTTGTCCCATGATTACAGACCCCGGAAAGAGAATTCACTAGCAGGATTTCTGGACTAGAAATCTATAACAAGAATGTCAGAGATCTTCTCAATTCTGAATCTGGTCGCACCCTTAAGCTAGAATCTAGGACCGGTTAGTGTGCTGGAGGGGAGAGATTGGTTTCTATGCACAAAACAGCTAAGTTGGGTCCACATAAGCTAGAAATTCTCATTTGTTTTGAAAATAGTAACTCGCCCCTTCCCAAAACTGTAACAGAAATACAAAAACATGAAAACAAATGCATACACGCCCCAGTGTAATTCGTAAATAACATACATGACAGTTAAATAGGCAAAGGCCCCCTACTTGGTATGTGCTACACTGCTATATGAATCTTTGAGTGCCCAACTCCTTTCTTACATGAGCTGATGATTGTATCTACTCAATTTTTCATTTCTTCTTTTCTTTGTTACTCGCAAATAGAATGTGGCATGATTATGATAAAAGTTTACAAACTATTGTGTACAAGTGTTTTCGATATGTTCTATGTCTTCTTTATTACTATGTTTTCCTTCACATGGTTCTCCCTTCTCTTGTTTTCTTGTAAGTATATTCTTTGTTTGATACATCTGATGTTATTTTATGGTTCCCCTGAGTCAGATTTCTAATTTTGCTACCTTGATGTTGGAGAAGAAGGAAAAGGAGAGACTAAATTGTACTGTGGAAGAGTACAATGATAAACGAAGGATTTGAAAGCGAGAAGTTCTGAAAGCATCTGTAAGTGACTGATCTACTAGCAGGTAGGGGAATTGAGTATTTCAGCATAATCCAGATAAGAGGCTTAGATGACTAACTATTTGATAGTAGAGTATTTCAGCATAATCCAGATAAGAGGCTTAGTGACTGATGTTATGTTTATACTCATTCAGAACATGTGTCTCACATTTCTAACTTCCTTCACTATTTTATACTACGTAATAATAAATGTAACCTTTTTTGTCAGTCAGTGGATTTGAAAAAGTTAGTCTCACTTTAGCGCTTTACTCACATCAACACATGATACACTGATGCTTCAAATCATGTATTTACCAAAAACTGATCACTCAGGCAATACACAAAAGTCGTATTATACCCAACAGTTGAAGAAACTATATAATGGTCTGCTACATTCAACCCCCCACCCCGGCCTGTCTTTGAATTTGACTTGTACCACACAAGATATAGCAGGCAACACACCACAACCACCTAGAATAGATAGCGGCATAGTGCCAGGACAGATGATCTTTCCTTTGACTTCTTTCTCCTTCTTCTTTTTCTTGAGAATCTTTCCAGATGATCCTTGACGGAGATAAGACATAATTTTTGCAATTTGGTCCAGCACAGAACCATCAACACTTACGGTAACCATTTCCTGCACAAGCAATTATCACATTCATATGAAAGTTTACGCTCAAATATGAACAAAATATAGGCAGATTACCAACCTCGGGTACTGGACAGTCAACTTTACTTCTATGAAACGTAGTTGGGATATCATGAGAATAAACATTGTCCTGCCATGCATAAGAAGTAGCTTTGAGTACATCCAATTTATAAACAATCAGTCAGGACAACATTTATCTTCCTCGAAGCAATCCTATACATACAATCTGGACCCGTCAAAGTTGTTACATTGGATCACGCTTTTAATCAATCTACCAGTCAGCACAAATAGCTTTACATCCACCCCATCAGGATAAAGAAATGAAAAATAGAGGTTTCTGTAATTTGTGGATTCTTAGGCAAAAATCAAATAGTTCGCAAAAAAAAGGGAGTATACTATAAATTATAGTAAATTTATACATAATATGTCTAAGAGTCAAAAGATATATAGCTATATTAAATAGATAATGTTTTATATGATTTCCAGTGAGATCATACAAAACAAAGATCGGAAAGTATACTGAAATGATTAAAAAAGATCCTTGGAGGATAGTCTTCCAGGTGTTAAGTAAAAATCAGTCTGCTAATTATATTATGATATAGAATCAGAAATAATAACTGAAACTTCTTGACAGACTAGAAACTTTCTTATACAAAAGAATCATAGATAAACACCAGATCTAAAAAAGAACAAGCCTGTGACAGCAGCATAAAGCTTGTTTCATTTACCATATACTATTATTAAAGAATGATGATGGTAATGAGAGCACCGCTTATAGTCCTATCCAAGTTTATATAACATCAGCTTGGTGTCTAAATGAGGTATTCCACACAAACTGATAAAAGTACAATAACACTTATCCAACAACTTACCATGTCAAAAATAAATGACATTCGCCCAGGAAGAAACATCTCATTAGCTGGTAATTTGTTACTCCCTCCGTTCCTAAATACGTGTACACTTTAGACATGTACACGGTAATTAATAAAATTGAATGGTGTGTAAGAGGTAATGATTGAGAATGTTTTTTTTTTGGAAAGGAAAAGTAGATAATTGTTTATTGATAAAGTATAAATAAAAGTGGAGGTGGTGATTGAAAAATGGGAAAAGTGTAGAATGTGTAAGAAAAGGTAATAATGATGTATAGAAAAGTGAGAAAAATGTATGGAAAAGTGGAAAAAGTGTATAGAAAAGTGGGAAAGGTGTATGTCCAAAACGGAAAGTGGACACATAAAATGGAACGCCATAAATGGAAACTGGACACGTATTTAGGAACGGAGGGAGTATGACTTACTACATATATTGCATGACGAGTGCATGAGTCGCATGACACATCCTTATTGGTTTCAACGTTTTGTAGTTTCATTCACACTTTAAACTGTTGTTGTGCTGCAACAGGATATAAAATTAAAGGCAAATTTGTCAAAAACTACCTAATAAAATTAAGGGTGATGATAAAGGTCGCAAGTTGCGACAACATTTAGTTGTCGCAATCTTACGTGTCGCAGTTTAATTGGTACATATAGGCGACACGTAGGCTATGAGTCATAATAATATTTTTACTATCAATGCAATATTTTTACTATGAAAATATGTAAATAAGGTAGTCGATATAAATAAGGAAATAAATTAGAATATTAAGATTTTCCTAGTTTTTTTTGAAACATTTAAAGTAGGATATATAAACTAAATATTTTATTTTTCAATTTAAATAATGACACATAAGCATGCCATGTAATCATTGTGACACGGCTTAAAGGTCGCATGTTGCGACCTTTATCATTTTCGTAAAATTAATTATTTGAAAAAAACTACCTTATAAAAAAAATGTTGCAATTAACTACCTTATAAAAAATTTATGTTGTAAGGCCCTGTTCTTTAGAGCTGAACTAAACTGAACTGAAGTGAACTGAATGCTCCTGAACTGAACTGCCAAATAAATCCTGAAACTGAAATTAAGCCAAAAAGAACAGGGCCTAAGATACTACATTTTCTCGAATTAAACGTTTGATCGATATTCCGGGATTGACTTTACCATATATATGTCACGTGCCATTTAATTACGTCTTTCCCGTTAGATGTCGCGTAAGATGCACCTAGTAAATTCAACGTCGTAATTTTGAATTAATGCTCATAATCCGGTCAAAGGTAGTATCCTACAACATAACATTTTTATAAGGTAGTTTTTCGCAAAAATCATATTTTATAGGGTAGTTTTTGACAAATTTGCCAAAATTAAACTAGATAAGAGTTTACTCAAGTACAGAATTTTTTTAAAAAAAAGAGAAGAAATAAAAATTGAAAGAATTTTAAAAATAAAAAAAAAGTAAACATAAAAAAAAAAAAAAAAAAAGAGAATCAGAAACATTGAAGTTGTATAAGTGACATGAAGTCATGAATGTATATCTCTCCCTCCAGTCGGCACTGGGTACCTGGCAACTCCGAGAATCAGCCATTTGAAACAAAACATTTAATGGGAAAGGTGTGAATTTTGGCCTTGAGGTCCTCAGCATAAAACCAAGGTCTCCACATAATGTGCACTCTAACAAAATCCTTAGATTTCCTCAAATGCTGTACGTGTCTACTTGATGGGTTGTAATGTTGTAAGACATGAGTTGTTCATTTACGAACTAAATTTTCATTTAGGAGATTCTACTTTAGATGCCTACACAGTACACCACAGAATTTCTATTTCAAATGTACAGCTTTTAAAGATCGAACTTGTAGGCGACGACAAGTAAATGAGTAAACTTGAATGGTTTATCTATTATCATAACTGAAGGCAGCCATTTTATATCATTATTCACTAGAAGGGACTAATCTGATACAAAAACCACTATAGCCTTCCGGACAAAGGGACACCCATTATACTTGCAGTTCCAAATTTACCAAAAATTCAACAGCTGTTTGCAATAACAAGATATAGTAAAATGTTTGTATCCTTATAAATATTTCATATGGCAGTTGAGTGGCAAGGTATCACTTCCTACAAGCCCATTGATGATATTCCTTATACTTCCCAAAGTTCCCGTTCACTAAGATAATCAAGTCAAGGATCTCAGCCAGAAGGGCTTCTCTGCAAGTCTTTCCAAGGCAGAAAAAACCTACAGACTACAGTCATCTTAAGCCTTACGGTACTGTCCATTTTAGAAAACTAAAGTTTGATGAATATTGACAGTTCCAGTTCATTACCTTTATCTATATCTCAAAAAATTGGATTTAAATCAAAACTATATAACAGGGAAAACCAATTAGTACAGGTTGCAGATACAAATTTCAGTCCATGACTTGAGTAGCCCATCATACCAAAAAGATAACTCCGGACAGATAAGCATAGAGTATATCTTACATTATCAGTAAAAAAAAAAAAAGGTACAAGCATCAACAGAAGTTCCATACTAACTACCAGTGAGAGATACATACTTGTTATAAATAAAATGATATAACAACCGAAATATATAAGAATATTTTACCTACAAGGCATTTAGCCAGTCCTAGCATTCTGTTTACAATAGACCTACAAAGTACAATACCCCCTATTTTTTTTGACACGGAAACAACTGTCCAAAAGAAGCATCACCGATTCACCTCCTACCGGCAACAACTACGAACTCTGACTTGTTCTAAGAAGCTTCACTGCCAAAGGAAAATTATGCTAGTGTTTTATTTCAAAATGTTTCAATACGGATATACGTACACAAAGAAATACTATAGTACTAGTACTCCGTAATAGAGAAAGTAATGCCAAAACAAGCAAGAAACCTACGCCAAGCTCTCCACATAAGTATCCACAAAATTGATTCTATATTTTCTCACCCGTCGTATTTTATGATCGAGTTATAATGTTATAAGACATTGGTTCATCAAATTTGTTGTATACTACAATGAATCTACTTGTATTCTCATCAAATAAAAGCTTCTTATATGATGTCCGTCTTCTGGGGAATAAATAATGGAATTGCCTCTTATATAACAATTCCCCACAGAATAATCCATACCCATCTGAATTAGAACCTCCTGAAAACCATACACTCCATGGGTTGTCGTTTTCCGACGTCATAACCCAAATGAAGCTACTCTGCTTCGAAATACCAAACACTGCCAATGATTCGCCTTGGATAAACAGATTCATTACCATTTCGGGATCTTCAGCAACCGGCAATTTCACATACCTGAAACCTTCCACACCAAAGTCGAACGAAAGAACATGTGTCAACTGACTTTGGTCTTTTTTATCGGACACAAGCCAGTGTGCAGCTCCGTCATGAGAGTAATAATCACACACGTGTCCGTACTTTACATAACAATACATAGATTGCAAAGATATAACAGGAAAATCAATCATAACAGTTTTGCGATGATCACCAACTGAATAAACCGAAAACGTCGTCGAACTTGTGGAAGGAAATTCAAAGGCAATCACTTTATATTGATTACTGGAAGGGACAAATCCAATAATAACAACGTCTTTACGGCCCAGGCCCGGACAAGAGGGAAGTACAATAGATTTTTGTGTAGATGGGTTCCATAGCTTTATCAAATAAAGCATACTATTATTAATCTTATTCCACGTATAATCTTTAAGCAAGACCAATCTATTACAGTTTCCAAGAATCTTAAATAATTTGCTCTTTTGCCCAAGTTGTGTAGTTGTCGTCAAATTATCTCTTAGACGAACTCGGATTTTATCGTATCCCCAGAAGTCCGAAGTCATGACAAGTAAGTGATTCTTGTCTATATTATTCTTAAAAAGAGTAAGATGCATCGAAAGGAAATCAGGCTCATCGATCATAGAACACCAGGATCTACAAACAGCCCTGAATCTTAATAGGGTTTTCACCGCCAGCCTCGCTAGTACCTCTTTCCATAACTCCGGTGGTAAATATAGCTCCGGTGGTAAAACCTTAGATTTCGACAAATTATTGTGCCGCCTTTTCGATTTCGTTTTCCCCATATCGACAAGGGAGTTGGGATCGATGAGGTTGAGGTTCAGAGAAGAGAGAGCAAACAGAGAATGAATTAGGTTTACGGAGTATATACATAAACACCCTAGAAAACTAATTGATTTAATTTAATGGATTTAATAACCCTGACAAAATTGTTATATTAATGATTCAAAGTAACGATTATTAGTAACTCAAAGTTGTTAAGGTTGTTTTCTATTTTCTAGTGGCAGTAATTAGGTTGTTTACTTAGTCTAAGGAATAATTAAGCATATTCTTATCTAGGTAGTAGTTACTCCCTCCATTCATAAATGATCTTCCTATTTGGTGTTTGGGGTGGAAAATAAGAAAAGTAGAATCTTGTAATGATTGGGTGTAAGAATAATGATTGGGTGTAAGAGAAAATAATAAATAAATAAAGAAATGAAAGAGAGAGAAGATAATTTTTCTTAAAATAATAAAAAATCATAAAAGTGGGGTTGGGTGGATGAATGGGAAAATGTGAATGAATTAAATAAGGGATGGTGAGGAAATTTATGGTAAAAAGTAATGTCCAAAAATAGAAACAGAAGATCAAATAGAAACGACATTTATAGAAACAGGAAGATAAAAAAGAAATGGAGGGAGTACTATTTAATCATATTTGAATCATTTGCACCAAAGTACCAAACACAAGCATAACGGATTCTATCATTCTAGTTAATGTTTATAAGTAATCCAAATTATGAGCTTGAGCTTGACAAAGATTAATGTCTTGCTACCAACAGCTTGTAAAAACAAAACAACAATGAATCTAAGCTAATAAAATCTCAAAGTTTTTCTACTGAAACAAGATACTACAGCAGAAGAATTTGGCGCACTTTGTTCCTAGGGGTTGTGACAAATTAAAGCATATTAGCGGATCTTGATTTGCAATAATACGAAAAATAACATGGTCTACTAAGTTAGTAGAGCCACTTAATCATGAAGTCCTAGCTCAAGTAGAATTCTGAGTGCTTGTTTCTTGACAAGTTTACCATAAACACCTCTTCCTAATTTCATTGCCCTTTCCATTTCTCCAAATCCACACCCACTTTTCTTCAATTTCCTAACAAGCACTTTAAGAACCCTTTCATCACTCCCAACTACTTCAACTAAGCTATCCACAATCACCTCCAATGCCGGTATCTTTCTTCCCCACCGCCTTATGGTTTTCTCTGATTCATATGCCTCTGAGAATGCTTTCCAAAATGATGCTCGAAAGTAGCCTTTCTCTTTTCCTCTCATTACCCATCTTCTCATACACTCCTCCAATCGAAAAATGGCACAACCAACATCTTGTCCTCGTTCCAACCCTTTCTCAATGTCTCCAATCTCAGGCTTTGACTGCATTTCTTCTTCATATTTACATCTCTTACACTCACATTGAAAGCCCCATGTTTTCGCCATTTCTCTCCTCTTATTAAATGGAGAAAGAACATCATAGTAAGCAAATGTGATCTCTTCCCCTGCCTTCACCACTCTAGAAGCAACAACAACAACATAATCACCAATGTGCAAACGCCTTGCATTTGGACTACAAGAATGGTTTATCAAACAAGGTAGCAACCATAAGCCTACACCATAATAATCACTGTTTTTCCCTACAACTTTGCTTGAA
This sequence comes from Spinacia oleracea, assembly GCF_020520425.1. NCBI lineage: Eukaryota > Viridiplantae > Streptophyta > Magnoliopsida > Caryophyllales > Amaranthaceae > Spinacia > Spinacia oleracea. Next base: position 101,790,374 of record NC_079492.1, on the reverse strand, counting down.
ACCGCCTCTTCTACAAGCGAATTCACATCAAGTATACTCAAAACCTTGTCTACATCAACATTTTTATCAACATAACTCTTTCCTTGAGTTTCAGGCTTAAAGAGACTAATATCTGGCACTTCAAGATCATCCTCATTTTCTCCAATCGATAATGTACTAATCAAATGACTGATTTTCGGACATTTCTTGGCGGATTCATTAACCTTATCAATGAAATTCTTCCACATAACCAATTGAGCATTTTCACCCAAAACCCCATTACTACATTTTGGCAGTATACACCTTTCAGTAGCAACAGCTTTAGTAACCAAAATCAAACTTCCAACTTCAATATTTTTAGTACAAAACAAACCTCTTCCACTAATTTCAGACCTTTTAATCTCAACATTCCCGAAATATTCACCAAGTTCAGGACATACCCCAGAAAACCCACTAGAAACCCAATCAGAAACATCAAAATTACCAGTTCTTGACAAATAATCAAGCTTCTTACATTTCTCAATTAACCCATTTAACACTTCTAAATTCCCGTTACAATTTGATTCAACAACCAAAGCAGCCTTAAAACAATCCAAGCCCATAGAATATCTGTTGAGGTTGAGCATTATTTTACCTTTACAGACAAGGGTTTTGAAATGTGTGCTGTCAATTTGAAGTGCTTCATCACAATCTTTTAAGGCTTCCTCGAAATCCCGTAACCGGAGTCTAGCTTCGGCTCGATTCGAGAGCGATAAACAGAGGGATTTCTGTAGTTTTGAGAGGTCAGATTGATTGTATGTATTGGAGATTTGTTGTTGGCAAAGAGATATGAATTTGGAGTAAGTTTTGATTGATTCATTCCAATCTTCTCTGAGAAGTTGTTCTGTGGCTTTAGATCTGAGATGCTGTAGTGCTGTTTCTTCTTCCATTTCTGATTTTTTGTGGAGATTCTGATTCTATCTGGGTTTTTTTTCCTCAATTTGAATTGGAATTGAATATAACGGTCATCTTCAAATTGTTCTGGTTCTTTTTTTTTCCTTAAAAATAAATGTGATTGGTTTTTGTAACGGCTACCCAAATGAAACCTTTACAAAAAAAAAAAATACGGAATAGTAATTCTGAAGACTTTTACACCACTTTTGAATATCAGCGCGTCTCCTGTGAGATCCGTCACACCATCAACTTGATGGTGTGACGAGCGCAAAACCAATAGCGTACCTCACCTAAAACTATATAAAAAAAAAAGTAAACATATCTAAACTATAGAAGTAACATACCTAAACTAAAAAATTACCTCCTCTAAAATTATATATAAAAAAGTAACATGTCTAAACTATAGAAGTAACATACCTAAACTAAAAATGTACCTCCCCTAAAACTATTCCGTATAAAAAAAAGTAACATGTCTAAACTATAGAAGTAACATACCTAAACTAAAAAAAATACCTCCTCTAAAATTATTTTTAAAGAAAAGTAACATATCTAAACTATTGAAGTAATACATAAACTAAAAAGGTACCTCCCCTAAAACTAATCCGTATAAAAAAAGTAACATGTCAAACTATAGAAGTAACATACCTAAACTAAAAATGTACCTCCCCTAAAACTATTCCGTATAAAAAAAAGTAACATGTCTAAACTATAGAAGTAACATACCTAAACTAAAAAAAATACCTCCTCTAAAATTATTTTTAAAGAAAAGTAACATGTCTAAACTATAGAAGTAACATACCTAACCTAAGAAGGTATCTCCCCTAAAACTACTACGTATAAAAAAAGTAACATGTATAAACTATAGAAGTAACATATCTAAACTAAAAAAAATACCTCCTCTAAAATTATATAAAAAAAGTAACATGTCTAAACTATAGAAGTAACATACCTAAACTAAGAAGGTATCTCCCCTAAAACTACTCCGTATAAAAAAAAGTAACATGTATAAACTATAGAAGTAACATACCTAAACTAAAAAAAGTACCTCCTCTAAAAAAAAAAAAAAAAAAAGGTAACATGTCTAAACTATAGAATTAACATACCTAAATTCGCAAGTGTGAACTGGTCTCACCATTAGTTGATGGTGAGGACAGTCTCATATAAGAATTTGGGTTTGAATATAACTAGCTTTTGGCCCGTTCTACGCACGGGCTATATTTTAAGAAACTCAATTTTAAAAAATGGTAAATTGATATATCAAAATATTAAAGGTATAAGTGTATAATACTTCACTAAAAACTTTCACTAATAATTTTGATAGTACGTAGACATACTAAAATTCTCAAGATATATTGGGTGGAAGCATTACTTTTATGGAATATATTATGAGCTCCCCAATACCACAAATACATTCTTAGTTTAGGATTATACTCCCTTTGTCCCTTAATACTCGACCCGATTTGACTTTTTGCACTATTCACATAATTCACTTTGACCCTATTTTATTTCTAGTATATGAAAACAAATGTTAGTGTATAATATATTGTTGCCTTCATCTTAATATATATTTTTAAAATATTAATATTTTTATAAGTTTTTATAATATGTAGTTAAAGAAATTGGTGGTCAAAGTTGTGCATTGGTAAGCGTGTCCGGTCAAAACAGGTCGAGTATTAAGGGACGGAGGGAATATCTTTTTATCCAAGGGGTTTTAAAAAATGAGAATAAGAGAAATATGCTAGTACGGAGTAACTAAGTTAAGCATATGTATTCTTTGAATTAAACCAAAGAAATCAACAAATCTTCAATATGCTAAGAAATTCACCATTGTTGTTTGTTGGATTAAAAACTATGTTTCAGTTGCCAAGTATATATAAAGTTTCGCACCCTATCCTTTGCATCACAATCAAGAAAAATACCCAAAAGGAAAATGACCTAAGAATTAAGAGTTGTGATCAAGAATGACACGTGATATGTCAAAATTCTGGAAAATATCAAAGACTAAACCATTTTTTTAAAACTCGAAATTATGCTTATGGAGTTGGGGGTGTGGTAGTAGTAGATGTCATACAGATTTCAAAACAAAAATGCATCCATGTTTGTCGGTCTTTAAGTTGTTTGTAAAAGAACTTGAAATATGATGACGCTTGAAGCAAGTCAGGCAACGGGATGCAAAGAAGATGCACCGTTGATTTAAATGGGCTAAAAAATTGAATATAATGATAGCTTTAACTAATACCAACCTCATTACAAGAAATATTTTTCCAAAAAACAATGGGGTGGACATATTAGAAGTTCATAACATAATTTTAACTTCCATCCACCTATAGAAAAATAATAAAATTCTTCAAAATGAAGAAATTTAGCAAAATAAGTCAGAGTGGAATATCGGTCTATAAAAAATGGTAAACATGTAGGTTTAATAAATAGTCAAATTCATTAACCAGAGAATTATAACCATATGAAACGTTTCTCATTCTTGATTCACCATAACCGCCAATGTATTCTTCAATGTCTCTAATTAAATTGTTCTAAACGGTGGTAAACTAATATTGGAAAGCGAAGGATGAAAGGTTGAGGTGACTTATTATGTTTTAAATGAAGAATTGATTATGTATTCTTGGCAACATGTCTTCTAAATGGTCATGATTATGTGTCCGCCACGTGTCTTCAAAATAGTGTTGCTTACGTGTCGTAAAAAGGAAGTTGGGTTTCTTTTTTAAATACTAGGTATTGATTAATAAATGATTGTTCTAGCTTTTGTCAAAAAAGAAAAAAACATAATAATACTGAGCATATAGTTAATCATTACTATTCCGTTTTATAACTGTTAATATTCACTCTTTGATGGAATTAATTTTTCAATTTCAATGCTCCTACAAGGTAGAAATTTTTATTCGAGGAATCCTACAAGCACTACGCCAGAAAATGCTTTTAATAGCGCTTATTTTTGCTTTTTACAGCGCTTTTCGAAGCGCTGTTGATGGCTCCGCTATTAAAAGTAAAATGTACTTTTAATAGCGCTTTTTAAAAGCGCTATTAAAAGTACCCTTAGGAAAATTCAAAATTTTCTTTTATAGCACAATATAAGCGCTATTAAAGGTGTGCTATTAAATGTTTGCCGCCAACTTTTAAATTATTTTCTAATAGCGGATGTATATGAAGCGCTATTAAAGTGATTTGTTTTTTTTTAAAATTACAATTTCGTTGGCTGCATATTTCATTCTACCGCACAAAATAACTACACATAATTCAAAATTATCATACATTGAAGAGGATAATAAAAAAGAAATTGAATATTAATTTTCAATCCTGAACGAAAATAATGTTACAATTGTCACCCTAATAAAAATGATTACATAGATATGTTCTAAAATAAGACCACAAACATTAAACTAGGCAAAATACATTAATTAACATAGTTGTATGTTTGTTGGTCCGTTTAAGGTAACCTAGCTAATATACAATTGTTGAACAACATGAAGCACCCGTTGAGTTCTTACTTCGTCAATATACTCTTTGTCTCCCCTAGTCAAAACACTTCCTGCACATTTTTTGCACATTTTTTCCATATAATGATTCCAGTATTCCCCTAACTCATATAAGTAGGTGAAAACCAATAGCACATAACTTACAATTTACCTATTGTGTGAGTCTTAATGACATCAAAGTAGGCGACAATGAGATCGATTTGAGTCGATCATCTGACATCTTTTCCTCCAATTAATTCTAATAAGAATATCTTCAACACAAATTTCAAGTGGTTGATTCTGATCTTTGTATTTCATGAATGTTTAAGCCATTGGTCTTCGTTGACTTTTGATTTAGTATCACTCCTATCTTGAACGTCCTGAAGTTGATTAAGAGAAATTTCAAAACACAGAATTAAAATTCAGGAGTTGGCAACTTAATGTTAAATCACTTCATTAGAAGGACCTCGAATGAGAGATGTCTTAAACATGAAAAAGAAAATATCCAGAAAGCATCAAGGACTCACTATTCGAAGGACCTTTGATCCTCTTCACTACTACTGTAGTTTTTGAGCACTAACCCTTATTACTACAATTCTATAATGCTAACCTAAATGAAACTGAAAGTATTAAAATAAAGCCGGTGCAGTATTAAAAAGACAGATGATATTTCAGACAATGTAAATCATGCCAATATTTCCACTAAATCCCTTAACCCTCATTCCTCATAGAGTTGCGATAAAAAGTATCACACTCATCAGCAACATCAGTCTGTTTCAAGTTTTTGATTATCACTACAGACGAATTAAGAACAATAGTCTCAATTCAGAACCAGGACTCAACTGACTAGCATCAACGTGTGCACGAATTTGGATAATTAAGAACTTCTGCAGGTTTTTAAGTATGCAAGACTAGTTAAGTAGTCAGGTAGTATCTAAATATGGGTCTTTATGCTTTTCTTTATCATTTCTTCTAGCTCTACCATTTTTTCACTGCTTCACTTGCTACCCTTTCATGTTTAAACAAGTTAGTTTCCGGAACTGTTGATTACGTAATCAACAGTTCCAGAAACTAACTTGTTTAAACATCAAAGGGTAGCAAGTGAAGTAGTGAAAAAATGGTAGAGCTAGAAGAAATGATAAAGAAAAGCATAAAGACCCATATTTTACCTTGTCGAGTTTTGGGAAAGCGCCAAGAGGATGCAAATCACAGTTAATAAAGAGAAGGAAAGAACCTGCCAGAATGCTGGAACAATCCAAGCATTGCCCATGCTCGTTGTATGCATCATTTTCCTTAAACTATAACTGCATACAAAATATTAAGGAATTATTTGAAAGTTAAATGTAAAGAAGCAGATAATTTGTGAGAACAGAAAAGTAACAAAAACATCCAATTTAGCATATATAGAAGTTGCAATTTCTATGTACCTCATAGCTTATCCAACCAACAGACAAAATAATAGCTACTACCAAAGCATTAGTGAACTTCCGGTAGATATCCAATTTACCCATCATCCGACGAGCCTGAATGAAACAGCAAAATATTAGATGGCTATGAGCCTATGATTCAGAGTATCTTACATCATAGATTGTTGAATAAGGAAAACATGTTTAACCCCAAATTTATACAATGAACTTTATACGGTTCAAACAGGCTATTTGCAATTGCAAGTCAATATCCATACATACTCCTAAGACAAAAGAAAATATGGCCCCCCGATCTATTTTTGGAGTTACATTTCTATGTTGTGCAATGATTTCCACTGTTTTGTGTATAATGTCATCACAAACAAACATATACTTTCGAAGTTGCATTTTTCTGTTGTGCATCTAATACTAATATTTCTCCTAAACCAGTGTTCATTTTGGTAAGCTAATTTTTGAGCTCCTACGTAGGAACCGAGAAAATTTGCTGGATAGAGTAGTTGTTCTGTACACTTGTAGTCTATTTCTCTGTTGATCTCCCAACCTTTTGAAAAATGGAAGACAATTAAATTCAAAGATGCTTATTTAGATGTTCAGTACTCATAAAACCACTGGAACAAGATGATATTTTGCTCATTTTATGACTAGCATCTGAATAAGCATCTTTGAATTGTAATTTTCTTCTAGTTTTTAGAACACTCTCTCAAACAATATTTTAGAAGGTCTCACAAGCAACACTACAAAGCTAATCAGATTCAGTAGTAAACAATGGCATACAATTTATTGTTTTCTTTCAAGTTATTTACGAGATTCTTGAGAATGCTGATAAAGGGAGTTGCTCCAATATCGAGTCCAATAAGTAAACAATGGCATACAATTTATAATTCTGTGATGGACATATGGTCCTTTGATGATTATATGTGGAAAGCTGCAAAAGAACATAAATGAAAGAACATATCAACATATTGATTTCAGAACGACTCTTTTCTACGACTCTTTGATGCTTTTCTTGTTGAATTAACTGACCATTTGCAAATGCAAAGGAAAGTTTTGTGTAGAAACATATTATTAATATAATTCTGAAGGCTGTGCTCATACCTTGGTGCATGGTTGTATATCGAAGTCATTCATTTGTTTGGTTTCGATTCTCATGAGCCTCCCTTTTGCAGGATAACTGGTTGTAGGTTCACAGGTCTGCATTTAATTGCAATAGCATTGCAGATCTGAGATACCATAGTGACATGAAAGCTCATTTCATTGCGTTCAATTCTCTTCTTCCACCCAACCAACAACACTTTGCTCGTTTAAAACTACTATTGACATTGGACTGAACTCTAAAGGCAACATTCTAAGTCTAAGCCACATGTTAATTATCTTAATCAGTAAGACTATAGAAAATTCTGGCAAAAAATCCCAAATTAGTACACATAATACAAATTATATTAAAGCAAGTTCCAAAAAATTTCAATAAGTAACGCTACAATGAAAACACGTTTTGATGCTATTCAAGCATACTGCTTCTTGAGAACCTAAATAATCAAATTAAAACATTAGCAGGCAGTTGAATCCAGTAAAAACTAGTATAACCAATGAACAATTAACAACCCATTCGAGCAAAATAAACAATACAGTAATATAAAGCATCCTTTAACTTCTAAATTCAACAAAAAAACTAGCAGTATTAAGTAAGCCATATAAAATAAAATTATCAATACAGACCTGCAGATCAAGTAAACACTGTTATCCTTTGATTTCTCCGAGTAGCGCAAATCAAACTATATCACCCCAAATGTCGAGTAACCCAATTATGTGAAAACCTAAGATCTAAACCTAAGTCAGAAATCTATTTAGAAAAACCAAGATTGAAACTTGTGAATTATACAAAAGAACCAAAATTTGAGAAAATTGAAGAAACTCATACCCATAAAAAACCAAAATCGAAACCCTAATCAAGAAATTACAGCGCCACAATCGCCAACATCACCGTCCACAACACCATTGTCGCTGAACTGTTTCCATAGACGGCAAAACATCAAGGACGACAGGGGAGGAGATGCTAAGAGGACATGCTAAGAGGAGAGAGGGGTTTTCGTTGATTTGAGGAGTGGGGGGGGGTTTGGGTTTGGAGAATTAGAGCACAACTTTAATCTAAACAAATTTTCCTTTTTTTAAAAACCCAAATAAAGGCTTTCTTGGGCGGTTTTTTTATATTTTTATTTTTAAAGGGTTTAATAGCGTTTTATTTGAAACCGCTATAATAGAAAGTACATATCACAACGCTTATTTTAAAAGCGCTATTAAATGCCTTATTTGATATCTTTGACAGCGAAATGGGTAAAACCGCTATTAAAAAAACGCTATAAAAGCATATTTCTGTAGTAGTGAAGGTAGAATTGTACTAGATAAGAGTGAGAAAAATTAAGGTTATCCTAAATTGAAATGTTAGGAATCTACGTGGTGTCGATTTCTGATAGGCTGTCGTACACCCGTCAAAAATAAAATCCCAGCGAAACCTCCTAACAATGCAGTAGGGTAAGCAGGGTCGAATCCACAGAGAGATGGCTATTTAAATCTAGCTTTCAAGGTATGGCGAAACTAACAATGTCACGAAATTTAGGATTGAATGTTTAAACTAAAATAAATAGAAAAATAAACTAAAAGATCTAGGGCAACGGTTCACCATGTTCATAGTTCAAAATCAATCAAAACATCATCAACAACTCAAATATTCAAATTATCTAGAGCACAAGTTAATCCTACGGTCGGGTCTTAACACTCTCAATTCAACATATGCAGTACGATCGCTAACATAATCAAGAATTGCTAGTTGTAGGTAAGCCTCTAAAATTCGATCTTTCGATTCTAAATTCTATTAGCATGATTTAATCACACAATTGATCAGATTGCAAAGATTAACAATATAAACATAATCAACTAGAAATATCAATGAATAATCAAACCATCAACAATAATAATAAGGATTCATAATATAAACATGGATTCCCAAACCCTAGAAAGCAAACTACTCAATCATGAAACGAACAATGAAAATCAAATCTAAGAATGAAAACATAATTAAAAGCAATAAATAAAATAAAAAGGAAAATCAATAATACCTCAAAGAATTACATTAATGGAGTTTGTAGAAAAACTATAGTTCATGAAAAAGAAAAGAGAGAAAAAAGAACGTGAATTAGAAATCTAGGAGAATTGAAACCTAAAGGAAAAATAAAGCATGAGGGAAATAAATTAATTCCCTTAAGTATTTATAGTTTCTCTTTTCTAAAACAAAATAAATAAATAAATAAATAAGGAAATAAAAAAAGAAGTCGTCAATGATTGGTCGATGGAACGATGACGTGGCGATAAAATCCGAGCACGACCAAGTTGGACGGACAAGAGGATAATATGCCGCGAAATATGGCAGGGAGGGATCTTGGCGAGCCATCCCTCGCTGGCCCGATGAAGCATGTAAAAGCATAAGCAAGGCAGAGGCAGCGAGGGATCTCGCGCACCATCCCTCGTTGGCCTGGTGAAGTGTATAGCAAAGCAAAGCAACGAAGCAATGAGGCAGCGAGGGATCTCGCGCACCATCCCTCGCTGGCGTCGAGCCATCCCTCGCTGGTGTCGAGCCATCCCTCGCTGGGAACTGTTGTGCTCGTGAAGATGGTGGGCGTAGCGTTGCCGCAACAGCATCGTCACTTTTGTTTTCGCCATAACTCTTGATCCAGAGGTCCTCTAAGGCCGTGTGACCCATCGCTGGAAAGCTCTTTCAGTCTACTTTCTAACCCAATCAAAATCGTCTCGTTCCGATCAGTAGAACTTGAGATATTATCAAAAGAGTGAACGCTTGTCAGTTTTGATGCTTAGAAAAGTAGCGTTTAGCTTCGTTGTTGACTCGAAATTTATCCCAAGAGGCATGTAATGATCCTCGAGTCAACATATCGTTCTTTTATCGTTCAAACCAACCCTAAACACTCGAATGCAACCAAATGACCATAGAATCACCTGAAATATTAAGGAAAACACAAACGACGCGTAATAGAGTACAATAGCGACAAATTATGCAAAAACGACCTTAAATGCAAATAAAACGTGACGAATGCCTAGAAATGCAACCTAAATGCGCCTAAAATACCCTATAAAAATGTGATTCATCAATTTCGATCTCAATGTTTAGAATGGGTACCTAACTAACTTAGTTAAGTGCAAGATTGGGATCTAAGTTTTCGCATAAATCAATTGGGACCTAAGGTTAACAATCCGGCAAGTTAACCCAAATTTAACTCACCAGATCAAAAAAAAAAAAAAAAACTTAGGTCCTTTACTCAATAATTCCAATAACATAGGTCCTTGTTTGTATACTTATAAGTTTAGGACTTTGTATATTTGCCGAATTTAGGACTTTGAAGTATTTAATTATTCTTGACATTTTCTGACAAACCTTCGACAATGGCAATCAATGGAGATTTGTGGGAGTAATAAATTATGTTTACTTGTGTACTTTTGGAGAGTTGTTGTTGTAAGTGTGTGAAAGTGGTTGAACGAATTTATTCAATTATATTAATAACTTAAATGATTTTTTTTTTGACGGAGAAGAACAATTTCATTAATAATCAGCCATACTCCATTCATTTTATATTTATTCAATTATATTAATAACTTAAATGATTTTTTTTTTGACGGGGAAGAACAATTTCATTAATAATCAGCCATACGGCATCTACAATAATAAAATAGATCTGCATACCACAGATTAAAAGAAAATACATAACTGTTACAATCAAAACAATTACTATTCTGTGAGTCTTGGGACCCTGACTGCTTCTTCTTTTTCTGTTGCTTTTTTAGTTGACGAAGGGTCTTTCCAAGATCGGGATCGGGAGGAACCAAGGTGCCCGTTCTGGCAGACCTGGGCATAAACAACAACGAAAGAAAACGCAGTGAGATTTGCCTCAATTGGAACTGAGAGTTCCAATGAGACAATGGAAACAGTTCAAATAATCAAACTAAAACTAATAGAATATAGCCGTCTCCCCGGCAACGGCGCCAAAAACTTGATGAGTTAAAAAGTGATACCGCAAGTGCACGGTGTCTGTTGTTAGCAGATACTTAGCAAATACGGGTCGATCCCACAGGGAGACAAGTTCTATTAGTTTTTGCCCAATTATACGAACTATTTCAATAACGAAAGTTGAGTTTGAGTATTAACTACTAAAGCTAAAGCAATAATAAAAATGCGTAATTTATCAATGAATTAAAGGTCTAGGGCGTCTGTTCGGTTCACCATGCTTATGCCAATCCAATAACACAATTCAATTCGACAACGAATAAACTAGGCCGAGTAATTAAAGTACATGCTAATCCTACGGTCGGGTCTTAACACTTTCAATTCAACATATGCAGTACAATCGCTAACATAATCAGAATTGCCAATTGTACAAAGCCTCTAAAAACACGATCTTTCAATTCTAATTCCTATTAGCTAGATAATTAATCCATGAAATTGGCCGATAACATGAATCAACGATTAAGAACAAATCAATTGGAATTACTCAATCATAATCTATAAATTAACGAACTTTAATGCATAACGATTATGGTATAAACATGGCTTCCCTTACTTAGCCCTAGAAAAAGACTACTCGCTCATAATTAATTTAACAATCATGAAACGAATAATAATAATGGAATTCATAATCAACGAACGAATTAATCTAAGGAACGAAAAATAATAAATTTGAATTAGAGAAAAAGAAATTATGAAATTACCTTAGATTGATGAATGAATGAATTCAGAAAAGCGTTCGACAATAAAAATAGAAAAATAAAAATAAACGTTCAAAGAATTCTAAGGAAGAAAAATAACATAAGATAAGAGCCCTAGGAATATAATTCCCTTCAATATTTATAGGCTTCCTACTTCTGAAATAATAATAAATAAATAAATGAGAAAATAAAAATAGAAGTCGTCAACGATTGGTCGATGGCATGAGAGACATACACAATATGGATTCGTCGGCCTGGACGCACTGTGGGCGCAGCACTTCGCTGTGGGCAAGCCAACAACTGCTTAGTGAAGCGTGAGTGAGATGTGGGCGCAGCAACCCTTGCTGTGGGCGCAGCACTTCTTGCTGTGGGCGCAGCACTTGGCTGTGGGCGGAGCACTTCGCTGTGAGCATGGCAGACGATGTTTAGTGAAGCGACGGGGTGCTGCGGGCTGGGTGCGGCCACAAAGCTCTAGATATGAGCATAAAGCACTTCGATGTGGCCACATTGCACGATTCAAGTACGATGTTGCGACGATGCTTCCCACATTACCAAGATTTTATGGCGAGCATCAGAAACTAGCTTCATGTCATCCAAAATAACGAATTGCCTCGATGGCCGAATAAATCAAGCTAAGTGAACCGGAACTTTCGCAAATCATTTCCGAAAACTTCGTTTTCCGATCAAACACGACGTTTTCAATACGAACCATCCGATAGCCATTCTACCCACCTCTAAATCTCCAGAAACATCCAAATGATTGTAAAATCACCTGAAATATCAAAGAAAACACAAACGGAGCGTAATAGAGTACGATAACGACGACTTATGCAATAATGACTCTAAATGCAACTAAAATGAGAGGAATGCCTAGAAATGCAACCTAAATGAGCCTAAAATACCCTATATAAATATGATTCATCAAATTCCCCCAAGCTAAACTGTTGCTTGTCCCCAAGCAACACTAGACCGAATACAGAGAAATGAGACGCACATGACTTTCATTGAACCTGAACAAACCTACTCAACTCTCGGGCAAACAATCAAACAAAGTTATTAAGACAGAAATTTAGCTCGGATACAAATAGAACCACAAAGCATCATGATCCACAGTTGAAACAACCAAGCTTAGCCACAAACCGTTCTTAATCAAGCTAGTCGTCGCCGCATACCTTGTAGAATATGAATATATGATGCAACGCGGGGTAAGATGACAATAGCAAGAAACAATTTTCTCATTCACAAAACAAACATGCCGATCAAGAGGTCTTTATATTAAGCTTGTAATGGGGCTAGGTGAAAAGGAAGGGTAGGATATAATTTGGGGAAAAGTGAGAGTAAGGTCCAACTTGGGGAGCAAATGTGAACTATATGCGTCGGCGTGATAATGCCGAAAATCCAACTCCATCGAACCATGAAACCCGAACAATCAACCAAGTTATATATAACCAAGGGGAAAAAAAACATAATATAATGTCAATTTCTTTGTTCAATCCCCTTTCCTTGCCTTCAAACTATATACAAAAAACGAAAAACATATTTTTGATTTTTCTTTGAAATTTCTATTTTTTTTTTCTTTTTTTTTTCTTTTTTCTTTTTTTTTTTCTTTTTTCTTTTCTTTTTTCTTTTCTTTTTTTTGAAAATGAAACTAAAGAATGAAAATCGAAAGTACATAAATAAATCTAATGCTAACTGTTACAAGCTTGGGTGCCGACAATAATATACATCATTTCCGAACCACAAATCCAAACATAGCCTCGAACCACGAACTATTGACTTAGTGTGCCAATCAATCAACATCAACGAAACCATTACGAACACCGAAGCTCCCCCAAGCTAGACTCGGGACAAGTAACCAACGGGGCTAATAGGGCTCAATTTGTGGAGTTAAAACAATAAACGGACAAGGCTACAACATGGGTATGAAAGGCAGGAACTGATGTTTCTAAATTCGTCTGAAGGCTTCCTAAGAGAATGGCCTCTGTCATACACGGCATGCGTGAGTTGCAACTAAACTACTAATGAATCTCAAGCCAAAATCATACGATAACAGGTCACATCAATCACACAAACACATAGTAAGGTGACCTACAAGATAATTGGCTAGCTATTCTTGATACGAGACCAACATCTTACCGCATACCATTCAATTGGTTCACACAATGCCAAGCAGTTATCATTGTATAGCACAACCGACTGAATTTCAGAATCATAGCTAAGTTCAAGAGAAGCTCCAAAGAGTCAAAAAGAGTCCGATCATGGTTTGAAAGTCAAATTCACTATGCAGGGTATAAGGAAATATGAATGCAATGCAAGTAAAGAAAAACAACTAAACTAATCAATAATACTAGGAAAGCAGTACATTTTTTTCGTTGCACGTAAACTCCCACCCCTAGTGGACGGTACAAAGCGTACAACACCTACAGAAAAAAACAACAATAAAACTATACTAGAAAGCAATAAAGATAGATATATCCCTCCCCCAAGCTAGAATGATGCAGTGTCCCCACTGCACAAAACACGACAGTAAAACCAAAGTGAGGGGAAGAGAAAACTTACAACTTCACCGATCAGGGGCACCAAACCCGGTGCCATTGAGTACCGAACCCCTTGTTCCAGCTTTTGGACTAGCATCAACTGCATCTCCAGGATCATCATCACCTGCAAACCTTTTCAAGCCAAGTGCATTATTTGAAAGATTTCTAGAACTGGAATGAGGCAACTTAGCAATAGAGGTATTCAAAGAACAAGACACTTCTTGCATTGGACTTTTCATTACATGAGACAGGTTAAAGGCCACCTTGTCATCTCCTATAGTCAAGGTTGAAGGAAATAATGCCCTTGGTCCAAGTATGCATTCTATGATAAGTCTAATAAATGCGGTTCAGTATTAATTAACAAGTTAATAATTCAGTGAGATCAAGTGAGCTGAATGCCTAGCTAGAGGCCGCTTCAGTTCAAGTGGAATTAATGATATTAATCCACAACTTACTCTTGACTGAACCCGTAGGGTCACACAAATAGTACGTAAACGGATCAAGTATTTAATGGCATTAAATACTCCATCTATGAATATTCGGAATCGACGGATCTTGGTTTCAGTGGGAGCTGGGATCGTCACAGGCAAGAAATGAATACTCCGGAAACGATGATATTACCGGAAACGGAAATATGGATCGTATCGGAAATATAAATATTATCCAAGTCGTAGATGTTGCCGGAAACGGAAACATGGTACGTATCGGAAAATATTATCGGAAATGGAAATATTGCCAGAATCGGAAATATTGCCGGAAACGGAAATATTGTCAGAATCGGAAATATTATCGGAATCGGAAAATAATTCCGGAAACGGAAATATTAAATATTTGTTCGAAACGGAAATTAATTCCGGAATCGGAAATATTAAATATTGTTCGTATCGGAAATGAATTCCGGAATCGGAAATTTAATCGGAAGCGTATCGTACGAATAAGCATCGGACGAGGCGTGCCGGACGAGGGCCCAGCACGAAGCCAGGCCATCGCCCAGCAAGCCAAGCGCGCCACACGAACAGCCAAGGCCACGCCAGGCCCAGCGCAAGGCCAGGCCCAGCAGGTCGTGGCAGCGCGCAGGAGCTACGTGGGCTTGTAGCTCGCGTAGGCCTCGCTGCGTGGGCTGCTGCTCGCACGCACGCGCATGGGCGGCCCATCGTGGCTGCCATGTGTGTGTGCGTAAGTGTTTGTGTTCATGCACGATTCCTAAAACATGCAGAGTTCGGTTAATGATTAAATTCCTAATTCTATTTGATAAATTAATTAATTAGAGTTCTTGTAGGATTCTAGGTTTAATTAATTTGTATCTGAATAGGATTCCAATTCCCTTTCCATATCCCTATAAATATGTGGCCTAGGTTCACAATTTATAAAGAGTTTCAAAGTATTCAAAGTGAGTTTTTGAGAGAAAAATTCAATCACACATCTTGCTCAAAAGTGCCGAAAATTCTAGTACCTTAAGGGCGATTCTAGTTGGTCAATCTTAAGGCGGATCCGGACGTGATGTGGACTATCTACGGAGGGACGACACTTGGAGTCCTAAAGACTTGTTCTTGTTCGGTTCGGGCGCAGCTAGGGAGGGCACGCAACAAAGAGTATGCATCTAAATTATGCTATATGATTATGTGTAAATAATATGTATTCCTGGGTTAATGGTTGTTTCCGCATGATTTATGTAATATCATATGTATCATAACCTAACAGTGGTATCACGAGCCCCTTATTATTTTCATAATCTAATTTGCATGAACATGGTTAAATATTACAAATTTGCAAGAATTAAAAGGGGTGATTAATTTTCGTAATTGTTAATTAATTGCAAATTGCGTTTATTTAATTATACGTACGCAGTTTTTCGGCAGTTTCTTCGTTACTCATCCAAATCGAGTGATTTTTGTGTCAATTCCGCATGTAAAAGGCATTCTAAAATTTTGACAAAAAGAGTATTTTTCTGCCGAACCCAGAATTCTCAAATTCGAAGCCTAACTATGACTTTTCGAAGGTTTTAGTTTTTCGAATGCAAAATTTCGTAAATTTAAGATGTTAAATTAAATATTTGCGATTCTTGTTGATAAATCTTGAATTTTTGATTGACCAACTGTATATGTTTAACAAGTTTGAATTCCTAGCCTTGTTAATTATGCAATCTAATTTGTAATTATGATTAATTTGTTGAAAATTAGAATAATTTAGAATTAATTAGATTTTCATAATTAATTATAATTTAATTAGAAACCTATGATTAAAAACCACCATAAAAATTGTAAATTTATGATAAATTTTAAATTTTTATGACCTAGACTTGAATCCATGACAATCGGAAATCAATTGGATAATAAATTTTCGATTTTTCGCCCTAAAATTATGAAATTAATATTATTTATTAATTTGTCATTAATTTTAAATATAAATTTTAAATTTTTATGCGATTCGTTCATAAAACTTGCACACACAAAGCAATGGACGCTTCGTGTTACCCTTAAGGGGTGTTGTATAGTGCGGGCATGCGACGACGAGCAAGGGAGCTCGCCGCCCGTGCGGCACGAATGCAATGAGCAAGGGCGTAGTGCACGAGCACAAGGCAGCAGCCCTGCCTTGTGTCGTGGGCCACGAGCTATGAACAAATGGGCATGGGCGAAAGGCAAGCCAAGGCAGTCGCGTGTGGGCAGCAAGCGAGCTGCGCCACAACGCGCACTGCCTCGCGCAAGAGCGCGCAGCCTCGCGCGCAGCGAGCGCAAGCTCGCGTGCCACGAGCGCTGCGCCCAGCGTTGCTCGCGCGCACAGCGAGCGATGTCGCGCGCCCAGCGAGCGATGTCACGCGCCCAGCGAGCGATGGCGCGCGCCCAGCGAGCGATGGCTCGCGCGCCCAGCGAGCGATGGCTCGCGCGCACAGCGAGCGCTGGCGAGCGCGCACTGCGAGCGATGGCTCGCGTGCGACGAGCGCTGGCGCGCGCGCAGCGAGCACCACAGCGTGCGATGGCTTGCGATTGGTAGAGCAGCAGCTATGCGACGAGCGCATGGGCTGCGCGCATATGGCCAGCAATGGCTGTATGCGTGCGGCCCATGAGCGTGCAATGCGTAGGGTGTTTGCGTTACGATTAGATCGTTTTGAATGTTTAATTTGAAAATTAATAATTTAAATTATTTTCTTGGATTTTAATTTTGAATATTGTAATTATAATAAATGTTATTTATTCTAATTATTTTACTAAAATTAAAATCATGAATTAATTTAAATAACGACTGAAATTAAATTAAACTTTTTGGATTTAATTATAAATTTATATGAGCTTTAAATTTTAATTAAAATTGTATGTTTCCGGTTAGACTAGAAATACATTTTTATGTTTAAAATTAGTAAAGCATATGAATTTATTGGTTTAAGTGGGAGCGCTTTTTAGTCATAAACTCTTGATTAGGTATACAAATCCTTAAGGTTAAAACAACTTGATTAGAATTAATAAGGACTGAATAATTGGTAGATTATTGGTGCCCTTGATTAATTGCTGCAAATATTTACGTGATGCATAATGTGTTTTACTAACCAGCTAAGTGGGCCATTCATGATAATGAATGGGTGAATGGTATATATTGTATATGTACTGTTTTGCAGGTTATGAAGTGACTAGTATGGCCCAAATAGGATAGAAAATATGGTCTGCGTACCATTAATTTGAATGTAATTGGTCTAAAGTACCAAAGTTATTTTTCAATTCAAATATGGTCTGCGAACCATCAAATAGTTGTAATTAGTTATAGCTTATCCTATTTAAAGAAAATGGTGCCTCCCACGGAGATTTTCAAGACGGACTTTGAAGTCAAAGCTTCAAGATGAAGTCGGGCCATACTAGATCACATTTATCTTATGCATGTTTAAGTTATTTATTGCTTTTAAATATGTCTTAAAATGCATGAGATCAAAAGCTTGATTATGTTGCATGATTAAGGATTTTAGTTCACTTAAAATCTAACCAACATAGTAAGAGCCTTAAGTTCCAAACTTAAAAATTGAGTTAAAAGGTGCCATGCCAAAATATACACTTGCTTGGATATCCTTTACATCAATCTAGTAATAGTTTTCGCTCAGCGAGGTGTTACTTATTGGTCCTAAAGGGGCAAGGTACACAAATAATTGTGAGTACATGTTAGTTTTGGTGAAACTCAACGATATAAGTAAGGAGTCCTTTTATGTCGTGGCAAAATCGATAGGTTTACCTAATAAGTTCTTAGACGTACCTATCAACCAAGAATAGTTTCTAGACTATTAGCAAAAGGATTTTGCTTACCTAAGATGTTCTAGGATTAAGTCGACAAACTGTGCTTAGTTCTTCAATGATTTTAGGATCTTGGAATCATTTTATTCACACCTGCCGGAACACATAACTTGAATAAAATGCTTAATAAACATTGAATTATGCATGTATGCTAGAATTTAAGTTTATTAAGAGAAACTGTGAATGGTTATTTATTTGTTTATTCTTTTCAATTGTAGTTTTTAATATGGCAAACAACAATTCATTCAACATTCGATCAATTCTCGAAAAGGAGAAGTTGAACGGGAAAAACTTCCTTGACTGGCAAAGGAACTTGCAAATAGTTCTTATGCAGGAAGAAAAGGAGTATGTCCTAGATGAGGCGATGCCCGAAGCCGCAGGCGACGGGGTCACTCAGGCAGCCCTCAATCGTTGGATTGATGCCAACAAGGATGTGAAATGTCTAATTCTTGCCACCATGAGTGCGGATCTGCAGAAAACGTTCATCAACTCAGATGCTTTCACAATCATCAGTGAGTTGAAGAACATGTTCCAAGATCTGGCTCGAGTCGAAAGATTCGAGACTCATAGGCAAATTCTTGAGACCAAGCTTAAGAAAGGCGAGCCCGTAAGTCCACATGTTCTCAAAATGATTGGACTCATTGAGAATATGAGTCGGCTGGATCAGCAATTTTCTCAGGAAATGGCTATAGACACCATCCTCCATTCTCTTCATAGCGGGTATGATCAGTTCAAACTGAACTACAATATGAATAGTCTGGACAAAACGCTCACTGAGCTTCACGGTATGCTGAAGACCGCTGAAAAGACGCTCAAAAGTGATAAGCAGGATGTGCTTATGCTGCGTGGGGGCAAGTTCAAGAAATCTGGAAAGAAGAGGAATGCTAAGAAAGGTGGCAACAAGGCCAGCCCAACTAAGCAAACTGGCGCCAAATCTGTAAAGAGGAAGGTCAGTCAACCCACTTCTGAATCCGAATGCTTCTACTGCAAGAAGAAGGGGCATTGGAAGAGAGATTGCTTGAAGCTAAAGGAAGATCAGAAGAACGGAACAGTCGTTCCATCTTCAGGTATTTTCGTTATAGACTGTATACTTGCTAATTCAACTTCTTGGGTATTAGATACAGGTTGTGGCTCACACTTATGTTCCAATCCACAGGGACTAAGAAGAAGTAGAAAGTTAAGCAAGGGTGAAGTCAACCTAAGAGTGGGAAATGGAGCACGGATTGCTGCATTAGCTGTAGGAACTTACTATTTGTCGTTGCCCTTGTTAGGTTATGATACATATGACATTTACATAGATCATGCGGAAACAACCATTAACCCAGGAAACATATTATTTACACATAATCATATAGCATAATTAGATGCATACTCTTTGTTGCGTGCCTTCCCTAGCTGCGCCCGAACCGAACAAGAACAAGTCTTTTAGGACTCCAAATGTCGTCCCTCCGTAGATAGTCCACAGCACGTCCGGATCCGCCTTAAGATTGACCAACTAGAACCGCCCTTAAGGTACTAGAAAATTCGGCACTTTTATGAGCAAGATGTGTTTTAATTTTCTCTCAAAAAACTCACTTTTGAATACTTTGAAACTTGTGTATAAATTATGACCCCTAGGCCTTTATTTATAGAGTTATGGAAAAGGAATCGTAATCCTAGTAGGATGCGAATTAATTGGAATTAGAATCCTACATGAATTCTATTTAATTAATTTATCCAATTAGGAATAGACATTTAATCATACACTGACTCTTGCAGATTCAGGAATCATGCATGAGCACAAACTCACACACACACGGCAGCCACAAGGGCTGCCCATGCGTGCGAGCAGCAG
Organism: Spinacia oleracea; assembly: GCF_020520425.1. NCBI lineage: Eukaryota > Viridiplantae > Streptophyta > Magnoliopsida > Caryophyllales > Amaranthaceae > Spinacia > Spinacia oleracea. The sequence goes on along the minus strand of NC_079492.1, from coordinate 101,770,157 downwards.
CCCGCGCAGCACGGCCCACGCAGCCGTGGCCCTTGGCGCGCGCTGGGCCTGCCTTGCGGTAGGCCTGGGCGCTGCCTTGGCTGGGCTTGTGGCGCGCACGCTTGCTGGGCGATGGCCCCGGCTTCGTGCTGGGCCTTCGTCCGGCAAGCCTCGTCCGATGCTAATTCGTACGATACGCTTCCGATTAAATTTCCATTTCCGGAATCTATTTCCGATACGAACAATATTTAATATTTCCGATTCCGGAATTAATTTCCGTTTCGAACAAATATTTAATATTTCCGTTTCCGGAATTATTTTCCGATTCCGGCAATATTTCCGATTCTGACAATATTTCCGTTTCCGGCAATATTTCCGATTCTGGTAATATTTCCATTTCCAATAATATTTTCCGATACGTACCATGTTTCCGTTTCCGGCAACATCTACGACTTGGATAATATTCATATTCCCGATACGATCCATATTTCCGTTTCCGGCAATATCATCGTTTCCGGAGTATTCATTTCTTGCCTGTGACGATCTTAGCTCCCACTGAAACCAAGATCCGTCGGTTCCGAATATTCATAGATGGAGTATTTAATGCCATTAAATACTTGATCCGTTTACGTACTATTTGTGTGACCCTACGGGTTCAGTCAAGAGTAAGCTGTGGATTAATATCATTAATTCCACTTGAACTGAAGCGGCCTCTAGCTAGGCATTCAGCTCACTTGATCTCACTGAATTATTAACTTGTTAATTAATACTGAACCGCATTTATTAGACTTAACATAGAATGCATACTTGGACCAAGGGCATTATTTCCTTCAGTCTCCCACTTGTCCTTAGGGACAAGTGTGCATTTCCTAATTCCTTTGTCGCTCGATGCTTGCTCTTGAACATAAGGTAAGAGTTGTCATCCTTATTATGTCCAGAGGTGTTCCTCGGTTTCAGAGTTCAACTGATCAAATAAACAGATAATCATAGCCTATGATTCATCCGAGCACGGCCATGCATTTCACAGTTTCTAGCTCTCCGAGTGGCCTTGTACAACTTTTAAGCATCTCATCCCGATTTATGGGAGGACAATCCCAATCTTGCGATCTTGAGATTAGACTTCGTTTGATAGGTGATTACCTGAGCGTTGCCTTTATAGCCTCCTTTTACGGTGCGACGGTTGGTCAACGTCAAAGCAACCAGTTCTCAAACAAGTAATCTCAAATCACTCAGGTATTGAGGATTTAGTGTCTAATAATTTAATGAAATTTACTTATGACAGACTTTCATCTCTTACAGTAAAGTTTCATAGGTCTTGTCCGATACTAGTCTTCCCAAAGTAAGTATCTATGCAAATGATTATGACATTGCCATGTTCACATAGTTCAAGAAACAGAACTACTAGTCATCTTGCATTCTAATCGTCTAACGTTTTCTATGCGTCCAATTTTATAGAAAACTCCGATTAGGGACCATTTTCAACCTTTGACATTCAAGTTCACTTGATAGACATTTCTTAGTCACAGGACTGGTCCTGACAGTCTATCTTGAATATATCGTCAAGTTGAAGGGACTCATCATTTAATAAACCACAAATTAAATGGAAAAATGAATTCCTTTCATTTATTGTGAATGATTAACCAATAATGTTTTACAAAGATTTAAACTCTAAAACTTTAAAACATTAAACAGAGACATCAAAGCCATTCTCCAATATGCTTGATTCCCATAGCTGCAGTGTGCGAGTTGTGCTTCGCTTGCGGCAGAGGTTTAGTTAATGGATCTGATATGTTGTCATCAGTTCCAATTTTGCTTATCTCGACTTCTTTTCTTTCAACGAACTCTCGTAGAAGGTGAAATCTACGAAGTACATGCTTGACTCTCTGGTGGTGTCTAGGCTCTTTTGCCTGTGCAATAGCTCCGTTATTATCACAATACAGGGCTATTGGTCCTTTAATGGAGGGGACTACACCAAGTTCTCCTATGAACTTCCTTAGCCATATAGCTTCCTTTGCTGCTTCATGTGCAGCAATGTACTCCGCTTCAGTTGTAGAATCCGCAATGGTGCTTTGCTTAGCACTTTTCCAGCTTACTGCTCCTCCGTTGAGGCAGAAGACAAACCCAGACTGTGATCTGAAATCATCTTTGTCGGTTTGGAAACTTGCGTCCGTATAGCCTTTAACAATTAATTCATCATCTCCACCATAGACCAGGAAGTCATCTTTGTGCCTTTTCAGGTACTTCAGAATGTTCTTGGCAGCAGTCCAATGCGCCTCTCCTGGGTCTGACTGGTATCTGCTCGTAGCACTGAGTGCGTACGCAACATCCGGGCGTGTACATATCATAGCATACATTATTGAACCAATCAATGATGCATATGGAATCCCATTCATTCGTCTACGCTCATCAAGTGTTTTTGGGCACTGAGTCTTGCTTAGAGTCATTCCATGAGACATGGGTAGGTAGCCTCGCTTGGAGTCCGCCATCTTGAACCTATCAAGAACCTTATTGATATAAGTGCTTTGACTAAGTCCAATCATCTTTTTAGATCTATCTCTGTAAATCTTGATGCCCAATATGTACTGTGCTTCTCCTAGATCCTTCATCGAAAAACATTTCCCAAGCCAAATCTTGACAGAGTTCAACATAGGAATGTCATTTCCGATAAGCAATATGTCGTCGACATATAATACTAGGAAAGCAATTTTGCTCCCACTGACCTTCTTGTATACACAAGATTCGTCCGCGTTTTTGATGAAACCAAAGTCACTGACTGCTTCATCAAAACGTATATTCCAGCTCCTGGATGCCTGCTTCAATCCGTAGATTGACTTCTTTAGCTTGCATACCTTTTTAGCATTCTTTGGATCCTCAAAACCTTCAGGCTGTGTCATAAACACAGTTTCTGTTAAAACGCCGTTTAAGAAAGCAGTTTTGACATCCATCTGCCATATTTCGTAATCGTAATATGCAGCGATTGCTAACATTATTCGAATAGACTTTAGCATTGCAACTGGTGAAAAGGTTTCATCGTAATCCACACCGTGGACTTGCCTGTAACCTTTTGCAACCAATCTAGCTTTGAAAACTTCAAGTTTCCCATCCTTGTCCTTTTTCAGTTTGAAAACCCATTTGCTTCCAATGGCTTGGTAGCCATCTGGCAAATCGACCAAATCCCATACTTGGTTTTCAGACATGGAGTCTAATTCAGATTGCATGGCTTCTTGCCATTGCTTGGAGCTAGGGCTCGTCATAGCTTGCTTGTAAGTCGCAGGTTCATCACTTTCAAGTAATAGAACGTCATAGCTCTCGTTCGTCAAAATACCTAAGTACCTTTCCGGTTGAGATCTATATCTTTGCGATCTACGCGGGGTAACATTTCTAGATTGACCATGATTCTCACCAGATTCTTCTAAAGATCTCTGAGTTTCATCCTGAATGTCATCTTGAGCATTCTCTAGAGTTTGTTGTTCGACTCGAATTTCTTCGAGGTCTACTTTTCTCCCACTTGTCATTTTGGAAATGTGATCCTTCTCCAAAAAGACACCATCTCGAGCAACAAACACTTTGTTCTCAGATGTATTGTAGAAGTAATACCCCTTTGTTTCCTTTGGATAGCCCACAAGGATACATTTGTCAGATTTTGGATGAAGTTTGTCTGAAATTAATCGTTTGACGTATACTTCACATCCCCAAATCTTAAGAAAAGACACATTTGGAGGCTTTCCAAACCATAATTCGTATGGAGTCTTTTCGACAGCTTTAGACGGAGCTCTATTTATAGTGAGTGCAGCTGTATTTAGTGCATGTCCCCAAAATTCTAATGGAAGTTCGGCCTGACCCATCATTGACCTGACCATGTCTAGCAAGGTTCTGTTCCTCCGTTCTGACACACCGTTCCATTGTGGTGTTCCAGGAGGAGTCAATTCTGATAGGATTCCACATTCTTTCAGATGGTCATCAAATTCATAGCTCAGATATTCACCGCCTCTATCAGACCGCAGTGCCTTGATCTTCTTGCCTAATTGATTCTCTACTTCACTCTGAAACTCCTTGAATTTGTCAAAGGATTCAGACTTATGCTTCATTAGGTAGACATAACCATACCTACTGAAGTCATCAGTGAAAGTGATAAAGTAGCTGAAACCACCTCTAGCATTTGTACTCATTGGTCCACATACATCTGTATGGATTAAACCCAATAGTTCATTTGCTCTTTCTCCAACTTTAGAGAAAGGTTGCTTTGTCATTTTGCCAAGTAAACATGATTCGCATTTACCATAATCCTCTAAGTCAAATGGTTCTAGAATTCCTTCCCTTTGAAGTCTTTCTAAGCGTTTCAAGTTTATATGGCCTAATCGACAATGCCACAGATAGGTGAGATCTGAATCATCCTTTTTGGCCCTTTTGGTATTTATGTTATATACTTGTTTGTCGTGATCTAATAAATAAAGTCCATTGACTAATCTAGCAGATCCATAAAACATCTCTTTAAAATAAAACGAACAACTATTGTCTTTTATTATAAAGGAAAATCCCTTAGCATCTAAGCAAGAAACTGAAATGATGTTTTTAGTAAGACTTGGAACATGGAAACATTCTTCCAGTTCCAAAACTAGCCCGGAGGGCAACGACAAATAGTAAGTTCCTACGGCTAATGCAGCAATCCGTGCTCCATTTCCCACTCGTAGGTCGACTTCTCCCTTGCTTAACTTTCTACTTCTTCTTAGTCCCTGTGGATTGGAACATAAGTGTGAGCCACAACCTGTATCTAATACCCAAGAAGTTGAATTAGCAAGTATACAGTCTATAACGAAAATACCTGAAGATGGAACGACTGTTCCGTTCTTCTGATCTTCCTTTAGCTTCAAGCAATCTCTCTTCCAATGCCCCTTCTTCTTGCAGTAGAAGCATTCGGATTCAGAAGTGGGTTGACTGACCTTCCTCTTTGCAGATTTGGCGCCAGTTTGCTTAGTTGGGCTGGCCTTGTTGCCACCTTTCTTAGCATTCCTCTTCTTTCCAGATTTCTTGAACTTGCCCCCACGCACCATAAGCACATCCTGCTTATCACTTTTGAGCGTCTTTTCAGCGGTCTTCAGCATACCGTGAAGCTCAGTGAGCGTTTTGTCCAGACTATTCATACTGTAGTTCAGTTTGAACTGATCATACCCGCTATGAAGAGAATGGAGGATGGTGTCTATAGCCATTTCCTGAGAAAATTGCTGATCCAGCCGACTCATATTCTCAATGAGTCCAATCATTTTGAGAACATGTGGACTTACGGGCTCGCCTTTCTTAAGCTTGGTCTCAAGAATTTGCCTATGAGTCTCGAATCTTTCGACTCGAGCCAGATCTTGGAACATGTTCTTCAACTCACTGATGATTGTGAAAGCATCTGAGTTGATGAACGTTTTCTGCAGATCCGCACTCATAGTGGCGAGCATTAGACATTTCACATCCTTGTTGGCATCAATCCAACGATTGAGGGCTGCCTGAGTGATCCCGTCGCCTGGAGCTTCGGGCATCGCCTCATCTAGGACATACTCCTTTTCTTCCTGCATAAGAACTATTTGCAAGTTCCTTTGCCAGTCAAGGAAGTTTTTCCCGTTCAACTTCTCCTTTTCGAGAATTGATCGAATGTTGAATGAATTGTTGTTTGCCATATTAAAAACTACAATTGAAAAGAATAAACAAATAAATAACCATTCACAGTTTCTCTTAATAAACTTAAATTCTAGCATACATGCATAATTCAATGTTTATTAAGCATTTTATTCAAGTTATGTGTTCCGGCAGGTGTGAATAAAATGATTCCAAGATCCTAAAATCATTGAAGAACTAAGCACAGTTTGTCGACTTAATCCTAGAACATCTTAGGTAAGCAAAAGCCTTTTGCTAATAGTCTAGAAACTATTCTTGGTTGATAGGTACGTCTAAGAACTTATTAGGTAAACCTATCGAATTTGCCACGACATAAAAGGACTCCTTACTTATATCGTTGAGTTTCACCAAAACTAACATGTACTCACAATTATTTGTGTACCTTGCCCCTTTAGGACCAATAAGTAACACCTCGCTGAGCGAAAACTATTACTAGATTGATGTAAAGGATATCCAAGCAAGTGTATATTTTGGCATGGCACCTTTTAACTCAATTTTTAAGTTTGGAACTTAAGGCTCTTACTATGTTGGTTAGATTTTAAGTGAACTAAAATCCTTAATCATGCAACATAATCAAGCTTTTGATCTCATGCATTTTAAGACATATTTAAAGCAATAAATAACTTAAAACATGCATAAGATATTTGTGATCTAGTATGGCCCGACTTCATCTTGAAGCTTTGACTTCAAAGTCCGTCTTGAAAATCTCCGTGGGAGGCACCATTTTCTTCAAATAGGATAAGCTATAACTAATTACAACTATTTGATGGTACGCAGACCATTTTGAATTAAAAAATAACTTTGGTGCTTTAGACCAATTACATTCAAATTAATGGTACGCAGACCATATTTTCTATCCTATTTGGGCCATACTAGTCACTTCATAACCTGCAAAACAGTACATATACAATATATACCATTCACCCATTCATTATCATGAATGGCCCACATAGCTGGTTAGTAAAACACATTATGCATCACGTAAACATTTGCAGCAATTAATCAAGGTCACCAATAATCTACCAATTATTCAGTCCTTATTAATTCTAATCGAGTTGTTTTAACCTTAAGGATTTGTAGACCTAATCAAGAGTTTATGACTAAAAAGCGCTCCCACTCAAACCAATAAATTCATATGCTTTACTAATTTTAAACATAAAATTGTATTTCTAGTCTAACCGGAAACATACAAATTTAATTAAAATTTAAAGCTCATATAAATTTATAATTGAATCCAAAAATTTAATTTAATTTCAGTCGCATTTAAATTAATTCATGATTTTAATTTTAGTAAAATAATTAGAATAAATTTCATTTATTATAATTATAATATTCAAAATTAAAATCCAAGAAATTAATTCAAATTATTAATTTTAAAATTAATTAAAATTACGTGAACTGAAATTTTCAAATTAAACATTCAAAACGATCTAATCGTAACGCAAACACCCTACGCGTTGCATGCCCATGGGCCGCACGCACACAGCCATTGCTGGCCATGTGCGCGCAGCCCATGCGCTCGTCGCATAGCTGCTGCTGTCTCATCGCAAGCCTCCGCACAGCGCCCCATCGCACGCGAGCTATCGCTCGCAGTGCGCGCGCGAGATCGCTCGCTGGGCGCGCTGGCTCGCTCGCTGTGCGCGCGAGCCATCGCTCGCTGGGGCGCGACATCGCTCGCTGGGCGAGCGACATCGCGCGCTGCGCGCGCGAGCCATCGCTCGCTGGTGCGCGACATCGCTCGCTGGGCGAGCGACATCGCGCGCTGCGCGCGCGAGCAGTGCTGGGCGCAGCGCTCGTGGCACGCGAGCTTGCGCTCGCTGCGCGCGAGGCTGCGCGCACTTGTGCGAGGCAGCGCGCGTTGTGGCGCAGCTCGCTTGCTGCCCACACGCGACTGCCTTGGCTCGCCCTTCGCCCATGCCCATTCGTTCATTGCTCGTGGCACACGACACAAGGCAGGGCTGCTGCCTTGTGCTCGTGCACTACGCCCTTGCTCATTGCATTCGTGCCGCACGGGCGACGAGCTCCCTTGCTCGTCGTCGCATGCCCGCATTATACAACACCCCTTAAGGGTAACACGAAGCGTCCATTGCTTCGTGCGTGCAAGTTATTTGAACGAATCGCATAAAAATTTAAAATTTATATTTAAAATTAATGACAAATTAATAAATATTATTAATTTCATAATTTTAGGGCGAAAAATCGAAAATTTATTATCCAATTGATTTCCGATTGATATGGATTCAAGTCTAGGTCATAAAAATTTAAAATTTATCGTAAATTTACAATTTTTATGGTGGTTTTTAATCATAGGTTTCTAATTAAATTACAATTAATTATGAAAATCAAATTAATTCTAAATTATTCTAATTTTCAACAAATTAATCATAATTACAAATTAGATTGCATAATTAACAAGACTAGGCATTCAAACTTGTTAAACATATGCAGTAGGTCAATCAAAAATTCAAGATTTATCAACAGGAATCGCAAATATTTAATTTAACATCTTAAATTTACGAAATTTTGCATTCGAAAAACTAAAACCTTCGAAAAGTCATAGTTAGGCTTTGAATTTGAGAATTCTGGGTTCGGCAGAAAAATACTGTTTTTGTCAAAATTTTAGAATGCCTTTTACATGCGGAATTGACACAAAAATCACTCAATTCGGATGAGTAATGAAGAAACTGCCGAAAAACTGCGTACATATAATTAAATAAACGCAATTTGCAATTAATTAACAATTACGAAAATTAATCACCCCTTTTAATTCTTGCAAATTTGTAATATTTAACCATGTTCATGCAATTTAGATTATGAAAATAATAAGGGGCTCGTGATACCACTGTTAGGTTATGATACATATGACATTTACATAGATCATGCGGAAACAACCATTAACCCAGGAAACATATTATTTACACATAATCATATAGCATAATTAGATGCATACTCTTTGTTGCGTGCCTTCCCTAGCTGCGCCCGAACCGAACAAGAACAAGTCTTTTAGGACTCCAAATGTCGTCCCTCCGTAGATAGTCCACAGCACGTCCGGATCCGCCTTAAGATTGACCAACTAGAACCGCCCTTAAGGTACTAGAAAATTCGGCACTTTTATGAGCAAGATGTGTTTTAATTTTCTCTCAAAAAACTCACTTTTGAATACTTTGAAACTTGTGTATAAATTATGACCCCTAGGCCTTTATTTATAGAGTTATGGAAAAGGAATCGTAATCCTAGTAGGATGCGAATTAATTGGAATTAGAATCCTACATGAATTCTATTTAATTAATTTATCCAATTAGGAATAGACATTTAATCATACACTGACTCTTGCAGATTCAGGAATCATGCATGAGCACAAACTCACACACACACGGCAGCCACAAGGGCTGCCCATGCGTGCGAGCAGCAGCCCGCGCAGCACGGCCCACGCAGCCGTGGCCCTTGGCGCGCGCTGGGCCTGCCTTGCGGTAGGCCTGGGCGCTGCCTTGGCTGGGCTTGTGGCGCGCACGCTTGCTGGGCGATGGCCCCGGCTTCGTGCTGGGCCTTCGTCCGGCAAGCCTCGTCCGATGCTAATTCGTACGATACGCTTCCGATTAAATTTCCATTTCCGGAATCTATTTCCGATACGAACAATATTTAATATTTCCGATTCCGGAATTAATTTCCGTTTCGAACAAATATTTAATATTTCCGTTTCCGGAATTATTTTCCGATTCCGGCAATATTTCCGATTCTGACAATATTTCCGTTTCCGGCAATATTTCCGATTCTGGTAATATTTCCATTTCCAATAATATTTTCCGATACGTACCATGTTTCCGTTTCCGGCAACATCTACGACTTGGATAATATTCATATTCCCGATACGATCCATATTTCCGTTTCCGGCAATATCATCGTTTCCGGAGTATTCATTTCTTGCCTGTGACGATCTTAGCTCCCACTGAAACCAAGATCTGTCGGTTCCGAATATTCATAGATGGAGTATTTAATGCCATTAAATACTTGATCCGTTTACGTACTATTTGTGTGACCCTACGGGTTCAGTCAAGAGTAAGCTGTGGATTAATATCATTAATTCCACTTGAACTGAAGCGGCCTCTAGCTAGGCATTCAGCTCACTTGATCTCACTGAATTATTAACTTGTTAATTAATACTGAACCGCATTTATTAGACTTAACATAGAATGCATACTTGGACCAAGGGCATTATTTCCTTCAGCCCTCCGGGCTAGTTTTGGAACTGGAAGAATGTTTCCATGTTCCAAGTCTTACTAAAAACATCATTTCAGTTTCTTGCTTAGATGCTAAGGGATTTTCCTTTTTAATAAAAGACAATAGTTGTTCGTTTTATTTTAAAGAGATGTTTTATGGATCTGCTAGATTAGTCAATGGACTTTATTTATTAGATCACGACAAACAAGTATATAACATAAATACCAAAAGGGCCAAAAAGGATGATTCAGATCTCACCTATCTGTGGCATTGTCGATTAGGCCATATAAACTTGAAACGCTTAGAAAGACTTCAAAAGGAAGGAATTCTAGAACCATTTGACTTAGAGGATTATGGTAAATGCGAATCATGTTTACTTGGCAAAATGACAAAGCAACCTTTCTCTAAAGTTGGAGAAAGAGCAAATGAACTATTGGGTTTAATCCATACAGATGTATGTGGACCAATGAGTACAAATGCTAGAGGTGGTTTCAGCTACTTTATCACTTTCACTGATAACTTCAGTAGGTATGGTTATGTCTACCTAATGAAGCATAAGTCTGAATCCTTTGACAAATTCAAGGAATTTCAGAGTGAAGTAGAGAATCAATTAGGCAAGAAGATTAAGGCACTGCGGTCTGATAGAGGCGGTGAATATCTGAGCTATGAATTTGATGACCATCTGAAAGAATGTGGAATTCTATCAGAATTGACTCCTCCTGGAACACCACAATGGAATGGTGTGTCGGAACGAAGGAACAGAACCTTGCTAGACATGGCCAGGTCAATGATGGGTCAGGCCGAACTTCCATTAGAATTTTGGGGACATGCACTAAATACAGCTGCACTCACTATAAATAGAGCTCCGTCTAAAGCTGTCGAAAAGACTCCATACGAATTATGGTTTGGAAAGCCTCCAAATGTGTCTTTTCTTAAGATTTGGGGATGTGAAGTATACGTCAAACGATTAATTTCAGACAAACTTCATCTAAAATCTGACAAATGTATCCTTGTGGGCTATCCAAAGGAAACAAAGGGGTATTACTTCTACAATACATCTGAGAACAAGGTGTTTGTTGCTCGAGATGGTGTCTTTTTGGAGAAAGATCACATTTCCAAAATGACAAGTGGGAGAAAAGTAGACCTCGAAGAAATTCGAGTCGAACAACAAACTCTAGAGAATGCTCAAGATGACATTCAGGATGAAACTCAGAGATCTTTAGAAGAATCTGGTGAGAATCATGGTCAATCTAGAAATGTTACCCCGCGTAGATCGCAAAGATATAGATCTCAACCGGAAAGGTACTTAGGTATTTTGACGAACGAGAGCTATGACGTTCTATTACTTGAAAGTGATGAACCTGCGACTTACAAACAAGCTATGACGAGCCCTAGCTCCAAGCAATGGCAAGATGCCATGCAATCTGAATTGGACTCCATGTCTGAAAACCAAGTATGGGATTTGGTCGATTTGCCAGATGGCTATCAAGCCATTGGAAGCAAATGGGTTTTCAAACTGAAAAAGGACAAGGATGGGAAACTTGAAGTTTTCAAAGCTAGATTGGTTGCAAAAGGTTACAGGCAAGTCCACGGTGTGGATTACGATGAAACCTTTTCACCAGTTGCAATGCTAAAGTCTATTCGGATAATGTTAGCAATCGCTGCATATTACGATTACGAAATATGGCAGATGGATGTCAAAACTGCTTTCTTAAACGCCGTTTTAACAGAAACTGTGTTTATGACACAGCCTGAAGGTTTTGAGGATCCAAAGAATGCTAAAAAGGTATGCAAGCTAAAGAAGTCAATCTACGGATTGAAGCAGGCATCCAGGAGCTGGAATATACGTTTTGATGAAGCAGTCAGTGACTTTGGTTTCATCAAGAACGCAGACGAATCTTGTGTATACAAGAAGGTCAGTGGGAGCAAAATTGCTTTCCTAGTATTATATGTCGACGACATATTACTTATCGGAAATGACATTCCTATGTTGAACTCTGTCAAGATTTGGCTTGGGAAATGTTTTTCGATGAAGGATCTAGGAGAAGCACAGTACATATTGGGCATCAAGATTTACAGAGATAGGTCTAAAAGGATGATTGGACTTAGTCAAAGCACTTATATCAATAAGGTGCTTGATAGGTTCAAGATGGCGGACTCCAAGCGAGGCTACCTACCCATGTCTCATGGAATGACTCTAAGCAAGACTCAGTGCCCAAAAACACTTGATGAGCGTAGACGAATGAATGGGATTCCATATGCATCATTGATTGGTTCAATAATGTATGCTATGATATGTACACGCCCGGATGTTGCGTACGCACTCAGTGCTACGAGCAGATACCAGTCAGACCCAGGAGAGGCGCATTGGACTGCTGCCAAGAATATTCTGAAGTACCTGAAAAGGCACAAAGATGACTTCCTGGTCTATGGTGGAGATGATGAATTAATTGTTAAAGGCTATACGGACGCAAGTTTCCAAACCGACAAAGATGATTTCAGATCACAGTCTGGGTTTGTCTTCTGCCTCAACGGAGGAGCAGTAAGCTGGAAAAGTGCTAAGCAAAGCACCATTGCGGATTCTACAACTGAAGCGGAGTACATTGCTGCACATGAAGCAGCAAAGGAAGCTATATGGCTAAGGAAGTTCATAGGTGAACTTGGTGTAGTCCCCTCCATTAAAGGACCAATAGCCCTGTATTGTGACAATAACGGAGCTATTGCACAGGCAAAAGAGCCTAGACACCACCAGAGAGTCAAGCATGTACTTCGTAGATTTCACCTTCTACGAGAGTTCGTTGAAAGAAAAGAAGTCGAGATAAGCAAGATTGGAACTGATGACAACATATCAGATCCATTAACTAAACCTCTGCCGCAAGCGAAGCACAACTCGCACACTGCAGCTATGGGAATCAAGCATATTGGAGAATGGCTTTGATGTCTCTGTTTAATGTTTTAAAGTTTTAGAGTTTAAATCTTTGTAAAACATTATTGGTTAATCATTCACAATAAATGAAAAGAATTCATTTTTCCATTTAATTTGTGGTTTATTAAATGATGAGTCCCTTCAAATTTGACGATATATTCAAGATAGACTGTCAGGACCAGTCCTGTGACTAAGAAATGTCTATCAAGTGAACTTGAATGTCAAAGGTTGAAAATGGTCCCTAATCGGAGTTTTCTATAAAATTGGACGCATAGAAAACGTTAGACGATTAGAATGCAAGATGACTAGTAGTTCTGTTTCTTGAACTATGTGGACATGGCAATGTCATAATCATTTGCATAGATACTTACTTTGGGAAGACTAGTATCGGACAAGACCTATGAAACTTTACTGTAAGAGATGAAAATCTGTCATAAGTAAATTTCATTAAATTATTAGACACTAAATCCTCAATACCTGAGTGATTTGAGATTACTTGTTTGAGAACTGGTTACTTTGACGTTGACCAACCGTCGCACCGTAAAAGGAGGCTATAAAGGCAACGCTCAGGTAATCACCTATCAAACGAAGTCTAATCTCAAGATCGCAAGATTGGGATTGTCCTCCCATAAATCGGGATGAGATGCTTAAAAGTTGTACAAGGCCACTCGGAGAGCTAGAAACTGTGAAATGCATGGCCGTGCTCGGATGAATCATAGGCTATGATTATCTGTTTAGTTGATCAGTTGAACTCTGAAACCGAGGAACACCTCTGACATAATAAGGATGACAACTCTTACCTTATGTTCAAGAGCAAGCATCGAGCGACAAAGGAATTAGGAAATGCACACTTGTCCCTAAGGACAAGTGGGAGACTGAAGGAAATAATGCCCTTGGTCCAAGTATGCATTCTATGATAAGTCTAATAAATGCGGTTCAGTATTAATTAACAAGTTAATAATTCAGTGAGATCAAGTGAGCTGAATGCCTAGCTAGAGGTCGCTTCAGTTCAAGTGGAATTAATGATATTAATCCACAGCTTACTCTTGACTGAACCCGTAGGGTCACACAAATAGTACGTAAACGGATCAAGTATTTAATGGCATTAAATACTCCATCTATGAATATTCGGAATCGACGGATCTTGGTTTCAGTGGGAGCTGAGATCGTCACAGGCAAGAAATGAATACTCCGGAAACGATGATATTACCGGAAACGGAAATATGGATCGTATCGGAAATATAAATATTATCCAAGTCGTAGATGTTGCCGGAAACGGAAACATGGTACGTATCGGAAAATATTATCGGAAATGGAAATATTGCTAGAATCGGAAATATTGCCGGAAACGGAAATATTGTCAGAATCGGAAATATTGCTAGAAGCAGGCCGTGGCAGCGCGCACAGCGCGCGCAGCGCGCGCAGGAGCTACGTGGGCTTGTAGCTCGCGTAGGCCTCGCTGCGTGGGCTGCTGCTCGCACGCACGCGTATGGGCGGCCCATCGTGGCTGCCGTGTGTGTGTGCGTAAGTGTTTGTGTTCATGCACGATTCCTAAAACATGCAGAGTTCGGTTAATGATTAAATTCCTAATTCTATTTGATAAATTAATTAATTAGAGTTCTTGTAGGATTCTAGGTTTAATTAATTTGTATCTGAATAGGATTCCAATTCCCTTTCCATACCCCTATAAATATGTGGCCTAGGTTCACAATTTATAACGAGTTTCAAAGTATTCAAACTGAGTTTTTGAGAGAAAAATTCAATCACACATCTTGCTCAAAAGTGCCGAAAATTCTAGTACCTTAAGGGCGATTCTAGTTGGTCAATCTTAAGGCGGATCCGGACGTGCTGTGGACTATCTACGGAGGGACGACACTTGGAGTCCTAAAGACTTGTTCTTGTTCGGTTCGGGCGCAGCTAGGGAGGGCACGCAACAAAGAGTATGCATCTAAATTATGCTATATGATTATGTGTAAATAATATGTATTCCTGGGTTAATGGTTGTTTCCGCATGATTTATGTAATATCATATGTATCATAACCTAACAAAGGTTAGCTTCCCTTTCTTAACATCAATAACTTCCCCCGCAGTATGAAGGAATGGTCTTCCTAAGATTATTGGAATCTGGGTGTCCTCTACTATGTCAAGCACAACAAAGTCTACAGGAATATAAAATTTACCTACTCTCACGGGGACGTCTTCTAAAACACCTAAGGGGTATTTAATAGAATGGTCGGCCATTTGAAGTGTAATGGTGGTACATTTTAATTCTCCCATGTTCAACTTTTTGTAAATAGAGAGGGGAATGACGGACACACTGGCACCTAAATCACATAGAACCTTATCAATGAATAAAGCACCTATATGACAAGGGATGGAGAAACTACCGGGGTCCTTTAGTTTAGGAGGAGACTTGTTTTGTAACATAGCACTACACTCCTCAGTTAGAGCCACTCTCTCTACACCACCAAGATCCCTTTTCTTAGTGATTAATTCCTTTAAATATTTTGCATACATAGGAATTTGAGATATTAAATCAGTGAAAGGAATCGTTACCTCAAGATTCTTGACCATAGCCAAGAACTTACCGAACTGTTGATCAACCTTTGTTTTCTGCATTCGATGAGGAAATGGTAGTGTAGGTGCAAAAAGGGGAGAATCAGTGACCTTCTCCTTGCCGCTTTCCTTCTTCTTTATTTCATTCTCAACACCCGGGATTTCAACCCCTACATCCACATTCTTGCTTTCAACATATGTCTCTTCACCAGACTGATGATCACCCTTTGACTTATATTGTCGATGTGGAAATGGCAATCGAGGAACAAAAGGGCGAGAATCATCAATACCCTTCTCCTTGACTATTTCCTTAGTCCTTCTAGCCTCCTCTCTCCCCTTTTCAATATCTATAAAATTAGTAGGTACCAAGGGGGCATCATATGTAGTACCACTCCGAAGAATAATGGCACAAGCACTCTCTCTAGTGTGATCTTGAGACAACATAGATTGCCCTGGAAGTTTACCCGGTTGCCTTTTTGACAAAGTATCAGCGAGTTGAGCAACTTGGTTCTCCAACATTCTATTTTGATTCTTCAACTCCTTTATGCTCTCATCGTGGTTCTTTTGAGCAATCTCTGAGGTCTTCTGCATATTCGCTATGAGCTTATACAAATCAATCATGTTAGGCTCTGGAGTGGCATTGCTCTGCGGAGGTTGTTGCTGATAGCCTTGGTGCGGAGGTCTATTAAACCCTAGGGGAGCATTATGTGAGGCTCCTTGTTGAAATGGGGGCCTAGAAACATGTGGTTGAGGTGGATGGAACTGTGGTTGTGACCATTGTTGATGGGGTTGAGGATTCTGAACATTGTCGCCTCGATATGAGAAATTTGGATGATTCCTCCAACCCGGATTATATGAATTGGAATATGGGTCATTAGGTTGCCTCTGTTGAAAAGAATTCACTTGCTCCATTTGTGTGGTATCCTGCGAACTATAAGAGCACTCATGACCAAAGTGACCTTGAATTCCACATACTTCGCAGTAAGAAGTTGTCACTGGAGCTACACTAGACATAGCATTGATACTCATTGGGGGAGTACCAGACTGAGGGGCCTTCAAAGCATCGATCTTCAGGTTCAAGGCTGCCACTTGTGAGGACAATAGAGCATAAGCATCGACATCCAATCTTCCCTTCTTAGATGTGGATCTGGTGGTGCTGTAATGGTTGGCAGCTAAATTGGCAAGAAAATCATAACCTGCATCCACTTCTTTGTCAAGAAAAACACCCCCAGCAGCAGAATCAACCGTGTTCTTTGTTTCATCTTGCAAACCATGGTAGAAAATCTAAACCAAGAACCATTTTTCAATGTTGTGATGCGGACACGACCGCTGCAAAGCCTTGAATCTATCCCAGGCTTCTCGAAGTGATTCACCAGGTTCTTGAGTGAATGTAGTCAGCTTATGCCTTATTTCAGCAGTCTTGATGGGTGGAAAGAATTCTTCTAGAAAGGCCTGTGAAATAGCACTCCACTCTGTCTCCTTGACATCATGTCTGAGCCTTATCACGAAGGCTAAAACCAAACAACATGACTTTCAATTGGTCTTGAGTGACCCCTTGATGCTTAATAGTACCACACAGTTGGTTGAACCTCTGCAAATGGTTGGTGGGTTCCTCAGATGGATGGCCACCAAATTGACTTTGTGAGACCATGGAGATTAGAGCGGGCTTGATCTCAAAGTTGACTGCATCAATAGTTGGCATTGTGAGCCCAGTCGGAACACTATTCGAGGAGGGAACCCCATATGATTTCAGGGATTTAGACATCGTGTGACTCGGTGGAGTCTGTGAGTCTTGGGACCCTGACTGCTTCTTCTTTTTCTGTTGCTTTTTTAGTTGACGAAGGGTCTTTCCAAGATCGGGATCGGGAGGAACCAAGGTGCCCGTTCTGGCAGACCTGGGCATAAACAACAACGAAAGAAAACGCAGTGAGATTTGCCTCAATTGGAACTGAGAGTTCCAATGAGACAATGGAAACAGTTCAAATAATCAAACTAAAACTAATAGAATATAGCCGTCTCCCCGGCAACGGCGCAAAAACTTGATGAGTTAAAAAGTGATACCGCAAGTGCACGGTGTCTGTTGTTAGCAGATACTTAGCAAATACGGGTCGATCCCACAGGGAGACAAGTTCTATTAGTTTTTGCCCAATTATACGAACTATTTCAATAACGAAAGTTGAGTTTGAGTATTAACTACTAAAGCTAAAGCAATAATAAAAATGCGTAATTTATCAATGAATTAAAGGTCTAGGGCGTCTGTTCGGTTCACCATGCTTATGCCAATCCAATAACACAATTCAATTCGACAACGAATAAACTAGGCCGAGTAATTAAAGTACATGCTAATCCTACGGTCGGGTCTTAACACTTTCAATTCAACATATGCAGTACGATCGCTAACATAATCAGAATTGCCAATTGTACAAAGCCTCTAAAAACACGATCTTTCAATTCTAATTCCTATTAGCTAGATAATTAATCCATGAAATTGGCCGATAACATGAATCAACGATTAAGAACAAATCAATTGGAATTACTCAATCATAATCTATAAATTAACGAACTTTAATGCATAACGATTATGGTATAAACATGGCTTCCCTTACTTAGCCCTAGAAAAAGACTACTCGCTCATAATTAATTTAACAATCATGAAACGAATAATAATAATGGAATTCATAATCAACGAACGAATTAATCTAAGGAACGAAAAATAATAAATTTGAATTAGAGAAAAAGAAATTATGAAATTACCTTAGATTGATGAATGAATGAATTCAGAAAAGCGTTCGACAATAAAAATAGAAAAATAAAAATAAACATTCAAAGAATTCTAAGGAAGAAAAATAACATAAGATAAGAGCCCTAGGAATATAATTCCCTTCAATATTTATAGGCTTCCTATTTCTGAAATAATAATAAATAAATAAATGAGAAAATAAAAATAGAAGTCGTCAACGATTGGTCGATGGCATGAGAGACATACACAATATGGATTCGTCGGCCTGGACGCACTGTGGGCGCAGCACTTCGCTGTGGGCAAGCCAGCAACTGCTTAGTGAAGCGTGAGTGAGATGTGGGCGCAGCAACCCTTGCTGTGGGCGCAGCACTTCTTGCTGTGGGCGCAGCACTTGGCTGTGGGCGCAGCACTTCGCTGTGAGCATGGCAGACGATGTTTAGTGAAGCGACGGGGTGCTGCGGGCTGGGTGCGGCCACAAAGCTCTAGATATGAGCATAAAGCACTTCGATGTGGCCACATTGCACGATTCAAGTACGATGTTGCGACGATGCTTCCCACATTACCAAGATTTTATGGCGAGCATCAGAAACTAGCTTCATGTCATCCAAAATAACGAATTGCCTCGATGGCCGAATAAATCAAGCTAAGTGAACCGGAACTTCTGCAAATCATTTCCGAAAACTTCGTTTTCCGATCAAACACGACGTTTTCAATACGAACCATCCGATAGCCATTCGACCCACCTCTAAATCTCCAGAAACATCCAAATGATTGTAAAATCACCTGAAATATCAAAGAAAACACAAACGGAGCGTAATAGAGTACGATAACGACGACTTATGCAATAATGACTCTAAATGCAACTAAAATGAGAGGAATGCCTAGAAATGCAACCTAAATGAGCCTAAAATACCCTATATAAATATGATTCATCATGCATCCTAAAGCACATCTCGTACTCCACCGCTTCTAGCTTAACGCGAGCAGTGATTTTCGATGTTTTCGCATCTTTCCAAGTAGAGCCCTTCGCAATATGCCCACAAATTGTTCTGATTGACGAGTTGATGATAAACCCTAAACCTGTATGAATCCAAATCTCCTTCCCAATTATTGAAACCCTAAAAACCCTAAAAAAATTCTCATCCATGGATGAGAATCAAGAAGCTTGAAAACTCTAGGAAAAACCCAAATAAATTGGGAGCAACCCAAGAATAAATTGGGAACAAAACAACGGAAAAAACAAAACAAGACAATACATAAAGAGAAAACAATGAAAAAAACAAGAATAAGGGTCCGAAATAGTCTAATTTCCGAAGAAATTAGACTATTTCCGGCCTAAACGGCAAAGAAAACTGAAACCCTAAAAGATGAGAGAGAAGAGAGAAAAAGGGGAGAGAGAGGAGCGGCTAAGTTGTCAACTTAACTTAAATGAATTTTAACAATTAGTTAAGATAAATTATTTTTGAAAGTGTGTCAAAATATAGCAAAATTGATCTCTATTTATAGATCTTGAAATTTTATGACCGTTGGTATATTTTTTTATATTTTTATTAATTATTTACAGCAAAATTAGCCCTTACAAGATTATAGCCGTTGCAAATTTCAAACAATTTTTTGATTGGTTTAAATTCTGACTATGACAAATGTCACACGGCCATTGGACCGTTGACTGCACATGGTCAGCACAAAGGGGATCTTAACCCTTTTTTTTGGAGTAATTTGCATGCTTAACGGATACTTGTACCAATTTGCATGCAAGTGGGTTACTTTTTGCCTGCAAATTACAGCAAGTGGGGCCCAATAATTTCGGTGAGCAAACAACAAAAATGGAACGCCGTGCGAGCATTTTTTCATTTCCTCGCGGGCATTTTCCAGTTAACCCATTGTTGTAGGCCGTGTTTTTTTTTTCCCTCACGTTTTTTGCTCGTGGGCAAATTTTTTACCCATTGATGGGAGTGCTCTAAGGTTGGCTACGATTACACGGATTTATTTAACTTTTGAAGAAATTAAATTTAAATAAAATCAAACTCAAGTAAAATGAATGCGTAACTCCTAACGTTTTCACTATTCTGCTGCTATGACATATACTTTAACTGTGTTTGATTCTTGTAAAGAGCAAAAATAACCAATTTTGAAATTTTGACATACCATTTCATGAGATCATTTAAGTCATGAAAAGTTCAAAATATTGGATGTTTTTTCACATTATCTACGATTTTTTGGTTGCCCGTTACCTTTATCGAAACTATCAGATAATCAATTGTCCTCATTATCAAAAAAGAGTTGGTTGTTGGAAATATAATTTTTTTATTTATTATGTACTATATATTTTATGATTACACAAGGGCATACAATAAGCTTAACGATACTAGAAAATATTTACCTGTCTCCAAATGAATTTCTTTATAATCGTATGTCTAAACCTGTTAAATAGTAATATCCAAAATTAATAACTCTTTACGTTGTAATAAATTGTTTAGATTTCAATAACTTCAAAAAGCTAGATTTAAATAACTAACTAAGTTTGACTATGTTTACACGAAATCATTTAAATTTTGAAGAAATTAAATTTAAGTAAAACCAAACTCAAGTAAAATAGATACGTAATTTCCAACATTTTCATAAACATCTAAGTTGTTTGCTTCTTGTTATAACGCAAAATGACGACCCACCACCAAAATTGGAAAACACAATGTGTTATAACTTTATCTATGATTAAAAGAATCATTTCACCTTTTTAAAAAATCACATTCAGAATTCTCAACCTCGTTAAAATTAGACAAAAATATTTTTGTTTGCAATGACTTACTTGCTGATACCCCTTGCTACAATGGTCACTACTATATTGATATAACATATACTCTAACTGTGTGTGCCAGTGTTCGATTCTTGTCAAGAGAAAATAAAACAAATTTTTAATTGTGACAAACCATTTTTATGGGATCATTTTGGTCATGAAAAGATCAAAATGGTGATGTTTTTCTTCACCTTTAACTATGATTTTTTAAGTTAAAAGATATGAGTATCAGTACATGCATTTTCTTTCATTATCCATAGATGAATCATATGAGTACATGCATTTTTTTTCAAGACATAACAAAAAGTTTTCTGATGAAGCTACACATGATAATTAAACTCAAAGTCTAAACTTCATTGTTTACAACAAATATATTTTTTGAAAACCATTATATTATTCATAATATCTGAAGCTTAAACTACATCTACGAGTTTCTGATACACAAAAGATTGTTCGTTGCACGCATCTGTCATTACATTTCACATCATATATTGTCGAAATAGCATATCGTTACTGCCATATAACTGGATGAAAAAATAAATAAAATTGGATAAAATTTATGAATAAACTCACAAATGATCCCATAAAAAGATTCAATACATAAAGAAAGGAAGTATTGTTTATTATATGATTCCGTAAATACTAAAAAGAAACCATAAAAACAATAGTAACATAAAACAACAATTGCCCAAAGAAAAAAAAAAGATCCACATATAAAGGATCAAACGCAAGTCTAGGGGCAGTGTAAAGATGATCATATAAACTTCGTTGTAACCAGTTTGGCAAGGGGTATCAGCACATCCATTTGTGCTAGAAAATATATAATATATTTGATATTTTGAGAATGTAGATAAGGTTTTATAAGCAGCGAATGTTTAGATTTCATAATACATAAAATGATCCCACGTATTAAAATACATACTTATAAAATTTAATTTTCATTAAAAAAGTATACGAAGTACTTCCTAGTAAAAATATAATAAAAAAGATTTTTTTGCCAATAACCCTTTATTGAAATAGGACCGAAGATTGTATTATTATCTACGATTAAAAAGGATGATTTCCCCTTTAAAGAAATCCTATTTTGAATTCTCAAACTCCATAAAATTATATTAAAAAGTTTCGTTTGAAATGACATATGTGTTGATCCCTCTTGCTAAAGGGGTCACTACTACACTGTTATAACATCTACTCGATCTAACTGCGAGAACCCGTACTTGATTATTGACTAGAGAAAAAATTAAGTAAATTTTTAATTGTGACAAACCAAATTATGGGATCATTTTAGTCAATAAAACATCAAACTTAATATTGAATGTTTTTTCACCTTTAACTATGATTTTTTGGTGAATCGTTATCTTTATGGGGACTATCTGATAATTAATTTACCTCATTATCAAAAAAGAGTTGGTTGTTAAAAATATAATTTATTTTTTAAAAATTATATACTACATATTTTTATGATCACACAAAGACTTACAATAAAACTTAATGATACCAGAAAATGTTTACCAGTCTCCAAATGAAATTTTTATTACCGTATGTCTAAACCTGTAAAATAGTAATATTATCCAAAAATAATAACTCCGTACGTTGTAAATGAATTATTTAGATCAAACTTCGAAGAGTTAGCCTTTAATTACTAAGTTTGGCTAAGATTACACAAGATTATATAACTTTTGAAGAAATTAAATTTAAATAAAGATAAACTCAAGTAAAATAGATGTGTAACTCCTAACATTTTCATAAACATCTACTCAGTAGGTTGTTTATTTCTTGTTATAATACAAAATTATGACCCACCACCAAGATTAGAAAAGATAGCTAGAACATATGAATGTATTATAATATTATCTACGATTATAAATGATCATTTCACATTTACATAAATCATATTTAGAATTCTCAAACACGGTAAAATTAGATTATAAGATTTATGTTTGCAATGACTTACGTGCTGATACCCCTTGCTACAATGGTCACTACTAAGTTGTTACAACATCTACTCTAACTGCGCAAACCCGTGTTCGATTCTTCTCAAGAGGATAAATAACCAAATTTTTAATTGCAGATCAAAACCCTTTTACGAGATCATTTTAGTCATGACAAGATCAAAATATTAGATGATTTTTTGGTTACTCGTTTCCTTTATGGGAAATGCACTCATTGCTTTTATGGGGAATTAAAGATTATTATTGCTGATTGCTGGGAACTTAAAACAAATTTGAAATTCAAAATTAAAATTTCAAAATACATTTCAAATTTCAGTTTGAAATTTTCAAAAGAGATAAATCTTTTAAAATTGAGGTGGCATATTATAAGTGGTGGTGTGCAAGAGCATCTTGCAACACCTTGTTTACTTCTATCATCTTCCCCTAATTTACAACAATTTCACTTGTCAATATTCAGTCCCAGACCCCAACTCTTGTGGAGTGTTTCCCAGGGGTGGCATGGCCTTAGCAACTCGTTTGCAACAAGGACTTATTTAATTAGCATTTCAGAAACAAGAAGTTTCGCGCTGAGAAAGAACAAAAAGTAAAATATGCATATTCATTATGAAAAATAATTTACAGTTAACACATCCTTACTGTTACAATTAAGTAAATAAACTAGTGTACAATTTACATAACAATCACAAACATTCGCCGCTGAATTTACAGGGTGCATACATACATAAATAAATAATATTGACGTTTTTGCAGTCCTCGAAAAAATGGCTGCAAGATATGCTCCCTCATTGGCTCATTGCAGCTTATTCCATTGTACAATCATGTCTCACCTTCATATAGGTGCACTCATTAAGTCAGAACAAAATTTGAAACGATCAACTTAAAGGCTATCAGTATTCACTATTCAGCATCCCTCGGTTCCATTCATGCAAAATATAAGCATACATTGTAAAGCTGAATCGCAACGAAGATAATACTGCCTTGACCCCTAATTTTCTTCACATTTTTTTTTATTCAGGCAATCCCGAAATGTCTTCACTTATTTTCAGTTAAAGAAAACAACGTGATGTATATTTTAACTCTCTCTATCACATCAACCATTTTTCTCCCTCCCCCCCCCAACACTTTCTCTTTTTCTCCCGTTATTCATATCTATTTTACTTTATTCCACCTTTATTACTTCATATTACAGTTCTTTCAAATCTATATGCAAAGAAAATCAAGGGACAAAGGGAGTACATAGCAAGTTACAAATGCATGGACAAGTGATGACATAAATGGTTGCAAATGAGAATAATACATGTTTCCTCCTAGGCCACATCTTATCTATGAGGCCAACAACGAATTTAAAGAATTTACTTACCATTTCGATTCAATCAATACTGATATAAGGGAAGGGATAATGCAGTTGCAAGTGATGTTGATCATTTCTTCAAGACATACATTCCCTCCCTTAGTTCCAACTTTTCTTCTGAAACAAGGCCAGCTAAGAAGCTCTGTAGTTGTTGGAGTGATTTATCATATTGAGGATCGGCAACACAGAACATCTGCAGGAAATATTTCTTTCTGATTTCGTGGCACAAAATGGTTACACTTATTAAACTTAGGCTTCTTTATTTATAAGTTACCTTTAAAGTGTTGTGAATTCGATCCAACGCCATGCTGCCAAAGTTTGTCAGCATCCCCAAGATAAATTTCTGAAACAATATCAAGACAGAATCAGTATCTCTGGAAAATCTTACATGTAAGTACACGTCTTTCTCCAGAAATTTATACAGCCACCATGTAGATAGGGAAAAAACAGTTTCTGCTGTATACAACAGGTGTATACAACTAAAAAAAACACACATCACACCAGCAGGAATGATTGTTGATGGATTATCCAATAGTTTTTATTAAAATACGGGATGATTTATCAAGTAAACTTGTTTCAGACAATAATTGCATTGAAAAAAGATGCTGGCACTCAGAAGTCCATTACATGTAATATCACATGTGACCTATCTGGTACATTGCCCTTATCTTGTGGACCTGTGGCTCTAAGCACTTGTTTTGCCCATAACAATATAAAAGAATATTCACCAATATCCAACTAAATGCTTAAATGCTGAAAAAAGAAAATGAACTACAAGCATAGGTGTTCACAAAAGAAAAGAGTTGCTGAAACGCATGGCCAAGCTTCCACCAAAATGACTGATGATATTATACATCAAGGGTAGAAAGCAAATAAGCATCTATGCACCAAGGAGATTTAACAACTAGTTCGGGATATTCCCTTCCTTCCATGTTAACACAAGAAAGTACCCTGCCCATTTCATATCAGTTCTTATGTTTTAAAGGGCTGGACGGCCACAAATCCGAAAAGAACACAATTGATCACATTACAATATGTTACACAATAAGATTTTACAAGAAATAGGTTGGCTCGCTAACAACAAACACACATTGAACTCAAACAAAAAACATTAGATGCATCCTCTATAAGATCCTTGAGGGACTTTGCAAGAAAGGAAATTAGCAGGCTGATAGTGATGACACTGGTTCTGCTTATATCCTACGTTTAGCTCAGATTATAAGCAAATGATAGCATGTTAATTTGCAATAAGCACTAGATGATACCAATATTTCAAGTTTGAACAGAGCCTAAGAACTATGACATCAACAGAGACTCGGAATTCCATGCAATCGACCATGCATTGGATTTTACTGAACAAAGTGTCACCTACTAGTTACTAGTGCCAATCTACTAAATTCTCTTTCATATGCCATACCTCATAAACAGTCATTTCTTTGTGTAATTGATCTTCAACAGATGCCAGCGATCTGTCCCCGTCTTCATCACCCATGAGATGTTCATCATTACTGCCCCCGTGAATACCAGTTCTATTAGAGTCAGCCCCTTCCATCAGTGAAAATATGTGATAATTGGTATCTTCTCCCAATGATTCTGAAAGAATTCCCTAGAAGAAAGAAACGAAAAAGACAAAAAGAAAATAGAGCTTAGCGGCATTCCATCAAATCTTGTTCTAGTTTTCTTTAAACCAAAAATCTATCACTTAAATAATTTCAATCTAGCATCAACCATAAGCAGTGGCAGATGTACTCAAAGAATCTAAACCAAATCTATGACAAGAAGAGGAACCACTGGATTTTTTTTTTACGGAGAGTAGTACATGGTGCATAGTAACAGCCACAGATACAATCAACCACAAGCTCACCAAGTTAAAAGAAATAATATCGAAAAAATATTACTTCACAATAGCATGTATGATGAATTTTAAAGATGTAAAAGGGCAGAAAGATAGAATCAGATATTAGAAAGTAATCGCTAAATAACTTCAAAATGGGACTCTCTCCATCCCATAACAAATATTCGTATTTTTTATTTTCTGAGGTACCAACTTATGTTACTGGATATCAATAAACACCAGTATGTTCTTCATGTACAGCTTTTATTAGCAATTGCAAACAATACCTTTCATTTAATTTCAGCACAGTATTAAATATCAATAAACACAAGTACGTTCTAACTAAATAATTAACTTCATAAGGGTGGTCCATCAATATTTGCAGTACTTGTGTCTGTCTTAGTGTGAGTGCTTAGTCAATGGAAACTATTTGTATGGGATGTAGAGTGTTGACCCTTCCAAGGAACATTAGTGTCAGAAGGAGTGATAGGCTACCATACAAGTGCAGATATTTATCCTAAGAAGTTATAAAACCCGAAGTACATATATCTTGTGTTACAGAGGGAGTGACATAGCATCAGATAGCATAACTCACACATCACCAAGCAGTTTTGTACCCTATTTTCTGAGGGTTTATTACCTTGCTGATCCAAAAATTTATCCTTCGATTAAGTATGTCAACAGGCACCCCAACAGCAGCTGCAAGATCTTCCGCCGTCCAACTAACACAAAGATTAACATGAATGTTTTACACATTGACAAAACAAGAGCATAAGATACACTAAAATTATTGTGAGATTTACCGGGTTTGGTCCTGAAATTGCATTATAATAGATGCAAGAATTGGAGAGACTGAAAATTGGACAGCTTTTTCTTCAAATTGTAATTCCAACTAAATGGAAAGATGAACCAAGACAGACAGAATAAGAGAAAAAACATAGAAGAGAATTAGAAAAACAGTGCTAGATAGAAACATAAAACAAGCACTATTGTGCAGAAAATCATACAAGCTGGTGAACTTAAACTGACAAACCTTGACAACACCAAGGTTTTTTTTCCATAATAGCTTGCGCGGTGTTTTAATTTCATGAAACCTTTTTGCATAGTCTGATAAAAGCTCATCAACTGACCCTGGTAGATTAACAGGCTCGTCCTGGCATGAATTTCCATGCTGTGTTAAAAGTGTGTTTGGGGGCAGGAGAATCAAGCAATGCAAATGACAAAAAAATGAAAGATCAAGCACTTGGTACTTGCTAGTTGCTTCTAATGTTAATTTTTCCAATTGCACAAAATATCCATTTGAGATTTGACCGAGCTACTGCCGCACTTCTAGGGTCCAGAAGCAGAATTTTGGCAGAACAAATCAATATCAGAATCTCCTTTTTCTCTTTCTGAGAAGCCCAGTCTAATAACTAGAGAGTTTCAAAGTTAACACATAGGGCTGCAGGGCCAGAGAAGGTTTACCCCGTTTTCACTGTCAGGTCATTACAGACTATATTAAATGTCTCACTAGATTTTCAATCAGTACTTATTTGTTGAGAAAGTAGTTGGTCAGTCAAATGTCTTTCAATTCAAGCTTCTCATGGAACAAACTATTTGCAGTTACAGGTAAAGCTATCTACATCTGAGTATCTGACCCCTCCATGCTCACACCCAGAAAGAAAATAGTGTAGCGTTTACCGTAAAATAAAAGGATAGTTCAACTCTTACAAGGACCACATGTTACATACTCCGTATAAAAAAGAAGAACGCTTGTTAGGCCCTCCCCCTTATCAGACATCAAGGCTTTCTCCCTCTCGTAACATTCTTATCAGACATCAAGTAACCATTGAAGCAAAGAGGCGTACCTGGATTGGAGGCCAGAAATTTGATGATATTATTGTAGCAGCAAGAGCATCAAGCGAAAACTCAGATTTCTCCACTTCACCTTCTACAAGCAAATCTCAGTAAACAAAAATTCTAATCTGAATATAACTAGTCTTGTAAAAGAAAAAAGTTACAAAGTACCTGCTAGAGATGGCTTTGGAATAGTTTTTTTAATATTGTTGTTAGTTCTCTTGGAATCAATCAAATCATTAAGCATAATCTCACATTTCTGCATGCTACTCTCCCCAAAATGTATCTAACAGAAAAGGAAAATGTGAACAACACATCAACAATGTCACGTTAGAAACTAAAACCTGCAGTTTCAAATTATTGGACAGTTATGCGGTAATGCACTTATGCCCATCAATGACAATGAATATCTTGCATAGCATCATCAGTACACACAACCACCTACCTTCAGCAGTTCCAGTGTCCGTATCTCTGAGTCAATATCATAGTCAGATTTGTTCAGAAGCTTTTCAGCAAGCATAACACGATATTCATTCACTAGCTGATCCTTTGATCCAATTATCCCAACAACCATTCCAAGTACATCAACTTTCCTTCTGTTTCTACTACCCTTTAGAGGGTCAGCCTCCACAGGATCTGGTTCCCAACTGAAACAGAGACTAACTCAATAAACAAACAAACAAACACACATGCTCCCGCACACAGACACACACACACGCTTGCGTTCCACAAACACAAACACGCAGAGGAAGAAGAAAAGAAAAAAAGATGGACCAAAACTCAAAATTCCCTGTAACTGTGATTAATGACTTTCTAATAATATCTACTTAAGCTTTCCCACTTAAAACCCCGTTAACACGAATATCATCAAAAAGAGGTTTACTAGGTTACTTTTAAATTTTCTCCAGAGGTTATCAAAGAAAAATTTCCCCATCTATACCTGTATTAAATGGATGGAAGCAAACAGGATAGTAGGGCCAATAACATAGTGGACACAAAATTTGAGATACCAATAAGAAAGCCTAATACACTATCATTGTTTGTTGACTTGTTCATAGCACTGTCACACAAATATAATGATTTTATCGAAGTCGTGAATATGAATCTTCCTCACCTGAAATGGTGAAGCATGATCGGGTGACTATTGCAATCCATACCCACTTTCAACTCCTATTTCAAACAAGCATCTGCCCCCCTTTTCTATATATAGATGGATCATTTGGGTGTCCAAACTGTTTTTTTTTGAAGAAATAGTGTCCAAACGCAAGTCACTATTCACTTCAACTCAAAACAGCCTGAGTTCAATTTGCAGTTTAAATAGTCAATTGATTTCTAACAACTTAAATGCCATACTACAGCGTATTTTTAAAATTGGAATCCAGAAATGTCAGAAAACCAGATAGGTACAATAACAAGTGACAGGATCATCCAAGATTAAGCTATTTCACATGTTCAGGTCCATAAGTTATCTTTGAAGAATTAAAAGCATAATGGTCCCGGCAATGCCTCAATCAGACTCACGATGTCATTCTTCCTGATTTCATATTTCGCTCTCCTCTTTTCCATGCAGGAATTCTATTTCTTCCTCTCCGGGAGACGAATCAATTTTGCTCAAGCAGTAGAAACAAAGAAGTTAAAAAATTGCCACTTCTCTGTTACTTTAAATTGGAAACAAAAATGGGTTTTCCCATGTAGCTTCTAGAACAAATTGGTACTTCTCTGCTTCCCTGACTGTAGAAAGACACAAGAACCTTGATAGCAGATATGGTTGAGAATCTTCACTAAAGTCGAATATCCATGAATTACAAATACCAGAAAACATCAGAAAAGAAAACCATGCCCCGCCGCCTACCTTACATTTTTCAAGTGGGGCAACTTTACTTTCTATCAACATGTAGCTGTGAACATGAGGATCAAGAATGCCTCCTAATGTTAAGGTTCTATCATCTCAGTATATATTTTCCTTCCTCCATTAGGTCTGGTTCAATGCTTTTCTTCAAGTTACCATTTTTGACATAAAAATTAACCTTATAAGCAATTCATTAAGCGTTTTAAAAGAGGCTAGATAAATCAACAATTATATCAGTTGCAAAAACTAATAGGAAATAAATACTGATATTGACTTCTGATTTGTGCTATCTCAATGACATGAAAGTTACGCAAGGATTACCAATTACCCACTATGCTTGAAAAAGTTAGGCAAGAAGGTCATCGAACTTTGAGATGTACATACCGTTGAGCATTAAGCCATGATTGCTTGTCATCGACATTAAAATCATCATCAAGATTAATATTCTCTTGGTTTTCCTCATCTCTGTTCAACTCTTCAAGTAGACTATCCCCAGCAGCGCCAGAACTTGCATTTCCACCACTTCCATCGGTCAACAGGGTTACGATGCATTTTATGGTGTCTTTTCTTCCCCTCAAATAATCTCGTATAGGCTCACCAACAGCTTCGAGAAATATACCAGCTGGGTCTATTGTCTTTAGTGCTTTAATAGTTGAAACATATTGGTGCAGTATATCATTAGTTGAAGCACCAGCAGTAAGCAAGCGGTACTTAAGGGCAGAGATGAAGGAATCAACTAATTTTGAATGTTGCCCAGTGTAATCAAGACACTGTTTTAAGTCTTCAATTGCTGGTGAGCTACAACACCAAAAAGACATAAGCATGACATCAGTTGATGCATAAGAAACATTCACGATTCTGTGTATGCTGCATTTGAACCTCACATCAAATAGATGCCAAGTTACTGAAGAAAGGGAAAACCCATAACTAAACCAATGCAGTTAGCACTCTTAGCCTCTATATCATTTTCCTATATTTTTATTAGAAAATAATTTCATTTAACAACATAAGAAGAGTTACAAAGTAGGTGGATTTGAAGTCCACCAAAACTCTTGGCAGAAGATATCTCCAATCTCGCAATACATTAGGAAGAGATGCGTTATGGAATGCCTCATGAGCATGAGTCGAAAAAGAGGCTTAATACATAATTCGCTAAAGCAAAGAAGATTCTGAACCATGGAAATCATATCATTCCTCTCCAACCAATGCAACCGCGTCAAAGCAAAAGAAAGAGAATCCTACCACAAAAAAATACGATTTGGCTACACCGCTAAGGGAAAGTATAAGCATTAAATACATGCATTTCCTAAAAGAGGACTACATATTTTTCTTTCTGTTTTAATATATGCAACATTTTGCATTGTTCATACATTAACTTTGAAAACATTTTTGTTACTAATATACAAAAGTACCTCCTTTGTTTCTTAATAGATGCATCATATAACTTTTCACACCATTCAATTACTAACTTTGACAACATTTATTACGAAGATATAAAGACAGATTTTGTATTTTTAATTGTTATTGGGTTAAGGGTTAATCTCAATATATATATATATGTTCAAAATAACTACTCCCTCCGTCCCAAAATTATAGTCATGTATTCCAAATCGGGCGTCCCATAATTATAGTCTTGTTTCCTTATTTGAACATAAAATACTTCCCATATTACCCTCATTTGAGACCACAAAAAAAATACATTGAAAACCTCCCCATGTACTATATTCCCTTCCCCGTGTACTTTATTCCTATTTATATGTAATATATTCTACTTTTTCATACAAATTAACCATCAATGCAAAACTAGGGGTGGACACGAGCCGAACTCTAATATGGCTCGACTTGATTTGGTTAATTTTTCCCGAGTTCGAACTCGAGCTCGAACTTACCCCGAGCTTAAAAATCCTTATTGAGCCAGACTTGATAAGAATTCTTCGAGTTCGAACCGAGTTTCGAGCTTGTTTGAGCCTTGATTCGATACACTGATAAACCATATTCTACCAACAGGTACAATAATATTACTAATAATTTTCTTAATCTAACATTATAATATATTTTTCTTGGACAAGTTATGTAAAATATTATCTCGTATTTGTTATTTAATTGATAGTTTGGACAATGGTATTAAACGATATATAAAAATCTCATAAATACGCAATATTATTCTTAAATTAACGACCTACCGAGCTTTCGAGCCAAACACCATTGAGTTTGAGTTTGAGTTTGGTTCGTTTAGTTATCGAACCATAAATTTAAGCTCAAACTTGGTTCATTTACAAACTAATCGACCTCGAGCCGAACTTTTATGGAACCGATTTCGAGTTGTTCACGAACAGTTCTGTTCGTGTCCACCCCTATGCAAAACCAAAAACCCCCTTGGTACGGTGAGAAATGAATTTTTACTCACCAAATGGGACCAATGGCTCAACGACATGTGTCATGGCAGTTTGGGTTTAACAAATCAGATTTTTGTTTTTGAATTGTGTAACGTTAATATTTCAACGGCTATTTTTTGCATTTTCTGATTAATAAAAAATTACCATCAGTCATATTTTTTCGGGATATATAAATTGACATCCATTTTCAAATATTTAGACAAAAAAAAAATTCTACTTCTCTCTCTAATTTCGTGTATCAGTTACTATTGTTATTGTTATTCCATTTTAGTTTTACGTTATTATTATTATTATTATTATTATTATTATTATTATTATTATAATTTCCTAAGATAATTAGTATTTGATTTAATTAATTATTTACGTATTATTAGTATTTCTTAAACGACATCAATTAACAAAAACATATTTAGTAATGGAAATAATTGTATAATTAATATTAACAAGGTAGGTATATAGTTGATGGAGAATGTGGGGTATGACTAGAGAGAGTAGTGGTCAGAGTTACCTGGTTCGTGGTTCGCTTCGGTACGGGGTACGGGTTCGGGTTCGCGGTTCGGGGGTAGCTGATTTTAGGTTCGCTATAGGGGTATGGATTTTTTTATTTTTTTTTTTGTAATTCAAATTAACGCCTAAACTCTAGCTACCAGATCAATTAAAGATCAAAGTCAGTCTAGCTGCCTGACAATAAAAAACGAATTGTACTAAAGTTAATAAAAGTATTAAAGTTGATAAAAATTAAGCAAATAAAATAATAAGAATACTACTCCGTATTACTCCCTCCGTCTCTTAATACTCGCACCGTTTGGACTGGACACGTTTGCCAATGCACATCTTTGACCACCAATATATTATAAAAAAATAGTTTTTTTCAATATTATGAAAATATATATTAAGATGAAGCCAACAGTATATTATACTAACATTTGTTTTCATATACTAGAAATAAAATAGGGTTCAAGTGAATTATATGAATAGTGCAAAAAGTCAAAACGGTGCAAGTATTAAGGGACAGAGGGAGTACTCCGTAGTATATAGCTGCTTATACGTTTGTTTGTTAGCCACTCAATGCAAAAAAATAAAATTTAATAGAATAATGGGTCCACATTTAATAGAATAGTGAGTTAGTGACTCATGCACAACCCGTCAAAATAAAAAGACTCATATACAAACAAAAAGTACAAGAATAAAACAAAAAGTACAAAATAAGTAAAAAAATATTAAAACAAATAAAAACACAACCACCATCTTCTATCTTCGGCAGTTCAGTTATTCACCTCGACCTCATCCATGGAGTTAATTTTCAGCAAGACGAAAGAAAAACAAAAACAACAATTGATGGTCGGAATCAACACGTATGTCCTTCTCAAACAAAAGCCCCAATATATTTTATCTTCTATCGCCTTCTCGGACCTTCAATCGTTAAAACTAGGGTTTTGGTTTGGTTCGTGAAAAATCGCGAATTGGATCGCCGGCGAACCGCGAATCGGTACAGGCGAACCGGTTCGCGGTTCGCGGGGGTTAGGGGCGAACCAGGTAACTCTGGTAGTGGTGGGGAGAATTTTTTGCTTATGGATAAGAGGGGGTGGGGAAAAAAAATTCCTAATGGGAAAAATGGAAAATGATGAGTGAGAAAGTGGGTAGAGAGAAGGATGGGGATTTTTTTTGCACATGGTTAACAATGGTCTAAAACAAACAATGCATGAAATCTAACACTTTTGCTTTCCTTTTTCCTTCTTTCCCTTTCTTGATGTCATTCCCTTTCCCTTTAGCAAACCAAACACCACCTAAAAGTTAAGACTGGCATGCACACTCTGTCACAATCGCCATTCCTCTAGATTTAGTAACTTGCTCTATTTACACATGAAAAAGAATGGAGTGTTTAAAAAACAGTTGTTTATCAAAATTGTACCCAGTCTCTTATTTTGTTAAGGAACAAAATTATACGAAGCTTATGAAGATAGAACGAGTGTAAAATATGAGGACATCATCAGAGAAGAAAATCAAGCGGTGGACCAGAATGCAAATTCTGGTCATTTATTCCCCCTATTTGAACATTGATTATTGTGATAGTCCCTCGCTTCCTACTATCCTTGTATCCGACACAATAGGTATTGTAATACCCCACATTTCAAAAACATGTTTTGTTAATATTAATTACTATTATTAGCTTAATAAAAAACGTCCTAGATAATTTGATTTTTTTTAGAATTCAGTATTATTTTACGATTTAACTCTTTATAAAAAATTTAGTGTCTTGATTTGTTAATAAGAAATTATTTTCAAAATTGATATGGGTAGTGTACGAACTCGATCAATCTTAACTAAGCCTCATTTTCAACCCAAAAATCAGAAAGTAGCTCTAGTTTGTTAAATTACGAAATTTCCTAAAATATAAGTCAACAAAAAAAAGCCAAAGTCCACTTCTTCTTCTCCAAATCTCTGCCGTGGAAGCAGCTCCATGAGCCATGAAAATTCTTTCCAAGTGTCACTTACAAACCAGCTTATTCATCATTTCAAACTTACTAAGCAAATAAAGAGCACCCGGTTTAACTATCCTCACACATTTCCATGATATTGCTTTAGAGGTTTTACAAAACCACGAAGGAAGAGCTAATTGCTTACTTTTCTTCCCCCCTTCAACTCCCTATAAAACCCCCCATTATACCAAACCATGAAGGATGAGCTAATTGCCGCCTCTGCAACCTTCTTCCACCACCGTGTACACCATCATACACCTCATAACAAACAAATGTCGACCAATGCCCACAAATAACAAGTATATGTTGTAGCATTCCTCGCCGAAACCGAAACCCGAATTCACATACTCCCTTTTTCTTTCTCCTCACTATCATCACCGATGTGAAACACCACCTTCACTTCCGCCCAGAAACATCGGCGACACATCGCTACCCCCACCAGAACACTCCTCCCTGTGATGCCCTTGTGGCACCAATCCGCCATTACCTCACACAACTCCAACTCCCTCCTGTGTTAGTTCGTATCTTGCCAGTAAAAGCACCAAAGTTTGGTCTTGCCATTCTTGAATTCAAATTAAGAATTGAGAGAGCCTGTACACTTTTTATTTTCAAAAGTCAACCTATTTTCCCCCTTAATAATGTTGGTTAAGTTATCTTTCATTAGTGTTTTATCTTTTAAATTGGTTTGCATTAGTTTATACGTATTAGTGTAATACCAATATTTCCAAGTGGGAACAAAATGATTTTTCAACTAACTAAATTATAATATTTTGGTTAGTTACTGATTAATATAGTTGTTTCCTATATTATAAAAAGTGCTCGGAGCTCGGGAAATACGGTCCATCAATACTATGAAAAAGGAGTGTACGGATTGAAATAACAATTGCTAACACCCACAATCCCCTTATAAAATGTGTTTTATAAAATTGTGAAATTTATTTATAATGATATGCTTTTAATTGGATTGTGGGATATGAAATGTGTTTATTAGTGTGTTGTATGAATGATGATATTCAAATGTGTTTATGAATGATTTTACTAAGAATGGATGCTCAAAGTATTTTATGAAGTTGTTTTTATTAAAGTAATGATTTTATAAGAATGATGTTTTATGAGTTATGAATAAGATACGGAACATGGTAAATAAAAGTGTAACAGGTCCCGGTAGTAAGTGGAGTTACTACTTCTAGGTCGTGCACGTACCATCGTACCGCGGGACACCCAACAAGGGAGAATGCTCCTTGAGGTTACCGCAAGTTAAAAAAAAAAAGAAACTATTAAAGGTACGACCGTATATCTAACAAGGGAGAGTACTCCTTGAGGACTATCGCAAGGTGGGAGAAGTCCCACAAGGCTATATACTAGTCACTTACCAAGTAAAATGAATGTTTCATAAAAGATAATAGGAACTATTACAGTTTCAAATTATAAATTATGATTTATTGCAATGATTTTATGAAATTGTTTTCCTATATTCTACTCTCCCTGTTTGGAAATTAAGTAAACTGAGTTGAAATGAAATTGCGTTGTTAGGGTAGTATGTTGCTGGTCCTCGGCTCAGGTGTTGCTTTTTGTTTTAGGTACAATGAAGACTTTGGACGCCTTAGTGTGAAGATGTAACAGTCAAATTCACGATCCATGTTTAGTAGAATAAGTGTGTCGCTCTAGTAATAAAGGATGTATTAATTAAACTCTAGTATAATTTCAAGAATTGAGTTAGCTTATACTACTAAGTTTTAATCAATGTCAAGAATATTTATCGTTAATTAAGTTTATTTAATAGATTAAGAAGCTTTATGTCGTCTTGTATTTCCCGCGAGGGAGATACGGCATATGATGCTCCGACTAAGTTTATGTTTCCGCTGCTAAACAAATATAATTAACCAAATTAATGGTGTCTAGAAGTTGGGGCGTTACAGGTACACCACTAGGAATGGGGGCACCTATTTAAAATAAATTAAAGAGAACAATCAGTCCTCAATCAGAAATTATTACACCTTAACCCTATTCCTCTGAACCTCCCTACCCAAGTAATTCTTAAATGCTATGGCAGCACAAGAATGCCATTTTGGAAAGTGGAAAACAATCTATATAGAAAAACAAGATTAAAATAGCCCTCCGAGCAATTATTAGGAAAATAAATAGAGAAAATGTATACCTGTCAGGATAATCCACTATTATATCAAATAGTTTGGCAATCCTTAAATCTTGCAATGTTTCATAAGCAAAATACTCTAGCCGCAATTTCCATCTGATGAGTCCTTCAGATGGAGTGTCCACCCCAGGATAGAATGAGGATGGATGTGAAGCCAACGGTGACTTGAGACCAGAAGATGGGCTATCAGGGCAGACAGAATCGCCAAGATAAGTAAGGAGTGCATGCAAGAAATGAAATGGTACAGCCTGCAACAGTGCAACCACACAATTCCATTATCAGTTATGTATAACTTCTAATACACGTATACACAATCTATAATATGTTTATGCGTTGAAGACACAATGCCTGATATTAACCTTCCGTCACAACATCAATTCATTATAAAATCATAAAGGCGCTGAATTGCTAATTTCATAAAACTTTCAAGGACCAACAATACATGTATAATTGATATATTTGCAACTATTGGTTCATATAGATAACCACTCAAGCATGAGTCTTTCAAGTAAATTGATATACCTGATAATCGGAGATACACAACTTATGATCCCAGCATATGATGAAATGATTTCTTGTGAATGAACGGATCATTTTCACCAAATATGGGAAATAGATTACAATTTCACATATGTCAGTATACATACATGCGCAAAACCCAAATATTCAAGGCTGGCTACACAGAGCAAAGGGGAGAATAACATTGGAGTCTACAAGATTAGTATCTCAGTTCCAGATGCAATGCAACCAAGACTTAATACCCCAGGTTTCATAAGTCTCACTTTCCAAATTCTTTCCTCATCCGCGAGACATCATCTACTTTCCGACTCTTTTGATTGTATTGCAGTCTCCTAGTTTGGCTACTTGTACAGTTTTCGCTCCTCCCCCCATAGTTCCTTCTTATACTCCTGATAATATCATTCAGGATGTTAGTTGTTTTATGCTTCTTCTCCAGTTCTCCTTTGCTACAATATTTAGTAACATCCGCTCTTGTAACCCCTTCGCAATCGGTCCTTAGTCCTT
Source organism: Spinacia oleracea (assembly GCF_020520425.1). Lineage (NCBI taxonomy): Eukaryota > Viridiplantae > Streptophyta > Magnoliopsida > Caryophyllales > Amaranthaceae > Spinacia > Spinacia oleracea. The sequence continues at coordinate 101,732,403 of NC_079492.1, read as the reverse complement.
TCTTGTCACCTACCCCTATGGACAGTACTCCTGATAAGTTCTCCCTCAAGCAAGCGTCTTCTTTATGTCTAGCCTATCACTTCCCTTGTCTGCCTGTCTGCTACCCGTGGTTTCCTCCTACTTTATTGTGTCTCATATACATCCAATACAAACTTACGCAAAATCTCAGTCATTTTATAAATTAACTACTATGTCATTTTAATCAAACTCCCTAATTAACCGCATCAAAATATGATATTAAAAGGAAGCCCGTGATTGATGAGTTGAATGCACATATGGACTTTTGGTTCCGCTTTCCCCTATTATGAACCTGGATGAAAGTAAGTGGATTTACAAATTAAAATATCATTTTGATGATCTGTAGGATGGCCAAAAGCTCTTTTAGTTTCCCCGGGATTCATCAACAAGCTGATATTGAATTTAATGAGATGTTTAGTCCTGTTGTTAAACCTGGAACTGGAACAATTGTGGTCTATCTCATGATGTTTCCTCCAATTGGACAATTCGACTAAAACTATTTAGATAGTGACATAATCTACTAGTCTACTACTCTCTGTTACAGATGAAATGATTTCCCACATAGTCTTTGACTGAAACTGTCTACACAAAACAACCTCTTGAACTTCAACATCCTCAAATCCCTGTTCATGTGTTCAACTGCGTAAACTCCATGAAGATATTAATGTCCTTCAAAAGGCCTCTCGTGCTTGATTCCATCATTAAGCCCCACTCTTATTTTAGTGCTTGTATATCACTCTTGCACTGCACTGTTGTTTTACTTTAGTTGGTCGATGATAAAATACTTATTAGAAGTCCCAATTCTCTAAAAGTCTATAGACCATATTTATTCAACTTCTCTCAAGCCAATATGCGCCGTAAGATCTCAGCCCCCTCAGTTACTTTCTTCGAGCCAGGACCTTCAGGTACACAAACCCTGCAGTAATGCTTGTTGGAAATTTTGGTTTGACATTGCATCACACCAAAAAAGAAGCGAGCGGCATCTGAGTAAGATTTTGAGGTAAAAGTTTCTTTCATTCTCATTCTCTACGGTAAAGCAAGATCAAACACTCGAAATCTTTTTTGCCTCCATGTCACCAAACTAGGTTCAAATTTTCACCTGTCCTAAATCTCGTTTTGCCAATATCTTTAAACAGCTGCTCATTCTATAGAGGCTTAACGCAAGCCAACTAATGAAGAAAATATCTATTATGAAAAAAAAAAGTCCAGGAAGATAATGTTACCAATTAAGGTTTTGTTCTCTTCGCCTTATTTCAAGAGCTTATTACTTATTCTTTTTAAAATAATACCAGATTGCAGACAAAACCAGTCTAGATCTTATTTTCATTTATTGATTACTAAATATCATTTATCCCGTTTTATCAAAATTTATGAAAATTAGATATTTGAAATACAAATTAAGGGTCGGTTTGTTGTTTTGACAAAAATTATTTTCCCGTTTTCATTTGTTTGGTTTATGAAGGGTTGGAAAACTACTTTCCCAGAGGTAGAAAATAACTCTTCAATGATGGAAAACAGTTTCTTTGTGTAAGGAAAAAATGTCTCATTTTCCTCCCTCTCCTTACCATTCTATTTCTCTCCTCTCATCCATCCTCTCCCTTCCACTTCCATTTTCCTTTGTTTCCATAAGTTTTCTTGTAAGGAACTAAACAAAGAAAACTATTTTGCATTTTTTATTTCCCTTGAAAAAATTTGAGCATGAAAAATGATTTTTAATGGAAAATGTATTTTGTAAATCAATCAAAGCCAAAAGGAATACAAGAAGACCCCACTTATAATTATTTTTTCTTATATATTAGCATAAAAAATACGGTCAAAGTTCAGTAAAACAAGGGCTCCTAGGAGATTATAACAGATTAGAGCAGACTAGACAAAACCAAACCAGACGATAAAGAGAACATATCACCTAATTTCAGGTGAAGAGAACATAGCCGAAATCCAATTACAAGCTATCACTCTTTTCTTACAAGGCATCAATGCTCATGGTACTACCACAAGCTGATTATCAACCTACCATCACTGTTGACTATGGTTTCTTCATGGGCCCCAAAATCATAATCTCCAAGGATACCAAGAAGCAACGCATTATCTTTGAGTTGTCCACATAGGCTAAGTATCATTCCATTACTAACCCTACCACTAAGATTCTTTGGATGAGCCTGGTATGAATCTTTCACATCCTGATACTTTACTTTGTGATAGTATCAACCGGTACCTTCATCTGTTCATTATGAGTGCAATAAAGCATATCAATGTTGACTCTGATTTTGTTCCAGACTTTCAGTGAATGGCTCATGGTAATACAAGGAATCCAGATCGATTTTAAAAAGAAGTCTTAATTGGGATGCACATTTAAGGAAGATACAGGGTGATTATCACCAAGTAGTCAAAAACTCAAAATACAGCTACCCCACAAAAGAGAGGTGAGTGGACGGCTGGACGCTCTCCCTACTTCCCTAGTGAAGCTTTCTCTCTCTACTTTACTGGATGATCTTACAATTAGTTTAGCTTCCCTTCTATCATCTCACACATTCCTAACTTGCTCCTTACTCAATTCTCTAACTAATTAATTGTCACTCACCTCATACCCCTCTTCCGAGTTCTGATAACTAATTTTGCAGCATATTTCCTTATTTTCAGTGCTGCCGTTGATCTTTGTTCCCAAATTTGTGAACACAAGTCGGGCTTTAGGATGACATTTTGCAGGAGACCTTACTGTTCTCTACATTCTCATATATATTAGCTAGCCGATCTCTTCATAGTTCATAAAAGGGCATTTTTTTTCTCAGTACATTTGTATCTTAAACACAATATGTCCATTAGTCCTCCAGAAATCCAGCCCAACTGATTGAAGGGGTCATATTATTGAAGTAATCAGTAAATGAACAGGATAGTTTTGTGTTTTACAATAGTGTGTGCATGTGTGTGTGTGGGTGTGTAATGTCAAGGCTCGCAGTTAAATAGAGTGGACTATTCACCTAGTTACTTTTACATATTATATATAACTAATAAATACGCATCTACCATGTTTCGAGAAACTATACGTTAACACCATATTTACTTCAGCAAATCTAGCAATCGTCTTTGAATTTGCACAGATAATAAAATTAGAACACACAGAGCAGAAATACATTATGAAGAAACTACCTGAATCCACACTTTGATGGAGTCCAGGACTGAACTCCTATAATCATCGCCAGCCAAATCTTGAACTTTATCCTGCCAGCAACCCAAGACCAGCACAAACTTAGAGTTAGCATAACTAGAACTAGGGCTAGAACTAGAACTGAGAAATGGGGATAAAAAGCTTCAAATATTGCAGAGCATCAAAGTTAATCTAAAATTATAGGCTATGGAAAACATCTGAAAAGGATTGTTATTACAAGAATGATAAGCATTTTAAAGATTGAGATACATAAGTTGAAAACCTTTGAAGAACGGTACAACTATGGTCTAAACATCAGTCTATACATTACTGAAACAGCCGGGACGTCAGAGCATCAAGGTCACCATAAATCAGAGATATTCAGTATCATCTGCTTCTAGTCATGTCATCATGGTCATCACAGAAGCAGCTTCGAGATCGAGTGATTAGAAGAAATTGGTAAAGTGATTCTTCGCTTTTTCTTTGCATCCTCAGTGAAACTAATCATCTTTCAATAGGTTATTTATAGCTACTTAACTTCCAATGTGACCATTTTTTTATAGCTAATCAGTACTAACTAATTGAATGCATTCTTGTAAAAGATGATGGCTTTCTTTATACAATCCAACTCACTACATATACAGGTGAAGTATGCAATATATGCAAAACAAAAGAATCCATTTGGTAAACTCGGGATAATGGGGAGAGCAACAATATATTCTGCCAAAATAAAAGGACAATTACTGACCAGGGCAAGGCAAGATGACGAGCTACTTACAGCTTACAGTGTGTATTCTAAATATTGTCCTTTGCGTGAAGGAATTAGTTTCTTAAAGAAAGCTGCAGACTTTTCTGAGGTCAGAACCAGTACCAACTTCAAAGATTACTTTTAATAATTGATCAATTCTCTAGAGCTTATAAAACATTTCAAGATATTGCATTTCGACGTCTGTTATGACTTAGAAATTTTGATCAAGTTATAATTCAATTGTCCTTCTCGAAACCACATAGTCATACTTTCTTGAAGTCCGCTTCCCAATTCCCATAGAAATGACCAAAGTCATTCAAACAGAATGTTCTTATTGTCTTTTGACAAAATTTCCTACACCCTTCGTAAAGGAAACAATGAATACAAGCATGGAGGACAACAATTGCTAGTGGTTGCAGCAACCAATGCTCACCTTCAATAGCAAAAAGATAGCAGAAGCATATGCATCCTCAGTCATTGATGTGAATCCCAGGCTTCTTAGGTCTTGAACCACCTTTCCAATGTTCTTAACTAATAAACTGTTCTCTGAAAGTTTCTTCCGATCATAGTGTTCATCAATATCCATCTCACCAACCCCAGAGAACGATTTGCGTTTCTCATCCAAATCCATATTCTCCTTATCATGAAGTTCTTCCTGGCAACTCCCATCCATTAGGGTACTTAGCTCTTCCAGCCTTCTCTTAAAATATTGGTTTAAGATTGCTGAGAGATCGCAAACATAAGACATCAATAATATTCAGCAACATAAAAGTGATGATAAATCATTAAATCCTTCCAAGAATGTCAAAAAAATTGGACTCTCAGGCAGTAATAGGTAAAGATTGTCCATCAATCACTAAGTAATGCAAAAAGATAAAAGAGGCTGGAATATATTCATGACGGTCAATTCTGGTTTTCTCAGTTTACACATGAAGTAGAGAATGAATTTGATGAACATTTGGTCACTAACAGAACAATAACCACCATATAGCTCTGGTGTTACAAATTTAAGCTGGGGGGAGTAAGATAGCATAAGCGAAATCTTATCTCACTCTATCCCTAGCAGCCTAGCCCCAAGAGAGTAACCAAGAAAAAAGGAGTTGATTACAATTGTATGTGTGCAAAATAAAAACTCAACAGATCTATGCTCTACATACTGCTCAGAAAACAAAGCACGGAAACTTCAAAGCAAATAGGTTTTAAATTAAATATAATCAGTAAATTTATCTCCCCTTGAGTACATGACAAATGCAAGTTCAGAGAGTTCCAGCTATAATATAGCAAGTGCATATAATTGTGCATCATTAGATTGTACTTGTTGAGGAATTCCCAGATCAGATATGATTTTTTGTAGGCATAACGAAATAAAATATAAGTTGATTAAACCGGCAGCTGTTAATCATTAAAATAAAGCCAGTAATTGGCAATCTCAAGCAATTTAATTACCTTAGAACAGAATTTAATCCACCTAAAATGTAAATTTTTATTTCTCATGAACAATAACATGAAAAAAGGCTTCATTTAGGCAGAGACCACTGCGGCTTCCAGGGAAGATTGTTCAAGTGCCATACAATGATTAATCCTAGCTGTCACTGCATAACCATACTGTTGATGATGGTATCTGTTATAGACCTTGTCGATCAAAATTCACAACCCAATTTAAAAGACAGAGATATTATTATGATTGAGTGACATGCAAGACTTACCAGGAAATTGACGGGGAAGTGATGCCATGAGCACTGAAGACACCATTAGCTGGTATTTAGAAAGAAGATAGACTCTTTCTGCATCTGCACTATATTTCTTGTCCAACATACTATTCCTACAGGATTGCAAACTATGAACAAGCATTAACAGAGTTCTCTCTTGGCATTGCTTCACCAATGATAATTCTTCCAAAGCTTTGTACAACACTTCCTCTAATCCACTCTCTTCATTCTGCCCCCTCCCCAAGAAAACAAAAATAGGTTAATTGATTTTACTTTTAAGACCATAGTTGTGTAACAAACAGAGTTCAGCTTATAAAATGGAGTAGCTTAAGATAAAGACAAGCGTACAGAACTACACACTGTCAGATACACGATTTCTGCAGTAAAGGCGTAGGAGAGTTCACAGCCTACTGGCTAATTTCAAAGGCCTAGGAGAGGTAACCATGCAGCACATCTAACAGAAATACACCAGGTCTCCACAGAGATAGTAGTTCCATTTATGTGCTATGGACAATGTCACATATAATGAACAGATAAAATAATGACAGAATGAAATTATTGCTTAATGAAGTGGAAAAGATCATGTATAAACACGAAGAACAGTCCAAAAGTATCCATTATATTTCTTAAAAGACTAGTCCAAATCAAAAGGTACTTATGCGATCAGATTTATGTCTTGCCTATGGCCGCAAATATGCAAGTTAGGCAGTAGTACTAAGTTGCTTGAAATTTAAGTTTTGTACTTGAAAGGCTTTAATAGGCTGTTCTATATTTTAGTAAAAAACTAAAAATAAAGTACGAAGTATACAGGATCAGAAGCTTCTCAATGTATGAAAGAACTTAGTACAGAGTCCAATTTAATGAAGTTCTATTATCTTCACTTCAGGCACCGTCAACAAAGAAGAAAATATTCTTTGGGAATCTGAGATGTACGCACCGTCAACAAAGAACCATCGACGTAAGCATCAAAATGATGCCAGAATCTTGACGCACCTCTTGTCTCAAAAGTTACCTGAAAAAGAACATTAATTTACCGGAATGATTAATCCTTATAAAGGGTATCTGAATAATGATACGGAGAAATAATCCCTCTGTTTCATAAAATAAGGCACCCACAATTGTGAAAGAAACTAAACTTTCAAAGTTCCACATTGGAAAGAGTGTATGTCTTTGATAACGAAATGAATTGTATACTTCACTTTGTGACTCGGCTTTATTTAGTGAACATAACTTAGGGTAACGTACTAACGTATAAAAAGAACAATTATGTCACTGAAGTAAAAGGTTTAGAGGGGGTCACATGTGGGTGCCTTGAGGTGCTTCAACATCAAAGTTCTGCTGAAAATAGTCTCTTTTTTTACTAAAAAATGAAGTTTATGAGTTCTAGTGTTCTTTTTTCGATATGGTATGGTATTATGCATTGCTGCGAACAATCTATTGATTTTTAAAGCTAACCTTGAATAATACTCTATCTCATTAATAAGAATGACAACAGTTTGCTTCTCCTAGGCTTTAAAATTCACCTTGTGCTTAACTTCTAGGATCCTCTTCGCCTTAGAGCGACATACTGACAACAATTGATAACTAGTAAAATGGCTAATAGCTAACTGCGACGTGTATATTTACTGCCTTGAGTTATCAACTTATCATGAAAAGACACAAAGCATTTCCTTAGACGTACAACTCTAACAAGTTCAAATACACCATGCCTTGAGTTTGAAAAGCCCTCTGAGGCTCTGTATCTCAAAGAGAAATTCTCAGCAAAATTTGTTATGTTAAGTATCAACAGCTCAAATAACAAACCAGCATGTACAAGCTCCTCCCAACTAAACGCAGGACTGCTATGGATGAAAAAATCATCTAAACAATTCAAAGAGTGGAGTCTGTAGACTTTGAATAAATTGCACTACTACTCCCTCAATTTGTAAAAAATAGAAAATCAATAAACCATAAACTTAAAATGGCCACCCTAGTGCACTTGTAACCACAGAAAAAAACAGCCGGTGCGGCGCGATCACGGAAACGGTCGCGTTGGCGTGGAAACAACTTGTAACGGATAAATAAAACGGATCTCGGCTAACGCGGTGTGAATTTTGCCTAAAAATTCACATTAACATGTTTAAACCTGTTAATACTGTTAAGTTTTAAAAATATTATTTCAACACAATATAACCAAACTTATAAATTCATAATATGAGTGGGTAAATAATCACTCAAAATATCATATTTCATAAAATACATATTAATTCATAAAATATTTGTGGCCATTTTGTACAAAAAACAATGTAATGGAAAAAAAACGTTCTAATGCGGCGAGTTACCGTTACGTAACAGAAAAAGCGGGGAGAAAGTTGTGATTTTTGTCCCACCGTCATCACGTCATGTAACAGGGTTTTACAAAACGGCAAATCCAAAACCTGTTACAGAACGTGTGTTACATAACGGAACGATTGAGTTTTAATTCCATGCTTGTAACTTACTTACACTATCGCGCTCCTACAACCCCTAACACACCCACCCCCCTTTTCCACCCAGGGAAGGCCACGGGTGCGGTGGCCTATTGCCCGTGGCATAAAGGGGGGCCAAAATTATTCAAGCAGATTTTAATTAATGGGAGGAAAATTCACATCATTAATGTCCTATCGTGTTCCACAGCAATTCCACTAATTAGCTCCTAAAAGCCCAACCCCAACAATAATAGTCTCCTTAAAAATATAGTCTTCATTGTAGTACATACAATTACAACTGATTGTACAATAGAAATTTTCTTCCTTACTGAAGTAATTAATAATTAATTACTAATTTGTCCATTTCCGATGGAGCCAAAGGTTCATTTGTTCTTTTGGTTGTAGGATGTAATTTACTAAATCAAATGGCTCTTAATACCTCTTTGCTTCCTTTCCATGAACTCATGAAGTAGAAGATGGTCGTCCCGTTGTCGTCCCGTTATCGCGTTTGGATCAATTGGAAACACCCTCTCTGCAATTGCAGGGGTAGTTGCGTACGTCCGACCCCCTTTACCCCGCTTCTTGCGGGAGCCTCTTTGAGGCAATGGGGTAATAATAATGATGACTTACTAAATTAATAATTTAAGCTACAACGGCCTCGCTTGTACATTTGTAACTCATTACTTCCTACAAGCCCTCGCCCTTCACCACTACCAGTCTACCACCACCACCACGAAGTATAATTTTAGGTGAACAATTACACTAAATAATCTCCTTTAAACAGGTATAGTTTTACAAAACGTACACATTTCCTAATTCCTGGGATGAAAAAATATATTGAAATCAATTGAGGAAGAAAATGGGAAGTAATACCTCAAGGGATTGAAAGAATTGATCTTCGACGAGCGAGCGAAGGTGGTGACTACATAGAAAATGCACGCAAGAGACGAACTTATCGCCAACAGCGACTTCAACATTGCCGTTTAAGAGTGCGTCAGTACTGAAGCAGAAACAATTCCAGCTTTCAAGAATTTCTTCAATTGAATCGGAGGTGAGAGAGTCCAGGGCTGCCATATTGCAATCGGAGAGTTAAATCGACTCCATTTCGTGGACTTGTTGAGAAAACTGAGTTGAATTGGATGAAATTAGGTTAGGAAGAGGGAAATTGAATTGGGGAAGAGAAGACAAAGAGGGGTTAGGTTTATGGAATTAAATGTGTGATTTTGAAAAGTGTTTGAGCTAAGGTAAGGTGTGACGTTGAAAGTTGACGATCAACTAATTTTCTTCAATTGGTGAGGTTTTGGCCGGATAAATAACCGGAGTTTCAGTTTTTAAGGTTTGGCGCCACTTCTTCATGGACAAGGAGAAATCAAATTCCTCGTTAATGAAATGCGGAGTTATGAAATTGCCGAATAATTATCTTTTAGTACCTGCTACTTGCGAGTATAGATGGAAGTGGGTCAGGCTACTTATAGCACGTTACAGCACAAAATCACATTATTTGGAAAAATACATGATAGAAGAGGCAAAATAATGTGCAATGCGACAAAGTACGTTAAATTGAATAAAATTAGATTTAAACACAACATACATGACATGGGGGCACATGGGCTTGGACATGTTTGGCCGCCTTTTTAAAAAAAAATGGCATCACATGTAACTAATGGAGTCAGCGTTATTATGCATAATTAGGCACACGGGCTCGCCTATAGCCTATAAGCACACTCGATTGGGCAGGCCACAACTAGCTTTACTTACGAGTATATGTTACGAGCAAGGACCACAAATTATAAGGTACACCCGATTGTATGTAGTTCTACATGCAACCGGGTTAAAAGCACATATTTTTACGGCTTAAAAGCACATTTACATACTTAAAAAGCACATTAACGATTTAAAAGCACATACTTATATGTTTTTCATTTCCTTTTACTTGCAAAACTTTGCTTTTCATCTGTAACAATGTGCTTTAAAACTGTAAAAAGTGCTTTTAATTTGTAAATATGTGCTTTTAAACTATAAAAATATGCTTTTGAGGGGTTAAAAGTATAAAATGAACTGGTTGCACGGGTGTACCTTCTACCATATATTGTAGTTTTAAAGGAAAAGGAATAACATCTGAGTTGTTACTTGGAAGTCACGCCTTATCTCTCTCCAGTATACTTAAACCATTTCCATCCATCATTAATGGTCGTCAAGAAGAACAGATTTCGAACTCCATATCTTTCTCTAAGTATACAATGAATTATATCTCCTTTGATTTAGCATCAAGAAATTCAGCATGCTTGTAATGTTTTGCCTTTGGAACCGAAATGTATGAGGGAGCTAGTATCATCAAGCAACCGTTAGATTTTCTTAGCTCGGAGAGGCTAAATAAAGCATCTAAAATCACATGCAGAACTCAATATCCCATACGCTGGGATAGAGATGCTAATGAATAAGCCAAAATTTAAGTGATTTACAACACTTTCACACTCAAAAAGTTATATTTATAACACTTTCCTTCTCTCCTCCTCCATTATTTACCAATACAGGACAAAATATTTTCTTTGATTTTATGTATAAATAAATCAAGTTTCTCACGAGATTTTAGTTTCGAGTATCGAGTTCCTCGACTCGACTCGTTAAAATTTCAAGTCGATCACGAGTTCGAGTCGAGTTTTGTCCGAATTTTGGGCGAGTCGGGTTCAAGTAGCCCTTGAGTTCTGTGAGCTCATAAACTATGCTTAGGCATGTATGCACGTTGAATCCTGCTTGGGCATAACTTGCAAACGAAGTTTGTTGAACCCCGCCACATCAAGCAAAAAGATCTTGCATTTCATGTAGTAAACCATCGGGTATATTGAAGGAAATATGTACTTGCTCCAAGTTTGCATTTAATGCATTTAATGCAAAGTCTAATAAATGAATGCGGTTCAGAATTAATTAAGCAAGTTAATTATTCAGTTTGATCAATTGACATGAATGTCTAGCTAGAGGCTGCTTCAGTTCAAGTGGAATTAATATTATTAATGTCACAACTTACTCTTGACTGAATCCGTAGGGTCACATAGATAATACGTGAACGGATCAAGTATTTAGGTGTATAATATTCAGCAAATACTCTAATAATGGATAATAAAAAATGATAGATGTTGGTTTCTGTGAGAGCTAAACAAACCATCAAAAGGCAAATACGATAATATTTGTCTGAAACAAAAAATATTGCCAAAAACGAAAATATGGTTGGTGTCGAAAATATAAATATTACCGGAATCGGAAACATTGCCGGAAATAGAAATATTGTTCAAGTTGGAAATATTGTCGGAAATGGAAATATTGTCGGAATCGAAAATATTACTAGAAACGGAAATATTATTCGAGTCGGAAATACTACGTACTATGCGAAGCTCAATCCATGAGCCGGAAGCACGAGCCAAAGGGTCGTGTGCAACAAGGCCCATGGAGAGCTCGAGCGTCAACAAGGCGCTATCGCATGGGCCAGTGCAAGCCAGCCCAGCTCTAGCGTCATTCCAACTCCCGTGGTGCAGCGCGCAAGAGCAATACGTACCCATGGGCCAGCGCCCACGGTGCAGCGTGCAAGCGCAACAACCATGGGCCAACGCCTGCACACAAGCACACAACGCCAACTCACAAGCAAGCCAGCGCGCTAAAAGAGCCAGCCCAGCGCTACAAGCTGTAGGTTTTGCTTGTGCGCCAAGTAAACTTGATAAGCAAGTTACTTGAGCCACAAGTCTTGCTAAACGATCGGTTGAGTCCTTGATGGACTCTAAGGCTCGTTTCCTAATTCTAATTTCCTAATCCTAGTGTCTTAAGGTTTATGGAACTTATAGAATATTTCGTACACTATAAAATAAGGGCCTTCGTCCAAATTATTTATACACAACACTTGAAGAAAAATCATGAGTGAATTATAATTCAAGAGAGAATTATTAATTTTCCCATCTCCTAAAAGTGATATCCCGATAATCCTAAAGCCTTATATTGAGATTCTAGTTGGTCGAATTTAAGGCGGATCTGAATGTGTTGTGAACTATCTACGGAGGAGTGACATTTGGAGCCCTAAACTTGTTCTTGTTCGGTTCTGGAGCAGCTAGGGAAGGCACACGTCATTAATTGTATGTATACTCAATTATGCTAATTGGTTATGTGAATTTTACTCGGATTCTGGCAATTATGCATGGTTTTTCTGCATGTCAATTAGATTGTTCATAACCTAAAAGTTGTATCACGAGCCTCTTATTTAATTGCATAATCAATTAAAATATGGATTGAATTTTATAATTTGCAAGGAATTAAAGGGGTGAATTGATTTCGTGGTAATTAATTGCAAATTCTAAGCGATTATTAAATTACATTGTCGCTAGAATTTTAGGAGGTTTGTCAATAATGGTGGGAATCTTATGATTTTATAGTGAATTATGAATTGTTTTCGTGGTAGATAAATGCAAATTCTAAGAAATTATTTAATTACTTGTTCGCTCGAATTTCGGCAGTTTTGTCATTAATGGTCGGAATCTTATAATTTTATAGTGAATTCCGCATATAAACGACGTTTTAAAAATTTGACAAAGTACTATTTATCGGGCGAATCCGGAATTTCCAAGTTCGAAGCCTAACTATGACTTTTCGGAGGTTTTAGTTTTTCAAACGCAAAATTATAATTTTTAATGATGTTGAATTTAATATTTGCGATTCTTGTTTGTAACTCTTAATTTAATAATCGATTTTTTTTAGAAAAACTCTCGGGGTTTAAATTTATTCATCAAATACCCTCATAGTTGCAGGTATTCACCAAATACCCCTGATGTTTCATTTTCTTGCATGAAATACCCTTAATGAACCTTAATGACTTGTGACGTTAAGTCTCTGTTAGTGAGGTTTTACTATTCTACCCCTACTTCTGACGCACTTTAGAAAAGTCACACAGTTGGCCAAAACTTCTAAACCCCGACCTTTCTTCTTCCTAGCTTCTTCTTATGTTCTTCCCTCAAAAAACCCTTCCAACGGGTTGCCAAGACGTAGCTAGATCTAATGGTGAAAGGGAAGAGCTTTCGATTCATTTTATCATCTGGAAGATATGAAGTAAGGTAATCTAATCGTCGTACAATTCACCAGAGTTGATTGTTTCCCATAGGTATTTCCGCCATTTTTTCCGGCAAATTGATTGGAATTTCCGCCATTTTTTGGTTCTTGGGTCGAGTACAATACTCCAATATCCGCCATTTTTTCCCAAAAAATTGATTGTTTTCCGTTGGTATTTCTGCAACCTAAAATACCTCATTGTGTTTTTCATGATGATTTTTCAGGATAGTGAGAAGAAGTCGGGTCATTGTCGGGACATGGGGTGGTCAAACTAGATCTAATTGGGATATCCAAGTGACTTGTTGATGAAGTGTTTAGCAAGTCTGTTCAATTTTCTTCAAAGAAATAAGTCACCAAATTTTTTTGTGTGACTTATATTCTAGATTTCTGGCAGCAACTTCAAGAAGAAGGCACCAAATTCCATCAACGAAATCGGAAATTTCGTAAAGAAGACAATGGGAACCAAGGATGTTAGAGTAGACGTCAATCTTAACAAGCAAATATAGAGCAAGGGAATCAGGAGTGTTCCTAGGAGGATCCGTGTTCGCATTGCTCGCAAGAGAAATGATGGCGAGGAAGCCAAGAAGAGCTTTACTCTAATGGATATTCGAAAATGACGGATGTTGGTTTCAGTGGGAGCTAAACAACATGTCAAAAAACAAAGAAAAAATATTTGCCGGAAATGAAGATATTACCGGAAACGGAAATATGGTTCATAACGGAAATATAAATATTATCGAGGTCGAAGATATTGCCGGAAACGGAAATATGGTTCGTATCGGCAATATTAATCGAAAATGGAAATATTGCCGGAAACGGAAATATTACCGGAAACGAAAGTATTATCGGAATCGGAAATATTATCGAAATCGGAAATATTATCGGAATTGGAAATATTATCGGAAGCGTAAATATTGTTCGAGTCGGAAATAAATTCCGGAATCGGAAAAACAAATTGGAAGCACGAAACGAGCGACAGACCGTTGCACGAAGCAACGACCCATCGCTCGTGGGTCGTGGCACAGCGCGCCAGCCACAAGGGCCATCACTACTGGCTAGCGCCATGGGCCAAGGCACAACGTGCACAACCACAAGGGCCAGCGCAACTGGCCAGCGCCATGGGTCAGTGGTGTTGTGCCTAGTACGCGGGCCATCGCGCATGACTTCGTGCAAAGGGCAAGCTGGTCGGCTTTCTTGCTATGCAAGCAAAGCAGCCGGGCCAGCCCTAGGAGTTTTAGGGTTTTGGATTTTTGGTATACTTTCCTAAACTTTCCTAAATCGTGCTAGGGTTTTTCCTATTTCCTATATATATATATGGCCTATGGACATGTACAATACACATCAATTGAAACAAAATTCAATTCTCTTTGCTCATCACATTAAAGTGAGATCCCGAAATTGATAAACCTTATATTATATCCTAGTTGGTACGATCTAAGGCGGATCCGAACGTGCTGTGGACTTTCTACGGAGGGACGACGTTTGGTGTTCTAACTTGTTCTTGTTCGGTTCGAGAGCGGCTAGGGAAGGCACGCATCACAAAGTGTGTTCTCTAAATTATGCTAAATGATTATGTGCATTTAATTTGGATTCTGACATTTATGGTTTTTCCGCATGACATTAGATTGTTCATAACCTAACAGTGGTATCACGTGCCTCTAATTAATTGCATAATCATATAAATTAATATGGATTAATATTATAAATTTGCAAATAATTAAAGGGGTGAATTAATTTCGTATAATTAATTGCAAATTCGTGCGATTATTAATTAATATATTCGCAGGATTTTCGGGAGTTTTGTCAATAATGCTCGGAATCTTATGTTTTATAGTGAATTTCACATGTAAACGACATTTTAAATTTTTGACAAAAATACTTTTTTCGGCCGAACCTAGAATTCTCAAATTCGAAGCGTAACTATGACTTTTCGGACGTTTTAGTTTTTCGAATGCATAATTATAATTTTAATGATATTAAAAATTAATATTTGCTAATCTTGTATGTAAATCTTAAATCTATGATTGACCTACTGCATATGTTTAACAATTTTAAGGCTTAAACTTGTTAATTATGCAACCTAATTTGTAATTATAATTAATTTGTTGAATTTCAAATAATTTAGAATTGTGTTTTGATTTTCATAATTAATATATATTTTAATTGGGAACCTATGATTAAAAACCACCATAAAATTTGTTAAAGTTTAGAAATTTTAAAATTTTATGACCTAGATTTTAATCCCTAATAAATCGTATAATCGAAAATTGATTTGATTAATAAATTTTCGAATTTATCGCCTAAATTTACGAAATTAATATGAGTTATTAATTTGTCGTTAAATTTAATTATAAAAGCTTCAATTTTATAAAGTTACGTTCACAAAATTGTACGCACAAAGCAATGGATAGCTAAGTGTTGCCCTTAAGGGGTGTTGCATTGGTGCGGGCATGCGAAGACGAGCAAAGGAGCTCGTCGCCCATGCGGTACTAGGCAACGAGCAAGTGAACGTGGGCGACGAAGCAAGCAACGCAAGGCAGGAGGCAAGGCGGGCAGTACGCCGAGAAAGGGAGCTCGTGTACCACTGCGCCAAGCCCCACTGCCCAGCGCACACGCAGGCCGTGGGCTGTGCGGTGTGTGTTATGGCTTGCTCATACGGCCATCGACAAGCAACAGGCCATGGGCGCTGCACTCGCGCACGTGGCCCATGGGCGCTGCTGCTGCCAGCTAGGGTGGGGTGTGGGCTTTGGCCTACGACCTTTCCTTGGCTTGTTGCATCGTTCGTTTTATTTTTTCGTTGAGTAACGATTTTAATTTATTTTAATTTCGTACATATAATTTTTCTCCGAATTTAATTTTGTTAACTTAATTATTATAATTAATTTTATACTAATTATTTGAAAACATTAAAACCTTGATAAAATTATAATTAATTAATTTTAATCAACTGAAAAATAATTAAGGGATTTAAAACTATTTTATATGAGCTTTAAATTTTAATTAAATTGTAAGTTTTCTGTTAGACTTGGAAATACAACCTTATGTTTAAAATTATTAAAGCATATAATTTTTGGTTTTAGTGGGAGCTTTTAGTCATTAAACTCTTGATTAGGTCCTTATTCCTTTAAGGTTATCACAACTCGATTAGAACTAATAAGGTTGAATAATTTGTAGATTGTTGGAACCTTGATTAGTTGTTGCAAATATTTATGTGATGAATATTTTTCTACTAACTTGCTAAGTGGGTCATTCATTGATAAATGAATGGGTGAATGGTATATTGTAAATATATTGTTTTGCATGTTGCTGAAAGTGACTAGTATGGCCCAAATAGGATAGAAAATATGATCTGCGTACCATTAAATTTGAATGTAAAATATGGTCAAAAGTACCATGGTCCAATTATAATATATCTAGTAGGGAAATTGGTTATATAACAAATCTAGATCAAATGCGGCTCATTTATATATCAAGTGCGATTCATTTTTATGCTTGTGCTACCCATTTCTATGCCAAGTGCGAGCTCATTTCCAAAATTGGCAGCACCAAATTTATCAAGTGCGGGCTAATTTTTAAAATTGGCAGCACCAAATTTGTCAAGTGCGGGCTCATATTCCAAATTGGCAGCACAGAATTAGTCAAGTGCGGGCTCATTTTCCAAATTGGCAGCACTTGTAACATCAAGTGCTGCCAATATTTTGGCAGCACTTGAGAAACATCAAGTGCGGGCACGCCATGTGCTGCACGTGTAAAAGCCCGCACAGGACCCCTTAAAATGAGCCAGCACTTGAGCTTTTTTGTACTAGTGAAATATGGTCTGCGTACCATCAATTTGTTGCAATTAGTTTAATTATTGCAAAATCCTATTTGGTGAAAATGGCGCCTCCCATGGTGAAATTCGAAGAACGGAGTTTCCAATCCATTTTCAAGACGGATTTTGAAGATTGAAGCTTCAAGATGAAGTTGGGCCATACTTATAGATGAGTTGATTGTTAAGGGCTATAGGGACGCAAGCTTTCAAACCGACAAAGATGATTTCAGATCACAGTCTGGGTTTGTGTTCTGCCTTAATGGCGGAGCAGTAAGCTGGAAAAGTGCTAAGCAAAGCACTGTTGTGGAGTACATTGCTGCCTCAGAAGCAGCAAAGGAAGCTGTTTGGATTCGGAAGTTCATCGAACAACTTGGGGTTGTCCCCTCCATTAAAGGACCAGTGGCTTTGTATTGCGACAATAGCGGAGCCATTGCCTAGGCAAAGGAGCCTAGGAGCCACCAGAAGTCCAAGCACGTACTGCGGCGATTTCATTTACTTCGAGAAATCGTTGAAAGGAAAGAAATTGAGATTTTCAAGGTTGAAACTGATGACAACGTTGCGGATCCATTGACTAAACCATTGCCACAAGCGAAGCACAACGCACATGTAGCAACCATGGGAATCAATCATATTGGAGAATAACTTTGATTTTCTAAGTTTTGTTTTAGAACATCTGTTAGATATGTGTTTAAAACAATTGGTTTAACCATTTCATATTTATGAAATTTATTATTTCATATTCATTTAATTTAGTTTAGTATTAAATGATAAGTCCATGTGATTCAAAACATCCGAATGGGATGTCAAGATGGATTCTTCGACAAAGAAACACCCATAAGTGAACTTGAATATTGAAGTCACATAGGATCCCTAATCCAGGTCATTGAAAGGTGGACGACCAATGACTAATGAAGATTAGATTGCAAGTAGATTTGTAGTTCGGTTTCTTGAACTAGATTGACTGGATGTCAGAATCTTTTGCATAGATACTTATTGGATCTTGTATCGGATTGACCATGAGAACACTTTAAGAGATTAAAGCCATGTCATAAGTAGTTCTCATTAATGGTGATGAGAACCATTCCTCAGAACATGAGTGATTATGTCTGCTCGTTTGAGAATTAGTTCGCTCTAATGCTACCTAAACGTCGCACCGTAAAAGGAGGCTATAAAAGCAGTTATTGGGCGTACTATGAATCAAAGTGAGTGTTCATACATTGCAAGAATGGATTGTCCTCCTATCTTTGATAGGATATGGTGTTGTTGTGTAACAAGGCCTCTCGGAGAGTTAGATACTGTGAAAATGCATGGCCGTGCTCAGAATGGTTAAGGCTTTACCTTCTGTAAAAGTTTAACAGTTGAGCTCTGTAATCCGAGAAACACTTCTGGACCTAATAAGGATGGCTTGGATCTTACCTTATGTTCAGCAACTAACACTAAGCGACAAAGGAATGTGGATGTACACTTGTCTGGATGACAAGTGGGAGACTGAAGGAAATATGTCCTTCACCCAAGGTGCATTAAGTCAAATACCAAGGTTCAGATTAATTGCGAACAATTAATTCAGTATGATCAAGTGATCGGAACAGCTAGCTCGAGCAATGCTTTCGATCAGTGAGTTCTAATCTATATTAGGCTCACAACTTACTCTTGACTGAACCTATAAGGTCACACCAATGACATATAACAGATCACCGGATTAAATGAATCGGAAATTCATTTAATAGCTTTCCGGGAATTAGTTTGGAAAAACGTATTATACGATACGAACTTGCATCGGAATCGTATATCGTATCGCGAATATTCGTAAGCTGGGCGAAACGAATAATCGTATCCTACGATGGTGATTCGTCGTATACGATACGATAAATAATAGCCGTAAGGCGTTCGTCGCGAATACGAGCCGCATCGGAGCTGCCGGCCCGTCGAGCCAAACGCGCATGCGCGCAAGGCCCAACGAGCCAGTGAGCTCGCAACGCAGCAAGCAAGCCAGCCCGCAAGGGCCACGGCAGCGCGCACAAAGCACAGCAACACAACATCGAGCAAGCAAAGGCCCACAACCCATGCTGCTCGGCTGCGCTGTGGGCTTCGGCCTGCGGTGTGTGTTGTGCGCATGGGCTGTGCGTGCGGTGTGTGATGTGTGGCCGGTCAAGGCCTTTGGTCTTGGCCGGTTACACTTAAATATAATTTAGGTTATATTTTCACACATACACAATCAGTTTTTCCCTAACCTAAACCTAATTCTAAATTACGTAGTTCAATTTTGCTCTCTACTCAAAACTGTTCTTCCCGAAAAGAAAACTCTCTTGTACGTTGTCTAAGCTTCAATAATCAAGACGGATCTAAACGTGTCGGTGAACCAAATAGAGGAGCGACAATTGGAGTTCTTTGTTCGTGTTCGTTGATACTATACTAGGGAAAATACGCTTCAAATGTAAGTATGCTTAATCTGTACTTTATACATGTTTCTTGGCTTTGGGGATGTTCCGCACATGTTATGTATGTTTAACTGTATTCCCCTACATGAATTGAGAAAGAAATATCCCAAGCTTTTTCCCGAGGTTAGTTGAGTTACGGGGTCGTAAATCGTGTCTTTTAAGGGGGGTAGAGTGCGGTAGAATTTCGCGCTTTTTACCTTATTTTCCCTTATTTTATGCTTAATTTAGTGTTTTCTATTGAATTGCACTCCAAGTTTATCATGTTTAATAATTTAAAGAGTATAACAACTTAAATTTTGCAAGATAAGCAATAAAGTCTCAAGTTTTGAGTTTCAAGTTTTAGTTATCGTGCCCAAGTGTCAGGATGAAACTTCTTTTAAGGAGGGTAGACTGTAATACCTCGTACTTTTAAGTAATTATAATATATATTTAATTATATTTATAAAGCATTTTTATTTTTTTTTGCTAATTTAAATAGCATTTAAAAAGTTATTTAAATGTAATTTTATTAATTAAAAATATTTATTATTTTTAAGAAAGTTACGAAACCAATTCAAATTCTGGTTGGGAATTAATTGGGTTTTGAAATTAAAACATTTTGGATTATTCTTGTCCAGTCCAATGGCATTAATGAACCCAAGTGAATAATTCAATAACATTATTTTCATTCTAGCTCAATTATTATGGAAGCCCAAATCTAATCCTAGCCCACCTAGGATACTAACACTAGTAGAAAAAACCCCTGTTGCAGCCCCCTTGTTGCAGCGTACATGTATAAATACGCTTCAACAACCAGTCGGTCAACGCGGGTCAAACCCTTTAAAGGGTTATCGGAGCGTACATTTTAGTTGTTCGCAGCAAATGTGTTTGTTGAAGCGTACAAAATAAAAGCCCGCAGCAACAACCCGACTTTATTGCAGCGTACATGCTATTGCCCGCTGCAACAAGTCCGCGTTTCAAATTTTTTTACTTTCCTAGATTGCAACAAACCGCGCTCAAACGTACGTTGTTCCTTCTCTGCTCCAAGCTTTTTCCCTTAAACAAATATCCAAGCAAGCCGTCGAACTCAGCCGTCGAACTCAGCCCTGCGTCGCCGTCGAACCCAAGCGTTGTTCAGCCCTGCGTCGCTGTCTTCGCCGGTGTGTGGTGTTCTCGCCTCATCTCCCCTATCCCGTTCTGTTCTCGTGCGGCCTGTCACTGAAAGGTAATATTCTTGGTCGGCCGGGGGTTCAGCATCTCCCCGTCGCGTCGTGGTTCCGGTGGTTGCTCGGCGTCGTGGTCCCGGTGGTTTCGGTATGGTGTGTTCAATTTTTATTTTCGTTTTTTATTTTCGTTTTCAGATTAGGGTTCAATTTTAGTTTTTGATTTTCGTTTTGATTATTGTTTTTTATTTTTGTTTTTGATTTTCGTTTTGATTTTCGTTTTGATTTTCGTTTTTGATTTTCGTTTTGATTTTCGTTTTGATTTTCGTTTTTGATTTTCGTTTTGATTTTCGTTTTGATTTCGTTTTGATTTTCGTTTTGATTTTTGTATAGTGTTTGGTTGTTTGTTTGTTCTTCAATAAGTATAAACTTTCAATTATGCCATTTGAAGCAGTTGATGGGCCGAGTGCTGAAATCATTAATGGGAAGTCTATTGCCGCTCTAATTAAGTCACAAGTAGCTAGTGAAATTCTGAGGATGAAGGACGCAGTTGGGAAGCAACCTGGTTTGGCTGTTGTTTTCGTAGGTGAAAGAAATGATTCTCACTCTTTTGTCCGTACCAAGATGAAAGCTTGTGATGATGTTGGAATCTCTTCATCTATGATTGAGCTGAACGCTGACTGTACAGATCGAGGATGAAGCTTTTCATGTTGTTTCAAAACTAAACAAAGATCCATCCATTCATGGTATCATTGTGCAGCTTCCTCTTCCAAAAGTAACTTCTAGAACCATCTCAGCTTATCTGGCTCTTTGCCATAACTGTCATACTTTAATGAGAATGTTTACAGGGTAGATTACTTGAGAGCATGGAAGTTAAGGGGATTTAACCAATTTAAATACTTGCCAACATTGTGCGACCATACAAGCCAAGCTCGTAATGTCAGTTTTACTTGCTTCCTAAGTGTTGTTTTTGTACTTGGGCGGTCGGCTTGGTTGGAAATGGAAGTTCATTACCAGGGCTAAATAGTTCATGTTTATGTCTCATCAAAGAGTACGTAGTAAATTAAGAATAGTTTCACCATCTCATTTACCATTTTCCGATTTGTTTGCCAATATAAGTTTAATTGAATTGTTATGCTGGAATTTGCTCAGACTGTTTAATTAAGCAAGTTTCCTTATCTTATTTTATTTTGTAATGTTGAGTTCTTCTTGTTAACTCTTCATTACTACTGATTCTTTTGTGTCATTTGTTATTTCCTGGCTTCTATTTTTGTAATGAATAACTAGTGACTGTTTTGCTCAGCATTTGGACGAGGAGAAGATTTTGAATGTTGTTAATCCTGAAAAGGACGTTGATGGTTTTCATCCCTTGAATATGGGATGTCTTGCTATGAAGGGAAGGGAACCCTTTTTTGTTCCATGCGCTGCCAAAAGTTGTATTGATTTGTTGCTGAGGTTTGGTATTGAAATTGTGGGAAAGAATGCGGTTGTGGTCGGGAGAAGCAAACTTATTGGACTGCCTGTTTCATTGTTATTGCAGGTATTTATTTCATACTATGTGTATATTTTATGCATTTCTTGTTAACAAAAGGTTTATAGATAATGTTTATTTCATTTTTGTCTGGAAGAGGCACCACGCCACTGTGAGTTTTGTGCATTCATTCACCAAGAACCCACAAGAATTAACTCGTGAGGCAGATATAATCATCACAGATGTAGGTGTGCCCAACATGATTCGAGGCGATTGGTTAAAACCAGGCACATTTTCGCTCCCAACTTTGAACTTAAGAACCTAATAGCTCATTTTAAACTTATTATATGATAAATATGCTTAGTTTTAGGTTTCTAAGACTTATTCTAATCTATTTATGCACATTTAATGCTTGTTTTATCGTTGTAGGTCATATTTAGGATAAAATAAGGCATTTTCGCTCCCAACTTTAAAATAAAGAACCTAAGGACTTATTTTAAACTTATTACATGTTTAATATGCTTAGTTTTAAGTTTCTAAGACTTATTCTAACTACTTATACACATTTAAGGCTTGTTTGGTCGTTATAGGACATATTTAGGCTAAAATGACATTTTCGCTCCCAACTATGAACCAAAGAACCTAATGACTCATTTTAAACTTACTAAACGTTTTATATGCTTATTTTTTAACTTTCTAGGACTCATTCCAATCCATTTATGCACATTTAAGGCTCATTGTGTCGTTATAGATCATATTTAGGCTAAAATGACATTTTCGCTCCCAACTTTGAACTTAAGAACCTAATAGCTCATTTTAAACTTATTATATGATAAATATGCGTAGTTTTAAGTTTCTAAGACTTATTCTAATCTATTTATGCACATTTAATGCTTGTTTTATCGTTGTAGGTCATATTTAGGATAAAATAAGGCATTTTCGCTCCCAACTTTAAAATAAAGAACCTAAGGACTTATTTTAAACTTATTACATGTTTAATATGCTTAGTTTTAAGTTTCTAAGACTTATTCTAACTACTTATACACATTTAAGGCTTGTTTGGTCGTTATAGGACATATTTAGGCTAAAATGACATTTTCGCTCCCAACTATGAACCAAAGAACCTAAGGACTCATTTTAAACTTACTAAACGTTTTATATGCTTATTTTTAACTTTCTAGGACTCATTCCAATCCATTTATGCACATTTAAGGCTCATTGTGTCGTTATAGATCATATTTAGGCTAAAATGATATTTTCGCTCCCAACTTTGAACTTAAGAACCTAATGACTCATTTTAAACTTATTATATGATAAATATGCTTAGTTTTAAGTTTCTAAGACTTATTTTAATCTATTTATGCACATTTAATGTTTGTTTTATCGTTATAGGTCATATTTAGGCTAAAATGAGGCATTTGCGCTCCTAACTTTGAACTAAAGAACCTAAGGACTCATTTTAAACTTATTACATGATTAATATGCTTAGTTTTAAGTTTCTAAGACTTTTTCTAACTACTTGTACACATTTAAGGCTTGTTTGGTCGTTATAGGACATATTTAGGCTAAAATGACATTTTCGCTCCAAACTATGAACTAAAGAACCTAAGGACTCATTTTAAACTTACTAAATGTTTTATATGCTTAGTTTTGACTTTCTAGAACTCATTCCAATCCATTTACGCATATTTAAGGCTCATTGTGTCGTTATAGGTCATATTTAGGCTAAAGTGCCATTTTCGCTCCCAACTTTGAACTTAAGAACCTAATGACTCATTTTAAACTTATTATATGATTAATATGCTTAGTTTTAAGTTTCTAAGACTTATTCTAATCTATTTATGCACATTTAATGCTTGTTTGATAGTTATAGGTCATATTTAGGCTAAAATGAGGCATTTTCGCTCCTAACTTTAAAATAAAGAACCTAAGCACTCATTTTAAACTTAATACATGTTTAATATGCATAATTTTAACTTTATAAGACTCGTTCCAATCTATTTATGCACCTTTAAGGCTCATTAGGTCGTTGTAGGTCATATTTAGGCTAAAATGACATTTTCGCTCCCAACTATGAACTAAAGAACCTAAGGACTCATTTTAAACCTACTAAATGTTTTATATTCTAGTTTTAACTTTCTAGGACTCATTCCAATCCATTTATGCCCATTTAAGGCTCATTGTGTCGTTTTAGGTCATATTTAGGTTAAAATGACATTTTCGCTCCCAACTTTGAACTTAAGAACCTAAGGACTCATTTTTAAATTATTATATGATTAATAAGCTTAGTTTTGAGTTTCTAGGACTTATTCTAATCTACTTATACCCATTTAATGCTTGTTTGATCGTTATAGGTCATATCTAGGCTAAAATAAGGCATTTTCGCTCCCAACTTTAAAATAAAGAACCTAAGCACTCATTTTAAATTTAATACATGTTTAATATGCATAATTTTAACTTTATAAGACTCGTTCCAATCTATTTATGCACCTTTAAGGCTCATTAGGTCGTTGTAGGTCATATTTAGGCTAAAATGACATTTTCGCTCCCAACTATGAACTAAAGAACCTAAGGACTCATTTTAAACCTACTAAATGTTTTATATTCTAGTTTTAACTTTCTAGGACTCATTCCAATCCATTTATGCCCATTTAAGGCTCATTGTGTCGTTTTAGGTCATATTTAGGCTAAAATGACATTTTTGCTCCCAACTTTGAACTTAAGAACCTAAGGACTCATTTTTAAATTATTATATGATTAATAAGCTTAGTTTTGAGTTTCTAGGACTTATTCTAATCTACTTATACCCATTTAATGCTTGTTTGATCGTTATAGGTCATATCTAGGCTAAAATAAGGCATTTTCGCTCCCAACTTTAAAATAAAGAACCTAAGGACTCATTTAAAACTTATTACATGTTTAATATGCATAATTTTAACGATCTAAGACTCGTTCCAATCTATTTATGCACCTATAGGCTCATTGGGTCATTATAGATCATATTTAGGCTAAAATGACATTTTCGCTCCCAACTTTGAACTAAAGAACCTAAGGACTCATTTTAGACTATTAGGACATTGTCATTAGTTTCTTGAATGTTGAAATGTGATATTTAATTTGTATTTAATCTAATGTTTAATTTAAATTTCTGTTTTTGTAAAGGTCTACACTCCGAGGATTGCGCCTTATGCGAGGAATTTGATGTGGTTCGTGAGCAATGGGCTAAGTTTTTTACCAGCAAGTATTTATTATTGGCTTTAGCGCGCTTGATCGAGTTGGTTTAGTTGTTATAGAATAAATTTTATATTAAAATGTATGTTTATGTTGAAATTGGAACATATATTTAAATGTAATATGTGCACTTAATTTGGTTTTGGGATATATATTATACAAAACTCCAGTTGTTGTTTTTATATTTGTTATACAGGTTGCGTTATTCTATTATTGTTTTGACAGGTTTCTATATTTGGTGCAAGGCACTCTAGGTATCCCTAAACAAAATTAGAATTTTCCCGCCAAAAGTGCTTTGTTGCAGCGTACATATATATTGTACGCTGCAACAAGGGAAAAAAATTTCGCAAAATTCCAGACTTGTTGCAGCGTACAAATAAATGTACGCTGCAAAAAGTTGAGTCTTTTGCAGCGTACATATATATGTACGCTGCAACAAGTCCAAATTTTTGCCAATTTTTTGGCACTTGTTGCAGCGTACATACATATGTACGCTGCAAAAAACCCCCTTTTAGCAGCGAACATTGTACGCTGCAACAAGTTCAGACTTGTTGCAGGCCCCCCAGTTGCAGCATACGATGTACGCTGCAACAGGGGTCTAAAAGCCCGCTGCAATAAGGGTTTTTTCTACTAGTGTAAACTATAAATACACCCCACACTTCATTAAGCCCTCACTTTTAATTAAACCTCACAAACCCTCACAATCTCTCTCCTCTCTTTTCTTATTTTAATGATAGGATGAGATTTCTAAATTAGTGGATTGAATCACAAAGCGGCCCCCGTACTTAGGTATTCAAGGTACGTACAAGTCTAGGTTACCAACTTATTTTCATGTGAATACATGTGGTGATTTTATATTGTGATTCATGTTACTTGAAATATTTATGGATTCATGTTTGAATGTGTGAGCAAGCACGTTATGGATATGGTTGATGTTTGTTGAATTGAGGTGAACAAGCATGTTATGATTAGTTATGTTTGTTGAATTTCAATAACAAGCATGTTGTCCAAGTATGTTATGCATGTATAGTTTGATTCGCATGCAAGGAATTATTTATGCTGTTGTACGTAAAGTCTAGCATGTTATGAGCCAAGTTTATTTTGTGTCTTATTGCACCATTTTAGTAACCACATATGAAGGGTCTGCTCATGTAAGCTACTTCATGTGTAGGCTAGACTTTCGAGTCATTTTATTAAGTCTCATATGAAGGGCCTGCTCAAGTAATCCACCACATATGTAGAAAGAGTCAAGGTGAATTGAATTAGGAATTATTCGTGCCTAGTGCACAACTGTAATACCTCGTATTTTTCTATAATTATAAATATATTTTATTATATTTATAAAGCATTTCATTGTATTTATAAAGTATTTTTATAAATTAATTCCATTTAATGGAAATTAATGCATTTTATTTTTAATTAATTTAATTATTAATTAATTACGAAAACCGTATTTTTATTTAGATTCAATGAATTTATTTAATCGGGATTTGTTGGGTCGTATTTCGAAAATGAATTTAATTTAATTAAAGCCTAGTCGTTTTGTCATGATCAAACCCAACAAAGCTTGCAAGGAGTAAACTTAAATGAGCTCGGTAATAAGCACAACTCAAAACTACCTTAACCTAGCCCACATGGCACTAGTAGAAAAACATTCATTTGAGGCGTCACTTTTATATTCATTTGCGGCGTTTTTTGCGTAGCAGCAAATAGAGTGGCAGCAAATAAATAGCATTGATTTGCGGCGTTAAAAACGCCTCTGGTGAATTATTCATTTGTGGCGTATATGTAGAATAACGCCTCAAATTAATAGTATTGTTAGGCGTCGTTTTCTACCTAAACGCCTCAAACATTGTAAAATTGCGGGAGTTTAACGTCGCGAATAATGTGTAAATTTTTTTTATAAATAATTTATTTTCTATATTCAGCGAGCCCAAAGATGTAGAACCTGTAATCACACCACATTTATACAAAAAGTATCATCAACCACCAATAACTTCCAAGAAACTTTGATTTTTACATATAATACCACCATCATATGTTTACAAAAATAAACCACCTATATAGTTTCAAGTCGATCATAACTATGTCTTTTACACTTCATACGTTACAAATTTTTACCAAAAATATAATAAGGCAATTATATATGATTTCAATAGCGGGAAACATCCACAAAATGAGATCGACGAAGTGTTAATTATTTACACACAATGTTCGGTGAAGTATGATGCCCATTTGTCTCGTATTTCATCAATTTGCCCATCTGTGAAAACATCTCCACTTAGTACGTGCAAACCTAACAAAACAATATATATATCATAAAATAAGTTATCTTTGGTTAGATGATCTAAAAACAACTAGGAAAATAGAAAATACCAGGTGTTGGTTGTTTTCGTTCCCAACTCTCCACTAATGAAGCTATATATGTATTCTAAACCCTTTACATGTTCAATATACTTGGTATTAGGTTTCTAAGACTCATTCTCATCTACTTTGGTCAAGTTATCCACATTTAAGGCTCGTTTGTTCGTTATATGACATATTTTGGCTATAATGGTTATTTTCGCTCCCAACTATCAAGTAGTGGCGCTAAATAGGTATCCTAAACAATTTAAATGTTTAATATACTTAGTATTAGGATGATAAGACTCATTCTCATCTACTGTGGTCAACTTAAGCACATTTAAAGGTCGTTTAATCGCTATATGTTATATTTTGACTTAAATGGTCGTTTTCGCTTCCAACTCTTAACTAATGAGCCTAAATAGGTATTCTAAACCCTTTAAATGTTTAATATACTTAGTATTAGGTTACTAAGACTCATTCTCATCTACTTTGGTCAACTTATGCACATTTAAGGCTTTTTTTTTTATCGTTATAGGTCATATTTTGACTGTTATAGTCGTTTTCGCTCCCAACTCTAACCCATGAACTTAAATTGGTATTATAAACCATTTACATGTTTAATATACTTACTATTAGGTATCTAAGACTCATTCTCATCTACTTTTGTCAAGTTATGCACATTTAAGGCTCGTTTGATCGTTACAGGACATATTTTGACTATAATGGTTATTTTCGCTCCCAACCCTCAACTAATGAAGCTAAATAGGTATTCTAAACCCTTTAAATGTTTAATATAACTAGTATTAGGTTTCTAAGACTCATTCTCATATTTTTCGTCAAGTTATGCACATTTAAGGTTCGTTTGTTCGTTATATATGACATATTTTGACTATAATGATTGTTTTCGCTCCCAACTCTCAACTATATCTTGTATGCTCTATCTTGTATGGTCTTTAAATGAACATTGCAACCAAACCAAAACAGAACCAGAAGCAAAGTAACAAAAAAAAAAACAGAACAGAAGCAAACATAACAAGACATAACCAAAACATAACCAAATTAAATTCCAAAAATAAATTAAACAAATAACAAGGATAACACCGTTACCTTCTCTAAATCTGAAACATCACTGCAGCCGGAGACTAAATCAAACATTGTTATGCGCTGGAAACATAGAATCATTGCACAGAGCCTACAAATACAGTATTTAAATCCTTTACATCAGGAAACATAGAAGCAACAAATATAGTTGTTGTTTCAATCAGTCTTGAAAAAGGTGAAAACACGATATAAAAACATTGTTATGCGTTGAATGTTAACCAGCAAGACACATTTAAACCAATAATACACCACATTTAATTTTGCCATGAAAAAACGACTAGGTTGGATCTTATGTCTCTAAATGTAGCAAAATACATGATAAGATCAAATATTGATTGTTGATATGTATGCCAAATTGTCCAACACCCAAATGAAGCAGAGAAGATAAACTTTCTTTCCAAATCATAGCCTGAACATTCAAAGAATTACACAACAACGAATCCAGCATCTCAATGAAAAAAAAAACTTCTTTACACAACTTCACAAGTAGGAAACCAGATGATTGAAAAAAGAAATATATTTTTCTTGGAAAAAGATCTCTGTGAAGAGGTTCACTGGCTCAAGTTCTCTAGACTGCACCCTAGAAATAATACTTATTACAGGTAACAATAATCATATCTTAGGATATCAAAAGCCTCCGATCAAGGTTCAAAGTTCAAATATCAACTTTACATCTTTACGTCAAACTACAAAAATAAGATGCAGTAAAATTAGCGTTCCAGAACTATGGATAATTAACAGCTTTAGAAATAGAATAAAAAAAAATACAAAAGAAATATTGAACCAGGAAGAAACAGAAAGCACAAATGTCAGAAGCAAACAACAATCTATGCACAAACCTCCCATGTCGTTGCCATTTCAATATCAAACTCATTCCATCTAGAAGGTGTACAAGGTGTTCTTATTGCAAAATCAAATCCACGTTCTCCCCTAAAAGGAAATTGCAGAAAGCCATAATAAGTGTTGGCAAAAAGGATAATGGTTTTTTTTCATTTTCAGAGGAACTTCATACACATAAAGTCATGCTAAGGACATATTTTAGAAAAATCTCAAGCAAATACTTACCCTTCAGATGCCATACTTCTGCACCATGTAGACACCAAAAGTCCTCACCAACGCTTTTGTGTAGATCAGAGCAGGTATCCGTAAGCATAATCTGCAGATAGTTGATAAATTTAATTACAAACTAGATTTGAAAGGCACTTGTAAAGAAAAAATAAAAAAACAAATAAGTATAAAATAAATGGACTCATCAAGAAGTAAGCTCATGCAAATGAGCAACTGAGATTTATCAGGGATGACAAATGGAAAACAACTAAAGTCGAAACTTAAGTTTTTCAGTCTTTAGAGAGGAAGACTGGAAAATGCAGATTGCCTTGGGACTGGCATGTGGATTAGCTGGTTTACATCGAAGAGGGAGAGGTTAGATTTGTCCCTGAAGGTAACAAACAGTATATGTGTTTCAAGGTTGGTGACCTTGTGCGTTACCCTAAATGGTTCGAGGCTGACCTTGTGTGTTTCCCTAAATTTTTAAGTTTTAAATAGTGTAAGATTTTAGTAAAGCTAGAATATTTTAACTATTCAGATTAAGTTTCCTTTCTTAGTTCTAAACCTACAGAAGAATTTATGTTATATAGAGTACAATGGATAAACTGTTATCAGATTAAGACTTAAGAATGAAGGTGGTATCAGATAGAGCTGTCAAAAACTGACCCAACCCGAGAAACCGACCTGAACAGACCTGTATTTTTAAAGACCCGGACCCGACCCGAGACCCGACATTTTGTTAAAATAGGAAACCCGTAACTCGACCGTATTCAACCCGTTAAAACCGACGACCGATTTCGACCCGTTAATGCATGACCCGGACCCGAACCTGGCACCCGACTGAAATGTAACCGATAACAGAATTGCGTCAACTGACCCGACCGGAAAATGACCGAACCCGATTCAACACCCGACCCGATGCCAACCCGAAACCGAGTATAACCCGATAAAACCTGTTATTGACCCGACCCGTGACAACCCGTTACATGATTTGACCTGTTGACAACCCGATTTATTACTGACCTAACTAAATAGTGATAAATCAAGTTAATATTGTTTTTCATAATTACTTAATCTAGAACAATTGAAAGCGTTAAACACAATTTAACCTAAATATTATTATTTAATAAAACAAACGCTCTTATTTTGTTCCTACAATACTTAGAGTTATTTTTATGTAATTTGTTATAACCTTTCATTTCGTTAATAATAATAAAAAAATTATCTTGTTCTGATCTTACAATTTGTAGTTACATTGTATTATATATAAATTAGTACTTGATGTTCAAATAAAATAATTTGTATACCCTTACTAAATTTATATTTCTTAAATACTTGTATAATTAGGAGTATTAAAAACTTCCATCCTATTATTTTTTGAAAAGAAAAAAATATTTTATTAGAAGTAAGCTGTTCATCACATTTTGTAATAGGTAAATATTTTCGATAATTGGAAGGACAAATGTAACAACCATTTCAACTAAAATAGAATGATGAGCATAATTGAATAAGAATTGCCTTGGGTTTTAAAATGGTTTATGTACCCATAACTTAGGAGCCAAAAACTTATATATAATATTAAAAATATCAACACCGTTGGTTCCATATATTACATCAAAATGGGATTTTGTACCAAAAAAAATACAG
The DNA here is from genome assembly GCF_020520425.1 of Spinacia oleracea. Classification (NCBI taxonomy): domain Eukaryota; kingdom Viridiplantae; phylum Streptophyta; class Magnoliopsida; order Caryophyllales; family Amaranthaceae; genus Spinacia; species Spinacia oleracea. The sequence continues at coordinate 101,701,017 of NC_079492.1, read as the reverse complement.
CTAACAAGGGATAAACATTGGCAAAGCTGTAAGACCAACTACTTATCCAAAGCTTAGATTAGAAGTTGAAGTGCCACTATACATTGCACGCAAGCACAACATAACAAGTTAAAGTTTAAGAAGTTTAAGTCATTTATACATCAAAAAATGACCGCTCTTGGCAACACCACTTCAAAGGAGCACAAAAGAGAAGCATGACCACACCTGTTGCAACAAAGCAACAATTTAGAAGTTAGGAAAAAAAATTGCAAAAACTCTTTGCAGTAGGAGATAAATAATTGAAGAAGATTATTAGAACAACTTGCAGATAATAAAACAACTAAAACCAGACAGCAAGAGGGAGCTACAAGAAAATCATATTAGTTGAACCATTAAAATCATATTAATTGAAGTATTAACCCCCTTGTTTTACATCTACCATTAAAATCATATTAGTACATTAAAATCATATTAGTGAGGAGATACAAGAAAAACCAGGCAGCAAGAGGGAGCTAAAAGAAGAGAAAGACAGTAATATTTGAGAGAAGCAGCAGTTGAAAGAGAAATTTGGTTTTTTATCTTAATATTATGTTCTGATGGAAAATATACCAGAATGCTAAAACTACAAATACAACTCCATCAACAATGTCAGTACTCAAGTTAAATGTAATACAAGAGCAATTAAAAAAATAAAAACAAAAAAAGAAAATCAGATAATCAGATAATCAGATAATAAAACTAAATTTTTTAAAAATAATGATAAAAATTATATTAACATTACTTACCACTAATAATCAGTTGAAGGCTCGGTGTCAAGTTCACAATTTTCAACCTCTTCTTCATCATAACCATCCAACCAATTTTTACAAGTAACCAAAGCCTCGAGGTGTTCATCTGTAAGACAACTCCTTAGCTTGGTCAAGATTCGACCACCCATGCTAAACGACGATTCTGAGGCAACAGAGGTTATAGGAATGGCAAGTACATCTTTTGCCATTCGAGAGAGGATTGGATAAGAGGCAGATTGGTCTTTCCAATAATTAAGGATATCAAACTCTTCACCCGGAAAACTGGACCTCAATGGCAAACTCAAATAGGCATCAACTTCGGATGTGGAACTGCTTACTCTACTGGAAGCTACAGTTAAGTGAAATTCTAACAAAAAATAATATAATATGAGATTCAAAACATAATTCTGGTCAAAAGATATTGTTGGTTAAGTAAATAAAAAATAGAGAATAAAATAACCTTGTAGATATCGCTGGTCTTAAATGGTCTCGGAGGGGCAAAAGGCAAAACAGATGTTGATGTGCTTTGTAATGAAGATGAAGATGAAGAGCACGGTGTTGAAGATTTGGCATAAAAATTGTACATCTCGATAAATTCAGAAAGCACAAATTGTGTCTTTCTATTAGTTTCATCATCAACGTATAGGATAGAGTACAAGTTCTTCGCCAAATCAAGCTTGAAACGAGGGTCAAGAATAACAGCAAAAGATAAAATTACAGAATAATTGCTCCAATATTTGTCAAACTTATCTTGCATCTTACCAGCCATTATTCTTATCATTGAATCATCATTAACATGGGCATCATGTAAAAGCTTTTCAATACTCATAATATTAGCAAAGTAATGGTTTGAAGTAGGATAATCCGAACCAGAAAAAAGTTTTGTAATTAGATAGTATGGCTCAAGAAAATCAGACATCGATTGAATATGTTGCCATTCAAGTGGAGAAATACCAAAGTGGTAATTATTTTCTCGTTTGGAAAACATATCTAAAGCTTCTTTGGCTAACAATGCTCTTTGAAGCATTAAAAAGGTAGAATTCCACCTAGTGGACACATCTTTTTTTAACTTCAATTTAAAATCAGAATTAGTAGCCACAGCACATTGCTTAAATTTTACTTTCCGACATTCAGTGAGTGTAATGTACTTCACACCCTCACGAACCTTCACAATACAGTCATCAATAACACGCAAACCATCTTGTACAATCAAATTCAAGATATGCGCACAACATCTAATATGAAAATATTTACCATCGATTGGTAAAGGAGAACAAGCATGCAAATCACACTCCAATCTTGCAGCAAACAAATCCGTATTAGTAGCATTATCTACTGTGATTGTAAAAACTTTCTTTTCAATACCCCACTCTCGAATCAAAGCTTGCACAAACTCATAAATCTCATTGCCAGTATGAGCAGATGTGAAATGTTGAAAATTTAATATTTTTGAACGCAATTTCCAGCTACTGTCTACAAAATGGCAGTGAGGACCAAATATGAATTTATGGTACATGCTTGCCACAAATCAGAGGTGAGACAAATTCTAGAAGTTGATGCACCTAGAGTATCAAACAAATTTTTCTTTAAATCATTATACTCGGACATGCAACATTTAGTAATGGTATTTCTACAAACAGTTTTCACATTTGGATTCAAATAATCATGCAACTTCCTAGTCCTAGGATGTTCAGCCATTTTGAATGGATATCCATGAGCTATTATCGATTGAGTAAACAATTTCAGATATGTTTTTTGATCAAAACTAGTACCAGGAAGTCCATTTGGATTATTAGACATGTACTTTAAATAAGGAGGGCAACTTAGATAATGTCTCTTGGCATTAGAAGTCCCCATACCACTATCATAAATAAAGGAGTGTGTTATGCAATACTTACAATGCACCTCAAAACCTCCTACTGATAATGGAGTGAAAATGAAGTGATCCCATACCGGAGAAGTACATCTGCCCCTCTTAGTTAATGTGCCTTTATTAGTAAAAGCACGCTTCCATTTTGTAGATGCAATGTCATTACTTGTAGACATCAGCTCATCTAAATTGTCATCAATCCCTTCAATAAAAAAATTACATTTATCACATACATAGAAGATATAAAATAATTATAAAATTTTAAGAAAATATTTACATTACCAGATTACCTATCTCATATTCATTTTCCATTCCGGATGGAACTTCTTGATTATCCATTGTGACAAAAAGTCTTATCTCCTGTGTTTGTTTCACAAAACAAGAGAAATAAATTATACATACCAAATAAAGATTAAGACTTGTTAAAAACAAGTTCTTACATTACCAAACTTGTTCAAATTCAGTTCACGTAGGGACATGTTGTACATCAACCAAAATAATCATGGAATTTCGCATAGAATATTCCTCATTGAATATCAACAAAGGGAAGCAATTATAAAGCAACCATATAATATAAATCCCACATATTCAAACAAAGTCGCTTTGCATAGAATGTTACAGTTAAAAATATCTTCCACCAACTAAACATACACATTCATTAACACATACGCAATTCATCTCAAGTCGCATTAGTTTCCAAGAATTAAATGACAAACATACAGTAATAATAAACTAGTAATTTTGCTAAACAGAAAATTGGGCTTCATGGCAATGAATGATGTGAATACTACTTACTGTTGTCTTCATTGACAACCTTTAGTCGTTTTCTATTGTTTAGAAAGAAATAACAATTAACAAAGACCCCAAATCCCAACTAACTACATTATACCAACTAACCTATTATACAGACAAGGAAACTTCATCCTTATCTTCTTATTGGCATTAGCACGGAAAGCACAAAAGAAATTAGGAAATTTTAATATTTTATTTCAATACCCAATTCAATGTGATTAACCTACTGTCAAAATTATTTAATTGATTTATTAAGTACCCAATTTAATTTCTAACATTCACCACATATAATCAAATTATCAAACAATTAGGGGTTAACCATAACGATTATGAATATTTTACAAACAATAGCACCAAACATAACAGATTTACAATTTGGACAAAGATAAAACAAAAAGGTTAAACATTAGACACAAGGGTCAAGCTGATTATACCAGAGAAGACGGGGCGACCTGAAATTCCGCGGGCGATGAGGCTCCAATTTATGGCTCCAAATTTACGGCTCCAGCAAAATCTACCCATAAAGATAACAATGTGTCAAATAAAAACACAACAAACATCTAAATTATTGTGAAAATGGTAGATCTACGATCAAAATAATAAAATTACCGAGATCAAGGAATGAAGATGGAGGAATTACCTAAATAACGAAGAGACCATGTTCTACGTAGAGGCGCATCGTGTGAGAGTGAGAGTCTAACGCCTCTTTTTTGTATGAATGGATATGGAGGAGTGAAGGTGGAGGTGTCTGCCTTTTTTTTTCTTTGAATGGAAATGGAGGAAGGGAGGCAGAGGAACCGTGGAAATGAGAGGTGGGTAGGATTAGGTCATTGTCATTAGGGTAAGAAATGCCCCAGGAGAGGAGAACTATTTATATCATTAGGGTTTTAACGGTTATTTTTGTGTTTCATGGTTGGGCTTTGTCAATTTTTGGCCCAAAATATTGGATTATTGTGTTTTTTGGCCAATTTATTGTAGATGTTATTATTATTATTATTTACATCAATTTGTTATTATTATTATTATTAAAAATATTTTATGTAAGAAACATATACTCGTATTATATATAATTCAAAAATAAAATAATAATTAACGAGTATATAAGACATGTACAATATATTTCGTTATTGTGTTTATGAAGTTACTGTGATTGAGATTGAGAGTATATATGAAATTATTGTGTTTGAACTTGTTTAAGTTAATTATATAATTCAATACACTATATTCAACTGACTATTCGAACATTATTTGTCTAATTTTTGTTCAATTGAATGTATCAAATCGAGTAATTAAATATGACAAAAACTAAATTTGTGAGAGTCGTTGTTGTTTGAAATTCTTAAAATAATTTAGTAACACTTATAGTTTGATTGTAGCTATGTAATTACAGTCTTGTTCTTATAGAGTGATACTAATTAGCTTGTCATATTTATCACTTATAGTCGTTAATGAATTATATGAAGTATAACTTATAGGAGTAATCCGCATAAAGTTACAGTCTTATTAATTTAGTAGTCCCACGACACTCGTTTAGACTTATATTTATAAGTTATAAAATATAAGTAGTTTATAAGTGTTTTAACTAACTAGGATCCTAGTAACTATCTAATCTAACTATTACCATTAGTATTTACGGAGTACTACAAGGGTTATTCTTGCGTGGACTTGGTCCACAATAATATTAGCGTGGATCCAAAATCAATAGTTTTCTCTAGCACCTTTTTACGCCCATAGTGAAATTAACGGCTACAAGTACGACTCAAACCCGACTCGATAAGACCCGAACCCGAAATTGTACCCACCAGAATAAGACTCGACCTGAACCCGACCCGAACCCGACTATACCCGAAATGAAAAAATAACCTAACATGACCCGACAAAAACTCAACCTGACCGAACTCGACCTGAACCCGACCTGAACCTGGGTGATAAAATAACCCGACACGACCCGACCAGATTATGACCCGAGACCCGTTATGACCAGACCCGGACCCGACTCGAGTAACCGTTTTGATAGCTCTAGTATCAGATATGACATGTTACATCTATTGATAGTCAAGTCATGGATAAACTGTTATCCCACTATTAAATGACATAGTTTTCTGGAATTAAATCAAAACTACCAACCTGAAACTCTCTCATTTGAAACGGTTTTCTTAGCACGGTATAAAATTTAGTTGTGTATAAAGCAAATGATACTGTAAAGGGTATTTGGTAATGTCATGAATATTCTCATTTACTGCAGAGATCTGTTATTTTTTGTCTCACTCACTTTATTTCCACTGATTGACTGATTGTTTACCTAGCGCGCTTCTATCATACCTACAGTTGGTCATCATTATCACATAAACTGCGAGAAACATGCAAAAGAAAGTGTTTTATTCCTCTTGCCAGCATTCAATAATTTTACCAGCAAGTAGTTCAGACAAAAGAGAAAAAAAAATTCCAAAAAATAATATTGTTTCACTCATATATTCAATTTACAGTTAAAAAAGGTCTTTACATATGCAAACATTACTAGGCTCATTTGGAATAATCCCAACTAATATGCTGAAAAAGACGTCTTCTAATTCAAATGGTGATAATTGCATGTTAATCGGTCACAAAAAGAATGCAATCAAACAATATTTTCTATCTCTTTGCAACTAAATCAGTACTTCAGATCCCGATATTGGTCAGAGAAACTCAGAAAAAAGATCTTATTTGGAAAATTCAGCAGGACACTGAGCAAGAATATAAATCAGGTTCAAGCAAACCTAAACAGTAACCTAACAATAACTACAAAATGCTAAAAGATACTCCTTTACCATTTTGTAGTTATTGTTAGGTTAAGGTATATGTTTGTAGTTAATAAGGTTAGGTTAAGGTTAAGGTCTCGCAGAAAGTTAAGGTTTAGGAAAGATACCTGTTTTGTAAGATTGCAGGCACGGTCAGGTGAATTCAAAATCTCATAATAGAACACAGAGAAGTTTAGAGCAAGCCCAAGCCTAATGGAATGAGTAGGGGCCAATTCAGCAAGAGCAATGTCCTTGAACAAAACAAAAAAACTGGAGTCAGCACAACTGAACCACAAGAAAACTGTGATAAATGCAGTAGAAAAATATCAATACCAATACATCATCAAATATAAAACCCACCCAAGCAGACTTGTAAGCCAACATGGTGTTCTTAGTAGCCTCCTTGTGCTCAACTCCTGTCTTGAACTCAGCAAGGTACCTGTGATAGTCACCCTTCATCTTCTGGTAGAAGACCTTAGATTTGGATAAGGAAGCTGAAGCTGAAGGGATAAGGTGTGACTCTAGAAGGTTCAATATTTTGACAATAGCAGTACCTACATCAACTCCTATCCTGCTACTCTTAGCTAGAAATCTCAAACAATTTCACATTTTCCCCTACACATAAAGATACTATGATGATACTGAATACTTGTCCAATTAAGATATATAACTAAAATTTCAAGAAGGGAATAAACAAAGTCTTACAAGTGCTTCACCATCAATATAACAACATGAACCAAAGACACCATAAAAACGATAGTCATGAAAAATACAGAAGCAACTAATTGATTTTTTAAGGATGTTTTCTCCAATACATTAATAAACCTAGACAAAGAGAACAAAAAAAATCACCTTAAACCACTTATATATATATATGGAGGTCAAATACATCTCGATGAGAGTTATATGAGTGACTAAATCAAGATAAACAACATAGTTCTAAAACAACTTGAACTTGGATCTAAACATAACAAGTAGTTCGTATAAATCCATTTCAAATCCTCTAGAAACTAACACTTTCAGTAACAGATATGTGGTCCTTTAATTCAATCAAAATCCAATTAAAATACACATGATATGTATGAGTAGTTGTTTACTCTCTCTCATATCAAATGAGGCTAATCAATAATCTAAAAATAATTGAAAGAAATGTATACATAATAGAATAGAATTAGATTATTATCTTTCTAATTAATTAAGCTTAGCTATACTTGCTAAACAATCAGAATAGATTAGAATTAGATTATTATCTTTCTAATTAATATAGCTTAGCTATACTTGGTAAACAAAAATTTGGATGCCTAAAATAAATCTAGTAAAGTAATACACGCCGACAAGGGCAACTACCCTCAAATAATTATCCTCTCACATAGATACTTCTGCCTTTTTACCTTTTGAGTAATTATATATTGCTTTAAAGCTCTAAAAAAAAAAATTTCAATCAAACAACACATGAGCAGACAAAATTTCGAAAACAATAATTTCTAAAAGAGAAAATTAAATCAATCATGTCATCTTACATACCTTAGCAACCCTGGTGAGATGGTGACCTCCACTAACAAATATGTATGTTGAGTTCTCAGACGCCTGCATTCGTTAGAAAAGAATAAAATCAAAACCCAATATTACATTATAATAAATGTTTTAAACAATAAATTAAATCTGAAGAACAAAGAATCCATTAAACTCAACAAAAGAGAAAGAGAGAATTTTGAGTAATGCGGAAATCACAATTTGATTTCCTAATTAATTAAAATCTAAACAAAACAACCCTAACAAAACAAACATGGTGCATGATACCTTGAATGGTCCAAGTCGAGAAATAGAAAGAATGCGAGCAAAACATATACGAATATTTAAGATTTCAAGCAAACCTTTGAATTCATGAGACGTTTTGATCCGAATCGTAGAACTCCTACTGGAAGATTCATGAGTCGTCGAAGATGGAGGAGATCTGAGCTTGACGCCTTTGATAGGGTAGTGGTAGTCTGGTACGGGGACGGTGGACAAAGAAAACGAGGAATCAAAGGGAGTGAAGAGGGTGACGAAAGGGTAGGGAAGAAGAGGGTCTGTGAGATGAAAGAAGGGAGTGAATCAGAAAATTAAAAACCTAGGTTTTGTTTAGTGTATTCGTTTGAGGCGTTTAGAAAGTAACGTCGTGGATTAATACTTAATATTGGTTCGAGGCGTTTTCTTTAAAACTAACGCCGCCAATTAATGGTCATTACGCCTAAATGCTAAAATGGGACATTATTTAGAGGCATATGCAAAAAATCGTCGCAAAGACGTAGCCGCGAATGAATATTTTTCTACTAGTGTGGGAGAGAAAAACTATAAATAGACCTCACATTAAACCCTCACAAGAAAATTCATCACTCTCTCTCTCTCCTCTCTTTTTTCTCCTTGCGGCACACCCCCACGCCCCACACTCTCTTCGCCCGTCTTTGCTTGCAGCCCAAGGCACCCCCGTGCGTGCCTAGCCTTGCCCGCCTCGCAGCCGCAGCATAGCACATGAGTGCCTGCGTGCCTGCGCCTTGCTGCCTCTCTCCTTTCCTCGTCCCGTGTCGCGTCACAGCGCAGCCTCGCTGCTGCTGTGCGTGTGCGTCTCGCCCTGTGCCAGCGCCAACGCCCCTCTCCCACTCGTCCCTTGCGCGCGCGCGCTGCTGCTTGCGGTGCGTGTTGTGTGCGTTGTTGTTGTTGTTGCGTTGTTTCTGTAATACCTCGTATTTTTATAATATTTATAAATATATTTTATTATATTTATAAAGCATTTTACGATTTATTATCATTTAAATAATATTTAAATGCATTTTATTTAATGTATTTTAATTTAATTAGAATAATTATTATTTTAATTAATTGCGAAACGAATTTAATTCTTGAGTCGGGAAATTAAATGAGTTGCAAATGATTTTTAAAGCTTCGGATTTTAAATAAAAAGTCCAGTTCGTTTTATTAATCGAGCCCAATCCAAACAGTTTAATTTAAATCCTAAGCTAGCCCAATTCATTTAATTCCTAAGCCCAACTCAAATATCCTAAGCCTAGCCCATCAAGGGATTAGGGAGCCTATAAATAGAAACCCCCATCATTAAATGAACCCCTAAAATTTCTTAAAGCCCCTTTTTTATTTCTTGCACCTCACTCCTCTCCTCTCTTTGCTCGGCACACCACACGCACGCACACAGCCCCGTGCCCGTGTTGCTGTGCTCTCGTGCTGCTCGGCCTCACGCCCAGCGCTGCACTATCTCGCTCGTGCCCTCGCGCGCAGCGCCCTCACCTCCCTTACTCTCTCGCTCGTGCCCTCGCGCGCAGCGCCCACACCTCCCTCGCTCTCTCGCTCGTGCCCGCGCGCACATCGCCCATCCACACTCTCGCCTTCTCTCGCTCTCTCCTCGCGCACAACGCGCGCCCCTGCTGCCCTCGTCCCCTCGTCGCAGCGCGCGCCCCGTGCCTTGTCCCTTCGCTGTTGCGCGCACACACACGATCGTGTGTGTGTGTGTTGTTGTTCGTGTTCGTTTTCCAATCTCTTTTCGCCCAATCACAATTAATTTGTGGTTGTTCCGTGCTATAGGCCGGATTGGTATAATTCTCTTCTTCCTTACCTATTCTATTTAAATTTCGTATTTTAAATTATTATATTAATATTGTTTTGAGTAATTAAAATGCTGGGAACATGTTATGAATACCGTGGTTTGAGGATTTGTGTGTTGTGATTCATTAGGGTTGTTTTAATTATTAAAGGATGAATTTTCAGATTTGTTTATTTAATAAAGCATTGATTTTTATGATATTAAACTAGTGTTATTGGGATTTTCAAGTTAGGGTTTTAACCTAGACCTAATGAGTCAATTGATTAGCATAATTAGGTGATGATTTTAATTATGATAATCAATTATATTTTCAGATTTGAATAAAGGTTTAAAATGTCGATTTTTATTGATTTTAAAGCCGAAAAAAGTATGTTTCCGTACTAGGGATCGATTTTGCAAATTGAGACGACTTTATTATTGAAAAACGATTGAATTCTAAAGTCTAAAGGAAGTTTTAATTTTTATAAAGTTGCTGGAAATTTAATGAACATGGAAATAATTTAAGTTTCATTATTTTGATGATAGGAGGTGATTTCTAGTTGAGTGCTCGTTATTGCAAAGTGGCCCCTACGCTTAGGTATTCAAGGTACGTACAAGTCTAGGGCGACCACACCTTTTTGTCAATGACATTACATGATTGTTGATGATTTGAATTACATTATGTGGAATCATGTTTATTTTGGTGAACGAGCATATGATTTGTGATGTTGGATTTATTGAATTAATTGTTGAACAAGCATGTTGAAATTATTATGAGTATGGATTTCATTGTCAATCATGTTGTTCAATATTTATGCATGTATGGTTCAATTCACATGCAAGGGATGGATTAATTATTTGTATGCTATTGTACGGGATGTCTAGCATACTTTGAGCCATTTATTTGTACCTCGTTGTACTATTTATTTTACCACATGTGAAGGGTTCAGTTGGGAATATTATATATGAAATGAATTAGGATTTGTCGTGCAAGGGCACAACCATCATGTTAATATGCATGATGTGGAGTCTCACTTTGGTGAGGAGGAACATGGTAGTAATATCACAAGTGTCTTGCTTGGTTGATCACAAGTCTTAAAGCATTAAAATAAGATTGTTTTGGTTGTTGTTTATTAATTGTATGTATGCATGTTGTCGAGTCTTGAGTTCGCCTTTATTAAAATATTAATAAACGTAAAGTGCAACCGGAACAAGCTTCAAAACTCTTGGAACGTATATACCTTGAGTATGAACAATGGGGGGAGTCTTGCCGGAAAGCTCGTACTCCTACTAATGATACAAGACGTTGTTTCATTTATATTATGCGCAGGAATTCCGTCGGTATGGCCCGACACTCGGTATGGCCCGATTTTATTATTAACATATTTGGTGTATGGTTGGCTCCCATCACCTTTTCCCTTTGTGGATTATTCTTTTGGCCCGTTCGAAGCTTATTCTAATTAAATTGTGAGTCAAGAGTCGAGTCTTGTATCTCATGATTGGTTGATTTGTTATTATATGGCTTTTGCATGTTGATTAGTACTTAGTGAGTGATGTATGTTTTAGTTTCATTTACTCTATGCTTGTAAGTACTCAGCTTTTGCTGACTACGTGCTTTGTGTGTTTCTGGTCATGGCCTTTGCCTTAATGACCCTATGATGATCCATCATTTGCACTTGCATTGTTGGGGAGTAGATTAATATAGCAGGTTGGTAGATCAAGTACGATCAAAATCATGTGGTTTGGGATGATTGAGAGAGTTGTATGCTTTCGTTCTTTGAAACTATTTTATTTAATATTTTAATTATGTTTGAAATGTTTGAATTAATTATACTTTGTGTTTTGGACCATTATGGTTCCAAATTGTAGGAGGCCTCAATATTTCATTAATTATGGTTTTTAAAAGTTAGTTGACATTTAATTCCGCTGCGTAATTCTGGTAATAGCCTTAACCGTTATAACGGTGGCGGTAATGCTTTAGTAATTCCTTTATTTTAAGTTGGAAAATGGTTTTATAAAAGCAAGGAATTATTAGGGTGTATGATTATACATTGTTTACCCCATAAGAACCCTTACATAGACCTCAAGAATAGGTTCAGTGACATGCATTATGGTGATGGTACCCCTAATTGGTACAAATATGGGACTAGTGATGGTAGGTGGAAGTATGATTCTGAGGTTCTTGCTACTATCCTAGAGGTTGCAGAAATTAGCTATGAGGATGGAAAGTATTCTGCGGGTCTAGGTATGGGCTATGGAGGAATAGAAAGTGATGGTGAGTATGGCATGATCCATGATGAGCAAGCTAGTGATGTTGAGGAGGATAGTGATGATGATGTGGTAGAGATTGAGAATCCTAACCCTATAGTTCCCGAACCAACCATTGAGATATCCAGTGGATCTGAAGATGAGCTTGAAGAGAATAATGTGGTTGATAGTGAGCCACAGCAAAATGATGAGGCTATGGATGAAGACTCGGATCCGGAAGAAGACTTGGATGATCCTAATGATCAAGACTTTACTCTAGAGAAATACAAGGAAAGAAATGATCGTCGTGATGACGTTAGTCTCTAGAGAAATGTAATCCTTAGTTTTTTTTTTTTTTCCGCTGATTAATAAAGTGGCAAAGCTACTATTTATGGTTTTAGTTTGTTATAGTTGGAGAATAAATGTTATGGCATTAGTGGATGTAAGACTTATTCATTGGAGTTTTAATAAAAGAATAGAATTTCCTTTTTCGTTATCCTTTAAGTTTAATTCTCAATTCTAAGCCTTGTGGGTATCGCAAAGGGATTATTTGTTATTTCTTCAATGAAATTTTATGTGCAAGGTGGTTTAGTAGCAACCATCTAAATTTACTTGCATCGAATAGTGGGGTGAGAAGGCCCGAAAGTGGCGCCAACTCTTCCCCCTAGGTGGCGCTTAAGTGTGTTCTTGTTGTGAGTAGGTTCGTTGTAGAACCAGTACCTTAGTGATGTCATGTCCAACCAATATTAAAGTTAGCCTTTTTATTTATTCAGGAGAAGGGATATGGCTAGCCAAGAGATTTCTGAAGTGGTTAGACAACTAGCTGAGGTAGTGACAGGCTAAATCGCACTCCTATCAAAGATAAACCTAACGTTCACCAACTAAAAATATAGTAAGGGAAGCAGGGATCGTATCCACAGGGAAACAATGTTCTTTCTACTATTAATTAACTAATCTAGACTACTGGTAACAAAGAGTTGGATTGGTTTGTATATTAAACTAAAGCAAATAATCAAATAGCGGGATTGGACAACGGACAATAACAATCAATGAACAATCATAATTAGGAAAACATGCATCTCTCGAATCTTATGAATTCCTTAGGATAGAACAACTAGCGGGCTCTCGCTACGTACTAGAAATAATTCCTATCTAATAGCCATAGACCAAAAAACATCATATTTATACCTCTCGGCGCATAATCTAAGGTTAATCAAACTCAAATCAAAATAGTCCGGCCGAACAGAATTGACGAGCAATAATAATAAGCTATAGAAATTATAATCAATCAATCAATTAATCAAGTCCACATATAATCCCAATCATGCATTCATGGATCCCCTAAACCCTAGAAATTAAACTACTCACTCATGATAATAAATAACAAAGCAATTAACATAATAGAAAACATGATCAAGCAATAAGATAAATTAAAGCAAGAAACAATACCGACTTGAAGAACAATGGAATAATAAAGCTTGAATCTTTGATTAAAATTAAAACTAAGTGTTTGGAGAAAATAGAGAGAACTAAAATAGACTAAGTAATTAGAAAACTAGAATAAAAGATGTCACTAAAAATATAAGGGGCTAGTATTTATAGTTTGCCCAAAATAGAGCCCAAAATCGGAAATAAAATCTCGCGAAATACGCTGGAGGTTGGCGTGGCCCGATCGGGCGACGCTTCGCCCGATCGGGAGAAATTCCGCCCGATCGGGCGGTTGCAAAATGCCCAGAACAGCGCCCAAAATGACCGCCCGATCCGGATCGGGCGAAGCCCGCCCGATCGGGCGCATGTTGAAACTGCACGATCCTCTATCTTCAAAACGTCATATCTCCTTCGTTATTCGTCGGAATTAGGCGAGTGACCACTTGTTGGAAAGATATTGAAGTCTATAATCCAACCCAATTGGAATTACATCATTTGGAGTTGTAGAATATGAGTTATACTTAAAATAGTGGACTATAGTCATTTTTGTACTTCCTTCGTTATTCGCTTTGCTTCAAAACTCTTCAAACTTAATGTTTGTGCTCTCGAAAGTACATAATCTCTTTTATTGATTCAAATGAGTAGGAAATGCACAAAAATATACTAATTCCTACAATGATGAACCTGAAACTACAAACACACTACAAGGAGCACATTAGTACTAAAAATCGCTCCGAAGAGCTCATTTGAGATCAAAAAGTACTAAGGGACGGGGGTAAAAACTCTACATAAAACACACATATCAGGTAGTTCGTGACCTGGCTCAAACCAGAGCAAACCCAATGCATGACCCGGCTGGGGAAATGTTTAAGAAAATAGCTCAAAGCAAGCCTCCACTCTATAGCGGAGAGATTGAACCAAGTGTGTTGGAGAACTGGTTGAGAGAGTTTGATAAACTCATTGTAGCTGTGAATTGCCCCGAAAACCTTAGGGTGAATATTGTTATGTACTACCTGAGAGGTGAAGCTGATTTGTGGTGGCAACGATGTGAAAATACCCTTAGAGCCACACCTAACTTTGGATGGGAAGCATTCAAAACTGCACTAAGGAACAAGTTTTACCCACCCTACCTGAAGAAGCAAAAGGCGCAGGAGTTCATTGAACTCAAAATGGGAGGTCTGTCTGTGACGAAATACTATTCTAAGTGTATAGAGCTGTCTAGGTTTGCACCTGAAGTGGTGGCAACGGAAGAGCTCAGGGCTCAAAGATTCGAGAATGGTTTGACCATGGACTTACAGCTGTTGTTGTCTGGAGAGACCTTTACCTCATTAGACACCCTGTACGGAAAAGCTGCTCACCTGTATGGGTTACAGCAAAGGAAGAATGGTAGTGCTGAAAAGAGAAAGGATGGTGGAAGCTCGAATCAAGGAAATAACCATCAGAATCAGGGGAATTTTAAGAAGCACAAAGGAAATGGGAATTTCCAGTTTAGGGCTAACAATGGTGGTAATCGCAACAACCAAGGTGGTGGAAATCAGTCTGGAAGGAATGGAGTACGGACCTACGAATGTAGGCGCTGTAACATGAATCACTCTGGAAAAGATTGTGATGGGAATTTGGTGACTTGTAGATTCTGTCAGAAGTTAGGCCATAAGGAGTATGAATGCTATTCTAAGAATGGAAAGCCTAATCAAGGTAACCACCAAGGTAATAACCGGAATAATCAGAACCGGAATGGGGGAAATGGAGGTGGAAATCAAAGGAACTACCAAAGTGGTAACAATGGCAATAGCAATGGCAATCAACAGAACCATGGAAAGCCTGGAGGGAACCAACAGCAGAATGGGAATCGAAACAACAATGGGAACACCAATGGAGGTGGCTATAACAAAGGAGTTGCCCAAGGAAAGTTGAATGTGATATCTAGGCAAGAAGCGGAGACTTCCTCTGACGTCATAGCGGGTACTTTTTCTATTAATTACGTTTCAGTTAAAGTTCTATTTGATTCTGGTGCGACTTATTCTTTTATATCAGTAGATGCTTTGGGGAAATTAGGGTTGAATGAGCCTGAATCGATTGAAGTACCTATAGTCATACCTATTGGTAGTATAGTGAAGTGTACCAAAATCCATAGAGATGTGCCTATGACCATAGCCAAGACCGTATTCTTATCTAACCTAATCGAATTCGAGTTAGGAGAGCTAGATGTAATTCTAGGGATGGATTGGTTGGCCAAGTTCAAAGCCAAAATAGATTGTGAGAAGCAGAAGGTTCAGTTGAGGTCTAACCTAGGCAAAGTAGTGTCATATCGTCGTTTTGGTAAACCTAAGAACATAGGAATCATCACGGCAATGGAACTCGTGAAGCTAGTCAGTAAAGGGAACCCAGCATTCTTATGTAATGTGAGGAACTTAGAGCATGTGATCAAGGATCAGCCTAAGGATATTGCAGTAGTTAATGAATTCCTTGATGTATTTCCAGAAGAGATCCCGGGGATGCCTCCCAATCGACCTATTGACTTTACCATAGATTTAGTGCCTGGAACCGCCCCTATTTCAAAAGCACCTTATCGAATGGCTCCAGCAGAAATGAATGAATTAAAAAGCCAACTAGAGGATCTATTGGAGAAAGGTTATATTAGGCCAAGTGCATCGCCTTGGGGAGCACCAGTGTTGTTTGTGAAGAAAAAGGATGGAAGTATGACGCTCTGTATAGACTACAGGGAGCTCAATAAGGTCACAATCAAGAACAAATATCCATTACCTAGGATAGAAGACCTATTTGACCAACTAAAAGGAGCAGGAATCTTTTCAAAGATCGATTTGCGTTCGGGTTATCATCAATTGAGAATCGCTGACCATGACATACCAAAGACTGCATTCAGAACTAGATACGGACATTATGAGTTCACTGTTATGCCTTTTAGGTTAACCAATGCCCCTGCAATATTTTAGACTTAATGAACCGTGTGTTCCATGCCTATTTAGACAAGTTTGTGGTGGTTTTCATAGATGACATCCTAGTGTATTCAAGGAACACTTGAGATCAGTGTTGAGTGCCTTGAGAGATAACTAGTTGTATGCCAAGTTCTCAAAGTGTGAGTTTTGGTTGGAAAGAGTTGCATTTTTGGGACATTTTGTGTCAAAAGAAGGAGTGGCAGTTGACCCTGCTAAGATCAAAGCTGTTAGTGAATGGCCTACACCCAAGAGTGTGACTGACATTCGTAGTTTTCTGGGTTTAGCTGGCTACTATAGACGATTTGTTCAAGACTTCTCTAGGATAGCCAAGCCCATGACTACCTTGATGAAGAAGGAAACCAAGTTTGAATGGAGTGACCAGTGTGAGGAAGCATTCCAAGCCTTAAAGACGCGATTGACAACCGCGCCAGTGTTAACCTTACCAGATGAGAGTGGTGTATACGATGTGTATAGTGATGCCTCTAAGAATGGTTTGGGGTGTGTATTGATGCAAAACGGGAAAGTTATTGTGTATGCGTCAAGGCAATTAAATCCATATGAATCCAATTACCCTACCCATGATTTAGAGCTAGCGGCTATAGTATTTGCATTGAAGATATGGAGACACTATCTGTATGGTGTGAAGTGTAGGATATTTACGGACCACAAGAGTTTGAAGTACATCTTTACACAGAAGGATTTGAATATGCACCAACGAAGGTGGTTGGAGTTAGTTAAGGACTATGATTTGGATATCCAGTACCACGAGGGAAAAGCCAATGTAGTTGCGGATGCCTTGAGTAGGAAATCAAGTCATAGTGTTAATGCGTTAGTCGTTGCTAACGAGCTGTGTAAGGACATGTAGCGTTTGAACCTTGAAATAGTAAGTGGTGAAATCCTTGTGGGAATAATGAATGCCTTAACCATCCAACCGTCAATATTTGATGAGATTAGAGAGAATCAAGCTGGTGATGTAAAGTTGGAGCGAATCAAGGAAAAGATTTCGCAAGGTAAGAAGTTAGAATTCTGAAGCCATGATGATGGAAGTTTGAGGTACAAAGGCAGGTGGTCCGTGCCTCAACAGTGTGGAAAACTGAAAGAGAGATTGATGAAAGAAGGGAATAATACGCCATATTCTGTGCACCCAGGGGGTGACAAGTTGTATAAGGACTTGAAAAAGGTCTATTGGTGGCCAAGGATGAAGAATGAAGTGGCTGAATTTGTGGCTAGATGTTTGACTTGTCAGAAGTTTAAAATTGAGCATAGGAGACCTCAAGGGAAGGTCCAACCTTTAGAGATTCCAAGCTGGAAATGAGACTGTATTTCTATGGACTTTGTCACTTGTTTACCGAAGTCAAAGACTGGGAATGATACAATTTGGGTTGTAGTAGATAGGTTGACCAAGTCAGCAGTGTTTATACCAATGAAGGAAACCTGGAAAATGGAACAACTTGCTAAAGCCTACATTAAGAATTTTGTGAGGTTACATGGAGTTCCTAAGGATATCGTATCAGATAGGGATTCAAGGTTTCTTTCGAATTTTTGGAAAAGTGTGCAGAAGAGTACGTTTTGGTACGACATTGAAAATGAGTACAGCTTTCCACCCAGCCACGGATGGAAAAACTGAAAGGACTATCCAAACCCTGGAGGACATGCTTCGGGCATGCGTTATCGATTTCCAAGGAAGTTGGGAAGATAGCCTAGATCTGATTGAGCTTTCCTATAATAATAGCTATCATGCTAGCATTGGAATGGCACCATTTGAAGCTTTGTATGGACGAAAGTGTAGAAGTCCACTTTCTTGGAACGATATTAGTGAAACCGTAGTGTTGGGACCTCAAATGATAGAGGACACCATGAACCAAATCCGAACCATCCAATCAATGATTCAAGCGGCACATGATCGCCAAAAGAGTTATGCAGACTTGAAACGTAGGGATGAAGAGTTCAATATAGGTGATAAAGTGTTGCTCAAAGTGTCACCAATGAAAGGTGTCATGAGATTTGGAAAGAAAGGGAAGTTAAGCCCTAAGTACATAGGCCCATATGAGATCTTAGAAAGAATCGGAAAGGTAGCCTATAGACTAGCCTTGCCTATGGACTTGCATAGAGTGCATAATGTGTTCCACATATCTCAGTTAAGGAAATATGTCCCGGATAAATCGCATGTGTTGCAACCGGAGACCATATAGAATTAGACCAAAGTCTAACCTTTGAGGAAAGACCTGTCAAAATCCTCGGTAGCAAAGTGCGTAGTACGCGTACTAAAGATGTGAAAATTGTCAAAGTGTTGTGGTCAAATCAAGAATCTGAGGAAGCCACTTGGGAAGCGGAGGACGAAATGAGAAAGAAATATCCCAAGCTTTTTCCCGAGGCTAGTTGAGTTACGGGGTCGTAACTCGTGTCTTTTAAGGGGGGTAGAGTGCGGTAGAATTTCGCGCTTTTACCTTGTTTTTCCCTATTTTATGCCCAATTTGGTGCTTTCTATTGAAATTGCACTTATTATTTGAAGGAAATAATGCCCTTGGTCCAAGTATGCATTCTATGTTAAGTCTAATAAATGCGGTTCAGTATTAATTAACAAGTTAATAATTCAGTGAGATCAAGTGAGCTGAATGCCTAGCTAGAGGCCGCTTCAGTTCAAGTGGAATTAATGATATTAATCCACAGCTTACTCTTGACTGAACCCGTAGGGTCACACAAATAGTACGTAAACGGATCAAGTATTTAATGGCATTAAATACTCCATCTATGAATATTCGGAACCGACGGATCTTGGTTTCAGTGGGAGCTAAGATCGTCACAGGCAAGAAATGAATACTCCGGAAACGATGATATTGCCGGAAACGGAAATATGGATCGTATCGGAAATATAAATATTATCCAAGTCGTAGATGTTGCCGGAAACGGAAACATGGTACGTATCGGAAAATATTATCGGAAATGGAAATATTGCCAGAATCGGAAATATTACCGGAAACGGAAATATTGTCAGAATCGGAAATATTACCGGAATCGGAAAATAATTCCGAAAACGGAAATATTAAATATTTGTTCGAAACGGAAATTAATTCCGGAATCGGAAATATTAAATATTGTTCGTATCGGAAATGAATTCCGGAATCGGAAAATTTAATCGGAAGCGCATCGTACGAATAAGCATCGGACGAGGCCTGCCGGACGAGGCCCAGCACGAAGCCAAGCCATCGCCCAGCAAGCCAAGCGCGCCGCACAAACAGCCACGCCAGGCCCAGCGCAAGGCCAGGCCCAGCAGGCTGCGCAGCGCGCACAGCGCGCACAGCACGCGCACAGCACGCGCAGCGCGCAGCGCGCGCGGGCGCTGCGTGGGCTGCTGCTCGCGCGCACGCATGGGGCCCATCGTGGCTGCCGTGCGTGTGTGTGCAAGTGTTTGTGTTCGTGCACGTTTCCTAAAACATGCAGAGTTCGGTTAATGATTAAATTCCTAATTCTATTTGATAAATTAATTAAATTAGAGTTCTTGTAGGATTCTAGGTTTAATTAATTTGTATCTGAATAGGATTTCGATTCCCTTTCCATACCCCTATAAATATGAGGCTAGGGCTCACAATTTATAACAAGTTTAAAAGTATTCAAAAGTGAGTTTTTTGAGAGAAAATTAAAACACACATCTTGCTCATAAAAGTGCCGAAATTTTCTAGTACCTTAAGGGCGATTCTAGTTGGTCAATCTTAAGGCGGATCCGGACGTGCTGTGGACTATCTACGGAGGGACGACACTTGGAGTCCTAAAGACTTGTTCTTGTTCGGTTCGAGCGCAGCTAGGGAGGGCACGCAACAAAGAGTATGCATCTAAATTATGCTATATGATTATGTGTAAATAATATGTTGTCCTGGGTTAATGGTTGTTTCCGCATGATCTATGTAATGTCATATGTATCATAACCTAACAGTGGTATCACGAGCCCCTTATTATTTTCATAATTTAAATTGCATGAACATGGTTAAATATTACAAATTTGCAAGAATTAAAAGGGGTGATTAATTTTCGTAATTGTTAATTAATTGCAAATTGCGTTTATTTAATTATACGTACGCAGTTTTTCGGCAGTTTCTTCGTTACTCATCCGAATTGAGTGATTTTTGTGTCAATTCCACATGTAAAAGGCATTCTAAAATTTTGACAAAAATAGTATTTTTCTGCCGAACCCAGAATTCTCAAATTCGAAGCCTAACTATGACTTTTCGAAGGTTTTAGTTTTTCGAATGCAAAATTTCGTAAATTTAAGATGTTAAATTAAATATTTGCGATTCTTGTTGATAAATCTTGAATTTTTGATTGACCTACTGCATATGTTTAACAAGTTTGAATGCCTAGTCTTGTTAATTATGCAATCTAATTTGTAATTATGATTAATTTGTTGAAAATTAGAATAATTTAGAATTAATTTGATTTTCATAATTAATTGTAATTTAATTAGAAACCTATGATTAAAAACCACCATAAAAATTGTAAATTTATGATAAATTTTAAATTTTTATGACCTAGACTTGAATCCATAACAATCGGAAATCAATTGGATAATAAATTTTCGATTTTTTCGCCCTAAAATTATGAAATTAATATTATTTATTAATTTGTCATTAATTTTAAATATAAATTTTAAATTTTTATGCGATTCGTTCATAAAACTTGCACGCACGAAGCAATGGACGCTTCATGTTACCCTTAAGGGGTGTTGTATAATGCGGGCATGCGACGACGAGCAAGGGAGCTCGTCGCCCGTGCGGCACGAATGCAATGAGCAAGGGCGTAGTGCACGAGCACAAGGCAGCAGCCCTGCCTTGTGTCGTGTGCCACGAGCAATGGACGAATGGGCATGGGCGAAGGGCGAGCCAAGGCAGTCGCGTGTGGGCAGCAAGCGAGCTGCGCCACAACGCGCGCTGCCTCGCACAAGAGCGCGCTGCCTCGCGCGCAGCGAGCGCAAGCTCGCGTGCCACGAGCGCTGCGCCCAGCACTGCTCGCGCGCACAACGAGCGAGGACTCGCGCGCACAGCCAGCATTACTCGCGCGCATAGCGAGCGATGTCGCCCGCCCAGCGAGCGATGTCGCGCGCCCAGCGAGCGATGTCGCGCGCCCAGCGAGCGATGTCGCGCGCCCAGCGAGCGATGGCTCGCGCGCCCAGCGAGCGATGTCGCGCGCGCACTGCGAGCGATAGCTCGCGTGCGATGAGCGCTGGCGCGCGCAGCGAGCACCAATGCGTGCGGAGGCTTGCGATGGGGATGCAGCAGCTATGCGACGAGCGCATGGGCTGCGCGCACATGGCCAGCAATGGCTGTGTGCGTGCGGCCCATGGGCGTGAAACGCGTAGGGTGTTTGCGTTACGATTAAAGATCGTTTTGAATGTTTAATTTGAAAATTTCAGTTCACGTAATTTTATTTAATTTTAAAATTAATAATTTAAATTATTTTCTTGGATTTTAATTTTGAATATTGTAATTATAATAAATTTTATTTATTCTAATTATTTTACTAAAATTAAAATCATGAATTAATTTAAATACGACTGAAATTAAATTAAACTTTAGGATTCAATTATAAATTGATATGAGCTTTAAATTTTAATTAAATTTGTATGATTCCGGTTGGACTAGAAATACATTTTTATGTTTAAAATTAGTAAAGCATATAAATTTATTGGTTTAAGTGGGAGCGCTTTTTAGTCATAAACTCTTGATTAGGTCTACAAATCCTTAAGGTTAAAACAACTTGATTAGAATTAATAAGGACTGAATAATTGGTAGATTATTGGTGCCCTTGATTAATTGCTGCAAATGTTTACGTGATGCATAATGTGTTTTACTAACCAGCTATGTGGGCCATTCATGATAATGAATGGGTGAATGGTATATATATTGTATATGTACTGTTTTGCAGGTTATGAAGTGACTAGTATGGCCCAAATAGGATAGAAAATATGGTCTGCGTACCATTAATTTGAATGTAATTGGTCTAAAGTACCAAAGTTATTTTTCAATTCAAATATGGTCTGCGTACCATCAAATAGTTGTAATTAGTTATAACTTATCCTATTTGAAGAAAATGGTGCCTCCCACGGAGATTTTCAAGACGGACTTTGAAGTCAAAGCTTCAAGATGAAGTCGGGCCATACTAGATCACAAATATCTTATGCATGTTTTAAGTTATTTATTGCTTTTAAATATGTCTTAAAATGCATGAGATCAAAAGCTTGATTATGTTGCATGATTAAGGATTTTAGTTCACTTAAAATCTAACCAACATAGTAAGAGCCTTAAGTTCCAAACTTAAAAAATGAGTTATAAGGTGCCATGCCAAAATATACACTTGCTTGGATATCCTTTACATCAATCTAGTAATAGTTTTCGCTCAGCGAGGTGTTACTTATTGGTCCTAAAGGGGCAAGGTACACAAATAATTGTGAGTACATGTTAGTTTTGGTGAAACTCAACGATATAAGTAAGGAGTCCTTTTATGTCGTGGCAAAATCGATAGGTTTACCTAATAAGTTCTTAGACGTACCTATCAACCAAGAGTAGTTTCTAGACTATTAGCAAAAGGCTTTTGCTTACCTAAGATGTTTTAGGATTAAGTCGACAAACTGTGCTTAGTTCTTCAATGATTTTAGGATCTTGGAATCATTTTATTCACACCTGCCGGAACAATAAAATCGAATAAAATGCTAATAACTTGTTTGAATTGCATGGTTGCTTTAATTTCAAGTTATTATTCATGATAAATGTTTAGACTTTGCATGCTTCAATGTATGTTTTAATTATTGTTTATAATTAAATATCTTGCACTGCAATAAATCCTTTTAGAAAGTAACAGTAAATTTCCTCGATTGGTAGTGAATCCAAGAACGATTCACGGAAAAGAGAGAAAGTGAGCAATTTAAAATGTACGTTTCTTATATCGACTTTTATGGTTGTTTTCGAATATCAAAATCGAATGGCAAACCAATTGGTGCTTGTGAATTCAAAATACAATGTAGTTTTGAGATCATAAAGCATTGAGTTTAATACGCTCAGCTTTACCAATGGTTAACAACCTAATATCTTTGTCCATTTAATTCTTGAATGAGTCTAGTCCCTAGACATTCGAATAGATCGATGCTTAGAGAACTTTAGAAGCTTCTGGTAAGATCATCTAGTTGAAACAAAATATTCAAAATAAATTAAAATGGTAAAGAACCTTGTTGGTGACATTGGACATGTCTAACAAAGTATAAAAGTCAACACTAAATAATTCAATTCTTAAGACTATAAGAAAGGGTACAAGAAATAGGAAAACGAGGAACAAATGAAAGGAATTACGATTCCGTTTCTACCTATAAGTTTATGTTTAAAGAGAAGTGACCTAGGAATCAAACTTCCTTGGTATCATATACCGCTTGAGGTTCTTACTTCGGTAATAACTCAAATAATGGAAGCTAGGATACACTAATGACCTACAAGTGGGAAATGAAGCATGGCAATGCTACATTAATTGTAGGGTCATCTAGTTTGTTTTAAGTCCTTTCAAAGGCTGGAACTTAACGGCTATTTTGTTCCATAATCAGCATACCTAAATTTCTGCTTCAAACACAGAAAGACTCACATTCAGAAGAACAAAAACAATGCTTGTTTGTTTGTTTATTTGAATGGTCAATTACAGGTTGAGTCAATATGCTTGATTAAAACAAACAACTCTTTAAAGAACTTTATTAGGTTCAAATCAACCCCTTGATTTGAGTTCCACTAATCTTTGGCATTGTTGCTTAGACCATATCAGCAAGTTAACATTCAAAAGCTCTATTTTGATGGACTTTTGAAAGTTCATTGATTTCTAGATCAATTTAAGACGACTAGTCTTACTTGTTGAAAGTAACAAAAGATATGAACTATTGTTAGAACGCCTAGACAATAGAGTTCAAAGCTAAAGAAAGATTTTATGACTTTATTATTTCACATGGATTTGAGTGAATATAGGTTTGTTTACTCAAATGTGATATAAGTTGAATCTGTTTGGCTAGTTCAAAGATTCAGAAGTATAAAATCCACTTGGCAAGAAATCATAAAGATCTAGGTTAGATCATGTTGATGATTACTTGAGACCAAATATGATCATCAATGATTGTGTGTTGTAATTTCACAATCTAGGTCCATAAGATATGGCATATCTTAGTTGGAATAATCGAAGTCAATTAGCACTTGATTCGATCAATGATGAATCATAAAGACTTTTCCTATAATTTCTAAAACAAAATGCTCAACTACCACCAAACTAAACCAAATTCGTCAAAGCTATTGAAAAGTAATTTCAGAATAACTTTTCATAAAATATATCTAAAGAGTTGCAAAACTCAGTGGGAGCTTAGTGTTTGTCATTCGACAAACTAAGGCCCAAGTATAGATATATATTTCATTGTGATTTATTCAAATGAGACACAAGGGTATTGTTCCTACCACGGATTTTTGAGAACATAATGTTTGTTTGCTCGAAATGATGTCCTTTTGGAGATTCGTTTCCAAAATGACAAGTGGGAGAAAATAGACCTCGAAAGTCTTCGTGGCGAACAACAAACATAAACGGACATTCCGGAGGCTTTTTCGAAGTGCTTCAGAAAAACCGAACTTATTCTTTAAGGACTTTAGAAGTGGCTTTAAAGAATAGACATCTCTTAGAAGAATTTACAAGTGCTTCAAAGAGAATAGAATATTCAAAGGACTCTCAAAGTGCCTGTTGATATTCTATTGTTTGATGTTCTATACCCAAGTAGGCATAGAGTTCAAATCACTGGAACTATGAGATTCTTCTAGTCAATGAAACTATGAGATTCTTCTATTAGATAGTGAAGAAACCTACAACTTGCAGTCAAACTATTATCATGTAGATTAATGAGTTTGTGACTTGTAAGAAAGCTATGACGAAACCCAGATTCCCTAAAATGGTTAGAGGCCATATATAGACTCAAATGTTTTAAATGGTTAGAGGCCATAAAACATACTCAATGTTTTGATGACAAAATTGAAATTTTGTTGATTTGCAAGAATAGGTTCACACCTATTTGTTGCAAGTTTGTTTTAAGGATAAAAACCATCAAACATTGAATTGTGTTCACAACACAAAGCTAGATTAGTTGCTAAAAGGTTACAAGCAAATTCACGGTGTGGATTGTGTTGAAACCTCATGCATAATCGTAATGCTCAAGTCTATAATTCAAGCAATGATTGCATATTGGTACATATAGCAATTGGATGACAAAACGTATTCCTCAATCAAATGTTGGAATAAACTATGTACATGGTATGTCATAGGATTTGTGGATCCAAATAAATGCTTGAAAAGGAATGCTAACTTATGAAATCTAAGTACAGATTTAAGCAAGCAATTGGGAATTGGAACTGTATTTTAGTGAAGCTAATAAGCATTTTAGTTTCATAAAATGTACATGATTCTTATAGATATATAAGAAGTTTAGTGGGAGTACATAAAAACTTAATTGGTCCTATGTGTATCACACACATATCTCTCTATTGTAAAATAACATTCAAATGCTAAATGACTTAGATTTGAGATTATTCATCAATGATGGACCATGGCGAAACTTAGTACATACTGGGTATTAAGATCTATTTACAAAGATCTTATGATATTGTTTTGGATTAAGTAATGGCATTTACTAAAACAAACACGAAAGTCTCCATTGGAGATATTCGACCCATGTGAATAAATCTAAGTAAAGGATGTTTGAACTATGTATAAGCATTTACTAAGTTAAACATCAAAGAGTCTAAAAGAGATTCTTAACCTATATTATATGTCAAAGAATTTAGCTGAATTTAGTATCTACTGAAACTAGATAAGCTAAAGTTACATGAATAGAATTCAATTGGGAATTATTCTGCAAAAGAATTTATCATGTATGATATAATATGAGGATCGCCAAAAACGTATCGTATGACTTTAGGCATGACGAACATATACCAATCTCTATTGATCTAAGAGAAGATCAACTAGATTGAATCAAGAATACTTATGGTACTTGAAAAGGTACATAGGAATAGTTCTTGATTCAAGGAAATAAAGATATGCTAAATATTGATGCTACACGCATAAACACTGGCAAAGGATCAAGCAAAACCCTTTGGAGTTAACCATTGATAAGGACGAGCTATAGAGCATCGTGTTTTGAAATGGCAACATGGATTGGAGACCATGAGTTGTTGCGTGGGATATTAAAATATTAATTTCTATGTTCTAAGATACAGCTGGAAAGTATTCCACATATCTGTGAACTGCTTGGATAGGTAAATCCAAACAAAGCATCACTAGCAACCTATACAGTTGAAGTAAAAGTGATTATTGCCTAAGAAGCAATAAAACAGGGTTGTTTAAAGTTCTTCACTGAACTTGGGTAGATCACCTATCTGCTGGCTTGATGGTTCTTCATTGAAAAATGCGTAAAATCACTCTTGAAGCAAGAAAAACGTCTGCTAACTTGATGGTTCTTCATTGCAAAATGAGTAAAACCACCATCGAAGTAAGAAAGACTAGATCACATAATAAACAAACTCGAAAAGATCTTATCATCATATCTCAAAGAACATTCGATGAAAAGGATGTTAAGATTGGCAAAGCATGATAACTAAACCTATGCAACAAGTGAGAAGCAACACTCACGTTGTAGCACTGGAAATCAAGCATAGCTTTGAATTCCATAAAATGTTTTAAAGATGGGTTAGAGGCCCATGGTTGTAAAACATTGGGGTTGAACATTTATCATATATAAAATGTATTTTCATATTCCATTTAATCTTGGTTTAGTATTAAATGATGAGTCCCTTCAATTTGACGATATATTCAAGATAGACTGTCAGGACCAGTCCTGTGACTAAGAAATGTCTATCAAGTGAACTTGAATGTCAAAGGTTGAAAATGGTCCCTAGTCGGAGTTTTCTATAAAATTGGACGCATAGAAAACGTTAGACGATTAGAATGCAAGATGACTAGTAGTTCTGTTTCTTGAACTATGTGGACATGGCAATGTCATAATCATTTGCATAGATACTTACTTTGGGAAGACTAGTATCGGACAAGACCTATGAAACTTTACTGTAAGAGATCAAAATCTGTCATAAGTAAATTTCATTAAATTATTAGACACTAAATCCTCAATACCTGAGTGATTTGAGATTACTTGTTTGAGAACTGGTTGCTTTGACGTTGACCAACCGTCGCACCGTAAAAGGAGGCTATAAAGGCAACGCTCAGGTAATCACCTATCAAACGAAGTCTAATCTCAAGATCGCAAGATTGGGATTGTCCTCCCATAAATCGGGATGAGATGCTTAAAAGTTGTACAAGGCCACTCGGAGAGCTAGAAACTGTGAAATGCATGGCCGTGCTCGGATGAATCATAGGCTATGATTATCTGTTTATTTGATCAGTTGAACTCTGAAACCGAGGAACACCTCTGGACGTAATAAGGATGACAACTCTTACCTTATGTTCAAGAGCAAGCATCGAGCGACAAAGGAATTAGGAAATGCACACTTGTCCCTAAAGGACAAGTGGGAGACTGAAGGAAATAATGCCCTTGGTCCAAGTATGCATTCTATGTTAAGTCTAATAAATGCGGTTCAGTATTAATTAACAAGTTAATAATTCAGTGAGATCAAGTGAGCTGAATGCCTAGCTAGAGGCCGCTTCAGTTCAAGTGGAATTAATGATATTAATCCACAGCTTACTCTTGACTGAACCCGTAGGGTCACACAAATAGTACGTAAACGGATCAAGTATTTAATGGCATTAAATACTCCATCTATGAATATTCGGAACCGACGGATCTTGGTTTCAGTGGGAGCTAAGATCGTCACAGGCAAGAAATGAATACTCCGGAAACGATGATATTGCCGGAAACGGAAATATGGATCGTATCGGAAATATAAATATTATCCAAGTCGTAGATGTTGCCGGAAACGGAAACATGGTACGTATCGGAAAATATTATCGGAAATGGAAATATTGCCAGAATCGGAAATATTACCGGAAACGGAAATATTGTCAGAATCGGAAATATTACCGGAATCGGAAAATAATTCCGAAAACGGAAATATTAAATATTTGTTCGAAACGGAAATTAATTCCGGAATCGGAAATATTAAATATTGTTCGTATCGGAAATGAATTCCGGAATCGGAAAATTTAATCGGAAGCGCATCGTACGAATAAGCATCGGACGAGGCCTGCCGGACGAGGCCCAGCACGAAGCCAGGCCATCGCCCAGCAAGCCAAGCGCGCCGCACAAACAGCCACGCCAGGCCCAGCGCAAGGCCAGGCCCAGCAGGCTGCGCAGCGCGCACAGCGCGCACAGCACGCGCAGCGCGCAGCGCGCGCGGGCGCTGCGTGGGCTGCTGCTCGCGCGCACGCATGGGGCCCATCGTGGCTGCCGTGCGTGTGTGTGCAAGTGTTTGTGTTCGTGCACGTTTCCTAAAACATGCAGAGTTCGGTTAATGATTAAATTCCTAATTCTATTTGATAAATTAATTAAATTAGAGTTCTTGTAGGATTCTAGGTTTAATTAATTTGTATCTGAATAGGATTTCGATTCCCTTTCCATACCCCTATAAATATGAGGCTAGGGCTCACAATTTATAACAAGTTTAAAAGTATTCAAAAGTGAGTTTTTTGAGAGAAAATTAAAACACACATCTTGCTCATAAAAGTGCCGAAATTTTCTAGTACCTTAAGGGCGATTCTAGTTGGTCAATCTTAAGGCGGATCCGGACGTGCTGTGGACTATCTACGGAGGGACGACACTTGGAGTCCTAAAGACTTGTTCTTGTTCGGTTCGAGCGCAGCTAGGGAGGGCACGCAACAAATAGTATGCATCTAAATTATGCTATATGATTATGTGTAAATAATATGTTGTCCTGGGTTAATGGTTGTTTCCGCATGATCTATGTAATGTCATATGTATCATAACCTAACAGTGGTATCACGAGCCCCTTATTATTTTCATAATTTAAATTGCATGAACATGGTTAAATATTACAAATTTGCAAGAATTAAAAGGGGTGATTAATTTTCGTAATTGTTAATTAATTGCAAATTGCGTTTATTTAATTATACGTACGCAGTTTTTCGGCAGTTTCTTCGTTACTCATCCGAATTGAGTGATTTTTGTGTCAATTCCACATGTAAAAGGCATTCTAAAATTTTGACAAAAATAGTATTTTTCTGCCGAACCCAGAATTCTCAAATTCGAAGCCTAACTATGACTTTTCGAAGGTTTTAGTTTTTCGAATGCAAAATTTCGTAAATTTAAGATGTTAAATTAAATATTTGCGATTCTTGTTGATAAATCTTGAATTTTTGATTGACCTACTGCATATGTTTAACAAGTTTGAATGCCTAGTCTTGTTAATTATGCAATCTAATTTGTAATTATGATTAATTTGTTGAAAATTAGAATAATTTAGAATTAATTTGATTTTCATAATTAATTGTAATTTAATTAGAAACCTATGATTAAAAACCACCATAAAAATTGTAAATTTATGATAAATTTTAAATTTTTATGACCTAGACTTGAATCCATAACAATCGGAAATCAATTGGATAATAAATTTTCGATTTTTTCGCCCTAAAATTATGAAATTAATATTATTTATTAATTTGTCATTAATTTTAAATATAAATTTTAAATTTTTATGCGATTCGTTCATAAAACTTGCACGCACGAAGCAATGGACGCTTCATGTTACCCTTAAGGGGTGTTGTATAATGCGGGCATGCGACGACGAGCAAGGGAGCTTGTCGCCCGTGCGGCACGAATGCAATGAGCAAGGGCGTAGTGCACGAGCACAAGGCAGCAGCCCTGCCTTGTGTCGTGTGCCACGAGCAATGGACGAATGGGCATGGGCGAAGGGCGAGCCAAGGCAGTCGCGTGTGGGCAGCAAGCGAGCTGCGCCACAACGCGCGCTGCCTCGCACAAGAGCGCGCTGCCTCGCGCGCAGCGAGCGCAAGCTCGCGTGCCACGAGCGCTGCGCCCAGCACTGCTCGCGCGCACAACGAGCGAGGACTCGCGCGCACAGCCAGCATTGCTCGCGCGCACAGCGAGCGATGTCGCCCGCCCAGCGAGCGATGTCGCGCGCCCAGCGAGCGATGTCGCGCGCCCAGCGAGCGATGGCTCGCGCGCCCAGCGAGCGATGTCGCGCGCGCACTGCGAGCGATAGCTCGCGTGCGATGAGCGCTGGCGCGCGCAGCGAGCACCAATGCGTGCGGAGGCTTGCGATGGGGATGCAGCAGCTATGCGACGAGCGCATGGGCTGCGCGCACATGGCCAGCAATGGTTGTGTGCGTGCGGCCCATGGGCGTGAAACGCGTAGGGTGTTTGCGTTACGATTAAAGATCGTTTTGAATGTTTAATTTGAAAATTTCAGTTCACGTAATTTTAATTAATTTTAAAATTAATAATTTAAATTATTTTCTTGGATTTTAATTTTGAATATTGTAATTATAATAAATTTTATTTATTCTAATTATTTTACTAAAATTAAAATCATGAATTAATTTAAATACGACTGAAATTAAATTAAACTTTAGGATTCAATTATAAATTGATATGAGCTTTAAATTTTAATTAAATTTGTATGATTCCGGTTGGACTAGAAATACATTTTTATGTTTAAAATTAGTAAAGCATATAAATTTATTGGTTTAAGTGGGAGCGCTTTTTAGTCATAAACTCTTGATTAGGTCTACAAATCCTTAAGGTTAAAACAACTTGATTAGAATTAATAAGGACTGAATAATTGGTAGATTATTGGTGCCCTTGATTAATTGCTGCAAATGTTTACGTGATGCATAATGTGTTTTACTAACCAGCTATGTGGGCCATTCATGATAATGAATGGGTGAATGGTATATATATTGTATATGTACTGTTTTGCAGGTTATGAAGTGACTAGTATGGCCCAAATAGGATAGAAAATATGGTCTGCGTACCATTAATTTGAATGTAATTGGTCTAAAGTACCAAAGTTATTTTTCAATTCAAATATGGTCTGCGTACCATCAAATAGTTGTAATTAGTTATAACTTATCCTATTTGAAGAAAATGGTGCCTCCCACGGAGATTTTCAAGACGGACTTTGAAGTCAAAGCTTCAAGATGAAGTCGGGCCATACTAGATCACAAATATCTTATGCATGTTTTAAGTTATTTATTGCTTTTAAATATGTCTTAAAATGCATGAGATCAAAAGCTTGATTATGTTGCATGATTAAGGATTTTAGTTCACTTAAAATCTAACCAACATAGTAAGAGCCTTAAGTTCCAAACTTAAAAATTGAGTTATAAGGTGCCATGCCAAAATATACACTTGCTTGGATATCCTTTACATCAATCTAGTAATAGTTTTCGCTCAGCGAGGTGTTACTTATTGGTCCTAAAGGGGCAAGGTACACAAATAATTGTGAGTACATGTTAGTTTTGGTGAAACTCAACGATATAAGTAAGGAGTCCTTTTATGTCGTGGCAAAATCGATAGGTTTACCTAATAAGTTCTTAGACGTACCTATCAACCAAGAGTAGTTTCTAGACTATTAGCAAAAGGCTTTTGCTTACCTAAGATGTTTTAGGATTAAGTCGACAAACTGTGCTTAGTTCTTCAATGATTTTAGGATCTTGGAATCATTTTATTCACACCTGCCGGAACAATAAAATCGAATAAAATGCTAATAACTTGTTTGAATTGCATGGTTGCTTTAATTTCAAGTTATTATTCATGATAAATGTTTAGACTTTGCATGCTTCAATGTATGTTTTAATTATTGTTTATAATTAAATATCTTGCACTGCAATAAATCCTTTTAGAAAGTAACAGTAAATTTCCTCGATTGGTAGTGAATCCAAGAACGATTCACGGAAAAGAGAGAAAGTGAGCAATTTAAAATGTACGTTTCTTATATCGACTTTTATGGTTGTTTTCGAATATCAAAATCGAATGGCAAACCAATTGGTGCTTGTGAATTCAAAATACAATGTAGTTTTGAGATCATAAAGCATTGAGTTTAATACGCTCAGCTTTACCAATGGTTAACAACCTAATATCTTTGTCCATTTAATTCTTGAATGAGTCTAGTCCCTAGACATTCGAATAGATCGATGCTTAGAGAACTTTAGAAGCTTCTGGTAAGATCATCTAGTTGAAACAAAATATTCAAAATAAATTAAAATGGTAAAGAACCTTGTTGGTGACATTGGACATGTCTAACAAAGTATAAAAGTCAACACTAAATAATTCAATTCTTAAGACTATAAGAAAGGGTACAAGAAATAGGAAAACGAGGAACAAATGAAAGGAATTACGATTCCGTTTCTACCTATAAGTTTATGTTTAAAGAGAAGTGACCTAGGAATCAAACTTCCTTGGTATCATATACCGCTTGAGGTTCTTACTTCGGTAATAACTCAAATAATGGAAGCTAGGATACACTAATGACCTACAAGTGGGAAATGAAGCATGGCAATGCTACATTAATTGTAGGGTCATCTAGTTTGTTTTAAGTCCTTTCAAAGGCTGGAACTTAATGGCTATTTTGTTCCATAATCAGCATACCTAAATTTCTGCTTCAAACACAGAAAGACTCACATTCAAAAGAACAAAAACAATGCTTGTTTGTTTGTTTATTTGAATGGTCAATTACAGGTTGAGTCAATATGCTTGATTAAAACAAACAACTCTTTAAAGAACTTTATTAGGTTCAAATCAACCCCTTGATTTGAGTTCCACTAATCTTTGGCATTGTTGCTTAGACCATATCAGCAAGTTAACATTCAAAAGCTCTATTTTGATGGACTTTTGAAAGTTCATTGATTTCTAGATCAATTTAAGACGACTAGTCTTACTTGTTGAAAGTAACAAAAGATATGAACTATTGTTAGAACGCCTAGACAATAGAGTTCAAAGCTAAAGAAAGATTTTATGACTTTATTATTTCACATGGATTTGAGTGAATATAGGTTTGTTTACTCAAATGTGATATAAGTTGAATCTGTTTGGCTAGTTCAAAGATTCAGAAGTATAAAATCCACTTGGCAAGAAATCATAAAGATCTAGGTTAGATCATGTTGATGATTACTTGAGACCAAATATGATCATCAATGATTGTGTGTTGTAATTTCACAATCTAGGTCCATAAGATATGGCATATGTTAGTTGGAATAATCGAAGTCAATTAGCACTTGATTCGATCAATGATGAATCATAAAGACTTTTCCTATAATTTCTAAAACAAAATGCTCAACTACCACCAAACTAAACCAAATTCGTCAAAGCTATTGAAAAGTAATTTCAGAATAACTTTTCATAAAATATATCTAAAGAGTTGCAAAACTCAGTGGGAGCTTAGTGTTTGTCATTCGACAAACTAAGGCCCAAGTATAGATATATATTTCATTGTGATTTATTCAAATGAGACACAAGGGTATTGTTCCTACCACGGATTTTTGAGAACATAATGTTTGTTTGCTCGAAATGATGTCCTTTTGGAGATTCGTTTCCAAAATGACAAGTGGGAGAAAATAGACCTCGAAAGTCTTCGTGGCGAACAACAAACATAAACGGACATTCCGGAGGCTTTTTCGAAGTGCTTCAGAAAAACCGAACTTATTCTTTAAGGACTTTAGAAGTGGCTTTAAAGAATAGACATCTCTTAGAAGAATTTACAAGTGCTTCAAAGAGAATAGAATATTCAAAGGACTCTCAAAGTGCCTGTTGATATTCTATTGTTTGATGTTCTATACCCAAGTAGGCATAGAGTTCAAATCACTGGAACTATGAGATTCTTCTAGTCAATGAAACTATGAGATTCTTCTATTAGATAGTGAAGAAACCTACAACTTGCAGTCAAACTATTATCATGTAGATTAATGAGTTTGTGACTTGTAAGAAAGCTATGACGAAACCCAGATTCCCTAAAATGGTTAGAGGCCATATATAGACTCAAATGTTTTAAATGGTTAGAGGCCATAAAACATACTCAATGTTTTGATGACAAAATTGAAATTTTGTTGATTTGCAAGAATAGGTTCACACCTATTTGTTGCAAGTTTGTTTTAAGGATAAAAACCATCAAACATTGAATTGTGTTCACAACACAAAGCTAGATTAGTTGCTAAAAGGTTACAAGCAAATTCACGGTGTGGATTGTGTTGAAACCTCATGCATAATCGTAATGCTCAAGTCTATAATTCAAGCAATGATTGCATATTGGTACATATAGCAATTGGATGACAAAACGTATTCCTCAATCAAATGTTGGAATAAACTATGTACATGGTATGTCATAGGATTTGTGGATCCAAATAAATGCTTGAAAAGGAATGCTAACTTATGAAATCTAAGTACAGATTTAAGCAAGCAATTGGGAATTGGAACTGTATTTTAGTGAAGCTAATAAGCATTTTAGTTTCATAAAATGTACATGATTCTTATAGATATATAAGAAGTTTAGTGGGAGTACATAAAAACTTAATTGGTCCTATGTGTATCACACACATATCTCTCTATTGTAAAATAACATTCAAATGCTAAATGACTTAGATTTGAGATTATTCATCAATGATGGACCATGGCGAAACTTAGTACATACTGGGTATTAAGATCTATTTACAAAGATCTTATGATATTGTTTTGGATTAAGTAATGGCATTTACTAAAACAAACACGAAAGTCTCCATTGGAGATATTCGACCCATGTGAATAAATCTAAGTAAAGGATGTTTGAACTATGTATAAGCATTTACTAAGTTAAACATCAAAGAGTCTAAAAGAGATTCTTAACCTATATTATATGTCAAAGAATTTAGCTGAATTTAGTATCTACTGAAACTAGATAAGCTAAAGTTACATGAATAGAATTCAATTGGGAATTATTCTGCAAAAGAATTTATCATGTATGATATAATATGAGGATCGCCAAAAACGTATCGTATGACTTTAGGCATGACGAACATATACCAATCTCTATTGATCTAAGAGAAGATCAACTAGATTGAATCAAGAATACTTATGGTACTTGAAAAGGTACATAGGAATAGTTCTTGATTCAAGGAAATAAAGATATGCTAAATATTGATGCTACACGCATAAACACTGGCAAAGGATCAAGCAAAACCCTTTGGAGTTAACCATTGATAAGGACGAGCTATAGAGCATCGTGTTTTGAAATGGCAACATGGATTGGAGACCATGAGTTGTTGCGTGGGATATTAAAATATTAATTTCTATGTTCTAAGATACAGCTGGAAAGTATTCCACATATCTGTGAACTGCTTGGATAGGTAAATCCAAACAAAGCATCACTAGCAACCTATACAGTTGAAGTAAAAGTGATTATTGCCTAAGAAGCAATAAAACAGGGTTGTTTAAAGTTCTTCACTGAACTTGGGTAGATCACCTATCTGCTGGCTTGATGGTTCTTCATTGAAAAATGCGTAAAATCACTCTTGAAGCAAGAAAAACGTCTGCTAACTTGATGGTTCTTCATTGCAAAATGAGTAAAACCACCATCGAAGTAAGAAAGACTAGATCACATAATAAACAAACTCGAAAAGATCTTATCATCATATCTCAAAGAACATTCGATGAAAAGGATGTTAAGATTGGCAAAGCATGATAACTAAACCTATGCAACAAGTGAGAAGCAACACTCACGTTGTAGCACTGGAAATCAAGCATAGCTTTGAATTCCATAAAATGTTTTAAAGATGGGTTAGAGGCCGATGGTTGTAAAACATTGGGGTTGAACATTTATCATATATAAAATGTATTTTCATATTCCATTTAATCTTGGTTTAGTATTAAATGATGAGTCCCTTCAATTTGACGATATATTCAAGATAGACTGTCAGGACCAGTCCTGTGACTAAGAAATGTCTATCAAGTGAACTTGAATGTCAAAGGTTGAAAATGGTCCCTAGTCGGAGTTTTCTATAAAATTGGACGCATAGAAAACGTTAGACGATTAGAATGCAAGATGACTAGTAGTTCTGTTTCTTGAACTATGTGGACATGGCAATGTCATAATCATTTGCATAGATACTTACTTTGGGAAGACTAGTATCGGACAAGACCTATGAAACTTTACTGTAAGAGATGAAAATCTGTCATAAGTAAATTTCATTAAATTATTAGACACTAAATCCTCAATACCTGAGTGATTTGAGATTACTTGTTTGAGAACTGGTTGCTTTGACGTTGACCAACCGTCGCACCGTAAAAGGAGGCTATAAAGGCAACGCTCAGGTAATCACCTATCAAACGAAGTCTAATCTCAAGATCGCAAGATTGGGATTGTCCTCCCATAAATCGGGATGAGATGCTTAAAAGTTGTACAAGGCCACTCGGAGAGCTAGAAACTGTGAAATGCATGGCCGTGCTCGGATGAATCATAGGCTATGATTATCTGTTTATTTGATCAGTTGAACTCTGAAACCGAGGAACACCTCTGGACGTAATAAGGATGACAACTCTTACCTTATGTTCAAGAGCAAGCATCGAGCGACAAAGGAATTAGGAAATGCACACTTGTCCCTAAAGGACAAGTGGGAGACTGAAGGAAATAATGCCCTTGGTCCAAGTATGCATTCTATGTTAAGTCTAATAAATGCGGTTCAGTATTAATTAACAAGTTAATAATTCAGTGAGATCAAGTGAGCTGAATGCCTAGCTAGAGGCCGCTTCAGTTCAAGTGGAATTAATGATATTAATCCACAGCTTACTCTTGACTGAACCCGTAGGGTCACACAAATAGTACGTAAACGGATCAAGTATTTAATGGCATTAAATACTCCATCTATGAATATTCGGAACCGACGGATCTTGGTTTCAGTGGGAGCTAAGATCGTCACAGGCAAGAAATGAATACTCCGGAAACGATGATATTGCCGGAAACGGAAATATGGATCGTATCGGAAATATAAATATTATCCAAGTCGTAGATGTTGCCGGAAACGGAAACATGGTACGTATCGGAAAATATTATCGGAAATGGAAATATTGCCAGAATCGGAAATATTACCGGAAACGGAAATATTGTCAGAATCGGAAATATTACCGGAATCGGAAAATAATTCCGAAAACGGAAATATTAAATATTTGTTCGAAACGGAAATTAATTCCGGAATCGGAAATATTAAATATTGTTCGTATCGGAAATGAATTCCGGAATCGGAAAATTTAATCGGAAGCGCATCGTACGAATAAGCATCGGACGAGGCCTGCCGGACGAGGCCCAGCACGAAGCCAAGCCATCGCCCAGCAAGCCAAGCGCGCCGCACAAACAGCCACGCCAGGCCCAGCGCAAGGCCAGGCCCAGCAGGCTGCGCAGCGCGCACAGCGCGCACAGCACGCGCACAGCACGCGCAGCGCGCAGCGCGCGCGGGCGCTGCGTGGGCTGCTGCTCGCGCGCACGCATGGGGCCCATCGTGGCTGCCGTGCGTGTGTGTGCAAGTGTTTGTGTTCGTGCACGTTTCCTAAAACATGCAGAGTTCGGTTAATGATTAAATTCCTAATTCTATTTGATAAATTAATTAAATTAGAGTTCTTGTAGGATTCTAGGTTTAATTAATTTGTATCTGAATAGGATTTCGATTCCCTTTCCATACCCCTATAAATATGAGGCTAGGGCTCACAATTTATAACAAGTTTAAAGTATTCAAAAGTGAGTTTTTTGAGAGAAAATTAAAACACACATCTTGCTCATAAAAGTGCCGAAATTTTCTAGTACCTTAAGGGCGATTCTAGTTGGTCAATCTTAAGGCGGATCCGGACGTGCTGTGGACTATCTACGGAGGGACGACACTTGGAGTCCTAAAGACTTGTTCTTGTTCGGTTCGAGCGCAGCTAGGGAGGGCACGCAACAAAGAGTATGCATCTAAATTATGCTATATGATTATGTGTAAATAATATGTTGTCCTGGGTTAATGGTTGTTTCCGCATGATCTATGTAATGTCATATGTATCATAACCTAACATTATTGTCCTGTTTAATCATGTAAAGAGTACAGCAACTTAAAACTTTGGTAAATGAACGTATTGAAAGTCTCAGAAAGTCTCAAGTTTTGAGTTGAATTTTGATTTCCGAACCCAAGTTTCGGGACGAAACTTCTTTTAAGGAGAGTAGACTGTAATACCTCGTATTTTTATAATATTTATAAATATATTTTATTATATTTATATAGCATGTTACGATTTATTATCATTTAAATAATATTTAAATGCATTTTATTTAATGTATTTTAATTTAATTAGAATATTTATTATTTTAATTAATTGCGAAACGAATTTATTCTTGAGTCGGGAAATTAAATGAGTTGCAAATGATTTTTAAAGCTTCGGGTTTTAAATAAAAAGTCCAGTTCATTTTATTAATCGAGCCCAATCCAAACAGTTTAATTTAAATCCTAAGCTAGCCCAATTCATTTAATTCCTAAGCCCAACTCAAATATCCTAAGCCTAGCCCATCAAGGGATTAGGGAGCCTATAAATAGACTCCCCCATCATTAAATGAACCCCTAAAATTTCAAAAAGCCCCTTTCTGATTTCTTGCACCTCACTCCTCTCCTCTCTTTGCTCGGCACACCGCACGCACACACACAGCCCCGTGCCCGTGCTGCTGTTCTCTCGTGCTGCTCGGCCTCACGCCCAGCGCTGCACTCTCTCGCTCGTGCCCTCGCGCGCAGCGCCCTCACCTCCCTCACTCTCTCGCTCGTGCCCTCGCGCGCAGCGCCCACACCTCCCTCGCTCTCTCGCTCGTGCCCGCGCGCACAGCGCCCAACCACACTCTCGCCTTCTCTCGCTCTCTCCTCGCGCACAGCGCGCGCCCCTGCTGCCCTCGTCCCCTCGTCGCAGCGCTGGGCGCGCCCCTGCTGCGCGCGCCCCTGTTGCCCTCGTCCCTTCGCTGCTGCGCGCACACACACGATCGTGTGTGTGTGTTGTTGTTCGTGTTCGTTTTCCAATCTCTTTTCGCCCAATCACAATTAATTCGTGGTTGTTCCGTGCTATGGCCGGTTTGGTATAATTCTCTTCTTCCTTACCTATTCTATTTAAATTCCGTATTTTAAATTATTATATTAATATTGTTTTGAGTAATTAAAATGCTGGGAACCGGTTATGAATACCGTGGTTTGAGGATTTGTGTGTTGTGATTCATTAGGGTTGTTTTAATTATTAAAGGATGAATTTTCAGATTTGTTTATTTAATAAAGCATTGATTTTTATGATATTAAACTAGTGTTATTGGGATTTTCAAGTTAGGGTTTTAACCTAGACCTAATGAGTCAATTGATTAGCATAATTAGGTGATGATTTTAATTATGATAATCAATTATATTTTCAGATTTGAATAAAGGTTTAAAATGTCGATTTTTATTGATTTTAAAGGCGAAAAATGTATGTTTCCGTACTAGGGATCGATTTTGCAAATTGAGACGACTTTATTATTGAAAAACGATTGAATTCTAAAGTCTAAAGGAAGTTTTAATTTTTATAAAGTTGCTGGAAATTTAATGAACATGGAAATAATTTAAGTTTCATTATTTTGATGATAGGAGGTGATTTCTAGTTGAGTGCTCGTTATTGCAAAGTGGCCCCTACGCTTAGGTATTTAAGGTACGTACAAGTCTAGGGCGACCACACCTTTTTGTCAATGACATTACATGATTGTTGATGATGTGAATTACATTATGTGGAATCATGTTTATTTTGGTGAACGAGCATATGATTTGTGATGTTGGATTTATTGAATTAATTGTTGAACAAGCATGTTGAAATTATTATGAGTATGGATTTCATTGTCAATCATGTTGTTCAATATTTATGCATGTATGGTTCAATTCACATGCAAGGGATGGATTAATTATTTGTATGCTATTGTACGGGATGTCTAGCATACTTTGAGCCATTTATTTGTACCTCGTTGTACTATTTATTTTACCACATGTGAAGGGTTCAGTTGGGAATATTATGTATGAAATGAATTAGGATTTGTCGTGCAAGGGCACAACCCTCATGTTAATATGCATGATGTGGAGTCTCACGTTGGTGAGGAGGAACATGGTAGTAATATCACAAGTGTCTTGCTTGGTTGATCACAAGTCTTAAAG
The DNA here is from genome assembly GCF_020520425.1 of Spinacia oleracea. Classification (NCBI taxonomy): domain Eukaryota; kingdom Viridiplantae; phylum Streptophyta; class Magnoliopsida; order Caryophyllales; family Amaranthaceae; genus Spinacia; species Spinacia oleracea. The sequence goes on along the minus strand of NC_079492.1, from coordinate 101,660,431 downwards.
CATTAAAATAAGATTGTTTTGGTTGTTGTTTATTAATTGTATGTATGCATGTTGTCGAGTCTTGAGTTCGCCTTTATTAAAATATTAATAAACGTAAAGTGCAACCGGAACAAGCTTCAAAACTCTTGGAACGTATATACCTTGAGTATGAACAATGGGGGGAGTCTTGCCGGAAAGCTCGTACTCCTACTAATGATACAAGACGTTGTTTCATTTATATTATGCGCAGGAATTCCGTCGGTATGGCCCGACACTCGGTATGGCCCGATTTTATTATTAATATATTTGGTGTATGGTTGGCTCCCATCACCTTTTCCCTTTGTGGATTATTCTTTTGGCCCGTTCGAAGCTTATTCTAATTAAATTGTGAGTCAAGATTCGAGTCTTGTATCTCATGATTGGTTGATTTGTTATTATATGGCTTTTGCATGTTGATTAGTACTTAGTGAGTGATGCATGTTTTAGTTTCATTTACTCTTTGCTTGTAAGTACTCAGCTTTTGCTGACTACGTGCTTTGTGTGTTTCTGGTCATGGCTTTTGCCTTAATGACCCTATGATGATCCATCATTTGCACTTGCATTGTTGGAGAGTAGATTAATATAGCAGGTTGGTAGATCAAGTACGATCGAAATCATGTGGCTTGGGATGATTGAGAGAGTTGCATGCTTTCGTTCTTTGAAACTATTTTATTTAATATTTTAATTATGTTTGAAATGTTTGAATTAATTATACTTTGGGTTTTGGGCCATTATGGTTCCAAATTGTAGGAGGCTTCAATATTTCATTAATTATGGTTTTTAAAAGTTAGTTGACATTTAATTCCGCTGCGTAATTCTGGTAATAGCCTTAACCGTTATCACGGTGGCGGTAATGCTTTAGTAATTCCTTTATTTTAAGTTGGAAAATGGTTTTATAAAAGCAAGGAATTATTAGGGTGTTACAGTTTCGATCGGCGCACACACACACAACACGATTAATTTTTTAATGACCATTAACTATTCATTTAATATGTTTTGAAAGTTAGTTAATTCCGCTGCGTAATTCTTGTAAATAGCCTTAGCCGTTATCACGGTGGCGGTAATATCTTGGTAATTCCTGTGTTTTAAGTCTGAAAATGTTTTATAAAAAGCAAGGAATTATTAGGGTGTTACAACAACCCGCATGTTAACATGCATATTGTGGACTCAACAGTATGTTAAGAAGGAACAATGGAGTAAGTTCACTTGAGCCTTGAATGTGTTGATCACAAGTCCTAATCATTCTAAAAGAAGTATTGTTTGGTTGTTCGTTTATTAAATGTCTTCTTGATTGTGTCTTGAGTCGGCCTGTGAATAAAATATTAATAAACGTAAAGTGCAATCTGAACAAGCTTCAAAACTCTTGGAACGCATATACCTTGAGTACGAGCAATGGGGGGAGTACCTTACCAAGGGGTTTGTACTCCTATGTATGATACAAGACGTTGTTTAATTTCTTTTATGCGTTAGAATTCTGTCGGTATGGTCCGACAATTGGGTTATTATTATTATTATTATGAATTTGGTATTTGGTGTGCTCCCAACACCCGTCCAAGGGGGTATTTCTTTTACAGGCCCGTTCAAAGCTTATTCTAATTAATCTATGAGTCAAGAGTCATGTCATGAGCCGAGTCGAGTCCTGACCTCATGATTAATTGTTTATTTAGTTGGCTTTTGCATGTAATTTAATTCTTTGTTGGAATGAAGCATGTTAGCCTAGGATTTGTTCTAGTTTTTTGTACTCAGCTTTTCGCTGATTATGTGCTTTGTGTTTTGGTCATGGTCCTCGCCTTAATGAACCTATGATGATCCATCATTTGCACTTGCATTGTTGTGGAGTAGAATATTAATAAACAGGTTGGTAGAGATGACTTGCAAGAGAAGTTATCTAGTAAGGGGATTGGTTGAGCGTGTTGTTTTCCTTGCATTGTTTTGAACTCTACTTATTTAATTAGTCTAGATTATAACGTTTTCAATTAGTTAATAGATTTTGAATTAAAGTATTTTGGTTTGTGCCGTTATGGTTCCAACTTGTATGGAGGCCGTTAACTATTATTTATTGTTTGAAAGTTAGTTAATTCCGCTGTGTAATTCTGGTACTAGCCTTAGCCGTTATCACGGTGGCAATAATACTTTAGTAATTCCTTTATTTTAGTAATACTTTAGTAATTCTTTTATTTTAAGTTGGGAAATGGTTTTATAAAAGCGAGGAATTATTAGGGTGATACATTGGCCTTAGGAGAAATATACCCTTTAATCAAGTTTTTATAGCTAAATTAGGATGGAAATTCCTTTCTGACACAAACAATTTATGGGTAAAAATGATTCGAGGTAAAAATCTAACCGATTCAAATTTCTTTAATCGAAAGATTACTTCATTTGGAGAAAGATATTATCTCAAAGGGAACTCTTAAGAAAAGGAATTCGTTGGAAAATAAGAGATGGTCGAGATATTTTATTCTAGATGGACAATTGGGGAAGTCATTGTAACCTTATTGAACTACTTGGTAACAACCCCACTCTAGTTAATATTAATGAGAAGCTTAAAACCATTCTCTTAGACAACCATGTCAGGATGATAGCTGGGATTCCCCTTCCCACTTCACCAATGACTAACACTCCGATGTGGGGACCAAACTCTTCAAGAACCTTCACTGTCAAATCCGCAACTTGGTTAACTCATGGAATAAATCCCGAAAAACCATATTGGAAGGGAAAATGGATTTGGAAAGTGGATGTACCACCGAAAATCCAAATTTTTCTATGGTAAATCACCCATAACAACTTAAGTGTACGAAATACCCTTTTTGAACGACATATAATTCCCTTCATTAGTTGTGCTTTTTGTAACATTCATATTGAGACGATTGACCATCTTTTCTCTCTTGCCCTAAGACAAGGGAATTATGGACTCTCCCTTTAACCAAACCTTGGCTAGATGATCATATCTCCACTACTTCAATCGAAGAAGCTTTTAAAAACTATCAAACGCACAAGACCGCACTTAGGAAGCTCATTTTCCTCATTTGGAGTATCTTGGAAGAACACAATGCCACCATTTTTCGCAATGAAAAGTTTGATGTTTTTAGAATTTATCATTGTGCTTGTTTCACTTTTATCTAATGGGACTATAGAACCCCTATTAGACTCTTTTATTTATTTGGGGGAGCCTATCAGGTACCCCCGTTCTCATCCTCCCTCTAACCCCCACCTCATCCCAGTAGCATGGGAGGCCCCTCCTAATTTCTTCAAACTCAACTTCGATTTTTCGGTACGTCATAATTCCGCAGCAGCAGGAGTAATCATCCGCAACTCCAATAGTCAACCTCATAAAGCTCGCGCTTACAATCTAGGTTCTACTTCCTCGTTCATCGCAGAAGCCACAACTCTCCACCTTGGCATCATCCTTGCCCGTGATATGAGTATTTCTAACCTTGACATCGAAGGTGATAACCTCTTAGTAATAAATGTGGTGCTTGGTCCTCTCCTTGGCAAATTGATCACATTATTAGTGATTTTAGTGATAAGCAAATAGAGCAGTAGATTGGATCGCTAATGTTGGACATCTTATTTCTACTAGCGCGCTTAGATATTGATATTTGTAATAACTCTAGCTGATTTCCTATCATTTCTTCTGATGCATTAGGAGTGCCCCTCGTGAAGAGGGTCTCCTAGTGCTTTTCCTTTTCTTCTTACCTTATAAAAAAAAAAGTATGAGAAAACTATTATCCTTAAGAATTTTCTCTCTATATTTTGATGAACAAATTATCCCTTAAATAATACTCCCTCCGTCTCTTTTTGTTTTTTACGTTTTCCTTTTTGGGTATTTCAAAATGTTCTTTACATTTCCTTTTATATTATCACATAAATAACTTAGTATTCTATCAAATTTTGTGTCAAATTATTATTTTAACCAATCAAATTCACTGGGTCATTTAATCTCTCACACTTTTCCATTGGTACATTAATTTTTTTCTCATTTTCCAATATCAGAATTTTGATAAAAGTGAAAACATTATAAATAAACGTAATTTATCTCGTTTAAATAAAAAAATTGAGGATTTCAATACAAATAAATTATTCGTTAAAACGCGTAAAAAATACAAAACGTAAAAAACAAAAAGAAACGGAGGAAGTATAATGTATTAATCTTTACCTTAAAAGTAAGTAAAAATTATAAGATCACACTAACATTTTCAATTAGAACGTCAACCGAACTATCCCTTGAAACATTTAGTTTGACTACCGTTCATTGGGATTTGGGTGGCGAGACCGCGTAACTCACATCCTGAATTCCTTATTGATCCCGTTCTCGTGTAGTCGTCTGATCTCCGCCACTAGCAACACCACGAAGCCTCCGTACAGCCACGGTGCTGTCCACATTTGCAGGTGCTTACCTCCCCTTTCCCCCTGTTTCTTTCTACTGCCACCCTCTCCCTTGCTGCTGCTGGCGGTGTACCACCGGCGGTGTATGGTGGCTATCATTTTGTTTCTCTCCCTACCCTTTGATAAATTTTGTAGTAATTTTTTAAATTCAAATCCTGATAGTTTGAGATCACTTGATTTTTGTTGTTTGAATGTAAGATTATTTGCTACTTAATTGGGAGAATTATTTACAATTTCAAATATTCACTTCCATTAATTTTGAGGTTAACATGGTTATGTGCTCTAACTCTTTAAGCGGGATGATCATGAGAAGGGAGGATTTTCAACCCGATTTTTTATTTTAGTTATACAAGCTAAATATAATTGATGCACTTGTATTGAACACCGAGGTTAAAATTTCAAACCTTGGCCCCTCGTCGGTTTTTTTGTTTGCCAAGATCGGCCACTAATTGTGAGAGAAGAAGAAAGGGGGATGATGGTAACTGGTTACTGGGTGAGGAGGCTGATGGTGACAGAAGAAATACGAAAGAAGAAAGATAGTGATGTTAAGTTTTTTTTTTTTTTTTTTTGGGGTGTCAATCCAAACAGTATCAAAGAGAATATCTTTCCGTTTTTCTTAAGTCTCTCCCTTTCCCTTTCAAAAACCGAATTAGATTGTCAGGGATCGCTAGGATCTACCGCGATTTGGTTATTGGTGGAATACAGGGTTGTTACATGATTATAATTATTAATTAACTCATGAAGAATCTTTATTAACCCCGGCTGCCATCGTTCAAAACAGACTAAATACAATGGCAGAGGGGGAGCCTGGGAAGAAAAAGTTCATAATTGACACTGATCCTGGCATTGGTACATCTTTCTTTTCCCATGTTTGCTTGATTGAAACTTTAGTCACTTTCTATGTCTCAGTTATTTTATTTTACCCAGATTTTACTTTTGTGCTTATATTATATGATTGTGAATAAATGCAGATGATGCTATGGCAATATTTGTGGCACTCCAATCACCTGAGGTGGAGGTGCTTGGTCTTACTACTATTTATGGCAATGTCTATACCAGTCTTGCAACAAGAAATGCCTTGCATTTGGTAATGCTCATTCTCCATACCGACCTCCCCTTTAAACTTCAGTAGCTACTAACAAATTTGTAGCTTGTATTTGTCAGGTATATTTAATGTTCCATATTTAGTCTTCAATTCTTATTCGGGGCACTATGTTATAATCTTAGTTTTAAAAGGCGCAAACCGCATCAAGGCGCAAAAGTCCCTGGAGCCTAGGTGCAAGGCGCACAATTTTTTTAATTTTTTGTGGTATTTATTTTCTGAAAATAATAATCAAAATAGTATTATTTGTTTCACACAGGCTAAAATAGTAATTACAGTAAGACCAAAAGCCTTTATGAGGAAAAAAACCAGACAAAAGAGGGACTAAGGAAGGCTAAAATTTTAGTCATTGGCTATTCAAACAGTTGCTTTAAAATAGAAAAAAGAAGAGTTTGCATGACCTGTCACTGAAAGAGACAAGGAAAAAATGGAAAAGTTTAGGGTTTTCTCTCTCCTCTTTTCAATATAGTAAATTCTAACGGTTAGGAAACCATTAAAGTCACGTGGTTTTAGCCTTTCTTCAAAAAAAACATATTACTTGTCAACAATTGGAGCCTTACACCATAAGGCGTACTAGGCGCTGCGCCTTGAGCCCGGGAAAAAGGCGCACGCCTTTTGGAGGGTGCCTGAGCTTGTCATGGCTAGGCGCCAGGACCTGCGTCTTGAGCCTAGACGTGCTTTTTAAAACTAAGGTTATAATATGCCAACCAGATTTTATCCAGGTGGTTATCAGTGAGATATTGGTTTCATTAGGTCCCAGTTTCATATCCCCTCCTCCTATTGTATGTTTGCCTATTGATATCAATGGTTTTGATCTAATTGGAATAAATGTTATAAATTCATAACACTCTGGCTTGGATTAAAAACATTGGCTAGCACAAGAAGGTTGTAACATATCTTAACCGGTTTCTGTCATGGGGAAATTGATGCATTGCACCATGTTTCGGACTTAAGGCAGTATATTAAATCTTCCGGCGTAATCGTGCATCCTAAATCCTAATCACGCACTTATGCAGGTAATATCTTACATCTGAGGGAACAAAGTGAGTGATTACGTCCTCCCACATATCTTTCCAAAAAATGGTAGCTTATAAGCTCCCATATGCTCTATAGGGAAGCTCATTAGAGCTTATAAGCTAGCTTTTCTTTAGCGCATTTGAATTTTACCACTCTAGTATGTTGAGGTATTGGGATCAGTTGTCCATTATCGTAGAAAATTTATCAAGATTTGATGAGTACATTGAGTAGAACTCGAACTTAGAAATCTGTGATGAACCAATCAATGAACAAGGCGAGTTTGGAACATTGTTGTGATCTTTTAATTTTCCCTATTGATTTATCTTTCCCTTTTTTTCCCTTATAGAATAATAGATGCATAACTTTCTGCTATTTGAAGTTTTATTTGAGTACTACTCCGTTTCTTCTTTTGTTTACAGATGTCAAAATTATAAAAACCTTGTTATGTTTAATTGGCACTTTGTTCTGTCGTGTAAAGCAATGAGCTTCTGGAATCATGTATCATGTTTGTTACAAATCAAGGTTGATAGCCCAAAACGTAGTGGTTCTTCAAATATGAATTTCCTGGCATAGTGCATCAGTGAACCCAATATCTTTTCATTTAAAGTTAATTACTTTCTTCTCTCTTGAATTCTTTCATTGTTATATAGTTAGAGGTGGCTGGGAGGACGGATATCCCAGTAGCTGAAGGATCTCATGTCACAATCACGGTATCTCCTTTGTCATGGATATTATTTTCCAGTTCCTCTTTCAAATTGACTGAAAAACGAATTTATCACATTAATTGTTGCTTTTCAAGAAAGGGACAAAGCTCCGCATAGCTGACTTTGTTCACGGGGCAGATGGGCTGGGTAACCTAAACTTTCCTCCTCCAAATGGAAAGCCAATCGAGCAATCAGCAGCTTCCTTTCTTGTTGATCAAGCTAACAAATATCCTGGAGAAATTACTTTGGTGGCTCTTGGACCTCTAACCAATATTGCCTTGGTAGGTTTAATAGTACTTGATCCTATAAGCTATTTATTGTTTGTGTATTGATTTTGGTATTCAATAGAATAATTGATGATTATTCTGTAGATTTTGTTGCTTTAGCTTGTCCTCTTTCTCTGTCATACTTGTTCATCTGAATTACTATGTCCACAGGCAATCCAACTAGATCCTGCATTTGCAAAAAACATTGGAAAAGTTGTTATTCTTGGTGGTGCTTTTGCCGTGAATGGCAATGTAAATCCTGCAGCTGAAGCTAATGTAAGTTATTAGTTCCTCGGGGTTTAGAATAATGGAGTCTGTTGGTCTGTACAACCTATACAATGCCTACATGATTTATGTTCATCCTCATTTCCTTGTGGTCCTGGGCTATTTGGACAGATTTTTGGTGATCCAGATTCTGCAGATATTGTCTTCACAAGCGGAGCAGATATTCTAGCTGTGGGAATAAATGTGACCCACCAAGTCCTTTTCACTGGTAACATACTAGAATCTCTCATCGGCCAATTTTTTTTGGAATACTTACCTTTTAACATGATATGTGTAAAGTGTAAACATTTGTCAGTTATGTGGGTTGTGTTTAATGATGTTCAACAAAAATCTATGCTAACTTGCTTAGTTTCCTATTGTTATCATACATTCATACACTGATCTCCCCTTTCTTTTTTTTTTTTGGATAAGTAAAACATTCATTTCATGATCAAAGAATTACACCCTATCTTCCTTAGCTTTGGGAAGACCTTCTAGGAAGGGACCCCCTTGACTCAAAAGGGAAACAACTAAAGCTAGAACCACTAGCTAATTACAACAATTTGAAACACAACAGAACATGTCTATTACAAGCTATCAATCCATTCCTTATCGGCTACATTTGCTTTTTAAAGCATTTGATTCTTAGTCTTACTGATTCTTGCACTTGCTTCGCTGTTGAGTTGATGCTTGCACCTTTTGTTCCCAAAGGGCTTTATTCCTTGCCTTCCAGATTCCATACACTGACGCAGCAATTGCAGCACTCAAAATAGATTTCTTTGTACTAGTTCCCTTATAGCTCCTCCCTACCCATCCACCTGAGAAGAGAGTGCAAGTTCCTGTGTACCTGATCTGATCACAAACCATTCCAGAATACTTTGAATGCACCTTTTACTAAACTGACACTCGAACAACAAGTGTTCATGAGTTTCAATCTGGTTACCAAGTTATACAGACATCAGCACTGCAAATGCCAGCTCTAGACAATCTGTCTTTAGTTTGTAGCCTACCATATTGAGCGAGCCACTCATTGAACTTATGTTTTGGTGCACATTTTCTGTTCCAAACAGTAGAGGCCCAGCTAACTTTGATTTGTGGACCAATTAGCAGACTGTACTGTACATCTTCTTAATAGAATAGACATTGTTGCTTGGCCATCTATCAATACCATGTTGCTTCTGTTGGGGTTTGATATGTGTGGAGATGGGTTCAAGGTAAACAAACAAGAGAAGTCATAAGGGATCCCACGAGTGAGAGAGGAACTTGGAGGAGCATTCTTGAGGCCGTGCCAAAACCCGTGGGCGCGGGGTCCCTGCCCGAGCCGTGACAGTTTCTCCTGGGCAAAACCCACACCCATGCCCTTGGGTGCACGTATTTGCGCGGCTGAATCTATATTTTGTTCCTAGGTCGTCTTTGAACGGCGTGGCTTGTTTAGGACCCTTGGATTGTAATGTTTGCCCTAACACTATATATATACTCATTGTATGTCATATTTAGAGGGGGTTGTTGATTTAAGAGAGAGAAAATCCTTATTGAAAGCTCATACATTTAGGATTAAAGCGAGGGAGAGTTGTGAGGTGAAACTAGCTTAGCTTGATAATCTCTTTTTAAATCTTCATCATAATTTCTAGTGGATTGGTGGGTTTTCCTCCCGATACTTGGGTTTCCCACTGTAAACTTTCTTGTCTTTGTTTATACTTAGTTCTTCAACATTGTTATGGTCGTTATCACAATTAATTAATTTGCACATCTCTAATTCACAACGGCTTCATACATCCTTGATTTTGCACATGTACTTCCAGACCCAGCTGGAAGAAGCAGGTGAGGAATAACCCCACCAGTTTGCAGCTTTTCCTTAAACAAAATGGACCCATTAAAGCAATAAAGATCTTTCTTCCTTACTGTTTGCCAAATGTACTTCCCTACTGTGGCCTTGTTCCACAACTGCAGGTTTCTCACTCCCAAAGCTCCACTGCTTTTAGCCGAGCATACCTTGTCCCAGTTTATGTAGTCGGGCCTAGAAATATCATCCCTTCCATGCCATAGGTAACTTCTACATATTTTATTTACTTTCTGTATTATAGTTGAGGTAACAGGAAGATTTGTGCCCAATAGGTGCAAAAACTCATTAAAACCGAGTTTACTAATTGTAACCTTCCTGCAAAAGATATTTTCCTGGTACTCAAAGCTCTTATCCTTGCTACCATCTTTTCTATTAATGCTTCACATTCTCCTACTTTAAGTTTCCTAGCACATACAGGAACACCTAAGTGTCTAAATGGAAGAATGCCAGACTTGAAACCTGAAGTATTACATACTTCATGTACTTCTAAAGCATCCATAACAGCATGGTAGATTTCACTTTTGCTGTTGTTGGCCTGGAGAAATAAGGCTTCATAAAACTTTCGGATTCCTTGAAGGATCAACTTCACGGACCTTATGTCACCCTTGCTAAAAACCAATAAGTCGTCAGCAAAACACAGATTATTCAGTTTTAGTTGTCTACATCTTGGGTGGAACTTGAATTCTTCCTTGTTTTTCCTACATTGTTCAATTGTTCTTTTATGATATTCTATACATAACACAAACAAGAGGGGAGAAAGGGGGTCTCCCTGTCGTAAACCTCTTTTTACCGGAATCTCACCATTAATCATCAAGGTGTATTTTGGGGACGTTACACATACCATAACCACCCTTATCAATTTCTCAGGGAACTTCAGTTACTGTATAATCTCTTCAAGAAATTTCCAGTCAACTTTATCATCGGCCTCCTTGAGGTCGATTTGGATGGCGCAACCTCTTTACACTTGACTTCTTTTGACATACTAATATTGTTCATTATACTCCCGTTGGTCACAAAAGCACCCTGATTTTGCGAGATAATATCAGGCAATACCCTTTTGAGCTGGGAATATATTAACTTGGTAATGCTTTTGTAAAGGACAACAACAGGCTACAGGCCTGTATTCCCCCACCTCACTAGGTCACTTAATCTTAGGAACGATGGTCAATGATGTATTATTAATGGCACTAAGCAGCTTCTCGTTTTCAAAGAACTCCTTAATAGCTTCGGTAACATCCCCTCCTACAACCTCCCACATAGCTCTATAAAATTCACTACTATAACCAGGAATACCAGGCGACTTATCCCCTGGAATAGGAAAAGGACATGCTTAATCTCATCTGTTGTGAACTTCAAATTTAACATGTGTCTTTGATTATCATTTAGAACAGGCCCCAACTCTATTATTTCTTCTCACTTTGCTTCTATTAGGAGCAACAAATCCTTGTAGGCCCTTGTTTCCCCACTTCGGAGTTCGGACTGTGCTTCCCACTCTTTCATTAGGAAATAAAACTGTATTAAAGTGTCCTAATATCACCCATGGTCCCTGTTGTTTATCTGCAATACCCTGTAGCAGTGCATAAAGTTTCCCTATCTTTCTTGTCATTGAAGGCATACACAAATGTGCACCAAAGTTCCTCCCTTTTATTCACAGCAGTAACTTTACACTGTATGAGTTGGTTAGTACTCATAATGATGCTAACGGTATAAGCGGTAGGTTGCCAAATAACCACTATTCTTCCTCCTTTATAATGCGTGTTGTTAGTAGTAATACACCACCCAGGACACAAGTTTAGATACAAAGCTCCTAGAGAGGAAGCTTTGATCTTTGTTTCCAGAAGTTCCATCAGCTTAACATTCTGAGGTTGAAGGAATTGCTTCACCTCGGCTTGTTTATTGATGCTGTTGACACCTCTGACATTCCAACTTTCAACCCTATCCATTTTTTCCAGGGAGTTCAACCCATCAACATTATCCCTTTTGCTCTCGATATCCCTGCATCCATTTGTTCTACCTTTGCTTCATTCTCATGTCCCTCCAACTGTGCACACCCATTATTAGTTTGATTGTTAGGCACTTAGGCGACACTATATGTCTAGGCATCCTTGCTGCTTTTTGTGCTCGTCGAAACCCCTCTGCACCAGTCACCGTTTCTTGTTGAGTTTTCTTAGGCACCCATATTTTTTCAGTTCTATTGGTATTCTTAACAACCCACACCTTCCTTACTGATTTCACACATTGACTCTAAATGTGTCCTATACCCTTGCACTTGATACAAGTAGTCGGCTTCCATTCATAAACTACTTCCTGAATTACATCCACTCCCTTCTCGTTATCAAATTCAATAGTGTTAGGGAACTCTTGATTGAGCTTAACTTCAACCATAATTCTTGCGTACATGAGCCTTTCCCTTTTCAAAGTAATCTGATCTACCTTGATTGGCTTACCAACATTTCCCGCTAGCTTGAAAAGACTCTTCTCACCCCAGTATCTAATGTCCAATTTAGGCAGTTGAATCCATATTGGTACAGTTTTAATGTCACCCTTCATGATATTCACAGTTCTGACAATGAATGGTTTGTTATCAAAGAAATAATACCCCCCCTCCATCATTCTGTTCTTCCCCTCCATTGTTGTAAACCTGACAATGTACGTTTCATTTCCAACTGGTGCAACTTTGTCTATGCCCATTATTCCCCATACCCGTTTCACATACTCCTCAATCATGGTCTGAGGTGGGTTTCCTCCAAGAACAAAGCAGGCAACAGCAGTTATTCAGTATTCAATTTCCCCATGTCCTCTATGTCAATCTTGACATTCGGTGAACCATTACCCCCCAAAATTTCCCCAGAATGCTTTATTCTCTCAATATCATCATTATTAACATCACAATCATCCAATTTTGCAGAACAATTATTTAGGATATTCATCAGAATTGGAGAGGGTTGATGATTACCGATTCATCAAATTGATCCATTCTGAAAGTTTCAGGTCAACTCTGGGAACTCTGGCGGTAGGAATTCCATCCTTGTCTTTGCTAATTTCATCTGGGTCTGAATTCCTTGGAGGAGTTTATTCAAGCAATTCTGCCATTGCTCAAGCTTAAACAACACCCCCCCCCCCCCCCGATTTGTTGCATGCCCCTTCTTTGCTTATCCATTTCCACCATTGTTAGCCGTCCTCTTCCCTATTGAGCTTCCTTGCAATGGCTAAGTTACGTCAGCAGCGAGTGAGAGCTTTCTTGGGAGAGTAAGAAAGTCAACAACTACGAGTTTTTAAATCTAATTTCTCCCAATTTCTTGAATCTTGATTCTATTGCATAGTGAGTTTTGTAACAAAATGATTTTACCATCTTCCATAAAAACATTGATATATTACACCTTTCGAAATTTGATTTGTAAAACCAGGAGGCGTTTGGCCTTATTTGAGTTTGACTTCCCTATTCAGTACTTTTGCAACTTCATTATGCACCTTGACCTATCAAGCACAACAAACGTAAGCTAAACTTAGGGGTTTAACCGAGGAAACCCCTTCCGATGCCTAAGTCAGCAAATAGGTTAAAAGTGTAATGTACTTCTTAGAGAGAGAAAGTGAGCAAGTACCGAGAATATTATGTGTCCCCGACTCCCCTCATAAATGAGGTGGGGGGTATTTATAGGCGTACTATTCAGTGTTTTGGCCTATTCAGATGTCGCCACGTGTAGGACGGCGATGTACTTTCTTTTGTCGCTTTGCCTGACGACCTTTCTTTGGACTCATGTTGTCTGGGAGGTTTGATCTGGCAGATCAATTTTTCCTGACCTTGAGGTCTTGACTCTTTTCACTGTCTTGGGTTTGCTCTGGACTAATGACTTTTTCTCTGCCACCCTTGGTCTGGCTGAGTCTATTTATATGACCCCGTACAAGTCTGATACCTCAAGATCTCAACAGCATGAGTTGTAAGTGCCACTTCCTTTTATACAAAAGGTTCTAGTTATACATTTGCTAGGAGCTGTTAACATTTGTGACAAAAGTTATCCCCTCTCTCATCATCACTTGTAATCAACTTCAGTTTCAAAGTTATACTTTGTATATATTGCTTCCTTCTTCTGGATTTGAGTGTCCCGTTGCAACTTTTTATTTCTACAAAAGGGCTGCCTTGTCGAGTACCGCTTTTGATTTGTTACTTCTTTGCAATCACTAATAGATTTTTGGTGTCCCTATTACAATTACTAATTGACTATTACTGCATGCATGGCAGATATGACGAAATTTGTCATTCCTTCTCTAGATCATTTCACAGCTGACTTGCATTTTCTTTGTAGCGGCAGTGCATAACATAAAAAACGATGTTTATATCCTTGCTTGCAGATGCTGATCGAGAAAAGTTGGCAGCATCAAATGGAAAATTAGCTCAGTACCTGTGCAAGATTTTAGACTGTTATTACCTCTACCATTATGATGCATACAGTATAAAAGGTATGCCGAATAATTTGTACAAGTAGGATGGTTTTACCATCTGAAAGAGTTATTTGTTTTTGTTCGAGTAGCTGGTAATCATATTTGATGATATGCAGGTGTTTATCTTCATGATCCAGCCACCATGATTGCTGCAATAGATCCTTCCTTGTTTACTTGGACAGAAGGTGCTGTCAGAGTACAAACAAATGGTATTGCTAGGGGTCTCACAATACTTTATAACAAACAGAAAAGGTATGTAGTCCAATTTCTGGGTATAACTCCTAATTATGTGGACGTAAGTGCTAAAGATATCATAGTGGTATCAATGTATGATTCACGCATATTTGTCAAATGAAACTTATTACTGTAAGTATTCAGTAGTTTCTTTTCTGTCTCCACCACTTTTGTCAAGCAACTGCTGCATGTAGTAATGAATAACCTAGCGCTTCTATATCACTCGGATAATTTTTTCTCACATGTTTTATTCAGTTGCACATATCTGTTTCAATACTAATTAACTTTTTTTTCTTTTTGCTTTTATTTACCCTTGGATCTAATAGGTTTGAAGAAGAGACTGAATGGACCGATAAACCTAGTGTTAAGGTAGCAGTCACCGTTGACGCTCCAAGAGTGGTCAAATTGGTCATGGATCGTCTTATAAGCTCGTAAGCTAGTTGTTGATCAGGTGGGTTCAGTCGGTCATATTTCTCATGATGTAATTCGAAATGCAAGGTGTTAATGTCTAATCGAAAAGCTCGAGGGCAATTGGTAGCTATTGTGGAGGAATTCCTTTTCTTCCTCCCTTTCTTAACAAGTACGAAAATAAAAATGGCTTGCTTCCTGTATGAGATATATAAAATGTTATGGAACAGAAATACATGTTTGATGCTTGATGCTTGATGCTTGATGCTTGATGCTTGATGCATTTTGCCATTAGAGCAATAACAATAAGACATTTTTCATGATGTTTGTTTATAATCTTTTATTGCGATTTGTAACATATTAACCGGTTCATCTTAAGGAAAGTGAACAAGTTTGATGTTTAACATGTAAACGGATAGTGAGTCTCGTAATATAAACCTTTTAATTTGTTTGTCTATGATTGATAAAATGTTTATTGGATTAGAGGTTTGTACGATGACTTGACTTATAAACAAACAACTTTTGTGTCAGACCCTTGACAACAAAGTTAACGAAAGACTATGAGAGGCAGAGATGTGTTAGACCACGACGAATAGCTTCCCTCCACCCCACACACACTTCAGAAGCCCAAATGATAATCAAGCGTGACAATTCACAGGAGCAACTCCATAGGGACCAGCCAAGTGCCACCATGCTTCACCTCCTCCATGTCTTCTCACCGCAACACTAACAACACCGCACAACCAACAAAAGTTCCCATCCGCCACCATCGCAAGTCCAATAACACAACTCCAACGTGTCAAAACATAGGAAAACAAAGGACATGAACGAGATATTTTTTTTTTTTGATTCATAAGAGGGCAAAGCCAAAGAAAGGGAAAATACAGGAAAAATAAAGAACAGAAATAAAGAACAGAAATAAAGAAAACCAACTAATAAACTAGCTGCAAGGAAATCCTAAGGGGGGATAAAACGTTGGAAAGCAACCCCACGAATGTCCTCTTCAAGGATTCTGCTCAATGTTAAGGGAATGTTTTCTAGTATGATGATGTTGGCTTCTTGGAGAACTCCTTGATTTGCTAGCCAGTCAGTTGCACGATTTCCTTCGCGAAATATGTGGGCTACCCTTACCCTCCAGTTCGGACCTTGGAGCATTTTCCTGATGTAGTTGATATCATGGGTGCAACTACCACCTTCCTGTGTATTGCTTTGCAAGGCTTGAACGAGTGTGAGGCTATCTAGTTGTATTTCCAACTTGCTGATTTGGAGATTTTTGGCTAGTTCAATCCCTCGAATTAAGGCTAGAACTTCAGCTCTGAATGCTGTACAACTACCAAAATTTGCTGATAACCCAGAAATCAGCATACCCCTGTCATCTCGTATCACTACTCCTCCCCCAGCTGCCCCTGGTGCTCCCTTAGCCGCCCCATCGCAATTCATCACATACCATCCCATCTCAGGGGTCTGCCAACTGACATGGGTCAGTGTTTTGGGCCCTGGGTTGTTCGAGATTACCTCTCCATTACCCCTTAGGCTTTTTATTGTTTCTGCCACACGAATTTGGATGAAGGCTTCAAAGTCTACAGGGATTTCATTGTGCCTATCAAAAACACGACAGTTTCTCCATCGCCAAAGCCACCAAAGCACTAAGCTGAAGTAGGTCGGCCATTCTTCTTTCTCAAACCTGTTATGGTGGTCAATGTTTTTCGTAATCCACTCTTTGATGTTCCCCACCAAAAAATCAGGTTTGATTGCATTCCCTCCTATTTTGCGCCACACAAGTTTTGCCGCAGCACAATCTCTTAGTATGTGGACTGAGGACTCTTGATCTTCCCCACAAATGAAGCAGCGAGGGTCTGTTGTCATGTGTCGTTTGAAACGGTTTAGATTACCTAGAATCCTGTCGTGACAAGCTAGCCATAGGAAGGCCCGTACGCGCTGATGCGTGGGAGTTTTCCACACTAGGTCCCAACACCTATCATCATATGGATCATTGATGTGTTGCATTATATGAATTGCTGACTTGATTGAGAAGCGCCCTTTAGGTCCGTCTTTCCAATAAACCAGGTCCCTAATGCTTGTGTCCTCCCTTAATTCGAAAGCTTGGATAAGTTTGAGTATTTCAATAGGGAGGAAAGGAGCAAAAATATCCCATTTCCAACCACTTCCATGCTCCCACATTTCCTCTACTGTCGAGCCAACTAAATCCACAGGGACAGTTTGTGTGACTAAGTCACTAAGAGGGGAGTCAGTCACCATTTGTGGTCCCAAAACAGTGTGGAAGAGCCATTTCCTACCGCCATTTTTATACCTTCCCCAAGTACCTTTGCATTTTCAGTGATTCCATTCCAAACATTCGAACTTCCGGCCTTTGGAACAAACATATGCACATCGCAACGGCCATTGCAGTACTTGGCACGTAAAACTCTTGACCATAGAGAGTTGGGTTCAGCCAACACACACCAGCCCAATTTTGTTAAAAAGGCTGCACTAGCCTGTCTCGACGATCGAATCCCAACACCTCCATGTTCTCTTGGTTTTTGTAGAGTCTCCCAAGATAAAAGATGTATGCTTCGTTTGTCCTCGCTTCCGCCCCAAATAAACCTGCGAGTCTTCTTATCTATTTCATCACAAATCATTCGAGGAATCTTGGCCGTTTGCATCGAGTAGCAAGCCATAGTAGACAACGTCGATTTAGCAAGAGTTATTCGACCGGCTAAGGAAAGATATTTGGTTTTCCAGCCAGAGAGTCGTCTATCAATTTTCTCGCACAAGTGGCTGAATGTGGCTTTGGTTACTCGGCTTGTGAGGGTTGGCATACCCAGGTATGTACCTAGGTCTGTTGTCACTTCCATGCCGATAGCCATGCTGATGCTACGTTGCATTGCCTCATCCACATTTTTTGAGAAGAAGATTCTCGATTTGGGCAAACTGATCTTTTGGCCAAAGGCTTGGCAAAATCGGGCTAAGCAATTTTGTATGGCGTTTTCTTGATCAACAGATGCTTCCGCGAACAATATCACGTCATCGGCAAAGAAGAGATTTGACAGTAAAGGACCATTCTTGGAGGCTCGGATGGGCTTCCATAGACCTTGCACTATTGCTTCTTCGATTGTTTGGAAGAGATGTTCCATACACATTACGAAGAGATATGGGGATAGTGGGTCCCCTTGACGGATGCCACGACTAGGCTTGAAGCTTTCCGAGGGTTCACCATTCCACATTACTTTTAAAGAGGCCGTTGTGACGCATTGAACATTCACAAGAAGATAGGGTAGATTCATTTGTAGCAGAGTATCTCTTATGAATGACCATCTCAATCTGTCATACGCTTTCTCGAAGTCGATTTTAATTACCATGAGCCCTTTGCCACTTTGTTTCTTCCGCATGGTATGCAAAACTTCTTGCATTATCACAATGTTGTCAGTGATCTGTCTCCCCGGGACAAAGCTCGCCTGAGTGTTTGAAATCAAGGTCGGTAGGAGAGGCTTAATCCGGTTGATGATGACCTTTGTGACAATCTTATAGGCCACATTGCAAAGCCCAATAGGGCGGAAATGATTTGCGGACTCCGGAACATCTATTTTTGGAAGAAGAACAATGTGGGTTTCATTTAGTTTTTCAGGCATGCCTTTGCCCTCCAAAATTGGTAATACCATTTCGTATACCTTTTTTGCCACAATGTCCCAATTCTTTTGGTAGAAGATAGCCTGGAATCCACCGGGACCGGGAGCTTTCAGGGCAGCCATGTTCTTCACCACATTATCAATCTCTAAGGTAGCAAAGGGACGAGATAGGAGTTCCCAATCTCTTCGAGGGAGTTCCGGGAAAATGTCATGAGGAACATTGAAGCTATGTGGTTCTCCTTCCTTTGTGAACAATGTAGGAAAATATTGAACAATATGATCCTTGATTAAGTTGGAGTCAGTGACCCAAACCCCATTCTCGTTTTTGATCGAAATAATTTTATTTTTCCATCTCCGAACTATGGTGCTTAGTTGGAAGAAAGTTGTATTGCGATCCCCGTTTTTGATCCATTCCACTCTAGATTTTTGGTACCACAAAGTCTCTTCTTGATTCAACACTTCATCCAGTTCTCTTTGTAACGAGACTTCCAAATTAATCAGGTTTGGGGTGACGCGCATCTAAAGAGAACGCTGGACTCCAGCTATTCGAGCCATCAGAATCCTTTTTTTCTTGAAAATATTGCCGAACACTTCTCGATTCCACTCTTGGAGGTCCTTCGAGAGGGTTAAAAGAGCATTGAGCAGGGGGGCCTGATTATCCCATTTGTTGGCAATAAACTCTTTGAACTTTTCATGAGTAATCCAGGCGGCTTGAAAGCGGAAAGGCCGATTCAAAGAACTCAAAGGGACAAAACCATTTGGTGAGATGAAGATCGGGCAATGGTCCGATTGAGATGCTGGTAGGTGCTTTACCTTGGCTTGTTCAAATCGAAGTCCCCATTCGGAATTGCATAGAGCTCTGTCTAATCTTGCACTGACTCGAGTCTCCGGGGTAAGCCCCCTGGCCCAAGTGTGGGACGCGCCGGAGAATTCAATTTCCAAGAGGTTCATCTCATCGACCCACTCGTTAAATTTAGCAGAACGCCTATTTGTCTCGCTGCAAGAACGGTTTCTCTTTTAAGCAGACCTGGTATCATTGAAATCTCCGGCAATGAGCCAAGGTTTGTTGTGAGATAGCGCGAACTCCTTTAACTCATTCCAAAGTTCGCTCCTCTTCGTCGAGTCCGGGCTTGCATATACCACCGTGAAATACCAAGGTGTTGCCCCCACTCGCTTGATATCCATGGTAATGTCTTGATTGTGCTTGAGTATTGGTTCGACAGTGACAATTTCTGGTCTCCAGTAAACCCATATACCTCCGCTAAAACCCATTGCATCCACTCGAGTGTGGCCACCATACCCAAGAATAGAGGCAATCTTGAGAGCTTGATCGCCCCCCATATGCGTTTCTACTAGAGCAAAGACATTAGGGCGGTTGTTTTGGATGATCTCCTTTAGAACAGAGATAAAGGCGCGACTGCCAGCGCCTTAGACGTTCCATACCATACAGGTGATGGGAAGGGTGTCCGGGGCAAGATTCAGGGTTCTTTCTTCCATGTAAAGGGGTATGTTTGGAAGTGTGGTCATGTAGGCTTGGCTAATGAGCCTGAGCAATCTCTGAATCTCGTTGGGGAGGAGGAGTGTGAACACCAACTCCGGCGGCGTCGAGATTGGTTCCAACCATGAGTCGATCCGGATCTCTAGAATGTGGGTCAGGTGGTTCACTGTGTAAAAATACGGTCTCTCCATTGGGTGACCCGCAAATAAGGTTTTCTCTGGTGGGATTTTCAACTTGATCACCTCGTGGTGATTGTACGACGATGACATCCTGCGAAGGTTCTCCTACACTTTGTGGTGGCTTCTCCGTGCAGTTATGGGCATTAATGTATTGGCTCCTTGTAGCTTCGAAGATTATTGGTGAATTCTCTTTGCCTTGGTGAGTGTTTGTGCTTCGAATAGCAGTGTTGTGGGCTCTATTTGTAGTGTCCACTAGGGCTTTGAGACCTCAATGCGGTTGGATTCTTTTTTTGATTTGATACACTTTAGAAGCAGTTTTGGTAGTACTAGGATTCTCGGTTGGTCGAGATTTACTACCTAAAGAAAAAGATTGCCCATAATCTTCTTGGTTTCCTTTATTCTGAGAATTATCCCCTAGATTCACTGTAAAAATATTTGGGCTGCCTATAACTGAATCCGTATCCTTATTGGTATTGGATTCCGTATTTTCCTCTCCCAGAATCTCGCCTTCCATATTTAGTTGGTTTGCAAGTAAGGAAAATCGAGAACCGATCCCGTGATTCACTCCATTAATTGCGTGTTGGTTAGGCTCTCCGTATCTTTCCTTGTGTGGACCACTCTTACCGGTTCCGGTGGCTCCATTACTGTTACCTTTGCCGGTGTTCTGGCCTCCCCGGTCTTGTTTTGTGACACGTTTTCGTACTGGCTTTTTAACAAGCATCCAAGATCCAAAATCTTCCTCTTCTTCTGGAGCTTTATGAATGGAATCGTCCTGGACAGAGCTGTGCATGAGTTGGTTGGTAATTGTGACTAGGTTGTCCTGGGGAGCTTCTGGCTGTTTGAACGTGGAGCATTCTTCTTCATTGTGGCCCATGGTACCACATTTGAAACAAATCATTCGGATGCCTTCGTACTGAATTTTCCAGATTTTCCCATTTAGCCAAAACTTTGAGAGTAATGGTTTAGTGAGGTCTATTTCGATGCTTAGCCTTGTGAACTTGCCTCGATCAGCCTGCGCTGTGGATCTGTCTACTCTTAGGACCTTGCCTATTTTAGAGCCAATTCTATTGAGAAAATTAATGTCAAAATACTCTACTGACAAATTCGGGATCCGAACCCATGTTGTGAGTACCTTGATTGATTCCTCATCTGGAACGAAGTTTGGTACCCATTTTCTGATTGTTAGATAATTATCGTCTAACATCCATGGCCCTTGGGACAGTACAAAATTGTAGTTAGATGAATTTGTAAATCTGGCCACAAAATACCTGCAGCCAATATCTGTTAATGAGAGCTCACCTTTAATGCTCCATTTTTTCTTCAGTCTTCTCATGAGCCCCATGTATCCTAAATTCCCATCGAACATCTTGATTATTAGGGCATTTTTTCATGGTCGTCTCATTCGTTGTTTGTCTTCTTTGGTGAGCAGTATTACCGGGCATCGAGGGTCATCTATCAGATCTTCCGGATCCATGTCATCATCTGAAACATCATCTTCCACCTCTATCCTGTCGAGTGGTATTGCTGCCTCTTCATTTGGTCGTGGACCTCGTAGCAAATCCCTGAAGGATAAAGGTTTCGTGGTTGGGATGGGTTGAATGTTTTGGGTACCATTTGGTTGTGGGATTTCCGGAGCGTTTTCCCCCATTACAATGTCTTGTATTGCAGTCTCACGACCTTCGTTTTCATGATTGAAAATCAGATGGGTGATCTTCCGTTTCGTTTTCTTGTTTGATCTAGCAAGCTGGTCCGTTTCTTGGATGGAGTTTTCTTTTTCGAGAGGTTTTTCGAGAGGTTTTTCGGCTTCCATTTTCAAGAGGTTCTAATCAAAGTTTATACTAAAAACGGAAGGTTTGTGTACTTAAAATAAGAGTTAATGACATGAACGAGATATGGTTGCACTGATCGGAAGTTGATGACGACGACGGCAAGGAGGCACCATCGTTGTCTTCTCCATCGTCTTCTTGCCGCCGCTTGAGCAGACAGGAGAGAGGGAGATTATTTGAGAAGAGAGAAATGAATTCGGATTTTGAAAATGAAAAAGAATTAAGTTTTTTTTTTTACTAGTACTGACATCAGAAACTGAGTGGAAGCTTGAATGACATCAAAATAGTCTTTTATGTAAGACTGCCTTATATAAAAGTTTGCAATAAACAAATATCTGAGGTTCTTAACTCTACAAATTTTCACATTATACCTTCCAAATAAGAGTTTGATTATAATCACTCAAATAGTAAATTGTTATTGATAACACCTTATGTACACTCAATGAAACTGATTTTTATTGATACACCCGAGTTTGATTACGACTTCGTATTTACTAGATCAACTTAAAGTTATTTTTATTGATAAAATAAAAATAAATAAATTAAAAAAAACAATACCACCAATATCAACAAACTTGTTCCTAAATCGTTTTTATACGGAGCATTCAACAAGACCAATTATTTAAGCATGTTTGTCAATCCGCTATTTCAAACCTTAATATCTCCAATTATGGATAAGGAAAAATTATAAAAATTTGATATTTAAAAAATATTACCGAGACGAATTCAACAAGATCCCACACGACTATGTTTTTTCTCAAGTACAAACCACAAAAAGAAATCAAAGGAACTTGTGTGAATAGTGTTCAAAACCCAATTATATCATGTAAATAAAAACGGAGGAAGTATATTATATCCCACAAAAATGAGAAGTTTTTACGAGACAGAAAAAATATCTTTCGATGATAGTGGCCTAGGCCCTTAACATATACGTAGTACTCTGTAGCTAAAAGAGAGTGTTATAACTTTTATGTAGAGAGTGATGGGTGCATTGTTCTCATAAAGGACATTAAGGCTCCGTTCACTTCGTCTGGTCTGGTCTGATTTTTCATTTGTTAGATATAATAGTCTTCACTTTGTTATGTGGGAGTTTTCTCCCACATGGAAAAAATATGAACCTTTGCATATCTTTAAATATACCCATGTGCTTGACTTATTAAATATGTTGTTTCTTGAGTCATTGGGCCAAGTGGGGCATTGGGCTTGTTTGCTAGAGGGAGGCTACATTGCTGGTAACCAACGACACAATTACCCCATACCCGGGGTAAAATTGTAATTTCCGCTCAAGAGTTGAAAAGTCAAACAAAGTATTACGTATGGGCAACAATGACAGTATTTATGCAAACGATGACAATACTCATATAACACTTGTATACATAGTTTTGCTCATTCATTTAATATGCAACACTTTTATCAATTCATTTAAGTGGTCTCTTTACATTTTATATTTCATTACAGTTGTATACATAATTTCCTTTTTTTGGGTGATGTGACAGTATTTTAATACAACAATGACAGTATATATACAACAATGACAATACTTATATTACCAATGACATTACTGTATATACCAAGTTAGCAACACTTTTACACATTTATTTAAAGGTGGGCCATGTTTCTATTTTTTTTTTTTTTTAAGGTGGGTATGGGGTAATTATATCGCTGGTTACCAGCGATGTAGCCTCCCTCTGTTTGCTAGTATTGGGTTAATAATATGGCTATATATTATTAATCAAGACTTAGCACGTGGCACGCGCACGGCTTATTTAAGGATCTAATTAACGGTTAATCTTTTTGCGGTTATTAAATATTTTAATTAATTAAAATATTAATTAATTATTTAATTAAATAGGATAATATCAGAGGCGGTTATTTTTGTAACTGCCATATTATTTTCCTATTTAACCTAAGGCAGAAGGTAAATGTTAATTACGTTTTTCATTCATATTTCAGATAAACACATGTTCATGAGAATGGATGATCTTGCTGTAATCCGTTCATTTGATTAGGGAATCCCGGGGGTAGATTAGCTTTGAATCCCATCAGCAATATAGTGGAGGCTAATATTATCCTAAGGACAGAGATTATCTCGTCCTAATCTAGTTTCTGAATTTTGTTTTTATATTTCAAAGTACAGTATTTAACATCATTTTGCTGGCATGGTTTGGTCTGATTCATGCTGGTCTGGTCTGGTCTGAACTTTTCTTGTTATTGTTATTATAATAAATAATAAATGATAAATAATAAATAATAAATAATAAATAATAAATAATAAATAATACTCCCTCCATTCCTTTTTGTTGTTCCCATTTCCTTTTTTGGCATTTCTTTTTGTTGTTCCCCTACTGAATCTTTACTATTTTTGGCCATAGTTTTTTTTACCAATTTACCATAAGATTCCCCACTATTTACCAAAAACCCCTAAGATTCTACCCTTTTTCCATCCTCTTTTTCCCCACCATCCTTATTTAATTATTTAACTATTCCCCATAACCCCACCCCACTACCCGTCCCTTTCATCCTCTCTCATTCACTTCACCTATCTGATTTCTCTCTCTCTCTCTTCATTTTCTTACTCTCTCTCTCTCTCTCTTCATTTTCTTGCTACGTTTCTCTCCTCCTCTCACGTTTTTCACTCTCTCTCCTCCAAAACAACTCTCTGTTCTTCAGATCTAGAAGTGAGATCGCCGCCACCACCGCAAGCAAATCTCCGCCGCATGTATTATGGCTTTAGATGTGAAATTCGACCATAAAAACTCTAGATCTAGAGTTTTCATGGTCGAATTTGACCTCAAAATCCTCAAAATCGTGAGTGATATTAAGGATCAAGTAGGTATTAATTTATTTTTGTGTGGTTTTTTGTCGAATTTTCTGGGTGATTTTTGTCGAAATTTTGGGTTGATTTTGGTCGTTATTTTGGCTGAATTTTTGGGTTAAATTTGGTCAAATTTGGTGGTTGATTTTGGGTATAATTTTCTCGAATTTCAAGGTTTAATTTTCTGTTTTTTTGGTTGAATTTCTGGGTTTAATTATCTCGAATTTGGTCGAATTTCTGGGTATAATTTTGCTCGATTTTTTTGGGTTGATTTGGTCGAATTTTTGTCTTGATTTTGGTCGAATTTTTTGGTTGAATTTGGTCGTATCTTGGGGTTGATGTCTTACGAAATATTGGGTTGATTTTGTTATAATATATGGTGAATATATTCTGATTAGTGTAAATTGATTGTAAATTGATTTAGATTGTCAATTAGTCAAACTCCCATATTTAGTTACCAAGTATAGCGTGATTGCTTAGCATATTCAACGCAAGATTATTCTCAATGTATGATGTATATAATTCACGTACAATAATAACATTGGTAACTAATAAAATTGGTTGATTTTTCTGGGGTTTTTTTGTTGATTTATCTGGGTTTTTTTGGGTGAATTTTGTTGATATTTTTTGTTGAATTTGGTTGAATATTTGGTCGTTTTTTGGTCGGATATTTTTTGATTTTTCTGGTTCAAATTTAATCGATTTTTTTTGTTATTAATAAATAAAATATCTTCTATTTATCTTATTTTTTAAATATTTTCTCTCTCCTTACTTTATTTTAAACATATAATCTCTTACACTTAATCATAATTCTTACACCCAATCATTACTCACATCCCAATACAACCAAAGATTCCAGTTTTCTTAAAAACCACCCAACATTCCTTAGGGGAACAACAAAAAGGAATGGAGGGAGTAATTAATTATGAAAATCAAATTAATTCTAAATTATTCTAATTTTCAACTAATTAATCATAATTACAAATTAGATTGCATAATTAACAAGGCTAGGCATTCAAACTTGTTAAACATATACAGTAGGTCAATCAAAAATTCAAGATTTATCAACAAGAATCGCAAATATTTAATTTAACATCTTAAATTTACGAAATTTTGCATTCGAAAAACTAAAACCTTCGAAAAGTCATAGTTAGGCTTCGAATTTGAGAATTCTGGGTTCGGCAGAAAAATACTTTTTTCGTCAAAATTTTAGAATGCCTTTTACATGCGGAATTGACACAAAAATCACTCGATTTGGATGAGTAACGAAGAAACTGCCGAAAAACTGCGTACGTATAATTAAATAAACGCAATTTGCAATTAATTAACAATTACGAAAATTAATCACCCCTTTTAATTCTTGCAAATTTGTAATATTTAACCATGTTCATGCAATTTAGATTATGAAAATAATAAGAGGCTCGTGATACCACTGTTAGGTTATGATACATATGAAAATTCATAAATCATGCGGAAACAACCATTAAGCCAGGAATACATATTATTTACACATAATCATATAGCATAATTTAGATGCATACTCTTTGTTGCGTGCCTTCCTAGCTGCGCCCGAACCGAACAAGAACAAGTCTTTAGGACTCCAAGTGTCGTCCCTCCGTAGATAGTCCACAACACGTTCGGATCCGCCTTAAGATTGACCAACTAGAATCGCCCCTAAGGTACTATAAATTTTCGGCACTTTTGAGCAAGATGTGTGACTGAATTTTTCTCTCAAAAACTCACTTTGAATACTTGAAAAACTCGTTATAAATTGTGAACCCAGGCCACATATTTATAGGGGTATGGAAAGAGAATTGGAATCCTATTAGGATACGAATTAATTAAATTAGAATTATAATAAAACTCTTATTTAATTAATTTATCAAATAGAATTTTAATCATTAACCGAACTCTACACGTTTTAGGTTTCGTATGCGAACACAAACACTTACGCGAGCATGACCCGCAAGCGTGCAGGCCATGCCCGCGCACAGCCCACACGGCCGCACGGCCCACGCGAGCTACAAGCCCACGCGAGCTGCAGCAATGCTCGCAGCCCACTGCTCGCAGCTGCGCGCGCTGCGCGCGCTGTGCGCGCTGCCACGGCCTGCTGGGCCTGGCCTTGCGCTGGGCCTGGCGTGGCCTTGGCTGTTCGTGTGGCGCGCTTGGCTTGCTGGGCGATGGCCTGGCTTCGTGCTGGGCCCTCGTCCGGCATGCCTCGTCCGATGCTTATTCGTACGATACGCTTCCGATTAAATTCCCGATTCCGGAATATATTTCCGATACGAACAATATTTAATATTTTCGATTCCGGAATTAATTTCCGTTTCGAACAAATATTTAATATTTCCGTTTCCGGAATTATTTTCCGATTCCGATAATATTTCCGATTCTGACAATATTTCCGTTTCCGGCAATATTTCCGATTCCGGCAATATTTCCATTTCCGATAATATTTCCCGATACGTACCATGTTTCCGTTTCCGGCAACATCTACGACTTGGATAATATTTATATTTCCGATACGATCCATATTTCCGTTTCCGGCAATATCATCGTTTCCGGAGTATTCATTTCTTGCCTGTGACGATCTCAGCTCCCACTGAAACCAAGATCCGTCGATTCCGAATATCCATAGATGGAGTATTTAATGCCATTAAATACTTGATCCGTTTACGTACTATTTGTGTGACCCTACGGGTTCAGTCAAGAGTAAGCTGTGGATTAATATCATTAATTCCACTTGAACTGAAGCGGCCTCTAGCTAGGCATTCAGCTCACTTGATCTCACTGAATTATTAACTTGTTAATTAATACTGAACCGCATTTATTAGACTTAACATAGAATGCATACTTGGA
This sequence comes from Spinacia oleracea, assembly GCF_020520425.1. Taxonomy (NCBI): domain Eukaryota; kingdom Viridiplantae; phylum Streptophyta; class Magnoliopsida; order Caryophyllales; family Amaranthaceae; genus Spinacia; species Spinacia oleracea. The sequence goes on along the minus strand of NC_079492.1, from coordinate 101,632,946 downwards.
CCAAGGGCATTATTTCCTTCAGAGTGAGTGTAGGTAAGTGAAAGTGTTTCTCAGCATATAAAAGACTCATCATCGATGTTACACAACAAAGGAACTTAAGGGGACAACTAACCTCTAAGTAAACAAGACATGAATTGCCTTTCCGGTCTAATGCCAGTTTATATGTGACGGAATCAATTTAATTGTTTCCAAAGACATTTAAACTGGCAAAAGATCAAAAGCCAAAACAAATCATGCTCATTTTGGTCTCAGATGTCCCCAAGCTTCATTGAAGCACACCATGTTCACAAACCATTAGCACACAAAAGCCTCAAACAGCCTAAGGCTGGATGCTAATGGCGCACTGTGGTTTATGATGCATGGATAGTTTCTCAGCAAACAGAAAGACTCATCACAGACCTCACACAAACACAAAGGCAATTTGACTTAAGGAACACACATAAACATCAAGCATCAATCATTCATCAGTAGCAAACATTTAGAGGGGACTTTACATCATTGATCATTTTGGTTCAATTCTTTAATTCACAAAATCCATCCCCATATGATTTCACCCCTCTCATAGTCATCAAGGCAACAGACCATAGCATCAAGTAAACATTTTTTGCATTGCCGATATCACAACATCATCAACAAGGCAACATAAGAGATGAAATACAATCACATAATTTTATTTACCAATATGACAACATCATCCACAAGGCAACATTTATAAAGCACCATGGCAAAACAAGAGGACATGCATACACTTCATACCCTAAAACATGATCATCAAAACAACACCCCTGGCCAACAACAGATCACAGTTGTTGGCATCTCCACCTTATGTCTCCACAGCTAGCCAGCATTTCATCAATAAAAAGCAAAATTAAATAGAGTTCAGGGGACACACTTATCTCTAAGCATCATGTTTTGCCTTTGATGATATATCTTTCAGATCATCATCATTAGAGTTTGGGAACGAAGCTGAACATTGCCCATCAGACACCTCAGGAACACCATCTTTGTTCTCACACTCACCAACGTAGTAGAGTTCAACTGAATCAGATTGTGTTGGATTCCTTGCAACCAACAGGGGACATCATAGGTGATTAGTATGATCAACCAAAACCAGATCATATAAGAAAATGAAAAGGTAATATACAAAGGTCCAATAATTTTAGATCAAATTAACACAGACATTGATCATGTTTTCATCTCATATCAGATCATCACAAATGAGACATGCAAAAGACAAAGTCCATCTCTTTACAGATCATTTCCAATCAGACAAATATTTTAAGAACACAACTAATCAAACATGCAAATCAACCAATTTCCCAATAACATCAAAAACTTTTTATGAACAAATAAAAAGCAATCCAATATTTTAATAACACAACTAATCAAACATGCAAAGCAACAAATACACCTAACTTTCCCCAACTTTTCAGATCAAAACAAGTCAGACATGCAGTTGGAAAATAATATCAATATTTCACCATATTTATCAGATCATGTAAAATCAGACTTGCGATTGAACAACTAATCCAAATAACTTCAAAATTTTCAGATCATATGAAATCATACATGGAAATGAACAAATAATTGAAAAAACACAAGATTTCTTCATATCGAACAAGGCATGCAAAACAGGAAAACCAAATCAGGCATCCCTAATATTCAGATCGTTTACAGAGCAAACATGCAAGTGAACAAACATTCGATAAAACACCAGATCTTTTCAGATCAAAACAAATAAGACATGCAATTGAAAAAAATCATCGATTTCACTCCCAAACTTTCAGATCGACAAAACGAATACATGCAAATGAAAATAAAATCGTAAAATCAAAATTTGCACAAAATATTATCCGAAAAACCACAAATCATCCGAAAAAATCACAAAATTTTACAAATAATTCCAAATAAATAAAAGAAATAAAATAAATTTAAAACCACAAAAAATATACCTCGTCTTGTTCGTCACCCCCAAAAAATCTCAGATCTGCAGCAGTCGGCAACCGATCATCATACCTCGACTCCACCTCTTCACCAGGCTCCACTTCCCTCTTCTCCCACCAAGCTTTCAAATAATTTCGAGTACTAGTATTCTCTTTCTGGGCCAACCTCAGGTTATTCAAATACTCGCCTGAATACGAGTGCTCGTTGTTGGGACAATGACATTTGGACCCCCAATCACAATTAGGGTCAGGGATTCTTTGCCCAAAAGTACCCATCAGAGAGCCCGCAAGAGATTTGGAAGAAGAGGAACCCATGAAACCCTAAAAACTCACGGATTTTTTCCCAAATTATTTCGAGAGAAAATCACCAAGAGACAACGTTGAGGGACGATTTAGGGGACAATATTATAGGGGATCTGACCGGAATTTAATTCCGTTTAGAGTTTGTGAGAAAAATTTGTGCAAAAAACCTCAGATCTGATCGATCTTCAAGATAAATCGAAGAACAAAGGCGGACTTTTTTAGGGTTTTAAGGGAAACAGAGGGAAGTTGAAGAGAGAAAGAGGGAGACAGAGAGAAAATGTGAGGAGAGAGAAAGTAATCCGAAAAGGAGTGGTAGAAAATGAGGGGAGAGAGAGGTGAAAGGGATGGGTATAAAAGGTGGTGGGGAAGTGGTTTTATGGGGAATAGAAATTAATTAAATAAGGTGGTTGAGAAATTTAGGTGGAATTTTGGGTGGAATCTTTAGGTTATTTGGTAAATATAAGGGGAAATAAGGGTGAATTGGGAAAAAAAGTATGTCCAAAAAAGGAAATGGGAAGAACAAAAAGAAACGCCCAAAATAGAAACGGGAAGAACAAAAAGGAATGGAGGGAGTATAATTTAATTAGAAACCTATGATTAAAAACCACCATAAAAAGTGTAAATTTATGATAAATTTTAAATTTTTATGATCTAGGCTTGAATCCATGATAATCGGAAATCAATTGAATAATAAATTTTCGATTTTTCGCCCTAAAATTATGAAATTAATATTAATTTATTAATTTGTCAGTAATTTTAAATATAAATTTTAAATTTTTATGCGATTCGTTCATATAACTTGCACGCACAAAGCAATGGACGCTTCGTGTTACCCTTAAGGGGTGTTGTATAGTGCGGGCATGCGACGACGAGCAAGGGAGCTCGTCGCCCGTGCGGCACGAATGCAATGAGCAAGGGCAAGGTGCACGAGCACAAGGCAGCAGCCCTGCCTTGTGTCGTGGGCCACGAGCTATGGACGAATGGGCATGGGCGAAGACAAGGCACGGCAGTCGCGTGTGGGCAGCAAGCGAGCTGCGCCACAACGCGCACTGCCTCGCGCAAGCGCGCGCAGCCTCGCGCGCAGCGAGCGCAAGCTCGCGTGCCACGAGCGCTGCGCCCAGCGTCGATCGCGCGCAGCGAGCAATTGCTCGCGCACAGCGAGCGATGGCTCGCGCACATCGAGCGCTGGAGCGCGCGCAGCAAGCGCTGGCGAGCGCGCACAGCGAGCGGTGGCTCGCGTGCATCAAGCGCTGGCGCGCGCGCAGCGAGCACCACTTGTGCGATGGCTTGCGATGGGAAGATGCAGCAGCTATGCGACAAGCGCATGGGCTGCGCGCACATGGCCAGCGATGGCTGTGTGCGTGTGGCCCATGGGCGTGCGATGCGTAGGGTGTTTGCGTTGCGATTAGATCGTTTTGAATGTTTAATTTGATATTTTCAGTTTACGTAATTTTAATTAATTTTAAAATTAATAATTTAAATTATTTTCTTGGATTTTAATTTTGAATATTGTAATTATAATAAATTTTATTTATTCTAATTATTTTACTAAAATTAAAATCATGAATTAATTTAAATACGACTGAAATTAAATTAAACTTTTTGGATTCAATTATAAATTTATATGAGCTTTAAAATTTTAATTAAATTTGTATGTTTCCGGTTAGACTTGAAATACATTTTTATGTTTAAAATTAGTAAAGCATATGAATTTATTGGTTTAAGTGGGAGCGCTTTTTAGTCATAAACTCTTGATTAGGTCTACGAATCCTTAAGGTTAAAACAACTTGATTAGAATTAATAAAGACTGAGTAATTGGTAGATTATTGGTGCCCTTGATTAATTGTTGCAAATGTTTACGTGATGCATAATGTGTTTTACTAACCAGCTATGTGGGCCATTCATGATAATGAATGGGTGAATGGTATATATTGTATATGTACTGTTTTGCAGGTTATGAAGTGACTAGTATGGCCCAAATAGGATAGAAAATATGGTCTGCGTACCATTAATTTGAATGTAATTGGTCTAAAGTACCAAAGTTGTTTTTCAATTCAAATATGGTCTGCGTACCATCAAATAGTTGTAATTAGTTTTAATTATAGTTTATCCTATTTGAAGAAAATGGTGCCTCCCACGGAGATTTTCAAGACAGACTTTGAAGTCAAAGCTTCAAGATGAAGTCGGGCCATACTAGATCACAAATATCTTATGCATGCTTTAAGTTATTTATTGCTTTAAATATGTCTTAATTATGCATAAGATTGTGGCTTGATTATGTTGCATGATTAAGGATTTTAGTTCACTTAAAATCTAACCAACATAGTAAGAGCCTTAAGTTCCAAACTTAAAAATTGAGTTATAAGGTGCCATGCCAAAATATACACTTGCTTGGATATCCTTTACATCAATCTAGTAATAGTTTTCGCTCAGCGAGGTGTTACTTATTGGTCCTAAAGGGGCAAGGTACACAAATAATTGTGAGTACATGTTAGTTTTGGTGAAACTCAATGATATAAGTAAGGAGTCCTTTTATGTCGTGGCAAAATCGATAGGTTTACCTAATAAGTTCTTAGACGTACCTATCAACCAAGAATAGTTTCTAGACTATTAGCAAAAGGCTTTTGCTTACCTAAGATGTTTTAGGATTAAGTCGACAAACTGTGCTTAGTTCTTCAATGATTTTAGGATCTTGGAATCATTTTATTCACACCTGCCGGAACACATAACTTGAATAAAATGCTTAATAAACATTGAATTATGCATGTATGCTAGAATTTAAGTTTATTAAGAGAAACTGTGAATGATTATTTATTTGTTTATTCTTTTCAATTGTAGTTTTTAATATGGCAAACAACAATTCATTCAACATTCGATCAATTCTCGAAAAGGAGAAGTTGAACGGGAAAAACTTCCTTGACTGGCAAAGGAACTTGCAAATAGTTCTTATGCAGGAAGAAAAGGAGTATGTCCTAGATGAGGCGATGCCCGAAGCCGCAGGCGACGGGGTCACTCAGGCAGCCCTCAATCGTTGGATTGATGCCAACAAGGATGTGAAATGTCTAATGCTCGCCACCATGAGTGCGGATCTGCAGAAAACGTTCATCAACTCAGATGCTTTCACAATCATCAGTGAGTTGAAGAACATGTTCCAAGATCTGGCTCGAGTCGAAAGATTCGAGACTCATAGGCAAATTCTTGAGACCAAGCTTAAGAAAGGCGAGCCCGTAAGTCCACATGTTCTCAAAATGATTGGACTCATTGAGAATATGAGTCGGCTGGATCAGCAATTTTCTCAGGAAATGGCTATAGACACCATCCTCCATTCTCTTCATAGCGGGTATGATCAGTTCAAACTGAACTACAGTATGAATAGTCTGGACAAAACGCTCACTGAGCTTCACGGTATGCTGAAGACCGCTGAAAAGACGCTCAAAAGTGATAAGCAGGATGTGCTTATGGTGCGTGGGGGCAAGTTCAAGAAATCTGGAAAGAAGAGGAATGCTAAGAAAGGTGGCAACAAGGCCAGCCCAACTAAGCAAACTGGCGCCAAATCTGTAAAGAGGAAGGTCAGTCAACCCACTTCTGAATCCGAATGCTTCTACTGCAAGAAGAAGGGGCATTGGAAGAGAGATTGCTTGAAGCTAAAGGAAGATCAGAAGAACGGAACAGTCGTTCCATCTTCAGGTATTTTCGTTATAGACTGTATACTTGCAAATTCAACTTCTTGGGTATTAGATACAGGTTGTGGCTCACACTTATGTTCCAATCCACAGGGACTAAGAAGAAGTAGAAAGTTAAGCAAGGGTGAAGTCGACCTACGAGTGGGAAATGGAGCACGGATTGCTGCATTAGCTGTAGGAACTTACTTTTTGTCGTTGCCCTCCGGGCTAGTTTTGGAACTGGAAGAATGTTTCCATGTTCCAAGTCTTACTAAAAACATCATTTCAGTTTCTTGCCTAGATGCTAAGGGATTTTCCTTTTTAATAAAAGACAATAGTTGTTCGTTTTATTTTAAAGAGATGTTTTATGGATCTGCTAGATTAGTCAATGGACTTTATTTATTAGATCACGACAAACAAGGATATAACATAAATACCAAAAAGGCCAAAAAGAATGATTCAGATCTCACCTATCTGTGGCATTGTCGATTAGGCCATATAAACTTGAAACGCTTAGAAAGACTTCAAAAGGAAGGAATTCTAGAACCATTTGACTTAGAGGATTATGGTAAATGCGAATCATGTTTACTTGGCAAAATGACAAAGCAACCTTTCTCTAAAGCTGGAGAAAGAGCAAATGAACTATTGGGTTTAATCCATACAGATGTATGTGGACCAATGAGTACAAATGCTAGAGGTGGTTTCAGCTACTTTATCACTTTCACTGATTACTTCAGTAGATATGGTTATGTCTACCTAATGAAGCATAAGTCTGAATCCTTTGACAAATTCAAGGAATTTCAGAGTGAAGTAGAGAATCAATTAGGCAAGAAGATTAAGGCACTGCGATCTGATAGAGGCGGTGAATATCTGAGCTATGAATTTGATGACCATCTGAAAGAATGTGGAATTCTATCAGAATTGACTCCTCCTGGAACACCACAATGGAACGGTGTGTCGGAACGGAGGAACAGAACCTTGCTAGACATGGTCAGGTCAATGATGGGTCAGGCCGAACTTCCATTAGAATTTTGGGGACATGCACTAAATACAGCTGCACTCACTATAAATAGAGCTCCGTCTAAAGCTGTCGAAAAGACTCCATACGAATTATGGTTTGGAAAGCCTCCAAATGTGTCTTTTCTTAAGATTTGGGGATGTGAAGTATACGTCAAACGATTAATTTCAGACAAACTTCATCCAAAATCTGACAAATGTATCCTTGTGGGCTATCCAAAGGAAACAAAGGGGTATTACTTCTACAATACATCTGAGAACAAGGTGTTTGTTGCTCGAGATGGTGTCTTTTTGGAGAAAGATCACATTTCCAAAATGACAAGTGGGAGAAAAGTAGACCTCGAAGAAATTCGAGTCGAACAACAAACTCTAGAGAATGCTCAAGATGACATTCAGGATGAAACTCAGAGATCTTTAGAAGAATCTGGTGAGAATCATGGTCAATCTAGAAATGTTACCCCGCGTAGATCGCAAAGATATAGATCTCAACCGGAAAGGTACTTAGGTATTTTGACGAACGAGAGATATGATGTTCTATTACTTGAAAGTGATGAACCTGCGACTTACAAACAAGCTATGACGAGCCCTAGCTCCAAGCAATGGAAAGAAGCCATGCAATCTGAATTAGACTCCATGTCTGAAAACCAAGTATGGGATTTGGTCGATTTGCCAGATGGCTACCAAGCCATTGGAAGCAAATGGGTTTTCAAACTGAAAAAGGACAAGGATGGGAAACTTGAAGTTTTCAAAGCTAGATTGGTTGCAAAAGGTTACAGGCAAGTCCACGGTGTGGATTACGATGAAACCTTTTCACCAGTTGCAATGCTAAAGTCTATTCGGATAATGTTAGCAATCGCTGCATATTACGATTACGAAATATGGCAGATGGATGTCAAAACTGCTTTCTTAAACGGCGTTTTAACAGAAACTGTGTTTATGACACAACCTGAAAGTTTTGAGGATCCAAAGAATGCTAAAAAGGTATGCAAGCTAAAGAAGTCAATCTACGGATTGAAGCAGGCATCCAGGAGCTGGAATATACGTTTTGATGAAGCAGTCAGTGACTTTGGTTTCATCAAGAACGCGGACGAATCTTGTGTATACAAGAAGGTCAGTGGGAGCAAAATTGCTTTCCTAGTATTATATGTCGACGACATATTACTTATCGGAAATGACATTCCTATGTTGAACTCTGTCAAGATTTGGCTTGGGAAATGTTTTTCGATGAAAGATCTAGGAGAAGCACAGTACATATTAGGCATCAAGATTTACAGAGATAGATCTAAAAAGATGATTGGACTTAGTCAAAGAACTTATATCAATAAGGTGCTTGATAGGTTCAAGATGGCGGACTCCAAGCGAGGCTACCTACCCATGTCTCATGGAATGACTCTAAGCAAGACTCAGTGCCCAAAAACACTTGATGAGCGTAGACGAATGAATGGGATTCCATATGCATCATTGATTGGTTCAATAATGTATGCTATGATATGTACACGCCCGGATGTTGCGTACGCACTCAGTGCTACGAGCAGATACCAGTCAGACCCAGGAGAGGCGCATTGGACTGCTGCCAAGAACATTCTGAAGTACCTGAAAAGGCACAAAGATGACTTCCTGGTCTATGGTGGAGATGATGAATTAATTGTTAAAGGCTATACGGACGCAAGTTTCCAAACCGACAAAGATGATTTCAGATCACAGTCTGGGTTTGTCTTCTGCCTCAACGGAGGAGCAGTAAGCTGGAAAAGTGCTAAGCAAAGCACCATTGCGGATTCTACAACTGAAGCGGAGTACATTGCTGCACATGAAGCAGCAAAGGAAGCTATATGGCTAAGGAAGTTCATAGGTGAACTCGGTGTAGTCCCCTCCATTAAAGGACCAATAGCCCTGTATTGTGATAATAACGGAGCTATTGCACAGGCAAAGGAGCCTAGACACCACCAGAGAGTCAAGCATGTACTTCGTAGATTTCACCTTCTACGAGAGTTCGTTGAAAGAAAAGAAGTCGAGATAAGCAAAATTGGTACTGATGACAACATATCAGATCCATTAACTAAACCTCTGCCGCAGGCGAAGCACAACTCGCACACTGCAGCTATGGGAATCAAGCATATTGGAGAATGGCTTTGATATCTTTGTTTAATGTTTTAAAGTTTTAGAGTTTAAATCTTTGTAAAACATTATTGGTTAATCATTCACAATAAATGAAAAGAATTCATTTTTCCATTTAATTTGTGGTTTATTAAATGATGAGTCCCTTCAATTTGACGATATATTCAAGATAGACTGTCAGGACCAGTCCTGTGACTAAGAAACGTCTATCAAGTGAACTTGAATGTCAAAGGTTGAAAATGGTCCCTAGTCGGAGTTTTCTATAAAATTGGACGCATAGAAAACGTTAGACGATTAGAATGCAAGATGACTAGTAGTTCTGTTTCTTGAACTATGTGGACATGGCAATGTCATAATCATTTGCATAGATACTTACTTTGGGAAGACTAGTATCGGACAAGACCTATGAAACTTTACTGTAAGAGATGAAAATCTGTCATAAGTAAATTTCATTAAAATTATTAGACACTAAATCCTCAATACCTGAGTGATTTGAGATTACTTGTTTGAGAACTGGTTGCTTTGACGTTGACCAACCGTCGCACCGTAAAAGGAGGCTATAAAGGCAACGCTCAGGTAATCACCTATCAAACGAAGTCTAATCTCAAGATCACAAGATTGGGATTGTCCTCCCATAAATCGGGATGAGATGCTTAAAAGTTGTACAAGGCCACTCGGAGAGCTAGAAACTGTGAAATGCATGGCCGTGCTCGGATGAATCATAGGCTATGATTATCTGTTTATTTGATCAGTTGAACTCTGAAACCGAGGAACACCTCTGGACATAATAAGGATGACAACTCTTACCTTATGTTCAAGAGCAAGCATCGAGCGACAAAGGAATTAGGAAATGCACACTTGTCCCTAAAGACAAGTGGGAGACTGAAGGAAATAATGCCCTTGGTCCAAGTATGCATTCTATGTTAAGTCTAATAAATGCGGTTCAGTATTAATTAACAAGTTAATAATTCAGTGAGATCAAGTGAGCTGAATGCCTAGCTTGAGGCCGCTTCAGTTCAAGTGGAATTAATGATATTAATCCACAGCTTACTCTTGACTGAACCCGTAGGGTCACACAAATAGTACGTAAACGGATCAAGTATTTAATGGCATTAAATACTCCATCTATTGATATTCGGAATCGACGGATCTTGGTTTCAGTGGGAGCTGAGATCGTCACAAGCAAGAAATGAATACTCCGGAAACGATGATATTGCCGGAAACGGAAATATGGATCGTATCGGAAATATAAATATTATCCAAGTCGTAGATGTTGCCGGAAACGGAAACATGGTACGTATCGGGAAATATTATCGGAAATGGAAATATTGCCGGAATCGGAAATATTGCCGGAAACGGAAATATTGTCAGAATCGGAAATATTATCGGAATCGGAAAATAATTCCGGAAACGGAAATATTAAATATTTGTTCGAAACGGAAATTAATTCCGGAATCGAAAATATTAAATATTGTTCGTATCGGAAATATATTCCGGAATCGGGAATTTAATCGGAAGCGTATCGTACGAATAAGCATCGGACGAGGCCTGCCGGACGAGGGCCCAGCACGAAGCCAGGCCATCGCCCAGCAAGCCAAGCGCGCCACACAAACAGCCAAGGCCACGCCAGGCCCAGCGCAAGGCCAGGCCCAGCAGGCCGTGGCAGCGCGCACAGCGCGCGCAGCGCGCGCAGCTGCGAGCAGTGGGCTGCGAGCATTGCTGCAGCTCGCGTGGGCTTGTAGCTCGCGTGGGCCGTGCGGCCGTGTGGGCTGTGCGCGGGCATGGCCTGCGCGCTTGCGGGTCATGCTCGTGTAAGTGTTTGTGTTCGCATACGAAACCTAAAACGTGCAGAGTTCGGTTAATGATTAAATTCCTAATTCTATTTGATAAATTAATTAAATAAGAGTTTTATTATAATTCTAATTTAATTAATTCGTATCCTAATAGGATTCCAATTCTCTTTCCATACCCCTATAAATATGTGGCCTGGGTTCACAATTTATAACGAGTTTTTCAAGTATTCAAAGTGAGTTTTTGAGAGAAAAATTCAGTCACACATCTTGCTCAAAAGTGCCGAAAATTTATAGTACCTTAGGGGCGATTCTAGTTGGTCAATCTTAAGGCGGATCCGAACGTGCTGTGGACTATCTACGGAGGGACGACACTTGGAGTCCTAAAGACTTGTTCTTGTTCGGTTCGGGCGCAGCTAGGGAAGGCACGCAACAAAGAGTATGCATCTAAATTATGCTATATGATTATGTGTAAATAATATGTATTCCTGGCTTAATGGTTGTTTCTGCATGATTTATGAATTGTCATATGTATCATAACCTAACACACTCGTGCTGCCATTAGTATCAGTTATGATGCTTCTCATGCGCTAAGTGTTTGTAGGTTGAATTTGTTTCAATGATGCTTGGGGACATTCTGAGATGAATATTGTTGTCTTGCATGAATGCAGCATTTGTTGTTTGATCTATGATGTAAGTGTTGATGATCTGAGATATTTGTTTCTTAATCATTCCTTCGTCCCCTTTTGCAAAAGGGGATAACTTTCATTACTCATAAGACAAAGTGATCATGTATTCCCTTTTGTAAAAGGGTGATGAGGTTGAAAAAATTAAGAAACAAACAAGGTCAATGATGTAATATAATTCAACCTAACTGAGATTGAAAATGATCTTGTGTATTCCCTTGCATGTTTGACTTTTGTTAATTAGGTGGTCCTTCAAAGGGGATTGACTGATTGTTAAACTATCCAATGCGACAGTTCACAATTTGTCAATTCCCTTTGGAAGGACCACCATAACACTAAAACAACATGTTTGAATGTAGTGTAAATCAACCTACCTGAGATTGTTGTGCCTTGTTCATTGATGCCTTATTATTGCTTTTGTGTGATCAATGATGAGTCATCATTTGCTTAGACTCAAACCCTTTATTCCATTAACACTCATGCGCCATTAGCTTCAATAATGCTTTTCAGGAGCTAAGTGTTAGTGGTTGGGGTTTGTGTCAAGGATGCTTGGGGACATTCTGAGATCTTTGTGTGTTGTTTGTTTCTAAACATGTCCTTCATCACCATTTCTCAAAGGGAATAGAGATCATTTCACATCATTGAGTGATCATGTATCCCCTTTGGTAAATTGGTGATGAGGTAATTAATCATTTAGAAATTGCTTATGTTTGAGTTTCCTTGACCTGAGAACATAACATTGTGTTACCCTTGCCTTATTGCTGACTTGTTATTGATGCCTTGTTCAATGATGAAATGGTTGTCTAAATCGAATATTGCTTCTGTTGACGCATCGGCGTCTAAATGGGATGATTTTCCATCTGAAAATGATGTGATATGCATTCATCCCATTTGGATGCCGATGTGTTTAGAGTTGTGATTTTGTATGTCCTGAGTTTCCTGAACTTTAAGTATCCTCTATCAAAATGGAGTGATTTTCCTTTCCCATTTCTGTTTGAGTTAGTCACTTACTAGCTCCATTTGGTAGAAGGATATTAAAGTCATAGGATTCAATGATGATAAACAACTAAAAACTGAGAACAACACCAATATTAAAGTCACATCCTTTGACTTGTTCATGCTGTCTTGTACTTTGATGCCTTGTGCTTGCTGCCATGTTCATTGCTGCCTTGTGCTTGCTGCCATGAAGTATGCTGCTGTTTGCTTGCTTCCATGTTCATTGTTGCTTTGTTCAACGATGTGATGGTTTTCTAACTCAAATATTACATCTTTTGGCCCGGCTTCTAAATGGGAAGATTATCCATCTGAAAATGATGTGATATGCATTCTTTCCATTTAGAAGCCGATGTGTTTAGAGTTGTGATTTTGTATGTCCTGAGTTTCCTGATCTTTCAGTATCTCTTTTCAATGGAGTGATATTCATTTCACATTTCTGTTTGTGTTAGTCATTTACTCCATTGGGTAAAAGGATATTAATGTTATAGGATTCTATGATGAAATACAACTTAAAACTGAGAACAAGAGTGGTTTGGTTATGTTGCTTTAATGGTTGAATGATTTGATGTTTACTTTTAGTACTTGTTCTTGCTTCCATGTGCATTATGTTGTATCTAACTACCTTGCCTTTGCTCCCTTGTTCATGCCTTGCTCTATAAATGAATCCATGTCCCCTTGTTCTTGTTGCCTTGTTCATTTCTGACTTGTTCATGTTGCCTTGTTCATTTCTGACTTGTTCATGTTGCCTTACCCTATAAATGAATCCATGTCCCCTTGTTCATTGCTTCCTTGTTCTTGTTGCCTTGTTCTTGCTGCCATGTTCACTGTTGCCTTATTCTAGATGCCTTGTTCCATGATGAAATGGTTGAGTAAATCGAATATTACATCTTTTGGCACATCGGCTTTTAAGTGGGAAGATTTTCCATCTTCCAATGATGTGATATGCATTCTTCCCACTTAGAAGCCGATGTGTTTAGAGTTGTGATTTTGTATGTCCTGAGTTTCCCGATCTCTTAGTATCCTCTGTCAAATGGAGTGACTTTCCTTTCCCATGTATATTTGTGTTAGTCATTTACTCCATTTGGGAGCGGGATATTAAAGTATAGGATTCAATGATGAAAACCAACAACAAACTGAGAACAAATAAAGTTATGTTATGTGTTGTCTTGGTTATTTGTGATGCCTTAGTTATGTTATGAAATAAAATTATGTTACGTGTTGCCTTGGTTATGTTGGTTATGTTTGTGTTGCCTTGGTTATGTTATGTTATAAAACTGAGAACAAGGATATTTGTGTTGCCTTGGTTATGTTATGGCATAAATGTATGTTGTAATTGGTCCCCTTATAATTGGTCCCCTGTGCATTGTTGTTGCTGCCTTTTTCTTGTTACCTTTTTCCTTGTACTTGCTGGCTTTTTCGTGTGTTGCCTTGGTTATGTTATGTTATAAATTAAAATACAACATTCTCATTAATAACATTGATTTCATTCATTGAACTTTCCAAAATGATTGACACTTACAAAATGTTTTGCCTACATGTAATGCTTACATTCAATCCCACAAAAGTGACATTTTAACTATACTTGTTACTTTCAATACATGTCCCCAAAACACAAAAAGTTACCTACTTGTTTTGTCTTTACTTCAATGGCTTGCTTTCCACTCATCATACACTTGTATGCATTCATTCATTGCCCATATTGGTGCCTTGACTTGCTCTAGCAGATTGCCTTATTGATTATTGATGATTGATTATTGATTATTGATTATTGATTATTGATTATTGATTATTGATTATTGATTATTGATTATTGATTATTAATTATTAATTATTAATTATTAATTATTAATTATTAATTATTAATTATTAATTATTAATTATTAATTATTAATTATTAATTATTAATTATTAATTATTAATTATTAATTATTAATTATTAATTATTAATTATTAATTATTAATTATTAATTATTAATTATTAATTTTTAATTTTTAATTTTTAATTTTTAATTTTTAATTTTTAATTTTTAATTTTTAATTTTTAATTTTTAATTTTTAATTTTTAATTTTTAATTTTTAATTTTTAATTTTTAATTTTTAATTTTTAATTTTTAATTTTTAATTACTAATATTTTATTATTAATTTTTACTTTTTAATTTTTAATTTTTAATTTTTAGTTTTTAATTTTTAATTTTCAATTTTTAATTTTCAATTTTTAATTTTTAATTTTTAATTTTTAATTTTAAATTTTTAATTTTTAATTTTTAATTTTTAATTTTTAATTTTTAATTTTTAATTTTTAATTTTAATTTTTAATTTTAATTTTAATTTTTAATTTTAATTTTTAATTTTAATTTTTTTTTTAATTTTTAATTTTTAATTTTTAATTTTTAATTTTTAATTTTTAATTTTTAATTTTTAATTTTTAATTTTTAATTTTTAATTTTTAATTTTAATTTTTAATTTTTAATTTTAATTTTTAATTTTTAATTTTTAATTTTTAATTTTTAATTTTTAATTTTTAATTTTTAATTTTTAATTATTGATTTTTAATTTTTAATTTTTAATTATTAATTATTTATTATTAATTATTATTTATTAATTTTTAATATTATTGTTATTATTATTTTTATAATAATAACAAATTAATTAAAAAGGCCTGGTCTAGTCTGGTCTGGTCTGGTTTTGAATGTTGTTGGTCTGGTCAAGTCTGGTATGATCTGATCTGGTCTGATTTAATAAGGTATGATTCAATAAGTAACAATGATAAGGTTAAGAGAACATGACCTAACTTTGTTTTTCTGAGGACACGAAGATCCTTAACTAGAGTTAGGCACCAGCCATAGGGGTAACTAGAGTTAGGCACCAGCCATAGCCCCTATGGCTTGGCGAAAGCATAGCGAGACATTTTTGCGAAAAATGGTGAGCGATTTCCAGCAATAATGCTTGAACAGAAGTCAAATTTTCTAAAATGTGTCACTTTTTCACAAAACTTATTATCTATTGTCCACGTCATCAAGGAAAACCAGTGTATTTTTTTTAAACAAGTCAGTACAAAATCGCCAATTGAATTAGCAATTGAAATTGGGCGAGTTCGCAATTAGCTCTCAGTGATCTTCCCACTCACCAACCACCGTCAACTTACATCTCTTTATCCGAACACAGGCCTTCGTCATCGCCGCCACCTTCAAATCTCCGCCATATCACCTATGGCATAGCATAACTTGGTAAAATTAGGTTTAGTTTAATTTCTTCTTTTTTTTCTAATTTGATACAATTAGGTTTTAGTTTAATTTCTTTTTTTATCTTCTAATTTGATGTACAATTGTTGATTGATATTGTTTAATTACCTTATTTCCTCAACGTAAATGGAAGCCCCCTTGTTTAAATGAAGCGCTTCTTACTTCCAATGAAAATTAATGTTCTAGGCTTCTAGCTGGTTAGTTCGAAAATTAATGTTCGAGTTCTTATAGTGGATCAAAAGGGAACAGAGGATTCTTCTCACTCCAAACCTCATGCAGAGACTCATTAACCGGTTTCTTCTGGTTACCTCCATTCAAATAGTTGCCAATTTATTTATTTATTATTTATTTTTATTTTTTAAAACTAAAGAAGACATCGCCAATTCAATTGGCGATTTACTCGTGAATGAAATCGCCATTTCCACTGGCGACTAGATTTGCCCGTGCAATGTACGGATTCTATTAAATTGTTAAATAAAATAAAACTCTTGATTAAACTTCTATGTTTTACATATTAAATTAGATTAGTTTTGATTTTGGATTGAATTTCATTTTGGATTTATTTTTAATTATTAGAGTGTTTGATTATGGATGAAATTGTATATGCCCAATATTGGTAATTATTTAATAAAAATATCTACTTGGCACTCGCCTTTTTTAATTTGAAAAAATTTCGAGGAACCATTAGATTTCGTACATGGCTCTCTAATATTGGATTTTTGTTTGATTTTGATTTTTGATTGAATTGAATTTTATTTTAGATTAGTGTTTGATTTTGGATGAATATTATTTTAGATTTATTTTTTGATTATGACAATGTTTGATTTTGGATGAAGTTGTATATATTAATAATTAATTAAAATATATATGTGTTGCACATAATTATCTACGTGGCACTCCATTTAATTCAAAAATAAATTAGAAATCTTATTTTTCATTGGTCGAAACCATTAGATTTCATACGTGGCGCTCTAATAATTCAGCAAATAGATTTGTTGGTGAACCGGAAAAAAATATATTTTTGTTGAGATGGTTGCTGGCGTGGAGGGTAGATTGAGAATTTTGATAAATAGGGATGTATTTCGGGATTTTTAACATCTTCTAGCCATTTAGCCGGAAATTGCTGGTGAAAAAATAAACGTACATAAATAATAGGATATGTCAGCAATTTGGTGCTATTATTTGAAAATTGAAATCAACACCATTACGAAGTGGATGATAGTATGATACCATTGGGTAGACCGGGCAAAAGTGATTCGGACCCACAAAAAATCCAATCTGATTTACCCGACTAGTCACCCGATTTTGACACGAAATGATGACTAGAAATTAACTCGAAATTCAAATTGACCTGATTCGAAATCGAAATCCACCCGAAATTAATATAAAGTCATTTCTCGCAAAATTTGAGTTATAAAAGGTCCATTTTGACAAATTTACCTTAATGTATAGACGCCATTTTCTTATGCATGACAAATTTTATAAACACCACCAAAAATGAACAAGGGGCACAACACAACATATAATAATATTGTATGAACAAGGGACGCCATTTTCTGATACTCTGTATTTTTTACTATTTTCCTTATGGTGAAATTTCAGTAACCAAATATAATAAGGCAATACTAGGTACTAATTGGTAAAAAATGGGTTAATGGGTGAGTTAAACGGGTTAATTATGGTTGATGACGTCATAAGGTATTTGGTGTATTATGTTTTGAAACAGGGGTAATTTATGTATTTTCGAAAGTCGATGGGTATTTGGTGAATTTCTCCAAACTCATGTTATAATAATATTGCAAACTCTTTTAAGATTCAAAACAGAACTTCCAATTCCAAATTGTAAGATCAACCATGAAATCGACTCAAGTTCAAGACCCCACCCATAAAAAGATCCTATTAACCTCTCTCTCCGCCATGGTGGCCGAGACAACCACCTTTCCCATCGACATTACCAAGACCAGACTCCAACTTCACTCCTCATCCACCACCGCCAAAGCCAACGCCGCCGCATCAAACGCCTTTAAAGTGGCTATTAACATTGTAAGAAACGAAGGTTTTCTGGGTTTATACCAAGGTTTATCCCCTGCTATCATCCGCCATCTCTTCTACACTCCTATTCGAATTGTGGGTTACGAGTATTTGAGAGGTGTTGTTCTTGTTGCTCAAAATCAACATTCTGATGCTGTTTCTGGCTCCTTTTCTCTCTCCTCCAAGGCCCTTGTTGGAGGCTTATCTGGGGTTATTGCTCAGGTATAATTTTTAATACTTTTCGCCTTTTTTGTCGATTTTTTAATGTAAATTTTGGTTATTTTGATTGATTGAGTTGATTAGTGAACTGGGTCTGGGTGATTTTCTTATTGATTGTTAAGCTCTATGTTCATGTCCAAGTGTCCTACTTGACTAATTTTTGAAATTTAAAAAATGAAGTGTCCAAGTGTAATTTATGTTGAAACATTAGCATTATACTCTGTATTTTTTACCATTTTCCTTATGGCGAAATTTCGGTAACCATATAATAAGGCAATACTAGGTCTGGATGTTGATTGTTTACAATTTGTTCTAGATTGGTGGTGTTGGGTGTTGGGGGATGAGAGGAAATTGAAATTTGGACAAGGTAGGAAATTCGATATCCGGCCTACATTGACACATTGTTGTTGAATTGAAAATTAGAGTGACCGATGAAAATATTGTGTAATTTTGACTGGTAAGTTGTATTTTCGATTAACTTCTTAGGGTGATGGCATTTCGAGACGAATATTTTTTGGTCAGTGTTTTCATTTGCGCATCACTGTTTTGTTAATTTGCTCTCCCTTTGCCTCTCTGTATTGAGAACTTGTTACATTTGAGGACTACTTGATCGGTTATACGTTTTACATAGCAGTTCATGGAAGTCATCTGCTCACTGCATTTTATTTCCTTTGATCATTGCCTTTCAAATGAGTCTTTTGATAGTCCTAGCTCTTTAAAAGAATCCGCCAAAACATTCCTCAGTTCCTGCTGATGTTGGAGAGTTTTTCTATGTATTAATCAGCTACGGGCTGTCTATATCATTGACCTCTTTGTGACCTAGGTAGAAAGAATACTTTTTAAGTCAAAATCTATATAGCTTCTATGATAATGGATTGATGGTTATTGCTTGTATTGACTTGGAAGGAGCATGCTATTGGTGAAACATTTAACTCAAGTAGTTAAATATTTCAATATCTTCTTCAAGATCATGAATTCAATGCTGATTGTTTGAGAAACTGGATAAGTTTTGTAAAGCCAATAACTTCTTTGGTTTGAACTCATAACGGAAGAAGAGGAGTGGGGTGGGGCAGAGAAGGAAATGGAGGGGAGAAAGGGAGTGAGCTTGCATTTTTCTTCCAAATATTTTCTCACTTTGTAAGGATTTGTTTTTTTTAAAGGGCGTTTCTAAGATACATCCTTTCTGAGGATTTTATATTAAAGAAAATTATGATTAGTGGTGTTCTTATTTTCGTAACTTGTTTATACAATATCATTAATTTTTCTAAGTATTCTTCTACAGTTCCTATGAAATGTGAATGACTATATATTACTATTGAAGAAATGTTGCCTTACTTTGCCTTGGCACGTTTAGCCTCTCGCATATTTGTTTCTTGCTGAAGTTCATTTAGGCATTTGTAAGTGTAGGTAACTTGTAAGTTGGTATTTTCATAGATCAAATGTCCTTCTGATCCTTTTGCTGAAATAAGATTTTGGGTCTTTTAAATCCTTCCCATCTTCTAGGAAGGGTGAAAGGATCAATGCCTCATTTATGTTTACAGGAGCAGTATATCTTTATCAGTATCAGACCAACAACATGAAGTTCTACATACAATCTCTCTACACGTTTGCTCTACGTTCTTTTGAGGATTACCAAAATCCCCGTTGTTTCTTTGGTGCCAAATGCAATAAGATAAATACTGCAAGTTGGAGATCTTCTTTTAGTCACTTTGCAGCATTTGTAATCTGCTCATCCTAGTTTCTAGCTGCTCTACTGTAGTGCAACAAATTCAGGACTTTCTACCAGACCTCTTCAGCATAATTGCAAGAGAAGAACATATGCTGCCCATTCTCACTACTCTGTAGACATAGAACTCAAGCAGGATCCACAGAAATCCCCCACTTACCCATTCTATCTTTAGTACTTGATCTTATTAGTCTGTAGATGCACATTTCCCTTAACTGTGCAAGCTTAGATTGCAGAACAGATATTGTGTCCAAATGACTTCAAATGTCATAAAATTACTCAAATTGAAAAACTATAGTTCAGTGGTTAGGAGTTAGGACCAACATAATTTTTCCTGCTGCTGGTGTTATCCATCATTTGACAAATTTTGATGCAAATAAAGAAGAAAATTTTCTGGTCACTGTTGCAGTTTACGCATCACTTTTTTTTGGTAGCATTTCTTCATCCTTGAATCTTCTTTTATTCAATCAATTACATAATTAGGAAGTTAACTAGTAGTTGTACACTGGAGACTGGTGTTAATTAGAAGCTGTGTGTTCTGAAGTCTCATCAAGACGTAAGGGAAACTCATATTAGAGAATATTTCCCTTGGTCTCCTTTAAGGCTGTAGATCCACAAAAATTTCTGGACAGTGTTGTCATTTAAGCATCACTTTCTCTCATTTTTCTATCCATTTCCCTCTCCGTTTGAACCTATGAGGACTACTTGATAGCTTATACCGTATGGGAACTAATCTTCTGCTCACTGTATTTAAACTGTTGCTATGAAGTAAGAACGTTGCCTTAAAAACGAATCTCAGTTCGTCCTAGCTCTTAAGAAACCACCGCTACCATTGACTTCCTCTTGATGTTGGAAAGTATTTCTAATGTTTTGTTTTTTGGTAAGTAACTGAAATCTATAATTATTTCAAATGTATTAATCAGCTAGAACTTCCAATGCATAGCCATTGACCGGTTTGACCCCTTTGTGGCTTAGGTATCAAGAAGGTTTTTTTTATGCGGAAATCTTTATGGCCCTCGTGATGATGGTTATTGATTGAATTGATTTGGACCGGGAGATTGCCATCCAGATAAAACGCTCGACTCAGGAAGCTTAATACCCAATATCTTTTTAGGATCATTAAAAATTATGACTCTTTGCGATAAGGATAAAACAATGAACCAGGTTTGTAAAATTTAACATGTTTGGTTAGAAACCATGAAAGGAAGGTGATGGGAGGGAAGGGGATGGGAATAGACGAAAGAAAGGGTGAGAGCTTGCATTTTTCTTCCAAATCTATTTAACAACGTAAGGATTTAGTTTTATAAGCGCGTTTAAAAGGGACTTCCCCTGAGGTCCTTATGAAAAAGGAGATATTCTTTGCGGTGTCCTTATACTGTATGGTGTGATATGATGGTTAAGATGCATTATTTTGAGTTATATGTGATATTTACAACTTATTTATACAACATCATTATTTTGTTAAATGTTTTTTGTATTGGGATATAAATGATTGTCTTTCTAATTAAAGAAATGTGTGCTTCATTTATCCTTGACATGTGCTTTAGCCTCTCGTGTATTTGTTCTTTTTCTATTGCAACTTAGTTATGTTACTTATGTCTCACTCCGACCCACCGTCCCCTTTTGTTTGCTCCGTTATGGTGAAATCACTTTTGTTTTGGTTGGGAGGAGTTGATGAGAGAGAAAAGTGGTACGGCCAAATGTAGTGGATGTGAGAGTAAAGTTGTGTTCCCCCTATGACCATTTATAGTATGAGCAAACTCAAAGAGAGAAACCGAAAAGGAAATTGGGGCAAACATTAAGGGACGAAGAGAGTAGTTGGTAAAAAATTGGCATAACAATATTTGACCTCAAAAACCAGGAATGCATTAATCTAAACTGTTCAATAATGAACTAAAGAAACATTCACTACCACCTAAACTGTAAAAAGTTCCAAACAGGTTTTTACTATGGGGTATTTTCAGGAGTCCAGAAATCCTTGTCCTGACTGTGAATTGGTGGACCAAATCTCACATGATGTGATGATGATCAGAAGGATTGTAGACTTTTGGAGTTATGCTGTTTAAATGTCACCGTTGTTTTCGGCACATGTTGACTTGTAACACATTATCTAGTGAAAGAATGTTAAGAAATACTTCCTCTGTCCCTAAAAGATTGCTCCATTCCCCTAATTCACTTTATGAACACTTTGTTTGTATAAGAAGAAATGTAGTGTAAAGGACGGAAGGGAAAGGGAAAGGGAACAAGGGAGTCACTTGTTTAGATAAAATTGGAGAGATTTGGAGGGAAAATGAAGCTCACCTTCCTCTTCTTTCCCTCTCCTTCAGTAACCTTCTATCTTGCTATCCATATACACTGTTGGGATCATATTATTTTGAGCTGTTCTTCTTTATTACTTCTGCCTCCATAAGATGACTGTTGCAGGGTATTCCATACAAAACTTTTTCTATTGGTGCTTTATTTTTCTGGACTTGACTGGGTTATGATTAAATTATAAGCATCGGGACTAGCAGGTTCACTGGAAACTTTTTGAAAGTTAGGGTGCTTTTGAATTGGCATACTAGGTGGGATATATTGGAGACACTAAATAGCTTCAGATGTCTTAAGAATTTCGGTAAAAGTTGGAATCCTAAAGTTTGATGCTTAGGAAAAGCATATTTTTTGCTGGCAGTGCAGTATATGTGCAGTGCGCTATGATTTTCTAAAGTTTGATATTTTTATTGATTGATCCCACTGGGAACTTTTCTTGATCGAGTGTCACATTTAAGCGATGAATACATTTTCTTTGAAATTCAAAGCATATGCAGATCTATGACTTGTGAGCTGATGATTGTGTGATCTCCTTAGGTGTGCAGGTGGTAGCAAGCCCAGGTGATGTAGTTAAAGTTAGAATGCAAGCAGATGGTCGTTTGATCTGTCAAGGTCTGCAGCCCAGATACCATGGCCTTAGAGATGCTTTTAGCAAGATAATTTGTGCAGAGGGTTTCGGAGGACTTTGGAAAGGGGTGTTCCCGAACATGCAAAGAGCATTTTTAGTAAACATGGGGGAATTGGCATGCTATGATCATGCAAAGCATTTAGTAATTAGAAATCAGATAGCATATGACAACATATATGCTCATACCCTAGCTTCTATAATGTCAGGCCTCTCAGCTACAACCTTGAGCTGTCCAGCTGATGTAATAAAGACAAGAATGATGAATCAAACAGCAAGTAAGGATGGTAAACTCATGTATAAAAATTCTTATGATTGTTTGGTGAAGACAGTTAAGCTGGAAGGAGCAAAGGCATTATGGAAGGGGTTCTTTCCTACATGGGCAAGGCTTGGTCCTTGGCAGTTTATGTTTTGGGTCTCTTATGAGAATTTTAGGCAGATTGCTGGCCTATCTTCTTTCTGATGTTTCAGTCTCAGAAATTTAGGCATCTTTTCTACACAAGAGATTCGTTTGATTGTTTGCTGAATACACTTTGTATTCTTTCATAATAATATATGTAGTTACAAGTTACAACTCCCTCATAATTCTGACCTTGTCAAACTTGGAGTATTTCTCATACTGGTTGTTGGACTTGATTTAAGTTCCATTTTGTAAGGCTTATTTTTGCTTCCAATAGTTTAGACTTTTCGAGTCGGGTTTGAGATGGATGCCTGCCAACCATGTCAGCAGATTCAGTTAATATCGCTGCTGGAGTATTGTTATTTAGGATAATTTGACAAAATTCATTGACAAATGCAGAAAAGTGAATTTCGAAATTAGTCCTTAACCAAATTCATCGAGTTAGGATCAATCATTCATTGACAATTGACAAATACATAAAATTAGTTTTCTAGTCATAAGTGAAACCCTGCCCATCTTCTAAAACTTGTAAATTCACTCCCATGAGAAACAGCCAACCCAATTCCAGTCCTACCATCCACCCCAAGTCCTGTATAATACAATCTCCATTGATCTTCATCTCCATCCATCTGAACCAAACATGGAGATCCAACTCCCCTGCTATCCCATCCATCCTCCTCCTTTGACGCCATATAAACCGCCTTATCGCTCACCGGCTTCCAATCCTTCAATCCATCCTCAGAAACTGCCATCCCAATACTCCTCTTCCCATCCCTGTCAACACCTTCATATGCCATCAAATAGTTCCCTACTTTCTTATCTCTTACAACACAAGCATTCAATATCCCCATTTCATCAAAACATCCCTCATTACTTGACCCTTGTCTTATAGTCTTTACCTTGCCTAGTTTCACCCACTTAATCCCATCTCTTGATCTCGCCATACCGATACTAAATTTCCCTTCTTCAGGATCAAAGGAATGATAATACATTCTCAAGTCTCCACTGCTATGAAAAACAACATGTGGAGAAGCAATGAACAAAGAATCCCATTCTCCTTTTGACCCCACATCAAATAAAGCTCCACTATGATGATCACCTTCAATTCTAGCCCAATTTCTCCCATCTTGACTTATGGCTAACCCTGGCAATGACTTGAAAACTCCCTCAAACCCGAACCCGAACCCAACCTCTTTTGCAGCATCTGTAATTTGGAGAAAGTTATCTTGTAAAAGTTCCACTTTCTCAGAGCTAAAACCAGTGTAATAAAGCCAATAAACAGCCATAGAAGCTCTAACTTTTTGACTAGACATTATCATAATCTCTGAAGGCCTAATACTTTTTATATCAAACCCCCACCAATTTTCACCACAGGTCATCACCACCCCAGTTCCGGAACTCGAATCAGCTGCAAGCTCTCCCCTCTCCCAATGCACCCCATTGCTAGAAATCGCTAACCCGGCCGAACCCGAATCCGAGTCCTTCTCAGATCTTCCATAGTACCACATATACCACCTCTCTTCCTCATCACTCAAGAATCTTTTTACTACAGGGGAACCAACAACAGCACTATCCCAACCTCCATTTTGACCAATACCAAATATTAACCCCCTGGAAGGTAATGCAGGAGGGGTAATTATTGAACTAGAATTGAATTTTGGTTGGGTTTTTTGTGTGTCAATCTCACTTGAATTAGAACCAAATTCAGCATTGGATTTTGAATTAGGATTTTCACCAATGGTGTTGTCATTCTGATTGTGAGTGTGTGGTGTTCTTGAACAAAGAGCTAAAATTAGTGAAGGGTATTTCTGGGTTTTGACAATATTGGGATATGCAATAAGAAAGTTGAGATTTTTGGTTGAAAATGGAGGATTATAGTTTATTGAATTGCTGGTTTTGGGGAAGTTGATGGATTTCATGCTGCTACTGCTCATAGTGTTTGTCACTTTGGCTGTTATGTTATGGGTGGTTGAAGAAAAATTGTGGAGGAGGATTTAAATAGTGATAAGTAAAGTACCAGTCAAATTGTGACACATCATCTCTCAAAAAGCAGACTGACTGTCACTTTTTGTGGTTCATGGAGGAGTTGCAGATCTGAAGATTTTGGTCATTTGCTCTGACATTGCCATAGTTTACTGAGTATTTGGATTGTGTGGCATTTGGAAAACCCTTCTCGTTTCCTTTCTCGTTTGAACTTATTTTGAATTTTGTAAATTTAGAATCACTGAACGTTTTCTTATTTCTACTCACATTGCGTAGTTTATTTAATTGCATATAAATGGGATATGAATATATGATGGTGCAACTATCAAAAATTCAAAATCATACGGAGTACTTCCTTTCTTTTTTGATGGAAATCAAATCATACTTTCTACCTTCAATTTGATACACTTTTACTTGTGCACTATATACCTAATTGGCCTACCAATGATGTCTTGGCCTAGTGGTTAAGACTGAGGGCCTGTGTACAATAGGTCTCAGGTTCGAATCCCCCCGCCCCCATTTGTAATTTATATTGCCTTTGTGGCTCATTCGCACCCAAAAAAAATATACCTAATTGGCCTTTTTTTTTCTAATACTATACATGCAAATGTTATTATGTACTCCATCAGTCCCTTAATACTCGCACCGTTTTGACTTGACACGCTTGCCAATACACAACTTTGACCACCAATATTTTTAACTACATATTATAAAAGTTTATTAGCAGCCCTAATTTCACTTTGACCCTAATTTCTTTCTAGTATATGAAAACAAATAATTTTGAAAAATAATTAAGAATAGTTTTTTTTTAAAAAAAAATTTGTTTTATTTATTCAATGTCTATTCAAAACAATAATAGAAACTAATGAACATAATAAAATATTTTTCTAATATTAATAAGAAACAAAGTATGTCAATGTCCTTACTAGTCATTTTACATATTAAAAATCTAACATCTATCAGCTAATTTACCAAACATTTTTACACAAACAACCAATTCAACGAACTAGTCAAACCAGCTAATACAAACAGCTAACCGCTAATAGCTAGTCAAACCAGCTAACAGCTCATAACCATACAAAACCCCAGTTTCTCGAATGGCTTCTTCAACTTCAATAAACATAAACAAAAAAATAGCTTCCTCTTTTGTGATTTCAACTTCAACCAACATATACCAGAAATAGTAATAAGTTTTAATTGTTTCAATACAACAAAACAGTAGACTGGAACTTACTAACAGAGAGATTAAAGACTATCCAAAGCCATAGTACATTACGGAATGCCGAAAGGAGTAATTTTATATAACTAAATTGGTACAATAGGAGATGAATATAGATACCTCAAGGAAAATTTTAGGCAATAAAATCTTAAATTTAGGAGAAAAGGTGAAAATGCCCGAACATCTAAAAATATAAGCTGAAGCAACAAAGAACTTGGCAGCTGTAGTATAATAGCATCCAATGATCATTTCGAAAAATATGATCTTTAATTTATACCTCTCTAACTACATCACCAAAATAAAAAAAATCAACCTGATTCATGATTCATAATTCAGCAAAAGTTATCAAGTGAATCATGCAACAACAATGACAAACCAAAGGTAAAACCATGGAGCAAAAGTAAAGAGGCAAACTCTTGTCAAGATGAAGCAGGCTGCTCTAATATTTTTTTTTATTGACTTAGATGACTTCACCAATAGTAATAGCTAACGCCCTCCAAACCTTTCCCGCATATCAGCAGCCCTTTCTTCTTTTAGCCTCATAGCTATCTCTAGTATCTGAGGATTGAAGAATCGGTCACGGACATGAGGTCGCTCCTCTGCCTGTATCTCCTTCATAGCACTAGGATACGGGTTAGGAGATGGTCTCTTCCCTAGATCATGAGCTATTTTCCTTAAACGCTTGTGTGCCTGCTTCTTGGATTTTCTCTCTCCTCGATATTCCATCTGAAAGCAAATCAAAATGTTTACTTTACATGAGTTTCGACAAAGATAATGCAGGAAAACGTACTAATAATATAGACCACATTTGACATTTATGTCAAATCATACTAACTTGACCATAAATTAGTTTTTTTTTTTTTTTGATGCAAAGCAGGACCATAGATCAAAAGAGTTAAAAGAACCTTATATTGGTTAATAATCAAGTATAATGCATTATGAATTTATGATGTGAAAATCATGTTTTTACATGATTATAAGACAAACTTCAGTTGACTACACACTAATAACGTCTGCTCCGTATAACGACAAAAATAAGTGTAAATTTTTTTTATAGTTTGATAATAAAAGTAAAATACGGCATAATTTTTACGGGCGGAAAACTGAATTTAGAGGTTAAAAAGTATATAGGTGCTCGTACATCAGCAATAGAAATAGCTTCCTCTTCTCTTACGCCATGCTCCTTCAATTCGAGCACTCGCCCAGCAAAAACACGAGCTGGAATAGGACTAAAACTGGTAAGCCTGCTCGAAAAGGAGAAAAATCATAAAACCAAACCAGAAAAAATTTAATAACTTATGCATTATATCTAACTATTTTAGAGTATCATAGCAATACTCTGCTAAGTGATACAACTGCTGGAAATATCGATCAACAGCATTACAGCCCATCCAGCAGAGAGTATACTTAATACCTTGATTCAGTGCCAAAGAATTTCTAGAGAATGACTGCAAGCCTTTTCTGTCTTTGGGTATCCAACCAGTTACTAGCCTTACTACTTCAAATACTGGTTTTAGCTATACCAGAGCAACAATTACATTTTGAATCATCTAAGTTTTAGAAGTTTCAACTTTTTAGCACAGCAGTCGTCAGATTTTGACGATTATTATCCTGCAATATCTACTACTGCTCCATATGGCAAGGCATGAGCTTATTTTAAATGATTTCTGGAGAAAACAACTAAGCACCAAGTAGCTAAAAACACAGGAAGCGTCAACTTCAAAAAGTAACAAAATTTAGGAAATTAACTTCGTGTTTTTCCTGTATACACGTTCTAACGTTGTGGCATTAACGCATTATAAATACATACAAGCTTGGTACAAACTACGAAAAATGGGTTCCATGCCATTAGTCGCGTAGCAAACAATTAAACGGAAGGTGAAAAAGGTGACTGTTAAGGAACAAAGACATACTTGATAGGATCTTCATATTTTGATTCTGGGTTCTTCTGATAGAATTTGTTGACATAAACATCTTCAGGGAGGCAAATTGGCTTGACCTTTCCATCAGAACGAGGAAACACAACAGGAGGGGCCCTAGACACCACAATTGAGAGTAATTACAATTTGAGTAATGCAGGAAAATCTGTCAAGATTCGAGACCTTCAGCGCATAAAAAGAACATGACACAGATATTACTATGTATTTCCTCCCTTTGTTTTTACTTGCAACATTTTGATTTTTACACTGTTCACATACTCTACTTTGTTTATCTGTGATGATTTATACTTAAGAAAAAACTTATTCATGTGGGATCATGTTAAATTCGCCTTAATATATATTTTCCGAACATCAACTTTTATAATTTTTACTTATTAATAGTTAAAGATATTAATTGTTCAAGTTATGCATTGACAAACGTGAAAATCGAAGTGTTGCAAGTAAAAAACAAAAAAGGGTGAAGTATGTTCTAGTTATACAAATATGGGAAAACCCAACACATCATACACTGGAAAGCCAAATTTCAAAAGTTAGGCACTGTGTTTTGTTACCTTGTTTCAGAAAAAATAAGTTTAGATAAGATAATTCAAGAAAAATAAGGGCTACCCTAGAATTTATAACTAAAATAAGTTTTGATAAATTCAAATAAGTTAAGATAAGTTCGGGAAAATAAGTGAGAATCAAGTAAATGGAACTCACCCTTAAGGAGAAAGGTCTCCAACGCTTGATGAGAACAATTCAAGAAATCAGAAAGAATAGATCAACAGCATAGCAGATTATGCTCAGCACACATTTTAGACAGTCAAACCAAATTTTGGGATCATAGAGCGGCTCATCACTTTCTAGAATCTTAAAATTAATTTCTCATATACAAAAGACTCCAGCCTATTTCAAAATCAAAATACCACATAGGAATGTAGGAAAGTCACCAAAATATTACACTTGCTTCAGGAGAGTGAAATCGTTTTTGATAATGTTTTAAAGAAGATAGTGATGCATTGACGCTCATTTAAGCTAAGGCGGGTATAGAATTCTATCAAGTACAAGTGAGAAATTCCAGCTTATACACGCAATAAACACATAATGCTGATCATTCTGTCAGCTAATGGGAGCAAAAAACTTACTACCCTGAAAGGCCGCAACACCGGAAGTCCAGAACCAGTTTTTCTTACCGCAGCTCCGGGTCAGTTTAACTAATTTGGGGTATGCTTTGGTATGCAAAATGAACACATGAAGGCAATTTACCAGACAGCTACATTCTTTTGTTAAACTTATCCAATGTAGTACCACTGTACCCATGTGCACGTTTTGAATCGTAGTTCACGGGGGGAGGGGGTCATGGACCACAATTGTCCATGAGTGAATCTCCATTTAGGTTTTGACCTCCAAACATCCAAACTCTGTGGATAATAGACTAATTGGCAATGATGATGGAGAAAATTTGAATACTACGTAGAACCAAAACTTATACCAAGTATATCATCCTATCTGATTGAAACACAAGGCAATCATTTAGACATGAATACTAGATTCAGACTTATCCACCAGGCATATAACCTAATTAAAGTATTCTTGAAAGTTGAAATAGAATGCAGGGTAATCATATGGCATAATCAAATCACCCAGAAGTAGCTTTCAGTCCCAAAAAGGATTCTTCAACTCCGAATTGGCGTCTTGATTCATCGATATACCATCAAACATGACCCATGGATACTCCAAGTTACAAGAACCTGAATCAGCTCTTAAGACTGTTGAATACAGACAGGATGGGAACTTATCTAGCCCAATTTGAGTCTCCTAGACACAAAATTAGTAGCTCTTTTTAACTGAGCCTAGTATCAAAGAGACAAAGATGCATACATTCTCCGAGATTGGGTAAGTTTCATCTCCATTAGACACTACAATTACCTAATTTCTCTTTCAGCCCTCTTGCACACAGTTCACGAGTTCAAAAGCTTCTCAAAAGTTACAAACTTAAAATGTTAAACACTCCAAAATTTCTCCGGGCACTTACGATTTCCAAAACTACGAGAACTTCACTGGATTAATTCTTAAACTCCCAAAACTAAGTCATTGATAAAAGGTGGGGAAATTTAACCTTTCTAATACTAAAAACCCAAAAATGATGAATAACAATAC
Source organism: Spinacia oleracea (assembly GCF_020520425.1). Taxonomy (NCBI): domain Eukaryota; kingdom Viridiplantae; phylum Streptophyta; class Magnoliopsida; order Caryophyllales; family Amaranthaceae; genus Spinacia; species Spinacia oleracea. The sequence continues at coordinate 101,602,599 of NC_079492.1, read as the reverse complement.
CCATCAATTGAGCAACCTAAAACTGACAAATGGGCAGTGAAGAAATGCATCAACAAGATCCAACAACATCAGCTAACAAGTAAGAAAAAGCATTCAAAAATCCAAATAATCGGCATATTAAAGCATACAATGAGATTCAATCAATCAAACCTCTTAAAAAATGTGAAAGTTGAAATTTGATACTAGGGTTTCGTATACAAAAATTAGCAACAAAATACAAATCAATTAGAAACTGGGAAATCCAAAATGCATTAAAAATAAATTAAGAAGAAGAACAGGGAAGAAAGAAACGAACTTTAGCATGGGTTTAAGCCAAAGGGGCTCAGTTTTAGCGAGACCCTTGACCAGCTTTCTGGTTTTAGTGAGCAGGTCACCCTTCATGTACGACATCCTTCTTCTCTTCCCTTTCTCTCTCCTCCCTGCGGCTGTTCTTTCTTTTGGTTTCTGTTCTTCGAGCTCTTCCGAGTCAATCAAATGGCAAAAGGCATTTCTGTAAATAAATGAAGGTTTTGTTACTGTCAAGTACATTCACGATTTCACATGCTATTTGATGTGGGCCCCTTGTACGGTTAATATTATATTTTTAGAATACATCAACAATTATGTAATATAACGTCAACCAGTAGCATTATAGAATAGGGTTGTTATCATTCGTCGCTCGCTTTTACGTATGTCGCCTATCATCTATTTAATAAATTGTCCCACTTCTCCACTCACTCACCCCCACATCCCAACTCACTCACCCGACTTACCCCATTTTCTCTCACTAAACCCACCACAACTTCTGGAAACCAATATCGTTGTCGGTGCCACCTTAGCCACCGCCACCGTTGGCCCTGCCGCCACCACCTCGATTAATTCGTATCATTGTCACTCCCTCCACTATGTGAGCTCAACCACCAACACTACCATCGTCGCAACCACCACCTCCACCAATGCTGACATCCTCGTTGGTCGGAATTGAAGCGGAATTTCGGGCGAAAACGTAAATGGACGACGACCTTCCTTCAACGTCGCCGTCGTCGGAGAAAACGTGGGAGGTAAAAATTAAACAAAAAGTTCTAGAAAAGCGAAGGAATAGGGCCAGAAATCCGATTCCAAACGTAGGAGGAATCGAATTTGTGGTCATATTCCATGGTATAGGACTGAAACCTCATTCCTCTTAAGGAAGAAATCGGATTAGCAACCCCATTCCTTGCCTAGGAGGAAATGTAAACCGGTCCAATTCCATGGAATATGGTTGTTTTTCCAATTCTTTCTAGGCACGGAATGGGGCTGAAAAATCTGATTCCATGAATTTATTTTTATTTTGTTTTTATTTGTAATTTCGACGAGATTTAACTACTTTGTAGGCTTTTGTGCAGTTGGCCTCTTTTAGTCAATTTTGTTCTGTGGCCCGAATTTTACCAAACTTTGCCCTTCGTTTGAGCGTTTGTGCGCTCAAACGTTCAGCATTCCGACGCAAATGAAAAGTAATTTGCGTGTACTGGCCTTTGGGTTTGATTGGTAAAAGCTAATGCGGATTTTGGTTAATTTTGACTTAACGAGGCTTAATTATGTGAGAATACCTTCGGCGCAATTTTGAATATGCGTTCCGTAATGGGTATTTTCAACCAGACCAACGTAATGCTTAGGGCAGATGCGTATTTTGGTCTTTCGAATTGGTTGCACGATAGACTGGACTCTCGACTTTCATATTCTGATTTGTAGGCTTAAGTGCGAGGAAAAGCAGGCATGCGCTGAAAAATAACAGCGTGCACTAGTGCAGCGCTGGCTTGGTCAGCGTTGAAGTTTCTGGCGCTGGCCATAATGGATTTTTGGTTTCCTCGTTGCAGGCGTTAGAAATTTCTGGCGCATAAAGTCTGCCCGCTGGATTTTCTAACGCTGGCCAGGGTAGGCTGTTTTATTCTGGCGTTGGGCTCCTGGTTGCGGAATTTTACTGATTCGCATCTTTAATATTATTTCGACGTTTTAGAGCGTATTCTGGAATTGAGAAAGCATTGTTGACCTTAAACTGAGCGTCTGGTTAATTAGTTTCACATAGCACATAAGAATCTACATCAAACTAACAACGAGCATGATTTCAAGCACGATGCACATTTAATTTATGCTAGTCTCTAAAGTGCAATAGGCTTGGGTGTCAAAGGGTACTGACAGGCTAAAGTCGTATCACCTAATCAAAAATAACCTAAGGTCCACTAGCTAGGTAGCAAGGGAAGTCAGGATCGAATCCACAGGGAAACAGGCGTTCTTTCTACTATCAATTAATTAATCTAGACTATTGTGAACAAGAGTTGGTTTGTGGTTTGTATGCTAAGACTACGAACGATAATTAAACAAGAATGAATCAATATATTAAGGAATCTAGGGCATAGGTTCGCCAACAAATAATAATCCAGGACATTGAACAATCACGATAATCAACAAAGTAATTAATTAGACTAGCATGCTCTCTCAAGTCGATACTAATCATAGACTTAGAATTAACGGGCTCTCGCTACGTATTAACTCTAATTCCACCTATTGACACAAGCCTAAACATCAAATTGCATCTCTCGAATCTTAATTTGATATTGCATAACTACCACAATTAAACCTGCGCAAATCTAATTGTATAGTGAAATAAACCAATCAATAGGAATCAATTACAATGCCAACAATCATAATCATTCAATCATCCCTTCATATTATTCATGGATCCCCAACCCTAGAAATTAAACTACTCAAGCATGTTGACAATAAACAAAGCAATAATTATAATTGAAAGCATTATTAAAGCAAGACAATGAATTAAAATAAGAAACAATACCTATTTGAAGAACAAAGGGAAGTGAAAGCTTGAATTTTTATTGAGAATTAAACTAAGTGTTTTTGCATAAATTAGAGAGAAAACTAGGCTAAGGAAAATAATACTAAGGTTCAATACTAGAAAATAATGTGTCCCCTAAAATTAATGAAGCCTAGTATTTATAGTTTGCCCATAAAAATAAAGAAAAACCGGAAGAAAACCGCGCCTAAAGCCTGCTGGGTTGTCGTCGCCCGGTCGGGCAGCCAACCGCCCGACGGGCGAGACGCTCGAAATCCGCCCGACGGGCGCAGGTCTGCCCGGCGGGCGGAGGGAGAAACTTTGGAAATCATCTGCACGCGCCCGGTCGGGCGCTCCTCGCCCGTCGGGCGATTGGAGATTGCTCTTGCCTGCTGCTTCGCTGGGCGCCCGGTGTGCACCGGGCGGATGTCTGCCCGTCTGGCGCCGAGTGACTGGAGGGTTCTTTGGCTTGCTCGCCCGGTGGGCGATAAGAGATCTTCCGGGCGAAAAGCTAAATATGTCCGCAACACCGAGTCTAACTTCCGGGGCTCAATCATGAACATCTAAGGCTCCCTTAAGTCGACATTGATCGTCCCGAATCCCCTCGGGATCGTGTAGTGGCCTAAATCATCTTGAAACGGGTCTAAACAGACCAATTTCTCACTAAGTAGTCCTGATACTCAAGGCACACTCAAATACACAGATTAGTACTAAAAACGGCTCCTAAGAGCTCATTTGACGCATAAAAGTACTAAGGGACGGGGGTGAAAACACTATATAAAACGCACATATCAAACCTCCCCAAGCTAGATCCTTGCTTGTCCCTAAGCAAGGAAATCATCGATGAACACAAGACCAACTTCACCCCCAACATATTTCAAAAATGAAAACATAATCCAAGGTAAAATCTAATAAGTATGCATCAATGTCAACCAATCAAATCCATTCAATCGCTAATCCACCTTAACAATCGTCACGCAAAGCGAACCACAAATGCATAATGGAATTCAAGACTAGTGCTCACACACTCGTCACTCATTTATGTGGCGGATAAAAGATGTACCCGTTCGCTCCCCTCCCAACATATAAGTGAACAATGCCCTCCCAAACTCACAACACTCGTGTGTCTAGAAAAACATACACTCAACCTAGTAGTCGACTCGGAATGCGTCATGTCATAACTTGCATTGATAAACAACTACCTTCACATTAATACAACTCTATGCACAAAGGTCGGAAGGTCTTTCAAGCTTGTAATGATAGGCTTAGGTAAGGGTGTGGTAAATTTGGGTAAAATGTGAGCTTAAAGCCTTGGCTTTGGGAAGCATAAATCCTAGCAAATCCATGATCAATCACAAATGATGACCACAACTCTCCCACTCAACACATGAATAAAACAACAAACAAACCACACTATACTTTCTTGCCTTGATTTCACAATTATAACCAATCACTCATGAAGATAAGAAATTGTAATACCAGAGTGACAAAAGCTTGAATTATTTTGAGAATAACGATTTTTTTTTCTTTTTTTTTTCAATTTCTTTTTTTTTTCTTTTTTTTTTCTTCCTTTGGAACCTTCACATTTTTTTTTATTCTCCTCATCTCATTCATTTTTCAGCTCATTTTTTTTTCAATAACAATCATGATAAGAAGAACTTCCCTTTTCAATACTCAATATGCTCAAAATGTACCACACTACAACTCCCTCGCCTCACTACTATTAGCTCCCCCAAGCTAGGCTTGGGACTAGTAACCAATGGGGCTTTCATGGGCTTGTAATATGGTTAGTCACCGAATAAAGGGCACAAGCACAACATGGGTAGAAAAAGAGGGAACAAATATATCTAAATTCATCTGAAGGTTAACTAAATAGAAAAATGCCTTCTTCCTCCACAATGTGCATGTATATGAGTCATAGAACACTACTAATAGTTGCAAACCAATACTCAAAATCAATGACACACCAGGAAGCTATCACACATCCTAACCAAGTCAACTAGTCAAGCACCAAGTCCACAAGTAGTTAGTCGGAGTTGACTCATGTTAAGGCATCAAAGCAATCGAATATCAAATCATGGCTAACACATCTACATTGCCCATCATCAAATACCAAGAATCAAAACAATTTCCGCCTGTCACGGGCACAGGGAAGCATGATATTGTATTCATCGGAACGTATTTTTGTATTTTTTTTTCAAAGCAATAAACTACTCTACAAAGCAATAACACACCAAAGAAACACACCAAAATAAAGAAATGCGGAAATAAAAGGAAAACATACCTAATATGTACAGGTAATGTGAACCCCCCCCCCCCCAAACCAAATCAGACAATGTCCTCATTGGCTCAAGGGGTACCGAACCATCATCATCATCAACAGCATCACTGATGGTCTTGGCCATCATCACCATCGCCACCTTGGCCACCTTGGCCACCATAGCCGCTACTGCCCACTCCAAACCCCCCGTAGTGGGTAGGCGTGAAGGTGCGCGCCCATGGAACCGGGGGATCCGCACCCCTCCGCGGGATAAGTAAACCAGGAAGGGTGCTGATGATCTGGGGCAATGTAGCCCTGCCTGGCATACTGATCGTGGAACGGGAACATGGTCCTCTGGTGATCAGCGGCGAACTCATGGAAGCCTAGCTCAAGTCGACCCAACCTCTCATGAATGGCCCCCAGCTCCTCTGAAGACCCATGCTCCTCCTGTGGAGCCGGACTACCTCTCTGTCCCGACCCTCTCTCTCTCTACGCCCTCCCCGCCGGAAATAGGTGCGAGGCGCGGCCTCAAGCTGTGGCTGGGGCTGGGCTAAGGGTGGTGCCTGCTCACCTACCTACAGATAATGGGACTGACCCCTCGTAAAACTGGTGAGCCCGGTAGTATCCGGTAGAGTAAAGAGAGCATTCCTCTGGAACATCCATGACATCTGACCGGGAAGAAGTTCCCCGTACTCCGAGTGCACCCTGTTAAGGCTCCCAAAATACTCTAAATCTAACAGATTTTTACCCCGGACCGCGGCATGGTCCCTCTTAGCAAAGTTTGCCACCGCTATGGCAATGTGGGTGACTAAACCCCCTAAAGCAATATCGGTCAAGTAGCGGTGGTTAGCAGTAGTGAGCAAATGCATGGCCAGGTGATGGGCCAAATTCATCCTGTATCCTTCATTTCCATCCAACAAAAACCCCCCGAGCACCTCTAACTCTGTGCTCCTCACATTCTCCTTTTGGTCCCTCCCAAAGATGGTAAAGGCCATGAATCGGAACCAAACAAAAGGGACGGGGTGTTTCACGCTAGATGCGTGCAAATGCTGCATGCTAGTGGGATTGAAATCCCCAGTCAACTTTCCCCAAACTGAACTATTAAGATGTCCCTCCCCGGGGGACCTATCATGCTCAACAGATAATCCAAATATTGCACCAAAATCTTTAATAGGCATATTAAAATCATTATTCAACAATCGAAAAGAAACTCTAGTGACATCCTTATATCCATTTTTTGTGACATTAAACGAGCTAAGGAATTCAAGAGTAAGATCCCTAAATGTCAACCGAACCATGGAAAACATGTGCTTCATGCCCACCCCATGAAATAATCTCCTAACATCCCTCTCAATACCCATATCATGCAAAGTTTTCTGACAAATAAATCGAGTAGGGACTACCTTCCGAAGCTTGAGGTGTGCAAGACGGGTTTGTTGCTCCTCACTAGTTAGAATCATGTTCGGGAAGGCCGAATCCGGTGCAAACTGAGGTGGTGGTGGTGGACGGCTTGTGGAAGCCTCCTCTTGTCTCCTTTTTGCTCCCGTGCAAGTTCTCTTTGGCCTTGAACCCATTGTTGAAGATGATTTGAGTTTTGAAGTGTTTTTGGTGAAATTGGGTTTTTTGTGGAGAGTGAGATGGAGTGAAAATTGTTTGGTGGAGGTTGAAGAGGATGTGATGAGGATGATTTTGCTGTGTGGCTTGATGAATTTGAGTGAGAGATGAGGGAGATATAGAGAGTTGAAGTTCTTAGGGTTTGGGGTTTAATGGAGTATGTGAGAGAAAGAAGAAATGATTGAGAGGAAAGTGTGAAGGAAAAGGGATGAATCGTGCCGTTTTAATCTGCTTTTCTCCTTTCGCCCGCCAGGCCAACATCCGCCCGTCGGGCGGTTGGCGACACTGCCAGTTGTTTCGACGCGCGCCCGGTCGGGCGCTTCTCGCCCGTCGGGCGGTTGGCGATCCTTCAATTTTTCATTCGACGCGCGCCCGGTCGGGCGCTTCTCGCCCGTCGGGCGTTTGGCGACTGACACACATCCTCGTAATGAGCCGCCCGTCGGGCGTCAGGATGCCCGCCGGGCGAAGAGAGATCTTGCGAGTTCTTTCGACACGCGCCCGGTCGGGCGACCTTCGCCCGACGGGCATTTTGCGACTTTGCTCCTCGCGGATTTTTCTATCTTTTCGTGCTTAGGAGCGGAACCTGTACATCATTAAACACCCAAGGACCGTAAAATACTCTCTCCTCACCACTCATGAACAAAGAGACTAGACTACAAAACACACAAAGCAAAACTAAACTATCGAAAGCAATGAAATACGGGTTGCCTCCCGCAAAGCGCTGGTTTATTCATAGGTCTCGCTCGACCTTGTTACCTTGAATATGCAGTCTATGAGGCGGAGGGGTTGAGGTGATGGACCTCAACCACTCCTACAGTAGCCCCATCATGGTACAACTTCAGACGTTGCCCGTTGACCTTGAATCGTTCACCATTCTCATTCTCTACTTCAACAGACCCAAACTTGCTTACCATAGTCACGGTGAACGGCCCAGACCACCTAGACTTAAGTTTTCCAGGAAATAACTTAAGCCTAGAGTTAAACAGTAGAACCTTGTCGCCCACCGCGAACTCTCTATGCAAAATGTGATTGTCGTGCCAATTCTTGGTCTTTTCCTTATAAATCCGGGCACTATCATAGGCTTGTAGTCGGAATTCATCGAGCTCACCCAATTGAAGTAACCGCTTCTCACCGGCTAGCTTTGCATCCATGTTGAGCTGTTTGATTGCCCAATAAGCCTTGTACTCCATTTCTACTGGTAAGTGACATGCCTTGCCATACACCAACCGATACGGGGAGGTACCAATAGGTGTCTTAAAGGCGGTTCTGTATGCCCATAGAGTATCATCTAGCTTATCACTCCAATCCTTCCCAGACTTCGCCACCACTTTCTCAAGGATAGATTTGATCTCTCGGTTGGAGACCTCAACTTGACCACTCGTCTGAGGGTGGTAGGCTAGCCCAGTGCGATGATAAACCCCATACTTGCGCAGGAGCGCATCCAGATGCTTCTCATGGATGTGTGACCCTCCATCACTGATCTAAGCGCGCGGAACCCCAAATCTAGGAAAAATGATCTTCTTGAACAGGGAAATGACTGTCTTAGCATCGTTAGTAGGTGAGGCAACGGCTTCCACCCACTTTGACACATAATCTACAGCAACAAGGATATACAAGTTACCCTTAGACGATGGGAATGGTCCCATGTAATCAATTCCCCACACATCGAAAATCTCAACCTCAAGGATCCCATTCTGTGGCATCTCATACCTCCTCGAAATAGTGCCGGCCCTCTGGCACGCATCACAAGCCATACTAAAAGCCTGTGCATCCTTGAACATAGTAGGCCAGTAAAAACCACATTGTGACAACTTAGCGTTAGTCTTTGCAGGTCCATGGTGTCCACCATAAGGCTAAGAATGACACCTACTGATAATACCTTGGACTTCCCATTCTGGAACGCAACGCTTGTACAACCCTTCAGCAGTCTCACGAAACAAATAAGGGTCATCCCAGAAATAGAACCGAACATCATGTAGGAATTTCTTCTTCTGTTGAGATGTAAGATCGGCCGGAAGAATACCCCCTACAATGTAGTTAGCAAAATCTGTAAACCATGGTGACTTACTGGCAAGTGCAAGTAAGTGATCATCCGGAAATGAGTCATCAATCGGTGTAGGCACTTTACCATCATCGTATCTCAATCTAGATAGGTGATCTGCAACAACATTCTCAACCCCTTTTTTATCGCGAATCTCCAGATCAAACTCTTGTAGCAGTAGTATCCATCGAATAAGCCTGGGCTTGGCTTCCTTCTTTGAGAGCAGATACTTAAGAGCCGCATGGTCAGTATAGACTATCACCTTGGACCCAATTAGATAGGTGCGAAACTTGTCCAAGGCATAGACTATGGCTAGAAGCTCCTTCTCAGTAGTAGCATAATTAACTTGAGCTTCATCTAAGGTCTTACTTGCATAGTAGATGGCATGTAAAACCTTTTCCTTTCTCTGACCCAAAACTGCCCCAACTGCATAGTCACTTGCATCACACATTATCTCGTACGGAAGGTCCCATTCGGGAGAACGAATGATGGGAGCCGAAATCAGTGCCTGTTTGATCCTGTCAAAAGCCTCGAGACAAGCACCAGTAAACACAAACGGGGCATCCTTGAGGAGGAGCTGGGTAAGTGGTTTAACAATTTTAGAAAAATCCTTGATAAAGCGACGATAAAACCCCGCATGACCAAGAAAACTTCTAACACCCTTCACATTAACTGGAGGGGGTAATTGTTCAATCACTTGGACCTTAGCTCGATCCACCTGAATGCCCTTATCAGATATCAAATGTCCCAAAACCACCCCTTCAGTAACCATGAAATGACACTTTTCCCAGTTCAAGACTAAATTACACTCTTCACATCTTTTCAAGACTTTAGTCAGATTTAGCAAGCAAGAATCAAAAGAAGTACCATAGACGCTAAAATCATCCATAAACACTTCCATGATAGACTCAATAAAATCAGAAAAGATACTCATCATGCAACGTTGGAAAGTAGCAGGTGCATTACATAGACCAAAAGGCATCCTACGATATGCAAAGGTACCATAGGGACAGGTGAAGGTGGTCTTTTCCTGGTCGTCTGGATGTATGAGAATTTGAAAGAAACCAAAATAACCATCCAGATAACAGAAAAACTTGTGACAGGCTAGCCTTTCTAACATTTGATCAATGAAGGGAAGGGGAAAATGGTCCTTTTTAGTAGCAACATTAAGACGCCTATAATCAATGCACATGCGCCAACGTGTGACTACCCTAGTTGGTATCAACTCATTTTTTTCATTTCTCACCACAGTTGTCCCCCCTTTCTTAGGCACTACCTGAACAGGACTCACCCACTTAGAATCAGACACAGCATACACAATACCCGCATCAAGCAATTTCATAACTTCAGCTTTTACAACATCTTGCATGACAGGGTTCAAACGACGCTGGGGTTGGATGCATGGTTTATGATTTTCATCTAGATGTATCCTATGCATACAAAAGTCAGGGCTAATACCCTTTAAATCATCAATACTGTACCCAATGGCCTTTTTGTGCCTTTTCAACACAATAAGAAGTTGGGATAACTGGTCTGCATCAAGTGCAGTACTGACGATCACAGGGAAAAGTTGTTCATCATCTAAAAATGCATATTTAAGGTTAGCAGGAAGAGGCTTAAGTTCGGGTTTCTTTACCTCTTTAACAGAACAAACCGGCCGAACTAACCTCTTCAATTTGGTGCTCTCCGGCTCAGATTCTCCACCATTAAGAGCCAACTCTAGAGCATCCACTTCAGCACTCCAAGAACTGCTATCACCTGCAGAAGACTCACAACAAAGCACTGCCTCCAAGGGATCTCTTTCGAGAACTTGGGAGACGTTATCACGAGTAATAAAATCAACCACATCTATACGATAGCATTGTTCTTCCTCTAGCATGGGACTTTTTAAGGCACTATTCAGATTAAAAGTCACCTTATCATCCCCAACAGACAAAGTCAATTTCCCACTTTTAACATCAGTGACCGCCCCTGCCGTGTGAAGGAAGGGTCTACCTAAGATTATGGGAATTTAAGAATCCTCCTACATGTCTAGTACTACAAAGTCTACAGGTATATAGAATTTACCTACTCTAACAGGGACGTCCTCTAAAACACCTAAGGGGTATTTGACAGAACGGTCGGCCATTTGTAGAGTGATATTGGTAACCTTAAGCTCACCCATATTCAGTTTAGTACAGACAGACAAAGGCATGACAGACACACTAGCACCTAAATCACATAAAGCTTTATCAATAAATACGGTGCCAATGTTACATGGGATGGAAAAACTCCCGGGGTCTTTAAGTTTAGGTGGAGACTTGTTTTGCAAATAAGCACTACATTCCTCAGTGAAAGCTACAGTCTCTACCTCACAAAAAGCATGTTTCCTGGTCATAATATCTTTCATGAATTTAGCATAAGCAGGAACCTGTAAAATTAATTCAGTAAAAGGAACCGTTACCTGCAAATTTTTGACCACTTCCAAGAATCTGCCAAACTGCTTGTCTAGCTTATTCTTGAGTTGCCGGTTTGGGAAGGGGAGTGCAATAGGTGGTACTTGAATATATGTCCCCTTCTTAACCTCAGTTGTAGCCTCATTCTCATTGACTACCTTTTCAGCTTCCTTACCATCCATAACTATCTTTGGGATTTCCTCACTGACCAGACCACTAGCAGGCACCCCAGAATCAACCTCAACCAGCATAGAAGGACCATCATAATCCCTACCACTCCTCAATGTAATTGCATTAGCAGTCTCCCTATTTTCGGGCTGTGAAGGAAATTGGCCTGGTGGCCTCCCTGCAATAGTAGTAGCCATCTGTGCCAACTGTGTATCAATGATCTTGTTGAGAGCAGTAAGAGCATCGATCTTTGCATCCTTTTCACTTAGAGATTTTTGCATTTGAAGCATCATGTTCCTCATCTCTACTAGCATAGGGTCAGGCTGTGTGGCGTGAGGTTGTGGTGGTGGGGGTGGTGTGTGTTGTCTAGGGAACCCAAGTGGTCCACTAGACTGTTGGTTGTAGTTGCTCCGTGGTTGGTAGGATTGTTGATGTGGGGGTTGGTATGGCTGTTGTGGTGGATGTTGAACTTGGTGAGGGTTCTGGATATTGTTGCTCCTGTAGGATAGTAGAGGGTTGTTTTTGTAGCCCTCGTTGTAAGAGTTGTAGAATGGGTTATTTTGTTTGTAGGATTGAAATGCGTTACACTGTTCAACAGAGCTCCTACATTACGGTGCATAATGACCAGACATTCCACAACTTTCACAAACAGTAGCAGGTTGGGCACTCATAGCAGCTACACTAGCAGGTTGGGCAGATTGAGTATTGGCTGCTTGCATATTATCAAACTTATAGTGTAGAGCAGTCAATTGGGCAGTTAATTGTTCAATGGAATTTAAATCATGCTTACCACCCCTATTAGATAGACCTCTAGGATTTCCATACTGGGCATTGTGAATGGATATCTCCTCAATCACCTCCATAGCTCTGGGCACCTCAAGTTGCATGAACCTCCCACTGGCAGCCGAATCTAACAAACATCTAGACTCATTGCCCAGACCATTATAAAACTGCTGAATCAAGAACCAATCTTCCAAACTATGGTGGGGGCACTCTCTTTGCAAATCCTTGAATCTCTCCCAGACCTCGAACAAACTCTCATCTGCTTGTTGTGAGATCCCCAATATCTGACCCCTTAGACGAGCTGTTTTCTCAGGTGGAAAATATTTAACATAAAAAGAAAGAGCCAAGGATTCCCAATTAGTGATTTTCAAAGCCGCCCGATTCAACCCATTAATCCACAATTTAGCTTTCCCACTCAAAGAGAACGGGAAAAGTATCTCCATAGTCTGTTCCGGAGTCAATCCCTTTTTCTTGATGGTGGAACAATATTGGATGAAGGACTGTATGTGAAGATTCGGATCTTCACCTGGTTCCCCACCGTATTGGCGTCTCTCAATCATGTTAATCAATGCAGGTTCGATCTTGAAGGTCTCAGCTGCAATAGAAGGCATGATTGCCTTTGGTAGCACGGACAGACTTGGCTTAGAATAGTCTGTAAGCCGTGGGGTAGGTGGCGGTAGCAGATTTTCGTCACCCATCTCTATCTCTGAAACTGAATCTGTATCTGAAGGAAAAAGATCGCCAATATTATGATCAGAATCAGAGTAATTCCCACACTGTGCAATGAAAGTTCTTCGTCTACGAAAGGTTCTTTCGGGCTCAAGATCGAATGGAGTAAGATTACTAGTACCTACGGTCCTGGGCATAGACAAAGACTACAAAATAATGTGAGATCCGGTCTCAAGGAACGTGAGTTCCTTGAGTAGTAACAGACAATAATCTAGGATAAGCAATCAACAACAGAAAATAAAACTGTTTCCCCGGCAATGGCGCCAAATTTTGACAGGCTAAAGTCGTATCACCTAATCAAAAATAACCTAAGGTCCACTAGCTAGGTAGCAAGGGAAGCCAGGATCGAATCCACAGGGAAACAGGCGTTCTTTCTACTATCAATTAATTAATCTAGACTATTGTGAACAAGAGTTGGTTGGTGGTTTGTATGCTAAGACTACGAACGATAATTAAACAAGAATGAATCAATATATTAAGGAATCTAGGGCATAGGTTCGCCAACAAATAATAATCCAGGACATTGAACAATCACGATAATCAACAAAGTAATTAATTAGACTAGCATGCTCTCTCAAGTCGATACTAATCATAGACTTAGAATTAATGGGCTCTCGCTACGTATTAACTCTAATTCCACCTATTGACACAAGCCTAAACATCAAATTGCATCTCTCGAATCTTAATTTGATATTGCATAACTACCACAATTAAACCTGCGCAAATCTAATTGTATAGTGAAATAAACCAATCAATAGGAATCAATTACAATGCCAACAATCATAATCATTCAATCATCCCTTCATATTATTCATGGATCCCCAACCTTAGAAATTAAACTACTCAAGCATGTTGACAATAAACAAAGCAATAATCATAATTGAAAGCATTATTAAAGCAAGACAATGAATTAAAATAAGAAACAATACCTATTTGAAGAACAAAGGGAAGTGAAAGCTTGAATTTTTATTGAGAATTAAACTAAGTGTTTTTGCATAAATTAGAGAGAAAACTAGGCTAAGGAAAATAATACTAAGGTTCAATACTAGAAAATAATGTGTCCCCTAAAATTAATGAAGCCTAGTATTTATAGTTTGCCCATAAAAATAAAGAAAAACCGGAAGAAAACCGCGCCTAAAGCCTGTTGGGTTGTCGTCGCCCGGTCGGGCAGCCAACCGCCCGACGGGCGAGACGCTCGAAATCCGCCCAACGGGCGCAGGTCTGCCCGGCGGGCGGAGGGAGAAACTTTGGAAATCATCTACACGCGCCCGGTCGGGCGCTCCTCGCCCGTCGGGCGATTGGAGATTGCTCTTGCCTGCTGCTTCGCTGGGCGCCCGGTGTGCACCGGGCGGATGTCTGCCCGTCTGGCGTCGAGTGACTGGAGGGTTCTTTGGCTTGCTCGCCCGGTGGGCGATGGGAGATCTTCCGGGCGAAAAGCGAAATATGTCCGCAACACCGAGTCTAACTTCTGGGGCTCAATCATGAACATCTAAGGCTCCCTTAAGTCGACATTGATCGTCCCGAATCCCCTCGGGATCGTGTAGTGGCCTAAATCATCTTGAAACGGGTCTAAACAGACCAATTTCTCACTAAGTAGTCCTGAAACTCAAGGCACACTCAAATACACAGATTAGTACTAAAAACGGCTCCTAAGAGCTCATTTGACGCATAAAAGTACTAAGGGACGGGGGTGAAAACACTATATAAAACGCACATATCACGTACCAAGCTTATCGCCAATCCCCTAATAGGCCCTTGTCAGAGTAGCCAGGTTCATGAAGAATTTTATCAAGACCAATCCGGTACGTGCTGGAGTGGCATATACCGTGAATGGACCTAGGAGATAAGCGGTTCGATTTTGGTGGATGTGCTACATTGCGAATACATTGAGTGGATAACATTCGAAGCGTGTGCACCCCCGGGCTGATAGGTGTCCTTAGTATGGACTTCTGAGATGAAACATGCTGAGGAAGCCGAGATTCGGTATGCGTTTCTGTCGCGATCATTCGTCACATTGAATATTCAGGTCGTCCCAACTTAATAAGGAAATAATTGTGGCGTAGCGTTCGATTTCTGCTATACGGCTTCCTCATCGACGCACTACTTGCACAGATTATTTCAATATTGTCCCTAGCAGAGTCGCCACTGTGAGGGGGTCGAAAAATACGATGGGGCGCCTCTAAAAGAGTATACGACCCACACGACTTTTCCCCTCTGGATGTGGCAAGCATATTAAGTAAATAGGAACTAACTGTGGGGGTTAGCCTCTTTTTACTAGTCTGTAGGAGTCTCCATTCAGTTTAAGAAAACTGACAAAACCCGATTATCGTGATATGCCTGGAGTGCAAACATATTTGACTCACAACGACCATAGGTTCCCTTGTGATCCTTGGTGTGGAGATCTCTCAACGTACATCCAGCGGAGCAAAGATTGAGAATTTGGGGGACGTTTACTAATACGGGGAGTGCCCAACATTAGCCCACGCGACGCAGTCCTTACTAGTTCAATTGTGACGACGATGGGACATGCGTTATGATACATTACTACTCTGGATTGATTTTAATGCACAAATATTACTAAACAGATGTCAAAACGCTAATTTAGGTTAATTCAAGGTGCTTAGCAATAAACCGGTTTCTCCAAGGATTATCTGATTTAGGCGTGAATAATATAACAAATTAAAGTGAATAGATTTATATAGTGATGAAAGCTGTAAAATATAGATGCAGGTTACAGTATAGCGTAGGCTATACTGCGGTTCTTAGGAACACCTACCACTTTACTTTGCTAGCTTTCCGTTTGGCCTTCGAACTTTCCAACGACTGACTGACTTGGGAACGGGATTCTTCCAGAGTTTTTGTATGTTTTAGGCTTAAGGATTGGGTTAAAACTTCGGCAGTACTTCAGCAGTATTTGGACTAGTTCAGGTGGTCGTGCGGGCAGGGTCTGCTTAACAGAGTGTTAATGTGGCAGACAGCACGAACGGGACAGAGAAAAGCTTCGGTCAATACTCAAGCTTAGGGTTTTAGGCTAGGAATGTGTATTATTTTCCGAAATTGTGTTATTTTTCGGAATTCAGAGCCCCTATTTATAGTAAAATAGGCCAGAATAAGATAAATCTGAGGAATGTGAGTTTTTCGACTGAGATCTGTACAGCGCTAGAAATATCCAGCGCTTGGATCAGGAGCGTTGTTATTTTCTAGCGTTTCACATGCTCAGTGCCAGATGTGTTTTGTGAAACAAATTGCAGCGCCGGAAAAAAAAATGGCGCTTTGGATTTGTGCGCTGGAATATTGTGGCGCGTACGCGCTAGAATTTTCTAGCGCTGGTGTTTTACTTCACTTTTCCAGTCTTATCGGTTTTTACCCGAATCTCAGTCACGCTTTCTATCCTTTAGAATATAAGTTGGGATGCAACTCTTAGCCTTTACCCAACGATAAATCGTAATGCGATTTAAACACTCAGATATTTTATCTTATACAGTTTCCATTTTGGGCAGTGTTCAGGCATAGCAGTTACTAATAAATAGTAGTTTCTAAAAATGGAAATACGATTTACGGGATCATCGGTCAGTCATGGATCGTTCGTGGCATATTTGGGAAAGCTTAGTCAAGCGGTGTTTGGTTTCATCATCGAACACACTGTATGTAGGCTTCTACACTAGAATAGTTCGTTAATGAGTCTTCGGCACACTGCTTTGTTTCTGTTTTAGGTACGGCTGGGGACGATGGAAACGAGTAGTGACGAGGATTTCATTTTAGCAATGTTCACCTAGTTAATGTTTAAATTATAATAACTCTAGTGAAGACTCTTTAGTAAGTTATGAAAGTTACTTTATTAAGGAAATAAAAGAATAATTATATTATTGTGGATATTTAAATTAATTATTATGATGTTACCTTGTAATTCCCAAGAGGGAGTTACGACAATAATGTCCAGACCGAATTAGGTTAATTCCGTTGCTTAATTACTTGAATTAGAGGTCGGGCGTTACAAAAACCACCATCCCGCCACTACTAGAAGACCAAACCAGGGCATCATAAACCAATCTCTGAAGCAAATTGGGTTAATATCATGCTGATTAAAGATGGGTTTTCCAGAAATTTGTTGTTGGGTTTCAAATGAATTCATTTTGATGGAGCTTGAAGGAATAATTGAAGATTGAAGCGGGGATTGAGACACGACTGTGTTACTAAGATTGAGGAGATGACAATAGGGTGAACGAGTTTGGAAATTGTTAAAAGAACTGAAATTGAAATTGGATTTCATATGAATTTTTTGTTGAGGAGAGAAAATGAAAATTAAATGGCGTAATTGAAATTAGAATTGGGTTTGATGGGAATTTTTGGTGGTGGCCTGTGGCCGGCTTGTTGTTGGACGATGTTGGAGAAGGCTTTATGGAAGCCATGGAGGAAAGGGAAGAGGCAAGAAGGAAAGAAAGAAAAGAAAGAAAGAAAGGAAAGACAGAGAGGAAAAAGACATGGGCTAATTAGGGATTTAATGAGTGGATTAATGGGTTAATTAGATTGTAATTGGGTTGATAAGGGATTGATGATATTATTATGGTATTTGGGGTATTAAATTTTATTTTAGGGGTATTTTATGTATTATTGAAAGTCGAGGGACATGTGGTACTGGTGAATAACTAAGGGGTATTTCATGAAAAAACCGTAAAAAGTATCAGCGGGTCCGCTTTGATGCAGTAAGGACCACAATAGCTATTAGCTAAGAGCATCAATACTGAGGGACTCTTAGCCCACTCTTAAGGAGAGAGAATTTTTTAGAGCAAGCTCTTAACAAATTTGGGGTAGCTCTTAGCCCACTCTTATTTAGAGGTTGATGATGACATCCTCTAAATAAGAGGTAGCTCTTAGAAATTAAGAGGGGGTGAGGTGGAATGTTGATTGGTATTATGTTTGCCTTTTGACATTTTTATTACAAAATTAAAATATAGTAAAGTTATCTAAGAGTTAATGTATAAGAGTTAGTGTATTTCTTGTATTTTTTTGGTACCCAACTCTTATTAAGGGGTCGTCTGGAATGAGAGTAAAAGAGGGAGAATATTAAAGGAGTAATTATTCTGGGTATTTTTAATGTTTGGATAGAGGAAGAAAATTCATGGAGTAATCTATTCCCTTATTTAGGGGGTAAATAATCTCTAGGATAATACTTCCTCCACCTCTCTCTCATCTCAGTTGTTTTCTCTCTTCGCCATCATCAAACGTGTCCACAACAATCACCTCCACCAGTTTGCCACCACCGTCGCTGTCATATTTCCACCGTTATTGTCGTCATCATTGCCAGCTTGTCGTTGTTGTCATCACCGCCTTGCCACCGCCGTCATCAACACCCGTTGCCGACGCCATTTTAACATCCATCACACCACCAATTTGTCGCCGCCATCGATTAATGATCATTAAAGGCACTTGTTTAGGCCCTCAATTCACTAAATTATGAATTGGATTCGTCAATCACAACCTCCATCACCACCTACGACTCTCCCTTGCTTTTTCATTCAAATTGAGTTTTGTAGATCTATAAAATTTTGTGAGGAAATTGGGAAAACAACTTCTACCATTGAGATTAGACTCGAATTTCGTGCTTGTTGATGTTAGTAACATCCAAAAACACTAATGAGCCAAACCTTAGAAATGAACAATTACCTTCTAAATAATTTACCCAATATCATCTACTCCCTCATTTATCCCCTTTAAAATGTTTTTCAATCCAAGCAACCCCTAAGAGTGATGATGAGGTGGATTAGGAGAGAGACTAAGAGGGGAGAAATAAGAGTCATCATAAGTTTAGCCAAGGCTTTTCATAAGTTTTTGAGTGGACCAAAAGCAAAATCATTTCCAATGTCAACTCATGAGCATTTCAAGGGTGCATTTTATGTTTTCCCTCTCTGCTTACAAGAACTCAATTCAAATGCATCAGTCTATCGTATCAAATGCACCAGTCTATCGTATCAAATACATCAGTCTATCATATCATGCTTGGCCATGTTTACACGGGATAGTACATACACAATACACCAACCGAAATGGCAACAATATACATTGGTCACAAGCGTTTTAATGTAACAATACATTCACCAAAATAATTTAACACCGACTAGTATTTCAACTACCTAATCTGATCTATAGCTCTTCACTGCCATCAACTACCTTAAGACCCCAACTAATATCCTCGCAATGCCTTACATGAGGTACAAGCTTACCAGTATCAATACCTGTTTTTGCTTTGCAATCCCAGAAGGGAGGAGCGTGGAAACAAGGCTCGATAGACATGGCTCGGCCACAAGCTGGGTTCGGGGTTTTCTTGTCCTCTGGCTTGTACAAAATCCACGGTTTCAACCCTCCGAAACCTTGAGCGACATACCCGAAAGTCGACCACGCGCTTGTCACCAATTTATCGCTCAAACTTAAAAGATACATTTCTGCCAAGGCTTTCCTGTTATGATTCTTCTTGTGTGATTGCTGAAACCCTTCATGACTTGGCTGGTAAAATCCAACCGCTTCTCCAGTAACAGTTGGATGTTCCCAATATAATTCTCTCAGAGAATCGCTGTAACCCGCATCCAACGATGTAACAAGAACCGCTATGGACCTCGGGTTCT
The DNA here is from genome assembly GCF_020520425.1 of Spinacia oleracea. NCBI lineage: Eukaryota > Viridiplantae > Streptophyta > Magnoliopsida > Caryophyllales > Amaranthaceae > Spinacia > Spinacia oleracea. The sequence goes on along the minus strand of NC_079492.1, from coordinate 101,583,143 downwards.
TCGATAAACCGAAAGCTAAATTATCCCTGTCAACTTCCGGGAGTAATTTCTCCTTTGATATGCAGGACAGAATTTGGTCATTTACATGCTGGAATGGACCTGGCCCCTCCTCAAATGTCCTGATTTGGATTCCAATCCTCTCATCTGCCCTGGCTAAGTAAGCATTATAATACCTTGTAATCAACCCCCAAACTTCATTTGTTGGGTGGAGAAGATAGCGGCCAAGGTGGTGAAAAATGGTTACTTTTTCAGGAAACAGTTTAAACAGTTCTTGCTCAAATGACGGGATCAAATAAAGGGAAGGGACAAAGTAGTTGTCACTTCTCATTATCAACCATGGAACTTTGTCAAGAAGAGTTTGGTCTTCATCACAGAAGAAAAGCTTGTCATGGTCATTATAGTCATGACCCAAATGAAGATACAAATACGGTGGTACGGCTGGTACCTCTTCTGCTGAGGCATTTAGAAGATTCTTTTTCAGCATAAACCCATGGCATCTGGAAGATTTCTGGTTAAAACCATTGAATTTATTGTTTAATGGGAAGTCGTGAGGTAAAAACCATGAGGTATCAGGAAACGGCTCACAGAATAGATCAGTCATGTCAGTTCCTGGGTCAATGAGCAGGATCCGGTTTGAGAGAAGAGCATAAAGAAAAGCTGCACTCACTGTCAAAATTCTGTTTCCCAAGCCACTAAATGATATCCACACAACATAGTTACATTCCGTAGGCACAGCACTTTGGTTGCCAGATTTAAGTTGACTCAGAGCCTCGTTGTACGCTTGAGTACCGGGTCCACAGCGTCTGTGTTGCTCTTCATACTTCCGTAGTCTAGATATAAGATAACTCGGAGGCTTAAAAGGTGATGCTTTCCGATACATGAACGACTGGTATCTGCTTAAACAGGATGCTACATCAAATCCAGATGGAAGAAGTCCACCAAGCAATTTGTCATCAGCCCCTTCAACATGTTCTGTAAAAAATTCAGTGACTCTAGATAAGCAGAAGAAAGTCTGAGATTACGTTCTTTCTAAATGCAACAATGCATAACCTGGTTATCCATAGGTAATAGCAGAATGCATGAAGTTTATTACTTGAGTGAAGCATGGCATCATTTTTAGCAAATAAAGATCTCATGTTTTGAACGAAAGCAACCTTTCAAAGAGTGGCATCACGGAAAGTGGAGCAAGACAACCAACTGGCATAAAGATAGATGCATTTGCGTCAACAAAAAGAAGAGACCAATTGATATGCAGAGAATGCAGTAGCAGTGGGAATTCATTAAACTGTAAACTATCCTCTGCTTACATTCCGGACCTTTTCGAATCTAATGACAAGAACATAGGAATCCTACACTTACAGATACAGGTGTGACATTACCAGCAGGGGCAGGCCAAGCTTATATGATCCCTGCTTGGATCGGTGCTCTGAAGTGGGAAAATCAATCTGGTCTATAATGATACTTCCATATGCAATGAAGACGGGTCATGATCCAGTCTTCATTTCAGAGTCAGAATTATGAAATTCTACGGCTCGAATCCTTAGTGTTCTCTTCTTTGTTACCAGAAATTCTCTATGGGCTGAATTGAAATCCTTTAAAAGCTGCTGAAACCCTCACTTTAAATCACGGTGCCTGTTTATTGGCATGCCTTATGGAAATACAGGCTTGAAGGTGGGCTGGATTGACATCCTTTAAGACTGTGTTTGGGAACTCACATTCATTTCAAATGAAAGTTCAATTTTGGAATTACAAATGACAGATGACAAATTACAATTCCAATTTCTGTTTGGAAAAGCACTAAAATTTGATTTCTGGAATTTGGATTTTACTAAATTATTTACCCAACCTCAACCCCTTCTCTCTCTCCTCCCAGCAAACCCCTTCAATTTCCATATCCCTCCTCCCAGCAAACCCCTTCTCTCTCTCCTAAGTTGTGCTTGGAATTGGGTCAATTCTAGATTACAAATTCTTCACCATCCAAACACTTGAATTGCACAATTCTAGAATTCCAAATGATTGAAATTCGAGTTACCTAACACACCATAAGTGAAATCATGCAACTGTATTGAACGTGATCCAGCAGATCGATGGTGGTAAAGTTTCAGTTTAAATCTAAGGCTTATATCTTCTATATTGGTCATATTGGACTGCAAATATCAATCACCAAGGATAACTATAAAACCGGGAAGCTTGGTGATCAAACTACCATCATCATCACTTCCCTTTCGATATATATTGAGCCTTTTCAATATGAAACGCGAACAATGACCTTTCGATACATATTGAGCAACTTGATCATTGAACTAAGTCCGAAGCCGAAAAGAAAATTTCGACTCCACCATTCAAACTAAGGTGGTACAAACATATCATGCACTAGAGAAAGAGAATCCATGGACACAGAGCAATTTCTTCTAGATATCAAACCAAGTTGCATCGCAGCCCACAAGTTCAAGTGGAATCATATCATACAATTGCATTCTAAAAAATGAAAATGATCATTTAATTAAAAACACTTATTATCCACATTTTGGATTTACATACATTACTGAAATCCCCATCCAAAAAAATCAACAAAGATCTAAAACCCCAAAAAGGAAAGTCAACTCTGACAAAAACCAAAGTTCATTCAATCACAATCAGATCAAATCAACGAATCAAAGCCACAATACCCAATTATTAAAATTGACAATAATTAGAGAAAAAAGAGAGAAACTTTACCAAATGATTGCGAATTGATTTGTGAGGATTTGGGATCTAAAACCCTAGCATCGGCAAAAGGGGATGAACGATGATCCGAATGGGGGTTGCGATAAATGAGAGAGAAGGTGATCAAAACAGGTAAGATGATGAGAAGAGCAGCGAAGGTTTTGGTGAAATTTGCAGCAATGAAATTGAAGGAAACCATAGGTCGAGCTGCTTGACCTGGAGAAGCATCAATGGCGTCGGAGATTTGGGGTTTCGAAGGTGAAAATCGCTTTCTTAACTCATTGAGATCCATGAAAACCATTTCCTTTTTTAGGCAATCTCTCTCTCTTATTCGTACATTTTAGGCACCGACTCCATTTCTGGGAGGACAGCTACTCCACTACTTGTACAGTCGTACTAAAACTACAGATTTTTGAAAACTCTAACATATAGGGACAAAGAGGGCTAAATATCTCAAAATACTGGCCTTACCTGTACGCGATGCGTGGGAAATTAAATGTAAAATAAATCTGTGATACTACATGTATTTTATAACATCAATGAATAAGTAAGCGGAAATTTATTTCGCAAAGACATTATTTATGTAGCAAACATCGAAATAGTTTAACAAAAGTAATACTCCTTTCGTATTTTAAAAAGAGATAAACTTTAGCCGGCACATAATTTTAGGAGAGTGAATTGAATTTATTAAAATAAGATCAAAGTGGGATAGTGGGTGAATCATTTATCCTCAATTCTTATATGAGACCAGTCACACCATCAACTTGATGGTGTGACATGTTCACACTTATAAATAAACCCAACGCGTTTAAAGGCATAAAACAAAGTAACATCGGCATAGAAAATAAAGTAACATGAGTATAGAAAATAAAGTAACATCAACATAGAAAATAAAGTAACATCAGTATATACAAGGAAACTCTAACATGAAATTGAAAAAATTGCAATAAAACAAAAAAAAGTAACCGCGAATACAAGGTATAAGTAACATCAGCATAGAAATTCAAGTAACACCAGTTTATACAAGGAACCTCTAACATGAAATTGAAGAAAATGCAATAACTAAAAGTAACATCAGCATAAAAGGTCAAGTAACACCAGTCTATACAAGGAATCTCGAACATGAAATTCAAGAAAATGTAGTAAACACAAGAAAATAACACACGAATACAACGTACAAGTAACATCATCTTAGAAAGTCAAGTAACACCGATCTATACAAGGAACCTCTTACATGAAACTGCAATAAAACAAAAAAAGTAACCGCGAATACAAGGTATAAGTAACATCAGCATAGTAATTCAAGTAACACCAGTTTATACAAGGAACTTCTAACATGAAATTGAAGAAAATGCAATAACTAAAAGTAACATCAGCATAAAAGATCAAGTAACACCGGTCTATACAAGGAACCTCGAACATGAAATTCAAGAAAATGTAGTAAACGCAAGAAAATAACAGCGAATACAACGTACAAGTAACATCATAGAAAGTCAAGTAACACTAGTCTATACAAGGAACCTTTTACATGAAACTGCAATAAAATAAGAAAAATAATGACGAATACAATGTATAAGTAACACCAGCATATAGTATCAAGTAACACTCGTCTATACAAGAAACCTCTAACATGAAATTCAAGAAACTGCAGTAAAACAGAAAAAAAGTAACGGCGAATACAATGTATAAGTAACACCAGCATAGAAGTCAAGTAACACTCGTTTATAACTTTCTCCATATTAATTGCGTGCGTCACACCATCAAGTTGATGGTGTGACTGGTCACACATGAGACGCACTGATCATTTATTATAGTTAAAAGATGATGTGGGTAAGTGTGGAGAACACAAGAAAGAGAGAAATATTTAAAAGTGGGAAATGGAGACCAAAATATGTCAAAAAGGAAAATGTATCTCTTTTTAAAATACAACCGTTTAAGGAAAGTGTATCTCTTTTTAAAATACGAAGGGAGTACCAAATTAAAATACAGCCGTTTAAGGAAAGTGTATCTCTTACAGTTTGATGTTAAGCACGGGATCATCAGTATCAGTGGCAAGAAACTTAGTGATCTAGATAGAGAATGGTTATTAGCTTTGTAATCATTCTAGTCTTTTTTTATTCATTGTGTTGAATCTGCTGGTTTGTTCAAGGTTGGCCTTTGGGGTGTTTCCTTTGGTCTATCCTGTCTAGGTTGTAATACTGTTTTTTGAGCTATAATATATTTCTCCTTACTTACCAAAAAAAAAATTAGATTAGATGAAGTGATAGACTTACATTGGAGAGAGAGAGAGATATTGGAAAATTGATGAATCTAAAATTGTAATTTAATTGAACAAGATCAAATAAAAAAATAAATTACTCATGAGATGAAGAACATGAGATAAAATCTAATGGGTAATCAAAATTGCCATTCAACAGGAGAGGAAAATGGGGAGAGTAAACATATAAGTATTTGGGTGAAAGAATGAGAACTGATAGGACACTGTGAGAGCCAAAGAGATGAAACGGCGTGAATTCGTGACGGGACATTCTGGTTTTGATGGAATTGACAGGAAATAACTGTAAACTCTTCTCTTTTTTAAAATAAAAAATAAATTAAAAAATGTAATGAAATTTTAATTTTCAGGAGGGGGACATGTGGCTCTCCAACTTCTCCGCTATTAAATATTAGAATAGATGTGCAGGAGATATATTGGATGAATATATGGAGGAGATTCTCTCTTCTTCCATAACTGACAAGACAATAAAAATCATATTCACCTCTTTATGCTAGAATAACTCCCCTCACCTTAATTGTTGTCATTTCTATTTCTATAATATCGGAAGTTTATTTTTTGATTAATTAGTATGACAAAACTGCCATATATACAAGCGTACAACAGTGTAACGTACAAGAATGTAATTAGCATACAATCAAGTAATTGAGCTACAATTACGTAACTGAATTGTTACATTTACTTACAAAATAAATATAAAGACTTTTGGCTTTCTAATATATTCTATCATAAATGCTATCAACACTTATTATTCGAGTATGTAGATCGAATTGATGGAAAAAAATGATATGATGTATGCAAATAAAGGAGAGGGAGAGGGAGAGAAATATTGCGGATGTGCAACAATGAAGTTCCGAGAGAAATATCTAGGCCAAGGTCATCCTGATGCGTCAAAATTGAAGGAAATAATGCCCTTGGTCCAAGTATGCATTCTATGTTAAGTCTAATAAGTGCGGTTCAGTATTAATTAACAAGTTAATAATTCAGTGAGATCAAGTGAGCTGAATGCCTAGCTAGAGGCCGCTTCAGTTCAAGTGGAATTAATGATATTAATCCACAGCTTACTCTTGACTGAACCCGTAGGGTCACACAAATAGTACGTAAACGGATCAAGTATTTAAATGGCATTAAATACTCTATCTATGGATATTCGGAATCGACGGATCTTGGTTTCAGTGGGAGCTGAGATCGTCACAAGCAAGAAATGAATACTCCGGAAACGATGATATTGCCGGAAACGGAAATATGGATCGTATCGGAAATATAAATATTATCCAAGTCGTAGATGTTGCCGGAAACGGAAACATGGTACGTATCGGAAAATATTATCGGAAATGGAAATATTGCCGGAATCGGAAACATTCCCGGAAACAGAAATATTGTCAGAATCGGAAATATTATCGGAATCGGAAAATAATTCCGGAAACGGAAATATTAAATATTTGTTCGAAACGGAAATTAATTCCGGAATCGGAAATATTAAATATTGTTCGTATCGGAAATGAATTCCGGAACCGGGAATTTAATCGGAAGCGTATCGTACGAATAAGCATCGGACGAGGCCTGCCGGACGAGGCATGCCGGACGAGGGCCCAGCACGAAGCCAGACCATCGCCCAGCAAGCCAAGCGCGCCACACGAACAGCCAAAGCCACGCCAGACCCAGCGCAAGGCCAGGCCCAGCAGGCCATGGCAGCGCGCGCAGCAATGGGCTGCGAGCTGTGCTGCTGCTCGCGTGGGCTTGCGGCTCGCGTGGGCCGAGCGGCCGTGTGGGCTGTGCGCGGGCATGGCCTGCACGCTCGTGGGTCATGCTCGTGTAGAGTTTGTGTTCACATACGAAACCTAAATTGTATAGGATTTGTTTGATGATTAAATTCCTAATCCTAAAAGGATAAAATTAATTAGTTAGAGTCCTACTAGGATTCTAGTTTAACTAATTAGTATCCTAATAGGATTCCAGTTCTTTTTTCATACCTCTATAAATAAGGGCCTAAGGTCATTATTTGCAGGAACGATTGAAGTATTCAAATGGTAAGTTTTTGAAATAAAAATCAGCCATACACTTGCAAACACATAGCCGAAATTCCTAGTAACCTTAAGGGCGATTCTAGTTGGTCTAACTTGAGGCGGATCCGAACGTACTGTGGACTATCTACGGAGGGACGACATTTGTAGTCCTAAAGACTTGTTCTTGTTCGGTTCGGGCGCAGCTAGGGAAGGCATGCTACAACATGTATGCATCTATACTATGCTAAATGATTATGTGTAAATAATATGCTTTCCTGGCTTTATGGTTTTTCCGCATGATTTATGAACTGTCATATGTATCATAACCTAACAAAAATTCCTACTCTCGCAAGCCTCCACCTCGACTAAAATAGTGGTCGGAGAAAATGAGAAATGACTCCTTAAACAAAGCCTTTCGGAACTTCATCCACACACAGAAAAATCCTTGGCAGTTCATTAAGTTATTCAACAAGGAAATAGAAGTCCACGCTCAACAAACTGGATCATTAGACTCTCTGCCTCTTTAATTTTTCCATCTATGATTTTAGTTTGTGTATAATCTCGCACGCATTGCGTGCAAGACTAGTAATATTGTAAACCAAGCAAATGTATGCATTTTAGTCATTTTAAGCCCATGCCTCATACCTAAATTTCGCGAACCAAACGCCTTCTAAGTAGGAATGACAATGGATCGGACTCGGGTCATCCACATCCATTCATGCGGTAACTTTACTTACATAGAACTTGTATTTTTTTTTTAATTCTAAAATAAATTAGAAATCCTATTTCTCATTTACCAAAATCTAATGATTTTCTAATAAATTACAAATATACGCGCTTTAATTAAATATATTAGATTAAATTGGGAACTTCCTTTTAAAAATAAGTTATGTACGAAAAATAATACACTTTGAAATAATTTGGATTCGGATTCGGACTCGGACTCGGAATTTTTCCTTCGGATCGGGTCGGACTCGGATATGATTTCCATCCCTACTTCTAAGGGGCTTTTGTTTCGCACACTGGTATGGGGTTGGAATCAAGAATGATATCTAGGTGGTATAGATTTGGAACTTGATTCTTAATACCATGTGTTTGGTTCAGTTTAAGGATGAGTGTTTTTTTATTTGATACCTAGAGTAAAGGTATGAGTCATACCCACCTCTCCCCTAAGTTTCTAAACCCCATATATTGTGTGTTTGAGGTACGAGTTTGAAACTCTTAAATTTTTCAAACAAACACATAATTGCCCTGTTTGGCAATAGGCTGTTGGTTGTTGGCTGTTGGCTGTCGGCTGTTTTACTTGGTTGGTTTGACTAGATGTTCAAGTTGGCTGCTTTTGTTAGCTTTTTGACTATGAATTGGTTACAAATATGTTTGGTAAAATCAGTTGTTGGCTGTTGGCTGTAGCTATGTAAAATGACATTTAAGGACATTTAATGTCTTTTTTTAATTTTTAATACATACTCTGTATTATGTACGGAGTAAAACGTAATAACAAATAAATTAAATATACATTAAAAATAAATTACTTTATGCAGTAGTATTAGTAGAATATTATTTTAACTAATAACTAATAATTAATTGTTACTAATTAATAAATACTAATTACTTATTAATTAATAATTAATTGTTACTAATTAATAAATACTAATTAATAATTAATAATTAATAATTAATAATCAATAATCAATAATCAATAATCAATAATCAAAAATCAATAATCAATAATCAATAATCAATAATTAATTATTAATTATTACTAATTATTAATTAATAATTACTTATTAGTTATTAGTTATTAGTTATTAGTTCTTAGTTGTTAGTTGTTATTAGTTATTAGTTATTAGTTATTAATTATTAATTATTAATTATTAATGGGAGTATTAAATGATTAATTATTACTCCCTCCGTCTCTTTTTGTTCTTTACGTTTGGTATTTTTCACGCTTTTTAAGGATTAATTAATTTGCATCGAGATTCCTCAACTTTTTTATTTAAACAAGATAAATTACGTTTATTTATAATGTTTTCACTTTTATCAAAATTCTGATATTGGGAAATGAGAAAATTTTAATGTTCCAAAGGAAAAGTGTGAGAGATTAAATGACCCAATGAAATTCATTGGTTAAAGTAATAATTAGACACAAATTTTGATAGAATATTAAGTCATTTATATGATAATATAAAAGTAAATGTAAAGAACATTTTGAAATACCCAAAAAGGAAAACGTAAAAAACAAAAAGAGACGGAGGGAGTAGTTAATTAGTAAAAAACAAGGACAAAAAAGTAATTTAGATAGTGAAAAGCCAAAAGCCAACTCCAAAAAGCTAATAAAACTAGCTTTTTATTTTTGGCGGAAAAGCTGGCTTTTCAGCTAGCTAAAAAGCCAATTACCAAACATAGTTTTTGGCTGTTTGACCAGATTTAAAAGCCAACGGCCAAAAGCCAACCAAAAAGCCAGCAAAAAGCCATTTGCCAAACAGGGCCAATATGAATTTAGACCATTCTAAACCCATACTTCATAGTTCATACCTAAAATCCGCAAACCAAACACCCCTTAGTGGGTATGGGTATGGGTATGGGTATGGGCGTGGGTGTGGTCGTTTGGACAATATGGAGGGACCGTCCTCTGCCGATTGACCTCCCTCCCTCCCTGACTCCCTCTTCTCTCAGTAAATAGAAATGAGAAAATTGAGCGCCATTGTTCAGCAATTCAAATTCACTCATATTGCTCCATTCCTCATTTCTCTCTCCTAAAAATGGAGAAACGGCTTCGTTCTTCTCTGCAAAATTCAGCAGATTCATTTCTAGAATCAGCCACCAAACTCTCTCTGAAATCAGCAAGACCTTCACTTAAATCCTTGATCCACTCCATCAAACCTTCTTCAGACCTCTCAACTTCTCTCCCTCTCTCTCTTCGCTCCTTCATTTCTCGTTCCATCGCTTCCTACAGAACCCCCTCAAACCCCAGAACCCCGCCTTCGCCGCCATCGAAAAAACCTCGAAGATCTTCCCGGAACTCAATCACCCAAGTCGAAGAACCCCTTCAACAAAAATCCCACCTCCAAAATCTTCAATTCTACGCTTACATTACCCTAATTTCTACAAAACATCCCCAAAATGTTTTCTCTCCCGACGATTTGTTCCCTGCTGTTCGAGAACTACACGACAATTTGATCCTTTTCGAGTCCGATAATGTTCTTTTGTCCGAGATTTCTAACTTGTGTGAACTATGGTGGAAGGAGGAGCTTGTTGGGAGAGAGTTGTTGATTTCTCAATTCCTGCCTTTTCTTGTTTCGAGGTCGTTAACTTTAAAGAAAAAGGTTGATGTTCATAGGGTTTATGGGTTAAGAGAATCTTTTGTTTTGTTTGATTTTGAGGATGAGAGTATAGAGGATTTAAAGCTGTTGCTGCTTCGTTGTGTGATTACCCCGCTGTATTTAAAGACTGATGATGGAAGGCGATTTATTGCCTTTTTGTTCGGTTTAAGCTTTCAGCTTCTGAAGGAGGTGTTGGCAATGATCAGATCCCAAATTCCTTTTGGGAGGAAGTCAATTTTGGAGGCTTATGGGGAAATTTTGTTTAAAGGGTGGAAGAGTGTGGAAGGTGATCTTAGGAAGGAAATTGAAGATGGGTTTTTGCAGGGTTTGATTGAAGCCGCTATATATGCTGCTTCTGCTTCCCTTGCAGCTTCTGTTAGGAGGGTTTTAGGAGGGTTCATCAATCAGAGGACTACTGATGGGGTAGAGAAGATCCTATATCGAGTGGCCGAGCCTGTGATTTTCCGGTCATTGCAGGTATTTTGGATGATTTTCCTTCTCTTCATGGAATAATAGTTACTTATATTTGTGAGTAATCTGATTAAGTTGCTATGAATTGGATGTTTTTGCTGCTGTATAGTTTATGTGCTTTCTTTCTGTGTTGTGTTAACCATAAGCCGTCTGAACATTATTAGTATGCTGTTATTTCTGTCAGATTAGGGATAGTACAGCTGATATTAGTCGTTTAGATGCAAAGAGTGATTATTTTCCATAACGTGTTGAGAGATGGTTTTGAATGGCATTTCTTCTTACAGAATACTATTGGTTGGCTCCTTTTTATTTTGCTTTGTAGTGTTTAGTGTTTCGGCTGAAGGTGTTGTTCTAGCAAAGACACTTGGTAATTCCTTTAAGAACGGGTGATTCTACATGATAGCCGTAATTTTTTGAACAATTCCAACAAGATGGCGACCTTTTTGGAGTTCCAATGGTGTTGAGTGTTGACACGCATCTACACAGTTATAATTTTGTTAAATCATGTGAATTTTTTAAAGAATGGGAAGACAGGCACCATGTATGTAATTTACCTCTAAGAACTGTGCGCTAAAGCTAAGCAGTGCAAGGGAAGAAGGATGTCTTTTTTGTGATTGGCATTATGAACTGATAACTGATACGGATTACTTTTTGCTAACCAAGTATGATCCTGTTTTTGTTGTTACCCAAAATGCTGTTTACAATTGCAGGTTGCAAATTCAAATGTTCGGCTGAATGCTCTTCATTTACTCTTGGACATTTTCCCACTTGAAGATCCAGATGCTACAAAAGAGGCCAAGGACACATTGCTTGAAAAACAATCTTTCTTGTTGGAGAAATTACTTAAAGATGATTGTCCTGATGTGAGAGTTGTTGCTGTAGAAGGTTGTTGCCGAATTCTTCGCTTGTTCTGGGAAATTATTCCTTCCTCCACTATCACCAAAATAATAACTATAATTTTTGATGATATGTCGCATGATGTATCCAATGAGGTTAGATTCTCCACGTTGAGTGGTATAATTTATTTGATGGGCAATCCTCAAGCCCATGAACTCCTTAAAGTCCTCCTACCTAGATTGCGTAGCATGATTATGGATCCGGTTCTCTCTGTTCGAATTGCTATGGCTGATCTCCTACTTCTCATTATGGATGTTCGAGGGTTTCAGTTTAATAAGGTAAGAGAGAACCGACTTAGCATTAGTATCTTCAGTAATTGCCACCTATTATTCTCGTTCCTTGTTGACTAATGTTGATTTGTATTAATCTCTAGGTGGTTGATTTGGATGTTCTACTGACTACTCTTGCAAATGATCAACCACCTGTTGCTCAAAAAATTGTACGTCTGCTCTTACCATCATACTTCCCAGCAAAGGTCAAAATAGAAGAGGCATGCACTCGCACTATCACACTAATTGAAAGGTCTCCTGTGGCTGGTGCAAGATTTTGTGAATTTCTTTCGTCAGAAGGAGCATCTTCAAAGTCTCTAACAGAACTAGTCAGAGTTCTTACTGATATAATCCTTGCATCTGATAGACTTGATGCAGATCATATCAAGGGAATATTTGTTGCATTAGACCATCTTTGCAGGAATCTAGCAAATGAGTCATCTCGTAGAGACCCACTCAAGGACTTATTTTCAGGTGAAAAACTTAAGGGTTTTTTGGCTGCTGCAGTGTTTGGGAATGCTCAATCCTCTTTGTTTGATATTATTTCTATTGTCTCTCCGGTTGGTGAAACGGGACTACTCGAAAAATGCTTAGCTGCAGTCTCAAATTGTCACAGTTTGTCTGATAATGAAGAAAAGCAAGCTGAAGTGCGGTCTGCACACAAACTGGTTATATCCTGTAAATGGTTTGACCATATGTTTGAGGCCATGTCAAGGCTCCTGCAAGACACTGCTATCAAGTGTAATGAATACTTCAGCATTGAAATACCCAGGGACATAACACCGTCTGCAAAGAGGAAGAAAAGCAAACTCTCTAGAGAATCAGGACAAGGAAAACATGTCAATAGAAAAGGACCATCAGAATTCAAGAATAGTTACCGAAATTCTGTAGGAATAGCATGGCAAATAAAAGATCTATTGGCTTCAGAGATTAGCCGAAAAGCAATGTTCAAATCCAAGCACTTTAAAGTGGTGATTGTTTCCTTGAAGATCATATCTCAAATAAGTGTAGGACATAGTATGTGTTATGATTTTATGGACGCGTTGGTGGTGGATGCTTACATGGCTCTTTCTCTGCACATGACTCTCCAACACATTAGTATCTATAATTTTGATGACCAAAATGACAGGGAAAATAATGCACCAACTTCTGGATTAGTAGAGGAGGCAAGTAATCATATTTTTAGTCCTTATTATATTTAAACAACTAATTGCCAATAGCATTCATTTTTCTTGAATATATTTGTTTGTTATTTGCATTCTAACCTCCTTTGCTAAAGGTATATGGTTGGTATCTTATGTACCAGTAGGGTTAAAATGCTCTTTAACAGTAATATGTTGAAGGTCATTATAACCAATTTGGCTATTATTGTTATTGAAAGAGGTCTTTTCTCTTGAATATTTTTTTTTGGCCCATAATATTTTTATACTAGTTTGAGGTTGTGTTACAACTTACAAGCTATATACAACTGTGCATGACTGCTTGGTCAATCCATTACTGTATTAGTGTAGCTGCAACATATGGCGAAATTGACGATTGTTGCCAATGTCTTTTCATTCCATTCCAGCAAACACTTGTGGACAAGACATTGGATCATTTGCTCAACTGTACAGAGAAAGTACTTGATGCTGGAGGTTTAGCAAAATTTGGATCAATATCGTCAGGATGTAAGTTATGTAGCAACAGGACTGTTCAGCTCCGCAGGCAAAAGAAAGGAGACTCTCATGTAGATGGCTCTTGTTCCGATGATAAAGGTAAGCAACATGCTCCCTTTTAACTTATCAGTGTTCACTTGGAATGATGGGAACAGGAAAAGTTTTGATTTGTTGAGCTTAGTATGACATTTTTTGGCACCATTATAATTGAATCATCTAGCTCTCCATATAATTGTCTTTCTACATTTGTCCAAATTAGATTGTGCCTGAAATATGATATTGGTTGTCCCACTGTAATGACATAACCAAGGACCACTTCATGTTATGATTTCGTTTACAGTTATTGTGCATTTGTGCTTTCATACAAGTAATTACAAAACTTATTTGCGAGACTAAAAACAAAACAGAAACAGGGATCTCAGAAAAGTCCCATTGTGATGTGTTTTTCATCATTCTGATCTTGAGCTCAACTTGTATTGCTCATTCCTGAGTTTAATTTAAAGTACAAGCACTTGGTGTCGTATTGAATTACTCGGTAAATTTTTTCAAATATAATTCTCATTGTCTTGGGATGTGCCTGCAGTACTTGTATTTAACTCCAGAATTTCTTCTTTTAAAATGCCGTTATTTAAGTCTAGAATTACTTTCAACATCCTTCATTGGATTTCTTGAGATGCCCTGCTACAAGTCAAGGCATTAATTTGAGATGGAAGGATTATCATGTTCCCTCTCAGTCTCATTTAAAGCCTCTAGTCTCTCGAGTTATGCAGTGTTAACTGGAGTTTCAGGAGTTGTTAACATGGTCTTCTATTTTGATTGAACCGCTTGTTTTTGTAGGATCTCCCTTTTCATACAAAAGAAAAATGTTGAATTCAGTGAAGATTTGCACCGCAGTTCTGAAGTTGATAGTTGATGTTTCAGCAATGGACTTCCTCTTTCACAGACAAAGGGTTCTGCGTTTCACGACTTCATATATGCAGAACATGAAATCCATCTTAAAACGAATATTTCATGATGAATTGAAGTTTGAGGAAGAACAACTGAGAGAAGTCCATTTGTGCTTGAAGAGTAGTTTCAGTTATGCAGCGAAGTTGCTTAATATAGTTCTTGCAAGCACCAAAGAAGATTGTCCTGCTCCTGAAGAAGTGTATGAAGTTGCGAATCATCTGCTTGATCTAATAGCCTCAATAGAGTTGTACTGTGGACCTGGTTATGCAGCACGTATGGTCAGTTTAGCAAAACAATGGATGCCTGATGTGATTCTAGGATTGGGATCTAGGAACATGCTAAAACAGTCAATGGAAGAGAGTGATGATGAGATGTATATCCATCCGTGGATGTCAATTTTAGCAAGTATTGAGCTTTATGAATTGAAATGGTCAGAGTCAGGTGATGATGAGGAAGATGATAAAGAAATAGGAAATGAGAAGTTCCCAGCATTTAGCAAGTTAATTGGAATGATGGTTCAACTAGTTGGAATAAATAATGAGATATTAGACATTGTTGGGATAATATTTCTCATTGGGTGTAGAACAAATTTGCAAAGAAAGGAGTTTGGGTCTGCCTTGGGACTAGTACGCTTTGTTTGTACGAAGCTGTTGAAGCAGGCAGGCATACAGTTGGGAAAGCTAAGTATGATACTGACTTATGTGCAACAACTATACCCACAAGTTGAAAGGTGTATGGAGGAAGCAGAGAACAGTGATGGGTTACAACAACTTGTTGGTATCAAAACATTGCTTGATCCTGTTTGGGACTATCCATGTGAAACCTGATGCATGTCATCACTCATCACTCATCACTCATCACTCATGATAGATTATCTGAATTTTCTATCAAGTTTTCTTTTGTATATAAAAAACATTTACGATTTAAGGCAATGTTTATACTAGTGAACTACTCTAGTAGTTTCTCATGTGTATGTGACGTGAAAAACCATACAGCATTACAGAAGTACTTAATACGAGTATTTCGTATCTAAAGAGAGATGACAATCTGGTATTACCCTCAGATGGTGAAACAGATGACAGCGCTACTGAATGAAATCAAGATCCTGGTTATAGAGAAATCGTATTGCCCAACTGCTTCTAAAATGAGTAAATGACCAACTGCTTCTGTAAACAAAGGACGTTTGAGTGTTTGTTACTTGTTTGTACTTGTTAGTGTTCAATGCAAGCAAATGCTTTTGGGCTTGCTCAACACAAATTCTGTAAATTACTTCAAAAATACCAAGTTATGTTTTTTTTTACAAATCAATTAAACTTAAATTTTAGTTCACTAATTATTGGTTAACCGATTTTTATTCTCAAACTTCATATGACGACATTTATGTTTCAAAAATTACCAAGTAGTTATTTATTTATTAGGCAACTCCAATCCCTCAACGACGTCATGGTTACTAATCTATTACCAAGTACTCTGTACTCTGTACTAGTACGGAGTAATCAACAAATCAGAGCCACATCAGATATCACCATCACTCAAAAA
Organism: Spinacia oleracea; assembly: GCF_020520425.1. Classification (NCBI taxonomy): domain Eukaryota; kingdom Viridiplantae; phylum Streptophyta; class Magnoliopsida; order Caryophyllales; family Amaranthaceae; genus Spinacia; species Spinacia oleracea. The sequence goes on along the minus strand of NC_079492.1, from coordinate 101,567,054 downwards.
GTGCCAACTAAATTCCACGTGTAATGACTGTTTGCCGCGGGCACGTCATCGCTTCATAAAAAAGCGGGGCATAACCATAAATTCCAATCCCAAAATTATTGGAGCAGCATCAAAATCAGCTTACTTACGCAACCTAATGAATACACACTAACAACAAATTTGAAGCGGGTTTCCGCGTAATCATACGGCTATTATGCACTAAGGAACACAGCACTACGGTGGACTCTAAACCACAATATCAAACAAATTCGCTACTTAAGCTAACCTTTTTGTTTAAGATTAGTGTGCATTTTTACATTTCAAATTTTTTTGCGTTTGCGGCTAAAATTAAGTTGCGTTGCAGTAGACACTAGTATCAAGTAATATCAACTCGCTTAATTGCCCGGTTAAAGTTTTCACACGATCGAAATTTGCATGCGTTGGGGATAACCACGCACCTCATTGACCTTTTGTAGTTCGAAATTAAAAGTAAGCAACTCCTGAAATTGGGGTTCATTTAAGAGGACAGAGACGATAACAATGGCGGTTTAATACCCAAACTAAAGGTTTTCTTCTTCTCCTTTTTCTTATTTTCCTTTTTTTTTAAGTTGCAAAACAGCTGGTTTTGATCGTGGTTTACGCAATTATGCGATTAAGCATGATTTTGGATATTAATTCATTAATCAAATTAATTATGCGTGTTCTTGTTTGTTACGCATGATTTAGACATGATGAATTTTGACAACCGACAAATTACTTAATTAATTCTTGAGTTAGTTGTGTGCTAATTATTCGCCATGTTGTCTTAAACTCTTAATTAGCATATTCTGTTGGATCAAGTTCATTTCTCAGTCGCCCCTCAAAAAAAAAAAAGTTTATTTCTCAGTTTCAAATTTATATATGGGCTAGTGGTATATATGTTTGTGTTTCGTTCTATCATTTTTTCCGTTACTATAATAAGATTCTATGGTAATTCATCATTTATGTACTCCGTATGTATAATGATTTAATCAGTGAAGTTATTTTCGTCATCCAAATTTTTTATTTATTTATTAATTTAGTCATCCATTTTCCTATGAAGGACAAGGATTGAAATCTTTATTTGCATCGTTGCTATCTTTTCATTACTCCGTATTAGAGTATTTATTATTATTGGCTTGTTAATAATACACTGTATATTTTATTTTTATTGTTATTATTATTATTATTATTATTATTATTATTATTATTATTATTATTATTATTATCTATTTATTTTCTACGATGAGAGCGTATTCAATGATAAAGCTAAATTAAAATTTATAAATTCATGGCTTGTTAAATACTCTCTTCGTCCCGGAATACATGCGCGCACCGGTTCGAGTCGACACATTTTCCCACCAATATTTTTAACTACATATTATAAAAACTTATGAAATATTAATATTTTGAAAATATATGTTAAGATGAAGCCAACAATATATTATATGCTAACTTTTGTTTTTATACTAGAAATAAAATAGGGTCACAGTAAATTATGTGAATAGTGCAAAAAGTCAAATCGGTGCGTGTATTCCGGCACGGAGTTTGTTCTAAGCAACTATACGTCTATACCCCAATTGGTAACAAAACGTCAATGGTTGCTTGAGTAGGTCCCACGATAAGACAATGCTAAAATTAACCCGTAACTTGTTCTTGGCAAAAAGTGTAGTTGGAGTCCACGATAATTGGTTCTTCCTAGAGCTAACTGACTAAGCAGAACTATTTGCTATAGGCCAAGTTAATGGTAGAGTAATTTTTGACTAATTGCAAGCAAGTCTGAAGAGCACACCATTAAAGTTCCTCGAAGTTATATATTTCTAGGTGCAACTAGACCTATCAAATCATGTGTTAGTGCATGGTTTGAGTGATACTCCGTATATTATAGACTTATAAAGTACGTCATGCTAAGTAAATTCAGGTCATCTCGGATCGAGTCATTTTTTTAGCAGCATGGTCTCCGATCACTAGACTCCACATTAGGCATGAGGTCAAACGGAAATGGTGTTGATGTTAGTGGCTGTATGGCTGTTACAATTTTTTAGAACGAATTAATGACAGCTATAATCATTAATCAACAACGTTTTATGCTAAATGCTTTAAAATAAAGTTATCAGCATATCTTAATGTTATTCTATTACTTGAGTATGCCATAAAATTTCGTGATAGAGAGTGCTTATCAATTTTCAAGACTTAACTTCAATTTCTAATAAAATTGATAATAAAATTGATAATTAATAACTTGAGCATATCTTAATATGTTTGCTTACGTTCCCCTAGTCTTAAATGTTTGACAAATTTCATTCTTTTTAATTCCAAGATTCAATATCATCCAATAAAAGTTGTTCTGGTTGTATTCAATTCATGTCATAGGTTCGGAGATAAATTTAGCCTTAACCCTTAGAGGAGTTGCTGGTGACTGAAGATAGTAAAGAAAGGTAGCCAGAATGAAGTTTGGAAAGGAATACAAGCAGCAAATGGTGGCCGAGTGGGTAGAAGCATACATGGATTACAATGGCTTAAAAAGGATATTGCGGGAAATCCGTCAGTCTAGAGCCCCTAAAACGCCACAAACACCATTAAGAGTCTTACAACAAAGGTTTTCTATGTACAGCCCCTTTAGAGGGTCAGAAATAGAGCTCAGAAATCAGCAAAGTAGAGGGGATATTGAGGACCAAGTGATTAAGGTTAGTCCTTTGGTAGGGGAGAGTAACAGGACATTCTACAGGACAAGACTCTTATTTCCGTCTGAAGAAATAGGTGCAGAAGATGAGGTTAACTTCTTTAAGAAACTTGATGAGGAGCTCAACAAAGTCAATACATTCTATCGAGATAAAATGGATCAAGTTATAAAAGATGCAGCTGAGTTGAAGAAGCAAATGGATGCTTTTATTGCATTGAGAATTAAGGTGCAAAACCCTGGTACTAAGGAGTCTGATCCAGCAGTTGCTACAAAGCCCTTAAAAGCCACCACTCAAGGTAACAATAACATATGCTTATTATTTAGGTACTTGACAATTTTATACTTGATGTTGTAGTCATGCTAGTTTGGGAATTATGTTCCTTAATGTGGAACTTGTAAATTTATATCATGTAGCTCAAGCATCCTCTTCAAGCGAAAGCGAAACTGGTGGTGGTAAGGAAATTTCAAGTCTGACTAATGATGGATCAGATTACTTGAAGGTTCTTAATCATGTCAGGATTAATGATACACTTCAAGGTCCAATATCAGTGATACGAGGTATTCTGCGGGATTTCAAGGACAAAAAGTTAAGTTTTAGCAAACAGGAGTTAAAACAAGTTGAAGAACGTCTGAAAACTGCCTTAACAGAATTTTACCAGGAACTTCGGCTTCTTAAAAACTATAGGTACCAAACTGTGGAAGCTTGCATGTTTAGGGGAACTAATGATTTCAATACGTATCTATTTCAGTGGTCAGTAAATAATTTTTCCTGCTTTTTGCCAGCTTTATGAACCTCTCAGCATTTGCCAAGATCATGAAAAAGTATGAGAAGGTGAGGCCAGAGAGATTATCCTTTGTATTAATCTGCAGGCTTATCCTGTGTCAGACAATTACTAGAAAATTGACAAATTATTCATTACTGATACATTGCCTGATCTCAGACCACCTCAAGGTATGCAGCTCGATCATACATGAAAATTGTGGACAAGTCTTACTTAGGAAGCTGTGACGAGGTATGATTTAATCTAGTATTCTCCCTTAGATTCCTAGGTAATGTTTTTTTATATGCGGAAAAAAGATAATACTCCGTACTTGATTTATTTAAGTTTGGAATTCACAGTAGAAAAGTATATGTTTTTCCTTGAGAGAATGAGACTACGCGGGTATTCCTCTACAAGAATCAGTGATTAACCTTGTTTCCAATACAGGCTACCAAGCTCATGGAGAATGTAGAACACATATTCATCAAACATTTCTTTCATGCAAATCGAAGGGAAGGCATGAAGCCTCTGAGACCAATAAAAAGAAGAGAAAAACACAGAGTAACCTTTCTTTCAGGTGTTTACCAGAAATGTTTTATTCATAATACAGGCATGACATAATTCTGGATGCAAGAACCTTTTGGTGCTAATAAATGGGTAATGTGTTTCTCATTTTAGGTTTCTTTGCTGGTTGCACTATTTCACTTGCACTAGCCATTATTCTTATAATGCGAGCCAGGAAAATTATGGAGAGAGGACAAGGCTCCAATTATATGGAGAATATGTTTGGACTTTACAGGCAAGCTTTATCTTTTGAAACATGATTCAAGTTTTGGTATAAACGTATGCATTTTCATTCTTTTTTCAAATTGTTGTATTCTCACTGAAAAATCATCTTCATTACAGCTTATTTCTGTATATAGTCCTACATATGCTCATGTATGCTGGAGATATATACTTTTGGAAGCGCTGTCAAATCAATTATCCATTTATATTCAATTTTAAGCAAGGAACTGAAGTGGGTTATCGAGAAGTGTTCCTTCTCAGCACCGGCCTTGCAGTTCTTGCTCTTGCTAGCTTCTTTGCAAATTCTAATATACTCATTGGCTTAACAATGAGTGAAAACAATAATTATGCAAAGTTGATCCCCTTACTAGTGCTTTTGGTAAGAAAATGAATCCAAATGCATTCTCCTCACTGTGAATTTTAAAACAAATTTATCCATAAAAGTGAGACAGTGCTGGACTTTCTCCAAGCAAATGATATAAATATTTTGGCGCAGGTGTTTGTTTGTATCTCCTTGTGCCCTTTCAACATCATATACCGTTCAAGCAGATATTTTCTGATCAAATGTCTATTTCGCTGCATTTGTGCTCCATTTTATGAGGTAATAATACTGGAAGAAACCCAAGTGCCTCTTAGATATGACTTGTAATTTTATCATACTTTTTGTTTCTTACTCCCAGGTCACATTTCCGGACTTTTTCTTGGCAGACCAGCTAACCAGCCAGGTTCTTTTACTTTTCTATGTACAACAGAGCTTAACTTCTAGAAATGTATTCCTTGGTCATGCATTACTGAGTTTTTTTCCTAATCTTGTGATATCAGATTTCGGCAATAAGGTCTATCGAGTTCTACATTTGCTACTATAGTCGACAAGATTTTCCTCGTGGGCAAGCCAAGTGCCACGAGTATGGAGTATACAATGCTTTTTATTTTATAATAGCAGTCATACCTTACTGGATCCGTTGTTTGCAGGTACACATTTTTCATGTTTTTTTCAGTTGTCATGGTTTTCACTATGTAACTTTATTTTTCAGAAGATACTAACAATTTTAGTACTTATGTAAAGTGTGTTCGTAGATTGGTTCAAGAGAGACACTCTATACATGGATACAATGCAATGAAGTATCTTATGGCTATAGTTGCTGTTGTTATAAGAACAGTTTATGAACTCAAAAGCGGAACACCCTGGTTGGTGATGGCCCTAATAACTTCAGCTATGGCAGTGGCATATAATACATACTGGGATATTGTGGTTGACTGGGGGCTCCTACGCCGGAACTCCAAGAACTTGTTCTTGAGGGACAGACTTTTAGTATCACATAAGACAGTATACTACATCGCTATGGTAATTCACTATAAATTATCTTGGAAGTCTGTTTCACTTAATTAGTGCTTGCTTTTACATAATTCAAAACTCTGACAAGGCTTACTATCCAGGTAGTTAATGTTCTTTTAAGAGCTGCCTGGCTGCAGCTTGTTCTAGAGTTTAATGTCCAAGGTCTGCAGAAAACAACAATTTCAACCACAATATCATGTCTGGAAATAGTTCGTCGTGGCATCTGGAATTTCTTTAGGTATCAACTAAATTACTCGTATAATTGTGAATTTATTTGTCCTGTGTGTTTTCTGTTGTTTGAGACATGCATATTTTTACTTCCAGGTTGGAGAATGAGCACTTAAACAATGTTGGTAAATTCAGAGCTTTCAGATCCGTTCCATTGCCATTCAACTACCACAATCAAAATGATGCTGATGAGGATGATAATGATAATGACAAGGACGATTAAGCAATCTCAGTATCCTACCAAGCTAGGATGATTTCTATATGAGATATCTGGAAACTGCTTCATTGCTTCAAAAATCGTGCAACGTGTCAATATCTCGTGTCAAAGGAGCAACTCAACCAAAAGCTTGCAGTTCTCAACTCAGCTTAAATTTCAGGAAGCAGGCTAGCCATCTTTAATCTTTATTATTAGCACCTAACACTACACGTTACATGTCAGCTCAAATATCATACGAGTAGCTCTTATCACCAATTATTTTCGTTCTATATATAGGAGCTAGCTAGGGTAGAGGTATCGACCCAATGGTGGAGCACGATTTTTAAATTGAGGGGCGAGAAACTTACATCAAAACTCTAAGTATTTTTTACGTGTATTTAAAAGTGTTCATTGAGGTATAAAATGTACGGAGTACTAAACTTGGACATGTTCATTTATTCAAGTACGGTTTACAAGTTTACATACAAGAATAAAAAGGAAAAAAGTTTGACAAAAAAAGAAAGCGAAACGAATACAAAAATGAATGAAAAAAATATCGTCAAACTAATGAGAAATGAGAGTAAAAACAGAAAAAGCCGCAAAAAGGATTCAACCTCGTATCAAAGGTACAAAACACCCCTTACAGACTCCTTCAACCACCGAGGCAAGCAAGATTGATTCTATTTGTTTACAGAAACTAGTATATATTACTTATGTCTTTTTTAACTTTGGTGGGCGTCTGCCCCCACCAGCTCACCAACCACCCTATCTCCGCTAATGTAATGACCACGCCAATTGTACTTTCAACTAAGGCTCTGATCTTTAGAGCTGAACTGAATTGAAATTAACTGAATTGAACTTAAATAAATAACATAATAAATAATAAAACAATAATTAATAAATTATAAATTATAAAATAATAAATATTAAATATTATCTTTTTGGAAAGATATCACATTTCCAAAATGACAAGTGGGAGAAAAGTAGACCTCGAAGAACTTCGAGTCAAACAACAAACTCTAGAGAATAATGCAGATGATATTCAGGTTGAAACTTAAAGATCTTTAGAAGTATCTGGTGAGGTTCAAGAACCAACTGAAATTGTTGCCCCGCGTAGATCGCAAAGGTATAGGTCTCAGCCAGAAAGATATGTAGATATTTTAACGTATGAGAGCCATGAAATTATATTGTTTGAAAGCGATGAACCTGCTACCTACAAACAAGCTATGACGAGCCCTAGCTCCAAGCAATGGCTAGTAGCCATGCAATTTGAATTAGACTCCATGTCTGAAAATCAAGTTTTGGATTTGGTCGATTTCCCAGATGACTACCAAGCCATAGGAAGCAAATGGGTTTTCAAGTTGAAAAAGGACAAGGACGGGAAACTAGAAGTTTTCAAAGCTAGATTGGTTGCAAAAGGATACAGAAAAGTCCACGGTATGGATTACGATGAAACCTTTTCACCAGTTGCGATGCTAAAGTCTATTCGGATAATGTTAGCAATCGCTGCATATTACGATTATGAAATATGGTAGATGGATGTTAAAATCGCTTTCTTAAACGACGTTTTAATAGAAACTGTGTTTATGACACAACCTGAGGGTTTTGAGGATCCAAAGAATTCTAAAAAGGTATGCAAGCTTAAGAAATTCATTTATGGATTAAAGCAAGCGTCAAGGAGCTGGAATATACGTTTTGATGAAGCAGCCAGTGGTTTTGGCTTCATCAAGAACGTAGACGAATCTTGTGTATACATGAAGGTCAGTGGGAGCAAGATTTCTTTCCTAGTATTATATGTCGATGACATATTACTTACCGGAAATGACATACCCATGTTGAACTCTGTAAAGAATTGGCTTGGGAAATGTTTTTCGATGAAGGATCTAGGAGAAGCACAGTACATACTGGGCATCAAGATCTACAGAGATAGATCCAAGAAGATGGTTGGACTTAGTCAAAGTACTTATATCAATAAGGTACTTGATAGGTTCAATATGGCAGACTCCAAAAGAGGTCACCTACCCATGTCTCAAGGAATGACTCTTAGCAAGACTCAGTGTCCAAAAATACTAGATGAGAGAATACGAATGAGTGGGATACCCTATGCATCATTGATTGGTTCAATAATGTATGTTATCATATGTACATGCCCGAATGTTTCGTATGTACTCAGTGCTACGAGTAGATACCAGTCAGACCCAGGAGAGGCACATTAGACTGCTGCCAAGAACATTATAAAGTACCTGAAAAGGCACAAAGATGATTTCCTGGTCTATCGTGGAGATGATGAATTGATTATTAAAGGCTATAAGGACGCAAGCTTCCAAACCGACAAACATGATTTCAAATCACAGTCTGGGTTTGTCTTCTGCTTCAACAGAGGAGCAGTTGAAGGAAATAATGCCCTTGGTCCAAGAATGCATTTAATGTTAAGTCTAATAAATGCGGTTCAGTATTAATTAACAAGTTAATAATTCAGTGAGATCAAGTGAGCTGAATGCCTAGCTAGAGGCCGCTTCAGTTCAAGTGGAATTAATAATATTAATCCACAGCTTACTCTTGACTGAACCCGTAGGGTCACACAAATAGTACGTAAACGGATCAAGTATTTAATGGAATTAAATACTCCATCTCTGGATATTCGGAATCGACGGATCTTGGTTTCAGTGGGAGCTGAGATCGTCAAAGGCAAGAAATGAATACTCCGAAAACGATGATATTGCCGGAAACGGAAATATGGATCGTATCGGAAATATAAATATTATCCAAGTAGTAGATGTTGCCGAAAACGGAAACATGGTACGTATCGGAAAATATTATTGGAAATGGAAATATTGCCGGAATCGGAAATATTGCATGAAACGGAAATATTGTCAGAATCGGAAATATTATCGAAATCGGAAAATAATTCCGGAAACGGAAATATTAAATATTTGTTCGAAACGGAAATTAATTCCGGAAACGGAAACATTAAATATTGTTCGTATCGGAAATGAATTCCGGAATCGAGAATTTAATCGGAAGCGTATCGTACGAATTAGCATTGGACGAGGCCTGCCAGACGAAGACCCAGCACGAAGCCGGGCCATCGCCCAGCAAGCCAAGCGCAACAACCACACGCCAAGCAACGACCAGGCCCAGCGCAAAAGCCAGGCCCAGCCGAAGCTTGGGTGCGCGCACGGATAAGGCTGCGACGACTGGGCCTTGCGCCGTGCGCTCGGCGTGGGCCGCAAGGCCTGCGTGCGGGCGTGCGGTGCTTGTGCGCCACTCGTGTGTGTTACTCGGAATCCTAAGGCTACCGGGATTCGTAATATGATTAAATCTAATCCTAATAGATAAAGTTTGTTTAATTAGAGTCCTAGTAGGATTATAATTAAATAGATTTGTATTCTAATAGGATTATAATTCCTTTCCATAAACTCTATAAATAGGTGTCTAGGGTCACATATTTACATCGAGAATTGAAGTATTCAAAGGTAAGATTTTTCAAGCAAAAATCAGCCATAAACACTTGCCTTATTTAGCCGAAATTTATAGTACCTTAATGGCGATTCTAGTTGGTCAATCTTAAGGCGGATCCGGACGTGCTGTGGACTATCTACGGAGGGACGACACTTGGAGTCCTAAAGACTTGTTCTTGTTCGGTTCGGGCGCAGCTAGGGAGGGCACGCTACAAAGTGTATGCATCTGAATTATGCTAAATGATTATGTGTAAATAATATGTTTCCTGGCATAAAGGTTTTCCGCATGATTTATGTTTTGTCATATGTATCATAACCTAACAGTGGTATCACGAGCCTCTTATTATTTTCATAATCTAAATTTCATGAACATGGTTAAATTTTACAAATTTGCAAAGAATTAAAGGGGTGATTAATTTTCGTAATTAATTGCAAATTGCGTTTATTTAATTTTATGTACGCAGTTTTTCGGCAGTTTCTTCGTTACTCATCCAAATCGAGTGATTTTTGTGTCAATTCCGCATGTAAAAGGCATTCTAAAATTTTGACAAAAATAGTAATTTTCGGCCGAACCCAGAATTACCAAATTCGAAGCCTAACTATGACTTTTCGGAGGTTTTAGTTTTTTCGAACGCAAAAGTTTGTAAATTTAAGATGTTAAATTAAGTATTTGCGATTCTTGTTGATAAATCTTGAGTTTTTTATTGACCTACAGTATATGTTTAACAATTATGAATGCCTAGACTTGTTAATTATACAACCTAATTTGTAATTATGATTAATTTGTTGAAATTCGAATAATTTAGAATTGATTTGTTTTTCATAATTAATTAATAATTTAATTAGGTATCCATGATTAAAATCCACCATAAAATTGTTAATTTATGTTAAATTTTAAATTTTTATGACCTAGATTTGAATCCATGTTAATCGGAAATTAATTGATTAATAAATTTTCGATTTTTCGCCCTAAAATTATGAAATTAATATGATTTATTAATTTGTCATTAATTTTGGATTAAGAATTTTAAATTTTTATAAAGCACGCCCATAAATCTTGCGCGCACAAAGCAATGGACGCTACGTGTTACCCTTGAGGGGTGTTTTATAGTGCGGGCATGCGACGACGAGCAAGGGAGCTCGTCGCCCATGCGGTACAATGAAGCGAGCAAGGGCCATGGCGCACGAGCACAAGGCAGCACGCTGCCCTTGTGTCGAGGGTCGTGTGCACAGTGGGCAAAGGGGCAAGGGCGATGGCATGGCGCAAAGCCAGGCGAGCAGCCGCGTGTGGGCAGCAAGCATGCTGCGCCACAGCGCCCAGCGAAGCATCCAGACGCGTCGAAGTGAGCGGGCTACGCGTAGCGTGGCCTGGGCTTGCTGCGTTGCGTGTGGCCTGCTCGCGTATGCCATACGATTAGTCGTGCGGGGCGATGCGGCCTCGTAGCTCGATGGGGTTTGGGCGCAAGCCCAAGTGCCTCGTCTTGAAACGATTGATACGTATTGATATTACTTTAGGAATTTCAGTTCGGAAATAATTTTAATTAATTTTAAAATTAATAATTTAAATTGTTTTCTCGGATTTTAATTTTGAATATTATAATTATTATAAATTTTATTTATACTAATTATTTTACTAAAATTAAACCTTGAATTAATTTAAATTCATTTAATTCAACTAAAAAATAAATTAAATAAAATGAATTCAATTATAAATTTATATGAGCTTTAAATTTTAATTAAATTTGTATGTTTCCGGTTAGACTAGAAATACATTTTTATGTTTAAAATTAGTAAAGCATATGAATTTATTGGTTTAAGTAGGAGCAATTTTATTCATAAACTCTTGATTAGGTATACAAATCCTTTAAGGTTAAACAACTTGATTAGAATTAATAAGGACTGAATAATTGGTAGATTATTGGTGCCCTTGATTAATTGCTGTAAATATTTATGTGATGCATACAATGTGTTTTTACTAACCAATTATGTGGGCCATTCATGATAATGAATGGGTGAATGGTATATATTGTATATGTACTGTTTTGCAGGTTATGAAGTGACTAGTATGGCCCAAATAGGATAGAAAATATGGTCTGCGTACCATTAATTTGAATGTAATTGGTCTAAAGCACCAAATTTGTTTTTCAATTCAAATATGGTCTGCGTACCATCAAATAGTTGTAATTAGTTTAATTATAGCTTATCCTATTTGAAGAAAATGGCGCCTCCCACGGTGAAATTCAAGACGGAGTTTCCAATCCATTTTCAAGACGATTTTGAAGTTGAAGCTTCAAGATGAAGTCGGGCCATACTAGATCACAATTATCTTATGCATGCTTTAAGTTATTTATTGCTTTTAAATAGTCTTAAATATGTTAGGAAATTATGCAACTTTCCTAATGAATTAGATTAGTAGGAATAACAATAATATTTAAAATAACACACACAAACAAATTGATTATCCGATAAGTTATATAATCTCTAAATATCGTGCAAAACTTTTACTGAAAAAGATAAATAATACACAAGTGTTCACAACACTTATTGTAACTCACAACCTATACGCACCCCAATTACACCCAAGAATTTTTCTCTAAAAATTCTTTTAAAGATTTTCTCTCTTTCTCTCTCTCGTTTATATTTCTTTTTGTTTTTGGGATGATTCTTACAAACAATATAACCTACGTTTATATAGTGTTTAGTTTGCTTAATATAGGTTGTTTAAATTAGCAAACTTTTCTTTCCTATCAATTTTAAGACATTGCATGCATGCATTCTAAGGATTACATTGATTTATTATTTTAACTAAAAATAATAATGGTTGTTAATATCCAACAATCTCCCACTTGAAGACTGATTTTAATCTGTCTTCACACCTTACTCCATGGAGTACAACTTTCTCGTATGTTACTCATGCATGCCAACTAAAGTGGAACATAACTTTAGTTTGTCAATAGTCACCGCCTTTGTTAACATATCTGCCGGATTCTTAGTTCCTTGAACTTTTTCCAATTTTAATACTTCATCCTCTAGTAAAGATCGGATAAAATGATATCGAAGCCCAATATGCTTTGTTCGAGAATGGAATGTTGAATTCTTTGCCAAGTGTATCGCACTCTGACTATCACTATATAGAACATTATTCTCCTGCTTGAATCCCAACTCAGTTAACAAACCTTGAAGCTATATCATCTCTTTACTGGCTTCAGTTACTGCTACATATTCAGCCTCTGTAGTGGATAAAGCAACAATCTTCTGTAACTGCGACATCCAACTAACCGTTGTATTTCCAACTGTGAATATATAGCCGGTGGTGCTCTTTCTATTGTCGACTTCACCTCCAAAGTCTGCATCTACATAACCTTGTACTTTTAATTCACCTTTACCAAAGTACAAACACTTCTCTGTGGTACCTCATAGATACCTCAAAATCCATTTCACTGCTTCCCAATGAACTTTTCCTGGATTTGACATAAACCTGCTAACAACTCCCATTGCATGTCCAATATCTGGTCTTGTACAAACCATTGCATACATCAAACTCCCAATGGCTGATGCATAAGGAACCTTAGCCATATAATCTTTATCTTCCTCCGTCTGAGGGCACTGATCCTTGGATAACCGAAAGTGACTTGCCAAGGGTGTACTAACTGGCTTGGATTCACTCATATTGAATCTCTGTAAAACACGTTTGATGTACTCTGATTGAGATAATTGCAAAGTACCTTTATGCTTATCTCTTGTAATTTGCATTCCAAGAATCTTCTTTGCTGGACCTAAGTCCTTCATGTCAAACTCCTTAGACAGTTGCTGCTTCAACCTTTTAATATCATCCATAGTTGGACCTGCTACCAACATATCATCGACATAAAGTAGTAAGATGATATAACTGGACTAATATCTTTTAATGTAGCAACAGTGGTCTGCGTTGCACTTCTGGAAATCTTCCTTGTGCATAAAGCTATCAAACTTTTTATACCACTGTCTCGGGGCTTGTTTTAGGCCATACAAACTTTTCTTAAGTTTGCACACCATATTTTCTTTCTTACTTTTAAGAAGCCTTCTGGTTGATGCATATATATCTCTTCATCCAGATCCCCATGAAGAAATGCAGTCTTCACATCTAATTGCTCAAGATGAAGATCTTCAATGGCAACAATACTCAACACTGTTCTGATGGTATTGAGTTTCACAACAGGTGCAAAAATCTCATTGTAGTCAATTCCTTCTTTCTGTTGGAATCCTTTGACTACTAATCGAGCTTTGTATCTCTTGCAACCATCATGTTCCTTTTTCACTCGATATACCCATTTATTGTGAAGGGCTTTCTTACCTATGGGTAACTCAATTAGTTCCCATGTCTGGTTTGAGATCAAAGATTGCATCTCATCTTTCATTGCAAGCTCCCACTTGCTAGCATCACTGGTCTGACATTCTTCATTATAGCATTCAGGCTCCCCCTCATCAGTCAATAACAGATAATTCATATATTTTCTGTTTGGCACATGTGGACGAGTAGTCCTCCTCAATACTGGTACCGGACTAGAAGATTGTGGCATGTTGGACTGTGGCATAGTGATTTGTCCAATGGATTCATTTTGTTGAGGTTCCCTTACAATTGACTCTGTCATTGTACTATCCGGGACATAATCTTCATCAACAAACATCGGCCCACTCTGTACTGAGTCGCTGGCATCAGTTTTGTGTCTATCCTTGTACATAACTCTTTCATTGAAAATCACATCTCTAGTACGGATCACCTTTTTGTTTTCATCATCCCAGATGCGGTATCCAAACTCATCCCCACCATATCCAATGAAAGTACATTTCTTAGATTTAGGATCAAGCTTATTCCTGCCTTGATCACTAATATGCACATATGCTACACAACCGAATACCTTTAAGTGAGATAAACTTATCTCTTTTCCACTCCATACCTCTTCTGGTATTTTGTATTCTAACGGAGTTGATGGTCCTCGGTTGATCAAGTAAGATGCTGTGTTCACTGCTTCTGCCCAGAACTGCCCAGATGGATTCATTGTGTTGAGGTGTACCAGGTACGGTTCTCTCCATCCTTATTCCATGATCATAGCAAAACTTCTTGAACGTGGTGTCTTCATATTCACCACCATTGTCAGTTCTGAACTTTTTGATTTTCAGCCCTGTCTCATTTTCAACCATAGCTTTCCATCTCTTGAAAACTTCAAACACTTCAGATTTATGTTTTAGAAAGTAAACCCATACCTTTCGAGAATGATCATCAATAAAAGTGACAAAGTAGTGCTTTCCTCCGATGGATGAAGTAGTTGTTGGTCCCCAAACATCGGAGTGAACAAGCTCCAACTTTTCTTTCTTTGGGGTTCTACCACTAGTCTGAAAGCTTACCCTCTTCTGCTTTCCAAGTATGCATTCCTCACACATGTCTACTTCAACAGACTGTAACTCTGGAATTTTTCCTTTCGAATGCATAAGCTTCATCCCTTTCTCACTCATGTGGCCAAGTCTTTGGTGCCACAATTTGGAATTTTCATTTCCCGCTGCAATTGCAACTGAACAACACGCCCCTGCTGTCATATAAAGAGTACCACTCTTTTTACCATGCGCAATTGTCATTGCACCTTTTGAAATATTCCAATTATCACCTTGGAAGTTTGTAGTGTAGCCTTCGCTAGCCAACTGCCCGACTGAGATCAAGTTTTTTCTTAGGTCGGGAATATGCCTGACATCTTTCATCTCCCAAACTGACCCATTTAACTTAATCTTCACTACACCTTTACCAACAATATCACAAGGTTGATCATCACCAAGATATACTTTCCCAAGGTTTGCAGGGACATACCTCTCGAAGAAAATCTTTCTTCGAAGTAGCGTGGAATGATGCTCCAGAGTCTAACACCCAAGACTCTTCCTTGCTCTCTAGAGAGAATATCAACGCATCATCTCCTTCCAAGGTAGAAGTGATATTTGCTTCTGCCTTTGCTTCTTGATTTTTCGGTGCACTCTTGCACTGATTTTTGTAGTGCCCAATCTTCCTAAAATTCCAACACTCGATAGTTTTCGAGCTTGTTGAATTAATGGGAGTCCTTGATTTCGATCTCCAATTTCTAGATTTACCTTGATAGCTTGATCTTCCACGTTCATTCCTTCTGGTTGAATTTCTTCCTCTTGACTCTGTATGCAATACTGAAGAGGTTGATGATTCACCCGACTCTCTCCGTCGGATCTCTTCACTGAGAACCAGATCACGAACGTCGTCAAATTTCAACTTATTGCTTCCTGACGAGCTACTCACAGCTGTGACTGTAGCACTCCAGCTATCTGGTAATGAAGACAAAAGTATCAATGCTCGAACTTCATCTTCAAAATCTATTTCGACTGAACTTAATTGAGTTGTGACTGAATTAAGTTCGTTGAGATGTTGAGCTACCGATGCACCTTCCGTCATCCGCAAATTGAATAACCGCCTCATTAAATGAACTTTATTAGAGGCTGATGGCTTCTCATACATATTTGAGAGAGCTTTCATAAGACCTGCCGTAGTCTTTTCTTTTGCTATATTAAAAACAACATTGCGCGATAACGTTAATCGGATAACCCCGAGGGCTTGTCTGTCAAGAAGATTCCAATCTTCATCTTTCATTCCCTCTGGCTTAGTTTCCGAGAGAGGTTCATAAAGTTTTTTCAGGTACAGGTAATCTTCAATCTGCATCTTCCAAAATCTGAAATCTGCACCATCGAATTTCTCGAGTTTTATCTTTCCTTCATCTGCAGCCATTGCTCCCACTTAAATCTAGCTTCGTTGGATCGTATTTGACAATTCGTCTATGGATACGAACAGAATTTACCAACTCGGCTCTGATACCACTTGTTAGGAAATTATGCAACTTTCCTAATGAATTAGATTAGTAGGAATAACAATAATATTTAAAATAATACACACAAACAAATTGATTATCCGATAAGTGTTATAATCTCTAAATATCGTGCAAAACTTTTACTGAAAAAGATAAATAATACACAAGTATTCACAACACTTATTGTAACTCACAACCTATACGCACCCCAATTACACCCAAGAATTTTTCTCTAAAAATTCTTTTAAAGATTTTCTCTCTTTCTCTCTCTCGTTTATATTTCTTTTTGTTTTTGGGATGATTCTTACAAACAATATAACCTACGTTTATATAGTGTTTAGTTTGCTTAATATAGGTTGTTTAAATTAGCAAACTTTTCTTTCCTATCAATTTTAAGACATTGCATGCATGCATTCTAAGGATTACATTGATTTATTATTTTAACTAAAAATAATAATGGTTGTTAATATCCAACAAAATATGCATGAGATTGTGGCTTGATTATGTTGCATGATTAAGGATTTTAGTTCACTTAAAATCTAACCAACATAGTAAGAGCCTTAAGTTCCAAACTTAAAAATTGAGTTAAAAGGTGCCATGCCAAAAAACACTTACTTGGATAACCTTTACATCAATCTAGTAATAGATTACGCTCAGCGAGGTGTTACTTATTGATCCTAAAGGGGTGGTACACAAATAATTGTGAGTACATGTTAGTTTTGGTGAAACTCAACGATATAAGTAAGGAGTCCTTTTATGTCGTGGCAAAATTGATAGGTTTACCTAATAAGCTCTTAGACGTACCTATTAACCAAGAGTAGTTTCTAGACTATTAGCAAAAGGCTTTTGCTTACCTAAAATATTTTAGAATTGAGTCTAAATACATAATGTGCTTAATTCTTCAATGGTTTTTAGGGTCTTGGAATCATTTTATTCACACCTGCCGGAACAATAAAATCGAATAAAATGCTAATGACTTGTTTAAATTGCATGATTGCTTTAATTTTCAAGTTATTACTCATGATAAATGTTTAGACTTTGCATGCTTCAATGTATGTTTTAATTATTGTTTATAATTAAATATCTTGCACTGCAGTAAATCCTTTTAGAAAGGTAACAGTAAGTTTCCTCGATTGGTAGTGAATCCAAGAACGATTCACGGAAATGAGAGAGAATGAGCAATTTAAAATGTACGTTTCTTTTAGCGACTTTTATGGTTGTTTTCGAATATCAATCGAATGGCAAACCAATTGGTGCTTGTAGATTCAAAATACAATGTAGTTTTGAGATCATAAAGCATTGAGTTTAAACGCTCAGCTTTACCAATGGTTAACAACCTAAAATCTTTTTCCATTTAAATTCTCGAATGAGTCTAGACCCTAGACATTCGAATAGATCGATTGTTAGAGAACTTTAGAAGCTTCTGGTAAGATCATCTAGTTGAAACAAAAATATTCAACATAAATGGTAAGAACTTTGTTGGAGTGACATTAGACATGTCTAAACAAAGTATAAAAGTCAACACTAGAGAATTCAATTCTTAAGACTATAAGAAAGGGTACAAGAAATAGGAAAACAAAGGAACAAATGAAAGGAATTTACAATTCCGTTTCTACCTATAAGTTTATGTTTAAAGAAAAGTAACCTAGCAATCGAACTTCCTTGGTATCATATACCGCTTGAGGTTCTCACTTCGGTAATAACTCAAATAATGAAAGCTAGGCTACACTAATGGCCTACAAGTGGGAAATGAAGCATGGCAATGCTACATTAGTTGTAGGGTCATCTAGTTTGTTTTAAGTCCTTTCAAGGCTGGAACTTAATGGCTATTTTGTTCCATAATCAGCATACCTAAAATTCTGTTTTCAAACACAGAAAGACTCACATTCAGAAGAACAAAAACAATGCTTGTTTGTTTGTTTATTTGAATGAAAATGGTCATTTACGGGTTGAGTCAATATGCTTGATTAAAACAAGCAACTCTTTAACAATAAAAACTTTACTAGGTTCAAATCAATCTCGTGATTTGAGTTCCACTAATCTTTGGCATTGTTACTTAGACCATGTCAACAAGTTAACATTCAAAAGCTCTATTCTGATGGACTTTTGAAGTTGATTGATTTCTAGATCAATTCAAGATAGGCTAGTCTTACTTGTTGAAAGTAACAAAAGATATGAACTATTGTTAGAACACCTAGACAATAGAGTTCAAAGATAAAGAGAGATTTTATGACTTTATTATTTCACCTAAATTTGAGTGAATATTGGTTTATTTACTCAAAGAGATATAAGTTTGAATCTGTTTGGCTAGTTCAAAGATTCAGAAGAATAAAATCCACTTGGCAAGAAATCATAAAGATCTAGGTTAGATCTTTTGATGATTACTTAAGTCAAGAATGATCATCAATGATTGTGTGTAGTAAAATTCACAATCTAGCTCCATAAGATATGGCATATCTAAGTTGGAATGATCGAAGTCGATTAGTACTTGATTCGATCAATGATGGATCATAAAAGAACTTTTTTATAATTTCTAAAACAAAATGCTCAACTACCACCAAACTAAACCAAATTCGTCAAAGCTATTGAAAAGTAATTTCAGAATATCTTTTCATAATATATCTAGAGAGTTCCTAAACTCAGTGGGAGCTTAGTGTTTGTCATTCAACAAACTAAGGCCCAAGTATAGATATATATTTCATTGTGATTTATTCAAATGAGACACAAGGGTATTGTTCCTACCATGAATTTTTGAGAACATAATGTTTGTTTGCTCGAAATAATGTCCTTTTGGAGATTCGTTTCCAAAATGACAAGTGGGAGAAAATGGACCTCGAAAGTCTTCGAGGCGAACAACAAACATAAATGGACATTCTGGAGGCTTTTCGAAGTTCTTTAGTAAATCCGAACACTTATTCTTTAAGGACATTAGAAGTGGCTTTAAAGAATAGACATCTCTTAGAAGACTTTACAAGTGCTTCAAGGAGAACAGAATATTCAAAGGACTTTCAAGTGGCTATTGATATCTATTGTTTGATGTTCAATACCCAAGTAGGCATAGAGTTCAAGTCACTGAAACTATGAGATTCTTCTATTAGATAGTGAAGAAACATGGAGTTCAGGTCACTGAAGCTATGCGATTCTTCTATTAGATAGTGAAGAAACCTACAACTTGCAGTCAAACTATTATCATGTAGATTAATGAGTTTGTGACTTGTAAGAAAGCTATGACGAAACCTAGATTCCCTAAAATGGTTAGAGGCCATATATAGACTCAATGTTTTGATGACAAAATTGAAATTTTGTTGATTTGCAAGAATAGATTAAACACCTATTGGTTGCAAATTTAAAAACCATCAAACATAGAATTGTGTTCACACACAAAGCTAGATTAGTTGCTAAAGGTTACAAGCAAATTCACGGCATGGATTGTGTTGAAACCTCATGCATAATCGTAATGCTCAAGTCTATAATTCAAGCAATGACTGCATATTGGTACATATGGCAATTGGATGACAAAACATCTTCCTCAATCAAATGTTGGAAGAAACTATGTACATGACATGTCATAGGATTTGTGGATCCAAATAAATACTTGAAAAGGAAAGCTAGCTTATGAAATCTAAGTACAGATTTAAGCAAGCAATTGGGAATTAGAAATATATTTTAGTGAAGCTAATAAGTATTTTAGTTTCATAAAATGTACATGACTCTTATAGATATATAAGAAGTTTAGTGGGAGTACGTAAAACTTAATTGGTCCTATGTGTATCGCACACATATCTCTCTATTGTGAAATAACATTCAAATGCTAATGACTTAGATTTGAAATTATTCATCAATAATGGACCAAGGCGAAACTTAGTACATACTGGGTATTAAGATCTATTTACAAAGATCTTATGATATTGTTTTGGATTAAGTAATGACATTTACTAAATCAAACACGAAAGACTCCATTGGAGATATTCGACCCATGTGAATAAATCTAAGTAATGAATGTTTGAACTATGTATAAGAATTTACTAAGTTAAACATCAAAGAGTCTAAATGAGATTCTTAACCTATATTATATGTCAAAGAATTTAGCTGGATTCAGTGTCTACTGAAATTGAATGAGCTAAAGTTACATGAATAGAATTCAATTGGGAATTATTCTGCAAAAGAATTTATCATGTATAATATAATATGAGGATCGCCAAAAACGTATCGTATGACTTTAGGCATGACGAACATATACCAATCTCTATTGATCTAAGTAAAGATCAACTAGATTGAGATCAAGAAAAACTTATGGTACTTGAAAAGGTACATAGGAACAGTTCTTGACCAAGAAAATAAAGATATGCTAAATATTGATGCTACACGCATAAACACTGGAAAATGATCAAGAAAGATCCCTTTGGAGTTAACCATTGGCAAGGACGAGCTATAGAGCATCGTGTTTTGAAATGGCAACATGGATTAGAGACCATGAGTTGTTGCGTGGGAAATTAAAATATTAATTTCTATGTTCTAAGATACAGCTGGAAAGTCTTCCACATATCTGTGAACTGCTTGGATAAGTAAATCCAAACAAAGCATCACTAACAACCTATACAGTTGAAGTAGAAGAACTTATTGCCTAAGAAGCAATTAAACAGGGTTGTTTATGTTAAAGAGTTCTTCACTGAACTTGGGTGGATCACCTGTCAGCTGGCTTGATGGTTCTTCATTGAGAAATGCGTAGAACCACTATTGTAGCAAGAAAGACTAGATCACAAAATAAACAAACTCAAAAGATCTTATCATCTATCTCGAAGAACATTCGATGAAAAGGATATTAAGATTGGCAAAGCATGATAACTAAACCTACGCAGCAAGTGAGAAGCAACACTCACATTGTAGCACTGGAAATCAAGCATAGCTTTGAATTCCATGAACTGTTTTAAAGATGGGTTTGAGGCCCATGGTTGTAAAACATCGGGGTTGAACATTTATCATATATGAAATGTATTTTCATATTCCATTTAATCTTGGTTTAGTATTAAATGATGAGTCGCTTCAAATTTGATGATATATACAAGATAGACTGTCAGGACCAGTCCTGTGACTAAGAAATGTCTATCAAGTGAACTTGAATGTCAAAAGTTGAAAATGGTCCCTGGTCGGAGTTTTATATAAAGATGGACGCATAGAAAACGTTAGACGACTAGAATGCAAGATGACTAGTAGTTCTGTTTCTTGAACTTACATGGCAATGTCGTAATCATTTGCATAGATACTTACTTTGGGAAGATTAGTATCAGACAGACCTATGAAACTTTACTGTAAGAGATGAAAATCTGTCATAAGTAAATTTCATTAAAATTATTAGACACTAAATCCTCAATACCTGAGTGATTTGAGATTACTTGTTTGAGAACTGCTTACTTTGACGTTGACCAACCGTCGCACCGTAAAAGGAGGCTATAAAGGCAACGCTCAGGTAATCACCTATCAAACGAAGTCTATTCTCAAGATCGCAAGATTGGGATTGTCCTCCCATAAATCGGGATGAGATGCTTAAAAGTTGTACAAGGCCACTCGGAGAGCTAGAAACTGTAAAATGCATGGCCGTGCTCAGATGAATCATAGGTTATGATTATCTGTTTTATTTGATCAGTTGAACTCTGAAACCGAGAAACATCTCTGGACGTAATAAGGATGACAACTCTTACCTTATGTTCAAGAGCAAACATCGAGCGACAAAGGAATTAGAAAATGCACACTTGTCCCTAAGGACAAGTGGGAGACTGAAGGAAATAATTCCCTTGGTCCAAGTATGCATTTAATGTTAAGTCTAATAAATGCGGTTCAGTATTAATTAACAAGTTACTAATTCAGTGAGATCAAGTGAGCTGAATGCCTAGCTAGAGGCCGCTTCGGTTCAAGTGGAATTAATAATATTAATCCACAGCTTACTCTTGACTGAACTCGTAGGGTCACACAAATAGTACGTAAACGGGTCAAGTATTTAATGGAATTAAATACTCCATCTATGGATATTCGAAATCGACGGATCTTGGTTTCAGTGGGAGCTGAGATCGTCAAAGGCAAGAAATGAATACTCCGGAAACGATGATATTGCCGGAAACGGAAATATGGATCGTATCGGAAATATAAATATTATCCAAGTCGTAGATGTTGCCGGAAACGGAAACATGGTACGTATCGGAAAATATTATTGGAAATGGAAATATTGCCGGAATCGGAAATATTGCCGGAAACGGAAATATTGTCAGAATCGGAAATATTATAGAAATCGGAAAATAATTCCGGAAACGAAAATATTAAATATTTGTTCGAAACGGAAATTAATTCCAGAAACATAAATATTAAATATTGTTCGTATCGGAAATGAATTTCGGAATCGAGAATTTAATCGGAAGCGTAGCGTACGAATTAGCATCGGACGAGGCCTGCCAGACGAAGGCCCAACACGAAGCCGGGCCATCGCCCAGCAAGCCAAGCGCAACAACCACACATCAAGCAACGACCAGGCCCAGCGCAAAAGCCAGGAGCGCGCACGGATAAGGCTGCGACGAGTGGGCCTTGCGCTGTGCGCTCGGCGTGGGCCGCAAGGCCTGCGTGCGGTGCTTGTGCGCCACTCGTGTGTGTTACTCGGAATCCTAAGGCTACCGGGATTCGTAATATGATTAAATCTAATCCTAATAGATAAAGTTTGTTTAATTAGAGTCCTAGTAGGATTATAATTAAATAGATTTGTATTCTAATAGGATTATAATTCCTTTCCATAAACTCTATAAATAGGTGTCTAGGGTCACATATTTACATCGAGAATTGAAGTATTCAAAGGTAAGATTTTCAAGCAAAAATCAGCCACAAACACTTGCCCTATTTAGCCGAAATTTATAGTACCTTAAGGGCGATTCTAGTTGGTCAATCTTAAGGCGGAACCGGACGTGCTGTGGACTATCTACGGAGGGACGACACTTGGAGTCCTAAAGACTTGTTCTTGTTCGGTTCGGGCGCAGCTAGGGAGGGCATGCTACAAAGTGTATGCATCTGAATTATGCTAAATGATTATGTGTAAATAATATGTTTCCTGGCATTAAGGTTTTCCGCATGATTTATGTTTTGTCATATGTATCATAACCTAACAGCAGTAAGCTTGAAAAATGTCAAGCAAAGCACTATTGCAGATTCTACAACTGAAGCGGAGTACATTACTGCACATGAAGCAGCAAATGAAGCAATTTGGCTAAGAAAGTTCATTGGTGAGCTTTGTGTAGTCCCCTCCATTAAAGGACCAGTAGCTCTATCATATGACAATAATGGAGCTATTGCACAGGAAAAGGAGCCTAGACACCACCAAAGAGTCAAACATGTAGTTCGTAGATTTCACCTTCTCCGAGAGTTCGCTGAAAGAAGAGAAGTCGAGATAAGCAAGATTGGAACTGATGACAACATCTCAGATCCATTGACAAAACCCCTGCCACAAGAGAAGCACAACTCGCACAAAGAAGCATGGGAATCAAGAATGTTGGAGAATGGCTTTGATGTCCTCTAATGTTTTAAAGTTTTAAGTTTTGAATACTTTGTAAAACATTATGGTAAGCCATTTATAGAAATGAATTAAGCTTCATTCTTCCATTTAATTTTTATGGTTTTATTAAATCATGAGTCCTTTCAATTTTATAATATATTCAAGATAGACTGTCAGGACCAGTCCTGTGACTAAGAAATGTCTATCAAGTGAACTTGAATGTCAAAAGTTGAAAATGGTCCCTGGTCGGAAGTTTTCTATGAACATGGACGCATGGAAAACGCTAGATGATTAGAATGCAAGATGACTAGTAGTTCTGTTTCTTGAACTATGTGGACATGGCAATGTCATAATCATTTGCGTAGATACTTACTTGACAAGACTAGTATCGGACAAGACCTATGAAACTTTACTGTAAGAGATGAAAATCTGTCATAAGTAAATTACATTATCTTATTAGACACTAATCCTCAATACCTGAGTGATTTGAGATTACTTGTTTAGGAACTGGTTGCTTTGACGCTGTCAACCGTCGCACCGTAAAAGGAGCCATAACGGCAGCACTCAGGTAATCACCTATCAAACGAATTCTAAACTCAAGATCACAAGATTGGGATTATCCTCCCATAAATCGGGAAGAGATGCCAAAAGTTGTATAAGGCCACTCGGAGAGCTAGAAACTGTAAAATGCATGGTCGTGCTCATATGAATATAGGCTATGATTATATGTTTATTTGACCAGTTGAACTCTGACACCGAGAAATACCTCTGAACGTAATAAGGTTGACCAGTCTTACCTTATGTTCATGAGCAGTCATCGAGCGACAAAGGAATTAGGAAATGCACACTTGTCCCTAAGGACAAGTGGGAGACTGAAGGAAACAATGCCCTTGGTCCAAGTTTGCATTTAATGCATATAATGCTAAGTCTAATAAATGTGGTTCGGTATTAATTAAGAAAGTTAATTATTCAGTTAGATAAAGTGATCTGAATGCCTAGCTATAGGTCGTTCGGCTCAAGTGCAATTAATATAATTAATGCCACAACTTACTTTTGACTGAACCCTTAGGGTCAAACAAATAGTACGTAAACGGATCAAGTATTTAGTTGAATATTATATTCAACAAATACTCTAATTATGGATATTCGGAAATGACGGATGTTGGTTTCAGTGTGAGCTAAACGAACTGTCAAAAAGGCAAAGAAATAAATATTTGTCGGAAATGAAAATATTATCGGAAACGAAAATATGATTCAAAACGGAAATATAAATATTATCGAAGTCGGAGATATTGCCGAAAACGGAAATATGGTTCGTATCGAAAATATTAATCGGAAATAGAAATATTGTCGGAATCGGAAATATTACCGGAAACGGAAATATTATCGGAATCGGAAATATTATCGGAATCAGAAATATTATCGAAAACGTAAATATTGTTCGAATCAGAAATAAATTCCGGAATCGAAAAAACAAATCGGAAGCACGAAAC
Organism: Spinacia oleracea; assembly: GCF_020520425.1. Classification (NCBI taxonomy): domain Eukaryota; kingdom Viridiplantae; phylum Streptophyta; class Magnoliopsida; order Caryophyllales; family Amaranthaceae; genus Spinacia; species Spinacia oleracea. The sequence continues at coordinate 101,541,731 of NC_079492.1, read as the reverse complement.
GAGCGACTGACCGTTGTACGAAGCAAACAGCCCATCGCTCATGGCCATGACCGCATCACCTTGTGCCTTGGGCCAGCGAGCAAGCCATCGCCAAAGCAACACGGGTCAGCGCTGTTGGCCAGCGTACGTGCATGGGCCTACGCTGCTGCGCCTAGCACGCGGGTTAGCGCTGATGTGCCTGCTGCCTTGGGCCAACGCGCATGGCTTCGTGCAAAAGGCAAGCTGGCCGGTTTTGGTTTTTTTGGTATGTTCCTAAACGTTCTAGGATTTTGGCTCCTAGGATTTTTCCTATTTCTTATAAATACATGGCCTATGGACATGTACAATACACATCAACTGAAACACAATTCAGTTCTCTTTGCCCATCACATAATAGTGAGATCCCGAAATCATAAACATTATATTATATCCTAGTTGGTACGATCTAAGGCGGAGCCGAACGTGCTGTGGACTTTCTACGGGGGGACGATGTTTGGCGTTCTAACTTGTTCTTGTTCGGTTCGAGAGCAGCTAGGGAAGACACGCATCACAAAATGTGTTCAGGAAATTATGCTAAATGATTATGTGCATTTAATTTAGATTATGGCATTTATGGTTTTTCCGTATGACATTAGATTGCTCATAACCTACTAATTCCCATACCGTGCACCGTAGATTGCGAATTTATATCGTTTTCCTTCTTCTTTTTTTGGCAGTTTCACGATTCTCTATCAAATTAATAATATTATAATTATGACCAACTTAAATGCTGAAATATTACTTTAATATATTTTGTAATACCGAATTTTAGGAACTTGAAAGAACTTTTGTCAACCTTTATTTACGTCAGGTCGTTGATTGCGATTCTAAATCTTACTTATGGTCAAATATTATTAATTGTACCTATTTTAAGGAACTTAATACTAAAAAGGGAAAAATAGAATTATGACCAATTTAAATCTTGCGTTAATATATTCTTTAGTACCAAGTTTGAAAATTTTAAAATTAAAAAAAAAAAAAAAACTTTTGGCGGGAAAAAATCGCACAAGGATTTGACATGTGTCAATTCTTGTGTCTCTTTTAATATATAGTAACTAGTATAGGAACCGTGCGATGCATGGTTTATATATTTTAACTTTAAGTGCATAGTTAAATTAATTTAGAAAAGAAACATAGAAAAATACGTAGATTTTTTTATTCTTTTTCACGTACCACCCATAGTTTCATGTTAAGTATAAAAACCAGTGATCATCCTGTATTATGAGAGATGTCAATTCTCAAGCTGGACCGTTGAACCCACTGGTTGGTCTGATCGTTTAGAACCCAAACCGTTAATAATCCGCGAGCTGGAACCTAAGACCCGATCTTCAACTTGAATCGACCGAAAAATATTAACCTGATTAAGATCTGAAACCCAATAACAAACCCGTTCCGCAACCAACCGACCCGTTTCAACCCGAACCGAATGGATATGAAAGCCGTTAATGACCCAATCCATTACAATCCACACCATTTGAACCCGAGGAAAACTCGTTTATAATACAAATTGTTTTAACGCGTAACCCGCTTAATCCGAATGTCTATAACCCGTAACCCGTTTAATTTGAATCGTTTATAACCTATAACTCGTTTAATCCCACTATTGATCTTAAATTCTTAACACTTTAAAAGTTAGTTATTGCCTTTGTCCCCTAATTAAGGCCCCAAATATTAGAATTTGTGATTTTATAATTTGGAATCGAATTCACCTGACCAGAAATACAACCCTCTACCCATTTCATCCCGCTACTAATTTATCCACATTGTATTAACCTATCGATAGATACCTGAACCAAGTTAAACTTCAACCCGATGTAACCCAGCTATACCTGTTCAACCCGACCCATTTTAGATTCGATATTAAGTTTAAATACTATCTCATTGTTTATTGTGTTACCCGTACCCATTTTAAGTACCCACCCAGTATCAAATTTATTCTCTTGAAATCAAGTATGATCAAATCCATAAATTTCATTAGATTTAATCAGTTCCAAGTCCAATAAGTTTAGGTAAGTTCAGATAATATCAAAAAAATTATTTCAAATAAAGTGAAGAGAATGCACCCACCCTCCATTTTTCTTTGTTCCACTCACTTATTATATATGTGGTCAAAATAATAAATAAATAATTGATTATACTTTGTGGATATTTATGAAGGAAAGAAAATATATTTGCTTAAACGCAAAAACCAAAGAAAACTCACATACAACGTCACCACGTACAAAGAATACAATTTTATCTCTATAAATGTCCATAACTCGTCGAATCACTACTTATATATTCCCGTAAGTCTAATAGGGTGGAGACAGATAAATGTTCATTCAACTCTCTTCACCTACTTTATTATTTTAATTGTGATATAAAATATTTTATGGAGATATTGAAGATAATAATATCATGGAATTGAGAATACTCCGCACTCGTAAATTCATAAGATTTTAGATATTAGTAAATTTATTTGGTGATAGTTTTCATATCTTATTGATGTGTTTCCAGTACGTTAATAAATAGCGGGATAACTACATACTTTTTAAGACGTTAATAATAAAAATTAAAGTAGCCATTAGAAAAGTATGACTAACACCTAATTGTGTTAGTTGTCAAATCGGTTTATATATTTTTCCATAAAAAAAAAATTAACGTCGCACTTACAGTTAAAATTTGTAAGTTGTGCATCGTACAGGTCTTATTTTTCATACTCATCCGTCCCAAATTACGTTGCACTTGCCTTTGCACAAAGTAATAGGTGATAAGTGGTTGTTTGGTTATCAATTGTAATTTTATTGAAAAAGTAGATGTGATAGGAGTTAATTAGTGGGGTATTTTTTTTTAATTGAATGAGAGAGGGTGTGGGGAGAAAAAAATTAGTGGGAAGAGAGAGACATTATAATAATTGTTGGGTCATTCCTAATTTAGAAGTGTAACAACTAATCTGAGACGGACTAAAAAGAAAAGTGTAACAAGTAATCTGGGACAAAGGGAGTATATGCAAAGATATTCATAATTCCATTGTATAAATGCGTGAGAACGTATCATGAGATTGTATATAAAGGATTAAAGGAGTATGTATGTATATTCTTAATGTTGTCAATAATATTATTGTGTATAAATGTGGCACACAAAATTGCATTCCAAATAAAATGTCCATGATACGTTATTTAAATAAAATATACTAAGATAGGATTATGCCAGGTAATACTTCGTATGGTTAAGATATTATGCATGAGATTGACTATGTAAAACATTGATGTATTTTATGGAATTTTTCATATTGATAAGTCATTGTTATCATGAAATGGAGTCAGCTTAATCTGACAATAATATATCTATTACTTAATTTATGTGTAATATATATAATAAGATAAACAAATAAAATATGTTTTTTAAAATATTATATATTACCTATTTATTATATATCATATAGTACCCGTGAAACTCCACTGTAAAGATACTTTTTTTGAAATATGGTTCATTACAACATAAAGTATAGAACTCGTTTGGATTATTACTAAAATATTTGGAAACCATATATTACCTGTATTTGATACGGGTAATATTAAAAAGGTATACCAAATATTTAGATTAGTACTACAAGATTTTTTCATGAAATCCTCTGCAATTGGCATAAGCTTATCCGCCTAATATAGTACCCGTTTTAAAATATAGATTCGGGGTATAAGATTATTACTTATTCCACATTCAATGGTTGAATTATTACGTAATTCAGCAATATAAATCATACTCCGAAGCACTTACTCCCATTCAATAGTTGTATTTTTAGGTCGAAATTATTTTTTATAATGTTATAAATGTATAAGATATTATACATTATTAGTTATATTTGGTTATTCTAAATTTGTTTGGATTCATAATTATTTAAGGTTGAAAAAGTAATAGATTATTATTAATAAACTCTTGTTAAGTATGACAAAGTAATATAATTATTTTATTTTTTTAGTACTCTGTACATGATAAAATAGATTTGTAAAAGATATTGATTACCTTAAATAATTATTTGATATATATGTAAGTTAAAAAAAAGTAAATAATAATAAATACTAAAAGATAGGGACACGTGTCAGCTTCGTAGCTAGTTCAATATCTTTTAGTAGGGTATATAGATAAAAATAGATGCTACCTAAAACTAATAGACGTGTCTTATATATTTATGGGAGTACGTAGTACGCTGCAAACCCTAGACAATTCAATATAAGTAATTAATTGGTATCAGGTTTTTTATTGGCATATAGCTGTACGACAATATCAAAAGATTTTATACGGTATATGAATTTGGTTAGATCTATTTTAAGTTATATATTAAAATATTACATATTACCTATTTATTATGTATCATATAGTAACCGTGAAACTTCACTGTAAAGATTTTTTTTAAAAAAATATGGTTCATTATAACATAAAGTATAGAACTCATTTAGATTATTACTAAAATGTTTGCAATTATTGAAACCATACATTACCCGTATTTGATACGGGTAATTTTTAAAAAGTTTACCAAACATAAGTTTACCAAATATAAGTAATTAGTTGGTATCATTTTTTTATTGGCATATAGTTGTATGACAATATAAAAAAAATTATACGATATATGAATTTGGTTAGATCTATTTTAAGTTTGCAGCCATTTTTTTTTTCTAGCACTTAAATCAATTGTATACCAAATTTATGTACGTATATTTTCTAGAATCAAAAGATTTGCTAACTACATTCTAACGATCTAATAATGTAAGTTTGTTATACACAACCAAAAAAGTAGATTGAATATTCTTTAGTAGATTATAATAGATTTTAAAGTTGATTATAGTAGAATAGTAGATGTTATAGGCTAATTGATCCGTACAAATTGAATATTCTATAGTAGATTATAGTAGATTGAATATTCTATAGTAGATTATACCAAAAGTCATAACGTACCTAATAATGTAAATTTTGTAGAATTTAGTTTTAAAGAAATTAAAAATTATTACACAGGGAGACTTGTCAGCCTTAGACTGAACGCCTTGTGTTTTAATAAAGTATATATAGATAGATATATTGCTCTCCCAATGATGGAAAACCATTTTCCCTTCAAAATGAAGGGAAACCTGGTTTCCTTCCTTTTCCTATCTCTCTTGTACACTCCTTTCACTACATGCTTACTTTCCCTCTCATTTTCTTTTTGTTTCACCATTTTTCTCACATGTAACCAAACAACGGAAAACTAATTTTAGAATTGTGTTTTCCATTGTAAATTATTTTCCGTGAAAATCGTTGTGCCATGGTGTGTCACGGGACACACCATTATACTTCCTCCGTTTCTGAAAGTTCTTTACGCTTTGGAATACGTGTCCAAAATATGAAAATTTTGACTGTAAATTCTCACTATTATATACATCAAAACGTTACATGTGAGATCTTGTTAGATTGGTCTTGGTATTTACTTTCAGAATATAAAATTTTTATAATTTTTTCACATACGAAAATGGATATATTAATAGTTAAATATTGCATTGGAGACCGTGCAAATAGTAACGGTAAAGATTTTTTTGAAACGGAGGTAGTATTTGTTAAAAAAAAGTTACAAATTTACCCGGTTCAACTCAGAATTGCTATATAAGGTGTTACATCTCACCAAGTAGATATATATCTTCATATTCTTCGTTGGTTGATTTTTAGAGGATAAACACCATGGTTTTGATCTTCCATGGAAGCTTGAATAAAGGAACAAGGAGTTGAGAAAGAGAGGAGGTCTGAGTCTTTTTTACCTTTTTACTATTATAAATTATTGCATATTACTATACTTTATGAGATATACCACGTGGGTGACTTTAATCAATTTATTTGCTTTTATTTTTATTTTGCAATCTATACTATATATTAAAAGGCGTTTCTAACAAAGTATATATGACACGTGGAACTCTCTTTCACTAGAACATGACACGTCATCAACTTAGCAAGGAATATACGTACAAAAATTTCACATGGCAAGGCTAGAACACGAGACCACCAAGATGTAAGGTAGAAATCTTACCATCTTAGCCAACTACTTGATATGATTTTTACTCCAAATAAATACATATAACTTGAAATAATGAATGTTTATTACGAGTACTATGTAATAACTCTTGCAACTATTTTATACTTTCACTAGATCGTGATTGAAAAAAAAATTTAGTTGGATACCAAATAATTTTTAAGGCAAAGTAACAATTATTCATACTAAAATCAAATTATATTATTTAAAGTAGAAACCCGGGGCATCGTTCGGGAAACACACTAGTTAATGGTTAAATGATGCGTCATGTAATGTGTAGCATTTTCTCCTTTTCTTTTGAAATTTTCAATTAATCGACTTGTGGCCTAGTAGAGTTGTAGAGGTAAAACTGTAAAAAAAAAGCACGTCAACTTCGTATATTTGAACATATGTTTAATCTTAGTATTATTTGACAAATCTGTGTAAATATAGGAGTACGTTTATCGATTCTTCTACTCGATTTTTTTTAATGAAGTATTTATTAATAGTGTTTATTCATGGATTAGTAATTGATTGCTATAAGAATTGGAGATGGCGGTGACACACCATCGTAAAAATTCTGACTCCGCCAATGCCAGATGAGAAGAATGCCCCCTTGTCCATCATAGCTTTTCTTAAGTTGATCTTTCTTGTAAGACTTTTCCCCCAAGACATCTTGTTTATGCATCTTTAATCTTTTTTAAAGTTCCAATAATCAGGAGTCCAGGAAATAAAGAATTGTCGCACGACTCGCACACTCCGCTCTTGGTCTTCACTGGGTTTAGCAAGGGTTTACTTTTACTTTAAAACCCCAAAATTCAGCCATGGGAGCAGGTTTATCATCATCATCTGAAAACCCTAGCGCCACAACTATCACTTTAAACATGTCCACATCTCCCCCAAACCCGCAAAACCCAGATCCCAAATCTTCTGAAAATCCAAACCCAGATCCCAAAATCCCCGAATCACAATACCCAGAAATCTCCAATGAAACCGTCAACCCAGATGAAAAGAGTCGGAATATCAACGGCGAGGAGAGAGAAAATGGCGGAGAAGGAGAAGAAGAGGAAGAAGGGGAGTGTGGGTTCTGCTTGTTCATGAAAGCGGGAGGTTGCAAGGATGAGTTTATAGCTTGGGAAAAGTGTGTGGAAGATTCGGAGAAGAATCAGGAAGATATTGTTGAGAAATGCTTTGACGTTACTGGAAATTTGAAGAAGTGTATGATTGCTCATTCGGATTATTATGAACCCCTTTTAAAGGCGGAGAAAGCTGCTGAGGAGGAGGTTAAGCAAGAAATGGAGCGCGAGGCAGCGGAGGAGGAGACAGCAGAAGTTGAAGTTACACAGGAGGGTTAGTTTTAGGGGGTTTGATAATTTTTTGGTTACTGAATTGGGAAATTTGTTTCTAATTGATGGCGGAGGAAGCCATTACTGTCATAGAGGTAAATTAAGGCAAATTTTGAGTTATGTGACATCAAAGTTTTCTACTTGGTAGAGTTTAATTTGTTGCTGATTAATAATTTAAGTACACATTTTGTTGTCCAGTTTATGTGGACAGTGATTAATCATGAAATTACTAAAATTATTTCCGTGTTTGTTGTGTATTGCGGATTGCCTGCCTCTTTGTCTTTTCGATTAGTGTTAATTATGTAACTCAGATGCGTTTTGCTTACTACAATTTGATTATTTGCTGCTTTTTTTAATGTTAATGATGCAAACTTGAATCGTTGGATAGGGAGTTATGAATAAACTCATATGTTTAGGGTTACTTATGGCTCCTTTGCTTGTTATCAAATAAGGCTGCAAGCTTGAGAGATGCTGCACCTCAACATAATTTTAGGGGAATGCGCTCCTGAAGGAGACTAAAGCTATAAATATGAATTACCCTGCGGCCCCGAAGGAGACTCAGTCACTCAGACATGCCTTATCATACATAGGTCTGCTGAGCGATCAAGTATGATATTAATCAACCGACATTCACTCGCTGACTATACTTTCTACTAACTGCTTGTTAAGTTTGACATTTTGTGGCAAAATAATAACTCTCTATGTCGCATGATGTATCCAATGAGGTTAGATTCTCCTTGTTGAGTGGTATAATTTATTTGATGGGCAATCCTCAAGCCCATGAACTCCTTAAAGTCCTCTTACCTAGATTGCGTAGCATGATTATGGATCCGGTTCTCTCTGTTCGAATTGCTATGGCTGATCTCCTACTTCTCATTATGGATGTTCGAGGGTTTCAGTTAATAAGGTAAGAGAGAGCCGACTTAGCAGTAGTAATCTTCAGTAATTGCCACCTATTATTCTCATTCCTTGTTGACTAATGTTGATGTGTGTTTAATCTCTAGGTGGTCGATTTGGATGTTCTACTGACTACTCTTGCAAATGATCAACCACCTGTTGCTCAAAAAATTGTACGTCTGCTCTTACCATCATACTTCCCAGCAAAGGTCAAAATAGAAGAGGCATGCACTCGCACTATCACACTAATTGAAAGGTCTCCTCTGGCTGGTGCAAGATTTTGTGAATTTCTTTCGTCAGAAGGAGCATCTTCAAAGTCTCTAACAGAACTAGTCAGAGTTCTTACTGATATAATCCTTGCATCTGATAGACTTGATGCAGATCATATCAAGGGAATATTTATTGCATTAGACCATCTTTGCAGGAATCTAGCAAATGAGTCATTTCGTAGAGACCCACTCAAGGACTTATTTTCAGGTGAAAAACTCAAGGGTTTGTTGGCTGCTGCAGTGTTTGGGAATGCTCAATCGTCTTTGTTTGATATTATTTCTATTGTCTCTCCGGTTGCTGAAACGGGACTACCCGAAAAATGCTTAGCTGCAGTCTCAAATTGTCACAGTTTGTCTGATAATGAAGAAAAGCAAGCTGAAGTGCGGTCTGCACACAAACTGGTTATATCCTACAAATGGTTTGACCATATGTTCGAGGCCATGTCAAGGCTCCTGCAAGACACTGCTATCAAGTGTAATGAATACTCCAGCATTGAAATACCCAGGGACATAACACCGTCTGCAAAGAGGAAGAAAAGCAAACTCTCTAGAGAAACAGGACAAGGCAAACATGTCAATAGAAAAGGACCATCAGAATTCAAGAATAGTTACCGAAATTCTGTAGGAATAGCATGGCAAATAAAAGATCTATTGGCTTCAGAGATTAGCCGAAAAGCGATGTTCAAATCCAAGCACTTAAAAGTGGTGATTGTTTCCTTAAAGGTCATATCTCAAATAAGTGTGGGACATAGTATGTGTTATGATTTTATGGACCCATTGTTGGTGGATGCTTTATATGGCTCTTTCTCTGCACATGACTGTTCAACACATTAGTATCTTATGTCGATGACCAAAATAACAGGGAAAATGCTCCTTTGCTGAAGGTATATGGTTGGTATCTTATGTACCAGTAGGGTTAAAATGCTCTTGAACAGTAATATGTTGAAGGTCATTATAACCAATTTGGCTTTTGCTGTTATTGAAAGAGGTCTTTTCTCTTGAATATTGTTATTAAGTCAAATTTTGGGTTAAAATGCATCAATTATTATTTCCTCCATCGACTTTTCCATACTCCAAATGTTCGCTCAATCACATTCCTTAATGAAGAGTGTTTATAATTATAGACTTCGTAATAACAGGTTGGAGGTTGAGTTGAACGACGATAATTAGGAATATGATATCGTTGGCCTTTAAACGGAGCAAAAAATCTTTTCATATTCGGATAACCCGCATTAACGACATAATATTTACCTACATTGCAAAAATGAGATATTATATAATATATATAGCACGTAATAATATTAAAAGGTGCTTAACGGACCAAGGGCATTATTTTCTTCAATAATCTCACATGATCTGAACAAAGCTTTCATTGCTATTATTACGAAAGGAGAATGCCCTGCAATGGTGAACCAGTTTAGACCCATAGGTTTGTGTAATACACTCTACAAAGTCATTACAAAGTGTATGGTCAGGCGTCTAAAATCGGTTAGTAGCGGATGTTGGGAGTTAGCTTCGGAATGCCTTTGTGCCAAGACGGTTAATGGCGGAAAATATAAGTGTTGCACATGAAATGATGCATTCAGTCAAAAATCGAAAAAAACGTGGAAATTATGCAGCAATTATGAAGATTGGTCTAAATAAGGCTTATGACATAATCGGATGGTATTACATTGTGGAGGTTCTTCAGGCTATGAATTTTCCCACTTGCTTGATCATAGTCGATAGGGTGCTTCAACGAAACTCTTCTTAGAAGTTTGGTACTAAGTCACAAGCTGGGAAACTGATTTTAATCAATTCAGTTATTTTCTCCCTTGTCTCCCATATTCTAGGGGTTTTCCACATTCCAAAAAGGTACTTGGTCGAGTATCCTCTATTTTCCTTAAGTTATGGTGGTCGAGATCAATAGATAAAGGCCAATCTATTGGAAGAGCAAGGAAGTTTTGCAAATAGACAAAAATGAGAGGGGAGTGGGGTTGAGGATCGAATCCTTTTCATCAAAATGAAGCATCCCTCTTTAAGAATGCAACCAGAATAAGTGATAATCATAACCTTCTGGTAAGTAGAGTCCTTAAGGGCAAGTATGGAAAACAACCTATGGAGAAAGCTAGCTCTCACAGAAATCTGTCTATAACTTCATGGTGGTATAGAAGCCTATTTAATGCTTCAAGAACTTTCAAAGTAGGTATGGTCAACATCATTGGAAATGGACGCTCAACAAATATTCTGGAGGACACTTTGCTACGTTGAGGAAAGGTTGTGTTTAAAAATAACAATACATGGTAACAGTTCCTGTTAGGTTATGATACATATGAATAAACATAAATCATGCGGAAAAACCATAAAGGCAGGAAACATATTATTAACACATAATCATTTAGCATAATTCAGATGCATACACTTTGTAGCGTGCCCTCCCTAGCTGCGCCCGAACCGAACAAGAACAAGTCTTTAGGACTCCAAGTGTCGTCCCTCCGTAGATAGTCCACAGCACGTCCGGATCCGCCTTAAGATTGACCAACTAGAATCGCCCTTAAGGTACTATAAATTTCGGCTAATAGGGCAAGTGTTTGTGGCTGATTTTTGCTTGAAAATCTTACCTTTGAGTACTTCAATCCTCGATATAAATATGTGACCCTAGGCACCTATTTATAGAGTTATGGAAAAGGATTTGGAATCCTATTAGGATACTAATTTATTTAATTATAATCCTACTAGGACTCTAATTAAATAAACTAAATCTTTTAGGATTAGATTTAATCATATGACGAATCCCGGTAGCCTTAGGATTCGAGTAACACACTTCGAGTGATACGCTAGCACCGCACGCAGGCCTTGCGGCCCACGCACAGCACCAGCCCACTCGTCGCAGCCCCGCGCGCGCGCCAAGGCCATTGTTGGGCCTGGCCTTGCGCTGGGCTTGGCGTGGCTTGGCAGCGTGTGTTTGGGCGCTTGGGCTTGCTGGGCGTAGGCCTGGCTTCGTGTTGGGCCTTCGTCTAGCAAGTCTCGTCCGATGCTAATTCGTACGACGCGCTTCCGATTAAATTCCCGATTCCAGAATTTATTTCCGATACGAACAATATTTAATATTTCCGATTCCGGAATTAATTTCCGTTTCGAACAAATATTTAATATTTCCGTTTTCGGAATTATTTTCCGATTCCGATAATATTTCCGATTCTGACAATATTTCCGTTTCCGGTAATATTTCCGATTCCGGCAATATTTCCATTTCAGATAATATTTTCCGATACGTACCATGTTTCCGTTTCCGGCAACATCTACAACTTGGATAATATTTACATTTCCGATACGATCCATATTTCCGTTTCCGGCAATATCATCGTTTCCGGAGTATTCATTTCTTGCCTTTGACGATCTCAGCTCCCACTGAAACCAAGATCCGTCGATTCCGAATATCCATAGATGGAGTATTTAATGCCATTAAATACTTGATCCGTTTACGTACTATTTGTGTGACCCTACGGGTTCAGTCAAGAGTAAGCTGTGGATTAATATCATTAATTCCACTTGAACTGAAGCGGCCTCTAGCTAGGCATTCAGCTCACTTGATCTCACTGAATAATTAACTTGTTAATTAATACTGAACCGCATTTATTAGACTTAACATTAAATGCATACTTGGACCAAGGCATTATTTCCTTCAGTTCCCTACCCTTGTATGGTTTCAGGGTTGATTACTGAGGAAAAATGTTGGAACTCAAACCTGGTTGGAATTTATTTCCATCTTCTATCACTCGCAATATCCTTGCTACACACGTCGGTAAGGAGGTACGCGAGGACACCAAGATTTGGGGAGGGAGTGAATTTGCAATTTTTACAGTTTAGTCTGGATGTAAATTTTTTAGGGACACTCACAAAGTCAATATCGAACACTTGTTTTGGGAAAAGTTCTGGAAAATGAGAGTGATGCAAAAGTGCAAGTTGTTTGGATGGAAAGTCTTGTGGAATGCTCTTCCCACCAAGATGGGCTTGCTCAAACGTGGGGTGTACTTGAGTACAACATGTGTCTTATGTGATCGTGAACAAGAATCCCTTTCTCACTTGCTACGAGATTGTGAGATTATAAAGAGAATCTGGGCAATGTCAGGGTTTGGCATTAGAGTTGGAACTCTAGATCCTGATATTCAACTTGGATGAAAAAATTTCTTAGCTTGCTATGGAAGAGGAGCCCATCTAAGGAGGAAGGAGACATGTTTCTCAGCATTCTGAGGAGTATCTGGCTACATCGAAATGAAATAGTCTTTGGGGGAACCTCTTTCGGCCCTCAGCGAATCAACTCTCTCATTCAGGAACACTGTTGTAGATTTCGGAAGCTGCAAAACCAAAAAGCTTCATCACTGGTTACTCAAGCAACTGGAATCCCTGTTGTTAACTACTGAAGTATTAGGTCTGCCGGGGGTCTGCCTCCAACTATAATCACTACAGATGGCGCTTGGAAGAAGGTCCGAGGAACAACTAACCCGTTCGACGCTCATGTGGGTATTGGATGGGCCATACATACAGCTCTAGGTCAGGTTTCAAAAGGGATGGACACTGTTCAGGCGATTCCTCCGGTTCATGCAGAGATGATGGCAGTCTGGAGAGCGATGCAAGAGGGCGTACAGATTCATAACAGGATTGAAATACAAGCGGATTGCATGGAAATTGTCACCATGCTCACGTCCCCGGAAAAGAAAAAATGAAGGTAGCGAATCTCATGAAGGATATCCTTTATTTAGCACAGAATCCTGATTATTTCTGTTGCTCAAAAGTCCATCGTAATATTGTCACTAGCGCTCACTTCCTAACCACTCATGCTAGGAAAGCAGTCTAGTGCGATGTTGTTTGCTTGTTATTGTCAAAAAAAAAAAAAAAACAAAACAAAACAAAAACAAAAAACTACCCATCACAGTAATATACTCCCTCCGTCCCAGATTAGTTGTTACACTTACCTTTGCACAAAGTTTTAGGTGTTAAGTGGTTATTTGGTTATCAATTGTTATTTTATTGAAAAAGTAGATGTGATAGGAGTTAATGGAGTATTTTTTTAATTGAATGAGAGAGGGTGTGGGGACAAAAAAAAGTTAATGGGAAGAGAGACACTATAATAATAATTGTGGGGTCCTTCCTAATTTAGAATTGTATCAACTAATTTGAAACGGACAAAAAAAAAAGTGTAACAACTAATCTGGGACGGAGGGAGTATCTCTTTGAAATCCTCATCTCCGATTCTTAGCCAATCGAGGAATAATGTCATGACTCATGAATTCCATGAAACAAGTCATCATCAACTCATCTACCAACAAAACCTTTGGATTGGGAAATTCCTAATCTTAAAGTGAGTGAGTGAGTGAGTGAGTGAGTGAGCTAAAAATGGCAACTTTATTCACTCTCATCCCCTCATCAAACTCTACCTTTCTCAACCCTTTCAAAACCACCCAACACTCCAAACTTCATTTCGCAACCCCATCTCCCACCTTCAAAAACCCGCTCTCAATCAGATGTTTCCGGCCACCGGAAACCGATACACCACCGGAAATCCAGAAATTCTGGGGTTGGCTTTCCGACAAAGGAATTATCTCACCAAAATGCCCTGTAAAACCAGGTATTGTCCCAGAAGGATTAGGACTAGTAGCCCAAAAAGATTTATCCAGAAACGAGGTCGTTTTGGAGGTGCCCCAGAAGTTTTGGATAAACCCAGATACAGTTGCAGCTTCAGAGATTGGGTCAGTTTGTAATGGTCTTAAGCCTTGGGTTTCTGTGGCTTTGTTTCTGATGAGAGAGAAAAAATTGGGGAATTCTTCATCTTGGAAACCTTACATTGATATTTTGCCTGATTCTACTAATTCAACGATTTATTGGTATGTTTTTTTGGTAAATTTGACTGGTTTTAGTTTCTGGGTAGCTTTTATGTTTGCAATCTTAATTGTTTAATTGGTGGATTTTAAGCTAAATGAAGTTTTGGTTGTTGCTTTGCAGAGCAGGTCAGAAGAGGAACTCTCTGAGCTTCAAGGTTAGTTTCGATTTTCGACTTAGAGTTGCTTGTGATTATGCTATTCAAAAGTGCTTGTGATTATTGGTATGTTTTTTGGGTTAGTTTGATGTTTTTAGTTTAGCTTTTATGTTTGCAATTTTAACGGTTTAATTGGTGGATTTAGTTGTCGCATTACTAACTCGATTGCGCTATCATGCTGTAAATGTTATCCGGAAGATGGGAGTGTTTTTACTAACTTCGTCCAGATTCAGTTCTGACATTAATAATTTAATCACTGTCATTGTGAGCATGTTTTCTGTACAGAGGGAGTATCATCTGTTTTTATTTTGAGTTGAAGATTAGTTTTTGGTGTATGGAAATCTGAATCGAATGCTGGTGTACTATGTTGTCGTAGTGTTACACTGCTTATAAATCCAATAGGGAGGAGGTGGTGTATCAAATATCTGCAGCCTTACGTTGACATTGTTTCTCTATTTCTTTTGTCAATGTTTTAACTGCTTCGTATTTGATCAACCAAACCAAATCGTGCATATCTCCCAGTATTTGAAACTTTTTGCACCTTGACCTAAACAGTTGGTCTATGTAGAGACTTATATTCAATTTTCCATTCAAAACACCGGTACTCTAGTATTCATGTCGATTTGATGTACTAGTTTTATGATTCTTTGAACTTTCTACGCGTCTGGTAAAGGGTCATCGATCTGAGCTTTTCAAACAGCTTCACATCTTTCTTGGCACTTCATTGTCATTATTTGTTATTCCTACACGGGGGGTTGGGACTTGGGAGCAAGGACGAACTTCATCTATCTAAAGCCAATTCAATGTCGTATTATATGTCTGTTGAAGTCTCCAGAGTTGTACGGTAGTATCTTGTGTTGAAATGAAGAATGTTGAGTAGTATAGATCTGATTTTAATTGTGGTTTAGAGGTATGTTAAATTTGGAAATTGGTTTCAAGCTAAAACACTCTTATTTGACCTGTTCAGAGAAATAAATCAATATGTAGACAATGAAGGGTTTCTTTTGCTGGTAGTTTCAAATTTGCCTACTTCACAGTGATCTATAAGACTATAAATCCTTGCAGGTAGTCAGTTGCTGAACACAACATTGGGTGTGAAGGAGTTAGTAGCAAATGAGTTTGCAAAACTGGAGGAAGAAGTACTAGTTCCCCACAAGCAACTATTCCCTTTTGATGTAACTCAAGATGACTTCTTTTGGGCATTTGGAATGCTAAGATCAAGAGCATTTACTCGTCTTGAGGGCCAAAGTCTTGTTCTAATCCCCTTGGCCGATTTGGTAATCATCTTTTTCCTTGTTCCTAATTTCATTATAAAAAAAAAAAAACATGTACTTTTTCTCATGTTATGCATTATACATGATGAATATTTATTTAACATGTAAAGTGGGTGCAACAGGCTAACCACAGTCCTGATATAACAGCACCGAAGTATGCTTGGGAAATCAGAGGAGCTGGTCTATTCTCTAGAGAACTTGTATTTTCACTGAGGAATCCAACCCCAGTTAAGGCTGGTGACCAGGTAGTGTTTTTTCTCTCGAATCGAACAATGAAGTATATATAAGTCACTTAAGTTTAATGTCAACTGCTACTATCATGGTCCAAGATACTTAGAATCAATAATTCAACAGGTTCTGATCCAATACGATTTGAACAAGAGCAATGCGGAATTAGCCTTAGATTATGGGTTGACGGAATCCAGATCAGAACGAAACGCATACACCCTAACACTGGAAATACCTGAATCAGATTCCTTTTACGGGGACAAGGTAGACATAGCTGAGTCAAATGGGATGGGGGAAAGTGCCTACTTTGATATTGTTTTAGAACAGCCACTTCCTGCAAATATGCTACCATATTTAAGGCTTGTTGCACTTGGTGGAGAAGATGCTTTTCTGTTGGAGTCTATATTCAGGAATTCTATATGGGGACATCTTGATCTTCCTATTAGCCCTGCCAATGAGGAGCTCATATGCCAAGTGATTCGTGATGCTTGTACATCTGCTCTTTCTGGTTACAGTAGTACCATTGCAGAGGTAAGTTACTACCTTATAATTGATTTATCTCTTTCTTTGTGTCACAATAACAAGAATGTGTTGTTATTTTTATTAATGTAGGATGAGAAGCTGTTAGCACAAGGTGATATAGATCCGAGGCTTGAGATTGCTATAACTATAAGGTTAGGGGAAAAGAAGGTGTTGCAACAGATTGATGAGGAATTCAAAGAAAGAGAGATGGAATTGGGTGGTTACGAATACTACCAAGAACGGAGGCTTAAGGATCTTGGATTGGCCGGTGCACAGGGAGAGAAACTCCCCTGGATAGGAGAGGTCTAATTATTTATAGAACACTTTTCTACTTGCTTTTCTTTACTTCACTTCACTTCACTTGAGAAAATCATTATCCTGAAATTGTAGAACAATAGTGATTGATTTTGCTGTAATGTTCACTTGAAAGTGGAAACTACAATCAAAATGCAAACTACTTCCTCCCTCCGCTCCTTAATAACAAACCACATTCATACTTTCAACTTACGCCCATGTTTTATAAATCTTTAATCAAACTTTCGACAAACTCCTTAATAGGGTCGACAATAATCACCAGTCGTCGAAGCATCAAAAAAGATGAACATGGAGGAAGAATATTCACTGTTGGATGAACATGCACTAGCTTGGCAAATTCCTAGGTTACATACTATTGTCTAACACTTGAATTATGTATCATAGAAATTATTGAGCCAGATCATTAATGGAAGATTTTATTTATCTAACTTTCATGTGTTTCTATTCGTATCTAAACTTATTAGAATTTTTTTATTTATTTATACAGTGGAATAGAACACTTATTTTTAAAAAAATAAATGAAAATAAAATAACATTATAAAACCCATAACAAAAAACTTCAAACCTCATCGCTAGTTTTTGATATGGGAATTCACGTGATTTAGATTGAACCATGATCTTAAAAAAATAGTCATATTTATAGGGTAAAAAACAAAAAAATGAAAAACGATACTGAATAGAACACTGCCATTTTGTCATTGGTACTTGATAATTGATTAGTAGTATTATAAGTAGCAATCATCCTATCACGAGTAAAGCTGATGCGTCTTTCTCCTTCATTACCAGTATGATCACCTATAGACAAAAGATTTTTCTAAGCAGACACTTACATTTCATAATTTATATTAACTTTTATGGAGTTTGATTGGTGAAAAATGAATTACACTTTACAAATTAGGGAGAAGAAAACTGAAGACGTCAAAATCTACTGCTCTGCTGAAAGCTATGGGGATGGGGATAAAAAGGGGGGAAAGAGAACCAAACTGCTTTTGCAGAATGAATTCTGTTTATACCTACTATTACTATTACTATTACTATTACTCTTGGTGAACTATCTCTCCTAATCACTTGGCAGACACGTGTCAAGCCAAACATGCCATCAAACTAATGTATCCTACTGAGGCAACCTCCTAGTTTTTAGATTTGCTAAAACACTAAACTCCACCTTCACCACAAAAAGTATCATGAATCTGGATTTGATAAGAGACTAAATCAGTTTTATATCAGACTGCAACCGCAAAAACCATCATGGGCAACTTGCACAAGCTGGAATTCCTGTTCCTTCTTTCCACTTTTCTTGAGAATTCACAAGATCGCATCTGTATCACTGTGTATAGGATTTCCGGAACTTACACATAATCCCTTGAGAACCAAGACACTCAAATTAGCTCAAAGTATCCAACTTGTTGATTGAAAGTTTGAAACCTCAATGTAAAACACTGGTGTTAGTAGCTGCGTTGCAATTCAAATCTTGGCACAGGCACTCCTGGGGATTAGCATAAAAATAATCCTCCTCTTTTGGTTTATCAGGAATAACTTTCCTCAATATGGGTTGTCCTGATCTGTTTACATGCGCCTCAGTAACAGCATCAACAAAATTTTCCCATGATAGTGTCCCATTCAGATGTAAATCAACCAATCCAGTTACCCTCTTCCTATACAATAAAATGCTTTTCTTGAATCCGAGATACCTGAAATAAGTTGATTACCATAGTCAGCACCATTACTTAAATGCTAAGAATGGACGTCTCCTTTATGACATCCTTTGTTCAAAAAAAAAAAACCTTTACGGCATCAATTTTCTGAGAAATTTATAGGAGAAACTCCCACTGTTGTTCGTAAAGTTTCATTCAGGTTTCATTTCTGTTTAATAAACAAGTTCAATATCGAAGAGAAGTACAAAAGATTGAAAGGATACCTGCGATGACCTTCAACTAGCCGTGCCATGTTTCCATCATACGTAGGAACAAAAATATTACTGGCTACTGAAACTAAAAAATCTAAGGCTGCCATTTGAGAAGAATGATTCCGGAACTGCCGTAAA
Source organism: Spinacia oleracea (assembly GCF_020520425.1). Classification (NCBI taxonomy): domain Eukaryota; kingdom Viridiplantae; phylum Streptophyta; class Magnoliopsida; order Caryophyllales; family Amaranthaceae; genus Spinacia; species Spinacia oleracea. The sequence goes on along the minus strand of NC_079492.1, from coordinate 101,522,792 downwards.
TCATCTGGATCAAGCAGCATATCCTTCTTAATCTGCAATCATAATTATGGAATACATGAATATATTGCCCACAAACTCATTAGATCAGAAGTACTAAACCACGTTGATTTCAGCCTTTCAGGTCATGCCAAACACGTAATTTTTCCTATAGCAGCCATAAACCGTTAAATATTTCCAATTTACTCAACAAATCTCTCTACCTTCTTACCCAAGCAAAAACCAAGGACAATGTCGAAATCCTTGGCATATTCTGGTGTTGCAGCCAACAGTTATAAACATTATAATAACTCTCTTAACGGCCAAGACAGTAGACTTCAGAACAAGGGGGCAGGAAATAAGTTCGAAATTGTTATCCATGATGGACAAAATGGAAGTAGTTAACAAAGTTAAGTGTAGTAGTGAAACAGAGATGCACTTCAGACGGCAAAGAAAACTACAGATCAGATTCAGCGCATTCCACACATTGACTAGCCTAATCTTAGAGTAGCTATAGGGCTAAATACACCTAATGCTTCAACACAATGAGTCATAGAACCATTACTATTTTTAAAACAAATTGCAAGCCAAAGCTTAATAATTTATAGCAGATCGGTCCAAAACGGTAAAACTCTGTACTCTAGGAAGTCCGAAAAGCCCTGTCAGTGGGACACAAAAAGTTACAAATATTGCACATTTGCACCTTGTTAATCACTTCTACGATTGTACCCACTCAATAAGCACGTGATACAAAACATCCAACAAACTATCCAGGAAATATTAGCCTCTCACAATTATTCTGGATTACGCAAGTATATTTTATATCGCAACAACCAAAAAAAATATGTAAAAGTGACAGTAAATCAGATAAAATAGTAGATAGCTGCAAAGGTAAAGCAATGTAAAAGACAACAACGCTTTGTCACTAACCGTATTAGGAAATGCAGCCCTTAAAGCTGCAAGTCTTCTTTCACTACCATAAATTTCTCCAGAGGCAATATATATCTGGACGTTCTTATCAAATCTTAACGCCTGTAGAATTAAAGCAGTCTCCTCTGGTGTAAGAGGACATAAACCTTGGGATCTCTTCTCCTCGGAATTGATCTCCTTATCCCTCCACCACGGGTATGCATACCTAGTAAAAGGCAGATACAACAATGCTAAATAAAATTTGTCATTCAAAAGCACCAGATCACATCAGGGAACCAGAAAATACAACTGATACAGTTGGGTACTTGGATGTAACTTTTGAAATCGGAAACAGACTATTTTCTCACTAAAGTATGGAAAGAGAATTTGTCAAAGAGGAGAGAACAGACAATAATGACAAGATGTCCTCATACCAGGAGAAAAGAAAATTAAACAGAATAAGTGCAAATTGTTTGGTACATGGAAGTGCATCTAAAATTCTAATCACTACATAACCCATATCATCTTTAATACAAGGTATTAACAGTATGTATATGGTAAACACTCACAAAACATGCAAGAACAAAATAGGAGAATAAATCATGCTAAGGACTGAGTTTGGAAGACACCACCCAAACATGGCAATAATTGAAACTTTGAATTGTACAAGGCTATGAGCACAACCCCCCGATATATGGGATTCATTCTATTAACTTTTCTAAAAATAACAATGCGCTTTGAGTTGAGTGCAAACTCTTCCTTTAAACAATCCCCAATTCGGACCTTTGAAAGCTAAGCGATTGGTATTCCCACTGGCAAAATGACAAAGTTTTGGTACAAGGTTTTCCATATAGGAATAAACAAAATTACAGCTACAATTTGATAAAAAAATATCCTAAATAAATACACTTAAATGTTGACCACAATTAGCACATGTACTGTACATTTGTACTTTTCTAAATTTTCCCGTTTGAAACACAGAAACACCTACACTGTTATTCACTTCTCCCTCCGTCCCAATTTAATTGTCGCATAAAGTGTCACAGAGTTTTATGCGATAAGTAGATGTTGGCTTATATTTTAATAGAAAAGTAGATGTAATGGGAGATAGTGGAGAAATAAGTTTTGATAGTGGGAATATAGAGGTAATAAAATATTAGTGGGTCCATCCCATAAAAAGAATATGACAATTAAATTGGGACGGGCTAAAAAGAAAAGTGTGACGATTAAATTGAGACTGAGGGAGTACTATTGAAAAGTTCCAGAAAGTAACAAAATCAATTTTAATGGATTATAGATTGAGAAAATAAAGGGAAAGTGGCTTTTAATAATACCAATTACGCTGATTGGTGCTAAATAACACGAACTTAGGTATTTGCTGTAAATGATACCAACTTTTAATAAGTGTGATAAATGATGTGATGGTGAGCAGAGTAGGAAAATAAGGGATTATTACCACTGAAAAAGTACTCTGTATTCTACAATTAATAAAATTAAGTAAAATTATTTTGCAACTAATAAAATTGTTAATCAAATTTGGAGCAAAGTTTAATGTTGGTTAGCTTATCAATAATTTTGGATAGCTATAAATTAATTTTTGTTATTTAATTAACCTTTTGGTTGTATTTAAATTGATTTTTGTTAGTGGGAAATTTTGATTATCTGTAATTGATTTTTGTTTTTTAATTAACCATTTTGTTTATTTTTAATTAATTTTTTAGTAGTTTCAAATAGAATATTGTTACGTAGTACTCCCTCCGCTTTCTTAAGTTCTACTCACTTTCCGTTTTGAGGTGTTTTTTCTAAGTTTTGCTCACCTTTAATTTATTCCATTTATGTCAACCTTTTATTAATATTATATCTCTTCTCACCTCCACTTTGTGAGACCCGATAATATTTAATAATTCTCTTGAGTTCTCCCTGGTTTCTGTTGTTGCTACAGTAACTGAGTATAACTCAGCAAAACGGAGGGACTACTTAACTAATAATTATGGTCATTTAATTAAAATTTTAATAATAAATATTACCCTAGTCGGAATATTCTCTTAATTTCATACTCCGGTCCCCGTCATATCATGTAGCACACAATAATTACAACAAATACTTAAGGTTGTATTGTTTAGAACCCATCATTGGTAGTTGGTACTCCGTACTATTTAAAGCAAATTTTATGAAAATAAATGGCTAAATAGTTAAGAAATAGCTTTTTTTTATATCATTATTTAGAATGTTATACTACATATTACAATATATTTAGAAAAAGGTAGACAAAGGGAAAAGGTATGCTTTGTTGCTCCCACCCCCCCCCCCCCCCTCTTTAGACCTGTCAACTCCTGTTAGTTTATTTGTTGCCAACATTATTTTTATAAGGTAATCCAGTGCCAAAATTTCGCTTTTTTAAAAGCCAAACTGGCAGTTCGGCATTGCCCAAACTAAGAGCAGCGAATATAAATCTTCTAGGATCCTTTTTTCATTTCCCTGGCTTTTGTTATTTTTGCTCTTTTCTTAATTTTGAAGGTGCAATTATTGTGCTGTGCTACTCTATACTCAGCGAATCATAAAAGTGAGGCTTTTTTGGGCATCGAACTGTAATGATTGCTAAAATATCACACATACAGCTGAAGACATTCTAGTAATTCAACCACATGGAGCCATGGATACAAGATGTAAACCCCAAATGGAAATTTTAAGGGCATGCTAAGAGGGGAATAATTTACAAATAAATGAAAATGAAGATAGACTGATGTGGAGATAGAAAGCATTGTGTAGTGGTGCGGGAGCGAGAAGGAAGAGGGAGCTATTACCCTCATTTCTGGAGTAACAATTATCCTAGGAAAACAATTATTGATTACCAATAAGACACTCAAAAACTCGAATATCATAGATTAAATCACAAGTATACCATAACCAATAATTATGACCATTACTCACATCATAGCATAATACAGAAAGACAAACATGCTTAGCAAAATATCAACAAACAAACCTCATTTGCTTAAGCTCCTCAGCTTCCTCTTTAGTGCAGCCATGGTTACAACCAGAGAAAGCCAGCATGTCCATCTCATATCTCAGATGCAAAGCAACGAAAGGCCCCTTTGCTTGAAGCAGATGGATCAATTTTTGTCCCAGAGCCTCAATCTTAGGAGTGAATTTCAGGGCTTGAAAATTAACACGGCACCTGAGTCTCTGAAATTCAAGAGGAAGTCCATTGTTTGCTAAACGTGCGTCTGTTTTGTTAAAATGTAGGACTTTATGCTTCTCAAAAAGAGGCAGAACCTGCATAATACCCATAAGGCAAGAATAGTAATGTATGAGAAGAAAGAGATTTTTAATAAAGTCAAGTAGTCGACTCATTTCATATTCACCTGACGGCAATTGTTTTTCATGAACCAACTTAACAGGTCACAATAACTTGGACAGTTCGTAAGAAATCACCACATAGGCTATCAGAAAAAATCCAGGGTCAAACAAGCAAAGCTTCAACCAAGATAATGAAACGTCAGATTATCAGTTTTAAAGCAAGCACAACTAGGACATTCTTCGTTTCCCTCTCTGTCATTTCCAACCGCCAAATGACATGACATATCCACATCAAAAAGTTATCTCACTTTGAGTTGAGAATGTGACTAAATAATTCCAAATCCTAATTACAGTGAGAATTTAACCTTCAAGCTTTCAGAACATCATAAATATCATCTCTGCTTAGGAGTCACATTGTGATTACTCTAAGAGCAAATTAACTTCACTAGACCCGACATTACTAGACCAGCAGCACATGTCCTTATGGATCCCAAAATACATATCATTTCCAAACGGTGTCTAGTCAGTTAAAAGAATCTGAACTCTACACTTTATTTTCAAGCATATGCCAGTTGTTTAGACATAGAAAAATCCTTAAGGATTAGAATGCATAGAACAATCCTTATAGATTAGAGTGGATAGTATAAAATAACATATGCATGCCAGTTGTTTAGACATCTCCAGAAGTCTTTCAAAATTCATCAGCTTACGATTATCTTCTCAATTTTCAGATGTATCACAAAAGCTCTCATAGTCTCAGCTTCCCCCAAAATACATATAACTCTTGAAAAAAAAAAACAAGAAAAAGAAACCACTAACGGTAGACTGATAAACACCATTAATTTTGTAAACCCAACCATTTTGTAGAAGACCAATACATAGCCCTAATCTAAGGAATAAACCATAACCTTGATCCAAATCATTACATTAAAAGATTTATCAACTTTTATAACAAGATGTTCTTCCACATATTACCGAAAGTTTATCATTTGCCATCTCTTGAAAAAATATTGAGACCATACGTATTTGCACAATGAGCACACAAAGTCTAAGGTTTATTAAATTATTTATCAAGACGTTCATAGCTACATAGATTGTTTTATATTTGGGTTCCACATTTACAAAATATCCGCATGAAAATCTTATTTCTTATGTAATCCACAAATCATTCTCTAGTTGTTCAGCTTGTTCTTTAAAGTGTAATCGACAAGAGGAACAAACCTGTTCAAAATAGTATTTTTCGTTGGACCAGCTAATCGGTTGCATAACCAGCGGCTGGAATCCATACTTCCTATTATATTTCTTTGGTAACCTCCTGATGATCCGAACCTCGTCCCTAAGGGAATCAATGAAATGTTTCACATCAAAGATGTCTTCGAAATCACTGCAGTAAGAATTTGAAGGGATTAGAATTATACAGATTTTGCATCAAATAGAAATGCATTTGAAGAGATAAGAATTATACAGAACTTGAAGGGATTAGAATTATACAGAATTTGCATCAAATATACCTTGTATCTGCCCAGAAGGATGTCTTATCAAGCTCTGGGACAACCAAAGTGAGATTTAAGAACCGAGCAACTGTCACCATGTCACATATCTGAAAGACAAGAAAACCTAAGATGAGAACCTTTGATGTAAAGATCAACAGATCAGAAAAACTAATTGACAACTTTAAAAAAAAGTAACACAAACCGCAGCACGCATTTGGTTCAAGCCTCCATTACATGTCACTCTTAAAAAACCATTACTTGTGTAGTTTCCTGCAACCAGTAAAAACAGAATTGATCATCTAATTGAACACTTTTAATATCTTAACATCACTAATTTCTACATGAGAAAGGATATTTTACCAAGCAGAGGAAAGAACTAAAAAGCAGTCCCAGAAACTACAAAACTGAAAAGGAAACATAAGCCCCAAAGCAAGACAAAACAGCTCTCCTGTTTAGTTGCACAAGATACTTTTCCACTTAAAACAAATCATAAGGTTAACACCAGCTTTAAAAAAAATCAGTACAAGTACATACGGCACTCAACGCCACAACTATATAAGGACAAACTTTTTATATCCATTGAAGAAAAACTATTGGCAACTAAATCAATTTAATTATATAAAAAGACATTTTCCAAAACATTTTACTAAAATGTAAGTTATCTTATAAAATGGACTAGTGTTGTGCGTGATGTTTTATATGAAAAATTGGAAAGATGAGTAATTGCATACTTAATGATAATATATTTGTTTTGTTTGAAATAATTTTTCCCAAACATAGATGTATTTTTTTCGTTTAAATAAATTTGACACGTTAGTAAGGGAACAATAGGAATTTCATAAGGGGGACACCAAGTCCTCAAAGTTTGCTTACACTTCCTCTGTTTGACAATAGATGCACTGTTTTTTTTTTTGCATTATTCACTAATTAACTTTGACTTCCTTTACACTAATGTACAGAAAATAAATATGAATATGTAAAATGTTGTTAGAATAGTTTTTAATGCATATTTTCATTATATAATTTTTAAATTTTTTTTACTAATAGATAATTACAGAAAAGGATTGTTTTGATAAAAACCACATGTTTTACCAACTTTGAGAACAATCACCTTATACTTTTTTATTTTAATTTTACCACCTTAACTTTACTAACTTCATAAATTTCACCACCCCTTAACGTTTTCCATCTATTTTTCCATCCAACTTGGCCCTACCTATTAATTTCCTTCAATTCCACCCTATAACTCCATGATTTTTCCATTACTCCTCCTCAAACCTTGCTCATAATCTCAAATATCTCTCAACTGTAAAAAATAACTAAACCTACAATTAATAGAGAGAAATTCATACATCGACTTTGTAATTTAATCTACGATGAAATTTCAAAGATTACCCGGGCCTATCGAGGAGAGATATAGAGGAAGAAAACGGAGAAAACGGAATTTTGGACGGAAATTGTTAAGCGGTGGTGCAATTTAAGAAGTCGGTAAAGTTAAGGTGATAAATTACAAAAAAAGAAGTATTAGGTGGTCATTCTCAAAGTGGGTAAAACATATGGTGGTTTTTATCAAAAAATCCTACAGAAAATAATGGTCAAAGATGCGGGTTGATAAGCGTGAAAGTCCAAATAGTGCATCTATTGTGAAATGGAGGTAGTATAATAGAGATGTACACTAGTAACTAATAGGACAAAAAAGTTGCACCAAAACTCAGTCTTCCACAACATTTTCCCGAACCTTCCAGGAAGGAACAAAATTTGTATATGTGGTAGTAACACTTTTTTCTATTCTTTCTTTGCGCAAAAAGTTAAAAACATGTGATTAATATCCTAGTCACAACTATAATCTCAAATATCCAAGCAAAAAAACTCAGCAAGTAATTTCCTATTACAATTTCTACAAATATATTTATCTCTAACATGAGAAAAGTAAATTGTCCACGTCTTCTCTTAATCTCCGTCAATAAAGTCAAAGTATCTTTAAACAACCATGAATACAAGCCTTCATACAACACCTAGGTTGCACGGAACCATGAAACGGAAACCGACACGGGGATACGGGGAGTTCTCAAACAGTAAGAAATGGGGACACGGAATTGTTTTTTAAAAAATATATAATTTTTAATATTTTCTATCTTTTAGCATCAAATTTGACAAGTTTTCATACCAAAACGTTAATACGCCGTAGTTTCTTTCTTTCTTAAACCAAAAATATGCGGAGTACTCCCAAACAATCCCAAACCTTTCCAGCTGATTTGTCTACTCCCAAACACTCCCAAACCTTTCCAGCTGATTTTGTCCACTCCCAAACTTTAGGTTCGAACTTTCTTCTTTCTTGCTTTATTTTCTTTTTTGTTTCTAGATCTAACTATTTTCATGGTTCCTCCCTCTCCTGCTTCAATAACATTTGCAATAAGAGGGAAACAGAATTATAAAGCTCAAATTATGTTTCTCTAGCGTTTCTTTATCTCGGAAATTTAGGAACGTTCCATGAAAAGAGGACAAGGTTCGTAGTTGTTTTGAAAGTTCGAAACGCGTTTCTCGTTTCCGAAACGGCAGGAGACTGATTTTTGCCGTTCCCATGCATCATAAACATAACTATGACCTCTGCCAATTGTCCACATCTTAGGCAGACAATGCATTCGAGGAAAAAAAGAAGAATCTGAAAGAAATCAAAAGAAGAAATACATAATCTGACTCTACTTCCGTTGAGCTATTTGTGTATAACTAGTGCTTCATTTCTAAATAATTGCCATTTTAGCATTTGCATAATAACTGGTGGGAGGGAGATGAGATGTTTTCTTCCTATAATTATAATCATTCATTAAGGACATCAACTTAACTTCCCCATCTTCCTATTTCCTATACATGTCTTTATATTTCTCACCCAATTCCATAACAATGACTAGTATTTTGGTGCAATAACTTAATTTATTAAAGAAGAAATATTGATATTCTAAAAAAGAGACACTTATTTACAAATGGAGGAAGTTAGTTAAAGTGACAGTTATTTAGCAATGATAGAGAATATGTAAAGATTCTCAAGATTTCTTCATATTATGTACTCTCTTCATTTCTAAGCGTCGATTTAACTAACTTCTTTCGTTCTTAACTAAGTGTCGTCTTTAGAATATCAATATAACTTCCATTGTAGTTATTTAAATTAATGCACTAAAATACCGGTCATTATTATGGAATTGAGTGCGAAATATAAAGACATGCACATGGCTAACAAGAATAGAAATATGAGTATTTCCAAGAGACCTCTGAGGAAGAATATTTCCAATAAATATTAACAATTACAAAATATTGAAATTGATTTTCTTAATTACTCCCTCCGTATTTATTTAAGGGGTACACTTGCCTTTTCCGGTCGTATTTATTTAACAGATACACTTGCAATTTTTAGTAACTTATCAACTCCACCATCTACTTAAATAATACATCTAATTTACCCTATGATCCACCATCATATTAAACAAACAATTTCATAACCCCACCCCCACCTCCCACCCTCCAAAATGACATGGTCCTCACTTGTTTACTTATTAAAATATCTACCAACCCCACTTGCTTTATTATTTTATTTCATTCAATTCTTCTTCTTAATATTCGTGTCAGGCCAAGTGTATCTCTTAAATAAATACGGAGGGAGTAATGATTTTAGTTATAAGACACATAAAAAGACTCATTTTCCTCACCCTAAATTATTGTACTGATGCTAAAACGTTTGTCTTTTAGGAACGGATGGAGTAAATATTATCCTTCCCATAATATGTTGTATCCTTAGTGGCATTTATAAATATTGATCAACGGGAAAACCCTAAAGCAAACGGAATTACACATTTCTACACTAAATTCTAGTGTCCTTAGTATATACAGTAAAAGCACACTAAAGAATTCTGATTAGATCTCATTTTCCCAAACCTACTAACTTCTGAGACTCTATGTTGCTCTGTTGATGACACTCAGGAGATTAAGAAATATCTAGCATGTAGTTCTATCGCTCCAAGTAGCGGTGGTGATGCCCCAATTCCATATCAAAGCGATGATATCCTATTTACATTAACAAATACAATGTATATTTTCACATATGAAAGGTTATGTTTTATGACATGCATCTAAAATTTATTTTCAGTCATCAAATTGGTGTTATAAACTCTGTAGTAAAACAAATACGTCCAATTTGATGATTCAGACACTCTGCACACTTCACCCCCCCCCCCCCCCCCTACCGTGGTAAGGCTTTGTCACCTCGGCAGGACAGCAGGTAAAACTGCAATGCAGATTCGGAATCCTATCTTTACAGTAAAAGCATTGGATCCAGGCACAGCCGTTATTCCAAAAAGTCGAATCCCAAATCCGTCCTCAACCAAATTTCGGGATCGGCCATACCCCACATATTTTCCCAACAAGGGCAAATTTCAACAAATTGAGAAAATAATAACATCAAGCAAACTAATAATAATTCAACAAATTGCAGTATTCTTAACAACAAAAAGAAGTGATTTTTAACTTACTTATAGGTAAGAGAGGTGGTGGAGGAGGAACATTCGGCGAAATAGTAGCAATATATGAAAATCTATGTGAGAAACCAGCGAAGAAATGAGGATTCCATAGCTCACCAAAGGCAACAAGCTGAACCAAACAAGTCCACAACAATATGCTGGAACAAACCCTAATAAACCAAACTTTTAACCTAGTTCTCTCAAACATCGGCCCCACCGGAACCTTATCATACCTCACCTGCTGCAAACCGTCCGATCTAACCTCCATTTTTCTCTCCTCTTCCACCTCATCGCCGCCGATTCATCGGAACCAAAACAAACACCGAAATTTGTCAAATAATCGACGACACAAGGAACACAATGTCGGAAAATTACAGGTACAGAGTTGACGAATGCCGATGGTAATATTTTATGAAATGAAGCGCTAAGTATTGCTCTGCAATGGCGTCAAAAATTGGCGATCAAATTGAAACCCTAGAAGATGATGATGATGATGAACGCAATGTAGATCGAAGAAGTGGAAATGTGAGATTGTGATGATAAGCGCAGAAATCATGAGAGAGAAAGTAGAGATAGAGAGAAGAAGGTGCGCAAATTCACGGGGAAAAGAGAGAGAAAGAGGAGGGATAATTTAATGAATGTTGCATTTACCCACTAGCATACTTGAAGCAACGACCGTCTAAAAAGGTTGACAATCTTTTTATTAAGAGAAGATTTTTCAAAAAAAAAAAAAACAGATTTTGGATAATTCAAATTAAATTGGTCAAAATGATGAATACTTCGTACCTTTTTTTTTTTTTTTTTGATGGAATGCAAGTCATGCAACATGTCATATTGGCATCATAATATAAAATTTAATTAATAGAGGCAACAGTATTTTCACAAAGCTAAATATTATTGACAAGATAATACGGAGTAGTAATAGAGATTCGGTCTTTACTATTATCGTTTTTCAGATTTTACTTTTTTATAAAATATAAATAAATACTATTTTGAAACTAATAACAATAGTACCAATGAGGTCTTGGTATAGTGTGCCCACATTTGTAATTTGTATTAATGCATTGTTTTTTTTTATTTTTGGTGTACCGCCCGGTTCACCCATAGGGCTAATCTGGATCCGGGGCAAGTTTTGAGTGGATAAGTTACAGTCCCCTCCCAATTGTTGTTGTGGGGATCTAACACGGGGGTCCTCCCTACAAAGTTCAGCCTTAATCACCACTTAACCAACATGTAGTTGGTTGTACTAACGCATTGTGACTTGTGAGTTATCTACTTATTTCTATCCTCTGTCATCCCCGCCACTTTCACTTACTGAGAGGTAGAAGGGGAATGAGTAAAATCTTTAGAGAAAACAACAACTCTAATACATTAACAGTTGTTAATAAGTGGTGGGAGGTTAAGGAATTAGAAGGTCCCCTCTCCTCTGTAATGGGGTTTTGGTCTGTTGGAGGAGCAATATGGTAATGGGGGAGATAGTCATCTCCCGGGGGATCTTGGAGGTCGGTGTTTTGTGTTCATCTACCTAAGTTTTAGGTTTTAGGAAGGGCCTGGGTATTGGGGTTTTGGTTGTTAAGTGGTTTTAGAGGATTGTTGTTGTTAATCCTCTGTTTAGGTTAGCGTCGAGAGTTGTTCTCGATGCTTTCAAAATCTGTTATTTGAGCGCTGCTCCCCAATTTTTGGGGTTTCATAGTATGCTATCTAAGTCATGTCCCGTGACTGTAAATGCTTGTGTGTTAATCACAAGGTTTAATCAAATTCCCTGTCACTTTGTTTTCCTTCCACTCTTTTCTTTGCTTTCCATGTATTACATGTTAGTTAAGGAACCTCCTAATGTTAACTGCTTAAGCTACTGGCCAATCTCCTGCAATGATTTCACAGCCATGAGTGATCTTGGCACAATAACACCTTGTTGGTGGTGTAAACAAGGTTTTAATAATCAAGGACCGCCATGGGAAGAGTCGGCTACCCTTGCAGCTGTTAGGCATATGTTTTTAGTTTGTTTCGTAGTATACGTAATGGTTTATAAAGGCCTTAGTTTAATTGTTTAGTTTGTAAAACTCTTTTATTTATGTTAATTTGAGCCTATGTCAAAAAAAAAAAAAACAAAAAAAAAAACAGCAGTTGTTTGTCAAGGGAAAAGTCAAATTGGACAAGAATCATGAATGTATCACTGTCAGTTTTTGGTTTCATGATTTTAAAAGTCATATGATTCAGATTGAACCACGAGCTAAAAAAGAAGTCATATATACAACTATCATGTTAATTATGAAATTTGACAACAAAAAATTAGAAACTACCTTTTGTGTTTTTCATATTTTTATTTGTAGCATTCTAAAAAACAGAAAACTAGAATAAAAAAATCATATCAAATGGGACCAATTAACATTGTTCCATAATTATAAAATCAAAAAATATATATATTAAATAAAAAGTGCAATCACAATGGTTGACTTAACTATTTTACAAGATACACGTAAAGTTAAAATTTGGTTTTCACATATTAGTCTTATTTGCATCAATAAAAAAAGTTGAATTTTTGATTGTCATATATTAATCTTATTTGTATCAATAAAAATGCGATTATATTTTGCAAAACAAATGTGTGGTTCAAACCTAAAATATCCCTTAATACTCGACCTGTTTTGATCGGAAATGCTTGCCAATGTACAATTTTGACCATTAATTTCTTTAACTACATGTTATAAAAACTTATAAAAATATTAATATTTTGAAAATATATATTAAGATGTAGACAACAATATATTTTATATTTACATTTATTTTCATATACTAATAAAATAGGATCAAAGTTAATTATATGAATAGTACAAAAAGTCAAACTGGGTCGAGTACTAAGGGACGGAGGAAATAGTTTTCTTATAATTTTTTTGATTATTTACCCCCTTTGAAATTATTAAAGAAATATTTTTCACCCACTAATATATTGTTCTACCCTCGATTTCTACCACTTGTATCTTGTTGAGTCTAGCTGTCTAATGGATGACTAGGTATAGGTAGTGAAGTAGCCCAAGAGGAACTTGTAGAATGGTGGAGAAGAGAAGATCTAAAGATCCAAAAAAGCAAAAAGATAAAAGAAAAGGCCGGGAGTAAGAAATGATGGAAACGTAAGTGTAAAGTGATGAGTAATTGAATGTGTTGTCCCCAATGCCCACTCCCCCTAATTATATAATTTTACAACGTTGCAATAATCAATGCTGTCACTTGATCATAGGACCAAGTTAAGCATTAACAATAAACCATGCCATTCTAATTTCTAACTGATCAGATTTTGGCTTTTCGATTAAAACTGAGGGTCTGTTTATTCATACAGAACAACTTTAAATATTCTCTTCGACTTTTTCATTTATGATTTGTAATTTTCAATACTTAAAACACATTAGGTGCACGGTGCACCCACTTACATTTTTCCATCACGGGCATAAAAATACCTTGGGCGCACGGTGCACACTGACTGACTTGTTCGAACTAAAATTAAATTTATTGCATTTGATTATGTTTAATAAACCCAACAAAAGGAGGAAAAAATGGTGTATAAAACATAAAAGTCAGAGGATTACCCTGAACATCGCGGCACTACACGATGAGTACATTAATGCGCAATTAACTAATGCACTCTCACTAACTTCCATGTCTTGTATTTATCATTTCAATGTTTACGATTGTTAATTAGCGTACAGCCTTCCTTTTGTTTTATAGTACGTCGTTTTACTTATAACTTATAAGATGGGAGTATTTATTAAGCTATGTTTTGGTTTTATTTGTGCTAAAACTTGTTTAAATATTGTTGATGAAAAGGGGGCCAAAAACTATGTAAATTACGTGACTAGAGAAGAATATTTGGCATATGACAATCGAAGACTTGTAATTGGCTATAGTTAGAACTTGGAAGAAGAAGGGTGGTGGTGATGATTAACTAAGATTAAAGACTTGTGGAGTAAAACTAAAAAGAAATAAGAGGATAGGTTGAACCAAATACATTTGGAGCAGAATCTCTGAAGTGCTTGGGTTAAAATGTAGCAATGAGATCAAATATACTCCAAATGATTGATCCAAAGTAGACCAGTAAGTAGTGCTCAGTTGCTTGCTCAACAAGGTTTTAAGTACAAACTCGAACTGATGTTCAAAAAGATGTATTATTATACAGATGGTGGTTGATGGGATTCTGTCGGACTAACATGATCTCGCGGTACCTCAAGCTCAAGGTCTGGTCTGGTGTCAACGGATTCATTTGGAAACGCATCAGGATAAGTGGCGAAAATCTTGGACTTGATGTTTCTCAACTTGACAAATATGTAGTCAAGGTCAGTCTTCATTGATTTCAAAAGACGTGTATTTTTTGAAAACTCTGCCATGACATCTGCATAGCAATTCTCTGAGTATTCATTGAAATGTGAAAGCACTGCATTGCTGTCTTGCAACCTTCCTAATATCAGGTGTTGTGTTTGCTTTAGTGAATCTATAGCCTCCGTATTCATCAGAGTTTTCACTTCATGAGAAACCTCCTTAGATGCAGCCTTTATCGCTGTCCTCTCTGATACTTCCATCTGTAAATACAGACACAATATACAATCACTATACGCCATTTCAAAAGGAAACAACAAGCAAGCCGTAATAGGTTCTTACAGCATAACACTAATATGTTTAAAACAATAATACAGAGTACCATAATCGACAGTAAACGATCCTTTAACAACAGAACAGTGAGCCATTAACCATCTTCTGATGTATAGGCTGAAGTCTGAAGTCTGAACTCCTTGCTCAATTAGCTCAATCCCAGATCAACTTTTATATTACCCCAAGACCTCTAAAACCTCCACCAATAAAAAAAGTTTGGATAGGAAGGTTAAAGCACACTACTTTACCCTTGCAAAAACACAGATACTGTTTCCAAATTACACTAAACTAAAGACGGACATCTAGTTTACAATTAGGAAACATTTTCACAAGATCCATCATAACCAAAACAAACAATAGTGAATTTTTTGGCTCCATTGGATATCTAATTGATGAATCAGCTCACAGGTACCAATAATTGCCAAATCTATCAATACTTTGCAACAGAAATGAAAAAGTATAGAACATCTTTTAGCTTGCAGCAATTTGATGATAATCATTTCCACATTGCCACTAGAATTGGCTATTTTCATAGTAATGTTGAGCATCTTTTGAATCACCGGTCAGTTCTTTAGCTTTGATCTTCCTTATTGGCTTGACATTTACATTCAATCATAAGTTATTTTTTAACTTTCATGGACAACAGGCAACAGTGACAGGAATTTAAAGGGTTATTTAGAAAGGGCGAAATATGGAAGTCTTAAGAACTAAAGAAGCTAAAATCCTATCTCGAGGGTAGACATTAAGAACATAACAAAATGAATTATACTTACAAATCAAATTGTAAGACATGGGCTCTCAAGAAAGAAAGGAGGCCGTCTATTGAGAAATCTGTAGAAAGTAATGCAGCTGATTCATACTCTAAGCAAGGTTGACTTGACCTCTACCTGTTAGGGTTTCATTTCAGCCTGTGATAATTGATAAATGTATGCATGTGAAAAGAATTCTTTAGCTACACTAACTATTCAGACATGGACTAAACATATTTCAGTCATCTAAGAGTGCGAGGGATCGACAAGGAGAACCTGAAGAATCTAGTTGATGCTCCTGAGGTTGACTATGTATCTACAAAAACAAAGCCAAAATATCATCTTTCACATAAGGACATTGAGGCTCCGTTTGGTAGGGCGTAAAACGTTTTCATGGAAAACGATTTTCCCCTTTTCAATCATTTTACGTTGTTTGGTTGGGTAAGGGATGGAAAACAGTTTTCCATTACTCCCTCAAAAGTGGAAAACTCTTTTCCATTTGAAAGGGAGGAAAACCACTTTTCCTTCTTTCCTCCTTCCCTCCCTCTCCTTTCTTCCCCTCAATCTTCACCATCTTCTCCCATTTTCCTTTAAGGTACCAAACAAAGGAAAACTAGTTTGGAATTGTGTTTTCACTTAAAAAATATTTTCCATGGAAAATCATTTTACGATGAAAACGTTTTACGCCTTACCAAACGGAGCCTGATACATCATACACGGGTGTCAATCTTCTGCATATAATTGGAAAGTTAGGAAAAATCCAGATGGATTCATAATTGACTTCCTAAGTTCTAAGAAGTTTAATTCTTTTCTTTTAGTAACACAACTTTGTGTGAGGCTGACAATACTACAGGATCGGCCCAAGTTTTTGTTCCACAAGGGTTTATGAAATCCAATCTGATGAACAAAAATAATATCTATGATTAATAATCTATCAATCGAACCACGGAATCGTTTTATTTGACTGATTTATTTGATCATGTTGAGTGATAGAACAAACTAATTAACCTCAAATTATCAGTAAAAAAGAACCATTAATAATAAGGAGTACATGTTAATGTTAATCAACAATAAATTCAAGTATCAAGATCAGAAGATAACAGAAACCGCAGGAAATTAGGGTAATTGCTGATCATTCCTTGCAAGCAGAAAATTAAATATAAAGATTGAGGGACAATGTAAAATAAAAATACTTAAATTCCATACCTAAACAATGTTAATGAATGCAAATTTTGAGCAAATTGAACCTCCAAATCTTGAGTTTGGGAGAGAGGAGAGAGAAAACTGTAGACAATGCAGATTTTGCAGAGAAAAGGGGTTAACGAAGTAAAACATTAAACAAGGTTAAAATCGTCCAAACGATAAAACCCTTTCTTTACTTTCTTGGTCTTCACTTATTCTCACCTCTCCAACTTGCCCGGCGAATCCCGGTTTCCGCCACCGTAAAAGCCAGCCCTCTCCGCCAAATAAACGTTCGCGTTCCTCCTCTTCTTCCACCGCTGCGGCTGTGCTCAGGCACCATCTCCATCTCCATCTCCATCTCCATCTTATTCTTGGTTTGTTGCAAAGCTCCAAACTTTAGTTTATTTTATTTGAATTCCTATTACTGTAGTTAATAAACAATTTGTTTTTTTTTTTAAAAAAAATCTTAATTAATTAGAATTAGAATTAGAATTTGAATTTGCATTGCACTGTGTCATTTGCAGATTTAATAATAAGTCAATGCGCATGATTTTATGTAAACAGGTTCCTAATTAGTTCTAATAGTCGTTAATGGTAGTGTTGGGGCTTTGGTTCGTGGTTGTCATTATGATTTTGTGATCATTGTTGTGGTGCTCTTGTTAATAGTGGTTGTAGTTGATGTAGTAATTGTGAAATGTGAAACTTAGAGATTTCAGTATTTTTGTAGGTACAACCGGTTGTATAGTGAATATCCTTGAAATTTCTCTTGTTATGTTGTTTGTTCCATGTGAATTACAACAATTTACTTTATGAGACGTGCACATGAACGGTCGTTAAACTCGTTGTAAGTTGAAGTTAATTTTCTGTTTGTTGTTGCATAGTGTTGAAGCTGATGGTTGTGAGACTGTTGCAAAAGTTGGGTGTTTAACCATATTCAATCTGTATAGTACCCCACAACACGTTTCCAGTCGACCTCCCAGGAAGGAAGAAAGATAGAGACGAGGCCTTTAAGAATTAAGAGGAACTCAAATATGAAAATTTATTTTATACAAACTATGAGTTTTATCTGATACTTGGACACCTAGAATGGTATGAACCCTGACCACAATGAGTTAGAGTCCCTGAAAATGTGTATGCAAAATCCGAACTTATCTTTACCCCAGAGTCTAAGAAACACAGGGCGAAGGTTGTATTTTTAAGAAATCGCAAGATTAGATATCCCAGTAGGTTTAGACAATTGAGATGAATTGCTGCCCTAACTGTGTGAACATAAAGTTTGCGCTCAAGATTAGTTGTACTCTAATAATATGTGTACCTGTCACTTTTATTCTGAACGCAAACGGAAAATAGAGCTAGATGTTTCAGCAGCATTAGTTGATTGCAATTTGCAAATACATAAGTCTTCCTTTATTAACACCAATAGCTAGCATACTCTTTCTTGATATCAGGTATCAAGACAAATTTTTTGATTATCTTCACATATCATATCAATCAAGAAAGTTGTAAAAGTTCATTTTTCTGCTGCCTGCATTTTTAGGCGTTTCTCACAATGTTGAAGCTTTGACTAATGCTCTATCCTTTTATCTTGCAGTTTCTTTATGTATATGCCCCGAAGTTTGAAACTGCTGGTAAATTTTGGCCTACCATACATAACTGCATGATATTTTCGCTGGTGCTGATGCATGCTATCGCTCTGGGCATCTTTACAGTGAAGAAACTTTCATCAGCATCAACATTAATTTTCCCTCTTCCGGTACTTACACTTCTATTTAATGAGTATTGCCTGAAACGTTTCCTGCCAATCTTTGTCACATACTCTGCTGAGGTACGCTCTTCCATGCAATGTGCCTATGGTTGTCTAAATATCCCCTATGTCAATTAGCTTGCCATACTTATTTACCTAGTTCTGATCTTGACAAAGTAGATCTGGCACTCTGGATAACGGAAGCTGCTAGCTATCTAAATGCCCTAATTTGACTTTCGTATTGACCTTTTCACGCTTCATACACTTGTCTCGTTTCTTTAATATATATTTGCATCCTCATTTTCTGATTGATTTGCTATAAAATGCTTTCGGATGCCCTCTTTTCACATTCCATCTCCATAGTGGAGGATATTATTTGACCTCACCCAAGTGCTAAGATGGCTAGTAATTTTGTAAAATGTGGAATATGACCTCTCTGATCGAGATGATGATTTAAGTCTTAATCTTGCAGTCAGTAACCAGTGAACCACCTTTGATGCTACATAGGGAAGTTGTCACTTGCAACTTTTTTATCTTGAAAATTAAGTTATTATGTACCCAAAAGTAGCTAAAATTCTATACTATATTTAAAGATCCTGGCATACCTTATGCAGCTCCCAAGAAAACTGGCATACTGTTGTGTTCATTTTTCTCTTTATGTGCTGATTTTGTAGGAGTTCCAATAATACAATCCAAAGTAGGATTCTGTTCTTTAGGACATCGGTGATAAACTCATCAATGGGAGGTAGACGGGAGGCAGAAGAGTTGTCGAACTCTTTAGGGGGACTGAGTGATTCAGAGTACTCTTCCCAGGATTCTGCGGATGACGAATGGTGCAGTGAAGCAGGTTCCGAAACCAAATTGCAGTGCAGGTCATGTATATGAACATGTGAAAATTGAGGGGGTATTTCGAGTGTACTCTGCAGTTCTCTGTACTAAACAACATATGATATTTCTATTCTTAGGAGTGTTGTCTTGAAGGCTTGTTGGAAAGATGAAACGGGTATGGCTGAGGTTATGAATCACAAGGGCAATTTGTGGAAAACGATAGGGATTAATCGTAATGGCAAGATGTATCTCTCAATTGAAGAAACACTGTAAGTTATCAGGTTACCATTTTTTTGGCTTATGTTTTTGGTGGTCGTATGTATTTACTTTACCTTTAACAATGATGCATAATTTTTCATATCTCTTCGACTGCATTGTCAAAAGCCAGGTGGATGTTTGTACATGTCTTTTCAGTTGTTGCCTTTTGTACTAGAACTTGTTTTGTTAAATAATCTGAGCCACAACGATTGCGAAAGAAAGATTCAAGGTGATTTTTTTGGTTCCGAGTACCATGTGTAGACTGCTAGCTTTGAGGTTCTCGAATACATTGTTGTTTGAAAAGATAACCCCAGGTCATTATTATTGTCCAATCCTTAATTTGTTTAGATCAAACTTTACACACTTCTTTTGTGAGAATAATAATGGTTATTGAACTAGACAGCATTCTCTTGGATAGTTACTGATATTTAGTGATTCTGATCCTTCTTCATTAGCGCAAGCAATTTTCCATTAGCTTACTTTCTCAAATAAATTTTATCCAGCTTATGTTTTGGACAAGCTATTGATAGTTTGACACACAAGATGCTTATGGAGTTCTTCCCAGCTCTAAGATGTTCACCTTTTTTCTCCTCAGCTAGTCAATTCTGATAATTTTCTTGATATGATAGGTTTTTAATACAAATAGGGGCGTTGCTTCTTGTTGATGATAAGGATACTACATTTACTTTAAGTGAGGTCTATCCAAAAGTTGCAGAAGAAAAGAGTGGTTGCAGTTGGGAAGGTTTTAAGATCTATCAGCATCTTAAGTCTCTTGGCTACATTGTTGGGAGAGTTGGAATTCCGTGGAGCCAGAAGAGTACAAAGAATTGCACAATGGTTCATGAGGATACATCTGAGACTGATAACGTAACACAAATTATATTCTCTAGGACTTCCATTGTTCAGCCGTTGAACAATTTATCACTTAATGAAGCAAATCCTTTATCTGAAGATGAACTTCCAAATAAGTTTAAGAAGACATTTCCTGAAGAATCGAAATTTGTTGTCCATTTACCTGTTTATGAAGTTTATCTTCCAAACAGCCAGTTCAAGAAGACATGTCCTGGGGATCCAGACTTTGTTGTCTATCCAACCAGGTAAATGCTTCTGGAGAGTTAATTTTTTTCTGTCTGTGTAGATGTTTTTGCAAATTTTAATGCTGAGTTGAATGAAATTTCTGAAATTGTCATCATATGATATGAGTTTTTTTTTGCAAAATCCTTGATTCCTAGTGCATACCCGTCTTTAATAACAGATGAGACCAGTATCCTGCTTAATAGAACATTGAGGGCAGGTACTCTTATCACAAATTTCTGAGGATTGGTAGGAGTACTGCTTGTGAACAACCCTGACAGAGAGTTTGGAATATCAGAGAATTTTGAAGGATCATTTCAATGTTACACTGTACTTCCTCCGTTCTTTCTAAGATGACACAATTTTTTAGGCACATTTGCCAATGCACGATTTCAAACATATCTTAAATTATGAATAGGAAAAAATTATAAAAGTTGATATTTGGAAAATATTTATTGGGATGGAGAAATTATAAGGCCCGTTTAACTATGTTTTTTCTTAAGTGTAAATCACAAAAGAAAGTCAAAAGAGCATATGTCAATAGTGTCAAATCAAATTGTCAACTAATAAGAAATGGAGGAAGTAGCAACTGCTGTTGAATATGGAATCATATCATCATGCCATGTTTATGAGTGAAGTTTCAGTGTTTTTGTAGATTTCTGTTGTTGAATTTACTATACACTCATATAAAAGAAAATTCTCTTTCTTTTTGACAATGCTGAAAATAACAATTCCATGTCTTATATTTGGTCTGTATTCGCATTGATGTTGCTGTTATATGATAATAGCCGAGGAAATCATTTATACTTGATTACTTTTTTCCCATGATTGCATTAGACATAAAGTGATGAAATTGTGGTATTAAGTAATGTGTTACAGTTTTGATAAGACGCATGACAAACTAAGAAGTAAGAAGTAATTCTCAGTTATCTGGTATGCGTTGTATTGAATTACTACTGCTGTGTTTTAGATTCTTTTTTCTTCAGATGGGCACTTAGTTATTCCATAATATATTTTGTCATTCAGCGGGCATCCACCTTCAGTGTTTGATATCAAAGAGCTGGAAAGACAAAGCAATGGCCTTCCTATAAAAGTTGGTCATGTAGATGAAGGACGAGTCAGTTTGTTCTCTTTTGACAAAGTGGAGCTTCCTGTCCTAGCATGAAAAAGGACGAGTCATTTTAGGGAGTGTTATAAACGACGTTACTAGTCTGTATACCCTTATATATACCCTTGTGTGCATTGTTATATGTTGGAATTTCTGGATGAATGAATCTGAGAAGTGGAATGAACTGAGCATGCCGCAACTTTGCAAGATAATATCAAGTGTGAAGCAGTTGTTTTGTTTAATCTTTAAAGCAATAGCAACTGCACTCTCAATACTCACTATCAATGGTTGCTGCTGCCTGGTGATCAACCCTCGCAATGTTATCTATACAAAAATTATACTCTATTTTTTTTATACAAATTATGTAATTGATTTTTTTAATAACATTTTTGTCCGGTGATTTTGTCGGAAATTGATTTCGGGCTATAATTTAAAATGGATGTACTCTCTCCGTTCTTGAATGTTAGTCTCTTTTGGAATCTAAGATAATCCAACTTAAGTACACTTGTCACATGAATCTCAATAGAATCTAACCCACGTGGGTAGTAGAGATAAATAATTAAGAGGTACAATGGGGATAAATGTTTATTTTAGAGTAAATAAATTGGTCATTTGGATATTTGTAAGGTATAATAGGGATAAATATTAGACAAATAAGAAAGTTTTCAAAACTGACTAACAAATAAAAATAACCTAATGCGAAAAGATAATTAACATTAAAAAACAGAGTAAGTATAAGTTTGAGTTGGGGCTTTAATCCACAAATATGAAACTTTGTACCCCATTTGCCAAATTTTCATTTCCTTTATTAATCTATATTACAAAAGACAAAAGTCAAAGCCTTTAATGGCCTCCCATATTTTTGACTTTCACCCAACTCAAAATTAACCTAAATATAAAAAACTCCCCCAAATAAACGTACTTCATCCAATAGAAAAACGCCATGTAAGCAACTAATATTCCATCTTCCAATCACATCTTTTCGTTTTAACAACACATATTTAGTTCCCCAAAAAAATGAAAAATAGAAAACAAAAGAGCTCCCTCGTACTCCCTCCTTTGACACTCTCTCTCCTCCATTTTCATTCTTTCCTCTACATCGACTGCGATTCCGACGCAAATTTCACGAACTCCTTCAATTTAGAGAGAGAAGATCTCCATTTCCTAAAAACCAGCCAAAATGATCCGACGCTTTGATCGGAATTCACTGCAAATTTTCGTTATTCTAGGGTTTTTGCTCAACATTTCTCAATCCCTGAGATTTGATCTTCAATCTGGGCACACAAAATGCATTTCCGAAGACATCAAGAGTAATTCCATGACCGTCGGAAAGTATCACGTCGTCAATCCCAATGAAGGCTATCCTATGCCCGATACTCACAAAGTCACTGTTCGGGTAATTTTTTCGATTATTTTGGGGGTAAAATGGTGTGATTTCCGTGAAATGAACCCTAATTTTGATTTGATTGGGTCTGTAGGTGACATCGGCGTTTGGGAATAACTATCATACGGCAGACCATGTGGAAACTGGGCAGTTTGCGTATACTGCTGTGGAATCAGGGGATTATATGGCGTGTTTTTGGACTCCTGAGCATAATCCGGCTGTGACTGTTACTGTTGATTTTGATTGGAAGACTGGTGTTGCTGCAAAGGATTGGGGCAGTGTTGCTAAAAAGGGCACCGTTGAGGTAAATTTCATTTTTCATAATGTATGTATGCGGTGTTATTCTTTTTTTAAGAATTGTTGCAATTCGTGTTACGAATTTTCGATTGTATGTAATCTAATAAGGAGAAATGAAGATGATGCCAATGGATTCATAATGAATATTGTGTTTTAGTTTTGGGTAGTGAGAATGTGGTCTGAGGCTCGGATTCTGATGTAGCTAGGTATATGGTGTTGGGATTGTTTTTGTTCATTTCCTTTATCTCAATTCCAAATTTACCCCGGTTTCTTAATCAAGGTTGTACTAGGCACATCTATAATGCCATATCTTTTATTGCGGGAAGATGTAGCTCTTTATACAACTATTATAACTCGAGTGGACGAGTGGAGTTACTTTAATGTCGATAACATTAAAGCTTGATGATTTGGTTGTTGTGAGATTGGGTAATCAGATAAAGCTCTTCAAGATTATAGCTTCGGTGACAGTGAGGGTTGTGATCTTGCTTCCTTATGTTATTGTTGTAAATCGATGACTTTCACTTATGCTCTCGGTAAGAAGTACACACCATTTAAAATTGAAAAAATTGATAAAAACAGTCCCAACTATTAGTGATCTTCAGTCCTAACTATCAATTAACTAATGATGGGCCAAACTATGCAACCCATTTTACAAAGTTGATCCCTTAGCAATGTTTACTTGCTATAGCAGGTAGAACACCCTAAAACACTTCCACGTGCTCCTTTATTCTTTCTTTTCATCTCCTCTTTCAACCCTTCCTTCTGTAGTTCTGCTCCTTCCCCTTCCTTCTACTCATCTCTTTCATCTCAAAACTGCTACTCCCTAAACCCATCAACTTGTTACAAGCAACTGCAACACCATAACAACAACCAATAGCGAGTAGCACCAGCAAACGAAATTGGTATGGGGCGGCGCGGTGCGCCGGCATCAAAAACAAACATCCATATCTGCAAATAGGTGAAATTTTGGGTGATCTTGAGGGATGTTTTCCGGCAATTTTGGCAGTTGATTTGAGGTAAAAAGGGGTCGCATATTTGTGGTCATTAACCCGAAACAATGACTATAAAAATTAAAAAAACTCGTGATTTATTAGAAGTAATAATTTAGAAATCAAATTGGAGTTTTAATTTCATAAGTCTAACTAATAAACTTGATCAATGGTGGAGAATTAAGGAATCTACAACATAATGTTGTGGGCCCATGTGGCTACTCACCAAGATGATAAGAAATGAGAAAGAGGTGGACTTTTGTTTCCTTCATCAATGAGGTTTCTTTTTGCATTTTAATTTACTTTTGAATTTATTCTTCTGGGTTGTAGTTCATTGCAAATTTGGATATGTTTTGTAATTTAATTACGGGGTTCGTAAAACAGAGGGTTCGCACAGTAGGGACAAGGAAAGAAGAAGTGGGTATGTGAGGTGCACGCGAGAGTGGTTACGTGCTTCAGCAGGTAAACATTGTCAAGGGACCAATTTTGTAAAATGTTAATCGATAGTTAGACTATTTAAAGAAGATCACTAATAGTTGGGAGTTTGGGACTATTTTTATAAATTTATCCTTTAAAATTTAACAGTTCATCCTAAAATAAAAGTTTACTTTCTTAGTTACCTCGTAAGTTTTCTAAATTTAACCTTTTCATTATTACCTTGGTGATATCCTCATAAGACTTGTGAAATTAACCACGTTAGTGTGGGTGAGATTTAAACGTTAGATTGAGCCTAAATCAAATGTTGTGTTGCATAGGGTCATTGTGGGTAGCCCATCCCGTACCCGTCCCAATACTGGGGACTTGGGGACAACCGGGGGTGTATGCCTCTCCCTCTTTAACTTTTTAGAGCTCTATTTTTTGGTTTTTTATGGAGCGCGGTCTTATTATTACTACTATTTCATTATTAAGCTCTGTTCTTTCGATTTATTTTGACTTATTTTAGACAAAATAAGTTTAGATAAGTTCAGTTAAGCTCAAAAAAAATAAGTTTTTTTCAGACATTTTCACACACAAATAAGTTTTTCTTCAAATAAAATAACTTCAGATAAGTTAAGTTAAGTTCAGATAATATAAGTTAAGGCCCTGTTTGGTTAGGAGTTTGGTTAGGAGTTGTTAGCTGATAGCCTAATAGCTGGTTTGACTAGCTGTTAGCGGTTAGCTGTTTGCATTAGCTGATTTGACTAGCTGGTTGCATTAGTTATTTGTGTAAAAGTGTTTGGTAATTAGCTGATAGCCGTTAGCTGTTTAATATGTAAAATGACCATTAAGGACATTGCCATACTTTGTTTCTTATTAATGTTAGACAAATAGTTTATTGTGTTAATTTTTTTCTCTTTATATTTTTCTAATAAACATTGACTAAATAAAATAAATTTATTTTTTTTACAAAATTATTCTTAATTTAAATTTTTTAATAATATATATTTTTCAATTAGAGTGATATTACTAGTTATATTTTAAGCATGATTGCAATATACTTCAATTGCTTAAAAGTACTAATATAAAATTTGTTACAACAAAAAATGAATTTAGTAAATAGGGTGAAATGAAAAAGAAAGTGTGAGTAATATTTTTAGAAGAAAAATATGTAGGGTACCAAGGTTGATAGTGGTTGTAATTATAGGCAATAGTAGGACAAAATAGTCATTTTCATCCACTTTCTCAAACCTCTAATTGCAAAAAGCTTCTATATTGAGCTTTTTCAAAATTAGCTTTTCCCCCCAAAACTCTCTTCCAACCCTCTCCTAACCAAGCACTCCCAATTAGCTTTTTCTAAAGGTCAAACCTCTAATTCACCCCAAAAAGCTTTTTTTCCCTCAAACCTCTCCTAACCAAACACCCCCTAAGTCAAAATAAGTCGAATAGAACGGAGCCTTAGTAACTTATTGTTTTGTATCTATAAAATTTATGCAAATTGTGTTTTATTTTAGTTTTGCCGTACCCATACCCGTGAAATTTCCAATTTTCCGTTTTCCGCCCCCGTCCTAATACCCGTATGTCCCCGTACCCGTCTCCGTGCAACATAGATCAAATGCTATTATTTAAAAATGAAGAGTATAACTTATTTTTGGGAGTTTTGACTGTTACTCTCGTGGAGAAGGTGGGTTCCCTGTGTTGCTTCCTTGTTTTCCAACTTTACAAGTCGCGTACTTCTGCTTAAGTCACAACTCTTTTCTAAATGGATGTTTATAAAATGAGGAGATGGTCTTCAATTGACTTAAAGTGTTTCTCTTTTGTATTGGTTTAGTTTAGTTGAAGGGGGGGGGGGGGGGGGGGGGGGGAATCATACAGCTATGTTCAGCAGAGTCACACGGTTGATAACATCAAACTATTGCTGATAGGTACTTCCAACATCCTAGTAAAAAGGTCACGTTTGAAAAATTTCAAAGAAACATCCTTGCAAAATTGTCTTTTTTTTGTTCATTTTTGAAATGTTTTGTTTTCATTGAATCATGTGTCAAATCAGTTAGTTTTGTGGAAAATATGGGTGTAATATGAGAATTTAAATATAGAAAGCTAGTCATTCTTAACTTCAGTCAGTGGACTTGCATTGGAATGTTCCAAAATGGAAAAGTGGGTTTTTTGTTTGGTACACACTTGTTTTTTTTTCTTTATGTTTGACCATCTCTTTTTCTAGAGTTTGCATATTTACTCCGACCATGTTGAATTTCCGTTCTTGAGATTTTAGGGGGATCAACCATTTTCACCTCGAAATTCGTTGATTTGCAGGATAAGTGATAGCATTGGGGAAATTATTTGGCAAGTTATCCTTACTAATGGCAAGTATGAAATTGAGGGTTGCAATCCCTTAGAGGGGAAGGGAATTAAATTTGTGATAGAATGACTTTTGGTCCTTTGTGATCTTATTAGTTGATGTAGCAGGGCTTGGAGCATCGTGAAAGAGATTGTGGGTTTATGCAGTATATGGTTGTCAAAGGGAATCATGTGAATTTGCGCTAATGTTGAGTGTTGACTACATGTTGATCTTCCAAATTTCTGTGGAGAAGTTTTGGTATGTATAGGGGTTTTATAGTTTAGAATTACATGACAGTGTCCATTCCCCTTGTCATGGTTGTGGAAAGCAGCTTCATTGTCATTTGGACAGTATTAATGTTCTGTATTTTTGGGTTGTTTTCAATTCCTTTTAGTCATTTTTCTAGTAATCTGTTGAGGTCTCATTCATTCTCTTTGCTCATATTTTAGTGGACATGAAATAGGTGCTTTTATGGTAAATGATCGAAGTTACTGTGGTTATCTTTAACTGTACACTTTTGTCATGGTTAGCTTTACATATGTAAGAGACTAATCCAAATTATGTTCTTACCAGGTCATGGAATTAGAGCTAAAGAAGCTAATGGATGTTGTAAATTCCATTCATGAGGAAATGTTTTACCTTCGTGATAGGTGCGTTTTCTTTTGAAAATTGAGGGTAGTGAAAAACGCAAAATCTTGTCGAGCAGTGTAAAATGTAGATTGCTAACAAGATATTTAATTGTTCTTCAGGGAAGAAGAGATGCAAAGTTTGAATAGAGCAACCAACTCCAGAATGTATTGGTTGGGTTTTCTATCACTTGTTGTATGCCTAACAGTGGCGGGCTTGCAAGTGTATATCTTGAAGAATTTCTTTGAGAGGAAAAAGTTGCTATAGATAGTTCATTTAAAGTATCACTGTAAAATTTTCCAAGCCTGTAACGTTATCTACCGAATAGTTAATCCACTTGAAATTTATGTTTTCCGATTAATATTTTTGACACTTTTTTCATTCTTGATATTTTTGTTAGTTCTATTCCATTTGTCAGTTTTGTGAAATAACCGAGTTTATGTATTGGTTTTTACGCAACAAAACCATTCTTTTCTTTTTTAAAGGCAAGGCATCATCTAGGATAATTTAACACTCTGTAATGTTTAGTGTTTAATATGCTGATTTAAAAAACTTTCCGATGTGATTTTTTTGTTAAAACAAGTTCCCATCATTTTGCAAAGATAGGAGTGCGCATTATGTTTGGAAATTCATAGTTGTGGCATACTCGTTATATCCTAAAATGTTTGCCTAAAGAGCTACGGATTTAACAAAAGTGGAATGTAGAGTGAGAAATTAAATTACAGTACATTGATGATTAATTTATATGAGAAAATAGAATATAATACATGTAAAAAAGAATAAGTACATGGGGAAGGAGAAATTTTCAATGCATTTTTTTTTTTGTGGTCCCAAATGAGAGTAATATGAGAAGTATTTCATATTCAAATAAGGAAACAAAACTATAATTACTGGACGGCCTATTTGAAATACAATATTATAATTTTGAGACGAAGGGAGTTTTTTTTAAAAAGTAAGATGCAGTGCCTTACCGGATCGGAATCCTACATGGGTCAACTGGTCCGGGTTAGTAGGCTAGACACTTTGAGATTGGGGGGAAAGTTAAGAGGTATTCTCTCTCAAAGTGCCCCTAGATGGGATTGAACCTTTTCCATTAAGGCATTGCTTGGTATAATATGATAT
Source organism: Spinacia oleracea (assembly GCF_020520425.1). NCBI lineage: Eukaryota > Viridiplantae > Streptophyta > Magnoliopsida > Caryophyllales > Amaranthaceae > Spinacia > Spinacia oleracea. The sequence continues at coordinate 101,493,851 of NC_079492.1, read as the reverse complement.
ATATATTTTTAAAGGTATGGATGAAGTGTCCTACCGTGCTGGAACCCTGCATGGGTCAATCCTGTCTAGGGTAGCGGGCTAGACACTTTCGACAACTTTTGTGTAAGACCGCCTTACCGAGAAGACGCTTTGATTGCTTAACTAATTAGTTTTAATATTGTTTAACTAATAGTTTCATGGGCTTAACTTATATAATACCAAAGCGGCCTTTTGTGTAAGACCGCCTTATATAAAACTTTATAAGACACTTTTAGAGTAGGGTAAAAGGTAAGGGAGTCCTCTTTAAAGTGCAACTAGTGGAGATTAGATCCATTTCCCTACGCCAGGGCGTTGCTTGGTACAATTGTGATACTATTTGTGCCAATATTGATACCTTTGATCTTGCGGATAATTTCAAAATACTCGCCATATTAAAATTTGATTTTGATAATACTTGTCATATTAAAACTGTTCACTCGTTTAAGTAGAAGTTTGTAGTGTAGAACAAATTTTTTGCATTGTGCTTAAACTCTCAGTAACTTCGCCGAACTCAATCACGTCAATCTGAACACTGATGAATTGGTATGCATGATTAAACTAGTGACTAATATTGAATTAAAACCTAATTCCACGATTTAGGATCATCACTAGAAACTGAATGTTAACAGCTATAGTGGCATGTGGAGGGCAAGGGATGTAAATAATAACTCGCTCAAAGTTCGGTCAAAACACGTTAATTAGGTAATGAACAAATATGTACCAAGTTCTAAAGCTCGTTTAATAAATTATCAAAATTTTAACACTTCCATATTCGTACCAAGTTTTAAAGCTCGTTTAATAAATTATCAAAACTTGAGCACTTTCATATTCGAATTATTGTTGGCAAACAACTCGCTTAGTACTGCTAACATTTTTGTTCTTATTAAACATATCATGATTTTTTAATATGGTACTAACTCCCAGTTATTTCTTCACCTATTCCCTTAAGAACCACTGATGTCAATTCCCCATCCTAATATCATCCTTTCAACACGTGAATAATAAAAAGCAGAAGAATAAGAAGTCTTGCAATAACACAACACACTCTTATAGCTGGTAACTTTATCTTCTCAAAATCTACCAAAGAAGGCAGTTGTCATTTACAAAGTGTAAAAGAAAAAGAGAAAAGGTCAAAGGGAAAAACTACAAAGTGTTGAACATGAATATTGTGATACAATATACAGATATAATAAAAAAAAATTGAGCTCTTAAAAAGATACACGACCAGTCACATAATAAGCCCACCCAACATTCAGAATGATTTTAAACCAGAAGCCTATATGATGTTTGAACAAGTTTGTGTTCGCCAAAATCTGACATGCTAATGATTCAATTTAAAAATAATCGAGGCTAACAAACAGGTGTACGGTGTACCACCCTTCAAGTGAACAATGGACTAACACCATATGGACAATGGATGAATGAATCAACAGTTGTTTTTGTTATCCAGAAAAGAAATGCCAGTGATGTTCTGCCGGAAGATTGTCCTTAATTTTCTCGAGTTTCTTAAGAATCTCCAGAAAAGTAGGCCTCTGGTTCATGTCAGCAGCCCAACATTGTTCAGTTAACCTGTATCAAGTAACAACCGAAACATGAATCATCATAAGTGCAATGCTCAAAATCTGCAAATTTAATGGTAGTAATACGAAATACGAAATATGTTTACAGCATTTTAAACATCACCCCTCGATAAAGGGGAAGGAGGAAGGCAACTAGGCTTCGTCATCTAAAATCTAGATAAGAATCAAGGCATCCACCTCAGCTAACAAGAATGTCCATGTTCAACACCCCACCATGTCCATAAGTAGTAGCAATTGCAAAATTTATGCCAATTGGCCAACAGAAAAGGAAAAAATGGAACCAAAAATAATACAGTAGAAAAGTAGAAAAGTCAACTTCCTAGAAACCTGAACATCAGCTTTGCCTAAAAATGATCGAAGTCACATGGTTCAACCACAAGCTTTCTACCAAAAGGTGTAGTAAACCGACTTTCCAAACTAATGTAGTCAAATAAAAAAATTGAACCAAGAAGATGAAGTTCCAAGGACAAGCAATACACAATGGGTAGAAAAAGTCAAGACATCCAGGTATATAACTTTAACTTACTCTCTCAAATCTGGGACGAAACTTTTGGACCTAATTGTCGGTCTATGTCCTTCAGCCACATATCTTGCTGCCTCATATGGTTCATAACTTGCCAAGGGAGGCTCTCCCTCAATCATCTGAGGAAATAATAAGATTAAGAGGCATGAGCAACTAAACTGAATACAGTAACTCCCATTCAAACATCAAGTTAATGAACCTCACCTCATACAATATCATTCCGAAGGAGAAAACATCAACCTTTTTGTCATATTTCCGGTGCTTAAATACTTCTGGAGCCATATAACGGTCTGTTTTTCATTCAATCAAATAATCAAGAATAAAGTATAGTCATATATATAATATCCCATCAAACACAGAAGTACAAACCACTCACAGCTTCCAGTCTCCCCAGTCAATTTGTACACATCATGGGCATGTTGAACCCTGATGAGCTTGCTTAGTCCAAAGTCTCCAACTTTTAAATGGTCAGCATTAGAGTTGACTAAGAGAACGTTCCTGAGGTCATTGCCAAATAGGGTTATCAATCATCATGTGAGTGTCAACCACAGTTTCCTGAAGTTAAAGGTGTTCCATAAGTGTGACCAATTCCAAGCCCACATCCCTAACAGAGAGAAAAACACACTGCACTAACCTTGGCTTTAAATCTCGGTGGATTATCACATTAGGTTCATTATGAAGATAAGCCATTCCTCTGCAAAAATAATAATTGGACAAGTCAGATTAACATGTATATCAAATCACATAAGGCTGTTCGCGGCAGGAAAGAGAAGAATAAATTACAACATGCCATCAGTGTCCCTTTCAACCATAAGAATAACGTACAAGACTCCAAGGGAGAAAAGGATCAAGATCTTATATACTTTTTCCTTGTTTCTGACCATTGAATTGCTATAGAGGAGGTCAGTAAGAGAGAAGATAAGCAGAAAATTGAAGGGAGTATTTTATTTTGTTTAGCCTTTTCTTTGGGAGTGTTCAGCACTTCAGCCACTTAAAGTTCTGGAATTATTAACAGATCGATAAATACCATTGTTGATGATTTAATAGCATCAATGTAAAAATTATCTATTAAATTTTCCCAAATTCTCTTTTTCTTACTCATTTCTATAACCCGATGTTTCATTCTATAATTGAATACAACATAAAGCTTATAGTACTTAGGAGTTAGGAGAGTCTTTCATGACACTCCAACTTTAACCCCCCCTTTTTATTAATAAGATTCAAATTTTACCGTATTATGATCAACACACTGGATTTAGAGTTTTGGCACGTCACAGTTTTAGATCCTAGTAGGTCCTGAACTTAAATTTTTATCTATAAAAAGAAAATATTGCTAAAACTACAGAAACTAAACTAAAAATACTCGTAGGGTTCAACTTAAACGGAGTATACTTTACGACTTTCGGAAATCAATGTGATCTGAAGTTATGATTGACATATTATTTTTGTGGATTTTTTCGATATTTCAGTATCTGGATTACTACTCACTTTTTTAATCTTAAAGTTCCAATTCTTTAAAGTTAGCTCTTTTTCTTTTGTTTCTAGTGAGTTGGTGTTGCTAAGTGCTAACTTCAAACCTTGTGCAGTTTTGTCATAAGTAGTTTATGGACATTCCTTGGATGAACTTTGGATTTGTGTTAAGTGTAAACTGCTGCTGGGATTTACTTGTATTACGTATATATCATCACAAAAATAGTAATTAGTAAGATGAATTCAGAGGTTCTCAATAGATGGGATAAATAGTTTACTTTTTATAGATCATCTTTCATTATACTAACAATATAAACATTTACATATTTATATTGTTAGTATAATTGCAATGAAGTGTATAAATATTATTTTTCTTCAATTTTCTTAAATATTTTCTTATAATAAATATACAATATCCGAATGACATGTAAGATCCAAATCATATACTTCATTAGCATACAATATCCAAATAGCACGAAAAATCCAAATACCACGGACGAATAGTAAAATCAATTATTATACAATAGCCAATAATACAAAAGATCCATGCATCACGCGGGGTCAACACCAATTTTTATTTATCTATGAGAATCATGAGATACTTTTCCTCTAAACCTTTTTCTTAACATCTATTACCTTCCAGCAGATGCTTGAAATCATTAGCCACAATTGACTCTTGAGTCCATCAATTAAGCACTTTTCAGTAACGTTCTAACTACCATAACAATATTTTTTACAAAATCTCACCTTGTGTAGCAGTTTCAAAATATACTAAAGAAAAGAGATGAAAAGGATACTTGGTACAAATAAAATTTCAGGGTACCTTGCAATGTCCAATGCAAAATTTATAGCTGTTGATGGACTAAGAGCTCCCTTTTCTTTAAGGTACTGATGTAGATCACCCTAGAAGTTATAAATATGGATAAGCATAACCAACAAACTTTAGTCACAGCTACACATGAAGGCTGAAGCAGAAATATAATATAAATATATGCGCAATCAACATACCCCTCGCAAGTACTCGGTGATCAACATTAAAGGCTTTTTCTCAGTAACAGCTCCAAGGAATTGAACAATGTTAGGATGACGAAGCTTCACTAGCAAAATGACTTCATGCCTAAAATCCTGGCTGAACAAGCAAACATGAAAGGAAAAATCAGTAAGCAGTTTCCCATAAAAAACGTACTTGTTTTCATCTGGAAAGACGGGTCTTTGAAATTTGGTCTTACATGACTAGTCTATCATCTGAAAGTGATGGAAGTATGCGCTTGACTGCAACTGGGGTTCCTCGCCAGTAGGCTTTCAGAATCTCACCAAATGATCCCTAAAGAAGTAAATCATCATCAAAGGTAAACAAAGCAAATAAATTCTGAGTCACCGTCTTTAGATGCATATGCAACAGCGGGCTGGAAAATCAATAGCATAACGAAAAAGAGCCTAAGATAAATACATGAGAATAACCAGCTAGTTGACAAAATTCTCAAGGTTCGCACGATTTCCATCTGCATTTTACCCCACGAGAGTATTAACTGATTCACCCCTTCAATCTCTTTATCTTTTCTGGTTTATTCTCTTGCGTGTTCATTAAGAGGATAATTTATACAAACTATCATGGTTAACAAAAAAATGTTTGAAAGAGAAAGAGATCACACCCGCATGGGAGTTAACCATACCCCCCCCCCCCCCCCCTCCAAGTAATAATCTCCAACCCCCTATTCACCAAGTCGTTATAATCACCACCACCCTTATTTTAGCACCAAATTGATACAATTGCCCTAATTTATTTTTCTCATGCCAGGCATGACTGCAAGGAAGTTGGGGGCAGAAAAGCAAAATCAAGGTTACTCCATACCTTATCTACCAAACCTAAATTGCGAACTGTGAAGCTGAAAATTTGTCATAGACACGATTGGAAATAATCAATTCAATCAGAAGTTAAAGAGGAAAAGCAAGAACTGAGCTGGAAATAAACTATCTAAAAGCAGATTTAAGCTTTTTAAATCATGTACCAGATATAATTACAAGTAACATGAAGCTAATGCCAAGGAAGAATAGAGCCACACCTTTCCAATTATTGCTGAGTTTGAAAAGTCCAGCTCAGTAGGGTCAATTTCCCAGTCACACTTGTTCGGCAAAGGCGGGGGAACAGCTTTTGGTTCAAAATGGCTCCCATTTTGTCCCTGGAAGTTGAAATTGCTAAGTGAGTATGGATAATTGACTGGCATGACATGACATGACAATCCAGACAAAGCACACCACAGGATCAAATTAGTAACACGCTACACTAAAACATTTGAAATACCACATACATGCTTCTGTCTATGAATGCATTTGAGAGAAGAAAGTACAAGCAACAAGTTTGAGTGTCAAAAATGCCACAGTCTTGCCACGATCTCCAGATAATTAGTTGCAAGAGAAGCAATAAAGTTGACAGATATAAATTCTTATAAGTGAATGCAATCACTTCTGATAGTAATAAATTAATAAACAAAGGACCTTTCTTCTTTGTAGATGCTACAGTGTAAAACTGCCGGTAAGATTTCCTATAATACTCACATAACATGGAAAATAAAACCTCCAGACTATGTAATCTGAATAAGTTGTCAGCATTATTTAAGAATAGACATATCAGAATGCCTTTGATAAACATAGCTTCATGCAAGAGATTTCAAATATAACTGAAAGGAAAACTTGTGAACAACAGGAACCAACCATCCTAGTATTCGTTTTCTAAAAGAGGGATCTACGTGTGAGCTAATGACCACTCAGAGAAAAAGTCCACATGCTCATTTTACTAAAGAGGTCTCAAGCTGTGAGCTAATGAGCTTATGGGGAAAAGAAGTCCACATGCCGAAATGCTTTAGGTATTAGGAAGAAGCACGTCAGAATTCAATGGATAAATTGCACAAGATAAAAGACTTACAAAACATACTCTGACAAACGACAACCCTACCACTAGGAAAATTCGTGATACTATATACTTCCAACTGAAGAACTCATGCACTCAAGTGGCGCTACTAATATAAATTCTGAGTCAGAAAGAGGACAACGTTCCACAAACAAACTTACATAAGATAAACCGCCATATGTTTTCAAAAGCTCAAGCATTCCATGTTTTTTTGCACCTTCTGCGTCAGCTAGCGGCTGTCATGGAACAAAAATCTATTTAAATATGCAATCCAGCTAGTTGTTTCTTGAAATAATCAGACAAATAGCTCTAACAGATAAAATAGCAGCATCAAGAGCATAACATGACATTAAACATGCAATTTCAAAGAAGCTATTTTACATTTACAGGGACAATCACAAACAGAATCAACAATGGAATTTCTTACTTAACTGAACTGAATGTAATTTATTTTAATTAACTACCCGTTTGCATTGGCAGTGTGCAGCTTAGATCTGCCACTTCTCTAAGTAGACCCATGCCAAAAAAACAATAACCATTTGTGCTCTTTACTAAATGGGAATCTTGAACAGGAGGTGTCTTCCAAACCATACAAAGAAATGAAATTGTCTGACATGAAATGAATAGTCATCTCCCGCTCGAAATTGACATAAGCCAGAGATCCTCGCCTCATTTCACATTCATCAATCATGAAACCATTATCATATCTCATAAATTTGCTTTATTCAATCACAAAGTAGCATTCAACCATATGCCAGAGTCTATCTTTGATGGCTCTGTCCCAACTCTCCAAATCTACTTTGTAGTCATTTGTGAGTTGCAAGCACTACAGTCTATATGAATATATAGGTACATCTCAAACCTAAGAATTCCAAAATTTCTTTCTCCAATGTTAGAACGGATACAAACTAAATATTCCTCTCTAAATAATATCGCCCGGCCATCACTATAAAAAGATTCAGTAAAAAGAAGGATAAAAGAGCCAATGAACTCAGCGTAAAACAATTAATTATCTCTCCGAAGCCATCTTTTTCTAGCATATACAATATTACAATCACAGGTAATTTATTTTAACAAATATGACAGAAATTCAAGAATCAAACTAGCAACCATAATCCTTCAATAATTCATCTTAAATTATTAGCACATAGGCCAGATATACACACAATCTTACTGCAAATTGTATAACTTGAAAAAAAAAATCTAGCGTAAATTCTCTTCGTTTTTCTGAAGTTTAACTTCACAAATCACCATTCCGGAAATGATATTATACGACCAATTATCATACAATCATCAATATTCAGAAAATCATACTGCACTACCAAATAAACACCGCCAAAAGTTCAACATCAACAATTCAAAATCAAACAAAAACAATTTCAAGAAAAAATTAAGAAATTGAAATTGGATGAAAGAGAGAGAAAATAATACGGTGTTCTTCCAGCGATCTTGAGCGTTGACATCAGCGCCATAATCAATCAAACACTTAGCTACCTCGATCCAACCATGAAGCGATGCAACATGAAGAGGAGTTCGATTATCGTAATCCCTAGCATTCACAAGGCTAGGATCTTCTTCAAGAAGCTTCTTTACCGCCACGGCGTCGTTTTGATGAGCGTGCCATAGAATTGCCGACGTTTTGCTTACCCTAGCTTTATCCTTCTCCTTCTGCTTCTCCACTACTTTGCTCGACGGAATTGATGCCACTACTGCCGACGGTGGTACGCCGTCCATTGATGGTGATCCCAACGAGCTTTCTCCTCCACCGCCGCCGCTCATTCTCCGGTGAATTAGATGGTACACAATGAATCGATGAAATGGTGTGCAATTAATCAGTGAATCAGGAAAAATGGAAGAGAGAGATTTGAAGGAGGAGAAAGAGGGAAGGACGCGGAAGTGGAATGATATGTGTGTATCCGTTATTCTGTTTGCTGTGGTTTTCGCGTTTTTTTATTATTTACTTTATTTGTGATACCGAGTATTTTTTTAAAACTTTTTTTTTTTATAATTTGTCAAACTGAATAATTATTGGATTAGATTTGATTCGTCGGTTTCTTTCTTTTTTTTTTCTTTTTTTTTCGCTAGCTCAACTGAATAATAGTATCTCCAGTTGCAGAGAAAGGAGTAGTGAAAATTCCGGGTAATAAATTGGGCTCTTTTTATCTAAAATTTATATTTTTAACATTATATTCCGGGTTATCGGTCTGGACCGGAAAGTTTCGGGTTTTGACAGGACCGGATCGGACCGGAAAACCGAAATCGTGTATTTTTAAGGACCGACGACCGGACCGGAATCTATTGGTCCGGTCCGGTTCCGGTCCAATTTCCGGTCCGGACCGGACCGTGCACACCCCTAATTGACAGGGTGATTCATGAGTCATGACACACTCCCATCTCTAAGATATTGTTGTACAGGGTCCTATCGTCAAGGCCAAACCTTAAATGGTAGAGCAAATTCCAGCGGTTCAGAGCAAAGCCCAAAGTAATAAGAAAGGTCAGTACATCAAGCCTAAGAAAAGTCGGCCTGACATACCAAGTCTACAGAGGTAGAGCACGCCTCACAAACAACATAGGTCCAAAGAAAGGACCTGCAGACTAAGAGACAAAAGCAAGTACATCGCCGTCACACACGTAGCGGCATCTGAATAGGCCAAAGTACTAAATAGTACGCCTATAAATATCCCCCACATCATTTATGATGGGACGCACAATATTCTCGGTACTTGCTCCATCTTCTCTCTACTTTCTCTCTCTAAGAAGTACATTATACTTTTAACTTATTTGCTGACTTAGGCATCGGAGGGGGTTTCCTCGGTTAAACCCCCGCGGTTAGCTTACGTTTGCTCTGCTTGACAGGGCAAGGCTAATCCATTTCGTTCTCCCAGTTCCATATGCGGAACAATTATCAAATACTTTCATTCACTTTATTAGATGCTTGCCTCTAGAATTAAGATGGATGGAGAGCTAATCGTAGAAGTGCAGAAATTCGGGGAAAACATAAAAGCGATCACTATACTAGAGGAGGACAAGATATGGCCCGACTTAAGATTCAACGTTAAAAAGAGTAAAAGAACGAGATAACAATAAATGTAATAAAGCACATACTAATACGAGCCGACCAGAAGAGGGAAACATTAGATTACCAAATCGTGGACACGATCCTCCAGATCGTTCTCCCATTTCATACACGAAACAAGTGGCGCTAGAAGGAGGGGAACAATCTAGACCTTGTCCTTAAGCATTAGATACCTAGTTAGTAATCCATGACAACACCAATATCCGATCATCCAGTAATACAACAAATAGAAGTACCTACTTCAAAAACCACCCCAATGACCTAAAAGCCTCCTATCGTGCAACAATACGACATGCCTCAGGATGTCGGGTAGAAGAAAGGACCATCACTGACAGGCTAAATCGCACTCCTATCAAAGATAAACCTAACGTTCACCAACTAAAAATATAGCAAGGGAAGCAGGGATCGTATCCACAGGGAAACAGTGTTCTTTCTACTATTAAAAGACTAATCTAGACTATTGGTAACAAGAATTGGATTGGTTTGTATATTAAACTAAAGCAAATAATCAAATCGGAAGATAACAATATTAAAGGAATCTAGGGCAGCGGCTCACCACAAATGCAGACCGGGATTGGACAACGGACAATAACAATCAATTAACAATCATAACTAGGAAAACATGCATCTCTCGAATCTTATGAATTCCTTAGGATAGAACAACTAGCGGGCTCTCGCTACGTACTAGAAATAATTCCTATCTAATAGCCACAAACCAAAAACATCAGATTTATACCTCTCGGCGCATAATCTAAGGTTAATCAAACTCAAATCAAAATAGTCCGGCCGAACAGAATTGACGAGCAATAATAATAAGCTATAGAAATTAATCAATCAATCAAATATCATGTCCACATATAATCCCAATCATGCATTCATGGATCCCCTAAACCCTAGAAATTAAACTACTCACTCATGATAATAAATAACAAAGCAATTAATATAATAGAAAACATGATTAAAGCAATAAACTAAATTAGAACAAGAAGCAATACCTAATTGAAGAACAATGAATAATGAAAGCTTGAATTTTTATATAAATCGAACTAAGTGTTTGAATTGATGTAGAGAGAAAATAAAACTTAGAGAAATAAACTAAGGGTTTTGTGCTGGAAAAATAAGATGTCGTCAAAAATAAAACAAGTTTGCTTATATAGTTTTTGCCAAAATAAGGCCTAAAAACGGAATTAAAAACGCGGAAAACTGCTGGAGGTTGGCGTCGCCCGATCGGGCGACGCTTCGCCCGATCGGGCGAATCACTCGATAGTCGGCCCGATCGGGCCAAAATCCGCCCGATCGGGCGGATTGCGAAATCTCCACAAAGCCTTCAGATTGACCGCCCGATCCGCATCGGGCGAGCTGCGCCCGATCGGGCGCGCGTTGATGAACTTGGCTTGCTTATAATTCCGCCCGATGGTTGCATTTCGCCCTCAGCTTCCAGGGCGATTTGCAATCTTCAATGTATTTCGCCCGTATCACCAAGTCTAACTCCCGGGGCTCAACCATAAGCATCTAAGGCTCCCGAAAGTCGACGATGGAGGTCCCGAACTTCTCGGACTCATATAGTGGCCTTGATCAACAATGAAACGGGTCTAAAACGACCAATTTCTCATAATCAAACCTGAAACTCAAGGCGCACTCAATAACACACATTAGTACTAGAAACGGCTCCTAAGAGCACGTTTGATACATAAAAGCACTAAGGGACGGGGGTAAAAACTCTATATAAAACGCATATATCAAACTCCCCCAAGCTAGATCTTTGCTTGCCCCTAAGCAAAGAAATCATCGATGAATACATAAATCAACTTCACCCCAAATACATCTAAAAACAATGGATACGATTCAAGGCAAAATCCAACAAGCATGCATCAATGTCAACCAATCAAATTCATTCAACCGCCAATCCACCTCAACAATCGTCACGCAAAGCGAACCACAAGTGTACACTGGAATTCAAGACTAGTGCTCACACACTCGTCACTCATTTATGTGGCGGATAAAAAATGTACCCGTTCGCTCCCCTCCCAACATATATGTGTACAATGCCCTCCCAAACTCACAACACTCGTGTGTCTAGAAAAACATGCACTCAACCTAGTAGTCGACTCGGAATGTGTCATGTCATAACTTGCATTGATAAACAACTACTTTCACATTAATATGACTCTATGCACAAAGGTCGGAAGGTCTTCAAAGCTTGTAATGATAGGCTTAGGTAGAGGTGCGGTAAATTTGGGTAAAACGTGAGCTTAAAGCCTTGGCTTTGGGGAGCATAAATCCTAGCAAAACCATGGTCAACCACAAATGAAGACCACAACCACAACTTCCCACTCAACACATGATGAAACAACAAACAAACCACACTATACTTTCTTGCCTTTCTTTCACAATTAAGATCAATCACTCATAAAGATAAGAAATTACAATACTTGAGTGTAACAATGTTTTGAATTTTTCTGAGAGTAATGAATTTTTTTCTTTCTCTCTTTTTTTTTTTTTTTTTTTTTTTTTTTTTTTTTTTTTTTTTTTCTTTCTTTCTTTTTGGAAACCTTCATATTTTCTATTCTTCTCATCTCTTTCACTCTTCATTATTTTTTTTTTTTTTTCTCTTTTTCAAACAACAAGATAAGAAGAACTCCCTTATTTCCTTTTCAACACTCACTTTGTGCTCAAAACTAAGCACACTACAACTCCCTCACCTCACTTACTATTAGCTCCCCCAAGCTAGGCTTGGGACTAGTAACCAATGGGGCTTTCATGGGCTTGTAATATGGCTAGTCACCGAATAAAGGGGCACAAGCAACAACATGGGTAGAAAAGGAGGGGACAAATGTATCTAATTTCATCTGAAGGCTACCTAAATAGAAAAATGCCTTCGTCCTCCACAATGTGCATGTATATGAGTCATAAAACACTACTAATAGTTGCAAATCAATACTCAAAATCAATGACACACCAGGAAGCTATCACACATCCTAACCAAATCAACTAGTCAAGCACCAAGTCCACAAATAGTTGGTCAGAGTTGACTCATGTTAAGGCATCAAAGCAATCGAATATCAAATCATGGCTAACGCATCCACATTGCTCGTCATCAAATACCAAGAATCAAAACAATTTTCAATTCAAAGGGGCACAGGGAAGCATGATATTGTATTCATCGGAACGTATTTTTGTATTTTTGTATATTTTTGTATATTTTTTTTTTTTTTTTTTTTTTTTTTTTTTTTCTTTTTCAAAAGAAAGCATTAAACATACCAAAATAAACACACTAAAATAGAGAAATGCGAAAATAAAAGAAAGACATACCTACAATGTACAAGTAGTGTGAAACCCCCCCCAAACCAAATCAGACAATGTCCTCATTGGCTCAAGGGTATCGAACCTCATCATCAACATCATCTCGGCATCACTGATGGCCTTGGCCATCATTACCAGCATCATCACCATCATCTCGGCCAGCATGCCCACTAGGACCCGCTCCCCACCCTCCGTACTGGGTGGGTGTGAAGGTGCCCATAGAACCCGGAGCTCCATATCCCTCCGCGGGATAGGTAAACCAGGTAGGGTGCTCGTAATCTGGGGCAATATAGCCCTGCCTGGCATACTGATCATAAAATGGGAACATGGTCCTCTGATGATCAGCTGCGAACTCCCGGAATCCGAGCTCAAGTCTGCTCAACCTCTCATCAATGGACCCCTGATCCTCATGAACTACCGGGCCACTCTGGGGCCTCCCCGTGTCTCGACGCCCCCTCCTGAAGTAGGTGCGAGGCTCTGGCTGGTACTGATGGGGCTCTGGCTGAGGGTCAGGCTGAGGCTGGGGGTCAGGCTGAGGCTCTCGCTCAAATCCAACAAATAGATAATGAGCCTGACCGGGTCTGAAACTAGTGCGGCCCTGAGGGTCAGGCAAGGTGAAAAGCCTGTTTCCCTCGAACATCCAGTACATGGCTCCCGGCCTAAATAACCCGTGCTCCCCCTGCAGCCTACGGAGTCCAGCAAAATAAGCCAAATCAAGCAAGTTGCTACCCAGAACTGGGATCTGGTTAGCCTCAGTAAAATTGGCCGTGGCCATGGCTATGTGGGTGATCAACCCACCAATGGTAATCTTGGTAGTATGTGTGGAGGTGGCTATGGAGTAAAATTGAGAGGCCATGTGATGTGCAAGGTTCATTTTGTAGCTCTCCTCTCCTTCGGAAACGTAGCCACCTAGGATCTCTAGCTCCGTACTTCTAATGTTCTGGGTCTCATCCCTACCAAAGATAGTAAATCCTAGGAACCTGTAAAAGACAATGGGTACCGGGTGTTGAATCTTGGAAGCATGCAAATGTTGCATACTCCCGGGATTATCATTGCCCGTAAGCTTTCCCCACATGGTACAGTTATTGTGAGTCTCCTTGGGTTTCCTACTATATGTGGTAGACAATCCAAAAATTCTACCAAAATCAGATAAGCTCATGGTGTAGGTTCGGTTCATGACACGAAATTGAACCGATGACACGGTTCGATAACCATCCCTACGAATATTAAAACTACTCAAAAATTCTAGAGTCAACCGCCTAAATGTGAGACGGAGCATACCATACATGCTACTCATACCAACACCAACAAAAACACGTTTTACATCACGCTCAATTCCCATTTCATGCAATGATTTTTGACATATAAAGCGAGTAGGGATTACCTCCCTCAATTTGAGGTGCATGAATCGTGCTCGTTGCTCCTCCGTAATAAAGATGACATCCGGAAAATCCGTGTCGGGCTCGAATTGCGGTGGTGGAGGTGGTGGTGTCGGTTCCCGAGCTCGGCTTGTGGAAGCCTCATGTTGATTTCTTGGTACCCTCGTGCATTTTCTTTGTGGTCTATTTGCCATTGATGAAAAATCTGAAATTTTGAGTTTTTTGAGCTTTTTGGGTGAATTTGGGGATTTTGTGGGGATGAGAGAAAACTTAAATCGGTTAGGTGTAGGTTGTAGAGGATGATGAGAGGATGATTTTGATGAAAGAATTGTTGAATTTGTTGGAGATTTGAGGGAGATATGGTGGTTTGAAGTTTTTGGAAGTTGGGGTTTAATGGAGGAGTGAGAGAAAGTTAGGTTGAAGATGAAGAGGAAGTGAAGAAAGATTGAGGAATTCGTGAGTTTATCGCTGAAATCGCGTCTCGCCCGATCGGGCGACATTCCGCCCGATCGGGCGGGATGCGATCCTTTTCTTTTCATGCGTGCGCGCCCGATCGGGCGCACCTCGCCCGATCCGAATCGGGCGATTTGCGAAAGCTCATTTTCTTGACTTTTTCCTGCCCAGAATCATCCTTGACTTTTCCTCGAAAATTTCATCAACCGCCCGATCGGGCAAAATTATTTCGCCCGATCGAGCATTCCACTCGCTGGACCGCCCGATCGGGCATGCTGCGCCCGATCGGGCGGAAATAAACAGCAAGAAACTCATCCGTGCGCGCCCGATCGGGCGCACCTCGCCCGATACGGGTCGGGCGGTTTGCAGCGTGCTTGGCCTTGTGCGTAATTTCACTTTCTCGAACTTGGAGCTTTAGGCCTGCACATTATTAAACACCCAAACAGCGTAATGCCCTCTTCTCGCCTCACTAACACCAAAAAAAACAATACTTAAACACACTTAGGTATGGAAATACTAACTAAACACACAAAAATTAGAATCAACAATCAAACTTATACTACTAAGGCAATAAATGGATAATGAAATACTCATCCCCTATGAGATTGATGTAATGTCCCCATTACAGTATCTCCGTTTATGCGCAGACAATGGACATGAAAGGGATGAGAGCCACGACAGCTCATCGAATGGGGGCACCAAAGATGGTGCCATCTGGTGTCACATCGATTACCTTGGATGAGCTGTGTGGTGCGGGAAGTGACAGATCACGACCCCGATCACGAATACGATGTCCACCGTTTATAGAACTTTCGGCCCTTTGGGTCGTGGCATCATCAATCCGTCCCTTCTTTCGAACCCGTGCCGAAGAGTGCATACTCTGATCACCTCCACCTGCAAGACAATTTGAAACATGTGCTTTTTCCGAGGAGTTATTAGAGTTAGTATGAGTCAATTCGGTATTAAAATAATCATTAGAAATATTGACTCCAAAACATGACTCCTCTACCATAGGGTTCTTAGCAACATGGGTTAAATTGAAAGTAACCTTATCATCTCCCACATTTAGCGTCAACTTGCCATTCTTGACATCTATGATTGCCCCCGCAGTGTGTAGGAAAGGCCGACCTAAAATAATAGGAATTTGCCTATCCTCTTCCATGTCTAAAACAACAAAATCAACAGGAATAAAGAATTTACCTACTCTAACAGGCACATCTTCTAAGACACCTAGGGGGTATTTTACAGATCTATCGGCCATTTGCAGAGTTATGTTGGTAACTTTTAAATCACCCATGTTCAACTTAGTACATACAGACAGGGGTATGACACTAACACTGGCACCTAAATCACATAAGGCTTTGTCAATAAAAAGGTTGCCAATATTACACGGGATAGAGAAACTCCCGGGGTCCTTCAACTTGGGTGGAGACTTATTTTGTAGTAAGGCACTGCACTCCTCAGTAAATGCAACAGTCTCCACCTCACTAAATGCTCTCTTCCTAGTCAAGATGTCTTTCATGTATTTAGCATATGCAGGTACTTGAGTAATTAATTCAGTGAAAGGGACTGTTACCTGCAGATTCTTTACCACTTCTAAGAACTTACCAAACTGCTTGTCTAGCTTGTTCTTTAGCTGACGATGAGGGAAGGGAAGTTTGATAGGTGGAACTTGTATCTCAACTTTCTTCTCAACCCCTGTGTCAGCTTCCTTATCCTTGACCACCTTCTCACTTTCTCTTGGCACAACACCACTAACAGATACTTCAACCCCTTCCTCTATAGTCATAGGTGGCCCATCATACTCATATCCACTCCGCAGAGTGACAGCATTTACAGACTCTCTGGTCACAGGCTGTGAAGGGAGTTGACCTTTGGGTCTCTCTGCAAGAGCGGTAGCCATTTGTGCCAACTGTTTATCCATGATCTTGTTATGAGCAGTGAGGGCATCGATTTTGGCATCCTTTTCGCTTAGAGATTTCTGCAATTCCAACATCATATTCCTCATCTCTACAAGCATGGGATCAGGTTGTGTGGGTTGAGGTTGTGGTGGTAAGCCAGGTGGTCCACTAGGTTGCGAGTTGTAGTTGCTCCGCGGTTGGTAGGGTTGTTGTGGTGGTAGAGGGTGTTGAATTTGGTGGGGGTTCTGAACATTAGTACTCCTATATGATAATAGGGGGTTATTTTTATACCCCTCATTGTATGAGTTGGAATACGGATTGTTCTGCTTGTAGGACTGGAATGCATTGCATTGTTCGATGGAGCTTCGGCATACCTGTGCATAATGGCCCTGCATCCCACAACTATTACAGACATTAGCAGATTGGGCACTCATTGCAGCGACACTAGCATGTTGGGTGGATTGGGAAGATGCGATCTGTATATTGTCGAGCTTGTGATGTAGGGCAGTTAGCTGAGCAGTAAGTTGTTCAATAGAATTCATCTCATGCTTGACACCTCGGTCGGAAAAACCTCTAGGATTCCCATATTGGGCACTATGGATGGCCATCTCCTCAATCACCTCCAAAGCTCTAGGCACCTCCAGTTGCATAAATCTTCCACTGGCAGCTGAATCCAAAAGACACCTAGACTCATTACCCAGACCATTGTAAAACTGCTGAACCAGGAACCAGTCATCCAAACCATGGTGTGGGCACTCTCTTTGCAAGTCCTTGAATCTCTCCCAAACTTCGAACAAACTCTCATCTACTTGTTGAGAGATACCTAATATCTGACCCCTCAGACGAGCTGTCTTCTCAGGTGGGAAATATTTAACATAGAATGCGAGGGCTAAAGAATTCCAATCGGTGATTTTCATAGCTGCGCGGTTGAGACTGTTAATCCATAGCTTGGCCTTCCCACTCAATGAAAATGGAAAGAGTATCTCCATAGTCTGCTCCGGTGTTAAATTCTTCTGCTTAATGGTGGCACAATACTGAATGAAAGACTGAATGTGGAGATTGGGATCTTCACCCTTTTCCCCACCGAATTGGTGTCTCTCGATCATGTTTATCAGTTGGGGTTCAATCTTGAAATTCTCGACCGCAATGGAAGGCATGATTGCCTTGGGAAGCATAGACAGACTTGGTTTAGAATAGTCTGTAAGCCTTGGCACAAGTGGGGGTGGTGGTGCTTGGTCACCCATCTCTGAATCTGTATGGAATAGATTGCTAATCAGATGGTCGGATTCAGAGTCAGAATAGTCTCTCAACTGTTCAACGAATCTACGCCGTCTACGAAAGGTCCGTTCAGGTTCAGGATCGAACGAAGTCAGATCGCTGGTATGGACAGTCCTGGGCATAAACAAGCAAGAACTAGAAAACAGTCGTGAGGTCCGGTCTCAAGGAACGGGAGTCCCTTGAGAAGTGACAAACAATAATCCAGAAAAACAATTAATAACAGAAAATAAAACCGTTTCCCCGGCAACGGCGCCAAAATTTGACAGGCTAAATCGCACTCCTATCAAAGATAAACCTAACGTTCACCAACTAAAAATATAGCAAGGGAAGCAGGGATCGTATCCACAGGGAAACAGTGTTCTTTCTACTATTAAAAGACTAATCTAGACTATTGGTAACAAGAATTGGATTGGTTTGTATATTAAACTAAAGCAAATAATCAAATCGGAAGATAACAATATTAAAGGAATCTAGGGCAGCGGCTCACCACAAATGCAGACCGGGATTGGACAACGGACAATAACAATCAATTAACAATCATAACTAGGAAAACATGCATCTCTCGAATCTTATGAATTCCTTAGGATAGAACAACTAGCGGGCTCTCGCTACGTACTAGAAATAATTCCTATCTAATAGCCACAAACCAAAAACATCAGATTTATACCTCTCGGCGCATAATCTAAGGTTAATCAAACTCAAATCAAAATAGTCCGGCCGAACAGAATTGACGAGCAATAGTAATAAGCTATAGAAATTAATCAATCAATCAAATATCATGTCCACATATAATCCCAATCATGCATTCATGGATCCCCTAAACCCTAGAAATTAAACTACTCACTCATGATAATAAATAACAAAGCAATTAATATAATAGAAAACATGATTAAAGCAATAAACTAAATTAGAACAAGAAGCAATACCTAATTGAAGAACAATGAATAATGAAAGCTTGAATTTTTATATAAATCGAACTAAGTGTTTGAATTGATGTAGAGAGAAAATAAAACTTAGAGAAATAAACTAAGGGTTTTGTGCTGGAAAAATAAGATGTCGTCAAAAATAAAACAAGTTTGCTTATATAGTTTTTGCCAAAATAAGGCCTAAAAACGGAATTAAAAACGCGGAAAACTGCTGGAGGTTGGCGTCGCCCGATCGGGCGACGCTTCGCCCGATCGGGCGAATCACTCGATAGTCGGCCCGATCGGGCCAAAATCCGCCCGATCGGGCGGATTGCGAAATCTCCACAAAGCCTTCAGATTGACCGCCCGATCCGCATCGGGCGAGCTGCGCCCGATCGGGCGCGCGTTGATGAACTTGGCTTGCTTATAATTCCGCCCGATGGTTGCATTTCGCCCTCAGCTTCCAGGGCGATTTGCAATCTTCAATGTATTTCGCCCGTATCACCAAGTCTAACTCCCGGGGCTCAACCATAAGCATCTAAGGCTCCCGAAAGTCGACGATGGAGGTCCCGAACTTCTCGGACTCATATAGTGGCCTTGATCAACAATGAAACGGGTCTAAAACGACCAATTTCTCATAATCAAACCTGAAACTCAAGGCGCACTCAATAACACACATTAGTACTAGAAACGGCTCCTAAGAGCACGTTTGATACATAAAAGCACTAAGGGACGGGGGTAAAAACTCTATATAAAACGCATATATCAATCACCTCCAGAGACCAAGGCAACACCAAGCCAGGTCATCCAGGCCCCAACCATAGCTTCTCTAGAGCGCTTGACTTCCCAGTTCTTGCCAGGCCAAATGCACACAGCCCTCCAGGTTCTGGCAGTTCTCAACCTCCCTCCCAGGTCCAGACCAAGAAGTGTTATCCAGAGGCTGAGGTGGAACAGAGGAAACGACCCCAGGCCCTAGAGCGGTCCGCATGTATGGAGAAGGAACCTCACAGAAGAAATGGAAGGCACTGACTCTCGGGAACAAGGTGCTGAAAGTGCAACCCCTACCAGGCCAGAACAAGGAGTGGATCAGGATAAAAACTCAGGTCAACACACCACTCTGTATCAGGTACTATGAACCCTAATTGAGTTACAGTTAAACCTGAAAAATCACCTTTTTGCGATGAAATATTATCTGAGAAAATGGAAAAGATAAAAATGCCCACCTATAAGTTTTATAGAAAGACAGATCCGACCAATCACATGTCCTCCTATGAGGGGTACATGATGCTATACACAGATACAAATTCAATGTGGTGCAAGGTTTTCCCTTCCACTTTAGATGGTATGGCACAATATTGGTTCAAGAATATCTCTAGGGGATCAATTACTTCATTCCGGCAATTGGATACCATCTTTTGTACTCAATACGTGGCAAACATTGTACGCGAAAGAATGATAGGGGAATTCATGTCAATTGATCAAGGGTCCAGGGAGTCTTTAAGAGAGTATATCTCGAGGTTCAACATGGAGGCATCGAATATGCCAAAATTACAACAAGAGGTAGCAGTTCTGGAAATGATGTCTGATCTGTGAGACGGATATTTAAGAGTTATCTGGGCAGGGAGTTTTTCACAACCCTAGCTAGAGTGTTGGGGAAGGCCAACGAGTTAATTAAAAGAGAAAAGATTGGCAGAGCTACATCATATAGATACACAGTTGGGGAGAATATCTATATGATGTAGCTCTGCCAATCTCTCCAACTGTGTATCTATATGATGTAGCTAAGAAAGAGCCTTAAGGAAGGAATATGATCGGCGAGATACAAACAGAAAAGACAATTACCAACCCAGGAAAGATTGGGGAGGACAAAACAGAGGCAGAGGTAGCGAATTCAGAGCTGAGAAAAGGGGAAAGTTCAATGAGTATACCCCATTGAGTGCATCCAGAATGTAGATCTTTGCTATTAGAAAAGAAGATGAGAGGTGGCAGAGGCCACCACAGATGTACAACAAGTACAGAGATCCGAAGAAGTATTATGACTTCCATGGAGACCATGAGAACCTTACAGAAGAATGTACTCATTTGAAAGATAACATTGAGGATCTGATTCGCATAGTATATTTAACACAGTTCAAAGCAAAAAGATCGTATTGCAGGACATATAAAATAGAGATAATGAAAGTAGAGGTGACGACATGAGGACAGACTAGGACAAAACCAGCCACGGACCAGAAAAGGGAAGCTGGAGTTAGGTCTAGAGATATATTGGTTATCACAGGGGGACCAGTTCATGCTGGAAAAACAGTAAGAGGGGAAAAGGCGAGCGTGAATGAGTTCAGACACCAGGTCAACTATCACAATGCAGGAAGATGGCCTGCCCCACCCGTGATTCCCCATTGTACTTTCACTAAGGATGATTGCAAGGGCATAATTTACCCCCATGACGACCCTATGGTATTGTCGTTGAGTGTTTCAAATAGAAGAATGCATCGTATCTTGATAGATGGGGCAAGCACGGCGAATATTTTGTTCTGGCCAACGTTCCAAGAGCTTAGAATTGATGAAAAGTATGTCAAACCAATTACTTACCCAATGATTGCCTTCACAGGGGCATCAATCATACCAGATGGGATAGTGAGCCTCCCAGTCCAGATTGGAATAGGAAAGGACATCAAATATTTCATGATTGACTTCATGATAGTCAAGGTCTCTATTGCTTGCAATGATATTTTGGGAAGACCATTCATCCACGATGCAAAAGTTGTCGTCTCAACCTACCACCTAACAATGATATACACAACAAATGATAATCGCTCTGCAAAAGTAAGAGGAGATTAGGAGAAGGCCAATAGGTTCTATCACACTACACTGAAACAACCACCCATACCACCCCCAGTGACAGAGGCAGACATACCTCTGTCCCGTAAAAGGAACAGGGAAGAACGAAAGAAGGACAAGCTTCTAGATATGGAAAATTATGAGCATCAAGAAGAGGAAACATTGAAGCCCACCGCAACAGAGAAATGGAGGAAATTGAGCTGGAGGAAGGAATAGATGACAAAACTGTCAATATTGGCACGGATATGGATTTTTTCGTTCAAGGTGAATATCATCAGTTTGTGAGAGAGCACGCATACATATTTTCTTTCTCAGTAGACGTAATGCCAGAGATAGACCCCAATATTATGGTACACAAGATAAATGTTAACCCAGAGGTCAGACCGGTAAGGCAGAAGAAAAGAAATTTTCCAGGAGAGAAAAATCCAGCCATACAGGAAGAGGTTAACAAATTATTGGCAACCAAATTCATAGTGGAGTGTGATTATCCAGAGCGGCTAGCCAACGTAGTAATGGTGAAGAAGAGCAATGGTCAATGGAGAATGTGTGTTGACTTCACATACCTGAATAAAGCATGCCCAAAAGGCTGTTATCCACTTCCCAAGATAGACCAGTTAGTTGATTCCACCAGTGAACATGCCTTGTTGAGTTTCATGGATGCATTCTCTAATTACTATTAGATTAGCTAGTTCGAGCCATACCAAAAAAAGGTCGCCTTCATCACAGAGGCAGGGGTATACAATTACAAAGAAATGTCGTTTGGCTTGAAAAATGCAGGGGCGGCATACCAGAAGCTAGTAGATAAGATATTTGCAGTACAAAAAGGCAGAAATATGGAAGTGTATGTCGATGACTCTATTGTCAAGAGCAAGAAATTCGGAGATCATATTAAAGATTTGCGTAAAACCTTCTCAACATTGAGGCAATACGGCATTAAGCTCATGATATATGCATAATTTATAGTATTTTTACCCCCGTCCCTTAGTACTATTCTGTGTTAAATGAGCTATTAGGAGCCATTTTTAGTACTAATGTGCGTTGTGTAGTGTGCTTTGAGTTTTCAGGGTGTTTAAAGAGAAATTGGACTTTTAAGGCTCGTTTCATGATATTATGGGCCACTACACGATACCGAGTATGTTCGGGATGATCATTCTCAAATCTTGGGAGCCTAGGATTTTCATATTTGAGCCCCAAGAGTTAGACTTGGTGACTGGGATGAAGAATGATGTGCCAAGCCGGTCGCCCTGCGACCTGGGGGCGAAGGGAGACCAATCGGGCGAGCAAAAGAGAGAAATACTCAAATCAGCACGCGCCCGATCGGGCGCTGGGCTCGTCAACATCTCCAAGGGCAGCTAGATGCCCGTCAGGCGAGAATTAAAGTTTTGGCACGTGCCCGATCGGGCACCCGTCGCCTGGTGCCCATCAGACGCCTGCGCTGAAGCCTACTCTCAAGGAATTCTGTCGAGCTGCACGCCAGATCGGGCGGCCCATTGCCCGATCAGGCGACGACAACCCCTGGAGAGCTGATTTTAGTTTAATGTTCCGTTTTTTTTGGAAAACTATAAATACTAGTCCCTTAATATTTGATATGCTCTTATTATCTAATTTTCAGCACTTAGTTTATTTTACACTTATTTTATTCTCTCAAATTTTGGTTAAACACTTTTTATTATTTCAATTAAAGATTCAAGCGATCACTTTTCATCCTTCGTTCCTTAATTAGGTATTGCTTCGTTCCTATTTTATTTATCAATTTTAATTCGTTTATTGTTTTAGTATTCAATTTCATTCGTGTTTTCAGTAATTATATTTGTTATGTTTACTCCAAATATGCGTGAGTAACTTAATTTAGGGTTTTGGGAATCCATGAACTAATATGAAGGGATGATTGGTATTTCTAATTGTTGGCATTGTTGGTTGATTTCCTATTGATTGATTTCATATACTATGCGATTAGATTTGCGCAGGTTTAATTGTTTTAGTCTAGAAATATCAAGTAAAAATCCGAGAGATGCAATTTGATGTTTAGGCTAGTGTCAATAGGTAGAATTGGAGTTAATAAATTGCAAGAGCCTATTAATTCCAAGTCTATTATTGGTATCGATCCGAGAGAGCATGCTAGTCTGATTAATTGCCTTATTGACTATTAGTGATTGTTTATCATCCTAGATTATCGTTCGTTGGTGAACCTATACCCTAGGCCTTTTATTATTGATTTTTCCCATTGTTTAATTATTGTCGTAGTTCAATTACTCAACTCAAACCATTTCCTTGTTACCAATAGTCTAGACCCGTCGATTAATAGTAAAAAGAACATTGTTTCCCTATGGATACGATCCTTACTTCCCTTGCTATATTTTTAGTTGATGAACATTAGGTTTATCTTTGATAGGAGTGCGATTTAGCCTATCAAATTTTGGCGTCGTTGCCAGGGAGGCGGTTTTATCTTTTGTTATTAATTTCTTGTTCTATATTATTTTCTACATCTCAAGGGACTCCTGTTCCTTGAGATCGGATCTCACAACTATTTGTTATTTTTGGTTGTCTATGCCCAAGACCGTAGATACTAGTGATCTTACTCCATTTGATCATGAACCTGAATGGACTTTCCGTAGACGATGCAACTTTTTCATACAGTTGGGAGACTATTCTGACTCTGAATCTGATCATCTTGTTGGCGATCTTTTTCCTATAGATTCAAAGATGGGTGACGAAACAGAACCGAGGCTTACGGATTAGTCCAAGCCAACTCTTTTCGTGCTACCTATGGAAATCATGCCTAACATTGCTGGTGACAGTTTCAAAATCGAGCCTTCTTTGATAAATATGATAGAAAGGCATCAGTTCGGTGGGGAGAAGAGTGAAGACCCTAATCTTCATATTTAGTCCTTCATACATTATTTCTCTACTATCAATCAGAAGAATGTATCTTCAGACCAGACTATGGAGATGCTTTTCCCATTTTCTCTGAGTGGAAAAGCCAAGCTATGGATTAATGGGCTCAATCAAATCGATGAAAATTACTGATTGGGAATATTTGGCTCTTGCATTCTATGTGAAATATTTCCCACCTGAGAAAACATCTTGTATGTGGAGCCAGATTATTTCCATCGCACAATTAGCAGATGAGAGCTTGTTTGAAGTCTGGGAAAGGTTAAAAGATCTTCATAGAAAGTGCGCACACCATGGTCTGCAACCATGGTTCTTAATCCAACAATTATATAATGGTCTAGGTAACTATTCTAGGCTTATTCTGGATTCTGGTTCTAGTGGGAGGTTTATGCAACTTCCTATGTCCAGGACTATGGAGGTGATAGAGGAGATGGCCATCCACAATGCCCGGTATGGGAATACTAGGGGCCTTCCCAACAAGGGTGGTAAGCATTAGATAAATTCTATTGAACACTTACTGCTTAAATGACTGCTCTACATTATAAGCTCAATAATATGCAAGCTACATCATCTTTGTCTGCTCAACCTGCTAGTGTAACTGCAATGAATGCCCAAACGTGAATGTCTGTGATAGTTGTGGGGTGTCTGGCCATTATGCACATGAGTGTAGAAGCTCCATTGAGCAATGTAATGCATTTCAGGCCTACAAGCAAAACAACCCATACTCCAACTCTTACAACGAGGGGTACAAAAACAATCCCCTTCTATCCTACAGGAGTACCATACCCACATCAGATCCAACATCCTCCACCACCACAACAACAATATCAATATAGGGGCAACTATGATCAACAACAGTCTGGTGGAACACCTAGGTTCTCTAGACCATCTTATACCCCTCCACATGCACATATTCCACCATCACAACCTCAGACCACTCAGTCTGATCCTATGTTAGTGGAGATGCGGAACATGATGCTACAAATGCAGAAGTCTCTCATGGAAAAAGATGCTAAGATTGATGCTTTTGCTGCTCACAACAAGATCATTGATAACCAATTGGCCCAGATGGCCAATAGTCTTGCAGGGAGAACCCAAGGGAAACTCCCTTCACAGCCTGAGAATAAAGAGACTGCAAATGCTATTACCTTGCGGAGTGGGCATCGATATGAAGGCCCTTCTATGCCAATTGATGTTGATTCTAGAGTGTCTGCTAGTGGTCCGGTTGGGAAAGCAGCCGAAAAGGTAGCCACAGAGAAGATATATGTGAAGGAAATAATGCCCTTGGTCCAAGTATGCATTTAATGTTAAGTCTAATAAATGCGGTTCAGTATTAATTAAACAAGTTAATAATTCAGTGAGATCAAGTGAGCTGAATGCCTAGCTAGAGGTCGCTTCAGTTCAAGTGGAATTAATGATATTAATCCACAGCTTACTCTTGACTGAACCCGTAGGGTCACACAAATAGTACGTAAATGGATCAAGTATTTAATGGCATTAAATACTCCATTTATGGATCTTCGGAATCGACGGATCTTGGTTTCAGTGGGAGCTGAGATCGTCAAAAGCAAGAAATGAATACTCCGGAAACGATGATTTTGCCAGAAACGGAAATATGGATCGTATCGGAAATATAAATATTATCCAAGTCGTAGATGTTGCCGGAAACGGAAACATGGTACGTATCGGAAAATATTATTGGAAATGGAAATATTGCCGGAATCGGAAATATTGTCGGAAACGGAAATATTGTCAGAATCGGAAAAATTATCGAAATCGGAAAATAATTCCGGAAATAGAAATATTAAATATTGTTCGTATCGGAAATGAATTCCGGAATCGGGAATTTAATCGGAAGCGTATCGTACGAATTAGCATCGGACGAGGCTCGCTAGACGAAGGCCCAACACGAAGCCAGGCCGTCGCCCAGCAAGCCACACGCAACAAACCACACGCCAAGCCTCGACCAGGCCCAGCGCAAGGCCAGGCCCAGCCAAGGCCTTGGGCGCTCGCGGATCACAGGCAGCGAGCTGGGCCGAGGCGCTGTGCGCTCAGCGTGGGCCGCAAGGCCTGCGCGCGGGTGTACGGTGCTCGTGCGATGCTCGTGTGCGTGCTATACGAATCCTAAAGCTGTCGGGATTCGACATATGATTAAATTCTATTCCTAATAGATAAAGTTTATTTAATAGAGTCCTAAGAGGATTCTAATTAAACTAAATTAGTATTCTAATAGGATTATAAGTCCTTTTCCATAACTCTATAAATAGGGGCCTAGGGTCACAAATTTATATACAACATTGAAGTATTCAAAGGTAAGATTTTGAAGCAAAAATCAGCCAAACACTTGCAACCTATTTAGCCGAAATTCTCAGAACCTTAAGGGCGATTCTAGTTGGTCAAGCTTAAGGCGGATCCGGACGTGCTGTGGACTATCTACGGAGGGACGACACTTGGAGTCCTAAAGACTTGTTCTTGTTCGGTTCGGGCGGAGCTAGGGAGGGCACGCTACAAAGTGTATGCACCTAAATTATGCTAAATGATTATGTGTAAATAATATGTTTCCTAGCATTAAGGTTTTCCGCATGAATTATGCTTTGTCATATGTATCATAACCTAACAGTGGTATCAGAGCCTCTTATTATTTACATAATATAAATTGTATGACATGGTTAAATTTTACAAATTTGCAAAGAATTAAAAGGGGTGATTAATTTTCGTAATTGTTAATTAATTGCAAATTGCGTTTATTTAATTATATGTACGCAGTTTTTCGGCAGTTTCTTCGTTACTCAACCAAATCGAGTGATTTTTGTGTCAATTCCGCATGTAAAAGGCATTCTAAAATTTTGACAAAAACAATTTTTTTCGGCCGAACCCATAATTCCCAAATTCGAAGCCTAACTATGACTTTTCGGAGGTTTTAGTTTTTCGAACGCAAAAGTTTGTAATTTTAAGATGTTAAATTGAATATTTGCGATTCTTGTTGATAAATCTTGAATTTTTGATTGACCTACAGTATATGTTTAACAAATTTGAATGCCTAGACTTGTTAATTATACAACCTAATTTGTAATTATGATTAATTTGTTGAAATTCGAATAATTTAGAATTGATTTGTTTTTCATAATTAATTAATAATTTAATTAGGTATCCATGATTAAAATCCACCATAAAAATTGTTAATTTATGTTAAATTTTAAATTTTTATGACCTAGATTTGAATCCATGTTAATCTGAAATTAATTGATTAATAAATTTTCGATTTTTCGCCCTAAAATTATGAAATTAATATGATTTATTAATTTGTCGTTAATTTTAAATTAAATTTTTTTAAATTTTATGAAAACGCTCATAAATGTTGCACGCACAAAGCAAAGGAAGCTACGTGTAACCCTTAAGGGGTGTTGTATAGTGCGGGCACGCGACGACGAGCAAGGGAGCTCGTCGCCCGTGCGGTACGAATGCAGCGAGCAACGAGCTATGCGGCACGCAAGGCTCTAGTCCTAGTCGTGCATGCTAGGCGATGGGCGAGGGTAGTGGGCATACATCGCTAAGCATGATGCGTGTGGGCAGCAGTGCGCTGCGCCACGACACAACACCAAGCTGCGCGCAGCGTAGCCCTCAAGGCTGCGTGTGTGCGTGGAGATGGGGCGTGTGTGTGATGTCGCTGTGCGAGCCATGGGCAACGATCAATGGCACGGGGCAATGGGCCTCGTAGCTCGATGGGGCTTGGCCGCAAGCCCAAGTGCCTCGTCTTGCAAACTATTGATGCTTTTCGTTTTAATTTTAAATTTTCAGTTCGGAAATAATTTTAATTAATTTTAAAATTAATAATTTAAATTGTTTTCTCCGATTTTAATTTTGAATATTATAATTATTATAAATTTTAATTTGTACTAATTATTTTACTAAAATTAAACCTTGAATTAATTTAAATTTATTTAACTCAACTGAAAAATAAATTAAATAAATGGATTCGATTATAATTTTATATGAGCTTTAAATTTTAATTAAACTTGTATGTTTCCGGTTAGACTAGAAATACAATTTTATGTTTAAAATTAGTAAAGCATATAAAGTTATTGGTTTAAGTGGGAGCAATTTTAGTCATAAACTCTTGATTAGGTCTACAAATCCTTTAAGGTTAAACAACTCGATTAGAATTAATAAGGACTGAATAATTGGTAGATTATTGGTGCCCTTGATTAATTGCAGCAAATATTTATGTGATGCATACAACGTGTTTTACTAACCAGCTATGTGGGCCATTCATGATAATGAATGGGTGAATGGTATATATTGTATATGTACTGTTTTGCAGGTTATGAAGTGACTAGTATGCCCCAAATAGGATAGAAAATATGGTCTGCGTACCATTAATTTGAATGTAATTGGTCTAATGCACCGAATTTGTTTTTCAATTCAAATATGGTCTGCGTACCATCAAATAGTTGTAATTAGTTTAATTATAGCTGATCCTATTTGAAGAAAATAGCGCCTCCCACGGTGAAATTCAAGACGGAGTTTCCAATCCATTTTCAAGACGGAATTTGAAGTTGAAGCTTCAAGATGAAGTCGGGCCATACTAGATCACATTTATCTTATGCATGCTTTGAGTTATTTATTTCTTTTAAATATGTGTTAAATATGCATGAGATTGTGGCTTGATTATGTTGCATGATTAAGGATTTTAGTTCACTTAAAATCTAACCAACATAGTACGTAAGAGCCTTAAGTTCCAAACTTAAAAATTGAGTTAAAAGGTGCCATGCCAAAATAACACTTACTTGGATAACCTTTACATCAATCTAGTAATAGTTTTACGCTCAGCGAGGTGTTACTTATTGATCCTAAAGGGGTAAGGTACACAAATAATTGTGAGTACATGTTATTTTTGGTGAAACTCAACGATATAAGTAAGGAGTCCTTTTATGTCGTGGCAAAATTGATAGGTTTACCTAATAAGCTCTTAGACGTACCTATTAACCAAGAGTAGTTTCTAGACTATTAGCAAAAGGCTTTTGCTTACCTAAAAGATTTTAGAATTGAGTCTAAATACATAATGTGCTTAATTCTTCAATGGGTTTTAGGGTCTTGGAATCATTTTATTCACACCTGCCGGAACACATAACTTGAATAAAATGCTTAATGAACATTAAATTATGCATACATGCTAGAATTTAAGTTTATTAAGAGAAACTGTGAATGATTATTTATTTGTTTATTCTCTTTCTATTGTAGTTTAACTATGTCAAACAACAATCAAAACATCATCATGGGTTCTGAGCTTATGGTCAAGCTGAACCTAACAAATTTTCTTGAATGGGAAGCTAAGCTAGTTGAAATAGTCAGACTCAATGGACTTGAGTATGTGCTGTTACATCCCATGCCAAGCTACTATGCCAGAGACATGACCCCTGAAAGATTTTCCGCCTGGGATGCGGATCTCAAAAAGGTTATGAGTCTTATGCTGAATAATATCCCTGATGAATGGGCTAGAAGGTTTGTAGCTTACGAACCTTTTATCCTCATCAAGAATCTGAGGGATATCTGTCGTGGAAGCACGGAGGACAGGGACCTAAACGTCCATGAGTTGATTGAATCAATGTCTGGTCTAAAGGTTAGTTCTCCTAACAGGTGTTATAGGATGGAGGTCCAAGAAACACATGTCCAGCTCCTTCGCACTAAACAGAGGGTAGGCGTCGCACTGAGGTTCCATGTGGAGCTTATGCTTTCATATTTTGATCGCCTAAGTCTGCTAGGAACACCAATAAGCGAAAGGATGGCAGTCTCTATCTTGCTCAATTCACTGCATAGTGGGTTTGGTCGCTTCAAGCAACTATACCTAAGTGAACCAAGAGAAGAAACAGTTGCAGAATTTGTTCACCTTGTCAGAAAGGCTGAGATAATACTGGAGTGTGAAGCCAAAGATTTACTCAGGGCTAAAGGGAGACCCTTCAAGAAAGGTGGAAAGTCCAAGGGCAATGCTAAATCAAAGCAGGACAAGTCCACATCAAGCTGTCTTTATTGTGATGGAATAGGCCATTACAAAAGAGAATGTCCAAAGCTAAAGGAAGATCAGAAGAACAGAACAGTCGTTCCATCTTCAGGTATTTTCGTTATAGATTGTATACTTGCTAATTCAACTTCTTGGGTATTAGATACAGGTTGTGGCTCACACTTATGTTCCAATCCATAGGGACTAAGAAGAAGTAGAAGGTTAAGCAAGGGTGAAGTCGACCTACGAGTGGGAAATGGAGCACAGATTGCTGCATTAGCTGTAGGAACTTATTATTTGTGTTGCCCTCTGGGCTAGTTTTGGAACTGGAAGAGTGTTTCCATGTTCCAAGTCTTACTAAAAACATCATTTTTGTTTCTTGCTTAGATGCTAAGGGATTTTCCTTTTTAATAAAAGACAATAGTTGTTCGTTTTATTTTAAAGAGATGTTTTATGGATCTGCTAGATTAGTCAATGGACTTTATTTATTAGATCACGACAAACAAGTTTATAACATAAATACCAAAAAGGCCAAAAAGGATGATTCAGATCTCACCTATCTGTGGCATTGTCGATTAGGCCATATTAACTTGAAACGCATAGAAAGACTTCAAAAGGAAGGAATTCTAGAACCATTTGACTTAGAGGATTATGGTAAATGCGAATCATGTTTACTTGGAAAAATGACAAAGCAACCTCTAAAGTTGGAGAAAGAGCAACTAAACTATTGGGTTTAATCCATACAGATGTATGTGGACCAATGAGTACAAATGCTAGAGGTGGTTTCAGCTACTTTATCACTTTCACTGATGACTTTAGTAGATATGGTTATGTCTACCTAATGAAGCATAAGTCTGAATCCTTTGACAAATTCAAGGAATTTCAGAGTGAAGTAGAGAATCAATTAGGCAAGAAGATTAAGGCACTGCGGTCTGATAGAGGCGGTGAATATCTGAGCTATGAATTTGATGACCATCTGAATGAATGTGGAATTCTATCAGAATTGACTCCTCCTGGAACACCACAATGGAACGCTGTGTCAGAACGGAGGAATAGAACCTTGCTAGACATGGTTAGATCAATGATGGGTCAGGCCGAACTTCCAATAGAATTTTGGGGACATGCACTAAATACAGCTGCACTCACTATAAATAGAGCTCCGTCTAAAGCTGTTAAAAAGACTTCATATGAGTTATGGTTTGGAAAGCCTCCAAATGTGTCTTTTCTTAAGATTTGGGGATGTGAAGTATACGTCAAACGATTAATTTCAGACAAACTTCATCCAAAATCTGACAAATGTATCCTTGTGGGCTATCCAAAGGAAACAAAGGGGTATTACTTCTACAATACATCTGAGAACAAGGTGTTTGTTGCTCAAGATGGTATCTTTTTGGAAAAGAATCACATTTCCAAAATGACAAGTGGGAGAAAAGTAGACCTCGAAGAAATTCGAGTCGAACAACAAACTCTAGAGAATGCTCAAGATGACATTCAGGATGAAACTCAGAGATCTTTAGAATTATCTGGTGAGAATCATGGACAATCTAGAGATGTAACCCCGCATAGATCGCAGAGATAGAGATCTCCACCGGAAAGGTACTTAGGTATTTTGACGAACGAGAGCTATGATGTTCTATTACTTGAAAGTGATGAACCTGCGACTTACAAACAAGCTATGACGAGCCCTAGCTCCAAGCAATGGCAAGAAGCCATGCAATCTGAATTAGACTCCATGTCAGAAAACCAAGTATGGGATTTGGTCGATTTTCCAGATGGCTACCAAGCCATAGGAAGCAAATGGGTTTTCAAACTGAAAAAGGACAAGGATGGGAAACTTGAAGTTTTCAAAGCTAGATTGGTTGCAAAAGGTTACATGCAAGTGCACGGTGTGGATTACGATGAAACCTTTTCACCAGTTGCAATGCTAAAGTCTATTCGGATAATGTTAGCAATCGCTGCATATTACGATTACGAAATATGGCAGATGGATGTCAAAACCGCTTTCTTAAACGGCGTTTTAACAGAAACTGTGTTTATGACACATCCTGAGGGTTTTGAGGATCCAAGGAATGCTAAAAAGGTATGCAAGCTAAAGAAATCAATCTACGGATTGAAGCAGGAGTTGGAATATACGTTTTGATGAAGCAGTCCGTGACTTTGGTTTCATCAAGAACGCAGACGAATCTTGTGTATACAAGAAGGTCAGTGGGAGCAAATTTGCCTTTCTAGTATTATATGTCGACGACATATTACTTATCGGAAATGACATTCCTATGTTAAACTCTGTCAAGATTTGGCTTGGGAAATGTTTTTCGATGTAGGATCTAGGAGAAGCACAGTACATACTGGGCATCAAGATTTACAAAGCACTTATATCAATAAGGTGCTTGAAAGGTTCAAGATGGCAGACTCCAAGCGAGGCTACCTACCCATGTCTCATGGAATGACTCTAAGCAAGACTCAGTGCCCAAAAACACTTGATGAGCGTAGACGAATGAATGGGATTCCATATGCATCATTGATTGGTTAATAATGTATGCTATGATATGTACACGCCCGGATGTTGCGTAGAGCAGATACCAGTCAGACCCAGGAGAGGCACATTGGACTGCTGCCAAGAATATTCCGAAGTACCTGAAAAGGCACAAAGATGACTTCCTGGTCTATGGCGGAGATGATGAATTAATTGTTAAAGGCTATACGGACGCAAGTTTTTAAACCGACAAAGATGATTTTAGATCACAGTCTGGGTTTGTCTTCTGCCTCAACGGAGGTGCAGTAAGCTGGAAAAGTGCTAAGCAAAGCACCATTGCGGATTCTACAACTGAAGCGGAGTACATTGTTGCACATGAAGCAGCAAAGGAAGCTATATGGCTAAGGAAGTTCATTGGTGAACTTGGTGTAGTCCCTTCCATTAAAGGACCAATAGCCCTATATTGTGATAATAACGGAGCTATTACGCAGGCAAAGGAGCCTAGACACCACCAAAGAGTCAAGCATGTACTTCTTAGATTTCACCTTCTACGAGAGTTCGTTGAAAGAAAAGAAGTCGAGATAAGCAAGATTGGAACTGATGACAACATCTCAGATCCATTGACTAAACCTCTGCCGTAGGCGAAGCACAACTTGCACACTGCAGCTATGGGAATCAAGCATATTGGAGAATGGCTTTGATGTCATTGTTTAACGTTTTAAAGTTTTAGAGTTTAATTCTTTGTAAAACATTATTGGTTAATCATTCATAATAAATGAATAGAATTCATTTTTCCATTTAATTTGTGGTTTATTAAATGACGAGTCCCTTCAATTTGACGAAATATTCAAGATAGACTGTCAGGACCAGTCCTGTGACTAAGAAATGTCTATCAAGTGAACTTGAATGTCAAAAGTTGAAAATGGTCCCTGGTCGGAGTTTTCTATAAAGATGGGCGCATAGAAAATGTTAGACGACTAGAATGCAAGATGACTAGTAGTTCTGTTTCTTGAACTATGTGGACATGACAATGTCGTAATCATTTGCATAGGTACTTACTTTGGGAAGACTAGTATCGGACAGACCTATGAAACTTTACTGTAAGAGATGAAAATCTGTCATAAGTACATTTCATTAAAATTATTAGACACTAAATCCTCAATACCTAAGTGATTTGAGATTACTTGTTTGAGAACTGCTTACTTTGACGTTGACCAACCGTCGCACCGTAAAACAAGGCTATAAAGGCAACGCTCAGGTAATCACCTATCAAACGAAGTCTAATCTCAAGATCGCAAGATTGGGATTGTCCTCCCATAAATCGGGATGAGATGCTGAAAGTTGTACAAGGCCACTCGGAGAGCTAGAAACTGTAAAATGCATGGCCGTGCTCAGATGAATCATAGGCTATGATTATCTGTTTATTTGATCCGATCTCAAGGAGCGGGAGTCCCTTGAGAAGTAAAAAAAATAATCTAGAAAAACAATTAATAACAGAAAATAAAACCGTTTCCCCGGCAACGGCCCCAAAATTTGACAGGCTAAATTGCACTCCTATCAAAGATAAACCTAACGTTCACCAACTAAAAATATAGCAAGGGAAGCAGGGATCGTATCCACAGGGAAACAAGCGTTCTTTCTACTATTAAATTACTAATCTAGACTACTGGTAACGAGAGTTGGAATGGTTTGTGTATTATGAAGGAAATAATGCCCTTGGTCCAAGTATGCATTCTATTTTAAGTATAATAAGTGAGGTTCAGTATTAATTAACAAGTTAATAATTCAGTGAGATCAAGTGAGCTGAATGCCTAGCTAGAGGCCGCTTCAGTTCAAGTGGAATTAATGATATTAATCCACATCTTACTCTTGACTGAACCCGTAGGGTCACACAAATAGTACGTAAACGGATCAAGTATTTAATGGCATTAAATACTCCATCTATGGATATTCGGAATCAACGGATCTTGGTTTCAGTGGGAGCTGAGATCGTCACAGGCAAGAAATGAATACTGCGGAAACGATGATATTGCCGGAAACGGAAATATGGATCGTATCGGAAATATAAATATTATCCAAGTCGTAGATGTTGCCGGAAACGGAAACATGGTACGTATCGGAAATTATTATCGGAAATGGAAATATTGCCGGAATCGGAAATATTGCCGGAAACGGAAATATTGTCAGAATCGGAAATATTATCGGAATCGGAAATAATTCCGGAAACGGAAATATTAAATATTTGTTCGAAACGGAAATTAATTCCGGAATCGGAAATATTAAATATTGTTCGTATCGGAAATGAATTCCGGAATCGGGAAATTAATCGGAAGCGTATCGTACGAATTAGCATCGGACGAGGCCTGCCAGACGAAGGCCCAACACGAAGCCGGGCCATCGCCCAGCAAGCCAGCGCGCCACAACGCACCAGCCAAGGCTGCGCCAGGCCCACCGCAAGGCAGGCCCAGCGCGCGCCAAGGCTGCGGCAGCGTGTGGGCCTCGTGGCAATGGGCTGCGAGCTCGCGGGCTGCGCGCGCGCGCATGGCGCCCCTCGTGGGCTGCTGTGCGTGCGTGTGTGTGTTTGTGTGCTATACGAATCCTAAAGCTATCAGGTTTCGACATATGATTAAATTCCTAAACCTAAAAGGATGAATTAATTAAATAAGAATTCTATTAGGATTCTAGTTTAATTAATTCGTATCCTAATAGGATTCCAGTTCCTTTTCCGTACCTCTATAAATAGGTGCCTAGGGTCATAATTTATAGACAACAATTAAAGAATTCAAGTATTCAAAGTGATTTTTGAGAGCAAAAATTCAGTCATACAATTGCCTATATGTGCCGAAAATTCTAAGTACCTTAAGGGCGATCCTAGTTGGTCAAGCTTAAGGCGGATCCGGACGTGCTGTGGACTATCTACGGAGGGACGACACTTGGAGTCCTAAAGACTTGTTCTTGTTCAGTTCGGGCGCAGCTAGGGAAGGCACGCAACAAAGAGTATGCATCTAAACTATGCTAAATGATTATGTGTAAATAATATGCTTTCCTGGCTTTATGGTTTTTCCGCATGATTTATGAATTGTCATATGTATCATAACCTGACAGTGGTATCACGAGCCTCTTATTATTTTCATAATCTAAATTGCATAAACATGGTTAAATATTACAAACTTGCAAGAATTAAAAGGGGTGATTAATTTTCGTAATTGTTAATTAATTGCAAATTGCGTTTATTTAATTATACGTACGCAGTTTTTCGGCAGTTTCTTCGTTACTCATCCAAATCGAGTGATTTTTCTGTCAATTCCGCATGTAAAAGGCATTCTAAAATTTTGACAAAAAGAGAGTTTATTTTCGGCCGAACCCAGAATTCTCAAATTCGAAGCCTAACTATGACTTTTCGAAGGTTTTAGTTTTTCGAATGCAAAATTTCGTAAATTTAAGATGTTAAATTAAATATTTGCGATTCTTGTTGAAAAATCTTGAATTTTTGATTGACCTACTGTATATGTTTAACAAGTTTGAATGCCTAGCCTTGTTAATTATGCAATCTAATTTGTAATTATGATTAATTTGTTGAAAATTGGAATAATTTAGAATTAATTTGATTTTCATAATTAGTTATAATTTAATTAGATACCTATGATTAAAAACCACCATAAAAATTGTAAATTTATGTTAAATTTTAAAATTTTATGACCTAGACTTGAATCCATGTTAATCGGAAATCAATTAAATAATAAATTTTCGATTTTTCGCCCTAAAATTATGAAATTAATATTATTTATTAATTTGTCATTAATTTTGAATATAAATTTTAAATTTTTATGCGATTCGCTCATATAACTTGCACGCACAAAGCAATGGACGCTACGTGTTACCCTTAAGGGGTGTTGTATAGTGCGGGCATGTGACGACGAGCAAGGGAGCTCGTCGCCCATGCGGTACGAATGCAATGAGCAAGGCCATGGTGCACGAGCACAAGGCAGCAGCCCTGCCTTGTGTCGTGGGCTGTGTGCAATGGGCGAATGGGCGAGGGCGAGAGCAAGGCACATGCAGTCGCGTGTGGGCAGCAAGCGAGCTGCGCCACAGCGCGCACTGCCTCGCGCAAGCGTGCGGAGCCTCGCGCGCAGCGAGCGCAAGCTCGCGTGCCACGAGTGCTATGCCCAGCATCGATCGCTCGTGCGCAGCGAGCGCTATTGTGCGTGCGACGAGCGCTGCGCCCAGCGATGGCGTGCAGCGTGCTTGTTGTGACGTGCGACGAGCGCTGCGCCCAGCGATGGCAAGCAGCTTGCTTGTTGCGACGTGCGACGAGTGCTGCGCCCAGCGATGGGCTGCGGCAGCATGCTCGTGCGTCGAGCGCTGGCGCGCGCAGCGAGCACCAGCTCGCGTGATGCCTTGCGATTGTGAGCAGCAGCGATGCGACGCAGCGCATGGGCTGCGCGCACATGGCCAGCGATGGCTGTGTGCGTGTGGCCCATGGGCGTGCGATGCGTGGGATTGTTGCGTAGCGATTAGATCGTTTTGAAATTTTAATTTGAAATTTTCAGTTTACGTAATTTTAATTAATTTTAAAATTAATAATTTAAATTATTTTCTTGGATATTAATTTTGAATATTGTAATTATAATAAATTTTATTTATTCTAATTATTTTACTAAAATTAAAATCATGAATTAATTTAAATACGACTGAAATTAAATTAAACTTTTTGGATTCAATTATAAATTTATATGAGCTTTAAATTTTAATTAAATTTGTATGTTGCCGGTTAGACTAGAAATACATTTTTATGTTTAAAATTAGTAAAGCATAAGAATTTATTGGTTTAAGTGGGAGCATTTTTAGTCATAAACTCTTGATTAGGTCTACAAATCCTTAAGGTTAAAACAACTTGATTAGAATTAATAAGGACTGAATAATTTGTAGATTATTGGTGCCCTTGATTAATTGCTGCAAATGTTTATGTGATGCATAATGTGTTTTACTAACCAGCTATGTGGGCCATTCATGTTAATGAATGGGTGAATGGTATATATTGTATATGTACTGTTTTGCAGGTTATGAAGTGACTAGTATGGCCCAAATAGGATAGAAAATATGGTCTGCGAACCATTAATTTGAATGTAATTGGTCTAAAGTACCAAAGTTGTTTTTCAATTCAAATATGGTCTGCGTACCATCAAATAGTTGTAATTAGTTTTAATTATAGCTTATCCTATTTGAAGAAAATGGTGCCTCCCACGGAGATTTTCAAGACGGACTTTGAAGTTAAAACTTCAAGATGAAGTCGGGCCATACTAGATCACATTATCTTATGCATGTTTTAAGTTATTTATTGCTTTTAAATATGTCTTAAAATGCATGAGATCAAAAGCTTGATTATGTTGCATGATTAAGGATTTTAGTTCACTTAAAATCTAACCAACATAGTAAGAGCCTTAAGTTCCAAACTTAAAAATTGAGTTAAAAGGTGCCATGCCAAAATATACACTTGCTTGGATATCCTTTACATCAATCTAGTAATAGTTTTCGCTCAGCGAGGTGTTACTTATTGGTCCTAAAGGGGCAAGGTAAACAAATAATTGTGAGTACATGTTAGTTTTGGTGAAACTCAACGATATAAGTAAGGAGTCCTTTTATGTCGTGGCAAAATCGATAGGTTTACCTAATAAGTTCTTAGACGTGCCTATCAACCAAGAATAGTTTCTAGACTATTAGCAAAAGGTTTTTGCTTACCTAAGATGTTTTAGGATTATGTCGACAAACTGTGCTTAATTCTTCAATGGTTTTAGGGTCTTGGAATCATTTTATTCACACCTGCCGGAACATTAAATTCGAATAAAATGCTAATAACTTGTTTGAATTGCATGATTGCTTTAATTTTCAAGTTATTATTCATGATAAATGTCTAGACTTTGCATGCTTCAATGAATGTTTTAATTATTCTTTATAATTAAATATCTTGCACTGCGGTAAATCCTTTTAGAAAGGTAACAGTAAATTTCCTCGATTGGTAGTGAATCCAAGAACGATTCACGGAAATGAGAGAAAATGAGCAATTTAAAATGTACGTTTCTTTTAGCGACTTTTATGGTTGTTTT
The DNA here is from genome assembly GCF_020520425.1 of Spinacia oleracea. Classification (NCBI taxonomy): domain Eukaryota; kingdom Viridiplantae; phylum Streptophyta; class Magnoliopsida; order Caryophyllales; family Amaranthaceae; genus Spinacia; species Spinacia oleracea. Next base: position 101,454,752 of record NC_079492.1, on the reverse strand, counting down.
CGAGTATCAAAGTCGAATGGCGAACCGATTGGTGCTTGTGAATTCAAAATACAATGTAGTTTTGAGATCATAAAGCATTGAGTTTAAACGCTCAGCTTTACCAATGGTTAACAACCTAAAATCCTTTTTCCATTTAATTCTCGAATGAGTCTAGTTCCTAGACATTCGAATAGATCGATGCTTAGAGAACTTTAGAAGCTTCTGGTAAGATCATCTAGTTGAAACAGAATATTCAACATAAATGGTAAGAACTTTGATAAAATGACATTGGACATGTCTAACAAAGTATAAAAGTCAACACTAGAGAATTCAATTCTTAAGACTATAAGAAAGGGTACAAGAAATAGGAAAACAAGGAACAAATGAAAGGAATTTACGATTCCGTTTCTACCTATAAGTTTATGTTTATAGAGAAGTGACCTAGCAATCAAACTTCCTTGGTATCATATACCGCTTGAGGTTCTTACTTCGGTAATAACTCAAACAATGGAAGCTAGGCTACACTAATGACCTAAAAGTGGGAAATGAAGCATGGCAATGCTACATTAGTTGTAGGGTCATCTAGTTTGTTTTAAGTCCTTTCAAGGCTGGAACTTAATGGCTATTTTGTTCCATAATCAGCATACCTAAATTTCTGCTTCAAACACAGAAAGACTCACATTCAGAAGAACAAAAACAATGCTTGTTTGTTTGTTTATTTGAATAAAATGGTCATTTACGGGTTGAGTCAATATGCTTGATTAAAACAAACAACTCTTTAAAGAACTTTACTAGGTTCAAATCAACCCCTTGATTTGAGTTCCACTAATCTTTGGCATTGTTGCTTAGACCATATCAATAAGTTAACATTCAAAAGTTCTATTTTGATAGACTTTTGAAAGTTGATTGATTTCTAGATCAATTTAAGACAACTAGTCTTACTTGTTGAAAGTAACAATAAATTTGAACTATTGTTAGAACGCCTAGACAATAGAGTTCAAAGCTAAAGAAAGATTTTATGACTTTATTATTTCACATGGATTTGAGTAAATATAGGTTTATTTACTCAAATGTGATATAAGTTGAATCTGTTTGGCTAGTTCAAAGTTTCAGAAGTATAAAATCCACTTGGCAAGAAATCATAAAGATCTAGGTTAGATCATGTTGATGATTACTTGAGACCAAATATGATCATCAATGATTGTGTGTTGTAATTTCACAATCTAGGTCCATAAGATATGGCATATCTTAGTTGGAATAATCGAAGTCAATTAGTACTTGATTCGATCAATGATGAATCATAAAGACTTTTCCTATAATTTCTAAAACAAAATTCTCAACTACCACCAAACTAAACCAAATTCGTCAAAGCTATTGAAAATTAATTTCAGGATATCTTTTCAATTATAAATATCTAAAGAGTTGCTAAACTCAGTGGGAGCTTAGTGTCTGTTATTCAACAAACTAAGGGCCAAGTCTAGATATATGTTTCATTGTGATTTATTCAAATGAGACACAAGGGTATTGTTTCTACCACGAATTTTTGAGAACATAATGTTTGTTTGCTCGAAATAATGTCCTTTTGGAGATTCGTTTCCAAAATGACAAGTGGGAGAAAATAGACCTCGAAAGTCTTCGAGGCGAACAACAAACATAAATGGACATTCCGGAGGCTTTTCGAAGTGCTTCAGAAAAACCGAACTTATTCTTTAAGGACTTTAGAAGTGGCTTTAAAGAATAGACATCTCTTAGAAGACTTTACAAGTGCTTCAAAGAGAATAGAATATTCAAAGGACTCTCAAAGTGCCTGTTGATATTCTATTGTTTGATGTTCTATACCCAAGTAGGCATAGAGTTCAAGTCACTGGAACTATGAGATTCTTCTATTAGATAGTAAAGAAACATAGAGTTCTGGTCAAAGAAACTATGAGATTCTTCTATTAGATAGTGAAGAAACCTACAACTTGCAGTCAAACTATTATCATGTAGATTAATGAGTTTGTGACTTGTAAGAAAGCTATGACGAAACCCAGATTCCCTAAAATGGTTAGAGGCCATATATAGACTCAAATGTTTTAAATGGTTAGAGGCCATAAAACATACTCAATGTTTTGATGACAAAATTGAAATTTTGTTGATTTGCAAGAATAGGTTCACACCTATTGGTTGCAAGTTTGTTTTAAGGATAAAAACCATCAAACATGAAATTGTGTTCACACACAAAGCGAGATTAGTTGCTAAAGGTTACAAGCAAATTCATGGTGTGAATTGTGTTGAAACCTCATGCATAATCGTAATGCTCAAGTCTATAATTCGAGCAATGATTGCATATTGGTACATATAGCAATTGGATGACAAAACGTATTCCTCAATCAAATGTTGGAATAAACTATGTACATGGTATGTCATAGGATTTGTGGATCCAAATAAATGCTTGAAAGAGAATGCTAACTTATGAAATCTAAGTACAGATTTAAGCAAGCAATTGGGAATTGGAACTGTATTTTAGTGAAGCTAATAAGCATTTTAGTTTCATAAAATGTACATGATTCTTATAGATATATAAGAAGTTTAGTGGGAGTACGTAAAACTTAATTGGTCCTATGTGTATCACACATATCTCTCTATTGTCAAATAACATTCAAATGCTAATGACTTAGATTTGAAATTATTCATCAATGAAGGACCATGGCGAAACTTAGTACATAATGGGTATTAAGATCTATTTACAAAGATCTTATGATATTGTTTTGGATTAAGTAATGGCATTTACTAAATCAAACACGAAAGACTCCATTGGAGATATTCGACCCATATGAATAAATCTAAGTAAAGAATGTTGGAACTATGTATAAGTTAAAACATCAAAGGATCTAAGTGAGATTCTTAACCTATATTATATGTCAAAGAATTTAGCTGGATTTAATATCTACTGAAACTAGATGAGCTAAAGTTACATGAATAGAATTCAATTGGAATTATTCTGCAAAAGAATTTATCATGTATGGTATAATATGAGGATTGCCAAAAACGTATCTTATGACTTTAGGCATGACGAACATATACCAATCTCTATTGATCTAAGTGAAGATCAACTAGATTGAGATCAAGAACACTTATGGTACTTGAAAAGGTACATAGGAATAGTTCTTGATTCAAGGAAATAAAGATATGCTAAATATTGATGCTACATGCATAAACACTGGCAAAGGATCAAGCAAGACCCTTTGGAGTTAACCATTGATAAGGACGAGCTATAGAGCATCGTGTTTTGAAATGGCAACATGGATTGGAGACCATGAGTTGTTGCGTGGGATATTAAAATATTAATTTCTATGTTCTAAGATACAGCTGGAAAGTATTCCACATATCTGTGAACTGCTTGGATAAGTAATTCCAAACAAAGCATCACTAGCAACCTATAAAGTTGAAGTAAAAGTACTTATTGCCTAAGAAGCAATAAAACAGGGTTGTTTATGTTAAAGAGTTCTTCACTGAACTTGGGTAGATCACATGTCTGCTGGCTTGATGGTTCTTCATTGAAAAATGCGTAGAACCACTCTTGAAGCAAGAAAAGACTAGATCACAAAATAAACATACTCAAAAGATCTTATCATCTATCTCGAAGAACATTCGATGAAAAGGATATTAAGATTGGCAAAGCATGATAACTAAACCTATGCAACAAGTGAGAAACAACACTCACATTGTAGCACTGGAAATCAAGCATAGCTTTGAATTCCATGAACTGTTTTAGAAGATGGGTTTGAGGCCCATGGTGGTAAAACATTGGGGTTGAACATTTATCATATATGAAATGGATTTTCATATTCCATTTAATCTTGGTTTAGTATTAAATGATGAGTCCCTTCAATTTGACGATATATTCAAGATAGACTGTCAGGACCAGTCCTGTGACTAAGAAATGTCTATCAAGTGAACTTGAATGTCAAAGGTTGAAAATGGTCCCTAGTCGGAGTTTTCTATAAAATTGGACGCATAGAAAACGTTAGACGATTAGAATGCAAGATGACTAGTAGTTCTGTTGGACATGGCAATGTCATAATCATTTGCATAGATACTTACTTTGGGAAGACTAGTATCGGACAAGACCTATGAAACTTTACTGTAAGAGATGAAAATCTGTCATAAGTAAATTTCATTAAAATTATTAGACACTAAATCCTCAATACCTGAGTGATTTGAGATTACTTGTTTGAGAACTGGTTGCTTTGACGTTGACCAACCGTCGCACCGTAAAAGGAGGCTATAAAGGCAACGCTCAGGTAATCACCTATCAAACGAAGTCTAATCTCAAGATCGCAAGATTGGGATTGTCCTCCCATAAATCGGGATGAGATGCTTAAAAGTTGTACAAGGCCACTCGGAGAGCTAGAAACTGTGAAATGCATGGCCGTGCTCGGATGAATCATAGGCTATGATTATCTGTTTATTTGATCAGTTGAACTCTGAAACCGAGGAACACCTCTGGACATAATAAGGATGACAACTCTTACCTTATGTTCAAGAGCAAGCATCGAGCGACAAAGGAATTAGGAAATGCACACTTGTCCCTAAGGACAAGTGGGAGACTGAAGGAAATAATGCCCTTGGTCCAAGTATGCATTCTATGTTAAGTCTAATAAGTGCGGTTCAGTATTAATTAACAAGTTAATAATTCAGTGAGATCAAGTGAGCTGAATGCCTAGCTAGAGGCCGCTTCAGTTCAAGTGGAATTAATGATATTAATCCACACCTTACTCTTGACTGAACCCGTAGGGTCACACAAATAGTACGTAAACGGATCAAGTATTTAATGGCATTAAATACTCCATCTATGGATATTCGGAATCGACGGATCTTGGTTTCAGTGGGAGCTGAGATCGTCACAGGCAAGAAATGAATACTCCGGAAACGATGATATTGCCGGAAACGGAAATATGGATCGTATCGGAAATATAAATATTATCCAAGTCGTAGATGTTGCCGGAAACTGAAACATGGTACGTATCGGAAATTATTATCGGAAATGGAAATATTGCCGGAATCGGAAATATTGCCGGAAACGGAAATATTGTCAGAATCGGAAATATTATCGGAATCGGAAAATAATTCCGGAAACGGAAATATTAAATATTTGTACGAAACGGAAATTAATTCCGGAATCGGAAATATTAAATATTGTTCGTATCGGAAATGAATTCCGGAATCGGGAAATTAATCGGAAGCGTATCGTACGAATTAGCATCGGACGAGGCCTGCCAGACGAAGGCCCAGCACGAAGCCGGGCCATCGCCCAGCAAGCCAGCGCGCCACAACGCACCAGCCAAGGCTGCGCCAGGCCCACCGCAAGGCAGGCCCAGCGCGCGCCAAGGCTGCGGCAGGGTGTGGGCCTCGTGGCAATGGGCTGCGAGCTCGCGGGCTGCGCGCGCGCGCAAGGCGCCCCTCGTGGGCTGCTGTGCGTGCGTGTGTGTGTTTTTGTGCTATACGAATCCTAAAGCTATCAGGTTTCGACATATGATTAAATTCCTAAACCTAAAAGGATGAATTAATTAAATAAGAATTCTATTAGGATTCTAGTTTAATTAATTTGTATCCTAATAGGATTCCAGTTCCTTTTCCATACCTCTATAAATAGGTGTCTAGGGTCATAATTTATAGACAACAATTAAAGAATTCAAGTATTCAAAGTGATTTTTGAGAGCAAAAATTCAGTCATACAATTGCCTATATGTGCCGAAAATTCTAAGTACCTTAAGGGCGATCCTAGTTGGTCAAGCTTAAGGCGAATCCGGACGTGCTGTGGACTATCTACGGAGGGACGACACTTGGAGTCCTAAAGACTTGTTCTTGTTCGTTCGGGCGCAGCTAGGGAAGGCACGCAACAAAGAGTATGCATCTAAACTATGCTAAATGATTATGTGTAAATAATATGCTTTCCTGGCTTTATGGTTTTTCCGCATGATTTATGAATTGTCATATGTATCATAACCTGACATATTAAACTAAAACAAGTAATCAAATCGGAAAATAACAATATTAAAGGAATCTAGGGCAGCGGTTCACCATAAATGCAGACCGGGATTGGACAACGGACAATAACAATCAACTAACAATCATAACTAGGAAAACATGCATCTCTCGAATCTTATGAAGTCCTTAGGATAGAACAACTAGCAGGCTCTCGCTACGTACTAGAAATAATTCCTATCTAATAGCCACAGACCAGAAACATCAGATTTATAACTCTCGGCGCATAATCTAAGGTTAATCAAACTCAAATCAAAATAGTCCGGCCGAACAGAATTTACGAGTAATAATAATAAGCTATAGAAATTAATCAATCAATCAAATATCATGTCCACATATAATCTCAACCATGCATTCATGGATCCCCTAAACCCTAGAAATTAAACTACTCACTCATGATAATAAATAAAACAACAATTAATATAATAGAAAACATGATTAAAGCAATAAACTAAATTAGAACAAGAAGCAATACCTAATTGAAGAACAATGAATAATGAAAGCTTGAATTTTTGATTGAAAATAAAACTAAGTATTGGAACAAATTTGAGAGAATAATAAGCTAAGGAAATAAACTAAGGTTCAAAACTAAAATAAAAAGGTGTCACTAAAAATATAAGGGGCTAGTATGATAGTCTAATAGGAACACGCACAAGAGGGGGGGGGGGGTGAATTGTATTCGAAACTAGAGTGAGTTCCTTTTAATTTTAAGGCAATATAAGGAACTGAAAAAGACAGAAACGAATGTTGCTCAATTTGAGGAAACTTCTTGACACTAATCAAGAAGAGAAAACCTCAAAACACTTTTATATTAAAATAATTCCTCGATTACAATAATATAACAACTTGAGTTCCACTCAAACTCAAGTATCTCACAGTAATCTACTCTGATTACTCTCTATTCTTTTTCTCTCTTTCTCGACTTTAACTCAAAAGCCTTTACAAGATTACTCAATCTCTACTCACTCAGATTACAATTTGTTTTGAAAACTCTAGTTAATAATAAAGCTCTTCTGATATTTGTGGAACTTAGGAACTTGAATATTGCTAGGACACAAATCAATTTAATAAACTCTTTTGAAAGCGTTTTGATAGATAAGAAAGTAGGTAGAATATTTGTGTGTTTTTACCAGAAGGAAAACGACTCTTTATATAGAGATAATCCTTAGGGTTAGTTCCCTTCAAATCTCAACTGCCCACACTCCTACATACTTGGTCTCCACGATCCATGACTTGTGGATCAAGGGAAGACCACTTCTCTTAAAACGGTTTTTAGAGAAAATCGTGGTTTAGACTTTGTCAACCACTAAAAGATTTGTGAAAATATTTATTGAAATTAAATCAGATATTTAGGAGAAGTTTTAGGGAAAGTAAAATTGTTTTAACAAGAGGGATAAAAACAGATTTTATTAAAGAAAATAAAACGACACTTTATTTATGTAATTTTTCCTTAAAACTTGCTGTTAAATAATTTGATAAAATCTTAATAAATATTGAATTAAGCATCCTAGTTCCACAATGTATCTTAATAGCTGTTATTATTTTACACAGAAATTCTAAGAGTATTTAACTACCTAGGTTCGTGTTTTGCTCTTTTGCTGGAGCTACAACTCAGCAGCAGTAGTGGTTCCTTCTCTGGAACAGGTGAGTTCCTCAAAAGGAACAGAGGAACTCATCACATGAAAACTTCATCCTTCTTTGCTTTGTTGTTCCTCTGTTGTGTGTTAGCTTGGAGTTCCTAGCTTTGCGCATTCCACCTCAGGAACATCAGCAACCATCTCAAGTTCCTCTCTGGAACAGAAACACTTTACTTGTAGACACACCAGAAACTTTAATCAGGAAGTTTGCTATTTGTCATCAACCAAAATCAGGGTCAACAATATTCCCCCTTTTTGGTGATGACAACATCCGCAAACTTTTTACCATAATAGATTAAATCACATAGAGTTGATGAAGTGTGGATAGTAACAAAAATAAACAAAATAATAAAATTGAAAAATAAAATAAAATTTTACCCTTACAGTAGATAGTACATGAAGAATCCGAGTGTCAAACCAAGTTTGATCTCCTTAAGAAGTTTGCTCAGCGATCTTCCCCCTGTTGACATTAACAAAAAGAGCAATGCAGAAACATATATTCCAAACACAGTGCCCTACGATCAACGTTTGGCAAGTCAAGCTAGCCTCAAAGTATTGTACCTGCTTACACAACATAATAATCCGAGAAGCAACAACCATATAAACAACAATATGTAGATTTTCAACCAAGCAAGTTTGAAAAATTTAAGCAAAAAGGGAGGATTCCCATTGTTTAGTTATACAAAACCAAAAAAAAATTGTTCCATAACAGCATTTAATATAAAAGATATGAAGGGTTGTTTAAGCTTGGTTTGGAGAATCTGAGGCAGCTGTTTCTTCCACCACAACTTCCTCAAAGGATTCAAGGTTGTTGATTTTCTGCAGAATCTCAGTGCGAGTGGTGTTGGCTTGATCAGCATATTGTTGGAGGTTGGTTTGGAGTGTTTGAACTGAATTGACCAAGGCATTCAATTGTGTCTGCATCTGTTAAACTCGAAGATTAGATCCCTCCTGTAGTGCATTTAAGCGCATCACTGAATCCTGGAGCTCCTGAAATTTTGCAGCAGAGATAGGTGGTGTTCCAAACCCAGAGGAACCAGCAAAACCAGCAAATCCACCTGGAACCTTAGCAGAAACAGCCTGAGGAACAGGAATGGTTCCAGTTCCTTTGGGGAAAGAAACAGACGCAAGCTTCTTAGGAACTGGTGATTTTGTCCTAAGAACCTTTGGTAGTTCCTTTTTCTCCTGTGGAATTGGTGTAGTTCCTGTGTCCTCTTCCTCTTCTTCCTCCTCACAGGTGATATCCATATAGACAGGAGGAGCAGGAACTTTGCGAGGTCTAGTGGCAATTCTCATGCTTTTCCTGTGACCTCTCTTAGGAACACTCCTAGTTTTTAAACACACAGTTTCTTCCAAAATAGGAACTTCAGACTCATTCTCCTTTTTACCCTGGAAACACAGCACCTTATCCACCACAACCAACTTCAGATTTTTAAGGAATTTCTCTTGGATAATTTGAGCAGGGGTTAAGGGAAGAGAAGCATAGGAACCTAAATCAACTGCGAAATTATTGAATATGGCACTGAGTAAGGAACCATACCCTATTTTAAATTTTCCAGAAATACAATGGGCTAGGTGTTTGATCATGATGGCCGGAAAATTAATTGGGATATCAAATTCGAGACAATAGATTAAGCATGCATCATAGAAAGTGACATCATCTCATTTATTAGTCCTAGGAACTACCCCTCTCCACACAAGATTGAAAAGTAATTTATGTAGAGGTGAAAGAAGATTGTGGTTTGTGATGGACGATTCTTTGAGATTTCCCCCTATGTTAGCCACAATTTGATTGCTATCAACTTCATTGATTGTTATGGTGGTTTTCTTTTTCACATACTCCTCAAAACCCTCATTGGGCACACCAAACAAATTTGACAGATAATTTGCATCAAAAGAGATTGGAGTTCTATTGACTATACTCGAAACAACCCCATCTTTGCACTCAAAATTTTTACATAATTCAATAACAACTAAGGGATAGATTGGTAGTCTTGCATGTATATCAAAGAAACTTACCCATTGTTGGTGATCAAGAATTCCAACTAACTGTTCCAATTTTTCCGATTTGCACCACACATAATTGATCGCAAATCCACCAGTGAGACCCTTTGCCAGTTCCTCTAGCTTCTCTGTTTCCCCCTGAGTTTCAGCCTCCTGTTCCTCAAACTTGTCGATTTTTTGCCTCTTGGTTCTTGAGGAGGATCGACGTCCAGGTGGTGGAGTGGGACTCTGGGTTTCCATTGGTTGGTCGGTCCACTCGCCGTAGGTGAGAGCGAGTACAGAGGGTGGTTGAATTTGGAGTGGTGATGGTGATTTGGTTGGTGATTGAGCGGGTGAGGTTTCCATCGGAATCGGAGAGTTAGGGTTTCTTTTTCTTTTGAGTTGAAGAAGTTTGATGGTGTGATTTGAGGTGCTCATGGTTTTAGGCGTTTTATAGGTGTAGGGAATTTAAGAGGTTAAGTGGGAAAAACCGTGTGGAAGATGAAGGAATTGAGAAAAGGGAATGGATGGAAGGTGAAGAGTTTCTTTTATATTGCTGATTTGTTTTGGAACGAAAAAATAGGATTTTGTTTTTTAAAAAAATTTAAAATCGTAACAACTTTTAATTAAAAAAAATTAATAAAAATTGCTTGGTTAATTTTCTAATATTTACTGTTTTATTAGGAAGTTGCTTACCTAGCTTAAGTGTTGAGTGAGTCGATCTTTTACGATGGTAAGCTTCAACTGTGTTTGCACACGAAAATTGTGTTTGAAATAATCAGTATCATGCACCATTGTTGTTGTCTTTGTCTTCAGAGGAACTTCACTTTTGCATTTATCTTATTTTGATCATTCCGAGTTCCATCCTCATTTTCTCATGTTTCTCCCTGTTTAAGGGCTTAGTTAAAATATCAGCAATTTGATAATCAGTTTGACAAAAATCTAATTTAATTAAACCTTTCTCAACATTGTCTTTAAGGAAGTGGTGTCTAATATGAATGTGTTTGACCCGGGAATGATGAACCGGATCTTTTGAAATACAGATAGCACTAGTGTTATCACAAAATATAGGAACACAATCATAGATAATACCAAAATCTCTTAACTGTTGTTTTATCCATAGAATTTGTGAGCAACAAGCTGCAGCAACTACATACTCAGCTTCAGCTGTGGATAGAGCAACAGTATTCTGTTTCTTGGAACCCCAAGAAACCATGCATGGACCTAGGAACTGTACCATACCTGATGTGCTTTTTCTATTTACTAGGTCACCTGCATAATCAGCATCAGCATATCCTTTTAGCTCGAATGATCCACTTCTTGGATAGAATAGGCACAGATCATTAGTTCCTTTGAGATATCTAAGTATTCTTTTTACAGCAGTTAAGTGAGACTCCTTTGGATTGGATTGGAATCTTGCACATAGTCCTACACTAAAAGAAATGTCAGGTCTACTAGCAGTTAAGTATAAGAGTGATCCAATCATACCTCTATACTTCGTTTGATTTACACTTTTCCCATTAGGATCTGTGTCTAATCTGGTGGCAGTTCCCATGGGAGTGTGATTCACTTTAGCAGAATCTAGCTCATATTTCTTTAGGAGTTCCTTCACATATTTTTGCTGGTGGATCATGATTCCTTCTTCTGTTTGTTTGATTTGTAGACCAAGAAAAAAGTTGAGTTCCCCCATCATGCTCATTTCAAATTCACTGCTCATTAGATTTGCAAATTCCTTGCACAGATTTTCATTAGTTGCCCCAAATAATATATCATCTACATAAATTTGAACAACTAATAAGTCAGTTCCTTTTGATTTTAGAAACAAAGTTTTATCTATTCTACCTCTTTTAAAATTATTTTCTAAAAGGAACTTTGAAAGTCTTTCATACCAAGATCTGGGAGCTTGTTTTAGTCCATAGAGTGCTTTGTCTAACTTGTATATGTGGTTTGGAAATTCAGGATTTTCTAAGCCAGGGGGTTGTTCCACATATACATCTTCTTCTAGGAACCCATTTAAAAAGGCACACTTAACATCCATTTGATAAAGTTTAAAACCCATAAATGCAGCAAAGGCAATTAAAATTCTAATGGCTTCTAGTCTAGCAACAGGAGCAAAGGTTTCTTCAAAGTCAATACCTTCTTGTTGATTATAACCTTTAACAACTAACCTTGCCTTGTTCCTTGTCATTGTTGCATGTTCATCCTTTTTGTTCCGGAACACCCATTTAAGTCCTATCACTTTTTGATGTTTTGGCTTAGGTTCCATGTGCCATACCTTGTTTCTTTTGAATTCATTCAGCTCTTCTTGCATAGCAATTATCCAGTCAGCATCTTCCAAGGCTTCATTGTGGTTCCTTGGTTCAATCATGGAGAGGAATGCATGAGTTGCACAGAAGTTCCTTAGTTGGGATCTCGTCTGAGTTCCTTTTCTAATATCACTCATAATGAGTTCTATTGGATGGGAACTCTGGTGCTTCCAAGGTTTGGGTTGAAATTGTGCAACTCGTGTTGTAGTAGCTAATTCTGTTCCTTCTGTGATCTCAGTTCCTTGTTGTGTGCCATAGAGTTCCTCGGGTTCAGATGCTGTTTCTGGTTCTTCTAGAACTGGACCTTCTGGTTGTTCCTCTTGAATTGGAACTTGTTGATTCTGTTGAACTGTTTCTTTAGCTGTTTGTTTGATTGGGTGAACCTCTTCATCATTATCTGAGATACGGGACAAACCAATTTCGAAACTTTCTTGTTCCTGTGCTGCATCAAATTTGTTAGACTCATCAAAAATTATGTGAACACTTTCTTATACACACATTGTCCTTTTATTATATACTTTGTAGGCTTTGCTATTTAAGGCATAACCTAGGAACACTGCTTCATCACTTCTTTCATCAAACTTTCCCAAGTTTCTTTTGCCATTGTTGTGAACAAAGCATTTACAACCAAAAGCTCTAAAATAAGAGATGTTGGGTTTTGTACCTTTTAGTAGCTCATAGGGAGTTTTGTTTAGGATTGCTCGAATCATAACTCTATTTATAATATAACAAGCTGTGTTAACTGCTTCAGCCCAGAAGTTCCTAGGCAAGGAACTGGCTATTAACATGGTTCTTGCCATGTCTTCTAAGGTTCTATTTTTCCTCTCAACAACTCCATTTTGTTGTGGAGTTCTGGGAGCTGAGAAATTGTGGTCCATACCTTGTTCCTTGCAGTATTCATCGAATTTGTAGTTTTCAAATTCTGTTCCATGATCAGATCTAATGTGGATCAGTTGATGACCTGTAGTTTTCTGGATTTTCTTTGAAAATGCAACAAACTCATCAAACGTTTCGTCTTTGCTTGTTAGAAATATGACCCAAGTAAAACGGGAGTAATCATCAACAATAACCAAAACATATTTTTTCCCACTTCTGCTTTGAATTCTCATTGGGCCACACAAGTCCATATGGATGAGTTCCAATGGTTTTGTGGTGCTTACCAATTTCTTAGGCTTAAAGGAACTTCGGACATGCTTGCCTTTTGCACATGCATCACAAACTTTATCATTTAGAAACTTGATTGAGGGGAGTCCTCGAACTAGTTCCTTTGATCTTAGTTTGTCAAGCAGTGAGAAACTAGCATGTCCAAACCTCCGGTGCCATAGTAGGGAATCTTCTTCAAAGGCACTGAGGCAGGTTAAATTGTTCCTGGGAACTGTATTGAGATCCACAGAATATGTGTTCCGTTTACGAGTTCTGTTGTGGGGTTTTTCCGGTGAGATACCTTGGAGGTTTCTCGGTAACTTTTAAAGATTAAACAAGATTGTATTTTTATAGAGAGAGAAAGTAGAGAGAAGGCAGAGCAGCAATAACTCTAGAATGTATTGATTGTGACCTCTTTTTCTAGGGAAGTGGGAATATTTATAGTACTAGGTTTTTGGGGGAATGACCTAATATTCCCCTTACATGATTGGCTGGGGAATGGGAGGAGGACACGTGTCCTTTCTCCTTACAATTCTCTGGTCCCTTTTGGCAATAGTGGGATGTTTGGGCCTATTGTGCTTAGTCATTCACTTGGGATACATACTAATTAAGCCCCTTTCCAGGTATAGGTTTTATACATACATTTATACACACTTAAATACATACATTGTAGATACCAAGATTAATACTCATGCCTCGGAGTAGACTTCGTATGATTTCTGCTTAGGGGGCGCAATACGTGCCATGTTTCACGTCCTCATTGGTACACGAAGGCGCGGTAATTTTGCCCACAACATTTGCCCCTCAAGAAGGGCATTTCTGGAAACACCTTCCGGGTATCGCTTCTTGACCCTTGATTTGCATCTTCATCTTTGGGTCAGGTGTTGAGATGGTGACACGTGTCACCTTTCTCCATTTTGCCCCTCCTTATATATAGAGGGGGGAGGTAAATTTCATTTTTTTACATTTCGTTTTCTCAGAGCTGTCTCATAGGCGATTTCCGGCGTATTCCTACCACCCTCAGGCGATTTCCGGCCACCACAAGACTCATCCTTTCCCTCGTCAAACTCACCCTATTCTTCGCGAAACTCACCCTGTTCTTCGCGAAACTCATCCTGTTCTTCGCGAAACTCATCCTGTTCTTCATCGAGTACTTCGCAGATCTTTCAAGGTTAGTTTTCGCCTTTATTTCTTGTTTTTGTTATCCTCTCGTCATTTTTCTCTTTGTTAGCGGCCGACCTCTTAGTACTAGGTAAGGGTTTAGAGGTTTTATTTAAGATTTTTCCGCCGTTCATCTTTTGTCGGGGCGGACGTCCAATCGCGTCTTTTTCTTCATTGTTGGTCACTCCTAAGCCGTGCTTCGTTCACTATGCAGAAGGCATGGCTAGAACCAAGCAAACGGCAGATCCTACGCGCCTGCGCTTGCGGGAAGAAGCATCGACACCCCCTAGGGAGAGATATTCTTCCACCGCCCCGGCAGTCGACGAAGAATTTGCCGAACTCTTTCAAGAGATCGACGAGTATGTCGAGGCGGGGGAGCAGGCGGCAAGCTCGTCGGAGGGTACAGCGAGCCAGGCAGTGGGGGAGCCAAGCGTCGCTCCATTGTCATCGGCCACCGAGGAGCAAGAGGCTGCTCCCCAGCTTATTAGGCCCAGAGGACGGGAGGAGGCCCAATTGCTTCCGTCAGAGATTCACCCAGACGTGGGCTGGATGCGATGGCTAGACAGGCACGGAGCCAAGATGAGGGATGACCTCTGCGTGGGGGAAGGGTACCAAATGCGCGTGCCGGCCGGTCTGGACTCGACCGTCAGCCTGCTTGCCGAGGGAGAATTCCCTGTGTATGCCGCGTCCATCAAACTCGGCATGAGATTCCCTCCACACCCCTTCGTTGTGGAGGTGTTAGATGGTTTTAATATTGGGGTGGCCCAGCTGACCCCCAACTCATGGGCGGATATCTTTGGCTATATTGCCAAATGTGCGCTGAACGACGTGGAGCCGTCCTTCAACGCCTTTCTGCATCTGGTCTCCCTCTCTCGTTCCCCCAGTGCCGCCAAAGGGTGGTTTAATCTGAGCAGCCATGGTACCTACCAGACAGTGGTCGGCAAGCTCAGCAAGTGGCATATGTGGAGGAAGAGGTGGGTCGTGTTTTACACAGACGACCAGGAGATGTATGAGAGAATGAGCCGCTGGAACTGCAATGCCAACTTCATGGATCGTGACGAGCCCCTTCCACCCCTTACTGCCGAAGAGTGGGATCAGATAATGGTCCTGTTCAGGGCCAACACTTACCACTTAACAGTGGATAAAAGTTTCCATGTGCCGGCCGAGTGGTTGCCGCACATTAGCCAGTTTCGGAACGAGGCCTTTCTAGCGGCCGTAGGCTTAGGATATTCCATGACTCGAGGTTGTATGCCAATTTATGTGCCGTTCTGCCTTGGTCTTATTCATTTTTCTAACTTTGGATTTCTTTTGTTCACAGAGGAAGGTATGAGCAAGTTGTCGGCGGCGGATACCGGGAAGGGCGATATGACCGATTGGATGGCGGACATCTATGAGGCCAAGATGCAAAAAGCCAAGGCCGAGTTGGAGGAGAAGGTGAGTATTCTCTTAGGTTGTTTTTGCAAGTTAAGCTTCCCCCGTCCATTGTCTACAGTGGACGTCTTTTTAGTGACGAGCCGATATCCTGACATGTGACCCGTGTTTGCTAAGGTTGGCCTCGTCACTTTTTAATGACGGGCCCCTTTGTTAGTGTTTTTCCTGTGGTTGCCAAGGTGCGCCTCGTCACTTTTTAAGACGGGCCACCCCCACCCCTTTTTTACAAGTGACTCGTGGTTGATAGGGTACGCCTCGTCATTTTCGAGACGGGCGTCCTTTTTAATGACGGGCCACTTTTCTGTGAGTGTCTTGCACTTGATAAGGTACGCCTCGTCATTTTTAAGACGGGCGTCCTTTTTAATGACGAGCCACTATTTAGTGACTTGTGATTGATAAGGTACGCTTCGTCATTATGGAGACGGGCGTCCTTTTTAATGATGAGCCACTATTTAGTGACTTGTGAGGGATAAGGTACGCCTCGTCTTTTTTGAGACGGGCGTCCTTTATAATGACGAGCCACAATTTAGTGGCTTGTGGGTGATAAGGTACGCCTCGTCATTTTTGGGACGGGCGTCCTTTTTAATGACGAGCCACTATTCTGTGAGTGACTTGTGATTGATAAGGTACGCCTCGTCATTTTTGGGACGGGCGTCCTTTTTAATGACGAGCCACTATTCTGTGAGTGACTTTGTGATTGATAAGGTACGCCTCGTCATTTTGAGACGGGCGTCCTTTTTAATGACGAGCCACTATTCTGTGAGTGACTTGTGATTGATAAGGTACGCCTCGTCATTTTGAGACGGGCGTCCTGTTTAATGACGAGCCACTATTCTGTGAGTGACTTATGATTGATAAGGTACGCCTCGTCATTTTGAGACGGGCGTCCTTTTTAATGACGAGCCACTATTCTGTGAGTGACTTGTGATTGATAAGGTACGCCTCGTCATTTTGAGACGGGCGTCCTTTTTAATGACGAGCCACTATTCTGTGAGTGACTTGTGATTGATAAGGTACGCCTCGTCATTTTGAGACGGGCGTCCTGTTTAATGACGAGCCACTATTCTGTGAGTGACTTATGATTGATAAGGTACGCCTCGTCATTTTGAGACGGGCGTCCTTTTTAATGACGAGCCACTATTCTGTGAGTGACTTGTGATTGATAAGGTACGCCTCGTCATTTTGAGACGGGCGTCCTTTTTAATGACGAGCCACTATTCTGTGAGTGACTTGTGATTGATGACGAGGCCCAATATTTGACTGTCCTTTACTTTCTTTTTTTAGCAAGCTAAGGACGCGGCTAGGGCAGCAGGGAAGAAGAAGGGGACGACTCTGTCCCAGCTGAAGAAGAGAGTTGTGCCAGCTGGCTTGGAGACTCCGAGTACCTTCAAAAAGCCAAAACCCCTACCCCGCCATCTCGTGAAGAAAGACGAGTCGAAGGTTGCTGAGGGGGGATGCCCTGATGACGATGAGATTGGCGTTGACAAGCCGTCTCTAGTGGTGGACTTGGTGTCCAAATCGAGGTCCGGTGGGCATCCGGACGAGTTGGAGGACCCTCTTTCTGGAATCCCGGCCGACGTCCGCTCTCAGATACCTGCGGAGGTGGCCCGCCGAGCAAGGTCATCGGGCGGTAAGTATTATTCGAACGTCGTTCAGACGTATCGAGCCTCCTCTGGCAGTTCTTCTTACTCTCCGCGTCATCCTAAGGCCGTTGTTTTTCCTATAGCCAAAGACAAAGGGAAGGATGCAGCTGCTGCAGAGGACGAGAACGTACCTGCTACCCCCCACTATTCGTCAAAGGATAGGGTGGCTATATGCCGCAAGGTTTTTAAGGCCGTCCCCGCAGAGTATGTTGCTTCTCTTCCTGGCCGCAAGACTGACGCCCAGTTTGGTGCGATCCAGGCCACTCTTCTCGACGTAAGTCTATTTCCAACTTGCTTGTACTTGTCTTCTCTTTTAGTCATTTACTAACATGTAGCTCCTTTTGCAGTTGTTCTGCCGCATGGAGTTCTGCAAGAGTTGGAAGACCCGCACTGCTGAGGAGCTCAAAGCTCAGGTGGCTGAGTCCACCCACCATGGCGACTATGCGTTCAAATCCATTGAAGAGGTCCGCCTGCAGATGCAGACGACCATAGACCTTCAAGCAAAGGAGGTAGCTGCGTTGAGATCTGACAAGGCCGAGCTGCTTAAGAAGATCTTGGCGCAGGATAAAGACATGGTGGCAATGGTCGAGGAGGCCAAGACAGCGGCGGCGGAAATACGGACGCTTCAGGACCAGTTGCGGGAGTACCCTCAGGTCAAAGAGGCGGCTGAGGAGGCCGAGCATCTTCGTGGGGAGCTAGAGACGGCCAGATCGCAAGTTCGCACCTTGCGTGAGCGTCTCCTGGAATCCTATGATCAGGGGGAACAAGCGACCAAGGACGCTGTTAAGCACGCCTGGGAGAGCCACATGTCAGAGTATGATCTTGCGTGGTTCCAGCGGCGAATGGAACATAGTGCCGCTGTGTTGGCTGCTGAACGTCTTGGTCAGCCGCCCCCTGAGTTTGTTTCCTCCGATGACGAGGACGATGCGGCCGCTCCCTGATTTGCTTCCTTCTGTATTATTCCAGCAAAAAATTTATTTAAGTGTTCTCATGCCTAAGGGCAAAAACAATTATTTTGTTATGTTTTGGCGCCGCTGGCGTCTGTACCATTGTGCCTGCTGAGCACTCAACTATTTGTTTTGAATATTTGGCCACCTTTGCACGCCTCTTGCGGGCGTTGTTCTATAAATAGGCTATTTTTGTTCTTTTATCTCGCATTTATTTGTTCTTCATAATTTGATTATTCCTTAGTCTATAGGCCTAATCAATAGGTATGGTAGCCAAGGTGCAACTGAGTGTACACTAAGCACGTTGGTGCCGCAGGCAACTGAGCATGCGCTAGGTACTACTATGGTCGTCTCTTTCTTTGGCGAGTATGTCTATAACGTTATTGATTGACGCGAGTCAATCAATAGGTATGATTGCCGCTAGACATGCTCGTCAAATGGACTGGACGGCCAAATATCCGTGCCGCCGAACTTCTGAGCAAACAACCCTTGTTTCGAAGTTAATCGTGCCGCTGAACTTTTGAGCGAACAACCCTTGTTTCGAAGTTAATCGTGCCGCTGAACTTTTGAGCGAACAACCTTTGTTTCGAAGTTGTTGGTGCCGCTGGCAATTGAGCATGTGCTAGGCCTCACTGTGGTCGTCGCTTTCTTTGGCGAGGGTGGCTATAACGATATTGATTGACGCAAGTCAATCAATAGGTATGATTGCCGCTAGACATGCTCGTCAAATGGACTGGTCGGCCAAACGTGCATGACGCCGCACTTTTCAGCAAACAACCTGTCTCAAATTATTGGTGCCGCAGGCAACCGATCATCCGCTAGGCACTACTGTGGTCGTCTCTTTCTTTGGCGAGCATGTCTATAACGTTATTGATTGACGCAAGTCAATCAATAGGTATGATTGCCGCTAGACATGCTCGTCAAATGGACTGGACGGCCAAATATTCGTGCCGCCGCACTTTTGAGCAAACAACCTATCTCAAGGTTATTGGTGCCGCTGAGCTTTTGAGCAAACAACCTATGTTTCAAAGTTGTTCATGCCGCTGAGCTTTTGAGCAAACAACCTATGTTTCAAAGTTGTTCATGCCGCTGAGCTTTTGAGCAAACAACCTATGATTTATGGTTTATTTGTGCCGCTGGCACTTACTATGCCGTACTGGTCGGCCAGCGGCTTGCTATACTGGGAAGGGAGTTGGATAGGTGATCAGCCTACAAATTGGTGCTAATCTGGGCCACTTCTTAGGCTTCAAACAATTAGTCTTGCTGAGAGTTTTTGCTAATCTGGGCCACTTCTCAGGCCGTCATACAATTAGGCTTTGGTTATGCATTGGAGTGTATATTTTTATATTCATTGTTCGAGCAATAAATATTGCGAGACAAATAGAGTAGTATTATTTATAACTTTACAAGGCGAATTTAGTCGGTTACAAAAGTAATTACTACCCTACTATGACCATTAGAGGCCGCCCCTTGGGCAATGGATCGTGGTTAGTAAGACAAGGCTTAGCACATATCTAGAAGAAATACTTCTTGAGATTGTCGGCATTCCAAGTGCGCAAAATAGGCCGGCCTTGCATGTCTTGAATGCGGTAGGTTCCATCTCTAACCTCATCATAGATCTCGTAAGGTCCCTCCCAAGTGGGCGTCAGCTTACCCTGTTCATTTGCTCGTCCTGTGGACTCCATTTTCCTGAGGACAAAATCTCCCACTTTGAGCACTCTATTAGAGACTCTCTTGTTGTATTCTCTTGCCATCCTTATCTTGTACAGCTGTTGTCTGAGCGCTGCATTTCCTCTAACCTCGGGCAGGAAGTCCAAGGCTGCTTTCATTGTCTCCCAGTTAGCATTTTCGTCATACAGCATGACTCTCAACGTTGGTTCACACATTTCTATGGGCAGGACAGCCTCGGCGCCATAGGCTAGCAAGAAGGGTGTTTCACCGGTTGAATTCTTAGCCGTAGTGCGGATGGACCATAAGACATTTGGCAGCTCATCAGCCCACAGACCTTTGGCTTCGTCAAGCTTCTTTTTCATTCCTTCGGAGATAATTTTGTTGAACGCCTCAACCTGACCATTGGCTTGGGGTCGTCTGACTGATGCAAAACAAGTGTGTATACCGTGATCTGCCAGCCACTCTTTCAGCTTAGGCGTCTCAAACTGGGGCCCATTATCAAAGACGATAGCCTGTGGAATCCCAAAGCGAGTCATGATGTTCTTCCAAATGAATGCTCTCACATCAGTAGTTTTTATGTTTTTGAGCGCTTCTGCCTCCACCCATTTGGTGAAGTAATCTACAGCAACGATGACATAACGCCTTCCTCCTGGTGCGGTCGTAAATGGGCCTAGAAGATCCATCCCCCATTTAGCGAATGGAATTGGGCTTGTAATGGGCGTCAGAACTCGTGCTGGTTGGTGTATTAGGTGAGAAAAGCGCTGGCATTTGTCACACTTCTTGACCAGTGAGATTGCGTCCTCCTTAAGGGTCGGCCAGTAATAGCCGGTTCGAAGTGCCTTTTCAGCCAAAGCCCTTCCACCAATATGCGAGCTGCACAACCCCTGATGAAGGTCTTCTAGAATTTCCTGCCCCTTCTCAGGTGTTACACATCTTAACAAAGGACGGGAGTAGGCCTTTTTATAGAGGGTGCCGTTCCACATTTCAAACCAAGAACATTTCTTTTGAAGTTTTGCCGCTTCCCTTGAGTCTTCGGGCAAGACTCCATTCATTTTGAAGTTCACTATGTCATCCATCCATGTGGACGTTCTGTCAAGAGTTTCCGCCTCCATTTGCTCAACACTTTTGTGCTCTTTTACCTCCCAAAACACGTGCCGAGGGGTATCACAAGACGCGGAACTTGCCAACTTTGACAGGGCATCAGCTTGGTTATTTTCCGAGCGAGGGACTTGCCTTACTTCAAAACTTTTCAGTGGCTCTACTTCCTGATGGACGGCCTGCATGTATTTGACCATAGTCGGATCCCTAGCTTCGTAGGTCCCATTAACTTGGCTCACAATCAGTTGGGAGTCAGATAGTGCTACAATATCCTCGGCGCCTGCCGCCTTACACATTTTAATGCCACAAAGCAGAGCTTCATATTCGGCTTCATTATTTGACGCCTGGAAGTTAAATCGCATAGCATACTCAAAAGTATCTCCTTCTGGGGAGTGACAGATTATCCCTGCTCCACATCCATTCTGTGTGGATGAGCCGTCTACATACACTGTCCACACCGTGTTTGTATTCTTGACAAAGTCTGGCCTCGTCATTTCAACAATAAAGTCGGCACATGCCTGCCCCTTGACAGCTTTCCTCGGCTCATAGGTGATATCAAAGGCGTTCAGCTCTATTGCCCAATTTAGCATTCGTCCTGACGCCTCCAGCTTTGTGAAGGGCAATTTGAGCGGTTGATCTGTGTAGACCACTATTTTGTGAGCTAAGAAATAAGGACGGAGCTTTTTGCTGGCCATGAACAGAGCTAAGCCAAACTTTTCCACTGTAGGGTATCTAACTTCAGCATTTTGAAGAACATGACTGACAAAGTATACCGGCATCTGTATTCCCTCCCTTTCTGTCAGTAGAACGGCACTCAACGAGTGCTCGGACACAGCGAGATACATGTACAAAGTCTCTCCTAGCAAGGGACTAACAAGACGAGGCAAGGTATGTAAGTGCTCCTTTAATCTGACCAATGCCGCCTCGGCCTCGTCCGACCATTCAAACTTGGCCTTCTTTCTGACAGACCTGAAAAAGTAGTGGCACTTGTCTCCAGCCCTGGAAAGGAATCTTCCCAGGGCGGCCAAGCAACCTGTGAGCCGCTGGACCTCCTTCACTGTCTTTGGTGAGCTCATATCAATTACTGCCTGGATTTTGTCTGGGTTGGCTTCAATTCCTCTTTCATCAATCAAGAAACCTAAGAATTTGCCTGCCGTCACCCCGAACACACACTTCTTAGGATTCAACCTCATGTTGTAAGCTCGAATAGTCTCAAATGTCTCCCTGAGATCAGTTATGTGCGCCGCCCTCAGCTTACTTTTTACGATCATATCATCAATGTAAGCTTCAATATTTCTGTCGAGCTGCTTAATGAACACAGTGTTAATAAGACGCTGAAAGGTGGCCGGTGCATTCTTTAACCCAAACGGCATCACTTTGTAGCAGTAAAGGCCTTGTTCAGTAACAAATGACGTTTTTTCCTGGTCGTCAGGCCACAACGGAATCTGATGAAACCCTGAGTAGGCATCCATAAAGCTCATCATAGCATGCCCTGCTGTAGAGTCGACGCGCCGGTCAATCTTGGGCAATGGGAAACTGTCCTTTGGACATGCCTTATTGAGGTTGGTGTAATCAACACACATTCTCCAGGTACCATTAGGTTTTTTGACGAGGACCACGTTAGCAACCCAGTCGGGGTACTGACTAGGCCTGACGAACCCAGCCTCCATCAACTTTTGTATTTCCGCGGCTGCCGCCTGATTTCTATCTTCCCCATGGTTCCTTTTCTTCTGACGAACCGGTTTAAAGTTTGGGTCCACATTCAGCTTATGGACGGCCACAGCAGGGTCAATACCCGGCATTTCGTCCACCGTGAAAGCAAAGATATCTTCAAATTCTCTCAAAAGGTGGACCAACTCTGCCGCCAGCGGGTCGTCAGGAGAAATCCCGATGGGCACTACTCTGCCAGGTTTATCTGTGTTTAAAACCACATTGAAATGGGCCCCAACAGGCTCTGGGCGTCTCTCTTCCATGTGCCCTGCTGAGATAGTTAATGTTTCTTTGACGACCTTGGGTTGCGTGTCGCCACATTTTCGTTTGTTACTCGATGTCCCTTTCTCTTCACCCGTCCCCCATGCTTCTGGACTTAAGGTGGTTAGGTAGAAATCTCTAGCTTGTTGCTGGTCACCATGTATAGTGCTGACACTCCCATCGTCACAAATGAACTTAAGAAGCATCAGATGAGTCACAATGACGGCCTTTGCCCTATTCAACGTAGGACGCCCCAAGATGATGTTATATGCCGTCAGATCTTTCACTATGAGAAAACGGACATCCATTTGCCGAGATTCCTTTTTATTTCCCATCCTCAGAGGAAGGGTAATTATGCCGACTGGGTGGATGACACTACCTCCGAAGCCTATAATGGGATAGTGGATTTTCTCAATCTTTGAGGAATCATGTTGCAGCCGATTCAAGCACTCTAGACTAATTATGTCCGACGAACTTCCTGTATCAACCAAAATACGCCTAACCCTCAGGTTAGCAACTTTTAACTCAATTACCAAAGGATCGTCATGCGGGGTGGAGATTTTCCCACGGTCGGCCTCGCCGATTTCAACTTTTGGAAACGGGTCAACTGTGGCCTTGCCGGACAGCATCACTTGCCCCAATCGTTTGGCATAATCCTTCTGGCCCCTCATGGTCGGCCCGCCGGCGGCCAATCCTCCTGAGATGACTGCCACACACTCTGGGTCGGTACGATTCCCATCTTCCTCCGAGGGAGGGGATTTGTTTTTCTTGTAGAAGGGTTTGCCAGAACCTCCCGTGTTCCTGCTGATATAACTTTTTAAGAATCCTTTGGTGGCTAGGCCATCCAATGCCCTTTTCAAGCTCTTACATTCATTGGTGTCATGCCCAATGTCACTGTGAAAGTGACAGTACAGTTTGGGGTCCCTACTTTCTGGTGGCGACTTCATGGGAAATGGACGATCAATGTCATATTTGGACCCGACGTCCATCAGAATTGTACGTGTACATGTCTGTGTTATACTCAAATCGCTCCCGATCATAAGTTCTGGGCCGTTTCTGACCTGCCGCTCCGGGGGCCCTGTCTGACTCTTTCGCAATAGCCCACGTCCCGTTAGGCCGGTTCTTCTTTTCGAATTTCTCCTTTTTTGCCGCTAGCTCGGCGGTATCACTTCCTCTGGGATCTTTCGGGACGCTGCAAATCTCTGTTGCATGAATGAAGGCCTCGGCCTCATCCAGCACTTCTGCCATTGTTCGGACGCTTTTCTTTACCAGATCAAACTTGAAAGAGCCCTTTTTAAGCCCTCGAATGAAGTTATCGAACGCAACACCATCTGGCAAATCCGGAATTTGCCCTGCCTCTAGATTGAATCTTTTCACATAACTCCTCAGGGACTCGTCCTTCCCTTGCTGAATCCTACTCAGATGCATGCTCGTCTTCTTCTCTTCCTTGTGAGCCATAAACCGAGTAGAGAACAATAGCTCGAGCTCCGAAAAAGAGCGAATAGTTCCGGCTGGAAGTCTCTCGAACCACTTAGAGGCTACTCCTTTGAGTGTGCCCGGAAAATACTTACACCAGGTTGAGTCAGTTGTTCCTTGGACATACATGTGATGCCAGTAAACCAAGAGGTGCATGTCCGGATCTTTGGTACCATCGTAAGCATCAATGTTGGGCGGCTTGACTTTGGGTTCCCTAGGGGCTCTCATGATGGAGTCTGCAAAAGGGGTGGTGTGCCCTAGGGCCATGTTGGACACCCCCTCCTGAATGTGATACACAGGATCTTGACGCCTTGAGTAGGGTAGCCGCTGGGAAGACTCGCGTCCGCGAGTTTGACGGGTTGGACGGGTGACCCCTGGACGCGCCTGGCTCAGATGCGTATAAGTTGGATGAGGGAGAGGTCTATCCGGCATGACGGGAGTTGACCCCGTGTCAGAAAGTTCAGACTCAGAGTCAGGTAGTTGCTCTGCGCATGGCTGCTCACGTCCTCGGGACGTTTCTCCGATCAGCCGCCGTGGCATTCGGCGTGGTAGGTAAGACATTGCCTGATTGGGCTGACTTGCTGGCGGCTGTCTCCTCAGGTCCTCGCCTGTCAGCCTAGTCCAGACATTTGGGGGGCGCAAAGAAAGTGTTGGCCTATTGCTTGCCGGCCTCTCATGATTTGCAGCCACAGCAGTGGTGTAGATCAGCATACTCTTCTGTACCTCAGCATTGACTGTCTTTCCCACATCAGCTTGGAACTCGGCCAAAATAGCCCGAAGAGCACCCACAGAGACAGGCATATCAGGGTTCTCCTCTATTACCGTATCCACCCGAGGGTCCAGGTGTCCTCCCGGAGGGGTGCGATTGGCCTGGTCGTCCTCCTCGCTGATCACCTCTACCTCGGCAGTGTGACGAGGGGTGTGCCCGGCCGCAAATATACGCGCGGCATCTTCGGTGATTCTTGTGGCCGGCGTATGATGCTCAGTCGGCATTTCTCTTTCGAGGGGTGGCCGCTCTACTCGCGTAGGCCGTCCAGTATCGTTGTCCTGTCGTTGATCTTCCATGTTACCGTACCTCCCCACAGACGGCGCCAAATGTTGTGGGGTTTTTCCGGTGAGATACCTTGGAGGTTTCTCGGTAACTTTTAAAGATTAAACAAGATTGTATTTTTATAGAGAGAGAAAGTAGAGAGAAGGCAGAGCAGCAATAGCTCTAGAATGTATTGATTGTGACCTCTTTTTCTAGGGAAGTGGGAATATTTATAGTACTAGGTTTTTGGGGGAATGACCTAATATTCCCCTTACATGATTGGCTGGGGAATGGGAGGAGGACACGTGTCCTTTCTCCTTACAATTCTCTGGTCCCTTTTGGCAATAGTGGGCTGTTTGGGCCTATTGTGCTTAGTCATTCACTTGGGATACATACTAATTAAGCCCCTTTCCAGGTATAGGTTTTATACATACATTTATACACACTTAAATACATACATTGTAGATACCAAGATTAATACTCATGCCTCGGAGTAGACTTCGTATGATTTCTGCTTAGGGGGCGCAATACGTGCCATGTGTCACGTCCTCATTGGTACACGAAGGCGCGGTAATTTTGCCCACAACAAGTTCCTTCCAAGATAACCTTCCCAGTGTTATTATTAATGATTTGACAATTTTCAGAAGTAAAACTTACAGAGTTTCCTTTGTCACAAAATTGAGAAATACTTAGTAGACTGTGCATTAAACCCTCGACTAAAAATACATTTTCAATGGCATAGGAACTTGACCTTCCGACTTTTCCAATTCCGACAATTTCTCCTTTCATGTTGTCTCCAAAGGTCACAGTTCCTCCATTGTAGGCTTCTAGTGAGAGGAATTTTGATTTGTCTCCTGTCATGTGTTTGGAACACCCGCTGTCGAGATACCACGAGCTGTTCCTCTTCACTAGAACCTGTAAAGAAATCAAAGGTTAGTTACAGGAACTCGGGTTTCCTCGAG
The DNA here is from genome assembly GCF_020520425.1 of Spinacia oleracea. Lineage (NCBI taxonomy): Eukaryota > Viridiplantae > Streptophyta > Magnoliopsida > Caryophyllales > Amaranthaceae > Spinacia > Spinacia oleracea. Next base: position 101,428,284 of record NC_079492.1, on the reverse strand, counting down.
TTCCTTTTCAACTACAATGTCTGATTTCTTAACCCATTTTTTCTTTACATAATCTATGTTTCTTTGATCTAGTTCCTTCATTTTAGAGCATTCAGTGCTTACATGATTTCCACTGCCACACGAGAAACAGACTTTTACACTAGGGAGTTCCACATACTTTTTCTTGTGACTGGTTTTGTGATTGTAACCTAGACCTTCTGTTCTCTTGGATTGAGCATTCTCAATCCACTTGGGGGGAACTTTAGGTGGATGTTTCTGAGCCCTAGCCATGGCCAGTTCCCTCTCTAGTTTCTCTTTCTGTTCCTTTGTAGTTATCAGATCTTTGTTTAATTTTTGTAAGTCGATGTTGAACACTCCCATGTTAATCTCCAAGGACTTTGTGGGATCTAAACTTAGGTTAAACATCTTATATTGACAGAGTTGCACTTGTAGAAGTATGTTCTCATTTCTAATTTTCTCAAAAGACTCATTAATGGAGGTATTTCTATCTAGCAACTCAAAGAACCTGCCTTGAACATCAGATCTAATGTTGTTCAAATAATTTATGTGATCTTTACTGAGTTCCAAGGCTTTATCACTTTGTGCTTTTGAAACACTTAGCTTTTTATAATCATCTAGAGTTTCTAGCAATAGTTCAATTAGTTTTGACTTTGAGAGACACTGAAGAGTGGAGGAACTTACTTCTTCTAATGGAACTTGTTCAGTTCCTTCTGTTCTTGCCATAAGGCAAAGATTTGCAGTTTCTTCATTTGGTTGTTCCTCATCATCTTCTGAATCAGTTTCTTCGCCCCATGCAGCTATCATAGCCTTTTTGAAGTTAGGCTTGTTGAAGGTGGATTTATTGTAGCGTTCCTTGACCTGTTCCTTTCCTTTTCTTTTGTCGTTTTCCCACTGAGGGCACTCACGAATTTGGTGATCAGTTTCTCCACATTTGAAGCAGCCTTGCTCAGTTTTGGAACTGACAGTTTTCCTTGCAAAGTTCCTTCCTTTCTGGTTGCTAGGTTTGAAGTTCCTGTAGAGTTTTCTCATTCTTCTGACCAGCATAGCAGCCTCCTCTTCATCTGGTTCAGAATCATCGAGTTCCTCAGCTTTTAGAGCAAGCCCTCGGTTTCTGGAGCTCTCAGGAACAGCAGCTCCAAGGTGCAGTTCATGAGTCATCAAGGAACCAGCAAGTTGTTCAATGTTGAATTTTGTGAAATCCTTGGTCTCAAACAGTGCTGTGACCTTTGTTCTCCAACGATCATCTTGAGGCATGCTCCTTAGGATTTTTCTCACTTGTTCATCTGTGGGAATGATTCTACCAAGGGAAACTAATTCATTTGTTATGTTAGTGAAACGAGTAAACATCTCTTGAATAGTTTCTTTTGGAAGCATTTCAAATCTCTCATATTTAGACATTAACAGATCAATTTTGGAACGTTTAACTTCGTTAGTTCCTTCGTGGGTTACTTGTAGTAATTCCCAAATTTGTTTAGCGTTCTTGCACCCCATGACCCTATTGTGTTCATGGGGTCCAAGTCCACAATGCAAGATTTTAACTGCCATAGCATTCATCTCATATTTATCAAAATCTTCTTTAGAGAATTCAGACATTGGTTTAGGAACTACCTCGTTTTCTGCATTGGTTTTTGTTACCTCGAAATCTCCAACTTCAATCACACGCCATACTTGGTAATTTTTTGCTTTGATGAATATCTCCATTCTGTTCTTCCAGTATGAGTAGAATTTACCGTTGAACATAGGTGGCCTTTGCGTGGAGTAGCCTTCTTCCAGTTTCTCTTGTGTATTCATACTATCAGGAACTAGACTCAAACAGGGTTTCCTGTGTTTTTATTGAGTACTGGCTCTGATACCAATTGATAGTCTAATAGGAACACGCACAAGATGGGAGGGGGGGTGAATTGTATTCGGAACTAGAGTGAGTTCCTTTTAATTTTAAGGCAATATAAGGAACTGAAAATGACAGAAACGAATGTTGCTCAATTTGAGGAAACTTCTTGACACTAATCAAGAAGAGAAAACCTCAAAACACTTTTATATTAAAATAATTCCTCGATTACAATAATATAACAACTTGAGTTCCACTCAAACTCAAGTATCTCACAGTAATCTACTCTGATTACTCTCTATTCTTTTTCTCTCTTTCTCGACTTTAACTCAAAAGCCTTTACAAGATTACTCAATCTCTACTCACTCAGATTACAATTTGTTTTGAAAACTCTAGTTAATAATAAAGCTCTTCTGATATTTGTGGAACTTAGGAACTTGAATATTGCTAGGACACAAATCAATTTAATAAACTCTTTTGAAAGCGTTTTGATAGATAAGAAAGTAGGTAGAATATTTGTGTGTTTTTACCAGAAGGAAAACGACTCTTTATATAGAGATAATCCTTAGGGTTAGTTCCCTTCAAATCTCAACTGCCCACACTCCTACATACTTGGTCTCCACGATCCATGACTTGTGGATCAAGGGAAGACCACTTCTCTTAAAACGGTTTTTAGAGAAAATCGTGGTTTAGACTTTGTCAACCACTAAAAGATTTGTGAAAATATTTATTGAAATTAAATCAGATATTTAGGAGAAGTTTTAGAGAAAGTAAAACTGTTTTAACAAGAGGGATAAAAACAGATTTTATTAAAGAAAATAAAACGACACTTTATTTATGTAATTTTTCCTTAAAACTTGTTGTTAAATAATTTGATAAAATCTTAATAAATATTTAATTAAGCATTCTAGTTCCACAATGTATCTTAATAGCTGTTATTATTTTACACAGAAATTCTAAGAGTATTTAACTACCTAGGTTCGTGTTTTGCTCTTTTACTGGAGCTACAACTCAGCAGCAACAGTGGTTCCTTCTCTGGAACAGGTGAGTTCCTCAAAAGGAACAGAGGAACTCATCACATGAAAACTTCATCCTTCTTTGCTTTGTTGTTCCTCTGTTGTGTGTTAGCTTGGAGTTCCTAGCTTTGCGCATTCCACCTCAGGAACATCAGCAACCATCTCAAGTTCCTCTCTGGAACAGAAACACTTTACTTGTAGACACACCAGAAACTTTAATCAGGAAGTTTGCTATTTGTCATCAACCAAAATCAGGGTCAACATAGTATTTATAGTTTGCCCAAAATAGAGCCCAAAATCGGAAATAAAAACTCGCGAAATACGCTGGAGGTTGGCGTCGCCCGATCGGGCGATGTGCTCGATAGTCGGCCCGATCTGGCGAAATTCCGCCCGATCGGGCGGTTGCAAAATGCCCAGAACAACGCCCAGAATGACCACCCGATTCGGATCGGGCGAAGCCCGCCCGATCGGGCGCGTGTTGAAAATGCACAATCCTCTATCTTCAAAACATCATATCTCCTTCGTTATTCGTCGGAATCAGGCGATTGACCATTTGTTGGAAAGATACTGAAGTCTAGAATCCAACCCTTTTGGAATTATATCATTTGGAGTTGTAGAACTTGAGTTATGCTTAAAATAGTGGACTATAGTCATTTTTGTACTTCCTTCGTTATTCGCTTTGCTTCAAAACTCTTCAAACTTAGTGTTTGTGCTCTCGAAAGTACATAATCTCTTGTATTGATTCAAATGAGTAGGAAATGCACAAAAATATGCTAATTCCTACAATGATGAACCTGAAACTACAAACACACTACAAGGAGCACATTAGTACTAAATATCGCTCCGAAGAGCTAATTTGAGATCAAAAAGTACTAAGGGACGGGGGTAAAAACTCTATATAAAACACACATATCAAACTCCCCCAAGCTAGATCCTTGCTTGTCCCTAAGCAAGGAAATCATCGATGAATACAAGACCAACTTCACCCCCAACATATTTCAAAATGAAAAACATAATTCAAGGCAAAATCCAACGAGCATGCATCAATGTCAACCAATCAAATCCACCCAACCACAAATCCTCCATAACAATCGTCACGCAAAGAGAACCACAAGTGCACAATGGAATTCAAGACTAGTGCTCACACACTCATCACTCATTTATGTGGCGGATAAAAGATGTACCCGTTCGCTCTCCTCCCAACATATAAGTGAACAATGCCCTCCCAAACTCACAACACACGTGTGTCTAGAAAAACATACACTCAACCTAGTAGTCGACTTGAAATGTGTCATGTCATAACTTGCATTGATAAACAACTATTTTCACATAAGTACGACTCTATGCACAAAGGTCGGAAGGTCTTCAAAGCTTGTAATGTTAGGCTTAGGTAAGGGTGCGGTAAATTTGGGTATAATGTGAGCTTTAAAGCCTTGTCTTTGGGGAGCATAAATCCTAAAAAAAACCATGATCAACCGATATAATGACCATAACTCTCCCACTCAACACATGACAAAACAACAAATAGCCAACACCATACTTTCTTGCCTTTTTTCCACAATGGTAACCAATCACTCATAAGGATATGAATTTGCAAAACTTGATTGAAACAATACTTTGAACTTTTTTCTGAGAGTAATACATTTTTCTCTTTCTTTTCCTATTCAATCTCTCTTTTTTTCTTTCTTTTTAGAAACCTTCACATTTGTTTTGTTCTTTCATCTCTTTTCATTTTCAACTCATTTTCAACAACAAACATGATAAGACGAACTCCTTTTTCAATACTTCCTTTGTGCTCAAAATGTAGCACATTACAACTCCCTCACCTCACTACTATTAGCTCCCCCAAGCTAGGCTTGGGACTAGTAACCAATGCGGTTTTACAGGCTTGTAATGTGGCTAGTCACCGAATAAAGAGGCACAAGCAACAACATGGGTAGAAAAGGAGGGAACAAATGTATCTAGATTCATCTGAAGGCTACCTAAATAGAAAAATGCCTTCGTCCTCCACAATGTGCATGTATATGAGTCATAAAACACTACTAATAGTTGCAAATCAATACTCAAAATCAATGACACACCAGGAAGCTATCACACATCCTAACCAAATCAACTAGTCAAGCACCAAGTCCACAAATAGTTATTCGGAGTTGACTCATGTTAAGGCATCAAAGCAATCGAATATCAAATCATGGCTAACACATCTACATTGCCCATCATCAAATACCAAGAATCAAAACAATTTTCGTTCAAGGGGCACAGGGAAGCATGATATTGTATTCATCGGAACGTATTTTTGTATTTTTTTTTCAAAGCAATAAACTACTCTAGAAAACATTAAACACACCAAAATAAACACACAAAAATAAGTAAATGCAAAAATAAAAGGAAAAACATACCTAATATGTACAAGTGAGTGAAACACCCCCCCAAGCTAAATCAGACAATGTCCTCATTGGCTCAAGGGGTATCGTGAGGAAAGTGAGGAACCCGTGGCTTATTTGTCGCTGATTCGCAAATCGCCCGATCGGGCAGCAGATCGCCCGATCGGGCAAATTTCGAACCTTTTCGTTGAATCTGTGCGCGCCCGACCGGGCGCACCTCGCCCGATCCGGATCGGGCGAAATGCAATGCCTTGTTTTATTGACCTTTCTACGACGTCATCATCAACCGCCCGAACGGGCGGAATTTCGCCCGATCGGGCATTTCACTCGCCTTTTGTATCAATCGGGCCACTTTCGCCCGGTCGGGCGATTTCCCAAATTTTTCTTTGTATCGGCACGCGCCCGATCGGGCGCTCTTCGCCCGATCCGGGTCGGGCGAAATGCAAGCTCCTCCGTTTGGCTTTGATTCAACTTTTTCGAGCTTGGGGCCTTAGACCTGCATAACATTAAACACCAAAACCGTAAAATACACTCATCTCGCCTCTCCAATACCAAGGACTACACTGAATCACACACTTGATAAAAAATTATACTAAAACACACAAAACGAAAGCATAAAGTACACTACGGAAAGAAATAAATGGATAGTTAAGTACTCATCCCCTATTAGATTGGTGTAATGTCCCCATTACACAATCTCAGTTTATGCACAGACAACGAAAGGAATGGGATGAGAGCCACGACAACTCATCGAATGGGGGCACCAAAGATGGTGCCATCTGGTGTCAAATCAATTGCCTTGGATGAGCTATGTGGCGCGGGGGGTGACAGACCACGACCCCGATCATGAATGCGATGCCCACCGTTCACCGAACTTTTGGCCTTTCGGGTCTCAGCATCATCAAATCGTGCTTCCCTTCGAACCCATGCCGAATAGTTCATACTCCGATTACCTCCACCTGCAAAACAATTTGAAACATGCTCTTTTTCCGAAGGATTGTTGGAGTTAGTATGAGTCAATTTAGTATTAAAATAATCATTAGAAACATTGACTCCAAAACATGACTCCTCTACCATAGGGCTCTTAGCAACATGGGTTAAATTGAAAGTAACCTTGTCATCCCCCACATTTAAGGTCAGCTTGCCATTCTTGACATCTATGATTGCCCCCGCAGTGTGTAGGAAATGTCGACCTAAAATAATAGGGATCTGCCTGTCCTCTTCCATGTCCAACACAACAAAATCAACAGGGATAAAAAAATTACCTACTCTAACAGGCACATCTTCTAGAACACCTAGGGGGTATTTTACAAATCGATCGGCCATTTGCAGAGTTATGTTGGTAACTTTTAAATCACCCATGTTCAATTTAGTACAGACAGACAAGGGCATGACACTAACACTGGCACCTAAATCACAAAAGGCTTTGTCAATAAAAAGGTTGCCAATATTACACGGGATAGAGAAACTCCCGGGGTCCTTCAACTTGGGTGGAGACTTATTTTGTAGTAAGGCACTGCACTCTTCAGTAAATGCAACAGTCTCCACCTCACTAAATGCTCTCTTCCTAGTCAAGATGTCTTTCATGTATTTAGCATATGCAGGTACTTGAGTAATTCAGTGAAAGGGACCGTTACCTGCAGATTCTTTACCACTTCTAAGAACTTACCAAACTGCTTGTCTAGCTTGTTCTTTAGCTGACGATGAGGGAAGGGAAGTTTGATAGGTGGAACTTGTATCTCAACTTTCTTCTCAACCCTTGTGTCAGCTTCCTTCTCTTTGACCACCTTCTCACTTTCTCTTGGCACAGCACCACTTACAGATACTTCAACCCCTTCCTCTATAGTCATAGGTGGCCCATCATACTCATATCCACTCCGCAAAGTGACAGCATTTACAGACTCTCTGGTCATAGGCTGTGAAGGGAGTTGACCCTTGGGTCTCTCTGCGAGAGTAGTAGCAATTTGTGCCAATTGTTTATCCATGACCTTGTTATGAGCAGTGAGGGCATCGATTTTGGCATCCTTTTCGCTCAGAGACTTCTGCAATTCTAACATCATATTCCGCATCTCAACAAGCATGGGATCAGGCTGTGTGGGTTGAGACTGTGGAGGAAAGCCAGGTGGTCCACTAGGCTGCGGGTTGTAGTTACTTCGCGGTTGGTAGGGCTGCTATGGTGGTGGTTGGTAAGGTTGTTGTGGTGGTGGAGGGTGTTGAATCTGGTGGGGGTTCTGAACATTAGTACTCCTATATGATAATAGGGGGTTGTTTTTATACCCCTCATTGTATGAGTTGGAGTACGGATTGTTCTGCTTGTAGGCCTGGAATGCATTGCATTGTTTAATAGAGATCCTACATTCCGGTGCATAATGACCTTGCATCCCACAACTATTACAGACATTGGCCAACTGAGCACTCATTGCAGCGACACTAGCATGTTGGGTGGATTGGGAAGATGCGATCTGTATATTATCTAGCTTGTGATGTAGGGCAGTTAGCTGAGCAGTAAGCTGTTCAATAGAATTCATCTCATGCTTAACACCCCGGTCGGCAAAACCTCTAGGATTCCCATATTGGGCACTATGGATGGCCATCTCCTCAATCACCTCCAAAGCTCTAGGCACCTCCAGTTGCATAAATCTCCCACTGGCAGCTGAATCCAAAAGACACCTAGACTCATTACCCAAACCATTATAGAACTGCTGAACCAGGAACCAGTCATCAAAACCATGATGCGGGCACTCTCTCTGCAAATCCTTGAATCTCTCCCAAACTTCGAACAAACTCTCATCTGCTTGTTGAGAGATACCTAATATCTGACCCCTCAGACGAGCTATCTTCTCAGGTGGGAAATATTTAACATAGAACGCAAGGGCCAAGGAATTCCAATCGGTGATTTTCATAGCTGCGCGGTTGAGACTGTTAATCCATAGCTTGGCCTTCCCACTCAATGAAAATGGAAAGAGTATCTCCATAGTCTGCTCCGGTGTTAAATTCTTCTGCTTAATGGTGGCACAATACTGAATGAAAGACTGAATATGGAGATTAGGATCTTCACCCTTTTCCCCACCGAATTGGTGTCTCTCGATCATGTTTATCAGCTGGGGTTCGATCTTGAAATTCTCGACCGCAATGGAAGGCATGATTGCCTTGGGAAGCATAGACAGACTTGGTTTAGAATAGTCTGTAAGCCTGGGCACAAGTGAGGGTGGCGGTGGTGGTGCTTGGTCACCCATCTCTGAATCTGTATGGAATAGATTGCTAATCAGATAGTCGGATTCAGAGTCAGAATAGTCTCTCAACTGTTCAACGAATCTACGCCGTCTACGAAAGGTCCGTTCAGGTTCAGGATCGAACGAAGTCAGATCGCTGGTATGGGCAGTCCTGGGCATAAACAAGCAAAAACTAGAAAACAGTCGTGAGATCCGATCTCAAGGAGCGGGAGTCCCTTGAGAAGTAAAAAAAAATAATCTAGAAAAACAATTAATAACAGAAAATAAAACCGTTTCCCCTGCAACGGCGCCAAAATTTGACAGGCTAAATCGCACTCCTATCAAAGATAAACCTAACGTTCACCAACTAAAAATATAGCAAGGGAAGCAGGGATCGTATCCACAGGGAAACAAGCGTTCTTTCTACTATTAAATTACTAATCTAGACTACTGGTAACGAGAGTTGGAATGGTTTGTGTATTAAACTAAAACAAGTAATCAAATCGGAAAATAACAATATTAAAGGAATCTAGGGCAGCGGTTCACCATAAATACAGACCGGGATTGGACAACGGACAATAACAATCAACTAACAATCATAACTAGGAAAACATGCATCTCTCGAATCTTATGAATTCCTTAGGATAGAACAATTAGCGGGCTCTCGCTACGTACTAGAAATAATTCCTATCTAATAGCCACAGACCAGAAACATCAGATTTATACCTCTCGGCGCATAATCTAAGGTTAATCAAACTAAAATCAAAATAGTCCGGCCGAACAGAATTGACGAGCAATAATAATAAGCTATAGAAATTAATCAATCAATCGAATATCATGTCCACATATAATCCCAATCATGCATTCATGGATCCCCTAAACCCTAGAAATTAAACTACTCACTCATGATAATAAATAAAAAAGCAATTAATATAATAGAAAACATGATTAAAGCAATAAACTAAATTAGAACAAGAAGCAATACCTAATTGAAGAACAATGAATAATGAAAGCTTGAATTTTTGATTGAAAATAAAACTAAGTATTGGAACAAATTTGAGAGAATAATAAGCTAAGGAAATAAACTAAGGTTCAAAACTAAAATAAAAAGGTGTCACTAAAAATATAAGGGGCTGGTATTTATAGTTTGCCCAAAATAGAGCCCAAAATCGGAAATAAAAACTCGCGAAATACGCTGGAGGTTGGCGTCGCCCGATCGGGCGATGTGCTCGATAGTCTGCCCGATCGGGCTGTTGAAAAATGCCCAGAACAGCGCCCAGAATGACCGCCCGATACGGATCGGGCGAAGCCCGACCGATCGGGCGCGTGTTGAAACTGCACGATCCTCTATCTTCAAAACGTCATATCTCCTTCGTCATTCGTCGGAATTAGGCGATTGACCACTTGTTGGAAAGATATTGAAGTCTAGAATCCAACCCATTTGGAATTACATCATTTGGAGTTGTAGAACTTGAGTTATGCTTAAAATAGTGGACTATAGTCATTTTTGTACTTCCTTCGTTATTCGCTTTGCTTCAAAACTCTTCAAACTTAATGTTTGTGCTCTCGAAAGTACATAATCTCTTGTATTGATTCAAATGAGTAGGAAATGCACAAAAATATGCTAATTCCTACAATGATGAACCTGAAACTACAAACACACTACAAGGAGCACATTAGTACTAAAAATCGCTCCGAAGAGCTAATTTGAGATCAAAAAGTACTAAGGGACGGGGGTAAAAACTCTATATAAAACACACATATCACGCAGCTAGGGAGGGCACGCTACAAAGTGTATGCACCTAAATTATGCTAAATGATTATGTGTAAATAATATGTTTCCTGGCATTAAGGTTTTTCGCATGATTTATGTTTTGTCATATGTATCATAACCTAACAAGATGCTGAAAAGGTAGCCTGTGAGAAAGAGCTTACACCTGAGGTTGAGAAGGGGACTGATATTCAAGTACCACCTATTGTACTCCCCTTCCCAAACGTCAACTCAAGAATAAGCTAGACAAACTGTTTGGTAAATTCTTAGACGTGGTCAAAAACTTGTAGGTAACTGTTCCTTTTTTTAGAGTTAATTTTACAAGTTCCTGCCTATGCTAAATTCATGAAAGATATTTTGACCATGAAACGTGCTTTTTGTGAAGTTGAGATTGTAGCCTTTACTGAGGAGTATAGTGTTTTTGTGCAAAATAATTCTCCACCTAAGCTAAAAGACCCCGGGCGTTTTTCCATCCCATGTAACATTGACACTGTTTTTCTTGATAAAGTTTTATGTGATATAGGTGCTAGTGTGTCTGTTATGCCCTTGTCTGTCTGTACTAAATTGAACATGGGTGAGTTGAAGGTTACTAATATTACGCTACAAATGGCCGACCGTTCTGTAAAATACCCCTTAGGTATTTTAGAGGATGTTCCCGTTAGAGTAGGTAAATTTTACATACCTGTGGATTTTGTTGTGCTAGACATGCAGAAGGACTCTCGAATTCTCATTATCTTAGGTAGACCCTTCCTTCATACGTCGGGAGCGATTATTGATGTAAAAAGTTGGAAATTGACTTTATCTGTGGGGGGATGATAAGGTGACTTTTAATCTGAAAAGTGCCTTAAAAAGTCCCATGCTAGAAGAATAATGTTATCGAATTGATTTAGTTGATCTTATTATGTGAGATAACGTCTCCCAAGTCCTTGAAAGGGATCCTTTGGAGGCAGTGCTTTGTTTTGAATCTTCTGCAGGTGATAGTAGTTCTTGGAGCGCCGAGGTAGATGCTCTAGAATTGGCTCTTGAAGGTAGAAAGCTTGAACCTGAAGAGAGCACCAAGGTGAAGAGGTTAGTTTGGCCCATTTTTTCCTATGAAAGAGGTAAAGAAACCCGAACTTAAACCCCTTCCCTCTAATCTAAAATATTCATACCTGAATGATGAGGAGATTTGCCATGTGATTGTGAGTACTTCACTCAATGATGCCCAATTATCTCAGCTTCTAACTGTGTTGAAAAAGCACAAGAAGGCCATTGGGTATAGTATCGATGATCTAAAGGGTATTAGCCCGGATATTTGCATGCATAGGAAACATTTAGAGGATAATAAAAAATCGTGCATTCAACCCCAACGTCGTCTGAACCCCATTGTTCAAGACGTTGTAAAAGCCGAAGTTATGAAATTTCTTGATGCAGGTATTGTGTATGATGCGTTTGATTCTAAGTGGGTGAGTCCTGTTCAGGTAGTCCCAAAGAAAGGGGGACAACTGCGGTGAGAAATGATAAAATGAGTTGATATCAACTAGGGTAGTTACAGGATGGCGTATGTGTATTGACTATAGACGTCTGAATGTTGCTGCTAAGAAATACTACTTTCCCCTCCCCTTTATTGATCAAATGTTAGGAAGGTTGGCATGTCACAACTCACAAGTATTTTTGCTATCTGGATGTTATTTTGGCTTTTTCCAAATCCCCATACATCCAGATGATCAGGAGAAGACCACATTTACTTGTCCCTATGCTACTTTTTCATATCGTAGGATGCCCTTTGGTCTATGTAATGCACCTGTTACATTTCAACGTTGAATGAAGAACATCTTTTCTGATTTTATAGATTCTATCATGGAAGTGTTTATGGATGATTTTAGTGTCTATGGTATTTCATTTGATTCTTGTTTGGTTAATTTGACTAAAGTTTTGAAAAGATGTGCAGAATTTAATCTGGTTTTAAATTGGAAAAGTGTCATTTCAAAGTTACTGAAGGAGTGGTCTTAGGGCATTTAATTTCTGATAAGGGCATTTAAGTGGATCGAGCTAAGGCCCAAGTGATTGAACAATTACCCCCTCCAGTTAATGTGAAGGGTGCTAGAAGTTTTCTTGGTCATGTGAGGTTTTATCGCCGCTTTTATCAAGGATTTTTCTAAAATTGTTAAACCACTGACCCATCTCCTCCTCAAGGATGCCCCATTTGTGTTTACTAATGTTTGTCTTGAGGCTTTTAACAGGATTAAACGGGAATTGATCTGTGCTCCTATCATTCGTTCTCCCGAGTGGGATCTCCCGTTCGAGATTATGTGTGATGCAAGTGATTATGCGGTCGGGGCAGTTTTGGGTCAACGAAAGGACAAGGTCTTGCATGCTATCTACTATTCTAGTAAGACCTTGGACGAAGCTCAGGTCAATTATGCTACGACTGAGAAGGAGCCTCTAGCTATAGTCTATGCCTTGGACAAGTTCTGTACCTATCTTATTGGGTCCAAGGTGATAGTCTACACATACCATGCGACCCTTAAGTATCTGCTCACTAAGAAGGAAGCCAAGCCTAGGCTTATTTGATGGATACTAATGCTACAAGAATTTGATATGAAGATCCGTGATAAGAAAGTGGCTGAGAATGTGGTTGCAAACCACTTGTCTAGATTGAGGTATGTTGATGGTAAAGATGCTACGCCGATCGATGATTAATTTCCCTATGATCACCTACTTGCAGTTACCAGTCAGTCACCATGGTTCGCCGACTATGCAAAATACATTGTGGGTGATAGTCTACATTCTGGACGATCTGTCATATGAACAAAAGAAGAAGTTCCTGCATGATGTTCGTTACTACTTCTGGGATGATCCGCACTTGTTTTGTGAGACTGCGGAATGAAGGAAATAATTCCCTTGGTCCAAGTTTGCATTTAATAATGCTGAGTCTAACAAATGCGGTTCATTATTAATTAAGCAAGTTAATTATTCAGTGAGATCAAGTAATCTGAAAGCCTAGCTAGAGACCGCTTCAGTTCAAGTGGAATTAATGTTATTAATGCCACAACTTACTCTTGACTGAACCCGTGGGGTCACACAAATAGTACGTGAACGGATCAAGTATTTAGGTGAATATTATATTCAGTAAACACAAATTCTTATTTACAATGGGTGTACAATAAATATTGTACACCGAAGTAAAAGTTAACTCAAAATGTTTAAAAGTTAAGCTTATATATGTAAAATTTATCTATTTAGTGATAACTTTTTTCATTTTAGTAAAACTTATTTCTTAAAAATCATATAAAGTTAATCATTTAACCCTTTAAAATGTTTATCTATCAACTTTTTTTTACTAATTTAAACGTTAATCAAAACTAGGTTAAAGTTTAAAAAAATGGGTAAAAGTTATCTTGGTGTACAATAAATTTATTGTACACCTTGTTCGCGCAAGACGTTTTGTTCAGTAAATACTCTAATTATGGATATTCAGAAATGACGGATATTGGTTTCAGTGGGAGCTAAACAAACTGTCAAAAAGGCAAAGAACGAATATTTTCCGGAAATGAAGATATTGCCATAAACGGAAATATGGTTCATAACGGAAATATAAATATTATTGAAGTCGAAGATAATACCGGAAACGGAAATATGGTTCGTATTGGAAATATTATCGGAAATAGAAATATTGCCGGAATCGGAAATATTACTGGAAACGGAAATATTATCGGAATCCGAAATGTATGAATCGGAAATATTATCGGAATCGGGAATATTATCGGAAACATAAATATTGTTCGAATCAGAAATAAATTATGGAATCGGAAAAACAAATCAGAAGCTCGACGAGCGACAGGCCAACGCATGGGCCACCCCATCGCTCGACGAGCTAGCCTGCAAGTGCATTGCAACACGCTAGGCAACAAGGCAATGCACGCCAAGCCTCAAGGCCAAGCGCACAAAGCTGCACGCCAGGCCCAACTCCCAGAGCTCGCGCGGCTGGAGCTGGCCAGCGATGCTTTGGGCCAGCGCACGAAGCAGGCTTCGAAGCCTTGCTTGTGCACCACGGCTGGTCGGCTTGCTTGCTATGCATGCAAGGCAGCTGGCCAGCACTAGGGTAATAAGGGTTTTGGTTTTATTGAATATTTTCCTAAACTTTCCTAAATTATTCTAGGGTTTTGGCTGCTGGGGTTTTTCCTATTTCCTATAAATACATGGCCTATGGTCATGAATAAATACATCAATTGAAACAAAATTCAATACTCTTTTCCTATCACCTAAAAGTGAGATCGTGATAAAGGGAAAAACTAGGTCGTTGCTAGTCTTACACCTAAATCAATTCAAATACCTAAACTAACCACTAGAATCAAGTAGCTAGAGTGGCAAGCAAAGGGTCGATATCCACAGAGAATTGCGAGTTTCGTAGCTAGAAATGCTAATATAAGCTAGTTCGAAAAGGGGTTGGTTGTTGAAAAAGAAAACTCAAACTAAACGATTAGAATGATAAACAAGGATTAAAAACACTAGGGAATTGGGGTTCACCAAGGGGTACATGCAATAGTGGATTAAGGATTTGGGGATTAACTAGACTTGCAAAGACAAATTGAAAAGGGGAATCGATCTTTAATACTCTCAAACAATGAATCATGCTTCCGCATCAACCCAAGGGCTAAGAATCAATCAAAATAAATCCGATCAAAATCATACAACGCAATGACTCACAATCCCTTGCCAAATCAATGCATCGCATTCCATTGACCAAGCAAAGTTACGTCTAACCAAGCAAGCAACAAGGAACCCCCCAACTTATGCATTTAATTGTAAAAACTAATAAATCCTACCTTAAAACCCCATACATGGAAACCCTAGGCTTTACCCAAACCCCTAGATGAAGACTACTCATTCATGGAATTGACCACAAATTTCAACATGATATATTCGATAGGAGTATGCATTTCCGAATAATCAAGGAAAACATCTCTAACCAAATAGTTTAAGGTAATTTCATCATGGAAATCAAATCTATAAGCAAAACCATCATCAACAATACAATCAAAATCACCAAATCTTAAAAGATTAGCAATGAAGCTAGTAAGTCTAATCATAAAGGATTAGGAAAAGCTAAATAATCAAACAAGTAGGAAGGAAAAATATAAAAGTGCCTATTTTTGGGGATTTTTGATTAATGAGAAAATAAAAGACAAAAGTAAGAAAATTCAGAAATTAATGACAATAAATGAAAATAAGAGTTGAGAATTTTTACAATGAAGCTTCAAATCCAAGATTAGGGAGAATCCCAAGCATACAATGAGCAATGAATGGGGTTTTCTTCCTTTCTCTCTCCAAGATAAATTTCAGACTACTTTTGTAAAAAACTAGGTTTTTTAAAAGTTCCCAAAATGCTTTAAATAGTCCCGAAAAAAAAACGGTTCAGTGCTGGCAGCAGGTTCGGCTGAACAACAAAGAAGTTCGGCCGAACTAAGAGGAAGGTTCGGCCGAACCAGCATCAGGTTCGTCTGAACTTGAGGGGAAAAAGGAACTGCTTACAGAGAGGTTCGGCCGAACACAAGGAGGTTCGGCCGAACCTTCAGAATTGTTCGGCCGAACTCTGGGCTTGTTTGCTTCAGGCATTTCTGCTTCGGTTCAGCCGGACACTTCTGAAGTTCGGCCGAACATCTTGAGTCCTTGATTTCCTTTTTCCACTTCGACCTTTCCTTGGGGTACCGTTGACTTCCATTGACTTTTCCGTCCGTTTTACTTGCTTTCCTACACATTAACAAACCCGTGAAAAGAAAAAACTTGACAAAAGAAAAGAAAAACAAGGCGAAGGGACGATAATTAGGAAAAACCGAGTCAACTAAGCAAGTAAAAGCAAAGGGGACTAAAATAAGCACAAAAGGGGAAGAAAACGAACAAAAACAAGAATAAAAAGAGGCAAAGTACTATCCTAAGAGTGACATAAATGTCACTCATGAGATCCTGAAATCATAAACCTTATATTATATCATAGTTGGTACGATCTAAGGCGGATCCGAACGTAGTGTGGACTATCTACGGAGGGACTACGTTTCACGTTCTAACTTGTTCTTGTTCGGTTCCGGAGCAGCAAGGGAAGGCACGCATCACAAAGTGTGTTCACTAAATTATGCTAAATGATTATGTGCATTTAATTTGGATTCTGGCATTTTTGATTTTTCCGCATGATATTGGATTGTTCATAACCTAACAGTGGTATCACGAGCCTCTAATTAATTGCATAATCATTTAAATTAATATGGATTAATCTTATAAATTTGCAAAGAATTAAAGGGGTGAATTAATTTGGTATAATTAATTGCAAATTCATGCGATTATTAATGAATATGTTCCTAGGATTTTCGGCAGTTTTGTCAATAATGATCGGAATATTATGTTTTTATAGTGAATTCCGCATGTAAACGACGTTTTAAAATTTTGACAAAAATGAAATATTTACCGCCGAATCCAGAATTCTCAATTTCAAAGCCTAACTATGACTTTTCGGAGGTTTTAGTTTTTCGAATGCATAATTATATTTTTAATGATATTAAAAACTAATTTTTGCGAATCTTGAGTTAATTAGTGACCTACTGCATATGATTAACAATTTCAAGATTTATATTCGTTAATTATGCTACCTAATTCGTAATTATAATTAATTTGTTGAATTTCAAATAATTCGGAATTTGTTTTGACTTTCATAATTAATTAGTAATTTATTTGGGATTTTATGACTAAAAGACCACCTAAAATTTGTTTGAATTTTTAAAATTTTATGAAACATAATTTTAATCCCTAAAAGTTTATGAAATCGGAAATTATTTTAATTAATGAATTTTCGATTAATCACCTAAATATTTATGAAATTAATATGATTTATTATTTTGTCATAAATTTTGAAATATATAATATGTAATCTTATATAAATCGTTCACAATCTTGCACGCACGAAGCAAGGATAGCTTAGTGTTACCCTTAAGGGTGTTGCAATTGTGCGGGCATGCGACGACGAGCAAGGGAGCTCGTTGCCCATGCGGTACTGTGGCAGCGAGCAAGCACAAGCACGCGCGGGAGCAAGGTCCTGTGTAGTGGGTCAAAAATATTAAGTTGTTAACCATTAGTAAAGCTGAGCGTTTAAACTCAATGCTTTATGATTTGAAAACTACATTGTATTTTGAATTCACAAGCACCAATCGGTTTGCCATTCGAATTTGATACTCGAAAATAACCATAAAAGTCGCTAAAAGAAACGTACATTTTAAATTGCTCACTTTCTCTCATTTCCGTGATTGGATTCACTACCAATCGACGAAATTTACCGTTACCTTTCTAAAAGGATTTACTGCAGTGCAAGATATTTAATTATAAACAATAATTAAAACATACATTGAAGCATGCAAAGTCTAAACATTTATCATGAGTAATAACTTGAAAATTAAAGCAATCATGCAATTTAAACAAGTCATTGGCATTTTATTCGAAATATTTAGTTCCGGCAGGTGTGAATAAAATGAATCCAAGATCCTCAAATCATTGAAGAATAGCACATTATGTATTTTGACTCAATTCTAAAATATTTTAGGTAAGCAAATCCTTTTCTAATAGTCTAGAAACTACTCTTGGTTGATAAATACGTCTAAGAACTTATTAGGTAAACCTATCCCATTTGCCACGACATAAAAGGACTCCTTACTTATATCGTTGAGTTTTTACCAAAACTAACATGTACTCACAATTATTGTGTACCTTACCCCTTTAGAATCAATAAGTAACACCTCGCTATGGCGGAAAACTATTACTAGATTGATGTAAAAGGTTATCCAAGTAACCGTTATTTTGGCATGGCACCTTTTAACTCAATTTTAAAGTTTGGAACTTAGGTCTCTTACTATGTTGGTTAGATTTTAAGTGAACTAAAATCCTTAATCATGCAACATAATCAAGCCATAATCTCATGCATAATTAAGACATATTTAAAGCAATAAATAACTTAAAGCATGCATAAGATTTAAATGTGATCTAGTATGGCCCAACTTCATCTTGAAGCTTCAACTTCAAACTCCGTCTTTGAAAATGGATTGGAAACTCCGTCTTGAATTTCACCATGGGAGGCGCCATTTTCTTCAAATAGGATATGCTATGATTAAAACTAATCACAACTATTTGATGGTACGCAGACCATATTTAAATAAAAATTTTGGTGCATTAGACCAATTTTACATTCAAATTAATGGTACACATACCATATTTTCTATCCTATTTGGGTCATACTAGTCACTTTCCATAACCTACAAAACAGTACATTTACAATATACCATTCACCATTCATTTATCAAATGGGTTTATGATTCCGGCAATATTTTTATTTCCGTTAATATTGCTTATCTATGATTCCGGCAATATTTTTATTTCCGTTAATATTTTCTGAAACGAACCATATTTTCGTTTCCGGTAATATCTCCGACTTCGATAATATTTATATTTCCATTTCCGACAATATCTTCATTTTCGGAAAATATTCTTCCTTTGCCTTTTGATGCCTTAAGCTCCCACTGGAACCAAGATCCATCATTTCCTAATGTCCATAATTAGAGTATTTATGAATATATTATATTCACTTAAATACTTGATCCATTCACGTACTATTTGTGTGACCCTGTGGGTTTAGTCAAGAGTAAGTTGTGGCATTAATATTATTAATTCCACTTGACTGAAGCGGCCTCTAGCTAGGCATTCAGGTCACTTGATCTCACTGAATAATTAACTTGTTTAGTTAATATTAAACCGCATTTATTAGACTTAGTATTAAATGTAAACTTGGACCAAGGGCATTATTTCCTCCAGTCTCCCACTTGTCCTTTGGGGCAAGTGTGCATTTCCGAATTCCTATATCGCTTGATGTCTTCTCATGAACATAAGGTAAGAGTAGTCATCCTTATTATGTCCAGAGGTATTTCTCGGTGTCAGAGTTCAACTGATCAAATAAACAGATAACCATAGCCTATGATTCATCTATGCACTACCATGCATTTTACAGTTTCTAGCTTTCCGTTTGGCCTTGTACAAATTTTGGCATCTCGATCATCCCGATTTATAGGAGGACAATCCCAATCTTGTGATCTTGAGGTTAGACTTCGTTTGATAGGTGATTACCCGAGTGTTGTCGTTATAGTCTCCTTTTACGGTGTGACGTTTGACAACGTCAAAGTAACCAGTTCTCAAACAAGTAATCTAAAATCACTCAGGTATTGAGGATTAGTGTCTATTAAGATAATAATATTTACTTGTGACATATTTTCATCTCTTACAGTAAAGTTTCATAGGTATGTCTGATACTAATCTTATCAAGTAAGTATCTATGCAAGTGATTGCGACATTGCCATGTCCACATAGTTCAAGAAACAAAACTACTAGTCAACTTGCATTCCAGTCATCTAGTGTTTTTTAAGCGTCCACCTTTATAGAAAACCTCCGATCAGGGACCATTTTCAACTTTTGACATTCAAGTTCACTTGATAGACATTTCTTAATCACATTATTAGTCCTGACAGTCTATCTTGAATATTGTCAAATTGAAAGGACTTGTCATTTAATACTAAACCAAGATTAAATGGAATATGAAAATACATTTCACATATGATAAATGTTCAACTTGAATGTTTTACAACCATGGATCTCTAACTCATCTTTAAAACAATTATTGGAATTCAAAACTATCTTTAATTTTCAGTCCGACAATGTGAGTGTTGTGTCTCACTTGTTACATAGGTTTAGTTATCATTTTTTGCTAATCTTAATATCCTTTTCATCGAATGCCTTTCGAGATAGGATGATAAGATCTTTTGAGTATGTTTATTACATGATCTAGTCTTTCTTGCTTCAACATTGGTTATACACATTTTTTTTAATGAATAACCATCAAGTCAACAATGACGTGATCCACTTAAGTACAGTGAAGAACTCTTTAACATAAACAACTCTGTTTCATTACTTTTTAGGCAATAAATACTTTAATTCAACGGTATAGGTTGCTAGTGATGCTTTGTTTGGATTTTACTTATCCAAGCAGTTCACAGATATATGGAATACTTTCCATCTGTATCTTAGAACATAGAAATTAATGTTTAATTTCCCAGGCAACAACTGATGGTCTTTAATCCATGTTGCCATTCAAAACACGATGCATATATCTCGTCCTTGCCAATGGTTAACTCCAAAGGGATCTTGCTTGATCCTTTGCCAATGTTTATGCATGTAGCATCAATATTTAAATATCTTTCTTTGAATCAAGAACTATTCCTATTTACTTTTTCAAGTACTATAGGATTTTCTTGATCTCAATCTAGCTGATATTTACTTTAGATCAATAGAGATTGGTGTACGCTCGTCATACCTAAAGCCATACGATACATTTTTTTTGCGATTCTAAAAAAGGAATGCAAAGAAAAAAAAGGGAGTTTCGTGAGCATACAATCGTGCAATGTTTCAACATGATTGAAAAAAGACCTTGGTTACCTATTACGGAGTACTCCGTAATCCGTACATTCTCAAGAATCTTAACCCTTTTCTCTAAATAAATGAATTTATATAGTGTTTTTTGTGTGTGGATGTAGACACCTACTTTTGTCCCCATTCCCGAAAGGGAAAGGTTCGATGATGAAAGCATAAATCTCCACTTGACAACGCATCTCCTATGAAATAAACGAATCTCAATTCCCCTTTTCATTTCACCCGAAACCTGCTATTTATGGAAACCTGCTAAAACTAGTAACTGCCGTAAAAGGTAGCTTCTAAAAGTGGCAAATCATAAAAGATAGAAACCTGTCAGAATTAGGTGTTGCATTCCAACATAAATCCTAAATGAGATAGAAAACTGCGAGAATCCTATTCCTAATATGATTCGGAAATAAGAGTTACGTATTAATTGAAATCCAAACGAGCCTAGAGTTCGTAACGGGCCCAGACGCATTCCGTCACAAAATTGATACGCGCTAAAATACTCGAATTAATCTCAAACTCTACGGATTTCAGGAATCCGAATCTGACTAAAGAAAACAGCCCAGACCCTATTTTCAACGCCTGGCTCTTGGCGCCGAAATCTTCGGCGCCCAGGCCTGGGCGCTGAAAATACCTGGGTACGTGTTTTTTCCTAATTCTTTGTGGATTAGAACTCTGCATTTCTATCTTTTCACGAACTCTCCCCTATAAATAGACCCCTAAATTCGACGTGAAAAGGACACACAACAACACACAATTATATTCTGAGTATTGACTCCAACCCTTAGCCTAAGCCTCTCGCTGCGAAACTGTTCACGCGTTCTGTCGCAATCGATCCATAAATCGAATAGAACGTATCCTGTCCCATAATTGAGATTCGTTAAATAAAAAGGAGAAATAGCAAAGTCAAAGTGGTTAGTTTTCTGAGAACCGTGACGCACCTCTCAAGGGTGCGTCGTAATGTGTCCCTTTTCGATGATTTAACTGCTTTCCTCGCCCTTTTTATAAACTGTTAAACTAACCTAATCTGATTGTTATATCACGCCTAACAAATATAATATTTTTGGGAAATTGGATTATCATGCTAGGTCCCTTAATGCTATTTAAATCAGATAATCACGGTCGAATTAGTATTATGTGTTGCATATTGCTAAAATCAACTCAGATTAGTTTAATAGTTAACGCATGTCCCTTCAATTATTTATGCTGAGCTAGTAAGGATATCCTGCCTCTGGAGTTATCGACAAGCGAAGTACTCCTCTCGGTAGTTACAGTCCCCCGAACCCTCAATCTCTACCTTGCGGGTGTATGTTGAGAGATCCCCACACCAGGGATCACAAGGGAACCTACGGCCGTCGTGGTCAAACATAATTGCACTCCCTTTATGTCACGATAGTCGGGTTTTGTCAGTTTTTCTCATTGTCGTTAAAAACTGAATGGCGACTCCTATATTACTAGTCAATTGGGTGTATACTCACAGGAAATCCAATTACACTTGATTGAATAAAAAGAATCGTCACACCCACGAGGGACGAGGTCACGCATTAGCCTCGTGCTTTTTCGACCCCCTCACAGTGGCGACTCCACTGGGGATAGTGAAGGAAATACTCGTGCTTGTAGGTAATCAAAATAGCCGAAGGGTGAAACGATCCTACCCCGCGTTTATTTCCCCATCAAGTTGGGACGACCTGAAAATTAGCATATTAATGTGAACGGGCAGAACCGCATAACGAATCTCGGCTCCCTCGGGAGTTGGGACTAAGGATACCTTTTTTCGCCAATAGGGGGGTGCATACGCCGCGCATGTTTCCCACTCGGTACTTGTGCAGGTAGTACACCTATCCCGAACCCAATCGCTCGCCCATTAGGTCCCTCTCGCCTGCATGCCCCCTTGGTTTGCACTTGCGGGTTGGCCTCTTGGGCGAAATTCGTCTGTTGAAGACACTACCTCGACCGGGGCATGTGTTGGATCTACGATAGAAGCGGTACCAAGCCAGGCGCAAATAAACTACCCATAGAAGCCTATCATAAACTACGTGGCATATTTAATTTTCAAATCCATGTTTGTAATGTAGTTATGTGTAGCGAAATATGTGATTGTGTGTCACAAACTATCCTAGAAAACCAACGACCTTAAAAATTTCCCAAACATTCATAGACTAATTTGCCAAAGAGTTATACCGAAACACGTGTTCCGCAAACCCGAATGATCGCCACAAAATAAGCGACGCTCGGGATGGCCTGTAACGAATCCCACAAACGCTGCACAACGCGTAAAGGACGTTATTAGGCAAGCACGCAAAATCGAAGTCGCATAAACAAAAGTAGACGCAAACAGAAAACGAGAACCAGCCAGGGACGCATTTTCAACGCCCCTGGCTGGGCGCCATTATTTCTAACGCCCTTCGCTGGGCGCTGAAGTTGCTGCCTGGCCTTTTGGTCAGGCACAGCAGCCTCGGTGCCCGCGCAAAAAAACACGTAGCAAAAAAAAACTTTTCGTAAAAAGAATTGCTACGAGGGCGTAAGAAAGGCACTCGATTCTAAGAGCGACTAAAAAATAAAAATAAATAACTCTTTGTGTCGTTGTTAGGCTTCCTACAACGACAGTGCTCGGCTCCAAAACCGAGCATGCTAATTAAATGACTTTGAATGTCACATGGGCGAAGTATTCAAAAAATAAATGTTCGAATAAAGTCTTCAAGAAAAAATAAATGTTCAAATAAAAAAATAAATAAATCCGAGTCTAGACTAGGCTATGCCAAAGTACAATCCAAATCCTAAGTCTTAGTTGTCTTATCCATAGAATCGGTCCTAATACTTGGTGTCGTTCTGCAAGCTAAAAGGTTAAAACATATTGAGTCTCCCTTCCTAACATTTAAATCAATGAGCACCCATATGTAATTGTCATCCCTTGCTAGGAATCCACGGCCTCAATACTCTCTCTCACCAATAAAAAGAATATATCATAGTATTTGCAAAATGGAAACAGTCACATTCTGAAAATCATAGTCGCACAACCCCCAAAGTGAACCTAAGGTGTCAATACCATTGGCAAAGAAAGAATTAATGGCCCCAAGGCTTATAATCACATTGGGTCACGACTATCATAGTCCTCTCGAGTCACTCGCTCCTTGAAATACTACTAAGTACGGACTAAAAGATTTTCCATGAATGCAACATGACAACCATGAAAATACCCAAATCGGCATGCCATAAGGCTACCATTGGGGTAAAAGAAATACACACTAAGAGAGAAGCCGCACTAATGATTCTAGCCTTGCAAATTCGATCTCCCCAATTAACTACCTTGCCAACATTAAGAAAAATGGCGCATGACAAATGAACACCCAAGGGTTAAAATCTAAAGTGTCAACCAACGAAAGTTATGGTCCAATTAGCCTAAGTCTGAGAGTCGCTTGGTCAAGTATTATAGGCTTACGCCACGCCATTATTTTGAGTCTAGGCCACCTCCTTGTATTCATACACGGGTTATAATCAGAAAGATTAATGAAAGTTTGAGTCTAAATCACAACTTCCAATTAAATCCCAGAAACTGGAATCTGAAAAGAAGCAAAAATTATCTTCGATGTAATTCTTTCGTTAAATTTCAATAAGGTAAAAATAACATTTTGAATCTACGCTATTTGCACATTTTAAGAAACGACTAAATACGCTTGCAAAGTAAGACAATTTAAAGGTCCACCCTAGGCCTACTAAAATTAAAGGTCCACTATAGGCCTACCAAAATTAAAGGTCCACTATAGGCCTACCAAACGAGGATCATTCAGTCTCGCCTCGTGACTCAAAGACCACAACCATCTACCCTTTAGCCTAAATAAAAAGGGGGGAAAACCCGAGCGAAAAAGAAAAATAATAGAAAGAGAAAAGGGAGAGCGAAAAGAGCAAACCATGAAATATTAAAGAGAAAGAGAAAAGGGAAAAGAGCGAGCCATGAAATACTTAGCCCGTACCTCCCAAAGTGCGGAATTTACCCAAGTAAACGAAGGAAAAGAATTGAGTCAACCAATCCAAATCATAAAATTCTACGATGTCTACCCTTTCCAATCCTTATGCTCTTAGACACCTTCGCTCTGGGGTCCCTGTGCAGCTCATTTAACCCATCCATGTTCTCATTGCCATAAACCAAGAAACCATTACCTCGACTCTTGTTCGTGAACTTGTTGTCAACCGCAAACCACGCACGGCCATTGACACGTGCGCCATACCCATTATTTCCAAAGCCCAAACCTGTTCTTACACCACCATTAGCATAATGACCATGTAACTTGTGTAGATACATCCTGTTGATATACCCTTGAGCCGTCCCCATGCTACTCATTGGCCTTGGTTGATGTAAACTCGTGACACTAGCTTGAGGCTACAAATTGTGAGTCCTTGTAGACGTGATCCTCATGCTTGACCAATACCTATATAAATTGTCCTATCTCATTCAACCCATCTTTCAAACCGTCTTGAGTCACGAATATATAAAAAAAAAGACAAATGAAAAGTACAAAAAATAATAAATAATAAAAAAGAAACTTTGCAAGGCGCCTCTAAAGTTAGTCTAATAAGGAAAAGAATCATTTAGCGCACCAAAAAAAAAAAAGATCCGCCCAGAAGTCATTTTCAGCGCCCAGAGCTGGGCGCCGAAATCTTTAGCGCCCCAGCCGGGGCGCTGAATCTCTCTGCTTGCTAAAATTTGTCCAGAAGTGCTCATCATTTTATCCGCATATACACGGAACAATAACGAACACTTGGGGGGTACAACACGTATTCAGATATACGTACCACCAAAAAAATACATGTACTCAAAAAAAAAATATAAAACAAATTTTTGGCTTACGGCAAAGCGGCGGATTAAAATAATAATAAACTTCACTTATTTCACCCTATTTCCAAACATTACGATTCCACTCGAACGTACTTGTTTAAAATCAGCATTATAAGAAACCATTTTCTTGGCTAAGAACTACGCAAGACCTGATTCCAAATTAAATCTATTTAAAGCGGATACGTAGGCAATCCATGATTCGGTCCAACCAATTTGCAAAAATATTAAAGCCTATAGAAAAACAAGAATAAGAAATAGAGTCCCTTATTGAAATTTAATTACTTGCAACCCAAGTCGAAAGAAAAATTGAAAGCACGAAGAAGAATCCAAGTCATCAAGATGCCAAAATGAGCACACATCGAAAAATAATAAAGGGCACGTACCCTTGCCAGAAGGAGCACTCACACTCCTAAGCACTTAGCCAAGACTCAAAAGATCGCTCTGTCTCAATTGAATGGGGGCTAGCGCAAGCGCCCATGACCTCTAAAGTACTCGACATGACCCTCCCTAAAGCGAACTAACTCACTTAAAGACTTTCTTTCACCACTAGACATAGTCGTTCGCTTAAAGACCTTCTTTCACCACTAGACACAGTCATAATCGCCAACAAGTAGTAAAGGCAGTAAGCTTGCAATGAAAAAGATTGTTCTACGGCGTCGCCCCATCGTTCCTTCGACCTCAGGGCACCCGTTCATGGTAATTCAAATGCTTGCGAATCCCCTTTGGAAAAAAAATCAGACATTGTCAATAGGACTTGGCACCTAACCAAGGCTCACCCTACTCAGACATATGACACGGGCATCTAAAATCGAAATCTAAAAGCATCATTAATGGGAAGACATAATAGCAATTGGGGGCTAAAAATTGAAATGAAAGAGCTAGGGAAAGAACTAAGTATACCTTGACCTTTTGCACAGACATACACCAAATAAATCTAAGTCAATTTGAAAACGGTTTATATTCCCGCAATTCTGGAAAAGATGGCCCTAAAAGCTTAAAAGCATATGCCAAACGGGCACAAGTAATGTCTTGACGCCTGCACCTTGGCTTCCAGCAAATCCTTAGACAGCATTCCAAAAATCGAAACAGTATTTTGATTCACTCATGTAATCCTGTACGAACCCTTCTATGAGACAACTTACTTAGGACACCTCAGACTGTACACAGTAGGACTCGGATTTTAAATAATTTTCAAATGATTTTTAAAGACTTCTTCGAACATAATAAAGTGTCGTTGGTCTAAGCTAAGTATGTGTTTATCTCGATGTTACAAAGTGAGTCAAAAAGATTTCTAAATATGATTATGGGTAAAGAAAGGCACCTAACTTTTGGTCAAGGCACACTTCCACATGTTACTACCTTGACCATGGCGATGTCGCATAATACGACATTTACAAGAGAAGTAGCAGGTCACTACTCGAACGTACCTCGCACTAAACGAGTCTGGTTCAAACTATTCATGATCCCTGTCACCATGAATGCATAAAGACGTATGCAAAGCATTATAGCACCAAGCCAATCCCGTAGCTACAATTGGGGGCTTGAGAAAAACACTCTAAAAATGCTCGAAATGACGATTTTATCGCAAATTCTCGACGCTAATGCTATACATACATCATAGGGGCACAATCCTAAGCTTTAAATTGTGAAAAACAAACCTTAGAATGGCTACAACCCCTCCCAAATTCTAAGCACTACTTAGAATATATAAAGTCACCCCACTAACAAGGGTAACTGAAAATCGTGAGTCACCAAAACTCCGATCAAACCACTGCACATAACGCTCGCCCTATAAAGCGCCCGTTACACAGTCTACATCGTTCCAAAGCAAAAGCGAAAGAAAAAAAATACTGTCAAAGTTCTGCCCAGAAATCATTTTCAACGCCCAGAGCTGGGCGCCGATATCTTTAGCGCCCCAGCCTGGCCGCTGAATCTTTCTGCTAGCCAAATTTACCCAGATATAAAAATAAGAAAGAAACACCTATGAATCCTCGCATCGAACGAAGTAATAAGCCATGCAAACCCATGTAGAAGGTGCTTCACTCGTTCGAACACCTGAATGAGGCATGATGAAGTACTCCAATGCAAAAATAATAATGATATCCCAAAGCTTGGAGGAATGTTCTAAGACACGCCGTTAGGCCACACAAGCCTACGTCCCACCATAAGTTCAACCATCCCATAGTACAAGTCTAAAAAGGGTGGAAGGCATATCGCACTAATGCGGGCACGACCAAGAGCATGTGTAAAAGAGGCAAAGACTGCTTATCGCCCAAATTCAAAATGCAAGCCCCACGACTCCTACATTAAGGATTAAAGGTAGCGAAATATTGCCACGGAAGGGATAGCTCGCAGCTACACGAGCGGAACCCCAAGGCATCTTTCTCGAAAAGAACCTACAAAAATCGTACACCAAAAGGAAGCATCCCAACATGCATACTTGGGGGCTCCAAGCTACGAAACAACCATAGCAAAATAAAAAAATCTCGAAGCAAATGTTTGAGCAATCGAAAGGGTACGATGTTTGAGCCCACTTCATGAATGGGCCTGAACCCTATCAAGCTTCTAAGCAAGCTATTCAAAATCAGTCATTGCTCAAAAAAAAATGATTCAAGCAAACTGATTAATGGACCGCACACAACGGCCATTCTATGAACGCTCGTTCGCACATACATATCATCATTCTAAGTATCGAACATTCACGAACGCGTTCAAAAGGAAAAATATACAACAACAAGAGCGGTCAAAGTCTTACGCCTCAAGGTATGTTCTTCGGGCCATACAGACTCGCCCAACTATCGCAATAACTGTACGCCTTAAGAGCAACAGTTCCTTAAAATAACCGCCCCAAAGCGACAAGCACCGTAGTCCACCAATCGGCTACAGCTTCTCAAGAAAATCATCACGTTCTAAAAATAAAAATAAAAACAAAAGAGAAGAGAATACATAGAACTTCCAAGAGGCCAACTGTGTCACCAAGAAACCTCGCCAGAAATCATTTTCAGCGCCCAGCGCTGGGCGCCGAAATATTTAACGCCCAGGCATGGGCGCCAAAAATGACCCCAGGCTCAAAAAAGGCCCTAACTTCTATTGGGCCCTGCCGCTTCCATTTGACTCGAAAATTGCCAAATTCCTTACTGAAAGTTGCACCTCACGACTTTGTCAAGAGTAGCACACCACTACGAAGATCGCTCGCACTTACGACCACGATCCCAAACACAATCAAGGACATTACAAAATGCGTATCCCCAAAGAACCTCTTTGACAAGAACTGACCGTCAAGCACGAGTGCTTGGGGGCTCGAAAGAAAATATAGAGTATACAAAGTTAAAAACAATATTCCTAGACTACGCTGTACGAAGTCCTGTGTTTGGGTAATCTCAAAATATAAAACTGGATTACGACCTCAAGACAAAGGTCACTGTTGATACTTATATAGTCCCCTAATCAAGGACCTAGATAATGGCAAAATTGAGCCATAAAGACTAGCTCAAAACCATGAAAGATGATGACCACAAGACAATGGTCCGTCTAAGCACGTTGTCAGCCCACATTCAGGTTGTAACTAAATTCGAGCATCCCTCGAAAGAATTCGCTCCTGCGAGAATGAATAAGAAAAGAAATTCTCAAAAGAAATTCACGATGAACAAAAGAAATAGGAACTTGCCCATCTTCAGCGGGCAAGATCGCCTCACGAACCACGCGAGTTCCAAGTTGAAAAAACGAATTCAGGGACATCCACCCTCAGCGGACAGGGCTCGCCCACCTTCAGCGGGCGGGGCCTGCATCACTAGCCGCGCAGGTCCTCAGTTTTCGAAAAAAAAAAATATATATATAAAATCTTCAAAACAAAAACAGGCTCGCCATCTTCAGCCGGCGGGGTCTACGGCGCAAACCACGTAGGTCCTTATTTTCGGAAAAAAAAAAAAAACACAAAACAAATTTCAAAATAGATTCGTCCACTTCTATCGGACGGGGTGTCCACCCTTAGCGGACAGGTTCGCCATCTTTAGCCGGCGGGGTCTACGTCACAAACCGAGTAGGTCCTTATTTTCAAAAAGCACAAACAAATTTCAAAATAGATTCGTCCACTTCTATCGGACGGGGCGTCCACCCTTAGCGGACAAGGTTCGCCATCTTTAGCCGGCGGGGTCTACGTCACAAACCGCGTAGGTCCTTATTTTCAAATTTAAAAAACAGATTCGTCCACTTCTATCGGACGGGGTGTCCACCCTTAGCGGACAGGCTCGCCATCTTTAGCCGGCGGGGTCTGCGCCATTAAACCGCGCAGGTCCTTAGTCGCTGCAGCGATAACTTTTGCTGGATTTTCCTTCGTTTTACGTCCTATAAAAACAAGGGTGCTGGATTTTCCTTCGTTTTACGTCCTATAAAAACAAGGGTGCTGGATTTTCCTTCGTTTTACGTCCCATAAAAACAAGGGGGTTTTCTCGTTTAGCTAGCCCTGAAAATGAGAATCTTTAAAAACATTTTTTACCTCGTGATTGGGCTTGGACAGGCCCAATTACACTTTATAGCTTTGATTTCGAAAACATCTGTAGCTACTCCCAATGACAAAGTGAGGGAGTTTCTACGCACCTTTAGATCCTTCCAATGACAAAGTGAGGAAGTTTCTATACTATCAGTTGACAAATCTCAATGACACGTGAGGGATATGTCGACACTTCAAGTGATGACCCTTAAGTCAAATGTTATCACTCGGGGGCTCGTGAGACCCTCGCAAAACAGGTCACGTATACCGTGGCTTGTGTGACGCACTCCGTCTAATACTTTGACCATCGTCTTACTCCAAGACTCAGTCAAAGTGGGGGCTAACTGTAGACACCTACTTTTGTCCCCATTCCCGAAAGGGAAAGGTTCGATGATGAAAGCATAAATCTCCACTTGACAACGCATCTCATATGAAATAAACGAATCTCAATTCCCCTTTTCATTTCACCCGAAACCTGCTATTTATGGAAACCTGCTAAAACTAGTAACTGCCGTAAAAGGTAGCTTCTAAAAGTGGCAAATCATAAAAGATAGAAACCTGTCAGAATTAGGTGTTGCATTCCAACATAAATCCTAAATGAGATAGAAAACTGCGAGAATCCTATTCCTAATATGATTCGGAAATAAGAGTTACGTATTAATTGAAATCCTAACGAGCCTAGAGTTCGTAACGGGCCCAGACGCATTCCGTCACAAAATTGATACGCGCTAAAAGACTCGAATTAATCTCAAACTCTACGGATTTCAGGAATCCGAATCTGACTAAAGAAAACAGCCCAGACCCTATTTTCAACGCCTGGCTCTGGGCGCCGAAATCTTCGGCGCCCAGGCCTGGGCGCTGAAAATACCTGGGTACGTGTTTTTTCCTAATTCTTTGTGGATTAGAACTCTGCAATTCTATCTTTCCACGAACTCTCCCCTATAAATAGAGCCCTAAATTCGACGTGAAAAGGACACACAACAACACACAATTATATTCTGAGTATTGACTCCAACCCTTAGCCTAAGCCTCTCGGTGCGAAACTGTTCACGCGTTCTGTCGCAATCGATCCATAAATCGAACAAAACGTATCCTGTCCCATAATTGAGATTCGTTAAATAAAAAGGAGAAATAGCAAAGTCAAAGTGGTTAGTTTTCTGAGAACCGTGACGCACCTCTCAAGGGTGCGTCGTAATGTGTCCCTTTTCGATGATTTAACTGCTTTCCTCGCCCTTTTTATGAACTGTTAAACTAACCTAATCTGATGGTTCTATCACGCCTAACAAATATAATATTTTTGGGAAATCAGATTATCATGCTAGGTCCCTTAATGCTATTTAAATCAGATAATCACGATCGAATTAGTATTATGTGTTGCATATTGCTAAAATCAACTCAGATTAGTTTAATAGTTAACGCATGTCCCTTCAATTATTTATGCTGAGCTAGTAAGGATATCCTGCCTCTGGAGTTATCGACGAGCGAAGTACTCCTCTCGGTAGTTACAGTCCCCCGAACCCTCAATCTCTACCTTGCGGGTGTATGTTGAGAGATCCCCACACCAGGGATCACAAGGGAACCTACGGCCGTCGTGGTCAAACATAATTGCACTCCCTTTATGTCACGATAACCGGGTTTTGTCAGTTTTTCTCATTGTCGTTAAAAATTGAATGGCGACTCCTATATTACTAGTCAATTGGGTGTATACTCACAGAAAATTCAATTACACTTGATTGAATATAAAGAATCGTCACACCCACGAGGGACGAGGTCACGCATTAGCCTCGTGCTTTTTCGACCCCCTCACAGTGGAAAATACGGAGTAACTGACATTGACATACTTCGTATTAGTTTGCTCCGTCCAAGCCTTCAATCAGTGCTTTCAATGATGCAATCAACTTGACTTGTTCTTTTTACAGTAACAATTTTTAATTTTGAGTTGAATAGTGCGCTGAGTATGGAGTACTATCATAGGCTAGGGGTGAATTTTGGTACAAAGACGTAGTGGATGTCCAATTGTAGACATGGACGAAATATCGGTTGTTCATTTCAGATTTGATTAAGATTAATTAAGTTCAATGTTCGGTTTGGATCAGATTCTGGACTATTGATGATTATATTTTACAAAAAAATTACTATTTATATTAGTCGTATTGATTCTCATATTAATTGGTTCTTGCCGAGTAAACTTTACTTTTGATCTAATTATACTATGTATTATTTAATTTCGCATACAATTTGTGTCTGGGTCAGTCTTTTCAACTTAGAAGCAGCCTATGAGGTTGTCAATGTGTGAACAAGTTTCATTGGTACGTCTATCACTTAGTGAATTTAATTAGTTATCACTTGTGAGACATTAGTGTTTTACCCATAATAATTAGTTCATTTTTTTTGGTGACAATTATAGTTAGTTCATATTTCTTGTAAATCAATGTACTTATTAATAACTAGTTAGCACCCGTGCAATGCACTGTGTAATTAAAAAAAATGACAATTAGTTTATTCAAATGTCATATTAATATGAGTGGTAATGGTTAACTTCGAAGCGAACATTAATTAATAACTTTTATTTTCAATGCTAACGACTAAAACAGTGAGTTGTATTTAGATGCAATAAATTAAAGGAAGTCACCTTGTAATTTATTCTATACCAAATATTTTACAATCATTATTGTTTCTTATTTCTTAAAGAACATTAATTGAACTATAAAAAAGGAAAATTTGTCAAATACAACCCAAAAAACATTACATTTTACGGGTTACAACCTCAAACTTTCAGTTTTCTCAATTACAACCTTCAACTTTATATGTCACTTTAAATTACAACCCGACTCATTTTCCGACGAAAACTATTGGAAAACGATGTCATTATTACATTTTCCCAACAATTTTAATTAATTTTCAAAATTTAAATTAACAATAAAAGAATTAAAAAAGAAGAAGTTGACATTTCAAAAATCAAAAAATGAAATAAACTGACATCGAATTACTCAGCTCCCATCCTTTTTGTAGATATTATCCCAACTATTACTCTCACTAATTAGATCTTTTCCCAACATCTCCCTCGATTCCCAACTTTCATTACTCCTTCTGAACTACCAAATTCCATCATCAATTACTCCCATAGATGAATTGTTCTTCCATCCTCAACTTCTCCCTCAATCTCTTTCACTATGCTATTTCGATCGGTCAAGGTTGGAAGCTTCAGTGAAGGTCCATGGTTGGAAGATTTAGCGATGACTGGTCATCCTTATCCCAGTTTCCATTTTTTGTTAATTTAATTTTTGGGAAATTAATTAAAATTGTTGGAAAATGTAATAATGACATCATTTTTTGATAGTTTTCGCCGGAAAATGAATCGGGGTTGTAATTAAAGTGACATACTTCCTCCGTTCCGAAAATATCGCACCATTTGTTTTTAACACTATTCACACTACGACTTTGACCATTTTTTGTGATTCGTACGTAATGAAATTTTAGTCACGTGGGGTCATGTTAGATTCTTATCGATATATATTTTCTAAATATTAATTTTTTATAATTTTTAGTTGCACACGATTTGAGATATTAAGAGTCAAGTAATGGTTAGATGAGTAAAAGTCAACCATGGTGCAATATTTCCGGAACGGAGGAAGTATAAAGTTTAAGGTTGTAATTGAGAAAACTGAAAGTTTAAGGTTGTAACCCGTAAAGGGTAAAGTTTTTTGGGTTGTATTTGGCAAATTTAAAACAAAAACATGCAAGGTTTTAGAGGGGAAAAAATGCGCTTTAGTATATTATATAGATAGATAGTTTCATCCAAACAATGTTATACACGAAGTGTATTTTCTGACTTTTTGATCTTTTTCTGTTTCGACGCAAAGATTAGTAAAGTGACATCTTTTTGTAAAAGACAACACCTACATACTTCATACGACATTTCTTTGGTATAAAAGTAAATTGGAGAAAACGAGTAAGACGTATTCATCCTTACTTCCCTTGGGATAAAAGCCGTTTTACCTTCTACTCATACTCGTCTTCAAGAGTTGTAATTATTTTAATTAAAAAAAAAAGAGAGAGTTGTAAGCAATTGACTATTCTAGCTGCATGTTCATAATTAAACAGAAACATGGAATATGCCAAGGATCTCTCTAAGTCTCTATCAGCGGAAAAGTCAAGTTCGACGGAGCAGCCAGTCTTCAAAGCAGAGGAGAATTGACACAAGCTTAAATATAGGGGAATAAGGGGATTAGAGAAGAGAATCAATGACGACAAAGATAACATTTACAAGTATGCAATTACATTGATGTATGACTTTTAGTTGTGTATACTATATACATTACAATTACTGTATTACTACACTATGTTCTTGTATCCCGCTTTCAAATACCTGTTTTTCTATACAATTCTGCACAGGTGAACCATGTTAGTCTTCAAGGGATCGCTTTCGAGCTCTCAAGTTAAGTTGCAAGCTCTCGGGTTGAGGTGGTGTCCTGCCTCTGCGGAATAGAACAACCAGAGCTCTTGACTTTCGGCAGAGATCAAAAACCTGTACAATTAATTAATATCTAATTCTGGCTTTAAATTGGACAATGACTATTAGCAGACATGGTTAAATTTCTTACAGAAGATGCTTCTATCTCTGCAACACCTTCACAACCTTGACCCCCGCCTTGCATCAGGTCACAGTATCTTACTGCTTCATTTTGGTCTTCAAATATCTGTTTTGACAAAAAACTTACGTTAAGTGGTATTATTTCCATTTTTACCTCAACTTGGGGTGTCATAACCACATTAGTTCTACTTTTATGCATAATCCAACTGTCCCAAGGCTTGGGGCCGAAAATTTCAGAAAGTTGAGTGCATACTTAACGAATTGAGTTCAAATAATTCTATGTACTTGACACTTTGACAGTTTAACTAGAACTAAACGCCCAGAAACAGCGGGAATTTATTTCACATTTCGGGGTGAATGTTTCTATCCACATCTTAAAATCATATAAAGGATTCAGAAGCGGCGATCCACCTCGCCAACCCCAAATAAGAGGAAACACATACTGTAACAAACAATACAAAGAATAAAGTAGGGGGAAAAAGGGCTTACAAGTATTCCCTCCCTCACGTCCTCCACAACCATTTGAAATTTATTGCCATTTCTTGATTGCTTGGTCTGATTGCCAAAGTCTGAACCAAATTTGCGCCCCTTTGAAAATAATAAACCAAGCTCCCTTTCAACTTCACTATAGCAAGAAATCCAGAGTTCCAGATGTTAACATGGAAACAGCTAACCAGTTTCACAGATTGAGATGGCAGATAATTTGTAACTTTTTAAGAAGAGGCACTATCAAACCTGCGGCTCCTTCGAGTTTTCATTGTGCACAGTTGGTTTTCCTTCTGGGTTAGGACATACACAGGTTTTGACGTATCCCTCCAAGGATTGTCATCCAGAACTAAGAAAAGGCAAAATAACGCATTTTTTTAACAAACAGAAATACACATGGTAGTATGGTACAATAATTAAGTGACATAGGCATATTAAGTAACAGCCACTCGCATTACGAAAAGCAACAAAAAGATATATGCATCCACATTCCAGAACATCTTGTGATTTGACATGCACATTTCGTAGTCAGCAGTTGACCAATGTGATTTTTTTCCTTCCCCCCTTTCAGTGTTTTCACTTACTTAAATTTACAACACTTCATATACAACTTAATCAACAACTTGCCTTTAATTTAGAAAATGTTAAACAGGATCCAGCACTCATCGGACGAAACACAGTAGAGTTAAGGGACTTGCTTTATGTCACTGGTAAATCTCAGAAGTGAAAAACGAGGTAAAAAAAATGACATTAAGCAACCTTCGCACATGAACTAACACACTTGTTAATGGACAAATAAGGAAAATAATTGCTATCTTAGTTAGAGCTTTCCTAAAGTAAAAGATTCTCATACAGATACAGCCATGCTTTCATTAAAATCCTCCAGTCCTCCTCCATATGAGTGACAGTGTACACCCTGCTTCGTAAATGTGTCCACCATGATGATGTAATGTTATACTTGCATTAGTCTTTAGACAAGTTGAAACAGTTCAAATGCATTGCAATGCTAGGAAGCTTTACATGAAGGGGATTGACAGGTCAATCTCTTCACGTTATTCCATAACTAGCCCTTTTGTAGCAAAAATCTTCCTCCATACTTGCGTAAAAAGGGTAAGATTTATCCCAGTAGGGAGTTTACTCATATTAGTCAGGAGTTTTCAGCAGCCCCTCTCTACCCTGCTGTGAACTTTTGAAATATTGTTAATTTGTATCGATTTCAAGTGTCTACTACTCTAGGTAATTCTAGAACTAAGAGTCTTAGTTTTATACTTCGAAGTACTTCGTATTAAAGAACACGCCCCAAGCACCCTTTGGAGGAACTAACCTCCACATAGCATTGAACTTCAATTGATCAACGAGTACTTAACTACTGACCAATATTCCTCCCGTTCTGTTATTTGATTTATGATTCACTCCTTCATGGAAAATTGGCAATAGGAGAAACTATTTTTATCAACCGGATAACAACAATGCCTTTCACGATCATTAGAAAATATGTTGTAAAACAATTTATAAACAGTCTTGGCTTCTAGCAACCTTTGCAGTTTGCACCTGGAATCCCTGATATATATAACTCCACCTCAAGTTTGATGTTCCTTTATGACACTTTTTTCTTCTAAATACATATAGCACAAAGCACCTTACCATTGCAACATTACCCTAAACTGAAGAAACTTTACACACCGCAAAATTGTCAAACTTCTACATCAAACTCATGATAACAAGCAACAATTCAACCGCTTCAACAGTTTGCAAAATGCAAAGTACCATACCAAGACCCAAACTCCTCCACCATTTTCACATCTTAATTTCTGAAGATCGTCAAATAACCCAAATTTGTAGCTTTTCACAATATCTTAAACAATTGCAAGAAAATCAAATCATCAAATTCCGAATATGTCAGCAACAACAACAACTCACATGTACGATCAAATACTAACAGTCTAACACTATCATCCAAAATTACAACTCTAATATAACCATATCGTATCAACATCATAAGTTAATAAACTTAATAAGAATTAAATTCTGGAGAAAGAGAAAAGGGTACCATCGTAACTACTGGAATCGAGAGACTGGTGGAGATGGCGGCGGATACCATAAGCACGAGACGAAACCTGCTTCACAAACTCATCGGAAGTTCCAGGAATAGTCCCATCCAATTGCAAAGCTTCTTCTACCTCTGCATCATCATCATCATCACTCCCTCCCTCACCACCACCGTTAAATACGGCTCCACCGTCGGAGCTGCCGGTCGATTTAGCGCGCAACACCCAAACATTCCGCCTCCGCCTCTGCAAAAGCGAAGAATTGGAAGACAAAGGAGGTGAGAGGACGGGGCGATTGTAGCACCGAGAAGGAAAGGAATTGAGAAGAGGAGTGTTGAGATGGTGGCGTACGGGAGGTAGCATGATTGAGGGAGATACAGAGGACAGAGAATCCATTGATTTTTTTTTTTTTTTTTTTTTTTTTTTTTTTTTTACTTCAGGAGGTTTCCCAGTTCTTTGGATGTCTTGCTAGAATGATGCTCCCACACAGTTTCCCATTTAGAATTTTGACAATGTTTACGATGTAATAAATTACTCCCTTCGTCTCGGAAATTTCGACCCGGTTGATAGTGGGGTATTATTTTAATGTAGTTAGTGGGAGGTGGGTTAAGAGGTGGGGTTGAGGGAGAGTAAGGGTTGAATTTTTAATTATTTTTTGTATGGAGTACGGGGTAGGTGGGTTAATAGGGGTGGAGTGAGAAATAATATAATATTGTTAGAATATTTCCATTTTTAGAAACAGGTCAAGTATTAAGGGACGGTCCGATAAGAAAAACAAGTCAAGTATTCCGGGACGGAAGGAGTAAGTTCAATATATAAGAAAAAGGCAAATTTGTTAAAAATACCTTTTATAACCCAAATTTTGCTAGAAAGGACCTTCTATAATTTTTGTTGTGAAATCACACCTTAATATATTTCTTTTTTGCGAAAAAAGACAATATATAATTTTTTTGTGAAATCACACCTTAATTTAACTTTTTTTTGCGAAAGACAACCAAAAATAAGTTTCCGACATTGACAGAGCTTTTTGGGCCATTGACTTGTACGTGAGAAGCACGTATGACTTTATTTTGCTAATCAGACCCAATTTTCCTCCAAAATTCTATGCTTTAAAACCTAAAGTTGAAAAAAAATTGAAATAAAATCAAGTTTGAAAATTAAAGACTCGGAAAAATCAGTGTCTTTAGCCAACTTAAGCAACACGTGCATGTCACGTGCATGTCAATGGCCGGAAAAGCTCAGTCAATGCCGGAAACTTCTCTAAGGTCTTTTCTCGCAAAAAAAATTACCTTAAGGTGTGATTTCACAAAAAAAATTATATAAGGTCCTTTCTCGCAAAATTTGAGTTATAAAAGGTCCTTTTTGGCAAATTTGCCATATAGTTATGTGAGGTCCTGTTTGATTTATCTCAATAAGTAATTTAACAATATGGAAATTTTATATTTTTTAATAACACGTAACTAGAGATATTAACGATGTAAAATGTGCATTGGCATGCGTGCCAAAGGGAAATGAGAAAAATATTTAGAATTTGGCCTTTTATTTTACTAAATTCACAAGATTTACGAGGAAGAGGGTGGAATATAGTACGGAGTACATAAAAAGTTACCTCAAAACGTTTAAAATTTATCCTATTATATAAAACATAGGAAATTTTGGTATTTACTACCTTAAAATTCACAACTTTTGTATTTACCACCTTATGAAAATTTTATTTTAAATTACTATCTTAAAGTTTCAATTTTTTTGTATTTACTACCACTTTACAGTTTTCTCATTTAAAAATTGACATATCTCTTTTGTTTCTTAATCATGTTAAATGATTCAAAATCCATTCTTCTCATTTATGTGTAAGGATTTTATAGGGATCCTACCTTTAATATTTTGTAAAAAGTAAAACTAATTAAATATTATTTTGTGAAATTTTAAAATGTTAATGAATTATCAAACGTATTGTTTTGAAATGTCATTCTCAATGAAATCCTTATAAAAAAAAGGAAAATAATGAACTTTGAATCACTTTAAACGATTAAGAAACGAAAGAGATATCTTAATTTTAAAATAAGAAAACTGTAAAGTGGTAGTAAATAAAAAAAAAAAATTGAATGTTTATTGTAGTAATTTAAAATAAAAATTTCATAAGGTAGTAAATACAAAGGTGGTGTATTTTTAAGGTAGTAAATACTAAAATTTCCTAAAGCATATTAAATGCATTTTACACTTATATAAACCGGGTCCAAGCTAAGTTAGCATGGACTAGGACAATGGAGTAATTTAGTTGGGCAACATGTGTAACTGTCACATGACAGTTGTTTTGTGATTTTAAATAGTAACTAACTATATGCATATTACAATAACTATGCGTTTTAAAGAGTTATTGTATGTTTTGTAGAGTTTCTATGCGATTTGTGTCTATCCCACTTTATGTACGTTTTTTTTAAAAAAAAAAATCTAAAATTTGAGATCTGCATTATGTTCATTTCTCACTATGTTTTTTAGATTTTTGCCCAAATTTCTAGGGTTTGTTCAATTTTGTTCGATTTTCTTCGTAATTATCTTATAATTCTCATAATTGGATCTATTTGATGAGGGAAAAATGGAGTAAGTAGTAGATCAAGAAGGAGGTTCGTCGTTACCGAAACTGAATCGAAGAATTTGCGCTCGTCTACAAATCATCGCGAGAATTTGAGAGATCACATATCGTTTCGTTGTTTTTTAAAGTATTTTAAGTCTATTTTTATTTAAAATTGAAAATATTTGTTGTTTTGGAGAAATTAACGTTTGTGTTTTGCCGAAATTTCGTTTTCACTTCACGAACTCGATCAGCGACTTCACGATTTTAAATAGTAACTATATGAGTTATGCTGTAACTTTATGGTTTAAAGTGATACTATGTGATTTTTAGAGTTTCTATGCGGTTTTAACAATAACATTTGCTTATTGTATGTTATAATGATTTATCGACTATATTTGACTATAAATTTTATGATTATATGACTATAATGCAAAAGGTTTGTGCTCTTCTACAAATCAATGTAAGAATTTGGCAAAAGGATTGGGCCTAAAAATTCCCTAGTTGCTAAATTACTATTTGTTTGAAATAGTTACTATGTTAGATTATTTTGTTTTGTGCATGTTTTTGATGGTATTCTATATTTTTAATGTTAGAGTTACTATATTATTATCACACCAACTATGTCTGTAACTCTGTGACTAAATGACCATCGGTAATATTTAGGTACTATAGGGGGTTGTTTTTCCCGCATCGTGGTTTTGTTTTTCCCTACGGGTTTTGTATATTTTGAATTTCGAAGGAGTCGCCACCAAACAATATTTAAGGGTCCGGTTTGGAAGGACCAAAATTGACTCTTGTGGATAAGACATTGAATCTTAAAAACCGAAAGGGTGAGATTCGGGCACGGGAACGAACCGCTTATTTGGGCAGCTTTAAAAGTACATTCGAATGCAAGATGTAGACACCTAATTTGTGTCTCCCTTCTGGGATGATGACGATACCATTATCCTTACTAGGCGGTTGGAATAACTCCAGGTGGAAATCCCAATTGCTAAGAATTTCCAAAATTCAAAATCCAAAATCCAATTCCCGAGGTCGTTCCCCTTTCGGTTCTCGGTACAAAACACAACTTTCAAAATCCAATTTCAAAATCCAAGTACAATCTCATCTAGTAGACCATCCCATTGGTTTTACTAGGCCTTTTCCACTCAAAATCATATAAGGCAAGTCAAATTCGGGTGCCGACCAACAAAACCGAGCATGCCGGGCCCCGTCCCGTAAAACCGGAATTCAAAACCCGAGAAAGGCTTGTTTTTAGATGCAAATAATGCCTTAACGTCCAAGAAAACACAAAACGCCAAGCCTAGTACTATTCGTACAAAGGTACAGCACTACAGGACGAAACAAGGACGGAGCTCGCGTCCTTGCTTTGGCGGCATTCACGCCACGTCACCAGCGCCCAGCGCTGCCTCGGCGTGCTGTGCTGGCGTGTGCTGGCGTCTTGCACCCTTTCCTCCTATAAACACCCCTCATTTTCAGCATCAAAGGAGGAGGACAACGAAATACAACGTCGTAATACTGACATTACGCCTCAAAAGACAAATCAAAAACCCTTCAAAACACATACAAAATTTCTAATTCTAAGCAATTGGGAGCTCTAAAAGGAATTCTTGCCTAAACCTAAATAGGTAATTCCGAATCCCACCACATTCAATCATGTTGTTTTGATTTCCAAATGATTAGCAAGTTGGCATTTTTATTATTAAAAATGTCACTTGCAACAATCATACTTTTTTTCAAAATCAAAACTTTTCAAAATACAAAAATGCAAACTTTCAAGATTCAAGGATGTTCAAAGTTGTTTGCAATCACCTCTTTGAACTAGAATCACCTTCAAGTATGGAGTAATCAAAGATGACACCTTTTTAACTCTTAAAGGTTTAGTCTTTTGAGATTCAAAACTCCATTTTTCAACATTAAAAGGGCCGACCTTTGAGATTCAAGTCTCTTAATTTCAAGTTTTCAAATTTCAAGATCCCACCATGTTTAGGGTTGCTCATGACTACTTCCCTAAACTAGGATCCTTTCAAGTGAGAGCATATCAAATGTCTAACCTTTTCAACATTAAAAGGGCCGACCTTTGAGATTCAAGTCTCTTAATTTCAAGTATTTCAAGTTCAATACGTCAATATTCAAGCTTTCAAGTTCAAGTTCAATATGCAAAGTCTAGGATATTTGGGTTGAGCAACCTCTCCCAAGTTGAGATTTTTGGCTTTGAATTCGTGTCGGGCGCACTTATTTTTAAGGAGCCGCTTGGCGTTCGAATCTCACGTGCCAAAGTACAAGTTTCAATTATGCACCTTTCAATATTGCAACTTCAATTCCGCAATTTCAATACCGCAATTTCAATACCGCAATTTCAATACCGCAATTTCAATACCGCACTTTCAATATCGCACTTTCAATTCCGCAATTTCAATTCCGCATCTTTACTTGCCTAGTCCATTTCTAGGCAATGTGGACCTACTCCCTAGTCCATTTCTAGGGGGTCTTGTATTTACTAATTCCGCACTTTATTTAGTATTGTGATGTTGCTTTATTTGCTTTATTGCTTTTATCACCGCACATGCTAAATACAACAAAATACAAGGTTACATCACGCTTAACAAAGATAATTTCTTGGACAAACCGGCCTTAGGTTCCTTTAAATCAATCTTTAAAGAAAAGTGATCACCATACAAAGTAGAGATTCTATTTGCTCTAAATTCAAACCCACATAGTCTAATCTAGGGTATATTTTCGAAAATGTTGTGCCAATGTACTTGAATATTTCTAAAGCTCGCGGAATAAGCATTTCGTTCCCGTGCCCGGATCTCACCCATCCGTTTCGAGGATTCAAAGCCTTATCCAAAAAAGAGTCACTTGCGGTCTTTCCAAACGAGACTTTAAACAATGTTTGGTGGCGACTCCTTCGAGGTACAAAAATACAATGGTTTTCTAAAGAACCGCCCCTCTTGTAGAACGGGAAACAAATTGCACAAAAAAAAAATAAAAAAATACCCCCTACATTTCTGGCGACTCCGCTGGGGACTTTCTAATTTCAATTTCGAAATTGCGAGCAGATTTCGAGCAGCAAGCCACTGATCTGCTTAAGTACTGGATTCCAGCACTGGCGCTAGGCGCTGCCCCTGCGCCCAACGCCGCTGCCTGCATCCAGGACAGTGGCTCACAGTGGCTTGTTGCCCACTTTTGCTCAACTTTTCGTGTTGGGAGTTAGTCTATTTTTGAATCTGGAAGGATGCTCCCAAACCTCGTGAACGAGTGCCGAAAAACGAGCTTTACAATTACAAATTCAAGTACGATTTCAATTTCAATTTCTAGGCATTTCATGCATTTTTCGAAAACCATATTTGTGCAAAATGAATTTCTACCTTTGCCCAAATGGATGTGTTCTACATTCGGCCTAGCCCCGGGGGCAACGAAATGGTGACTCTCCATACGGTTCCCGACCAAAGTGTGTGACCATTTCCGCGCCTACCAAAACTTGGCATTTACTTGACATTCCCGATGTCAAGTATGGAGGTCGTCCGTCAACACACACTTCCCTTAGGCGGATGTGCAAGTTTGTCGCCGGATCCGTCTGTTAGTCGAGTACCTTTTGACACCCTAAGCCGACCACTTGCATCATACAAAACTTAGACCGACCTTAGGTTAAGAACTTTGCATGTCGCATTCATATTCATGACTAGTGTGACAACGTGCTACTTGTGCATTATGTGGGCGTCTTTGCACACGTGAATGGCTAACCTCGAGTTCTAGCTTGCCAAAACCCATTAGCCTCCAACTAGGAAACCAAACCCCTAGGAGCATCTTTCAAACCTCATGCATCTAAATCGCCGATTTTAGGGTCTTTAGGAGGTCACTCCATTTGATTCAAAACCCTTAAACACGCCTCACGCACAAATGCCAAATTCAAAATTCAATCCAACAGCGTCATAATGCCGGATTTTTGAGTCCAAATTCCAAGTTCCAAGTTCAAATTCAATCCAACGGCGTCATAATGCCGGATTCTCAAGTCCAAATTCCAAATTCCAAATTCAAGACTCAATCCAACGGCCTCATAATGCCGGATTTTCTAGTCAAAATTTCAAAGTTC
Organism: Spinacia oleracea; assembly: GCF_020520425.1. Classification (NCBI taxonomy): domain Eukaryota; kingdom Viridiplantae; phylum Streptophyta; class Magnoliopsida; order Caryophyllales; family Amaranthaceae; genus Spinacia; species Spinacia oleracea. The sequence goes on along the minus strand of NC_079492.1, from coordinate 101,384,469 downwards.
AAAATTCAATCCAACGGCGTCATAATGCCGGATTTTCTAGTCAAAAGTTCAAAGTTCAAAATTCAATCCAACGGCGTCATAATGCCGGATTTTCAAATCCAAACCTCAAGTTTCCAAGTCAAAGTTCAAATCCAACGGCGTCATAATGCCGGATTTTCTAGTCCAAATTTCGAGTTTCAAGTTCAAATTCAATTTTTCTAGTCCAAAACCTCAATTTTCAAGTCCAAATCCAACGGCGCCATAATGCCAGATTTTCTAGTTCAAATCTCTAGTTTCAAGTTCCAAATTCAAGACTTAATTCAACGGCGTCATAATGCCGGATTTTCTAGTCAAATTTCAAGTTCAAAACTCAAATCCAACGGCGTCATAGTGCCGGATTTTCTAGTCAAATTTCAAGTTCAAAACTCAAATCCAACGGCGTAATGCCGGATTTTTTTATTTCAAACATTCAAGTCGTCAAACCTCAAACTCAAGTTGCCAATTCCAATCTCAAAATCTCAAGTTCAAATGTCCAAACCCATACCGGCATAATGCCAACATTCCAACTCGATCTTTCAAAATTTCAAGCTTCAAGTGTCAAATTCCAAATTCATGCCGTCGTAATGCCGACTTTTCTATTGTACATTTCAAACCTCAAGTTCGAAGTTCTCAATTCAATCTCAAGTCCTATACTTCAAGATTCCAAGTCCACGGCAGCATAAGGCCGGACTTTCAAATTTCCAAATTCAATCCCTCAACTCCATGGCGGCATGATGCCGGAGTTTTCAAAATACAAAGCCTCATATCCTATATACAAAAGTGCGTCTTTTCCATTTCAAAGTTCAAACTTCGAGTCAAATTCAAATATCAAATTCATCTTCAATTTACAAAAAAATCTTTCTTTCTATTGCTCCCCAGTACAAAATTCAAAATACTTCCAACGGGTTGAAAATCCCCTGAAATAATACAAGTCCAATCTTCCAATGGGTTGAAAATCCCCTGAAATAATACAAATTCGAATTCCATATTCTATCTCCGAGTTGAAAATCCCCTGAAATAATACAAGTCCAATTTTCCAACGAGTTGAAACTCCCCAGAAATAATACAAGTTCAAAATTCCATTCAACGGGTTGAAATTCCCCTCAAATATTCCAAGATCCAATGGGTTGAAGCTCCCCTAAAATATTGACGAGTTGAAATCCCCTTGAAATAATACAAAATCAATTCCCTTTCAATCGGGTTGAAATTCCCTTCAAATACTCCAAGTCCAACGGGTTGAAATCCCCCTAAAATATTGACGGGTTGAAATTCCCTTGAAATAATACAAAATTCAATTTCCTAGTACAAGTCCAATTTCCAAAATTCTCGAACGGGTTGAAATTTCCTTTAAAATAGTCCAATTTCCAATAGGTCGAAATATTGATTTTTCGATATTCCAAGTTCTGGTACAAAGAGTCAACTTTCACAAAAGAATGAAGGCTCCTCTCAAACATTTCCAACGGGCTGCAAATCCCGGATACAAGTACAAAAATCCAAAATCCCGAATCTTCGGAGTGGCACTTAGAGTTAAGTCTAGGTCTCATTCATTGCATGCATATCATACCATGTGTCGGGAAGTTCAAGTTCTAAATTTCAAAATCATGTCCTAAATAGGTGCTCAGAATCCTCCTCTCAAAATCCTATTCAAGATGACTTCACTAGCAGCAGGTGTAGCAGAGCTCTATGAACGTGTTGAGGAAGCGGAGGCTCGCATAAGGGCTCTCGAGGACAATCAAGAAACTCTTTTCCATGCTGTGGGCCCTTTCGAGGTAGAGGAAATATTTCACAACCAAAGGCCTGTGCCACACCTTGTGCAGCCAAGTGAAAACTCGGAATCTGGGTTACCTCAAGGAGACATTTGTGGGATCTGGGCCAGCGATGATGAAGACATGCACATATCAGGACCCTCCTATTGAAAACATCTCTGACGATGAATGCCGAGAAATCATGAGCGTCGACTGGTACTTGGACCCTAAGGCAGACAACAATGTTCAAGTCATGACTAGGTCTGGTCGAATTCAAGAGCCAGCCAACAGAACGGCACCGGCAACTAATATCCCTCTACCCACCGAGGAGAACCCTTTGATCAAACAATTGAAGCGCACTAAGGCAGAGGTTAATATTTGGCAACTCATGGCTTCCTCTATGGAGCACCGCACTGCTCTTATCAATGCTCTTGTCAACTTGAATGTCACTCCTGACGAGTTAATCGGGTTGCTTACAAATCTGGAAGAAGGAATCACCTTTACAAATGAACACCTCTCACCTGAGGGGGCAGGCCATCACAAGGCTCTCTATCTGACTGTTGAATACAAAGACAAAATCATTCCCATGACTCTAGTGGACAATGGATCAGCTATCAATGTGTGTCCTCTCCGCACTGCTGAAAATTTGGGTTTCACCCCTAATGACTTTTCTAGTCCCTCCCAAGGTGTTTGTGCCTATGACAACACTCGCCGGGAAACAATGGGAACTCTCACTCTACTACTCCGCACAGGGCCGATCGAGCGGAAAGTAAGCTTTCAAGTGCTCAACATCAAAGAAAGTTTCAATCTCCTTTTGGGGAGACCTTGGATCCATGACCTCAAAGCAGTGCCATCCTCACTCCACTAGAAAGTCCGAATGGAGGTCCAAGGAAATGTCATTACCCTGCATGCCTCCCATCCAAGAACCAAAATAGCCGACAAGGCTCTGATATTAATCGAACATGATGACAACGACGAAGACCTTTGGGGATTCAGTGCTGAAGTTGGAGCCATCAAATCCACAATGAATCCCATGGCAAAGCGCATGAAGCGTGGGCGCTTCTTGGGCACTACTCTGCCACCGCCCACCGAATCTCCTTTCAAGGCCCAAGGACAGACTAACTGTTGCGGACTGGGATAAAAGCCAACTAAGTTCGATGACAAGCAGAAAAAGACTAAGCTAAAAGCCCGTCGAGCTAGCAAAGATCAATTCAAAATACCTCCTCATCAACTCACACTCAATGGGCAATTCGTGAAAGAAGGAGAGGATGACTTATACTTTGACTTCCCATAACCTTTCTATGACTCTTCAAAGGGGATCCTTTACCCTGGGTTCGAGATTTTTCAAGACTGTTACTTTCTAGAGGATGCTCCTCCGATACAAGACAAGGCTACCCTGAATGCCTTGATTCATCAGCTTTCGGTCTATTGTTTGGCCAGGAAATAACCCCAATCATTTCCGAAGACACCATGGTTCAAATGATCACTCAAATCAAAGATTTCGACCCATCTAAGCTAATTACTCCAAGTGAGAAGATGGTCAAGGGCTGGAGGAAGTCTCTCAAGATATCTGCTCCAAATGGAAAAATGTTCAAGATTACTATGGGCGAAGGATCTATGATGAGCGAGTCCGAGTCGGAGGATGAGTCTAGATCTGAGTCTAGCAATGAGTCTAAGTGTCTAGAACTAGAGTCTTGCATCAATCAAGAGCCTCTAAAGGCCGAGCTTCAAGTCAAAACATTCGATGTAATGATTGCTGATCTCAATAACACTTCAATTTCTACTTACTCTTCGAGTCCTAATTCAAAACACAATCCTAATCCAAACAACTTTGCTTCACAAGAAACTAACTTTGAATTTCTAAAAGCTATCGAAAATCATGAAAACAGGACGCGCATAATTGAGGAAACAGAAAAAATCAACCTTTCTAACAACAGTGATTCAAAACTAGTTCAGATTGGTTTAACTCTTTCTCAAGCAGAGCGGGACGATCTTATCAAGCTACTTTCAGAGTATGTAGACGTCTTCGCATGGTCCTATCATGATATGCCAGGGGTTGATCCAAGCATCGGTCAGCATACGATTCCCCTTATTCCAGGTTCAAAACCCATCAAGCAGAAACTCCGTCGCATGAAACCGGATGTTTCCCTCAAAGTTCAAGAAGAGGTCTCCAAGCAGCTAAAGGTCGGGTTTATTCGAGAAGTAAAATATCCAGAATGGATCACAAATGTCGTCCCAGTTCCAAAGAAAGATGGCAAAGTACGAATGTGTGTGGACTACAGAGATCTTAAAAGGGCCAGCCCTAAAGACGGTTTTCCATTGCCTCACATCAACATCTTGGTCGACAACACCGCAAATCATGCCTTACTCTCTTTTATGGACGGGTACGCAGGCTACAATCAGATTCCCATGGCAGAGGAAGACATGGAGAAGACAACCTTCATCACTCGGTGGGGCACATATTGCTATACAGTTATGCCGTTCGGACTAAAGAACGCAGGAGCAACTTATCAAAGAACAGCCACAACCATCATGAGCGATATGATTCACAAGGAAATTGAGGTATATGTCGACGACATGATTGTCAAATCCAAAGAACGGCACGAGCATACCTCAGTACTTCAAAAGTTTTTCGACCGGCTAAGACAATACAATATGAGGCTCAATCCTCAAAAGTGTGCATTCGGGGTAACGTCAGGCAAGTTACTCGGATATGTTATCAACTCTCGGAGGATAGAGGCTGATCCTTCGAAAATCAAAGCAATTCTCGAGATGCAACCACCAACAAATGAAAAGGAAATTCGGGGTTTTCTAGGCAGACTACAATATATCAGCAGGTTCATTTTAAGACTCACGATGATCTGTGAACCGGTATTTCGAAAGCTCCGAAAGCGCGAGCCCAAAGTGTGGGATGACGACTGCCAGCATGCATTCGATACAATCAAGAGCTACCTTTCCAATCCACCAGTACTAAAGCCTGCCATGCCAGGGATTCCCCTCAGGCTCTACCTCACAACAACGGATTCAGCAGTGGGGGCTATGCTTGCCCAGGAAATTGAAGGCAAGGAGAATGCCGTATACTACATAAGCAAAAAGCTGATCGAGTACGAGACCAAATACACTCAGCTCGAGAAACTCAGTATCGCCTTGGTTTGGGCCACAAATAAACTACGGCACTACATGCTCTCCCATTCAGTACATGTGATTAGCAAAGCGGATCATCCCAAGTATCTATTCGAAAAACCAGCACTCAACGGACGGTTGTCCAGATGGTTGGTCATGCTAGCAGAATTCGACCTCAAATACATTCCACAGAAGTCTATCAAGGGTTCAGCAGTCTTAGATTTCCTAGCCGACTGTCCTGTCGAGGCAGAAGAGGAAGATTACGACTTACCCGACGAGCAAATCTTAATGACCAGTGATGACAGTTGGTCAATGCATTTTGACGGTGCTTCCAACCAGAACGGATGTGGTGTTGGAGTAATCCTAGTAGCCCCAGACGGCACTCACATTCCTATATCAGCAAAACTGCAATTCAACGTCACAAACAATGCGGAAGAATATGAAGCATGCATCATGGGCCTGGAAGCCGCCTTAGCACTAGGCGTCCAGAAACTTCGAGTGTACGGGGCTTCCTCCCTAATTATCAATCAAAATTCCGGTAAATGGAAAGTAAGGAGCGAGAGCTTGGCCCCATACTAGTCCTATCTTGAGCAACTGTTTGAAAAAATAGAAGAGCTTCACTATACATACCTCCCAAGAGAGGAGAATCAATTCGCCGATGCACTGGCAAAACTGGCCTCAATGATCAACATCCCAAATGGCATGGCTGAAATGCCACTTAAAATTGAAACACGTCAAGAAGCAACATATGTCCATGCTATTGACGACGTCGAGAAAGACAAAGATTAACCTTGGTTTACAGACATTCAAAGGTATCTACAAAATTCAGAGTATCCCCCACACTTTTCAAGAAAAAATCAAAGGGTTCTACGATTACAATCAGCCAATTTCGTCATAGAAGGCGGCATTCTATACAAAAGGTCCCTTGGCGGTCCTAACCTCCGATGTGTTGACAAGCACGAAGCTCAGAGAGTCATGGACAACATACATGCTGGAGTCTGTGGCACCCACATGAATGGGAAAATGTTAGCCCTCAAGATCATCAGGGCTCGATACTACTGGACTACCCTCGAACGGGATTGCTACTTCTTTGTCAAGAAATGTCCTAGATGTCAAAAGTGTGTGGATCTGAACAACATTCCACCATCATTGCTATACTCTCAGTCATCACCATGGCCATTCTCAGCCTGGGGTATCGACGTCATCGGCAAAGTCACTCCAACAGGCACCGCGGGTCATGAGTTCATACTGGTCGCCATCGACTACTTCACCAAATAGGCCGAGGCCAGTCATTAAAAGTGTTGGGTTCCAAGCAAGTGGCCCAGTTCATACAAGAAAACATCATATGCAGATACAGCGTTCCTCACGAGTTCATCAGTGACCAGGGAACCCATTTTCAAGGAGAGTGTGAAGATCTATTCACCGAATACAAGATTCAACATCACCGCTCTTCACCTTATCGCCCACAAACCAATGGGGCAGTCGAAGCAACCACCAAGAATGTCAAAGCCATCATCATGAAAATGACTACCAATTACAAGGACTGGCCCCAGAAGCTGCATTTCGCATTATGGGGATATCGAACTTCAATTCGCACTTCAACTGGTGCAACTCCGTTCTCATTGGTCTATGGAATGGAAGCAGTACAACATATCGAGCCGGAGATACCTTCTCTAAGGATAGTCCTCGAAAGCAAAATCCCAGAAGCTACATGGGTACAAGCAAGATATGACGAGCTAGTCATGCTCTATGAGCGTCGGCTTCAAGCCGCTCACCATGTACAAGTCTATCAGCGCCGAGTGGCCAGACATTTCAACAAAAGGGTCAGAACCCGAAACATCAAGGAAGGCGAGCTTGTCCTGAAAGCCCTTCGCAAAAGCACCATGGACCCAAGGGGAAAATTCAAACCCAACTGGGCAGGCCCATACATTGTCAAGAAGATCCTCTCCGGGGGAGCAGTCGAACTAACAGACATCGATGGAATAGAATTCAGATCTTTGACCAACCTCGATCAACTCAAGAAGTTCAATGTCTAAGTTCCATGTTCAAATTCAAGAATCCAATTCAAAGTCCTGTAAGGTAGTTAGAACTACGTCCGGCCTGATTTCCTAACAGGACACGTAGGCAACCTCATTTCGAGGCCCGGCCACTTTAATACAAAAAAAATTCAAAATTTCCTCAATTAAGGGCATCCTAAAAATCAAATCAAATTTCAAAACTCAATTGTTGTTGTCTTTATTCCAAATGTGCCAATTCAAAGCAAAGCATGTTCAAGCGGAATTTAACACAATAACTTTTTATTTGGGCCCTAAGGCCTTCAAAGATAATTCAAATACAAAGTCAGGATCAAGTGAAGCAAAGTTCAAAAGCCTTTTCACTTCCTAAACACATTTTCTAAACACATCTTCCAAACACATTCCAAACACAATTCATTCAAATACAATTTCAAAAACATTTAGCCTACAAAGATCTAGGGTCGGGTGACTATGCTCTCGAGTCTTGGCACCTTGAGTACTATCCCCTGGCTCCTCCCGCAATCAATCATCAATCTTCCCCTTGCCCAAGCGGCGGGAGAAGGAACTTGCAAGCCTTCCAAGGCGGGAGACGACGAACCTCCTTTGGATTTCGAACGGTCAAGCACCGGATGGGCCATACTCCCGTCCCCTTCCTCATAGTCAATTGATGCAGGACGTCTAGCTCTAGAACCTCGGACTCTAGCTGGTCCGGAGAGAGAAATATCCTCTGGGTTAGACCTCTCATCCATACAATGTACCCCGCAGACAGAGTAACCGGCTCAGGTGGGAACTGAATACTCAAGAATGGTTTGGCGACCCAATACCGCCTCCAAACTTTAAGACGATTTGCATTCAGCGCAACAGGTTTCGGGTTCTCTTCAGTACAGTCCGGGATCTCCTGTTTCAAGCCATACTGTCTCATCACTCGAGAAGGCGAGTAGAAGACCAGCATTGTGAGGCTTGGCACCCTCAAAGCAGTAGAACCAGGGGCATGTCTCATAGCACCAATTCCCCACCAAGGAACTACCCACCTTATACAAGATTCAATCCCAGAGAGTACGCATCGCCACTCATCCAATGAAAGCCGGCCATACAACATGGGCCGCACAGTGAATCCCTTTCCGTTATAGCTCTCCATGTTCTCCGGTGGTGCCACCATCATGAGCCTCTCCATAAGCCAAACCTTGGGGGTATACAAGAAGTGCATTTCAAAATTCAAAATTCAAATTTCAAATACAAGTACAAATTCAACATACAAGAAGGCTCCAGATCCTTACTTGGAGTAATACCGGACTTCCCGACCGTAGAGAAGAGGGGTCCGACTTCAGCATGTCAAGGCCCGTCGATGTTTCGCCAATCACGAGCGGCATTGGGTCCCGACCATTAGCAAACTGCTCTACAATTTCTATTAGGGAGGCATCACCATTGCCAAACCCCTGCTTCGAAAAGAGGAAGCGAGCAAGTTGATCAAGGTGGAAACTAGGTCGTTACTAATCTCTCCTAATAAAACAAATTACCTAAACTAACCACTAAACACAAGTAAAGCGGCAAGTAAGGGTCGAAATCCACAAGGACTAAGGTGCGCTAATTTATGCTAATCGAACAACAAGCTAGGTCGGAACGGGGTTTTGGAAAGTCAACTAACTAACTAAAACTAAACTAACTACCAAAGGACAAGCATGGTCAAGGAATGAGATCAAACACCAACAATAATGAAACAAGTATACGAGCAACAATTAAGAATGATGATGCATAAGCAAAGTATGAATGATGCTTGGTTAGAAATAGATCCCCAAATGACTCCCGCCTTGGATCAATTCTTAGAATAATCAAATGCGAACTCCCTTCCTACACACAACTACCCTTAGGTCACGGTTAAGCACAAACCAAACAATAGTCAACTTAGGTCACGATCCCTCGATTTTCCTAAAGTCAACTACCCAAAAATCTAAGTCACACACAAGTAGCTAATTTGCATACAACAAAGTTTGAGTATGCTCAAACAAACAATAATTTAATCATGCAACATCACCAAAATTAAACTCATTTACCCAAATCAATCATTGTTAGGTTTTCACCCAAACCCTAACCAACAAAACTACTCAATCAACATAAAAATAATAAATTTAAAGACTTTAACAACTAATAGCATAATACTAAGCAAAAAAAATAATTAATTTAAAGATTAAATTATAAAACTAAACATGAAACTAATCTAATCAAAGAAATAATAAAACAATAAATAGGTCAATAAATGAAGAGCGAAAAGTAAGAAATTCTCATTGATTATTGATGGAGATCTCCAAATCATTCACTCCCATCTTTGAATCATCAAAATCCATCTTCAACCCATTGTGTTTCTTACTTTCTCTCACCAAAAACTAACTAAAACCCTAAACCCTAAGAGAAAAGGAGAACTAAGCTTAATTATGTACATTGTGTGTCATGACCCAAATATTAGGTATATATACTACAAGTTAAAAGAAAATAAATAAAAGAGTAAAAGAAAAATAAAACAAAAGAAATGAAATAAAATTAAAATGAAATGAAAATAAAGAGAGGAAAGAAAAGGAGAAAAAAAAAGATGGAAAAACAAAACAAAAATGAAGAGGAAATCAGAAGGGAGAGAAAAGAAATTAGGAAAGTTAAAAAAAGGAAAATTTGTAATTATTAATCCAACCTTTGCCCGGTTTTCTTTAATTAAGCCTACCTATGCGATATTTCTAAATAATCCAACCTTTATGACCCAACTACTATTATTAAGCCTGGATGACCGGTTACCTGCTACAAAGTCAAGAAAATTTGTAATTATTAATCCAACCTTTGCCCGATTTTCTTTAATTAAGCCTACCTATGCGATATTTCTAAATAATCCAACCTTTATGACCCAACTACTATTATTAAGCCTGGATGACCGGTTACCTGCTACAAAGTCAACGTTAAAAACATTGACAACCTAAATTTGGTTTCCCTCCTAAAATATTGGACACGTCATCATCACTTGCCACCTAAACAAGGATTTCATTTTTTTTTCAAAAAGCCCTTAACCCTTCTCTTCTCTGTACCGTGTTTCAATTCTTCTCTCATCCATTACTGCTGCTTCAACCACAATTGTACTGGTTCATGACATCATCAGCGATTTTCTTGTGGAAATAGGTGACTTCATCCACGCGCATTCAAATTTCGTCTCCAAAATCGTACAATTGAAGGTGAACTTACGAACCTTAGTGTTTTTGTTCCTTTGTTGGTAAATTTTGAATTTTGGGCTTCCTTGATGGCCAGTTCGTAAAAACCCGAGATGTTGCAATAATATAGTTTTTTTTTTATGTTGTGGGATGTTGGTTATTGTGGTCTTGTTGAAAATTTAGAAAAAAAAAACCTTGAATTTGAAGAAGATCCAGTTCCAACAGGCAATTGCTTTACCCCATCCATAACAATTGCTGATTATTTTTAATGAACTTCAAATGGAGAGGTATGAGGGATCGACAATGGTGGAGAAGAGGTAGAAGAGAAATAATGGAGAGGAGTGCAGAGATGAAGTAGAAAATCGCAGAGGGGAGAGGAACGAAAATTAAAATAGCAATAAAAGAAAATAAGGGGGAAAAAAAATAAAAATAATAATAATTGTTATATGCCACGTAAAGGTGAATACCGCCTATAGCAGGTTAGTAACTTGTTAGGCTTAATAATAGTAGTTGGGTCATAAAGGTTGGATTATTTAGAAATATCGCATAGATAGGCTTAATTAAAAAAAATCGGGCAAAGCTTGGATTAATAATTACAAATTTTCCTAAAAAAAGGAATTAAAAAATAAAAATTAAAAAATTAAATAAAATAAAAATAAAAAGAAAGAGGAGAGAATCCCCAAATCACAACCCCCGTACTCTTGTCTTCTTCCAAAACCGAAAAAAACCCAAAACCCAGTTTCAGACCCCCATTTAATCTTTTCTTCGTTGCCCCTTCCCCAACTCGATCAACGGTCATCCTTTGCCATCATCACCAGCCACGATCGATCATCATCTCTCATCATCGTCTTTCATTATCAATCATCAATCCTCAATTGTTCCTCGCCGTTCGATCATCTCACGCATCATTATCATCACTCATCACACATCGATCATCATCATCAACATTGATCGCTCGAAATCGCTGCTCAAATCAATCAAAATCGCAACATCCATCGTTCATTACCCGATCAAATCGCAGCCGCTCAATTTCATTAATTCCGTACAACAATTGAGCGCTCAAATGTTCGGTCGAACGTTAATGGAGGTTCGGGCGAACCCGTTTCTAGTTTGGGCGAACACAAGGAATGTTCGGCTGGACCCGACCTTGTCAGGAACTCAAAAATTTGGGTTTGGCCGAACCAATATACGGGTCCGACCGAACCAATATGCTCTGCTTTTTTCTCTGTTTTGCCCTGCTTTTTGCTCTGTTTTCTCTGTATTTTCGGGGGGCGACTTTGGGTGTTTGTTGTTTGCGGTGGTTTTGCCTTGATATAATGCGAATTGGTGTTGTTGCAGGGGTTGCTGCAATCAGGCCCGGTCCTGACAATTTGGGGCCCAGGGCGAAACATAAGTAAAGAGCCTCTTATGTACAGTAAACTTTTAATGTATAAAATAAAATTTATACTTTAAAAAATAGATTGTATAACATTTGGGTGGTTGGGCCTTGAATATATTATTTTTCCTTTCTAAATAATACGCAAAAAAAATCATTAAAAGAAAGCGGAAGTGGTTAACAAAGACAAACACAGACAACCAAACTAAAACAATACTCCATAATTATTTTTCTAGGTTGTTTGTATCCGAATATAAAATACTGTTACAAAAATTCAATAAAACATAGAATTATAGAAATAAGGCATGTAAATTATTTGAAAAACATGTTAAAATTTCAACCGGCAAGATTCGAACCTGAATTCCCCCTTAACCAACTGAGCCACTACTACTTTTAATTACTATTGCAATTTTTATTGTAATTATATTAACACAAACTGGTAATTTTGGGGCCCTCCCCAACAGGGGGCCCAGGGCGGCCGCCCCTCGTTTCACCCCTCAGGGCCGGGGCTGGCTGCAATGTTGTTGGCTGCGTAGGCTGGAGTGAGAGAGGTGCGAGAGCAGAGATGAGGCTGGACAGCCCTTGTTGATAGGTGAAGGATGTGGTGTAGGATAGAGGAGTGTGGGGTGTAGGATAGGAGTGCTGGCTGGTTGTTGTTGTTGATGATGTAGTGTGGAAATCAAGTTAAAGTTGACTTTTGAGACTTGAAACTCAATTGTAGGCATTTGATCCTTTTTTAGGAATTAATTGACCGGGCTTTGAAAACCGTGCCTCGTGCCTTGAACGTTTACCTACACACACATTAATAGAAACGAGTAGATAATCGAAAATAAATAAAATAATAAAAATAAAACGAGAATTAATAATAATAATAATAATAATAATAATAATAATAATAATAATAATAATAATAATAATAATAATAATAATAAAAATGAATAGAAAATGATAACAAAATATAAAATAATTAAAATAAAAATCATCGAAACAAAGAAAATAAATAAACTACGAAACTAAGACCTAAGAACTAACAAAATTAGCTAAAAACGCTAAACTGATCTATAAGTAACCAGAATAAGAAATTAAGGAAAATAAAGATTAAAAAGACTAAAAATAGAATAAAACGACTCAAATTATGCCTAAATCACTATCCTATGAGCGACATAAATGTCACTCATCACAAGTATACAAAAACTCAAGGCTCTCAGGCGGAAAACTTTGGGAACATCAAGCCCAGCAAAGTAGGTGACAAAGAGGGACAAATCCACCCCTCTGCCATATACAACAGCGCTCAAAAGTGGGGGCTCCAAGCCCAAATACCTTTCAAAACTCAAGAAAAAGTGTTCTTCAACACTGGGCATACATGGCTCCAGCATAATGGGCCACCCCAATATGGCACTAAATTCTTCAGGGAGGGGACATACCTCATTATTTCCAAAGCGGAAGACATGATGATCTGGATCCCAAGCCTCCAGAGCAGCAAGGATGAAGTGCAAATCTAATTTTACAAACCGGAAAGAGACGAGCACCCCAAGATGCATGCCATCAAGCTCCCTTTTCTCCAATTTGCCTAGCGAACCAAGCCACGAGTTCAAGGCACCTTCAAAGGACACAACCATATTCTCTTTTCTTTTCGAGATGAAGCAGTATGCAATGATAGCAGGGAAGGATTGATGCAAGAGGTGATCCGACAACCTCCCTATTTATACAAGAGTCGGCTTGCACGACAGCCCACAGGCGCCAAGCCTGCGCCAGGCGTAGGGGGCTGCACCGAAGGACGAGGCCACCGTCCTCTTTTATGACTACGAGTACACACTCTTTAGTGTTTCGGACAGCAGAGTACAACTTCCATTATTCAAGATTCCAAAGCCGCAAGCCGCGCAATTTCATGAAGGAAATAATGCCCTTGGTCCAAGTATGCATATAATATTAAGTCTAATAAATGCGGTTCAGTATTAATTAAACAAGTTAATAATTCAGTGAGATCAAGTGAGCTGAATGCCTAGCTAGAGGCCGCTTCAGTTCAAGTGGAATTAATGATATTAATCCACAGCTTTCTCTTGACTGAACCCGTAGGATCACACAAATAGTACGTAAACGGATCAAGTATTTAATGGCATTAAATACTTCATCTATGGATATTCGGAATCGACGGATCTTGGTTTCAGTGGGAGCTGAGTTCGTCACAAGCAAGAAATGAATACTCCGGAAACGATGATATTACCGGAAACGGAAATATGGATTGTATCGGAAATATAAATATTATCCAAGTCGTAGATGTTGCCGGAAACGGAAACATGGTACGTATCGGAAAATATTATCGGAAATGGAAATATTGCCGGAATCGGAAATATTGCCGGAAACGGAAATATTGTCAGAATCGGAAATATTATCGGAATCGGAAAGTAATTCCGAAAACGGAAATATTAAATATTTGTTCGAAACGGAAATTAATTCCGGAATCGGAAATATTAAATATTGTTCGTATCGGAAATGAATTCCGGAACCGGGAATTTAATCGGAAGCGCATCGTACGAATTAGCATCGGACGAGGCTTGCTAGACGAAGGCCCAGCACGAAGCCAGGCCCGCGCCCAGCAAGCCGAGCGCCCAACATGGAGCTGCCATAGCCTAGCCAGGCCCAGCTCAAGGCCAGGCCCAGCAAGGCCTTGGCGCGCGCACGCTGAGCGTGCTGTTGGGCTGCGAGCAGCGGCTGCTCGTGTGGGCCACAAGGCCTACGTGGGTGGTGCGATGCTCGTGAACATACGATGCTCATGTTTGTAACGAATCCTAATCCTATCGGAATTCGTGTATTGATTAAATCCTAATCCTAATAGATTAAGTTTATTATTTAGAGTTCAAGTTGGATTCTAATTAATAAATCCAAATCCTAGTAGGATTATAATTCCTTTTCCATACCTCTATAAATAGGTGCCTAGGGTCATAATTTATAGATACAATTGAAGTATTCTAAAGGTAAGATTTTGAAGAAAAATCAGCCATACACTTGCACCTAGATAGCCGAAATTCCTAAGCAACCTTAAGGGCGATTCTAGTTGGTCAAGCTTAAGGCGGATCCGGACCTGCTGTGGACTATCTACGGAGGGACGACGCTTGGAGTCCTAAAAACTTATTCTTGTTCGGTTCGGGCGCAGCTAGGGAGGGCACGCAACAAAGTGTATGCATCTAAACTATGCTAAATGATTATGTGTAAATAATATATTTTCCTGGCTTTATGGTTTTTCCGCATGATTTATGTTTTGTCATATGAACCATAACCTAACAGTGGCATCACGAGCCTCTTATTATTTTCATAATCTAAATTGCATAAACATGGCTAAATTTTACAAATTTGCAAAGAATTAAAAGGGGTGATTAATTTTCGTAATTGTTAATTAATTGCAAATTGCGTTTATTTAATTATATGTACGCAGTTTTTCGGCAGTTTCTTCGTTACTCATCCAAATCGAGTGATTTTTGTGTCAATTCCGCATGTAAAAGGCATTCTAAATTTTTGACAAAAAGAGTATGTTTCGGCCGAACCCAGAATTCCCAAATTCGAAGCCTAACTATGACTTTTCGGAGATTTTAGTTTTTCGAACGCAAAAGTTTGTAAATTTAAGATGTTAAATTAAGTATTTTCGATTCTTGTTGATAAATCTTGAGTTTTTGATTGACCTACAGTATATGTTTAACAAGTTTGAATGCCTAGCTTTGTTAATTATACAACCTAATTTGTAATTATGATTAATTTGTTGAAATTCGAATAATTTAGAATTAATTTGATTTTCATAATTAATTAATAATTTAATTAGGTACCAATGATTAAAAACCACCATAAAAATTGTTACTTTGTGTTAAATTTTAAATTTTTATGCCCTAGATTTGAATCCATGTTAATCGGAAATTAATTGATTCATAAATTTTCGATTTTTCGCCCTAAAATTATGAAATTAATGTGATTTATTAATTTGTCATTAATTTTGGAAATAAAAGTTTTAATTTTATGAAATTCGCTAATAAAACTTGCACACACAAAGCAATAGACGCTACGTGTTACCCTTAAGGGGTGTTGTATAGTGCGGGCATGCGACGACGAGCAAGGGAGCTCGTCGCCCATGCGGTACGAATGCAGCGAGCAAGGCGAGTAGCACGCGAGCACAAGGCAGCAACCCTGCCTTGCGTCAAGTGCTGCGATGATGCATGGGCGGATGGGCGAAGAAGCAAGGCGAGCGAGTAAAGGCAGGCGCGCGCGCGCGGGCAGCGAGGGGTGCCTCGCAGCACGAGCGCTGCCTCGCCCAGCCTCGCCAAGCAACTGCTGCGCTACGAAGCAGCGAGCGACGCTGCGCCCAAGCGTGGCTCGGCTTGCTGCGTTTGCGCGTGGCAGCTGTTCGTGCCTTGCTGTGCGATCACTCGTGAGGGGCGATGCTGCCTCGAGGACTCGACGGGGCATGGGCGCAAGCCCATGGCCTCGTCTTGACCCGATTGATGCGCTTTGAATTTAATTTTTAATTTTCAGTTCGGAAACGATTTTAATTAATTTTAAAAATTCGTAATTTAAATTGTTTTCTTGGATTTTAATTTTGAATATTATAATTATTATAAATTTTATTTATACTAACTATTTTACTAAAATTAAATCTTAAATTAATTTAAATTCGTTTAATTCAATTGAAATAAATTAAATTAATGGATTCGATTATAAATCTATATGAGCTTTAAATTTTAATTAAATTTGTATGTTTCCGGTTAGACTAGAAATACATTTTTATGTTTAAAATTAGTAAAGCATATGAATTTATTGGTTTAAGTGGGAGCATTTTTAGTCATAAACTCTTGATTAGGTCTACAAATCCTTTAAGGTTAAACAACTTGATTAGAATTAATACGGACTGAATAATTGGTAGATTATTGGTGCCCTTAATTAATTGCTGCAAATATTTATGTGATGCATAACGTGTTTGTACTAACCAGCTATGTGGGCCATTCATGATAATGAATGGGTGAATGGTATATATTGTATATGTACTGTTTTGCAGGTTATGGAGTGACTAGTATGGCCCAAACAGGATAGAAAATATGGTATGCGCACCATTAATTTGAATGTAATTGGTCTAATGCACCAAATTTGTTTTTCAATTTAAATATGGTCTGTGTACCATCAAATAGTTATAATTAGTTTAATTATAGCTTATCCTATTTGAAGAAAATGGCGCCTCCCACGGTGAAATTCAACATGAAGTTACCATTTTCGAGACGGACTTTGAAGTTGAAGCTTCAAGATGAAGTCGGGCCATACTAGATCACATTTATCTTATGCATGCTTTAAGTTATTTATTGCTTTAAATATGTCTTAATTATGCATGAGATTGTGGCTTGATTATGTTGCATGATTAAGGATTTTAGTTCACTTAAAATCTAACCAACATAGTAAGAGCCTTAAGTTCCAAACTTAAAAATTGAGTTAAAAGGTGCCAGGCCAAAATAAACACTTGCTTGGATATCCTTTACATCAATCTAGTAATAGTTTTCGCTCAGCGAGGTGTTACTTATTGGTCCTAAAGGGGTAAGGTACACAAATAATTGTGAGTACATGTTAGTTTTGGTGAAACTCAACGATATAATTAAGGAGTCCTTTTATGTCGTGGCAAAATCGATAGGTTTACCTAATAAGTTCTTAGACGTACCTATCAACCAAGAGTAATTTCTAGACTATTAGCAAAAGGATTTTGCTTACCTAAAAGATTTTAGAATTGAGTCTAAATACATAATGTTCTTAATTCTTCAATGGATTTTAGGGTCTTGGAATCATTTTATTCACATCTGCCGGAACACATAACTTGAATAAAATGCTTAATGAACATTGAATTATGCATGTATGCTAGAATTTAAGTTTATTAAGAGAAACTGTGAATGGTTATTTATTTGTTTATTCTTTTCAATTGTAGTTTTAATTATGGCAAACAACAATTCATTCAACATTCGATCAATTCTCGAAAAGGAGAAGTTGAGCGGGAAAAACTTCCTTGACTGGCAAAGGAACTTGCAAATAGTTCTTATGCAGGAAGAAAAGGAGTATGTCCTGGAAGAGGCGATGCCCGAAGCCGCAGGCGAAGGGGTCACTCAGGCAGCCCTCAATCGTTGGATTGATGCCAACAAGGATGTGAAATGTCTAATGCTCTCCACCATGAGTGCAGATCTGCAGAAAACGTTCATCAACTCAGATGCTTTCACGATCATCAGTGAGTTAAAGAACATGTTCCAAGATCTGGCTCGAGTCGAAAGATTCGAGACTCATAGGCAAATTCTTGAAACCAAGATTAAGAAAGGCGAGCCCGTAAGTCCACATGTTCTCAAAATGATTGGACTCATTGAGAATATGAGTCGGCTGGATCAGCAATTCTCTCAGGAAATGGTTGTAGACACCATCCTCCATTCTCTTCATAACGGGTATGATCAGTTCAAACTGAACTACAGTATGAATAGTCTGGACAAAACGCTCACTGAGCTTCACGGTATGCTGAAGACCGCTGAAAAGACGCTCAAAAGTGATAAGCAAGATGTGCTTATGGTGCGTGGGGGCAAGTTCAAGAAATCTGGAAAGAAGAGGAATGCTAAGAAAGGTGGCAACAAGGCCAGCCAAACTAAGCAACCAACTGGCGCCAAATCTTAAAAGAGGAAGGTCAGTCAACCCACTTCTGAATCTGAATGCTTCTACTGCAAGAAGAAGGGGCATTGGAAGAGAAATTGCTTGAAGCTAAAGGAAGATCAGAAGAACGGAACAGTCGTTCCATCTTCAGGTATTTTCGTTATAGACTGTATACTTGCTAATTCAACTTCTTGGGTATTAGATATAGGTTGTGGCTCACACTTATGTTCCAATCCACAGGGACTAAGAAGAATTAGAAAGTTAAGCAAGGGTGAAGGCGACCTACGAGTGGGAAATGGAGCACGGATTGCTGCATTAGCTGTAGGAACTTATTATTTGTCGTTTCCCACTGGGCTAGTTTTGGAACTGGAAGAGTGTTTCCATGTTCCAAGTCTTACTAAAAACATCATTTCTGTTTCTTGCTTAGATGCTAAGGGATTTTCCTTTTTAATAAAAGACAATAGTTGTTCGTTTTATTTTAAAGAGATGTTTTATGGGTCTGCTAGATTAGTCAATGGACTTTATTTATTAGATCACGACAAACAAGTTTATAACATAAATACCAAAAAGGCCAAAAAGGATGATTCAGATCTCACCTATCTGTGGCATTGTCGATTAGGCCATATTAACTTGAAACGCATGGAAAGACTTCAAAAGGAAGGAATTCTAGAACCATTTGACTTAGAGGATTATGGTAAGTGTGAATCATGTTTACTTGGCAAAATGACAAAGCAACCTTTCTCTAAAGTTGGAGAAAGAGCAACTGAACTATTGGGTTTAATCCATACAGATGTATGTGGACCAATGAGTACAAATGCTAGGGGTGGTTTCAGCTACTTTATCACTTTCACTGATGACTTCAGTAGATATGGTTATGCCTACCTAATAAAGCATAAGTCTGAATCCTTTGACAAATTCAAGGAATTTCAGAGTGAAGTAGAGAATCAATTAGGCAAGAAGATTAAAGCACTGCGGTCTGATAGAGGCGGTGAATATCTGAGCTATGAATTTGACGATCATCTGAAAGAATGTGGAATTCTATCAGAATTGACTCCTCCTGGAACACCACAATGGAACGGTGTGTCGGAACGGAGGAACAGAACCTTGCTAGACATGGTTAGGTCAATGATGGGTCAGGCCGAACTTCCAATAGAATTTTGGGGACATGCACTAAATACAGCTGCACTCACTATAAATAGAGCTCCGTCTAAAGCTGTTGAAAAGACTCCATATGAGTTATGGTTTGGAGAGCCTCCAAATGTGTCTTTTCTTAAGATTTGGGGATGTGAAGTATACGTCAAGCGATTAATTTCAGACAAACTTCATCCAAAATCTGACAAATGTATCCTTGTGGGCTATCCGAAGGAAACAAAGGGGTATTACTTCTACAATACATCTGAGAACAAAGTGTTTGTTGCTCGAGATGGTATCTTTTTGGAAAAGAATCACATTTCCAAAATGACAAGAGGGAGAAAAATAGACCTCGAAGAAATTCGAGTCGAACAACAAACTCTAGAGAATGCTCAAGATGACATTCAGGATGAAACTCAGAGATCTTTAGAAGTATATGGTGAGAATCATGGTCAATCTAGAGATGTAACCCCGCGTAGATCGCAGAGATATAGATCTCAACCGGAAAGGTACTTAGGTATTTTGACGAACGAGAGATATGATGTTCTATTACTTGAAAGTGATGAACCTGCGACTTACAAACAAGCTATGACGAGCCCTAGCTCCAAGCAATGGCAAGAAGCCATGCAATCTGAATTAGACTCCATGTCAGAAAACCAAGTATGGGATTTGGTCGATTCAGATGGCTACCAAGCCATTGGAAGCAAATGGGTTTTCAAACTGAAAAAGGACAAGGATGGGAAACTTGAAGTTTTCAAAGCTAGATTGGTTGCAAAAGGTTACAGGCAAGTCCAAGGTGTGGATTACGATGAAACCTTTTCACCAGTTGCAATGCTAAAGTCTATTCGGATAATGTTAGCAATCGCTGCATATTACGATTACGAAATATGGTAGATGGATGTCAAAACCGCTTTCTTAATCGGCGTTTTAACAGAAACTGTGTTTATGACAAAGCCTGAAGGTTTTGAGGATCCAAAGAATGCTAAAAAGGTATGCAAGCTAAAGAAATCAATCTACGGATTGAAGCAGGCATCCAGGAGCTGGAATATACGTTTTGATGAAGCAGTCAGTGACTTTGGTTTCATCAAGAACACAGACGAATCTTGTGTATACAAGAAGGTCAGTGGGAGCAAAATTGCTTTCCTAGTATTATATGTCGATGACATATTACTTATCGGAAATGACATTCCTATGTTGAACTCTGTCAAGATTTGGCTTGGGAAATGTTTTTCGATGAAGGATCTAGGAGAAGCACAATACATATTGGGATCAAGATTTACAGAGATAGATCTAAAAGGATGATTGGACTTAGTCAAAGCACTTATATCAATAAGGTGCTTGATAGGTTCAAGATGGCAGACTCCAAGCGAGGCTACCTACCCATGTCTCAAGGAATGACTCTAAGCAAGACTCAGTGCCCAAAAACACTTGATGAGAGTAGACGAATGAATGGGATTCCATATGCATCATTAATTGGTTCAATAATGTATGCTATGATATGTACACGCCCGGATGTTGCGTACGCACTCAGTGCTACGAGCAGATACCAGTCAGACCCAGGAGAGGCACATTGGACTGCTGCCAAAAATATTCTGAAGTACCTGAAAAGGCACAAAGATGACTTCCTGGTCTATGGTGGAGATGATGAATTAATTGTTAAAGGCTATACGGACGCAAGTTTCCAAACCGACAAAGATGATTTCAGATCACAGTCTGGGTTTGTCTTCTGCCTCAACGGAGGTGCAGTAAGCTGGAAAAGTGCTAAGAAAAGCACCATTGCGG
This sequence comes from Spinacia oleracea, assembly GCF_020520425.1. Taxonomy (NCBI): domain Eukaryota; kingdom Viridiplantae; phylum Streptophyta; class Magnoliopsida; order Caryophyllales; family Amaranthaceae; genus Spinacia; species Spinacia oleracea. Next base: position 101,363,447 of record NC_079492.1, on the reverse strand, counting down.
ATTCTACAACTGAAGCGGAGTACATTGCGTCACATGAAGCAGCAAAGGAAGCTATATGGCTAAGGAAGTTCATAGGTGAACTTGGTGTAGTCCCCTCTATTAAAGGACAATAGCCCTTTATTGTGATAATAACGGAGCTATTGCACAGGCAAAGGAGCCTAGACACCACCAAAGAGTCAAACATGTACTTCGTAGATTTCACCTTCTACGAGAGTTCGTTGAAAGAAAAGAAGTCGAGATAAGCAAGATTGGAACTGATGACAACATATCAGATCCATTAACTAAACCTCTGTCGCAAGCGAAGCACAACTCGCACACTGCAGTTATGGGAATCAAGCATATTGGAGATTGGCTTTGATGTCCTTATTTAATGTTTTAAAGTTTTAGAGTTTAATTCTTTGTAAAACATTATTGGTTAATCATTCACGATAAATGAATAGAATTCATTTTTCCATTTAATTTGTGGTTTATTAAATGATGAGTCCCTTCAATTTGACAATATATTCAAGATAGACTGTCAGGACCAGTCCTGTGACTAAGAAATGTCTATCAAGTGAACTTGAATGTCAAAGGTTGAAAATGGTCCCTGGTCGGAGTTTTCTATAAAATTTGACGCATAGAAAACGTTAGACGACTGGAATGCAAGATGACTAGTAGTTATGTTTCTTGAACTATGTGGACATGGCAATGTCGTAATCATTTGCATAGATATTTACTTTGGGAAGACTAGTATCGGACAGACCTATGAAACTTTACTGTAAGACATGAAAATCTGTCATAAGTAAATTTCATTAAAATTATTAGACACTAAATCCTCAATACCTGAGTGATTTGAGATTACTTGTTTGAGAACTGGTTGCTTTGACGTTGACCAACCGTCGCACCGTAAAAGGAGGCTATAAAGGCAACGCTCAGGTAATCACCTATCAAACGAAGTCTAATCTCAAGATTGCAAGATTGGGATTGTCCTCCCATAAATCGGGATGAGATGCTTAAAAGTTGTACAAGGCCACTCGGAGAGCTAGAAACTGTAAAAATGCATGGCCGTGCTCGGATGATCATAGGCTATGATTATCTGTTTATTTGATCAGTTGAACTCTGAAACCGAGAAACACCTCTGGACATAATAAGGATGACAACTCTTACCTTATGTTCAAGAGCAAGCATCGAGCGACAAAGGAATTAGGAAATGCACACTTGTCCCTAAGGACAAGTGGGAGACTGAAGGAAATAATGCCCTTGGTCCAAGTATGCATTCAATATTAAGTCTAATAAATGCGGTTCAGTATTAATTAAACAAAAAATTAAGTGAGATCAAGTGAGCTGAATGCCTAGCTAGAAGCCGCTTCAGTTCAAGTGGAATTAATGACATTAATCAACATCTTACTCTTGACTGAACCCGTAGGGTCACACAAATAGTACGTAAACGGATCAAGTATTTAATGGCATTAAATACTTCATCTATGGATATTCGGAATCGATGGATCTTGGTTTCAGTGGGAGCTGAGATCGTCACAAGCAAGAAATGAATACTCCGGAATCGATGATATTACCGGAAACGGAAATATGGATCGTATCGGAAATATAAATATTATCCAAGTTGTAGATGTTGCCGGAAACGGAAACATGGTACGTATCGGAAAATATTATCGGAAATGGAAATATTGCCGGAAACGGAAATATTGTCAGAATCGGAAATATTATCGGAATCGGAAAATAATTCCGGAAACGGAAATATTAAATATTTGTTCGAAACGGAAATTAATTCCGGAATCGGAAATATTAAATATTGTTCGTATCGGAAATGAATTCCGGAACCGGGAATTTAATCGGAAGCGCATCGTACGAATTAGCATCGGACGAGGCTTGCTAGACGAAGGCCCAGCACGAAGCCAGGCCCGCGCCCAGCAAGCCGAGCGCCCAACATGGAGCTGCCACAGCCTCGCCAGGCCCAGCGCAAGGCCAGGCCCAGCAAGGCCTTGGCGCGCGCACGCTGAGCGTGCTGTTGGGCTGCGAGCAGCGGCTGCTCGTGTGGGCCGCAAGGCCTGCGCGGGTGGTGCGATGCTCGTGGCCATACGATGCTCATGTTCGTAACGAATCCTAATCCTGTCGGAATTCGTGTATTGATTAAATCCTAATCCTAATAGATTAAGTTTATTATTTAGAGTTCAAGTTGGATTCTAATGAATAAATCCAAATCCTAGTAGGATTATAATTCCTTTTCCATACCTCTATAAATAGGTGCCTAGGGTCATAATTTATAGATACAATTGAAGTATTCTAAAGGTAAGATTTTGAAGAAAAATCAGCCATACACTTGCACCTAAATAGCCGAAATTCCTAAGCAACCTTAAGGGCGATTCTAGTTGGTCAAGCTTAAGGCGGATCCGGACGTGCTGTGGACTATCTACGGAGGGACGACACTTGGAGTCCTAAAGACTTGTTCTTGTTCGGTTCGGGCGCAACTAGGGAGGGCACGCAACAAAGTGTATGCATCTAAACTATGCTAAATGATTATGTGTAAATAATATGTTTTCCTGGCTTTATGGTTTTTCCGCATGATTTATGTTTTGTCATATGAATCATAACTTAACATTTCAAGCAGTCCGGATCAACGCTTTGGGCAGATTTCGAGTAATTTCTTTTCAAGATCAAGCATTCTAGTCCTAGATCGACGTCTTAAGTCGAGTCTACATATGCATAAGCAAGAGTTGAATATACTTTGACTTGCGCTTTTCCTAACCAAAAAACCTCAGTCAAAGTGGGGCTTATAGTGGGTATATACACCCGAAAAAATGGGGCAAATTTTTTCAAATTTTTTGCAAAATTATCATGCATGCATATAGTTACAAAATTTCAAGGCACACACAACGCATACAAGTTCAAACATTCAAACATACAAAAGCCAATCTTCAAAAAATTTCAAACCAATTCAAGTTCAAATCCATACAACCTTACAAAATTCAAGTTTCAAATGCAATACAATCCAACCTATACAAAATTCAACCTTATAAAATCCATACAAATGCGATACAATCCAACCTATACAAAATCAACCCAGGCAAGCTGGAACTCGCTACTATGCAGGGTCAGTCCGAGTCGTCATCAACAGTGATATCAACCACAGGCGCCTTGTCCCTGTTACGCCTCCTAAGGCGCTCCAGAACCTGATCCAGCTCCGTCCCAGGCGTACTAGGATCCTACTCCGAGATACGAAGTGTGCCAGGAGAGGGATGAACTCCCTGCTGAGGAGAGGAATATTGATAAGGCGGCGGCATCGCCATATACTGGTACGGCGCAAACATTTGAGCCTGGCGCATCCTCTCCATCTCTGCATAGTAAGCCTAGGAATCTGCACCCCAAGGCTGAGGACCACTCCCTCCGAAGTAGTAACTAGGGGAAGAAACAACGGGCCGTGAACTGCCTGCACCTCCAAACGAATGCCTGGTAGGATCAATATGTACAAAAGGGGAAGCTCCCCGCTCAGCATCAGAATGCCTCTGATGAGCACCAGCACCGGACCCCTGTCCCAGCTCCAAGTTCGGTCCCTCCTGCCTCAAGGACGTCTCCACCTGGGGTTCTCTGTCAACGGATCCCCTACGATCTCGACGGCGCTCCTATACAAAATACAAGTTCAAGAATCAACATCCAAGTTCGAATTTCCAGAATAAAAGTTTCAAGATCAAGTAAGGCACCTCTCTGTCCCGGCCAGAGAGTTTCCGGGTCAGCTTGGCACAATGCCTCTTCCAGGAATCAAGCAAAAGCATCCAGCGACGCACTCTCGCCCGAGGTGCCTGCATACAAAATTCAAGATCAATTTCCAAATATAAGATTACAATCAGTTTCAAGTAAGTGCAACAGTACTTACAGCAGCATAATGCTCAGGTACATCATCATACGATCTCCGGTGCGGAGGAGAAGCTACAGGGATGGTCTCCACCACCTCTTCCCCGTCCGAGTTCTCATAGCGGAGGATCCTATCAGCATGGGGAATGTCCTCAGGATCAACCTCCTCCTCCTACATACAATCATCCAATCATCCAATCATACAAGAATACAAGAATACAAGATACAGAGTTCAAAAGCTCACCGGCAGTACGAATTGTACTGGTGGAGCCAGCCTCCTCAAGAAGTCGTCATAGCTACCCTTCTTGTGTACAAAATCCCTCCAAGAGCGGCAAACAGCATCGCCCCTAGCCTCCGCATAGAGCCAGGCAAGCTCTTCATCCAACGCCAGCATGGACCCCGATGGGTCCTTGGGGACAAGTCTATCCCCCGAATTGTGCTGAAGGGACACTCGCTCCCCTAGATACCACATGTGGCGGTACACCCCTGGAAGCAAAACCCGTCGCCCAGACAAGAAATGGGCACGAGCAGCCGAGGCAGGTACAGGCGCGTTGGCAGAAGGACGTCATACCACCTGTAAAGCAGACAACTCAGGCAACAATATAAATACAAATACAAGAGAGAAAAACAGTACAAAAGATTACCTCGATAGCAGGTAGAACTCTCCAAGCTATGCGGGAGGCCGCCAGAGGCACCCTAACGCGCACCGCTCCTATCCAAGAGGCAACATACGGGTAAGCCGCATCTCTAGTACGATCTGGCGCCAAAGTTGGAAAGTGCTCATATATCCAATTCTTTCAAGAAGCAAGCAAAACATCAGTCAAGTTCAAACACAAACATACAAGTACAACATACAAAGTACAAGGAGTCTTAAATACCTCCAGCACACTCCACAGGCAGCCATGCTCGTGTCGCTCCCGGGCGCAGTCCGGGAGGCCTACTTCATCTCATACAAGAGGTGGCTATATGCCAAACCACCCCAGTTGTAGCTCGAAACAACCCTCAAGTCCCGCAGAACGGACAAGAACCTAACATGCACCAGACTGTTCCTACTCGGGGCCATCACTCTGCTCACCAAAACTAGGAGGAAGAGCCTAACTCTCTGCTCCGCAGACACACCCACACCGCAGATAGCATCCACAATCACCGTCCCAGAAGCATGGGTGTCGTCCTCCGACAAGTCAATAACGGGGCCAAGCAAGCCCCTAGCAGCGGTAGAGCGCCACGTCAGCTCCAAATCAAAAGTCACATTCCTCTCAGAAAAAGGAAGACCCGTGATCATAGCAAACTCAAAGGGGGTAATGGTGATCTCCCCCCATGCCATGTGGAAAGTGTTGGTGGTATCCCACCATCGCTCCAACAAAGCCCACAGCCGGGGTTTGATCCCCGTTCTCCTCGAAGTACCTCCCATGGCACGCCAGAAATCAGCCAGGCCCGTCTGTGACCAAATCTCCATGGCCTCCTCATCAGCACGAAGGGCTTTAAAGGCCTTCTGAACCTCCACCAAGGACCAGAAAGTACGAAACGGCTTTCCATCGGCCTACAGGTGAACAAGTCAGTTCCAAACCTATACAAGTACAAGATACAAACTCCAAAACACAGTACAAGACTCACCAAGCCAGCGCGAGGCCGCTGAGACAAGTGCCACTCCGGCCGAAACACCAGGTCGGAAGGGCTCCAACCAGTACCAGCAAAAGTGGGCGCCTCCCGGGGAACCATACCTTTATCTGGCGCGTTTATTGCAGCCGCTTCATCATCCGAAGCATCCTCCTCAGCAGCTCGAACCACCGACGACTCTGCGAGCTTCCTCCGAGTGTGACGAGGCATACTAAATCAAGTGGAGTATAAAGTGTCTAAATTCTAAACCGGGGGCTATCCTATACTAGCCTATACAAAGTCAAAAAAAATTCAAAAATTATCCCCAGTGGACCTCTAGTTCAAAGTACAAGCTCAACACCAACGCCTAGGCTACCCACGCCGAAGCAGGTATACAAGTTCAACACCAACGCCTAGGCTACCCATGCCAAAGCAGGTATACAAGTTCAAACACCAACGCCTAGGATACCCACGCCGAAGCAGGTATACAAGTTCAACATCAACGCCTAGGCTACCCATGCCGAAGCCAGCATTTCAAAACTCTACAAAACAACATCAAGGCATCCTAGCCTATTTCTCTACCTGAGACTCCACTAGGTCACCAGTGAGACTACTATCTACAAATACCAGGTACGACATTCGAGAAAATTTTCAAAAAAATTCAAAACTACAAGTTCCAACAGTTCAAGTTCAAGTGGCTATCAAACAAGATTCAAGAAGCTTAAGCATACAAGCATCATTTCAAAGTACGAGAAAATCAAAACTACATGCAATCCTAGAGTTATTTCATAAGTAAAACGTGAAATACTTACATGGATAAGGCAAGAACAAGACCAAGGGAAGACAATTCGACCTTTGAGAGAGAAAGAGAACAAGAAAGCAAGAGATTGCTCCTCAAATGGCACGGCAAGGGGCGCTTATATAGCGTAGCCCCGCGCCGTACGCCGGCCCAGCGCCCAGCGATGCCCGCTGCATGCGCGAATTCTCAGCGCGCGCGGTCTCCCGTGCTGATTGCATGTCCTTTGCTGCCACGGTCTTCCGCACCAAGCATCAAACATCGCATCAGGCCATCCATCGAAAATACGGGTATACACCTGTATCTCCAAGTACAAACAGATGAATATTTCAAGAATACAAAGTTCAAAAAATACAACGACTCAGGCGTTCAACTCCCAACGGACCCAAGCTCCGGGAAAGTCAATCGAAATTTCAAAATTCTAAGGGCCAGTAAAAGCTCTTATCCCCAGCAAAGCACATCCCCAACGGATTAACTCCGGGTGTTCAGATTCAAAATTCAAGATTCAAAGTTCAAAGTACGAAATTCAAGATTCAAAATTTTCGATGCCAAGCTCCGTCCTGGACCGAAGGCGGAAAAGTACAAGTACAAATCGGAGTCGTCACAACCGCACCGAGGTAGAATCTATCCTTTTTTCTAACGCCTGTTTTATACAGGTACCGGCGTACAAAGAGTGGTCTCGATTGCAGAACATCTTGATCATTCTTCGTCCCTTTCGAAATACTTTGACTTGCACTTTCCTAACCGAACGCTCAATCAAAGTGGGGGCTTCTGTAGACACCTAATTTGTGTCTCCCCTCTGGGATGATGACGATACCATTATCCTTACTAGGCGGTTGGAATAACTCCAGGCGGAAATCCCAATTGCTAAGAACATTTCCAAAATTCAAAATCCAAAATCCAATTCCCGAGGCCGTTCCCCTTTCGGTTCTCGGTACAAAACACAACTTTCAAAATCCAATTTCAAAATCCAAGTACAATCTCATCTAGTAGACCATCCCATTGTTTTTACTAGGCAAGTCAAATTCGGGTGCCGACCCACAAAACCGAGCATGCCGGGCCCCGCCCGTAAAACCGGAATTCAAAACCCAAGAAAGGCTTGTTTTTAGACGCAAAATAATGCCTTAACCTCCAAGCAAACACAAAACGCCAAGCCTAGTACTATTTGTACAAAGGTACAACACTACAAGACGAAACAAGGACGGAGCCCGCGTCCTTGCTTTGGCGGCATTCACGCCACGTCACCAGCGCCCAGCGTTGTCTCGGCGTGCTGCGCTGGCGTGTGCTGGCGTCTTGCACCCTTTCCTCCTATAAATACCCCTCATTTTCAGCATCAAAGGAGGAGGACAACGAAATACAACGTTGTAATACTGACATTACGCCTCAAAATACAAATCAAAAACCCTTCAAAACACACCCAAAATTCTAATTCTAAGCAATTGGGAGCTCTAAAAGGAATTCTTGCCTAAACCTAAATAGGTAATTACGAATCCCACCATATTCAATCATGTTGTTTTGATTTCCAAATGATTAGCAATTTGGCATTTCTATTATTAAAAATGTCACTTGCAACAATCATACATTTTTTCAAAATCGAAACTTTTCAAAATACAAAAATGCAAACTTTCAAGATTCAAGGATGTTCAAAGTTGTTTGCAATCACCTCTTTGAACTAGAATCACCTTCAAGTATGGAGTAATCAAAGATGACACCTTTTTAACTCTTAAAGGTTTAGTCTTTTGAGATTCAAAACTCCAGTTTTCAACATACAAGTTCAAGTTTTCAAATTTCAAGATCCCACCATGTTTAGGGTTGCTCATGACTACTTCCCTAAACTAGGATCCTTTCAAGTGAGAGCATATCAAAGGTCTAACCTTTTCAACATTAAAAGGGCTGACCTTTGAGATTCAAGTCTCTTAATTTCAAGTATTTCAAGTTCAATACTTCAATATTCAAGCTTTCAAGTTCAAGTTCAATATGCAAAGTCTAGGATATTTGGGTTGAGCAACATCTCCCAAGCTGAGATTTTTGGCTTTGAATTCGTGTCGGGCGCACTTATTTTTAAGGAGCCGCTTGGTGTTCGAATCTCATGTGCCCAAGTACAAGTTTCAATTATGCACCTTTCAATATTGCAATTTCAATTCCGCAATTTCAATACCGCAATTTCAATACCGAATTTCAATATCGCACTTTCAATTACGCAATTTCAATTTCGCACTTTCAATTCCGCACTTTCAATTCCGCATCTTTACTTGCCTAGTCCATTTCTAGGCAATTGGACTTACTCCCTAGTCCATTTCTAGGGGGTCTTGTATTTACTAATTCCGCACTTTATTTAGTATTGTGATGTTGCTTTATTTGCTTTATTGCTTTCATCACCACACATGCTAAATACAACAAAATACAAGGTTACATCACGCTTAACAAAGATAATTTCTTGGACAAACCGGCCTTAGGTTCCTTTAAATCAATATTTAAAGCAAAGTGACCACCATACAAAGTAGAGATTCTATTTGCTCTAAATTCAAACCCACATAGTCTAATCTAGGGTATATTTTCGAAAGTGTTGTGCCAACGTACTTGAATATTTCTAAAGCTCGCGGAATAAGCATTTCGTTCCCGTGCCCGGATCTCACCCATCCGTTTCGAGGATTCAAAGCCTTATCCAAAAAAGAGTCACTTGCGGTCTTTCCAAACGAGACTTTAAACAATGTCTGATGGCGACTCCTTCGAGGTACAAAAATACAATGGTTTTCTAAAGAACCGCCCCTCTTGTAGAACGGGAAACAAATTGCACAAAAAAAAAAAAACCTTACACAAGACAAGGATCGTTTTCGAATAATCCTAATCATGACACTAAGTTGGTTGGAGCATGCATTTTAGAACATAGAAATTTCTACTTGTGTGTTGTCACTTTGCTTTAAAGTTAATTAAAGGAACCTAAGGCTGGTTTGTCCAAGAATTATCTTTGTTAAACGTGATGTAATCTTTTGTATATTGTTGAATTTAGCATGTGAGGTGACGAAAGCAATAAACATGTAAAGCATCATCACAAGAAATAAAGTAATTATTGAAATGCGTACAAAACCACATCACCTTAAAAAAAAGGCGAGTAAAGAGTGCGGAATTGAAATTTCAAAAACAAAGGTGTGATATTGAAAGTGCGTTATTGAAATGCGATATTGAAATTGCGGTATTGAAAGTGCGATATTGAAAGTGCGATATTGAAAAGCGATATTGAAAAGCGATATTGAAATTGCGATATTGAAATTGTATTATTGTATTTGAGATCCGAACGCCAAATGACTACTTAATGATAAGTGCGTCCGACACAGATTCAATTCTCTAAAAATCTCCACTTTGGATGAGTTGCTCATCATAAAGTATCCTTGATTTTGGTTATTGAAATAAAACTTGAATATTGAACTTGAATATTGAACTTAGGAGACTTAATTATTAAAGTTTAAACCTTTTAATGTTAAAAAGGTCTCACCTTTAATATGCTCCATAACTTTTGAAGTTTACTCTAGTTTAAGGAGTGATTACAAACAACCTTAAATATCATAGAATCCTGAAAATGGGACTTGTATTTGAACATAAAAGATGAATGTTCATGTGTTCTAGTTTGGAAAAGGGTTTGCACTTTTCCAAACATCTTTGAACTTTGAAAATATTTGTATTTTGTAAAATTGTATGGTGATTGTTGTAAAGGAGAGACTTTTCAAGTATGAAAGCTCATCACTTTTCTAATCATTTTCGAAAATAAAGCTTGAATCTTGCATATTGATATTGAAAGTGTGCTTAGAAAATCATTTGGGATCAAGAGTGAAAACCTCCCCAAAGATGGCACCTTTGAACATGGTTCCTAGTTAGTCATGAGCATGAACTCAAATGACAACATCCTTGGAATTGTATATTGAACTTTAGAAATGAAGAAGAGTAGAGAACATCATAATGATTTGTTTAGGGATTCGGAATTACCTATTTAGGATTAGGTTAGTTTTCCGATTAGTGCTCCAAATTGCTTAAGTATTTGGAATTTGTAATGGAATTTGTAGATTTGAACATGAATTTTGTATTTGATTTTGAGAGGAAAATTTGAGATTACGACGTTGTATTAGAAATCTGCCTCCCCGTATGCTTAGGAAATGAGGGTTTATACAGGGGATTAAGCGGCTAAAATCCAAGAACCACATGCGCCTGTCGCAGTCCCAGCGCCTGGCGCTGGTGACGTGGCCCAGAATCCGCCAAAACAAGGACGATGACACCGTCCTTGATTTGTTTTGTATTGTTGTACCTTTGTACGATTTGTACGAATTTGGCACGTAGTGTTTGCTTGGAGGTTAAGGCTTGGGTTTGCGTCTAAAAAAAAGCAGTTTTTGAATTCGGATTTCGTGTTTGGACTCGATTTTACGGGACGGGGCCCGACATGCTCGGTTTTGTGGGTCGGCGCCCGAATTTGGATTGCTTAATGTCATTTCGACTGGAAAGGACCTTGTAAAACCAATGAAGAGGTCCATTGGGTGAGATTGTGTTTGGATTTTGAAATTGGTTTTTGGAAATTGAATTTTGTACCGAGTTCCGTAATGGGAACGAGCTCGGGAATCAGACTTTGGATTGTGGATTTTGGAATACACTTTAGAAATTGGGACTTCCGTACAGAGTTGCACCAACCACCTAGCAAGGATAATAGTATTGTCATCATCCCATTAGGGGAGACACGAATTAGGTGTCTATAGGTACTATATCTTGTATAATAGTAACTATATATTTGATATAGTTATTATGTACTCCATCCGTTTCTTAATACTCGCACCGCTTTCTTTTTCGGGTAGTCCTTTAATACTTGCACCGCTTCTATAAATGGAAATTTTTTACCAATATTTTATTATTTCTCACACTTATCTACTAACCTACCTAAACCCCTACTCCCTACAAAAAATCATTTAAAAATGGGAAATTCTCTATGCAGCTTTATACTTTTGCAAGTTCTCATTGGTAACAAAGTATTAGCCACTTTCTCTAAAATAACATTTATAATCTAAGTTTTCTCTAATCTAACACTATTTCAGTAATTTCGATCTAATTAGATGCATCTCTAATTTATTTACGCCTAATTGTAGCGAGGTAGCCAGTCTTAGACAAACTATATAGACCAATTAAAGTCTCACATTTAAATAAATGACTTGCACAATATATAGACCAACAGTTGACCATGGTAGGATATAATCAACGAAATAAGCATCGACTTCCAATCGATAACTGTTTTCATATGAGATCAAATTACTTTCAAATAGGAGACATGGAAAAACGAGCAGGTGATGCAGAGAAAAGCGATGAAGTGGAAGCATTGCCAAACCGAAGAGGCCGACGACGCGGTGGCGTGGTGCTGTAGAGGAAAATGAAATAACTTGACTTTGGGACAGACATGGGGGGAGAAGGAAAACGACGCTAATGAATTATCACTGAACTTGGTTGGAGAATTGACTATATTAAACAGAGGTTGAGTAATTTTACTTGTTACCATAGTAATTTTACGGAGACTTGGAAGGAGAGGACACGGACGTGGCGTTTAGTATTTTTTAGTTCAAAAAAATTTGAATTTAATGTGGTTTATTTAATAGATACCTTTGGGATCTCTTCCATGACCAATTCTTCGATGAATGGGGAGGATGTTGGAGTCATGACCTTCTTTCCTAGCCTCGCTCTGATTCCTCTACTCCTCGAGGTCTCTACGCGAGAATGCTCGGGGGTGCGTCGGGTGCTAGGGGTTCGTTCATGTCTCCTCTTCCTCCTCCTTGCCGCTCAGCTGCTGGTCTCAGGTCGATCATCGGATCTGCTTGACTCACCAATTCTCTCGTGCACTAAAGGCCTTAGCCTACTGAGAACTTCACTTCGGATCCGAGTGGGTTGACTCGCAGTTGTTCCATTGCTTTGGAACGTTCGCGGGGTCGGTGACCTGAACCATTCTGGCTGATCCTGGATTCTCTCTTGGGTTTTTCAGGTGCTTTCACTCCACTGCGGTGTCAAGTCGGTCTTTGTCATCGTCGGAAGTGTTTGGTTAGATCTGGAGGGCACGTTGATAGGTGCCGGCTCCAGATTTATCTGTCTCCTCACTCTCCGGTGCGTACGGCGGTCATAGTTTCTCAAAATTTTCTCCCTTTTGTTGAAAAGGTAGTTCTGCATGATGGTTATGGCCGCGGTAAACTCTTCCCTCGTAGGGACCAAGGGTCTGTAGGTTGCAGCTGTGTGTGTGTGTGTAAGCGTTGTCCGACTTGGTTGTGGACGCACTTCTGATTTACCGGAATCGTGAAGGTTATCCATTTTTTGGATTAAAGAGGTGGTTTTTCGAAGCTTTGTAATATATTCACCACAGACGGCGCCAAATTGTTCTGGTGCTGAAACAATGGGCTTCGGATTGAAAGGTCTTTTGTTGATGTGGAAGATCTAGCTTGAATGATTGTGTAGTGTCCGAAGATACCTGCACAATGAACAAAGTAACTAGCCTCGGGGGTGTTCCGAGAAAAGCCTCTCTGATGCCTAAGTAAGCACTTGGTTCGGATTCTAGAGAGAGTTCTCTAGAAAGTAGTGTTAAGGCAATAAATTGGACGTACCTTGAATTGTGAGTTTTGGCGGCTTATTTATAGTGTTTTTGTAGTAAATGCCCTTAGGTCATTTATTACTTGATGGACCATGGGCCATGTAGATTGGCTAGCTAGCCTTTGATGGGTGAATGACTTTTATGTTGTTTTATAGCTTATGGGGGTTTTGGCCAGTAGGCCCAATTAAAGTCAATTGGACACCCAAACAGTACTTATTTGTGAGTTCATTCAAGCATAACTTACACTTCCATTCATGTATGCTCATATTTTCTCCAAAACTCGTCCCATTTGAATATTTGATCAACAAAGAGATTCCAAGTTTTTGAAGAACGTAACGATCGGTAAACAACGGCTAAGCTGTCAGTGGAAGTCCGTTGTTATACCTTAGAGCATGCACAACGTTGTCTTGAAGGTGTTATCAACTACGTATACTACAAGTTGACTGTTGGAAAACTCCCCAATTTTGACAGAAGACAACAAACAAGTTGTAGCTTCCCTTGACATATGTCGTGTGACCCATGGTCATGCCTTGGGCAAAATCATCGTGGGCCAATAAAGTAGAAGAATGTTATTGTTTTTAATTTTTTTAAGGGAATTTAAAGTAAAATTTATATTTAGAAATTAGGTGAGAGAGTGATGCCCTTGAGTTAAGATTGTGGACGGGAAAAAAATTAGTGTAAAAAGAATAATAAGTTAGTGGAAATGAGGTAGAAGAAGGAGATTAGCGATAAATTATCTTACACTTGATCGGCGCAATTAAAATAGTCCACGAATTGTTTAATCGGAGTAACAGGTCAAGGATGTACATGGTGTTAATGATAATCGTAAATTACGGATGGTTTTGCGGACGACAAAATTACCTACCGGTTCTAGTATTTCACCAGCCGTTCTATTGGTGGGGGAAATAGTAGGTTATTACCGACCACTCTTCGATAATTATTCACCTACCTTGTGTATTTTTTTTTTCTTTTTTTTTTCTTTTGTTTAGTGAATGCCCAGTTGATCGTGGTCCGTGTAGGGATGGCAGTGGGTAATGGACCCGACTCGGATCCGTGGATCTAGATCCGTTTTCAGCGGATAAAACGGATCTGGATCCTCAATTTTTGGACTCGACGGATCCGAGTAGGATCTGGATCCTTGGTTTTAAAAACGGATCAGGGTCGGGTCCTAAGTCATTACTCGGATCCGGATACGTTTACCCGTTTTTATAAAAATTAAAATTAAAATATAAAAATAAAGACTTAAGAATTGTAGCATTATTGAAGTTTGTTGAACTTTTAATATTATTTAGGTTGGATTTGTTAAATTTGATTTTAGTGAATGCTTGTATGGACAAATAGCGTTGTTATTGAAGTTTTATTAAACTATGTTTTAAGGTTAAAATGAAAATTAGGGTCGCTTGATGAAAAAATAAGTTAGGATCCGTTTTGGATCCGTTTTGGACCCGGATCCGTAGGATCCGTCGGATCTGGATCTGGATCCTCAATTTCATTACCCAGCGGATCCGGGTTAGGATCTGGATCCTTGCCTAAAAACGGATATGGATCTGGATCCTAGAGGACCCGGTTCGGGTCCTACCCGTTGCCACCCCTAGGTCCGTGTAACTCATGGAATGCAATTTGGGTTGGAAACATTTTAAAATATCGCAGAGCTTTAGAAAAACAGACAATCTTATGAATGGAAGCGCCAGTGTCACTGTTTGGCTCATAATATTATACTTATAAAAGATTAGGAGAAAGCGGCTTATCCATTTGTGTTATGAATATTATGTGGATACCCATTATACCCCTAGTATATTCTAGATCTTAGGGTTTATTGTTGCTCAAGCAAACCCTATTTTATTGTATGTATATATACCCTATTGTTCATGGAATAAAACACAGTTGTTCTCTCCCAATTTATCCTCCTTTATCTCTGTATTTCACAACACGTTATCAGCACCAACCCTAGCCGAATGAGCAGAAGAAAACCCAAAGAAAATTATCGCCATTAGATTAAAGGTAAGTACCGTACATACTCCATATTATGCTTGAGTTTATGCTTGAGATTTTTATTTTGAGTCACGATTGACTCATGAGTTATTAGTCTTATTACTACTCATTATTTTAATTGTCATTGCAATTGGTTGTTTTACTTTGCATCTAATTATTAATTGTGGCAATTGGTTGTTTTCACACTATAATACCGCAGTATATATTGTCGCAGTAGAAATATATTATGGGTGTATTGCATTATTATATTTGCTTTAAAGGTGTTTGTATTATGCGCAATGATTAAGTTTGTATTGCCACAAAGATTAACTTTATGTGCGGCAATGACATAATTCTTTGATTGTTAGATATGTTTGTTTTGTATGATAATCCATACGTCAGTTCTTTGTATTGTGCGGCAATGAGATCATGATGTCAATTGCTTCCTTTCGTTATTTTACATACATTGTTGGATTCAATTGTTTTCCCTTCTTCGCAATATCGTATGCACGCAATATATATTCGACTTTATTCTCCTATTGTGTTTTTTTTTACTGGTCAAGTATTGTACAATGTATTACATTATTTGGTTAAACACAAGTTTTTTAATTGTTGTAGATGATTCCAAATTTGCAATATTTTATATAGTGAAATATGTCGAATCTTACAAAACTCGAATTTGCGTCCCTTGATATTACTGGAAAGAACTAATTGTCTTGGGTGTTAGGTGACGAAATTCACCTAGATGCAAAGGACCTTGGTGATACAATCAAAGAAATAAATAAGTCAACAAGGCAAATTAAGGCTATGATAATTTTTCGCCATCACCTCCATTAGGGTATTAAGATAGAGTACTTGACTGTAAAAGATCTACAAGTCCTTTGGAGTAATCTAAAGGAGAGGTATGACCACCAGAAAACTATAATATTACCTAAAGCTCGATATGACTGGTTACATTTAAGACTTGTAGTCTGTAAGTGAATATAACTCAACTATGTTCAGAATTACTTCACAATATCGTGAAAAGGAATTTAAGAAATATTCTGAACTTATATCTTGTCCTGCAGACACAATACCGTGAAAAGGGATTAAGAAATATTCTGAACTTATATCTTGTCCCCTTGTGGGAGCAAAATAACGAGCTATTGATGAAAAATCATGAATCACGCCCAACTGGTTCTACTCTATTCCCTGAAGCGAATGCGACATCCCATTATGGAAAAGACTCATGCCAACAGTAGTGGTCGAGGACGTAGGCGTTGATATGAATATGGTCGAGGTGGTCCTCTCAATAACTCATATTCCTACCAGAAGTGGGACAAAGATGATAACAAACAAAAGAAAGATAAAATGAGAATGTGGCCAATGTATGTTACCGATGTGGAGGAAAAGGGCATTGGTCTATGGAAACAAGGGAAGAATTTATAATAATTTACTATATAATATTGAAAACATAAATTAGTGGGTCTTGCTCTTATTTGAAGATAATTATAATCAAAGCTATTATAGATTGAAATGCAAATATATAGCTTTGACTTTTGTTTATAATAGGTTCACATCTTAAGTTTGGACATTTGACCATTAAAGACTTGCGAATCATTTGGAGATGTACAAGAAAATATGACCTAGAAAACTATAATAGTTTCTAAATCTTGTTGTCAAGATACCCTACATCTCTTTCATGAAACTAGTGTGGTCCTATAGACACGATTTTTGAGAAAGATAGTTCATATATTGTTTTTTGGTGGATGAGACAAATAACGAAATCGTGAAGAAAAATATTATGATCACGTTCAACTAGGTAAATCATTCCCAGAAGTGAATGAGAAATTGCATGACTAAATATAGTGAAGATAATGTCAATAGTCATGATCGAGGATGTGAAAGTAAAATAAAATATAATCATGGGTGAACAAATGAGTACAAATGTAAAAATACACGTATACAAGCACACCAGAAGTGAGAATAAATTATAGATAAACATGGTGTATAAAGATAATGAAAACATATGTCTAATAGACATTGTAGCACGCCCTCCGAACCAAATTTATATACATGCAAGGATAAGGGGGAGATAGCTCTCAACATAATAAAATTAGTAGTATATGATCAGGATTATAATACAATATGTTAAACTTGGTACAAATATTTGATCATGTCTTATTGACTCGCTCTATGAGCATGAGTAATATACTACATTCTGAAGATGTATACTTTTGTGATATGTACGAAAGTTGTAATGGATACTCTTGAAGAGTACATGCTATCTTCCATAAGTTTTGTTTAGATTGTCTTGCCGTTATAACTGAGACACCAGTTTGTGTCGTTATATCACATCACAATATGTTCAAATTTTAGTATTCTATAATTACAGTGATCACTTTGAGAAGATAACCAGAAGTTATCAAATGAAATATTTTATATGATATTATATAGGCATGATGTGATAATCCAGGCCATCCGGGTTTAAGAACACCCGTTATGAGAATTTGAAAATCCTTATCAAATAAAATTTTATGTGCTGACACTCCCTCATATGTTGTATATATTCAAAGGCAGGACAAAATGATGAGGTTGAGTTGTATTTCAATTGAATAGTTATAATGAATCGATTGAGAAAATAAATACAAGAGATATTAATGATTTTGAAAAATTGTATAATGATAGGTGATTTGAAATTCACCATGATAGTAAGTGACCTGAAGTTCACCAGAATGATAGTAGGTGACTTGAAGATCACCAATAAGTTTACAAGTATTTTGTGATTGATTTAAGTATCATAAATCTCTTGATCGGGGCAATCATACGTCAGCACGAAAAGAGAAAATATGAAGAAAACAACTGCATATTATATCTACTCCCCATAACCAATGTTGATCTCCAGAAGAGAACAAAAGTATGTAATATTTATCAAAATACGCGTTGAAAAGTATGTATTATTTAGTTGGTGAAATTTTTTATGCCCCATAACATATTGAAAATATTTTCCCAACTTAGGGGGAGACGAGTAAGAATAAGTTGGCAAAATTGAAAGATAATAAATTGATCCCATATGAGTAAGTGTACATGCCAGCTTTATGTCCTCGAAGTATATTTGGACATAAATATCTATGACTTGATTGTGTTAAAATGTTACATGTTCAAAGGCATAAAGGTGTATGATAGTCATAGTGCTAGATGTTACATATAGTAAGTGTTGAGAAATATATATCTTGCCAATATTTATTTAATCTCTACACCTGAAGTGTAGATTATATATACGGTTCCAACATAGTGATTATATGATAAAGATGGAAAAATAATGCAGTTGATGATATTTTTGAAAATGAAGAAAACACTATTAATTATATAGTGTATGAAATACCCTTGAAGTGGTATAGATATCTGAAAAATAATAGATGGCCAGTGAGAAAAGGTGAATGTTACCTATTGAATAAGTATTCAGATATCATTGATAAATAGCATGCAAAGTATATGTTGAAGAATTTTGATGATACCGGTAGATGATGGAACCGAAATATAATGCATATGCGAGAAATAATGGTTTTTGAATAAGGGATCGTAAATCTATGTCTGTTTCGATGTAGACATAACTATAATGATCAAATGAGCTCATGGGCCTGAAGTCCAACAAGTTATGGATTTGAAATATCCACACTGTACAGTGTTTTGCATTTGAGTCTTACATTCATATACATGTGTAGTTAATAGATAGATGCATCATGCATCATGCATCATTCATCATACATTTAATTTGTTTTATGTTTTATCATGGTATGATATAGAATTATCTAGTTATAATTCCGTAATACATGTTTCAAATCTATTATGATGTCGTATATGAAATATGAATCCAAATAATGGTAAGACGGATTTGCAACTTTATGGAAATTTATAAGATGAGATTCCTGCTTCATTGGGCTAGTAGTTGCAAAAGAAATATAATATTGATTTAATAGTATGTTATGAATCATGCAAGTAAGAAAAGTTCCTGAAGAACTTATTCATGATGTTCTTAAACATCTAGACTTTTGAGTTTTGCATATATACAAACATCCCAACATTGATGAGATATTATCAAAACTCTAAAAGAGTGTTTTTGGAATGTCGTCTCAACCAGTAGTTTGACTACTTGAGAGTTTTGAAATATACATATTAATTTATTCATGAAATAATTCTTGTACAAATATGAATCATCTTAAAATATAAGATAAAGGTATGTAATGTCCTTCCAATGGATATTATGTCATGGTCCAGAAGAACCATACATAACATTATTATCTATATTATACTTCCAAGTTGGGCGATGATATTGTTATTTATCATGTATTGTCATGAAAGTATGACAAAAAAGGTTTGATCAATATTGATCAAAAACTACAATTTGTGACCTCCAGAAGAAGGTATATATGTCCAATATGTATGGATAAGTCTTGTAATATCATATACAAGAAAATGTATTTATCTCAGGTGAAGCTAAAGTATTATGCATCGAGAAACTCGAAAACAAACGTAACGAATGAGATAGAGAAAAACAAATGATCTTACAAGTATTATTTTCAAAGCATTGGTGATAAAGATATTCGCTTCATTTGTTCAAATGGAGAATTGGAGATTCAAGTTAAATTTTGGAGAATCAAATTTCAAGGAACTCCACGCTGCTACATTTGAGAAGCTACTCAACAATATTGGATCGATTGCACCAGAAGATCTCAAATGATGTATTCATCAGGGGGAGAAATACGCGTTGCACTCTTTTTCCCTTAACCAAGGTTTTGTCCCATTGGGTTTTCTTGGTAAGGTTTTTAATGAGGCAACATCTCAAGCGTATTATGAAGAATAATGTACTCTTTTTCCTTCACTAGGTTTTTATCCCACGGGGTTTTCCTAGTAAGGTTTTAACGAGGCATAACCTTCAATAATGGACATCCAAGGGGGAGTGTTATGAATATTATGTGGATGTCCATTATACCCCTAGTATATTCTAGATCTTAGGGTTTATTGTTGCTCAAGCAAACCCTATTCTATTTTATGTATATATACCCTATTGTTCATGGAATAAAACACAGTTGTTCTCTCCCAATTTATCCTCCTTTATCTCTGTATTTCACAACAATTTGTATATTATTATTATTAACGTATTTATAATACACGGCTACGGACACAACCCTAACACCACATAAAATTCTAAAAGATAAAGCTATTAACAATAGGAAACTTTACATAACAATAAGAATTATATTAGCACCAACTAGCATGAAAATTTCATATTTCTCTCCCAACTTTTAGACATAGAATCAGAGCAAAAACAAATGCCGACAACTCGTAATAACATTTATTGATTTTATTAGTTTAACACATGTTGATGTGAGTAGCTAGAACATAGAAAACTAATTAATTGGAACACTATGTAGAAGAATAGTTTCAACAGTAATGCCAGGACCAAAGGCGAATAGCACCCCCCAATCGAATCCTTCCCCAGTTGTTGATTTACCCTCATTCAACGATCTCTTCCTCATTTGATCCAATATGAATATCACAGTTGCACCCCACATATTCCCGTATTCACTTAACACGTGGCGGCTAGTGCTAAGTTTGTTCTTCTCAAGTCCGAGCTTAGCCTCTACTTGATCCAATATCGCCGGCCCTCCAGGGTGAGCTATCCAAAATATGGAATTCCAGTCATTTATTCCAACATACTTAAAGGATACATCTAAGCAATTTTCTATATTTTTAGCTATGATTTTTGGGACTTGCTGACTTAATTGTACGGTCATCCCTATCTCACTTAAACGGGCTTGGATATCCCCTTGTGAGTCCGGCAATGTGGTCTGCCCCGTAGAAACCAGCTGAAATATGGGTCTCTCGGTAGGCTCATCAAAGTCAGCACCCATGATAATTGCTCCAGCACCATCCCCGAATATGGCGTGTGGTACAAGGTTCATATCTGTTGGGGCATGGAAACAAATGACAGTACTTTCCGAACATATAACCAACACACGTGCACCACGGTTGTTTTCTGCAATGTCCTTGGCTATACGAAGCAATGTACCTCCTCCATGGCAGCCACCTTGGCGCAGCATAAATCGCTTTACTGAGGGGTGGAGGCCTAGAAGCTTAACGAGCTCGTGATCTGACCCGGGTAGATCAACGTCGCAGTTAGTACCAAAGACAAGGTGGGTGATCTTGGACTTGGGTTGCCCCCACTCTTTGATTGCAATCTCAGCTGCCTCTTTACCAAGTTTCGGAACCTCTTTAGCCAATATAACTTGCCGGCTTTTTAGGGAACTTGCATTATCATCACTCATTTCTGGGTTTTCTATCAACAGCTCTTCAGTTACGTGCAAATGACGTTTCTTCATCATTGATTTTTCGCCTGCATATAAATCGCCAACTGATTAACAAAACCTAGCTTCCTCACTTACTTACCCATTAACTTAACTATCAATCACGTCCAAATGACTTACCCGCTTGCTTATAATCAATAGTAAACTTACGGAGTATCTACTAACAACCACATGGGTAGTTTGTTAATGTTTTTTTTTTTTTTTTGGTGTATAGAGAGCTACATAAGGTAAGGCAACAAATGATGTAGACAAGATTTGAACTCAGGTCTTGAGTACTACCCCTCAAGACTTTACCAACTAAACTAGTTGACATCCACATGTAGAACATCCAGATGTAGAACATCTAGTTAGTACTAGTTCTTCTATGAACATCACCCTTCAGTTATTCATAATGGAAAATTAGGTGTACCCCATAGAGCAATGTACCTATCTAATGTAATTATACCCCAGCATTTTATAGAAACTAAAATCATTCTTGATACTCTTATATCACTATAATTAATGATAGATTAGTCTATCTTAGTGTAAAGACGATCAAGCCTAGCTAGGTCTCTAAGGGACTTCCACTAATTTACAAAATTATATACTAATAACAACCTAACATTTATATTATTTATTAATATATCTTTGAAGAAAAGCTTATAAATTGAACATTAAAAGAAGGGTATACTATATATACGTACAGATGCGGTTGAACTTGGCCTTAAGATGAGTTAAGTGATCGGTGTTTGTGATACGAAAATAGAAATCTGGATAATTGGACTGGTACATCACATTTGGTGGGTTGGCGGTGCCGATGGCGAGGATTGTAGCAGGGCCGTTTGCTCTTTGAGCCTCTCGAATTTCTTGGATGGATGCCATCTTTAGCTACAATTGGGTTGATTACAGACTTTAAAATAGAGAGGGGAGTTTAATATATATATTGTATGCAAATTTTAAAAGTACGTCCGGGTCTGCCTCTTTTAAACTGTACGTGCAAGTGCCAAGTGGGAGCCAGTTAGTACAAAACTTTACCATGTTTTTGTTGTGACTACCAGCATTATATCTTTATTACTTTCTCTATTTTAATACTGCTGGAATAAAATGTTAAGCAGTACGGAGAAGTATATCTTAGAGTATATCAATGAACATGTTAAGCGTTACTCTAAGATATACTCCGTACTGCTTAACATTTTACACCTGCTTCCCAAACGACTCTTCAAACTAGAGCCAATGAGCATTTTGAGTGGCTCTTGAGTAACTCCCTGACAAAGCCACTTAAAGATACTAATCCGCCAAAGAGTCCACTAATGAAGTACTTGACGCAATTTAACTTAGACGTACACTACTCGTATAATCTATTTTGACTAGTGTACGGGAATAAAAGTAACCTATCAGACCAATCATGTCCTATCAGACCACCGATCATCTGGCAGGACCTTCCAAGCGGAGCAATCGCAAGAGGTAATTACTGAAAGTAATACAAACCCTCAAGGACCGCGCAGACCCATAGGTCTGCGGGACAACGGCCTGCTAGACGACAACGGAGATATGTCGTTAAGCAAAAGGACAAATAACAAGTACATCACCAACGTACACGCGGCGACATCTGAATAGGCCAAAGTACAGAATAGTACGCCTATACATACTACCGTCACCATTCATTTGCGGACACGTTCAATACAAGTACAATTCTTAACCCTCTCTACTTTCTCTCTCTAGAATATCATTTCATTTGCTGACTTAGGCATCGGAGGGGGTTTCCTCGGTTAAACCCCCGAGGTTAGCTTACGTTCGTTCTGTCTAACAGGGCAACATCTCCAGGCAGAGCGTCCCCAGTTCTATACTCGGAACAACTAAACGAATGAACGACTTCATTTGGAAGTGGATTATTTCACAAAATGGATAGAGGCAGAGCCCACCAAAAGCATAACAGCTAAACGAATGAAAGACTTCATTTGGAAAAATGTCATTACAAGATTCGGTATCCCAGAAAGTTTGGTCTTTGATCATGGGACACAATTTGATTGCACACAGATAAAGGATTATTGTGCAGAGCTGAAGATAAAATTCGCATATGCATCAGTATGCCATCCTCAGAGCAATGGACAGGCCGAAGCAGCAAACAAACGGATCCTAGGAGCTCTGCGCAAGAAGATTGAGGACTTTAAGGGCGCATGGGCAGACCTCATACCAAATATTCTGTGGTCCAATATGACAACTGAGAAAGAGGCAACAGGAGAAAGTCCTTACAAGTTAGCCTTCGGAGCTGAAGCAGTATTACCAGTAGAAGTTGGCCTGCCCAGTTTCAGAGTGCAGTACTACGATGAAAGCACCAATGAACAGCTCATGAGGGAATCGCTGGACCTTCTGCCAGAAATAAGACTGCAAGCAGAGCTAAGACTGCAAGCAGAGCTAAGACTTGCAGCAAACAAAGAGAGAATGAGCAGGGCTTACAACAAAAAAGTCAGGCACATGCCTATGCAAGTGGGAGACCTAGTACTCAGACGAACAGCTGCCACAGGAAAGGGCAAGGCAGAAGGAAAGTTCACTGCAAACTGGGAAGGGCCATACCAGATTACAAAGGAGGTAGCCCCTGGCTCATACCATCTCATGCCAATGGATGGGAAAGAGTTAAAGAACAGCTGGAACGCCAACGTGCTCAAAAAATACTATGTTTAGTATGAATGTTTTGTATGATGATAAGGCAAGATAAGCCAAAATAAGCCAAAATTATCCTTTTTGTATTTTTTTTCACAAAATACATATAATGAAATGAGCTTGGTTGTTCCAGAAAAAAGATACTGTGACAAGGAAAATGCAAAGTAACCAAGAAATACATCATGATACACATGTTCAACAGATAACTTGACTTGATCACTCAAGTTAGCTGAAGAACAGTGCCATGATGAATTTCTAGGTTAGAATACATGACACCCCGAGGAGGCCGCAGAGCAATTTCTAAGTTTTGTCCTGGCCAGAGCCGGGACAATTCAAAATTGGAAGCAGCCCAAAAGGCTAGTTAAAATATCGCAGAGCAATTTCTAAGTTTTGTCCTGGCCAAAGCCACGACAATTCAAAATTGGAAGCAGCCCAAAAGGCTAGTTAAAATATCGCAGAGCAATTTCTAAGTTTTGTCCTGGCCAAAACCAGGACAATTCAAAATTGGAAACAACCTAAAAGGCTAGTTAAAATATCGCAGAGCAATTTCTAAGTTTTGTCCTGGCCAAAACCAGGACAATTCAAAATTAGAAGCAGCCCAAAAAGCTAGTTAAAATATCGCAGAGCAATTTCTAAGTTTTGTCCTGGCCAAAGCCAAGACAATTCAAGAATTAGAAGCAGTCCAAAGGGTTAGCTAGTCATCGCAAGACGTTCTATAAGTTTTGCTCTGACCAAGGCCAGAACAATTCAAAGGCAAAAAAAGATATCAAAAATTGGCTAAGTACTTAGTGAAGTAATAACAGAAAAACACATGAAACACAAAATATACATATCAATGCCGGCGGCTATACCTTCATTAAGAACCAAAAAGAAGGGAAAAAGTAAAAACCACAAAAATGACCAAAACTTCAAATTTACATGCAAAACCAAAGAAAAAAGACAAAGTGAAGGCAAAGAAATACCTGGAGGAAGAAGGAGTCGAGAACTCAACAATGGCGAACTAAACCCTCGAGAAAAGTTCGAACCCATAAACCCTCGACAATTCCAAGAGAAAAAAACACCACCAACGGACGCGCAATCACCGGAATAACACGAAAACACGAAAAAGCAAAGAACTTGGAGTTAGAACACTTTGGAAATGGCGAATTTGAGTTCGAAGCGAAGTGAAGTTAAAGGAGAGTAAGAAGAGGAAGAAGGTAAGAAATAGGAGAGAGAAAAGGAAAGTGACTGAAAAGCCATATTTAAAGGAGGAAATAGACGGCCAAGATTCGAAGACCCTTCAGGTCACCTACCTGGATGAAAGACACGTGGGCACATAAACCGTGACGTTTATTTTTTCAAAAAATTATTATTACAGTAAAACCGCGACGGTTTACATTTCAAAAAAACAAAAAAAAAAAGATACGTACAGCCAACTGCGCGAAAAATGGCCAGAAAAAGCAGGCCTAACACCAAGTTGTCAGCCCTACTCTTGGGGACTAGTTGTACGGGGTACAGCCAAAACGCAGAAAGAGCGGGCCTAACTCCAAGTAGTCAACCCTACTCTTGGGGACTAGTTGTACGGGAATAAAAGTAACCTATCAGACCAATCATGTCCTATCAGACCATCGATCATCTGGCAGGACCTTCCAAGCGGAGCAATCGCAAGAGGTAATTACTGAAAGTAATACAAACCCTCAAGGACTGCGCAGACCCATAGGTCTGCGGGATAACGGCCTGCTAGACGACAACGGAGATATGTCGTTAAGCAAAAGGACAAATAACAAGTACATCACCAACGTACACGCGGCGACATCTGAATAGGCCAAAGTACAGAATAGTACGCCTATAAATACTACCGTCCCCAATCATTTGCGGACACGTTCAATACAAGTACAATTCTTAACCCTCTCTACTTTCTCTCTCTAGAATATCATTTCATTTGCTGACTTAGGCATCGAAGGGGGTTTCCTCGGTTAAACCCCCGAGGTTAGGTTACGTTCGTTCTGTTTGACAGGGCAACATCTCCAGGCAGAGCGTCCCCAGTTCTATACTCGGAACAACTAGCAATTATAATTTACTTGCCTAGTCCATTTCTAGGCAATGTGGACTTACTCCCTAGTCCATTTCTAGGGGGTCTTGTATTTACTAATTCCGCACTTTATTTAGTATTGTGATGTTGCTTTATTTGCTTTATTGCTTTCATCACCACACATGCTAAATACAACAAAATACAAGGTTACATCACGCTTAACAAAGATAATTTCTTGGACAAACCGACCTTAGGTTCCTTTAAATCAATATTTAAAGCAAAGTGACCACCATACAAAGTAGAGATTCTATTTGCTCTAAATTCAAACCCACATAGTCTAATCTAGGGTATATTTTCGAAAGTGTTGTGCCAATGTACTTGAATATTTCTAAAGCTCGCGGAATAAGCATTTTGTTCCCGTGCCCGGATCTCACCCATCCGTTTCGAGGATTCAAAGCCTTATCCAAAAAAGAGTCACTTGCGGTCTTTCCAAACGAGACTTTAAACAATGTCTGATGGCGACTCCTTCGAGGTACAAAAATACAATGCTTTTCTAAAGAACCGCCCCTCTTGTAGAACAGGAAACAAATTGCACAAAAAAAAAAAAACCTTACACAAGACAAGGATCGTTTTCGAATAATCCTAATCATGACACTAAGGTCGTTGGAGCATGCATTTTAGAACATAGAAATTTCTACTTGTGTGTTGTCACTTTGCTTTAAAGTTAATTAAAGGAACCTAAGGCTGGTTTGTCCAAGAATTATCTTTGTTAAACGTGATGTAATCTTTTGTATATTGTTGAATTTAGCATGTGAGGTGACGAAAGCAATAAACATGTAAAGCATCATCACAAGAAATAAAGTAATTATTGAAATGCGTACAAAACCACATCACCTTAAAAAAAAGGCGAGTAAAGAGTGCGGAATTGAAATTGCAAAAACAAAGGTGTGATATTGAAAGTGCGTTATTGAAATGCGATATTGAAATTGCGGTATTGAAAGTGCGATATTGAAAGTGCGATATTGAAAAGCGATATTGAAAAGCGATATTGAAATTGCGATATTGAAATTGTATTATTGTATTTGAGATCCGAACGCCAAATGACTACTTAATGATAAGTGCGTCCGACACAGATTCAATTCTCTAAAAATCTCCACTTTGGATGAGTTGCTCATCATAAAGTATCTTTGATTTTGGTTATTGAAATAAAACTTCAATATTGAACTTGAATATTGAACTTAGGAGACTTAATTATTAAAGTTTAAACCTTTTAAAGTTAAAAAGGTCTCACCTTTAATATGCTCCATAACTTTTGAAGTTTACTCTAGTTTAAGGAGTGATTACAAACAACCTTAAACATCATAGAATCTTGAAAATGGGACTTGTATTTGAACATAAAAGATGAATGTTCATGTGTTCTAGTTTGGAAAAGGGTTTGCACTTTTCCAAACATCTTTGAACTTTGAAAATATTTGTATTTTGTAAAATTGTATGGTGATTGTTGTATAGGAGAGACTTTTCAAGTATGAAAGCTCATCACTTTTCTAATCATTTTCGAAAATAAAGCTTGAATCTTGCATATTGATATTGAAAGTGTGCTTAGAAAATCATTTGGGATCAAGAGTGAAAACCTCCCCAAAGATGGCACCTTTGAACATGGTTCCTAGTTAGTCATGAGCATGAACTCAAATGACAACATCCTTGGAATTGTATATTGAACTTTAGAAATGAAGAAGAGTAGAGAACATCATAATGATTTGTTTAGGGATTCGGAATTACCTATTTAGGATTAGGTTAGTTTTCCGATTAGTGCTCCAAATTGCTTAAGTATTTGGAATTTGTAATGGAATTTGTAGATTTGAACATGAATTTTGTATTTGATTTTGAGAGGAAAATTTGAGATTACGACGTTGTATTAGAAATCTGCCTCCCCGTATGCTTAGGAAATGAGGGTTTATACAGGGGATTAAGCGGCTAAAATCCAAGAACCACATGCGCCTGTCGCAGGCCCAGCGCCTGGCGCTGGTGACGTGGCCCAGAATCCGCCAAAACAAGGACGATGACACTGTCCTTGATTTGTTTTGTATTGTTGTACCTTTGTACGATTTGTACGAATTTGGCACGTAGTGTTTGCTTGGAGGTTAAGGCTTGGGTTTGCGTCTAAAAACAAGCAGTTTTTGAATTCGGATTTCGTGTTTGGACTCGATTTTACGGGACGGGGCCCGACATGCTCGGTTTTGTGGGTCGGCGCCCGAATTTGGATTGCTTAATGTCATTTCGACTGGAAAGGACCTTGTAAAACCAATGAAGAGGTCCATTGGGTGAGATTGTGTTTGGATTTTGAAATTGGTTTTTGGAAATTGAATTTTGTACCGAGTTCCGTAATGGGAACGAGCTCGGGAATCAGACTTTGGATTGTGGATTTTGGAATACACTTTAGAAATTGGGACTTCCGTACAGAGTTGCACCAACCACCTAGCAAGGATAATAGTATTGTCATCATCCCATTAGGGGAGACACGAATTAGGTGTCTATAGGTACTATATCTTGTATAATAGTAACTATATATTTGATATAGTTATTATGTACTCCATCCGTTCCTTAATACTCGCACCGCTTTCTTTTTTGGGTAGTCCTTTAATACTTGCACCGCTTCTATAAATGGAAATTTTTTACCAATATTTTATTATTTCTCACACTTATCTACTAACCTACCTAAACCCCTACTCCCTACAAAAAATCATTTAAAAATGGGAAATTCTCTATGCAGCTTTATACTTTTGCAAGTTCTCATTGGTAACAAAGTATTAGCCACTTTCTCTAAAATAACATTTATAATCTAAGTTTTCTCTAATCTAACACTATTTATTTAGTATTTTCGATCTAATTAGATGGATCTCTAATTTATTTACGCCTAATTGTAGCGAGGTAGCCAGTCTTAGACAAACTATATAGACCAATTAAAGTCTCACATTTAAATAAATGACTTGCACAATATATAGACCAACAGTTGACCATGGTAGGATATAATCAACGAAATAAGCATCGACTTCCAATCGATAACTGTTTTCATATGAGATCAAATTACTTTCAAATAGGAGACATGGAAAAACGAGCAGGTGATGCAGAGAAAAGCGATGAAGTGGAAGCATTGCCAAACCGAAGAGGCCGACGACGCGGTGGCGTGGTGCTGTAGAGGAAAATGAAATAACTTGACTTTGGGACAGACATGGGGGGAGAAGGAAAACGACGCTAATGAATTATCACTGAACTTGGTTGGAGAATTGACTATATTAAACAGAGGTTGAGTAATTTTACTTGTTACCATAGTAATTTTACGGAGACTTGGAAGGAGAGGACACGGACGTGGCGTTTAGTATTTTTTAGTTCAAAAAACATTTGAATTTAATGTGGTTTATTTAATAGATACCTTTGGGATCTCTTCCATGACCAATTCTTCGATGAATGGGGAGGATGTTGGAGTCATGACCTTCTTTCCTAGCCTCGCTTTGATTCCTCTACTCCTCGAGGTCTCTACGCGAGAATGCTCGGGGGTGCGTCGGGGGCTAGGGGTTCGTTCATGTCTCCTCTTCCTCCTCCTTGTCGCTCAGCTGCTGGTCTCAGGTCGATCATCGGATCTGCTTGACTCACCAATTCTCTCGTGCACTAAAGGCCTTAGCCTACTGAGAACTTCACTTCGGATCCGAGTGGGTTGACTCGCAGTTGTTCCATTGCTTTGGAACGTTTGCGGGGTCGGTGACCTGAACCATTCTGGCTGATCCTGGATCCTCTCTTGGGTTTTTCAGGTGCTTTCACTCCACTGCGGTGTCAAGTCGGTCTTTGTCATCGTCGGAAGTGTTTGGTTAGATCTGGAGGGCACGTTGATAGGTGCCGGCTCCAGATTTATCTGTCTCCTCACTCTCCGGTGCGTACGGCGGTCGTAGTTTCTCAAATTTTTCTCCCTTTTGTTGAAAAGGTAGTTCTGCATGATGGTTATGGCCGCGGTAAACTCTTCCCTCGTAGGGACCAAGGGTCTGTAGGTTGCAGCTGTGTGAGTGTGTGTGTGTAAGCGTTGTCCGACTTGGTTGTGGACGCACTTCTGATTTACCGGACTCATAATCGTGAAGGTTATCCATTTTTTGGATTAAAAAGGTGGTTTTTCGAAGCTTTGTAATATATTCCCCACAGACGGCGCCAAATTGTTCTGGTGCTGAAACAATGGGCTTCGGATTGAAAGGTCTTTTGTTGATGTGGAAGATCTAGCTTGAATGATTGTGTAGTGTCCGAAGATACCTGCACAATGAACAAAGTAACTAGCCTCGGGGGTGTTCCGAGAAAAGCCTCTCTGATGCCTAAGTAAGCACTTGGTTCGGATTCTAGAGAGAGTTCTCTAGAAAGTAGTGTTAAGGCAATAAATTGGACGTACCTTGAATTGTGAGTTTTGGCGGCTTATTTATAGTGTTTGTGTAGTAAATGCCCTTAGGTCATTTAT
Source organism: Spinacia oleracea (assembly GCF_020520425.1). Lineage (NCBI taxonomy): Eukaryota > Viridiplantae > Streptophyta > Magnoliopsida > Caryophyllales > Amaranthaceae > Spinacia > Spinacia oleracea. The sequence continues at coordinate 101,333,147 of NC_079492.1, read as the reverse complement.
TACTTGATGGACCATGGGCCATGTAGGTTGGCTAGCTAGCCTTTGATGGGTGAATGACTTTTATGTTGTTTTATAGCTTATGGGGGTTTTGGCCAGTAGGCCCAATTAAAGTCAATTGGACACCCAAACAGTACTTATTTGTGAGTTCATTCAAGCATAACTTACACTTCCATTCATGTATGCTCATATTTTCTCCAAAACTCGTCCCATTTGAATATTTGATCAACAAAGAGATTCCAAGTTTTTGAAGAACGTAACGATCGGTAAACAACGGCTAAGCTGTCAGTGGAAGTCCGTTGTTATACCTTAGAGCATGCACAACGTTGTCTTGAAGGTGTTATCAACTACGTATACTACAAGTTGACTGTTGGAAAACTCCCCAATTTTGACAGAAGACAACAAACAAGTTGTAGCTTCCCTTGACATATGTCGTGTGACCCATGGTCATGCCTTGGGCAAAATCATCGTGGGCCAATAAAGTAGAAGAATGTTATTGTTTTTAATTTTTTTAAGGGAATTTAAAGTAAAATTTATATTTAGAAATTAGGTGAGAGAGTGATGCCCTTGAGTTAAGATTGTGGACGGGAAAAAAATTAGTGTAAAAAGAATAATAAGTTAGTGGAAATGAGGTAGAAGAAGGAGATTAGCGATAAATTATCTTACACTTGATCGGCGCAATTAAAATAGTCCACGAATTGTTTAATCGGAGTAACAGGTCAAGGATGTACATGGTGTTAATGATAATCGTAAATTACGGATGGTTTTGCGGACGACAAAATTACCTACCGGTTCTAGTATTTCACCAGCCGTTCTATTGGTGGGGGAAATAGTAGGTTATTACCGACCACTCTTCGATAATTATTCACCTACCTTGTGTATTTTTTTTTTCTTTTTTTTTTCTTTTGTTTAGTGAATGCCCAGTTGATCGTGGTCCGTGTAGGGATGGCAGTGGGTAATGGACCCGACTCGGATCCGTGGATCTAGATCCGTTTTCAGCGGATAAAACGGATCTGGATCCTCAATTTTTGGACTCGACGGATCCGAGTAGGATCTGGATCCTTGGTTTTAAAAACGGATCAGGGTCGGGTCCTAAGTCATTACTCGGATCCGGATACGTTTACCCGTTTTTATAAAAATTAAAATTAAAATATAAAAATAAAGACTTAAGAATTGTAGCATTATTGAAGTTTGTTGAACTTTTAATATTATTTAGGTTGGATTTGTTAAATTTGATTTTAGTGAATGCTTGTATGGACAAATAGCGTTGTTATTGAAGTTTTATTAAACTATGTTTTAAGGTTAAAATGAAAATTAGGGTCGCTTGATGAAAAAATAAGTTAGGATCCGTTTTGGATCCGTTTTGGACCCGGATCCGTAGGATCCGTCGGATCTGGATCTGGATCCTCAATTTCATTACCCAGCGGATCCGGGTTAGGATCTGGATCCTTGCCTAAAAACGGATATGGATCTGGATCCTAGAGGACCCGGTTCGGGTCCTACCCGTTGCCACCCCTAGGTCCGTGTAACTCATGGAATGCAATTTGGGTTGGAAACATTTTAAAATATCGCAGAGCTTTAGAAAAACAGACAATCTTATGAATGGAAGCGCCAGTGTCACTGTTTTGGCTCATAATATTATACTTATAAAAGATTAGGAGAAAGCGGCTTATCCATTTGTGTTATGAATATTATGTGGATACCCATTATACCCCTAGTATATTCTAGATCTTAGGGTTTATTGTTGCTCAAGCAAACCCTATTTTATTGTATGTATATATACCCTATTGTTCATGGAATAAAACACAGTTGTTCTCTCCCAATTTATCCTCCTTTATCTCTGTATTTCACAACACGTTATCAGCACCAACCCTAGCCGAATGAGCAGAAGAAAACCCAAAGAAAATTATCGCCATTAGATTAAAGGTAAGTACCGTACATACTCCATATTATGCTTGAGTTTATGCTTGAGATTTTTATTTTGAGTCACGATTGACTCATGAGTTATTAGTCTTATTACTACTCATTATTTTAATTGTCATTGCAATTGGTTGTTTTACTTTGCATCTAATTATTAATTGTGGCAATTGGTTGTTTTCACACTATAATACCGCAGTATATATTGTCGCAGTAGAAATATATTATGGGTGTATTGCATTATTATATTTGCTTTAAAGGTGTTTGTATTATGCGCAATGATTAAGTTTGTATTGCCACAAAGATTAACTTTATGTGCGGCAATGACATAATTCTTTGATTGTTAGATATGTTTGTTTTGTATGATAATCCATACGTCAGTTCTTTGTATTGTGCGGCAATGAGATCATGATGTCAATTGCTTCCTTTCGTTATTTTACATACATTGTTGGATTCAATTGTTTTCCCTTCTTCGCAATATCGTATGCACGCAATATATATTCGACTTTATTCTCCTATTGTGTTTTTTTTTACTGGTCAAGTATTGTACAATGTATTACATTATTTGGTTAAACACAAGTTTTTTAATTGTTGTAGATGATTCCAAATTTGCAATATTTTATATAGTGAAATATGTCGAATCTTACAAAACTCGAATTTGCGTCCCTTGATATTACTGGAAAGAACTAATTGTCTTGGGTGTTAGGTGACGAAATTCACCTAGATGCAAAGGACCTTGGTGATACAATCAAAGAAATAAATAAGTCAACAAGGCAAATTAAGGCTATGATAATTTTTCGCCATCACCTCCATTAGGGTATTAAGATAGAGTACTTGACTGTAAAAGATCTACAAGTCCTTTGGAGTAATCTAAAGGAGAGGTATGACCACCAGAAAACTATAATATTACCTAAAGCTCGATATGACTGGTTACATTTAAGACTTGTAGTCTGTAAGTGAATATAACTCAACTATGTTCAGAATTACTTCACAATATCGTGAAAAGGAATTTAAGAAATATTCTGAACTTATATCTTGTCCTGCAGACACAATACCGTGAAAAGGGATTAAGAAATATTCTGAACTTATATCTTGTCCCCTTGTGGGAGCAAAATAACGAGCTATTGATGAAAAATCATGAATCACGCCCAACTGGTTCTACTCTATTCCCTGAAGCGAATGCGACATCCCATTATGGAAAAGACTCATGCCAACAGTAGTGGTCGAGGACGTAGGCGTTGATATGAATATGGTCGAGGTGGTCCTCTCAATAACTCATATTCCTACCAGAAGTGGGACAAAGATGATAACAAACAAAAGAAAGATAAAATGAGAATGTGGCCAATGTATGTTACCGATGTGGAGGAAAAGGGCATTGGTCTATGGAAACAAGGGAAGAATTTATAATAATTTACTATATAATATTGAAAACATAAATTAGTGGGTCTTGCTCTTATTTGAAGATAATTATAATCAAAGCTATTATAGATTGAAATGCAAATATATAGCTTTGACTTTTGTTTATAATAGGTTCACATCTTAAGTTTGGACATTTGACCATTAAAGACTTGCGAATCATTTGGAGATGTACAAGAAAATATGACCTAGAAAACTATAATAGTTTCTAAATCTTGTTGTCAAGATACCCTACATCTCTTTCATGAAACTAGTGTGGTCCTATAGACACGATTTTTGAGAAAGATAGTTCATATATTGTTTTTTGGTGGATGAGACAAATAACGAAATCGTGAAGAAAAATATTATGATCACGTTCAACTAGGTAAATCATTCCCAGAAGTGAATGAGAAATTGCATGACTAAATATAGTGAAGATAATGTCAATAGTCATGATCGAGGATGTGAAAGTAAAATAAAATATAATCATGGGTGAACAAATGAGTACAAATGTAAAAATACACGTATATAAGCACACCAGAAGTGAGAATAAATTATAGATAAACATGGTGTATAAAGATAATGAAAACATATGTCTAATAGACATTGTAGCACGCCCTCCGAACCAAATTTATATACATGCAAGGATAAGGGGGAGATAGCTCTCAACATAATAAAATTAGTAGTATATGATCAGGATTATAATACAATATGTTAAACTTGGTACAAATATTTGATCATGTCTTATTGACTCGCTCTATGAGCATGAGTAATATACTACATTCTGAAGATGTATACTTTTGTGATATGTACGAAAGTTGTAATGGATACTCTTGAAGAGTACATGCTATCTTCCATAAGTTTTGTTTAGATTGTCTTGCCGTTATAACTGAGACACCAGTTTGTGTCGTTATATCACATCACAATATGTTCAAATTTTAGTATTCTATAATTACAGTGATCACTTTGAGAAGATAACCAGAAGTTATCAAATGAAATATTTTATATGATATATATAGGCATGATGTGATAATCCAGGCCATCCGGGTTTAAGAACACCCGTTATGAGAATTTGAAAATCCTTATCAAATAAAATTTTATGTGCTGACACTCCCTCATATGTTGTATATATTCAAAGGCAGGACATAATGATGAGGTTGAGTTGTATTTCAATTGAATAGTTATAATGAATCGATTGAGAAAATAAATACAAGAGATATTAATGATTTTGAAAAATTGTATAATGATAGGTGATTTGAAATTCACCATGATAGTAAGTGACCTGAAGTTCACCAGAATGATAGTAGGTGACTTGAAGATCACCAATAAGTTTACAAGTATTTTGTGATTGATTTAAGTATCATAAATCTCTTGATCGGGGCAATCATACGTCAGCACGAAAAGAGAAAATATGAAGAAAACAACTGCATATTATATCTACTCCCCATAACCAATGTTGATCTCCAGAAGAGAACAAAAGTATGTAATATTTATCAAAATACGCGTTGAAAAGTATGTATTATTTAGTTGGTGAAATTTTTTATGCCCCATAACATATTGAAAATATTTTCCCAACTTAGGGGGAGACGAGTAAGAATAAGTTGGCAAAACTGAAAGATAATAAATTGATCCCATATGAGTAAGTGTACATGCCAGCTTTATGTCCTCGAAGTATATTTGGACATAAATATCTATGACTTGATTGTGTTAAAATGTTACATGTTCAAAGGCATAAAGGTGTATGATAGTCATAGTGCTAGATGTTACATATAGTAAGTGTTGAGAAATATATATCTTGCCAATATTTATTTAATCTCTACACCTGAAGTGTAGATTATATATACGGTTCCAACATAGTGATTATATGATAAAGATGGAAAAATAATGCAGTTGATGATATTTTTGAAAATGAAGAAAACACTATTAATTATATAGTGTATGAAATGCCCTTGAAGTGGTATAAATATCTGAAAAATAATAGATGGCCAGTGAGAAAAGGTGAATGTTACCTATTGAATAAGTATTCAGATATCATTGATAAATAGCATGCAAAGTATATGTTGAAGAATTTTGATGATACCGGTAGATGATGGAACCGAAATATAATGCATATGCGAGAAATAATGGTCTTTGAATAGGGGATCGTAAATCTATGTCTGTTTCGATGTAGACATAACTATAATGGTCAAATGAGCTCATGGGCCTGAAGTCCAACAAGTTATGGATTTGAAATATCCACATTGTACAGTGTTTTGCATTTGAGTCTTACATTCATATACATGTGTAGTTAATAGATAAATGCATCATGCATCATGCATCATTCATCATACATTTAATTTGTTTTATGTTTTATCATGGTATGATATAGAATTATCTAGTTATAATTCCGTAATACATGTTTCAAATCTATTATGATGTCGTATATGAAATATGAATCCAAATAATGGTAAGACGGATTTGCAACTTTATGGAAATTTATAAGATGAGATTCCTGCTTCATTGGGCTAGTAGTTGCAAAAGAAATATAATATTGATTTAATAGTATGTTATGAATCATGCAAGTAAGAAAAGTTCCTGAAGAACTTATTCATGATGTTCTTAAACATCTAGACTTTTGAGTTTTGCATATATACAAACATCCCAACATTGATGAGATATTATCAAAACTCTAAAAGAGTGTTTTTGGAATGTCGTCTCAACCAGTAGTTTGACTACTTGAGAGTTTTGAAATATACATATTAATTTATTCATGAAATAATTCTTGTACAAATATGAATCATCTTAAAATATAAGATAAAGGTATGTAATGTCCTTCCAATGGATATTATGTCATGGTCCAGAAGAACCATACATAACATTATTATCTATATTATACTTCCAAGTTGGGCGATGATATTGTTATTTATCATGTATTGTCATGAAAGTATGACAAAAAAGGTTTGATCAATATTGATCAAAAACTACAATTTGTGACCTCCAGAAGAAGGTATATATGTCCAATATGTATGGATAAGTCTTGTAATATCATATACAAGAAAATGTATTTATCTCAGGTGAAGCTAAAGTATTATGCATCGAGAAACTCGAAAACAAACGTAACGAATGAGATAGAGAAAAACAAATGATCTTACAAGTATTATTTTCAAAGCATTGGTGATAAAGATATTCGCTTCATTTGTTCAAATGGAGAATTGGAGATTCAAGTTAAATTTTGGAGAATCAAATTTCAAGGAACTCCACGCTGCTACATTTGAGAAGCTACTCAACAATATTGGATCGATTGCACCAGAAGATCTCAAATGATGTATTCATCAGGGGGAGAAATACGCGTTGCACTCTTTTTCCCTTAACCAAGGTTTTGTCCCATTGGGTTTTCTTGGTAAGGTTTTTAATGAGGCAACATCTCAAGCGTATTATGAAGAATAATGTACTCTTTTTCCTTCACTAGGTTTTTATCCCACGGGGTTTTCCTAGTAAGGTTTTAACGAGGCATAACCTTCAATAATGGACATCCAAGGGGGAGTGTTATGAATATTATGTGGATGTCCATTATACCCCTAGTATATTCTAGATCTTAGGGTTTATTGTTGCTCAAGCAAACCCTATTCTATTTTATGTATATATACCCTATTGTTCATGGAATAAAACACAGTTGTTCTCTCCCAATTTATCCTCCTTTATCTCTGTATTTCACAACAATTTGTATATTATTATTATTAACGTATTTATAATACACGGCTACGGACACAACCCTAACACCACATAAAATTCTAAAAGATAAAGCTATTAACAATAGGAAACTTTACATAACAATAAGAATTATATTAGCACCAACTAGCATGAAAATTTCATATTTCTCTCCCAACTTTTAGACATAGAATCAGAGCAAAAACAAATGCCGACAACTCGTAATAACATTTATTGATTTTATTAGTTTAACACATGTTGATGTGAGTAGCTAGAACATAGAAAACTAATTAATTGGAACACTATGTAGAAGAATAGTTTCAACAGTAATGCCAGGACCAAAGGCGAATAGCACCCCCCAATCGAATCCTTCCCCAGTTGTTGATTTACCCTCATTCAACGATCTCTTCCTCATTTGATCCAATATGAATATCACAGTTGCACCCCACATATTCCCGTATTCACTTAACACGTGGCGGCTAGTGCTAAGTTTGTTCTTCTCAAGTCCGAGCTTAGCCTCTACTTGATCCAATATCGCCGGCCCTCCAGGGTGAGCTATCCAAAATATGGAATTCCAGTCATTTATTCCAACATACTTAAAGGATACATCTAAGCAATTTTCTATATTTTTAGCTATGATTTTTGGGACTTGCTGACTTAATTGTACGGTCATCCCTATCTCACTTAAACGGGCTTGGATATCCCCTTGTGAGTCCGGCAATGTGGTCTGCCCCGTAGAAACCAGCTGAAATATGGGTCTCTCGGTAGGCTCATCAAAGTCAGCACCCATGATAATTGCTCCAGCACCATCCCCGAATATGGCGTGTGGTACAAGGTTCATATCTGTTGGGGCATGGAAACAAATGACAGTACTTTCCGAACATATAACCAACACACGTGCACCACGGTTGTTTTCTGCAATGTCCTTGGCTATACGAAGCAATGTACCTCCTCCATGGCAGCCACCTTGGCGCAGCATAAATCGCTTTACTGAGGGGTGGAGGCCTAGAAGCTTAACGAGCTCGTGATCTGACCCGGGTAGATCAACGTCGCAGTTAGTACCAAAGACAAGGTGGGTGATCTTGGACTTGGGTTGCCCCCACTCTTTGATTGCAATCTCAGCTGCCTCTTTACCAAGTTTCGGAACCTCTTTAGCCAATATAACTTGCCGGCTTTTTAGGGAACTTGCATTATCATCACTCATTTCTGGGTTTTCTATCAACAGCTCTTCAGTTACGTGCAAATGACGTTTCTTCATCATTGATTTTTCGCCTGCATATAAATCGCCAACTGATTAACAAAACCTAGCTTCCTCACTTACTTACCCATTAACTTAACTATCAATCACGTCCAAATGACTTACCCGCTTGCTTATAATCAATAGTAAACTTACGGAGTATCTACTAACAACCACATGGGTAGTTTGTTAATGTTTTTTTTTTTTTTTTGGTGTATAGAGAGCTACATAAGGTAAGGCAACAAATGATGTAGACAAGATTTGAACTCAGGTCTTGAGTACTACCCCTCAAGACTTTACCAACTAAACTAGTTGACATCCACATGTAGAACATCCAGATGTAGAACATCTAGTTAGTACTAGTTCTTCTATGAACATCACCCTTCAGTTATTCATAATGGAAAATTAGGTGTACCCCATAGAGCAATGTACCTATCTAATGTAATTATACCCCAGCATTTTATAGAAACTAAAATCATTCTTGATACTCTTATATCACTATAATTAATGATAGATTAGTCTATCTTAGTGTAAAGACGATCAAGCCTAGCTAGGTCTCTAAGGGACTTCCACTAATTTACAAAATTATATACTAATAACAACCTAACATTTATATTATTTATTAATATATCTTTGAAGAAAAGCTTATAAATTGAACATTAAAAGAAGGGTATACTATATATACGTACAGATGCGGTTGAACTTGGCCTTAAGATGAGTTAAGTGATCGGTGTTTGTGATACGAAAATAGAAATCTGGATAATTGGACTGGTACATCACATTTGGTGGGTTGGCGGTGCCGATGGCGAGGATTGTAGCAGGGCCGTTTGCTCTTTGAGCCTCTCGAATTTCTTGGATGGATGCCATCTTTAGCTACAATTGGGTTGATTACAGACTTTAAAATAGAGAGGGGAGTTTAATATATATATTGTATGCAAATTTTAAAAGTACGTCCGGGTCTGCCTCTTTTAAACTGTACGTGCAAGTGCCAAGTGGGAGCCAGTTAGTACAAAACTTTACCATGTTTTTGTTGTGACTACCAGCATTATATCTTTATTACTTTCTCTATTTTAATACTGCTGGAATAAAATGTTAAGCAGTACGGAGAAGTATATCTTAGAGTATATCAATGAACATGTTAAGCGTTACTCTAAGATATACTCCGTACTGCTTAACATTTTACACCTGCTTCCCAAACGACTCTTCAAACTAGAGCCAATGAGCATTTTGAGTGGCTCTTGAGTAACTCCCTGACAAAGCCACTTAAAGATACTAATCCGCCAAAGAGTCCACTAATGAAGTACTTGACGCAATTTAACTTAGACGTACACTACTCGTATAATCTATTTTGACTAGTGTACGGGAATAAAAGTAACCTATCAGACCAATCATGTCCTATCAGACCACCGATCATCTGGCAGGACCTTCCAAGCGGAGCAATCGCAAGAGGTAATTACTGAAAGTAATACAAACCCTCAAGGACCGCGCAGACCCATAGGTCTGCGGGACAACGGCCTGCTAGACGACAACGGAGATATGTCGTTAAGCAAAAGGACAAATAACAAGTACATCACCAACGTACACGCGGCGACATCTGAATAGGCCAAAGTACAGAATAGTACGCCTATACATACTACCGTCACCATTCATTTGCGGACACGTTCAATACAAGTACAATTCTTAACCCTCTCTACTTTCTCTCTCTAGAATATCATTTCATTTGCTGACTTAGGCATCGGAGGGGGTTTCCTCGGTTAAACCCCCGAGGTTAGCTTACGTTCGTTCTGTCTAACAGGGCAACATCTCCAGGCAGAGCGTCCCCAGTTCTATACTCGGAACAACTAAACGAATGAAAGACTTCATTTGGAAGTGGATTATTTCACAAAATGGATAGAGGCAGAGCCCACCAAAAGCATAACAGCTAAACGAATGAAAGACTTCATTTGGAAAAATGTCATTACAAGATTCGGTATCCCAGAAAGTTTGGTCTTTGATCATGGGACACAATTTGATTGCACACAGATAAAGGATTATTGTGCAGAGCTGAAGATAAAATTCGCATATGCATCAGTATGCCATCCTCAGAGCAATGGACAGGCCGAAGCAGCAAACAAACGGATCCTAGGAGCTCTGCGCAAGAAGATTGAGGACTTTAAGGGCGCATGGGCAGACCTCATACCAAATATTCTGTGGTCCAATATGACAACTGAGAAAGAGGCAACAGGAGAAAGTCCTTACAAGTTAGCCTTCGGAGCTGAAGCAGTATTACCAGTAGAAGTTGGCCTGCCCAGTTTCAGAGTGCAGTACTACGATGAAAGCACCAATGAACAGCTCATGAGGGAATCGCTGGACCTTCTGCCAGAAATAAGACTGCAAGCAGAGCTAAGACTGCAAGCAGAGCTAAGACTTGCAGCAAACAAAGAGAGAATGAGCAGGGCTTACAACAAAAAAGTCAGGCACATGCCTATGCAAGTGGGAGACCTAGTACTCAGACGAACAGCTGCCACAGGAAAGGGCAAGGCAGAAGGAAAGTTCACTGCAAACTGGGAAGGGCCATACCAGATTACAAAGGAGGTAGCCCCTGGCTCATACCATCTCATGCCAATGGATGGGAAAGAGTTAAAGAACAGCTGGAACGCCAACGTGCTCAAAAAATACTATGTTTAGTATGAATGTTTTGTATGATGATAAGGCAAGATAAGCCAAAATAAGCCAAAATTATCCTTTTTGTATTTTTTTTCACAAAATACATATAATGAAATGAGCTTGGTTGTTCCAGAAAAAAGATATTGTGACAAGGAAAATGCAAAGTAACCAAGAAATACATCATGATACACATGTTCAACAGATAACTTGACTTGATCACTCAAGTTAGCTGAAGAACAGTGTCATGATGAATTTCTAGGTTAGAATACATGACACCCCGAGGAGGCCGCAGAGCAATTTCTAAGTTTTGTCCTGGCCAGAGCCGGGACAATTCAAAATTGGAAGCAGCCCAAAAGGCTAGTTAAAATATCGCAGAGCAATTTCTAAGTTTTGTCCTGGCCAAAGCCACGACAATTCAAAATTGGAAGCAGCCCAAAAGGCTAGTTAAAATATCGCAGAGCAATTTCTAAGTTTTGTCCTGGCCAAAACCAGGACAATTCAAAATTGGAAACAACCCAAAAGGCTAGTTAAAATATCGCAGAGCAATTTCTAAGTTTTGTCCTGGCCAAAACCAGGACAATTCAAAATTAGAAGCAGCCCAAAAAGCTAGTTAAAATATCGCAGAGCAATTTCTAAGTTTTGTCCTGGCCAAAGCCAAGACAATTCAAGAATTAGAAGCAGTCCAAAGGGTTAGCTAGTCATCGCAAGACGTTCTATAAGTTTTGCTCTGACCAAGGCCAGAACAATTCAAAGGCAAAAAAAGATATCAAAAATTGGCTAAGTACTTAGTGAAGTAATAACAGAAAAACACATGAAACACAAAATATACATATCAATGCCGGCGGCTATACCTTCATTAAGAACCAAAAAGAAAGGATAAAGTACAGCCCTACAAAATGGCCATGGGCAGTTGAAATATCAGCCCAAATCAAAAATATTTCAAAAGGCAAGGTAGAAATAAACTGACTGAAAATTGTTCCAAAAAACAAAGTGACACAAACGCCACCACCCAAAAGGGTAAATACTAAATGATATTGTTTGAGCTAAACTATTACATAACAGATCCAGTAATACAGGAAGAGCAAGGGGATAGCCGCCACACCCATTATTCATCATTGCCTTCAGCATCATCCTCATTAGAGAAAGGCAAATCTCCTGGGTGAATGTTCTCAACGCAGAAGTCAGGCACGTCACTAGGCTCTGCGGCACGACCCTCAGCAGCTTCGGCCTCTCGCAATTCCCTGAGAATAGTGAGGTGCAGGCCAGCGAGCCAGTCTTCCTCGATTAAGCTCCAATCGAACAGCGGGTACTTATGCTTGATAATAAGAGAAGCCGCTTTCAACCCACCATCGTATCTCTGCGTCAAGAGAGCATACTGGGCATCGGATCGGCAAAATTCTCGCACAGCAGCAGTCACCTCTTTCTGCACAGAGCGACGAAGATCTGCCAACTCATCAGCATGCCTTTGCTCAGCAAGACTCAGTTGCTCCGCCAAATCGTCAGTGCGCTTTCTCTCTGCTTCTACCTCCGCCTGAGCCTTCGCTAAATTCTCCCCAGCTGGACGCAGAGCCACAACCTCACTAGCCAAATTGTCTCTCTCAACATAAATAGCTTGTACATTGGAATTAGCAATAGTGAGGGAAGAAGATGCTCTTTCATTTTCTAGGGTCAAATCTTGAATCTGCCTGTCCCTCTTTTCGAGAAGAGCAAGATGCTCATCATGCTTTCTCTGGTAGTAGAAAAAGAAGTCGTAGAGCTCCTTCACAGCACCCCCAGCCTGAAGACGAAAAGCAATGCAAAAAGTAAGGATGGGTTAAAATAAAAACACACAAAAACGACTAAGTACAAAAACAATATGGATTCAAAAACTTTGTACCTCCAACACCTTCTGGCAAGCATTAGCCCCAGGGGTATAAACACGCTCAAGTGGGCGGTCAGCTGGCAGCGCTATTCCCCTCAACATCCGATATGCCAACGTTCCGCCCTTCTCTGGGAAGCTGGCATATAAGGACTCATTAGCTCTGATATCCCAATTAGAAACGAAGATATCATCGTTAATCGGCGCAGTGGGGAAGAAGGCAGCCAATTCCGGGTTCACCTCAGGGCGAACATCAATGGTCTCCTTTTCCAAAAACTCCTTGTTCCTAATATTCACATAGGAAGGGATGGAGGACTCGGGCAACCTCAACTGCTCCTCCAAATAAGCAGCAAGAGCAGCGGATGAAGTGGGAAGAGAAGCAGTACTTTGATTAGCAGGAGCAGAAGCTTGGGCCTGCTCCTGCGAACGAGAGCTCTCCCCAGTGCAGTGACGCTTGCCTTCACGCTGCACAAAAGGAACGTCCCGCTCCTCGGCCACAATCTCCACCTGCTCGGAGACAGAAGAATTCACGACTTGATCTGGTTGGGCAGATCGCAATTGGTCCGCAGCAGTTCCCGCAGCGTCGACAGAAACGACTGCCATCTCATAACGAGACCGGCGCTGGCCCGCAACACTACCTCCTCCACGAGTGGTATGACCACGCTGCACAGAGGGAGGAGTGGAAGGGGTAGCTCGAGGAGCAGGGGTAGAACGCGGTGCTGAGGTGCCTGTCCCAATGACCACTCCAACAGAGCCTCCACCTCTGCCAGTACGGCCAGCCACAGAGCCTCCACCCCTAACAGTACGACTAGCAGCAGAACTCCCACCCCGGGCAGCTCGACGAGAGCTAGCTCTGCGTCCGCCAACAATATCACCTATAGTTCGGTAGGCGTTGGCGGGATCCTCCGCCGGCTCGTTAGTCTGCGGGGTTCCGTCAGCTGCTAATCCCAAAGAACTCATTTCGAGATGCTGATGACCTGGCAGGACAGAGAGAAAAGAAGAGTGTCAAAAAAAAAAAAAAAACTAAGTACAAAAATAGGATTGTCGAAGGGAAGGGTAAAAAGGTACCATGAGGATGAGTATTGCACAAGTGCATGGCGGAAAGAACATCGTTCCGCAGAATGTACATTGACTGAGGCAGCCAATTTCTTGGGACACGATCAATGTCCTTTCCATTGGCGTCACGCTTAATCATAGAGTCAAACCACTCATAAGCAGCATCCTCCAAATTGTGACCAGCAAGGACCTTCACACCCTCCATCCTACCGTTGGGAGGAACAAAAGTACGGGGCAGAGGAAAGTCAGACGGAACCCGGAGCCAAAAAAACCGCCCTTTCCATTCCCTCTGCCCGGTAGGATTACCCAGGCACGTCATCTTGCCCCCGAGTAGTATAAGTGGTAAACCAACCAATGCTTCCTTCTTTATTATCACTACTCCTAATGCAATGTAGCCGCTTGCACAAGGAGAGAGTCTCAGGAAAGCCTTTGAAACGCACCACCCATAGGTAGCAGATCAAGGTCCGCACAGCAAAGGGATGAAGCTGCGCCAAGCAGACGTTGAACGCCTTCAAGAACTTGACCAAAGTGGGGTCAAGAAGAAAACGCAGACCAAAATCCAAATGATAAGAATATACACCAATATGACCTAGAGGGGGAGCAGTAATACGAGCATCATCATCAGGAACAACTAGCTCATAACCAGGAGGAAAAGCATAGAGCTCCCTTCCAACACTAGGGTAATCATGTTGGCGAGCTGCCTTAAGCCAGTCCGCATCTGGCGCAGCATTCAGAGGACCGTAGGAAACTTCAGGGCTTAAGTAATCATCGGTCGAACCAACAGGCACATCTTCCTCGACATACAGAGGAAACGGCCGAAGAAGCTCCACCTCTTCAAGAATAGGATTCTCAACGCGATGCTCTGCGTTATCAGAACCACTGCCAGGACCACTTGCCATTGTAGAGCGTCTGCGATAAACATGCAATGACCCATCAATACCTCCAATAAAAGGCTCGTCTACTTGATCAAAACTGTCCAACCAAGCTACTTCTGACAGAGGTTGGATATCTAACCCAACAGGGGCATTAAGGGGAGGGTTCAGTCGAACCGCCCTGGCCAAATGCTCATGGCGCAGTTCTCTAAGAAGCTGACGACAAGCAGGAGTAGGCCCTGACACAGCAGGCGTAGCCCTGCCAGCAACGGGAGATCCGCCTCCAGAGGAAGAACCACTGGAGATAGATATCACCGCAGGCTCAGAGCGAGATACGACATCATGCATAGATTTAGTTCTATTCTCTGCTATTGTCCTAGCCTCTTCATCAGAGGATAAAGAAACAGATGAAGGGGAAGAATGAGAGTATGGCTCGGAGAAATCACTCATATACCCAGGGCTACTAAGGTTGGCACTATCAGAGGTATCAGACATGTTGACTAAAAGGAAGAAGAAGAAGAAAGAAAGAGAAATAAACAAAGGGTAGAAGAAGAAAAGTCAAAACAAAAAGTAAAAAGGCACCACAAGATACAAAACGACAGGAAGAAGAATGCAAAACGACATAAAAAAAATATAAAAAAAAAAAAGAGAAAAGAGAAAAGAGAAGGAAGAGAAGAAGAAAAGCTTCAGAAGTTCAGAAATGGCGAACTCAAAAACACAAAAATACCCAAAAACACACATATCACAAAAAACCACAAAAATGACCAAAACATTCAAATTTACATGCAAAACCAAAGAAAAAAGACAAAGTGAAGGCAAAAGAAATACCTGGAAGGAAGAAGGAGTCGAGAACTCAACAATGGCGAACTAAAACCCTCGAGAAAAAGTTCGAACCCAGAAAACCTCGACAATTCCAAGAGAAAACACCACCACCAACGGACGCGCAATCACCGGAATAACACGAAAACACGAAAAAGCAAAGAACTTGGAGTTAGAACACTTTGGAAATGGCGAATTTGAGTTCGAAGCGAAGTGAAGTTAAAGGAGAGTAAGAAGAGGAAGAAGGTAAGAAATAGGAGAGAGAAAAGGAAAGTGACTGAAAAGCCATATTTAAAGGAGGAAATAGACGGCCAAGATTCGAAGACCCTTCAGGTCACCTACCTGGATGAAAGACACGTGGGGCACAATAAACCGTGACGGTTTATTTTTTCAAAAAATTATTTATTACAGTAAAACCGCGACGGTTTACATTTCAAAAAAACAAAAAAAAAAAAAGATACGTACAGCCAACTGCGCGAAAAATGGCCAGAAAAAGCAGGCCTAACACCAAGTTGTCAGCCCTACTCTTGGGGACTAGTTGTACGGGGTATAGCCAAAACGCAGAAAGAGCGGGCCTAACTCCAAGTAGTCAACCCTACTCTTGGGGACTAGTTGTACGGGAATAAAAGTAACCTATCAGACCAATCATGTCCTATCAGACCATCGATCATCTGGCAGGACCTTCCAAGCGGAGCAATCGCAAGAGGTAATTACTGAAAGTAATACAAACCCTCAAGGACTGCGCAGACCCATAGGTCTGCGGGACAACGGCCTGCTAGACGACAACGGAGATATGTCGTTAAGCAAAAGGACAAATAACAAGTACATCACCAACGTACACGCGGCGACATCTGAATAGGCCAAAGTACAGAATAGTACGCCTATAAATACTACCGTCCCAATCATTTGCGGACACGTTCAATACAAGTACAATTCTTAACCCTCTCTACTTTCTCTCTCTAGAATATCATTTCATTTGCTGACTTAGGCATCGAAGGGGGTTTCCTCGGTTAAACCCCCGAGGTTAGCTTACGTTCGTTCTGTTTGACAGGGCAACATCTCCAGGCAGAGCGTCCCCAGTTCTATACTCGGAACAACTAGCAATTATAATTTATACTTAAGAAACAATATAGTTATTTGGAGTCCTGTTTTAATCGTCTTATTGTATAGATTTATGGTATTAACTTTTATAGTGTTTACCCATTGATCTTTTAAGATATTAATAATTGAAATAACGCATTAACAGACTTGATAAATGAATCGTATCAACTAAAAAAGAACGGAGAAGGTATAATGTAGAATCTATTTGTGTTACATTTGTCCATGAGAGAGCCCATATTTTGAACATAAACATTTCCTCGTTTTCTCTCGTTTCTGTAAAATAAAAAATAAATAAACATCAAACTACTGATTACGGGAGATTACCGAGATTAGTAACTAGGGATCCATCATCCTGTTTTTCCTTTGTCCCCTTGCAGCTGATTTTCGCCCATTATTTTCTTAATCTCTTCTTTAGTTTGCAAGGGACAGAAAAGAATCACTATACCATACTCATAATAATGATAATGAGAAATGTCTTCAGGTATTAGAATCCAGCAAAGCATGTATTAATTCGAGTACATGCAATCTATAATCCCTAACAGTAAGTAAGAAATCAGACATGAGGACGCTGTATTACTAGAGTTCTCACTTTACTTCCACTACTAGCAGCAACACGTTAATGATTCTATACAAAATGAAACATAATGTTTTTGGTTTACAGTCATCAACAACTGTGCTAGATATACAGACAATGGCATTACAAATTGGGTACCGATCATTTCTGGTTGTTGATTTACACAATCAAAAGCAAGCAGAGACAAGAGTCATCAACTATAGTGCCAAAGTAAGGGTCAGTGACGAGTAAACTTAAAATATATTATAAAGATGATAGCAAGGAGGAGAACACCAATTACTCCACCAAAAATCCATTTGTTTTTGCTTATTCTTCGCGACATAGCAGTCAATATCTTCTTACTTTTGTCAATGGCATTGTCTACCTCATGAAGCTGCAAAAAAGGTGATGTTCATTGAGCAGCTTAGCATTCAACCTCTGTGTAATCACTTGTCTGCCTCTAAAATAAGAGGGACTTCCTGTAATCGAATGTGAGCTCAAGCTCATACTACAACACCCTCTGTTCCATATACTGACCACTTAACTAACTTTTCATTCCATATTATCTGTCACTTAAAATATCTATACTACTTATCAGCTATAAACTTTTTACCATTGGAAAATAGATAGAATTTTAATAGATATTTGAGTCATTTAGGAAGTTAGTAAGATAAGCCAGGTTTTTCTTGTTGTTTAGCTCCTAACCCCGTCTATCCATCATGAGTTTCAAGGAGAAGAATGAATGAACGGGAACTAAAGTTAACCAAGGCAAAGAAACGATACCTTTGTGTGTGAATGCAGGAGGGTTTCACGCTGCTGATTCAACTCTTGAAGAATTGTAAGGCCCGTACCTTCTGCCTCCAATATAGTTCTCCTACTCTCCCTAATTCTATCACTTGATTGATTTAATCTTTCGGTTGAAAATGCCAATCTTTCTCTCTGATCTGTTGAAGTCTGCACAATAAAACATCAATGTAGTTGTTATGTGTTCCTTAATTGAAACGTAGTAAAGTGTAAAATGAGTGAAAATACAGAAAGACGTGACAGCAAATCGACTCAGTGAGACAAAGGCATATAATCTTGCAAAGGCTGACAATTGCTATGGGATGCAAGAGAAAGATATCTGTTATAAAAGACATCAAACTGGCAATCTAAATTATTGCAGCAGAATTATATTCCATAGCCAGAAGATTCAGCTTTTCTCATCAGATACATTGGTTGGTAACATCATAAATCTGTTGAAGCTATAAGAACAAATTTAAGAAGAGCTTCAAATCAGCTGTCAATAACAAGATCACAAGTATCTTCAGAGATACCAACTATTGGTGTGCCTATGTGAGGAAAATCTCCAACTCATCATGTTTTGATAGTTATTTACAAATGTTGCAATCAAAAGAATCCCTTTAACAGAGTTCCAAGTGAAAGTGATTATTTAGGTCAAACATAAATGAATCAGTGCACACAGAGGCATATTTTATACATGCCAAATAACATTGATACGACTCATGACATAAATATAGTTTTAGCATACATTCAACTGTTCAAGTATCAGCAGGCCAGCCAAAGACCAATATTGGTGAATCAATTGAAAACTGTTACAGATTTTGTAGGACCAGCCATTTCCAATTTTTTTTAAAGGAAAGGCAAGTTGTAAGTTCCTAAAAAGTAAGAACAATAGTGCTGATACAAAAAAAACTTGAAAAGAAAAAAAGGACAGCAATACCAAAAAAATAGAACAAAAGGAGAGCAACAAACACCCGCAACTGTTGGATATTCTATAAAAAAATATATGAAAAAATCATTGTTATAATCCAGCATTTACTCCTTAGACGCCCTTCTAAAAACGGTCTCACAAAAAGACTTCATTATCATTATCATTACCCCATTACCTCAAAGAGGCTCCCGCGAGAAGCGGGGTAAGGGGGGGTCGGACGTACGCAACCTTACCCCTGCAATTGCAGAGAGGTTGTTTCCAATTGACCCAAAAGCAATAACGGGACGACAGTGGGACGGCCATCTTCTACTTCATGGAAAGGAAGCGAATAGGTTTTAAGAGCCATTTTGATTTAGTCCATTACATCCACAACCAAAAGAACAAATGAACCTTAGGCTCCATTGGAAATGGACATTTCTCACAAAAAGACTTATTTGGGAATAATCCTACCTTTAGGGGAGTATATTCACAAAATGTTCCATGTGACAGCGAACTTGTGAAACGGGTCAATGTTCCATAAGTTCACTCTATTTCCCACCAAAACAGAATTACTACCTAACCTAACCTAACCATTCCACTTAATACTTTACATCTTTGTTAAACATGGGTTTATAGTTGATCATGATTTACATTTTACTTGTGTTAAAACTTAAAACTATTATTTTTTAGTCAAGTCAATAATATTTGTCAGCTCCTTTCTCTCCTTGCTCCTGTTTTCCAGAAGTCTTGTTGCATTGCTGTGAAATTCTCAAATTCCCTCTCACTATAATTCTAATTAAGCAAACAAATTTGAAAATTTTCATGATTTTTATCACCAAAACCACAATTGAATATCTGTAGTTGATTTAGAAAGGTTCAAGCTTTCTTCTCAAATGCATTCATCTCTATTTCCAAATATCCTCAAGAACAACCATGGACCACAACCCGCCACCTCTGTTCGTTTACCTCAGCTGCCTAATTTGGCCAGAAAGAGATCCATATGAAACCATCATCGATTTCTGAAAGTACAACCATCAAAACTCCATCTCCTTCGTGATTTTAATCCGATCTATAGTGTGTGGCTGCTGCAGTATTTGCTGCGCCATGCTGACGCTTTATATCTAACTCCTACTCTCATGATTTCATCATGATTTTACATGCCAATTTCACTGTCCACTCAATGTCTACCTCCAACCATTACAGAAAGAGAAAAGGGTGAGAGGAAAACAGGGAAGAAGATGAGAGGAATTTATTGAGAAACAGGGGAGGCGGAGAATCTAAATCAACGAAAACAACAAAAATAAATAAAAATAGAAGGGAAAACGAATTCCCAACGGTTACTTACTGCCACGTCACCAAGGTCACTTGTTTTAGCAGGTCATTTTTAACTTGGCCTATTTTGGGAAAATACCCCTAAAAGGTGGGATTATTCCAAAATAAATCAAATGTGGGACTGTTCTTAGCAGACTGATGAAAGATTGGATTAATGTTTTTAAATAGTACCTTGTATGCATCTGTCATTCCAGCTTCAAGTAATTCTTCACGGGCAGACTGATCATGATTTGGTGAACTGATTCTCTTCATTTCTCTTTTCAAATTATTCAAGTCAGACTTATACTCCCTCAGCTTTGCAAGAAGCATGGCTTTCAAGTTAGGTTGCAAGCTTCTAGCTTCAAGATCCATTTTCCGTATCTGAACAGAGCCAAAGAATTGTTACAGAACAAAACCATACAGATGTAAACCCAAATCAACCAAAAGGGAACTAGATAATACCAGTATATCAGCCTCATCCAGGCCTGTCTTTATTTCAGACAGCTTCTGCTGCTTCTGCTCTGTAAATCATGCAATCAAGACAAAAAAATCAGAAATCCGTGCACAACAGATTGAAGAATTCCATATTACCATGAATGGCAGATTGAAGCAGAGCCTTCAGAAATGGAAGGAAATTCACCAGTAGGATACTAGGACGAGATAACGGGAGAAGAACCAAGGCAACAGCAAAATAACCAGGCTTGAGAATTGAGAATAGAAAATTAAAGTTCTCACTCTGCTTAGAAATTAATACTACTTGTTTTCCTTCCAAACATAAAAGGTATTGCCTTTTCACACTCTACAGTTTCCCTCAGCTTCTAAAATAACAGTTGCCTTTCTCCAAATTGAGGAAAATATGAAAATACAAAACTGCAGACAAAGTGTCTTTCTAACTTTGCAGAGGGACTAACAACATAACTTACCCTTCAACAAAGTGTGCCTATATTAAAGCACCCACGGTATATGAGAACTAAAGTTTACAACAAAGCTATGGCTTTTCTTTTCCTTCAAGGAACTTTCTATCTTAGATTATATCGTAGATCTATTGCGTATGAGGGGAAAATGTAATTGGTTGAAGATCAAGAGCGTCAAGATGAAGATCAGATTTCAGGCATTAAAGATGTTGAGTCATCAAAAGTCAATTATGGTTAGAATACTACCATATCAAAGAACCGGTTCCGAAGCGTCCATATTAGTAAATTTGATGACCTTCATATTGACGTTTTACAATATATGTTATCCACGACTAATTATTATCATAGATGGCGTATGGCGATTTATTAATGATAATTTTCCTATTCCCTTCAGAAAAAATTACAACAAAGCTAGGGCCAAACTTCTCCAAACACCTTTTGTACCTATAATAGAACTAGATTCCATAAACAACATAAAGGAATAATGAAGGAATTTTCTTATCGGGGGAATTGTTTTTGTTTCAGAAGATATGTTCTTTGGCACCTGAACCATCTTGGATTACATAGACAGAGTAGGGTGTCGAGACCAGCTAGCAAGGAACTTAGCTGAAGCCAAGAATTTAAAGCTTTGACACTCCAATTGAAGTCCCCCTGTTGTTCCTTATCATATCCTCACGTGCAAAAGAAATGAGGAATTAATAAAGTTGTGGAGAGAGGAAAGAGAGCAACATTTGAGCCTCATCCACTACATGTAACTAAATAACCACCTAGTAACTTTTGGGGACAAATAACCCAAAAACAGATTTTCCACAAAACTAATAGTTAGCTAGGGAGAAGACATAACAAAAAATGGAGCGCATTGCGAGGTCTCAAACAGAAATATAGAGAATGAATATATTCTTGGCCCCAAACAAAATGCTGCAGAACATAAAGTCGAACTTATAAAAACAGATGGTCTCTCTCTCCCAGCAGGTTTACCTATCTCCTATCACCATAAATCTGAAATCAGCATCTAATCTGCATAAAAACTATTTGGGTAGACAGATGTTTCTTGAACAGATGTCATCATATTACAGTTACATACTTCCTCCGTTTAGAAATAGTTGCACCGTATTCCTAAAAGGCTAAAACGGAAATAACAAAAATAAATTTGTTATGGAGAAACGACCTTAGTGCCCCCTCATAATTTCACTCCCATTTTTGCTTCCTTACTCTCTCCTCAGTCCTTACCCTCTCCATTCTCCCTGCAAGCCTACAACCACGATCTGACGACCATCACCCCTTCACCGAACCCCCTGTTGCACACCCCCCACGCTCACCTTGACCACCACCTTAGTTTAAAAAAGCGCGCCTTGGGCGCAAGGCTCACCTAGGCTCAGCCTGATGTCAACCAGGCGTGCGGCTTTGTGCGCCTTAGGTAAGGCGCAAGGCGCAGCGCCTTGTGCGCCTTCAGTCTTCAGGCGCGATAGGATGACGTGGATCTTTTATTTACATTTTTTTTCTTTTTTAATGATATAAACACACCCCATGTGACCTATCAACGGTCATATATTTACAACCTTAGCTTTTTGGGTAGTGGAAGTATCATAATATGAGTTAATTTTCATATTTCCAGCTTGTAATTACCATGGAAGGTTCTAATTCTGGCACTCCATCGACGGGATCACGCAATGCTTATGAAACGCAAGAAAATATGGCACTCCAATAAAAATATGTTGTTTTGAGTATAAATTCTGTTAATTTTTTCTATACCAAACTTTAAGGTTTATTAGAAAATTAAAGGCGCGCGCTCTTGCGCCTAGGCTCCATGACCCTTGCGCCTAGGCTCCATGACCCTTGTGCGCCTTAGTGTGCCTTGCGCCTTTTTAAACTAAGACCACCACCACCATACTATTGGTCACCGCCACAGAATCCACCATAAACTTGTCCTTTCCCACAACTCCGACGACTCAAATCAACCATCAAAACCACTCTAAGCTTCTTTTTTAATGTCAGCGGCGTGAGAAAATCGTCCAAACTATAGTACTTTGTGGTCGGAATTGGCAGGAGGTCTGCAATCTAAATTCTCAACAGCCAAATTCAACTACCAAGAACTTAATTTTGATGGTTTCGGAGCACCTTGTAGAGTTCTTTGTGTCGCGGGTGGTTTCATTGATGTTTGGTTCAATTGTGGTGGGTTCTCTTTCTCTACGTTTGAATTGTTGGATAAATGGTGGTGGATTTTAACTGTGGTGCTTCTGGGGAAACGAAATTGAGGTGGAGCAAATTGTGTGGCAGTGGCGGAGTGGGGGTGATGGTTGTTAGGTTATGTGACAGTGGAGGTAGTCGATGATAACTGTGGAACTGTGGTCTATGGTTCCCACGGCTGGCAGTGGTTGCTTGATGCTTGGTGTTGGCCTGATAGGTGTCAACTGCGAAGGGTAGATTTTCAATTTTTTTACCTTTCTTCCCCACTTTCTTAAAATGTGTGCCGTTTAGAAATGGTGCAACTACTACAGCTTTCTACATTTGTTTCTTTGGAGTTATTTCTATAGAGAAATAAACAATTTGGTGATGTTCTAAGCTTAGTTTAAAAAAGCGCATCCAAGGCGCGCCTAGGCGCAAGGCTCACCTAGGCTCAGCCTTTGGCGCCTTGAGCTCTCCAGGCTCACTGATGTCAACCAAGCGTGCGACTTAGTTAAGGCGCAAGGCGCAGCGCCTTCCGCCTTCCGCCTTCCGCCTTCCGCCTTCCGCCTTCCGCCTTCCGTCAGATGAGGTGAATCTTTTATTTACATTTTTTTTCTTTTTTAATGATATAAACAAACCCAATGTGACCTATTAACAGTCATATCTCTACAACCTTAGCTTTTTGGTAGTGGAAGTAGCATAATATGAGTTAATTTTCATATTTCCAGCTTGTAATTACCATGAAAGGTTCTAATTTTGGCACTCCGTCAACGGGATCACGCAATGGCTTATGAACCGGCAAGAAAATATGACACTCCAATAGAAATATGTTGTTTTAAGTATAAATTGTGTTAATTTTTTCCTATACCGAATTTTAAGGTTTATTAGAAAATTATGTGCGCCTTGTATCCAAAAAGCGCGCGCCTGAGCCTTGCGCCTAGGCTCCATGACCCTTGTGCGCCTTAGTGCGCCTTGCGCCTTTTTAAACTAAGGTTCTAAGCAATGCCCTAACTATTTTATGAATAGATAATGGGAAGAAAATAAAAAAAAGAACTCAAAGATTAAGGAAAACATTATCAGTCAGAGATGTAACCAACTAGTTTTTGTAGAAGAGAGAGTCGGATGTTGGTCCTTTACGGTGGAAAAATGAAGGACAGAAAGAAGAAATAACATAACCATAATAGGAATTAAAAAAAAAGGTGGGCAGTTCTTCATGGGATAGACAAAAAAAGGTAAGTAGTTTTTGTAGAGTAAAAAAGAAAAAATTGAAAATAAATTAACAGTCAATAAGTTCATTTAAAGACAAAACTTTGATATAGTTGATCATCCTAGATACATTCTTGATACTTTAAAATGATCTTCCAATATTGCTCTTGTAACACGTGTAATGACTCCTCATCACCTTTTTATTGTAATTCGTACGTGCAAGTTACTCACTTACTCCCTCTGTCCAATCTCATTCCCCCATTCCATTTGTAGTAAGCTTTTTCTCACAAATTTTTCCTGTACAGTTGGGGCCCACTCCAACCTCCCATTTTTTTCCCTCCTGCCATGTAATTGGCAATGGGCAATTGAAATTGGGAAAGTTTAGGATTAAGGTCCGTGAAAGATACATATATGCTATTGATTATTTCTATACTAAATATCATAATATTACTCTGATCTCCATTTAGTATAGAAATAATCAATATCTTTCCGGTGATCTTTGCCACATCTCCTAGAACATGAATACGGAAGACCATCTCCAAGTAACTGAACAAAAATCCTAAGGATAATTCTCATCTGATGAATATTGGAGTTATCACTCACCCCTACCCTAAAGTTGTTTAAGGAAGCAAGAGAATACATATGTATCATGGAGCAAGTCGATCAAAGCTTGAACATACTTTTGGATTTCAAATGAAAATTTTAGGTATGATAAGTTTTGGGCCTCTATAAAAACTAACCATTCACCCTTTTATTCTCTATTAATTTATTGACAACTTAAAGTAAACCCATGGAATAAATATGTACTTGAGAGGCCATGACCAGCCAAATTCGGAATTATTTTTTAAAATGGTTTCTTATGGGGAGAAAATAAAATGGAACTATGGAGGGATCATCCCCATGTGTACACACAAATTCTACCAATCAGATTTATTAGGGGGTGCCTTAGAACGGCATCGTGGTAGAGTTGTATGGCTAATACTGATGTGGGCTTCCGCTTCATTATCGGCTCCCTCCTCCTCCCTTAAGAAACCCCCCCACCCAAACCACTGTCTTCACCTCATAACATATTTCTGAAGCAGTGTTCTGTCTTCACCTCATAACATATTTCTAACATCCGAATTACACTTGCATGCACGCATAAAGATTATTAGGTGAACCAGATCATCATGTCATCCTGCTAAAATGGAAACTGAGTAATAAAAGTTACTGTACTACTTAACAACTTATCACGATACCCACAGCTGCACCTCATAAAGAATAAGTAATTATTATATTATCCTATACAAAGATCAGACTATCAGCGCATTAATATGATTGGTTTGCGATTACACAGTTCACACTTTCTCAGTAAGGTCACTACATCAGCATTATGAAATACTGCCCTTGGATCACCTAAAAACTCTTTTCATACGCCAAATCCTACTCAGAATTCTAGAGAACTCACAAGTCTCTATCAAAAATCCCTCTGCTGCCGCTAGTACATTACACCTACTAACAAATGAGTTCGCAACACCATTCAATTACAATTTACAACGACGAGTATCTTGTAACCCAGTTTCAAAATTATGCAAAACCAACCACTTCACACATCTACGCACTGAAATTAAGAAACCACTTAAATCCATCTACTCACTCGAAATTTCGAAAATGATATCATAAAAGATGTCCAGATCATACATGTGTCCAGTGTCCCTAGCCGTGACACCTCCCCCCCCCCCCCCCTACCTCTTTAGCTACAACCTCAACAGCAGAATTGATCTCGCCTAGGATCGGAGACTAGGGACTTCGGATTTACAGGAAACTTAACTAATAAGTAATAACTAGCTCAAACCCAAAGAGTCCATAAAAATTACAAAAGTGCATCAAATTGTTCAACAATTAAACTCTTCCACTAAAATCTCATAAATATAGAACCGGCCAAAATCACAAAAATGCACAACATTCAACAATTTTACTCTTTGAATTCATATTTAATTTTCAAAACCCTAATCATGTAAGAAATTAATTTCTCATGAATTAAAGCAACGTAACAACAAAAAATGAAACAATTACACGCAATTCGATCAAATCAAAACCAAATACGTCGGAAAAAATAGGAGGAGAGAAAAAAAAAAAGATTACCTTGATCTGGGAGAAGAGCAGTGGAGGAACATTTATTGGAAAGATTGGCCGATAACTCACAGTACTGACGCTCGTAGCCATCGAAAACCTCACTCATTTTGGAGAAGAGATAAAGTGAGAAGCTGACGTTAATGGCAAATCCGGGAAGAAGATCCACCCTAAAAACTCCGTTAGGTGAACAACACAATGGAAACCCTGCTTATTGCTTTGTTGGTGTCTTGGTGACGGTGACCAAGTGACAGTTATTTTTCACCCTATTATGGTGTTGTTGTAGGAAAAAAATTGGCCAACGAGGACAGGAATTCCGAGTTAATCTCATTTAATTGGGAAAATGACAATTTTATAAACGGTTTTTTCATGAAATGCCCCTGAGGTTTCACGAAACGCACCAAATATACCCGCGCGTTTCGAATCACATAATATACCCCTATTTAAACTTAAAGTGCACCAAATGCCCCTAGACTTAACGCCGTTAATACTCCGTTAGCATTATTGTACCTTTGTACCCTTACTCACCCAATATTTTACATTTAACTATTTTTTTTAAAAACAAAATTCCTCCTATCCTCCTCTTCTTCTTCTTCTTCTTCTTCTCTCTCCTCTCCTCCTCTTCTTCTGCCATTTTTCTTCTCGATTCTTTCTTTTGATATTTGCAAGTATGCAACAACACAAAGGGTATGAGAGATAGAAGTTGTAGATTACCAAAAAAAAAAAAGTTACAGAAAAGTAGTAAGCTAGTGTCAAGCTCTCTCGATGACTCGATCTCTTTAATCTGCAGCCCACTTTATTATTATTTCCATTTTTGGAAATTAAGTTATTGGTATCATTGAATTTTTGCAATTGACAACCTGCAAAGAGAAATTTCATTGTTGTTGACAAGATTGATAATCTGACATTTTGTATGTTTTTGAAGATGATTGAGTCTGGTATAAACCAAAGGTATGACCTTTCATTTGTTAATGGAGATGCATGTTGTGGGAGGAGAAGAGGATTAGAATTGCGTATGCAAATTAGAATCGCGGATAGAGGGTCGACTTTAATCTGATTTATTCAGATGAAGAAACCGTTAATTCTATTATAACCCAGGATGATTTTTGCATTCTTGTTTGATTTTTCAATTCAATTTTGCATTCCATTATGGCTGAAATCGAAGAATTGGGACTTAAAACCCAGAAATTGATTCAATTAAGGCTGCAAAGAAAGCAATGAAAGATAAGGAGAGAGAAAGGAACAGAAGAGAGAAAAGGAGCCGCCCCCACCGTCGCAACCCTTTCCCTCATCTGTTACTTCCGCCGCAACCTCCGCCGTTACAGTATCATCATCACCATTCGTCATCGTCTTAACCTTTCCCTTCTTCATCAAACTTCAATTCATGTTCACGATTTCAATTCACTCGAAAATCTGGGTTCGAATATTTGGGGGTTCGAGTTAGCAATTGATATTTGATGAAGATGGTTTGAAGAAAGGAAAAATTGTGGTTGGTTTCACCATTTTGATACCCAGAAAAAAAGGGACTTGAGATTGAGAGGAGAGTGAGAGAAGAGAGGGGATTTAGAGTTAATTAGGGTTCATTAGGTGTTATTTATGATTAATTAGGCTAATTAGTATTTAATTAGGATTAGTCGGATAAATTAAGAGTTAATGTTAACGGAGTTAGACTTCCGTTAAGTCTAGGGGCATTTGGTGCATTTAAGTTTAAATAGGGGTATATTATGTGATTTGAAACGCGCAGGTGTATTTGGTGCGTTTTGTGAAACCTCATGGGTATTTCATGAAAAAACCGTTTTATAAAAGAACTACCTTCAAGCCCGGCGATACGAATTTTATTAAATTATTAATTAACAAATAAAAATTAATGTGGTACTCATAAGAGAAATTGACATATCATATGCTCTAAAAATTTATTAAACGTTTCGCGATCTTTTGCAAGAATTTTTGATCGTGAAGTGACATATTTATAGAGTTATGGCTATTTTATGGTAATTGTAAGTGATGTCTTTTATGATTCTTATGAGAAGAGTCCAACACAATTACCGTTCATATTTTAAATTTTATTTTATTTTTCTCTCTCATTTCCATAGGGGTAAACTTAATTTTTTTTTTTGTAGTTATATCTTGACTTAAGTTATGTTGACATGAGAAATAGAGTTATAGGATAATAAAAGCATGTACGTATTGTATCTAAAATTTTTCCGTAGATAATTGTCATGATAATGATAAATAACAACGAATGTGAATGTGTAGAGTGTAGGTAAGAGTGTAGGTAAAAATATTGATATAAAACTCAAGTTCATATTTTTATCATATATGCACATGAGAACTCGATCCACCAATTGCCAGTTCGATCCCCCCAATAACAATTGGGAGGGGACTGGAACCTATCCAGTCAGAACTCGCCCTAACCCTAAGAGTGAATCGGGTGGTAACACCCAAAAAAACATGGAAACTCGATCCGAACATGTTGCATGTGGTGACTAGTATGACCCAAAATAGGATAATAAATATGGTTTGCGAACCAGTAATGTGAATGTTAAATATGGTCACAATACCAATGTTTTATATTTAAATACGGTATGTGTACCGTTAGCATGTTGTTATAATTAGGATAGTTATTTCAATTATTCAAAGTCCAAATTTCCGTGAAAATTGTGCCTCCCATATTGAAGCTCAAGGACGAAGGTTCAATCCCATTTTCAAGATGAAGTTTGAAGTTGAAGCTCCAAGATGAAGTCAGTTTATACTATATCACATTTAATCTTATGCCATTTATTTATTTATTGCTTTAAATATTTTGATGCATGTGATTGGTTTAATATTGTTGATGCGTGATTAAGGATCTTAGTTCACTTAAAATCTAACCAACATATTAAACCTTAAGTTCCAAACTTAAAATTGAATTAAAAGATGACATTCTAAAATATCACTTACTTGTTTCGACTTGACTTTTCATTCATTAGTGATAGTTTTACGTCAAATCGAGGTGTTACTTTTATATCCTAAAGGGGCAAGGTACACTTAATTGTGAGTAAATGTTGATTTTGGTTGAACTCAATGATATCAGCAATGAGTCCTTATATATTGTGGAAAACATGATAGGTTAATCTAAAAAGTTCTTATATATCCTATCAACCAAGAGTAGTTTCTAGACTGCTAGCAAAGGGTTTTCTTACCTAAAATATGTTAGAATTAAGACAAGCCAAAGTATACTTAGTTCAAAAATGATTTTGAGGATCTTGGATTCATTTTATTCACACCTAAAGGAACTAAAACTCGAATAAAATGCTTAATAACTTTTGGTTATGCATGTTATGCTTGAATTTTACTCCCTCCATTCCTTTTTGTTGTTCCCATAAGGAATGTTGGGGGTATTTTAAGAAAACTGAATCTTGGTTTGTATTGGGATATGAGTAATGATTGGGTGTAAGAATAATGATTATGTGTAAGAAATTGAATAAAGTAAAGAGAGAGAAAGTATTAAATTAATTGGGGGAAAAGTAGATATTTATTAAAGTATTGAATAAATGAACAAACATTTTCAGTCACATGGGCTGGGGACCCAACAGAAATTTTAAGAACCAATCAGATTACAATGAGTCACGTTTTTTGGCTGGAAAATTTGCCCAAAAAACTGACTCCCAATTTTCCCTCCAAAAGTTCCATGAAATGTTCCCAAAAAATTAAACATTGACTTAGTTTTTCCCTCCAAAATTTTGAGGGATTGAAAAAGTAATTTGCCTTTATAAATAGGATCACTTTCCCCACAAAATACCAAAATTCTGATCCAACTCATGTTCAATAAATACAAGGAGACACCAAAAAATCTTCCTCAATTCAGCATTAAAGAGCAAAAAAACAGGGGACTTAATGGCTTCAGATCAAGAGGAAGACGATTTCCTCGGTTTTTCTGATGATGAAGGCGACGGCATTAACTCCGATTCTGACTCGGAGGAAGGTGATGATGCTGCTGACTTGGTACAAGCTTCTGAAAATACTGCTGCTGATTTTGGGGACTTTGAGTTTAATGAAGATGTACTAAACAGCACTGAAGATGTACAACATGTACCAGAAGTAGAAGGGGGAGTGCAGCAGCAAAATACCAACTTTCATGAGGTACTGTGAGGGGGTCGAAAAAGCACGAGGCTAATGCGTGACCTCGTCCCTCGTGGGTGTGACGCTTCTTTTTGTCAAATCAAGTGTAATTGGATTTCCTGTGAGTTTACACCCAATTGACTAGTAATATAGGAGTCGTCATTCAGTTTTTAACGACAATGAGAAAAACTGACAAAATCCAGTTATCGTGACATAAAGGGAGTGCAATTATGTTTTACCACGACGGCCGTAGGTTCCCTTGTGATCCCTGGTGGTGGGGATCGCTCAACGTACACCCGCAGGGTAGAGATTGAGGGTTCGGGGGACTGTAACTACCGAGAGGAGTACTCGCTCTTCGATAACTCCATAGGCAGGATATCCTTACTAGCTCAACATAAATAATTGAAGGGACATGCGTTAACTATTAAACTAATCTGAGTTGATTTTAACAATACGCAACATATAGTACTACATCGAACGCGATTATCTGATTTAGATTGTTTTAAGGGACCTAACATGATAATCCAATTTCCCAAAAATATCATATTTATTAAGCGTGATCGAATAATCAGATTTTAGTTAGTTTAACAGTTCATAAAAGGGCGAGGAAAGCAATTAAACCATGGAAAGGGACACATTACGACGCACCCTTGAGAGGTGCGTCACGGTTCTCAGAAAACTAACCACTTTGACTTTGCTATTTCTCCTTTTATTTAACGAATCTCGAAATATGGGACGGGATACGTTCTGTTCAATTTATGGATCGATTGCGACAGAACGCGTGATCAGTTTTGCAGCGTGAGGCTTAGGCTTAGGGGTTTAGAGTCAATACTCAGAATATAATTGTGTGTTGTGTTCTTTTCACGTCGAACTTAAGGCCCTATTTATAGGAAAGAGTTCGTGGAAAGATAGAATTGCAAAACTCTAATCCACGAGAAATTAGGAAAAAAACACGTACCAGGTATTTTCAGCGTCCAGGCCAGGTGTTGAAAATAGGGTATGGGCTGTTTTCCTTAGTCAGATTCGGATTCCTAGAATCCGGAGTATTTGAGATTTAATTGAGTCCTTTTGTGCGTATTAACCTTGTGACGGGATGCGTCTGGGCCCATTACGAACTCTAGGCTCGTTAGGATTTTAATTAATACGTGACTCTTACTTTCGAATCATATTAGGAATAGGATTCTCTCGCAATTTCTATCTCATTTAGGATTTATGTTGGAGTGCAACACCTAATTCTGACAGGTTTCTATCTTTTATGACTTGCCACTTTTAACAACTACCCATTACGGCAGTTACTATTTTTAGCAGGTTTCCATAAATAGCAGGTTTCAGGTGAAATGAAAAGGGGTAATGAGATTCGTTATTTTATAGGAGATGCGTTGTCAAGTGGAGATTTACGTTCTCATCATCGAACCTTCCTTTTCGGGAATGGGGACAAA
Organism: Spinacia oleracea; assembly: GCF_020520425.1. Classification (NCBI taxonomy): domain Eukaryota; kingdom Viridiplantae; phylum Streptophyta; class Magnoliopsida; order Caryophyllales; family Amaranthaceae; genus Spinacia; species Spinacia oleracea. The sequence continues at coordinate 101,301,067 of NC_079492.1, read as the reverse complement.
AGTAGGTGTCTACAGTTAGCCCCCACTTTGACTGAGTCTTAGAATAAGACGATGGTCAAAGTACTAGACGGAGTGTGTCGCACAAGCCATAGCGACCTGTTTTGGCGAGGGTCTCACGAGCCCCCGAGTGATAACATTTGACTTAAGGGTCATCACTTGAAGTGTCGACATATCCCTCACGTGTCATTGGGATTTGTCAACGGATAGTATAGAATACTCCCTCACTTTGTCATTGGAAGTATCTAAAGAGGCGTAGAAACTCCCTCACTTTGTCATTGGGAGTAGCTACAGATATTTTCGAAATCAAAGCTATAAAGTGTAATTGGGCCTGGCCAAGCCCAACCACGAGGTAAAAATGTTTTTAAAGATTCTCATTTTTAGGGTTAGCTAAACGAGAAAAACCCCCTTGTTTTTATGGGACGTAAAACGAAGGAAAATCCAGCACATCGTTCTTTTTTGGAAAAACGGAAAACCAATCCTTTAATTTTTGGAAAAAGGGAAAACCGATCCTTTAATTTTTGAAAAAAGGGAAAACCGATCCTTTAATTTTTGGAAAAAGGGAAAACAGATCCTTTAATTTTTGGAAAAAGGGAAAACTGATCCTTTAATTTTTGGAAAAGGGGAAAACCAGAAAAAGTTATCGCTGCAGCGACTAAGGACTTGCGCGGTTAGTGGCGCAGACCCCGCCGGCTAAAGATGGCGAGCCTGTCCACTAAGGGTGGACACCCCGTCCGATAGAAGTGGACGAATCTGTTTTGAAGTTTGTTTGCTTTTTTTTTTGAAAATAAGGACCTACGCGGCTTGTGACGTAGACCCCGCCGGCTAAAGATGGCGAACCTGTCCGCTAAGGGTGGACACCCCGTCCGATAGAAGTGGACGAATCTATTATGAAATTGTTTGCGCTTTTTGAAAATAAGGACCTACGTGGTTTGTGACGTAGACCCCGCCGGCTGAAGATGGCGAGCCTATTTTGAATTTGAAGACTTCATTTTTCAAAAACTGAGGACCTGCGCGGCTAGTGACGCAGACCCCGCCCGCTGAAGGTGGGCGAGCCCTGTCCGCTAAGGGTGGACGCCCCGCTCGCTGGAGGTGAGCGAACCTGAATTCGTCTTTTTGATTTGGGATTCGCGTGCCGCGGTCTTGCCTGATTGAGGTGGACAAGTCCCTATTCCATTTTTTTCTTGTGATTTCTCTTGAGAATTTCTTTTCATTTATTCTTGCAGGAGCGAATTCTTTCGAGGGATGCTCGGATTTAGTTGCAACCTGAATGTGGGTTGACAACGTGCTTAGACGGACCATTGTCTTGTGGTCATCTTCTTTCATGGTTTTGAGCTAGTCTTTATGGCTCAATTTTGCCATTACCTGGGTCCTTGATTAGGGGACTATGTATAAGTATCAATGGTGACCTTTGTCTTGAGGTCGTAAACCGGTTCTTTTTCTTTTGAGATTATCCAAACACGGGACTTTGTACAGCGTAGTCTGGGAATATTGTTTTAAGTTTGCATACTTTTTTTTAAGATATATTTTTTCTTTCGAGCCACCAAGCACTCGTGCTTGGCGGCCAGTTCTTGTCAAAGAGGTTCTTTGGGGGATTCTCATTTTGTAATGTCCTTGATTGTGTTTGGGATCGTGCTCGTAAGTGCGAGCGATCTTCGTAGTGGTGTGCTACTCTTGACAAAGTCGTGAGGTGCGACTTTCAGTAAGGAAATCGGCAATTTTCGAGTCGAATGGATGCGGCAGGGCCCAATAGAAGTTAGGGCCTTTTTTGAGCCTGGGGTCATTTTCGGCGCCCATGCCTGGGCGTTAAAGATTTCGGCGCCCAGCGCTGGGCGCTGAAAATGATTTCTGGCGAGGTTTCTTGGCGACACAGTTGGCCTCTTGTTCGTTCTCTTTCTTTTTTTTCTTTTCGTCTAGAGATTCTTTTTTGGAATGAACCGTTCATTTGAGATCACCATTTATTGGTGAATAATTATTTCTCGAGAAACCGTAGCCTAATAGTGGACCAACGGTGTTTATTATTTCCTTATTCGTTCGCCATTTCTTAGCTTAGAACGATTGTGGGATTAATCTTCAACACCCAAAGTCAGGCGTGGGTTTTGGCGTCGGAGTTGATTATTGGGCAGATCTGCCTCTTTTCCGTTCGCTTATTTTACTTGGAGATTCTACGTATTCTCTTCTCTTTTGTTTTTCTTTATTTTTGGAACGTAGAATTTTATTAGAGATCACAATGAGCTGAGTGATCGTGATGATTTCTCGAGAAGCCGTAGCCGATTGGTGGACTACGGTGTTTATCGCTTTGGGGCGATTATTTAAAAGAACTGTTGCTCTTAAGGTGTACAGTTATTGCAATAGTCGGGCGAGTCTATATGGCCCGAGGAACATACCTTGAGGCGTAAGACTTTGACCGCTCTTGTTGTTGTATATTTTTCCTTTTGAACGCGTTCGTGAATGTTCGATACTTAGAATGATGATATGTACGTGCGAACGAGCGTTCATAGAATGGCCGTTGTGTGCGGTTCCATTAATCAGTTTGCTTGAATCATTTTTTTTTGAGCAATGACTGATTTCGAATAGTTTGCTTAGAAGCTTAGTAGGGTTCAGGCCTATTCACGAGGTGGGCTCAAACATCGTGCCCTTTCGATTGTTCAAACATTTGCTTCGAGATTTTTTTTTATTTTTCTATGGTTGTTTCGTAGCTTGGAGCCCCCAAGTATGCATGTTGGGATGCTTCCTTTTGGCGTACGATTTTTGTAGGTTCTTTCGAGAAAGATGCCCTGGGGTTCCGCTCGTGTAGGTGCGAGCTATCCCTTTCGTGGTAGGTAATATTTTGCTACCTTTAATCCTTAATGTAGAAGTCGTGTGGCTTGCATTTTGAATTTGGGCGATAAGTAGTCTTTGCCTCTTTTACGTGTGTTCTTGGTCGTGCCTATATTAGTGCAATATGCCTTACTCTTTTTTAGACTTGTACCGTGGGATGGTTGAACTTATGGTGCGACGTAGGCTTGTGTGGCCTAACAGCGTGTCTTAGAACATTCCTCCAGGTGTTGGGATATCATTATTATTTTTGCATTGGAGTATTTCATCAAGCCTCGTTCAGGTGTTTGAACAAGTGTAGCACCTTCTGCGTGGGTTTGCACGGCTTATTACTTCGTTCGATGCGAGGATTCATAGGTGTTTCTTTCTTATTTTTATATCTGGGCAAAACTTGGCTAGCAGAAAGATTCAGCGCCCAGGCTGGGGCGTCAAAGATATCGGCGCCCAGCTCTGGGCGTTGAAAATGATTTCTGGGTATATTTTGACAGTTCTTATCCTTGATTTTTTTTCTTTCGCTTTTGCTTTGGAACGAGGTAGACTGTGTAACGGGCTCTTGTAGGGCAAGCGTTATGTGAAGTAGTTTGATCGGAGTTTTGGTGACTCGCGATTTTCAGTTACCCTTGTTAGTGGGGTGACTTTATATACTCTAAGTAGTTCTTAGAATTTGGGAGGGGTTGTAGACATTCTAAGGTTCGTTTTACACGATTAAAGCTAAGGATTGAGCCCCTATGACATATGTATAGCATTAGCATCGAGAATTTGCGATGAAATCGTCATTTCGAGCATTTTTAGAGTGTTTTTCTCAAGCCCCCAATTGTAGCTACGGGATTGGCTTGGTGCTATAATGCTTTGCATACGTCTTTATGCATTCATGGTGACATCACTACTACAAAAAAGGACATGGAGTACTGTTGAAATACACTTTATAGGACGCCTTAGAGGCGTTCTCCAACTCAACGCGCTATAAAGTTTATAAAACGGGTAAAAGAAGTGTTTTATATACCTAGTTATAAAGTACAGTGATAAGAGATAAGCTTCCTCTATTCCCTTCCTAAAATCAGGAAATGAAGAAGGAATATAGAACGGTTAACGTACATAACCGTCTCCTATACTCTATAATAAAGCGCGCCTTCCGTACATAACCGTCCTCTATTCTTCCTATTAAATATTGAGATACAAAACATCTTCCGTACATAGGGGTACTATATACTTCATGTTTAATATTAAGATAGAAAGTTGTTTCCTTACACAACCGTTCTATATTCTACCCTTTTTTTTTTAATATTATTTAAAAACAGGCCACGCATTTTTATTAATATCTTTTATTTAAAAATAGGATATTACGATTCCAGTATGTAAACCAAATCTAAAACGATAAAATAAAAATGATATTGACACGATCTTTCCAAATATCATTTCATTCAATAACAAAATAATATTGTTCATTCAATAACAAAATCCTATTATTCATTGATAAAATAAAAAAAATCACTGTAAAAAAAATATCCAATATCACTGTGGAAAAAAAAAACTCAACAGCAACAGCACGAACTCAACAGCAACAGCACGAGCAGGAACAGACTGCAGCAACAGCAGCGTCTGCAGCAGGAACAGCAACAACCATCTCCTTGATGAGCTAGCTTAAGTCACACTAGATCATCGCCATCATCATCTTCATCTTCATCGTTATTTGGTTGGGGATATTCGGTAACATATGAGATCCACCTCTCCCTTAACTCGTCAATCGTAGTTTGAGAATACGTGGGAGTTTTGGCAAAATACTACAAGACAAGTTAAAATATAAGAGTAAGAAATGAACATGATAGCAAGCAGAAATAGTATTTAATTAACAAAGAACATGCAGCAGCAAGCAACAAAATACGGTCAATTATAGCGAGAGACTTGTTCTATCTGCTTTCAAGTGTCCTTCTCATATCCTTGATAAACTACGGTCAATTATAGCGAGGTTCTGGTGGCTTGGAGCAAAATAAGAGAATGGGATTCACTGGAGAAGTTGGGAAGTGATTACGAGATCTAAAAGTGAGGGAGGTCTAGGCATCAAAGACCCAAAAAAGTTCAACAAAGCTCTCCTTGCCAAACAAGGATGGAGGATATTGAATGACACGGACTCTCTTTTTTCGAAAGTTTTCTCTTCAAAATACAAACTACAATGGGACACTTTGTTCACCAATAACTGGGAGAAGAAGGGACAAAGTACTTGGGGATGGAGAGGAATTAAGTGGGGGTTACAGCTCATTAAGGAAGGAAGTCACTGGATAATAGGGGATGGTTGCACTGCTACTTGCAATGAGCTCTGGGTTTTAGGAAAGAGACCTGACTGGATCACCAGCAACCAATCTCAAGAAAGATAACCAATAAGAAGATTAATAAAGAACAATAATGAATGGGACATGGCCACTGTGTCTAATATGTTCACTGCAAATACCACTGTTAAAATCCTCACTATCCAGCCTATGAATCAAGGTATAAAGGACGTGATAACGTGTAGCAAGGAAAGAAACTGGCAGTACTTAGTAAGAAGTGGCTGGAAGATTGGGGTTGAGAACTGAGAACCAAAACACCATCCCTATAGCAGAAAAAAAAAATACCATTCCAATGTCAATAAAAAAAATAATCAAAGAGCCTATGCAGCAGCCGCTAGGGGATTCTGTAGCAGCATCAACCAGCATTGTAATCCCCCGTAAATTTATAAATTTTATTAATGTATTTTAACGTATAGTTATTTATAGGATTTTTTGGTATTTACTACCTTAAAAATATACCACTTTTGTATTTACTACCTTATGAAAATTTTATTTTAAATTACTACCTTAAAGTTTCATTTTTTTTGTATTCACTACCATTTTACAGTTTTCTCATTTTAAAATTGAGATATCTCTTTCGTTTCTTAATCATTTTAAGTGATTCAAAACTCATTCTTCTCATTTATATGTAAGGATTCCATATGGATCTTACTTTTTAACATTTCGTAAAAGTTTAAACAAATTAAATATTATTTTTAAAATTTTAAAATATTTATGAATTATCAACCGAATATTTTTGAAATGACGTTCTCAATGAAATCCCTATAGAAAAAGGAAAATAATGAATTTCGAATCACTTTAAACGATTAAGAAACGAAAGAGATATCTTAATTTTAAAATGAGAAAACTGTAAAGTGGTAGTAAATAAATAAAATCTTGAAGTTTAAGGTAGTAATTTAAAATAAAAATTTCATAAGGTAGTAAATACAAAAATGGTGTATTTTAAAGGTAGTAAATACCAAAATTTCCTTATTTATATTTTAAATAGAATTTACGAATTTTAGTAATAAATATATAATTAACGTTTATTTATTTTATTTGATTACATTTTAAGTATTTTAACGGTTTATGAAATAAAAAATATTTTTAGAATTTTTATGTTGAAAAGAATTGAATTACGAAAACACGTTCGATCGAATTTAGAAAAAAATTCTAACCGTTTTGGATACAAACAAACTAAATCCTAATTCTAGCCCAATTGGGTGAAGCCCAAAATAGCAAACCCAAAACTCCTCCCTTCTCTACTTCTATTCCACGTAAAAGAAAAACCCAAAACCCCTCCTCAAGTTCACGTAAAAGAACAGAAACCCTTTCCTTCATCCATTCACGTCGTCCTTGCTTCTGCCAGCCGCCACCACCGCCGGACCTCCTCCCGCCGTTAACTTTCCTTCGACCCTCTTCTTCTTCGTTCTCTTTTTCTTTCTTTCCTTCCTTCTTTTCTCCCTTTGCGTCGTCCCTTACCGTTTGCTCCCCCTCCCCTTTGTTCACTTCTGATTTGAGCAGCAACCACCACTCGTCGCCGAGCATCCTAGCGCAGCCGCTGCATAACCTCGACCACCGCCACCTTGCACGGTAGTTCTCTCCTCTCTATTTCCTTTCCCCTTCGTTTTTTTTCATTTCTCTCTTACTTTCGTGGCTGACTTTGCTCATCCGCACAGCCACCACCTACGCGACCACCACTGTCGCGTAACCGGCGACCACCGCAGCCCTCGCCGCTGCTTTTCCCCTCCGGCCAACGTCTCTCTCCCTCACTTTTGGTTGTTTCTTGAACCCTAAGCTAAATTATTGTTTTTAATTACGTTTTAATAATTTAATTTATGTTTCTTAAATTAAATTTATGATTTTTATGATTAAGCTATGAATTTTCAGATTATATATTTGAATTAATTAATAATTTAATTTTCAGATTATGTAATTGCATTGAAATAATGATTTTTAATTATTTAAAATATGAATTTTAAGTTTTAATGGAATTGAATCATGGTGGGATGATTGTGGATTATTAAAATTATTGTTGGGATGTTCTAAGCATGTTACTTTGGCCTTGACGAAGTTTTAAACGAATTTATATTGCTCGAAATTTAAAGTATAATGTTTGCAAAAGTTTTCAATGAATTTCAATCACTAATTCAACAATGATGATGCTAGGAAATCAAATGTTTAAGTTTTGATATTGGGGAAAGTTCTAAATATGTTTAGGATGCATTTAGAATGCTCTCTTATGGTTGTCAATGATTAGGAATTGATTGGGATTATTTGTTGGTTGTTTTAGGCGGAGAATTCTTTGTAGGCGACTTTTGAAAGTGTTAAAGTGGACTATTATTTGTTTACACAAGGTACGTACATACCTGCGTGCTTGGAATGTGTGCTAATTGTTGAAACCATGTTGAATTTTGTTGTTGAACTTGGTTATGTTGATACTATTGTTGAACTTGGTGATGTTGATATTATGGACGAACTTGGTTATATGGAATGTGCATGTTTAATACTGTTGGACAAACTTATTGAACTTATTTTGCCCTATGAGAACTGTAACATGTTAGTATGGATGATTGATACAAACATGTTGGTTGGGAACACTAGATTATTCTATATGATTGGTTTGGATCGATTGGTTGTTGTTCCCTTTCTATATTTTCACTACTTTATAAGGGCGGTGGACCTTGTTTAGTAAGTTGAAACTTTATGCCCATATACAGGGTTGATCATGGTTAAAGGAAATGTTGGATAAATTGGAATGAGTCTTGATTGATGCTTTTATGATCACTTACTTAATTCCAAGATAAAAACAGTTGTGAACAAATGTGAATTGTATGTCTTATGTGATTGTTGAGTCATAACAGAGTCTCAATTTGTAAATCATGTAAAGTGAAACTGGGTAGCAATAGCTTTAGACTGTGCACGTCTAAAGTGACGGACAAACAGGAGTTGGGGTTCATGGTGGTAGCCCATGGCCTTTTCTGGGACCGGATTGATCACTGTGTTCTATTTTTATTCAAACGTTCCTCGATATCGCAGGTCAGTGAGGTTACGGAGTCGCGCCCGTACCTCGTCTTCCTTAGTGAAGACTGTTGGACGGACAACTCGGTCCATTGTCTATTTCAACTAAAATAATATTAATGTTATGAAAGTCTAGTCCAGTCTAGTCTAGTCAACTGTGATTTGAAAGTGAATGTGTCTTGGTTATTCTTACTTATGTTATTAGTATCATGTTAGGATTATTCGTTTAATAGAATCATGTTAGGATTATTATTGATTTAGTATGTAGTACTCAGCTTTGCTGATTACATGCTTTTGCTTGTGCATGTTGATCATGGCTATGCCTTATTGATCCTGTGATGACCCAATCTTGGTGAGCAGTCTCTAGGGATCAATAAGCATCGTCCATTACAGGTTTGAAGGTGATGCATCATGGGGTTCGGGATTGAAGAGCTGTGTAGTTATTAAATTGTTTTGTTTTAAGTTTGATGTTGAATTTGTTTGGCCTGTTTTAAAGAGACTCGAACTTTGTTTTAATTAATTACGTTGACTTTGTTTTGTTGGTTGGTTTTAGATTTTATTCCGTAGTTGACTTATTTAAATTATTAAAGTTAGTTTTATATTTTCCGCTGCAAAATTCTGAATAAGCCGTTACGTTTTCACACGGGCGATAATGCCTTGATAATTCTCTACGTTTTATATTAAAAGGTTATTTTAGAAAGGAGAGAATTGTCGGGGTGTTACAAAGTGCTATTTTAGAGCTATAGGTTTTATTGATTTTTTGTGTCTACTTTTTAAATTTTTGGGCGCCTAAACTAGCTAGTTTCCTAAAACGAATTTCCTAGAATTGAGCTTCTACTTATTATATCATTCAAAAATGCGTACTTTTTTTTGGGGGGACCAAATTCATTTTATTTTTTTTGAAAGTATATTAACATTTCTTATTTAAGTTCGGAATTAACTTATTTATTCGAAACTTTTCGTTTATGTGAATTAAGTACGTTTTTCTTTATTTTCGAAATTAAATTAAATATATTCGAAAAAAATAAAATAAAAATCTTATTCCTTAAGTATATTTATTCGTTTAATATTTATTCGTTTAATAAATATTTATTCATTTATTATTTATTCGTTTAATAAAAATTTCTTATTAATTATTCGTTTTAAAAAAAAAAAAATTTCTTTATTTTATTTATTCGTTTATTATTAATTCGTTTAATAAACTTTTTTTTTCTTACTAATCGTTCTTGTTTTATTCTTTAAATTCTTCAATGTTTGACCTATTATGATTTATTATGAGAGATGGGTAATATAGGAAAGGGCATATAGGATAGAATTATATGTGCATTAGTAGTTAATTGCTAGCATAAGAAGTTAATTGCTATGTGCATGTGTTAAATGTTTAACTGTTTCATGTAAATGTGCATAGAAATTGTTTGATTCCACCAAACTTATTGTTTTTATTGAATTCTGATTATGCTTTGGTTGGGAAATCGTTAGTAAGATCTTAAGTTGTTTGTTTCATGAATAAAACGCTTCTTTCCAAGTACACCAACATAGGATCCTTTGAGAATATCGACGAATACTGAGGATCTAGATTTCACTTCACAAATTTCCAAGGAAAGAACAGATAGACAAGATGCCTTAAACATTTGAAGTTGTAATAGTTAGTTTGTTCTTAAATGTTTTGGAGAATAAGTAGCAAAGCTACAACAGTTTAAAGTTAAAGAAATAAGAGTTTGAGTTATTCTTTATTCTTTTCAAGGATGTATTAAACCTTTATAGAATTAGCAATAAAAGTTAAAGTATTCGTTTCCAATATGAGAATTCCATAATTCGCCCAACAATAGTTTATCTTTATGTCATAGAACCTTTATTTTATTTTAGGACAAATATAGTGTTATGGTTTAGGAAGTGTTATCAACATTTTTTTCTTTCGAGGAGTAAAAGTTAGATTATTGATAATCCAAATGATCCAGAGTTTATTTTGGGCACGCGAATGGGAATATTATTACTTATTTGTTGTGATTGAATTTCCATTCATTGATTTTCAAATTGTGTGTCTTTGATGGAGAAATTTTTTTCATGAATGTGTGACGAGGATTAATCTAATATTGTTGTACTTTCTTGAATAAGTGTTTGTTGAGGTGATCTCTATGATCAAATCAAATATTTCCTCCGTAGGGAATGAACTATAAGTCATGTACCGAACCTAAGGTAGAGTCATAAATTTCAGGCCGCGTACTAGAATGGAAAACAACCACAGTGAGTTAGCTGCTGCTTTTCGCAAAAACTGACACAGGAAAGAACTGAGTGTCCTGATTCTGCTAGGGACATGTTTGAAAGGTTAGTCAAAGTTAAGTCACCATACTTCAAGGGGGAAACTGATTTTACTTTTTAGAGAACTAGGTTAGAGAGTTTGAGAAATTGTTTGAGGCGGTGAACTGTCCTTAGAATATGAGAGTGTGTCAAGTTGTCATGTATTTGAAAGATGAAGTTGATTTATGGTGGAGAGAGAATAGAGTTAGGCTTAGCACTGCTGAGAGATTCAATTAGGATTCAATTGTTACTGCCTTAAGGGAAACTTTTACCCTACTTTTTATGAGAAAGCAAAAAGTTTAGGAATTCATAAACCTTAGTATGGGGAGCATGACCATTGCCGATTACTATAGCAAATTTATAGCACTGTCGTGGTTTGCACCTGAGGTTGTAGCCACAGAGGAGCTAAAGGCTCTGAGGTTTAAGCAAGGTTTGACTGAGGAGATCCAATTAGGATTAGGTGGGGAACCTTTCACATCTTTGGATATTGTGTATGGGAAAGCTGTTCATATTTATGGTTTGCAGTCTAGAAGGGACAAGAAAAATATTGTTCTCGGGGAGAAAAGAAAAGAGTTTAATGCTGGGGAAAACCAAGGGAATTTCAAGAGGAATATGAATGAAAATGGGAATGGGAATGGATATGAAAACTTTCAAGGAAGGAACAAACAGGGGCACAACAATAGGAACCAATCTGAGAGAGTGTATCACTGTAGGATGTGCAATAACAACCATCCTGGTAGGAATTGTAAGGGAGAATTAATGAACTGTAACTATTGTCAGAAAAAGGGGCATAGGAAGTATGAGTTCTTTACTAAGTAGAAAAAGGAACAAAATGGTAATGAGAGTGGTAACCAGGTGAAGTCGGGATTTAACCAGTCAGGAAATTAGAGTTCGAAGCCTATAGGGTCGCAAGACAGCCAAGGAAACCTCCATAAATCTGCTAATTAGAATAACAACCATAACAAGGCCCCGGGTAAACTGTATGTGATAAGTCGAAATGAAGCTGAACGACCTGTTGACTTAGTTTCTGTTACCTTCCTATTAACTCCGTGCTAGTTAGAAAGTTATTTGATTCAGGAAAAGCTTATTCTTTTGTTTCGTCACCTCTTATTAAGAGTCCGAAGTTAGTAGATTTTGAGGTGATTGATTTACCCATTAGTATTCCTACTGTTGTAACCATAAGGTGTACCAAATTGTTTAAGAACTTGCCTTGTGAACTATTTTTCGGTTGTGTGAGCTAGATGTGAGTTAAGAAGTCGGAATGAAGATCGAGGATGTTGCCATTGTGAGTGGATTCATTGATGTGTTTCCGAGTGAAATTGCAAGTATGTTACCAGGTAGAGAATTTGAGTTCACTATAGAGTTAAATCCTAAAACGACACCTATAAATGATCTAATTAGGACACAATTGCAAGAGTTGTTTCGTTAAGGAGTATATTAGGCCTAGTGCGTCACCGTGGGGAGCTCCTCTGTTGTTTATTAAGGAGAAAGATAAGAGTATGGAATTATGCACCGAATTTAGGGAACTAAACACCATCAAGAACAAGTACCCTTTGCCTAGGATAGATGACATGTTGGATTAATTGAATTGGGCGAGTGTGTTCTCGAAGACTGATTTGTGTTTGAAGTACCACCAATTGAGAATAGCTGATAAGGGCCTAAGACTTCATTAGGATTCGTATTGTCATTATGGGTTTAGAATAATGTCTTTTGGGTCAACCAATGCACCTGCATTAATTATGGAGTTGATGAATGAGATTTTCTACGAATTCCGAATTAAGTTCGTTATTATGTTATTGATGACATCCTGATTTATTCAAGGAATGAGAAAGAGCATGACAAACACTTGAGGATTATTTGGAGACGCTTAGAAAGAATCTAGTTTTATTAAATGAAGTATACAAATCTTGAAGTTATGTGTGTATAAGTGACACCGACGGAAAAGTGAAGGATTGAATTGATTGAAAACTACGTTACGTAAGGGAATAAATCTAAGAGAAGATTTGAGTGGTCCAGGATCGTTTGAAATCAATTGTTGTCTTGAAAAGATGGGAATGTATGAATTGGTGAAAGTGCTAAGAGTTAAGCCCAAGAGTTATACATCCATGAAAGGCGTTATGAGGTTCACTAGAAAGGGAAAGATGAGTATAAGGAGTTTCTGTAGATCCTACTAAGAATCAAGCTGTGAGTGAGTGACCTACTCCAAAGGAACGTGTCTGATATCTGAAGCTTCCTAGGCCTAGCTGACTATTATAGGGGGTTTGTGGAAGACTTTTGAACAAAGAAAAACCAATGACCAACTTGATGAAAAAGGAATCGAAATTCGAGTGGAGTGAGAAATGTGAGAAACCTTTCTAGATTTTAAAAGAGCGTTTGACCTCCGCAACTGTCGTCTTGACAATTGAAACCTCATGAAATCAATTACCCTACCCATTACCTAGAGTCAGCTGTTATTGTGTTCACTTTGAATGATTTGGAGACATCATCTTTATGGGGCAACATTTGAGATCCTTACCAACCATAAAGTCTGAAACTTTGGCAAAAAGGTCTAGTGAATCTTGGGGACGCATTGAAAATGAGTACTGCTTTCCACCTTGCGATCGATGGACAAACTGAGATTACTAACGAAAAATATGTTGAGAGCCTGTGTTATTAACTTTAAGGGTTATTGGGAAGACTATCTAGATTCGATTGAATTTCTTGCAACAATAATTACTATGTGAGCTTTAAGATAGCACCTATTGAGGCATTGTGTGGAAAGAAGTGTAGAAATCCCACTTGCTACGATTTTAGTGGAAATATAGCATTGGGGAGATGATTCGATGAAGTAGAAATATCCAAAGTTATTCCCTGAGATGAGTTACGATGGCGTAACTCGTTTTCTTTAAGGGGGGTAGAATGCGATAGAAATTCGCGCTTTTTACCTATTTTTATGGTATTTTTCTGCATTTTTATGCTTATTTTAGCAAATTATGCATGTTGATGCAAGTAATTAGATTCTCTGCATAAGAAAAGCGTGTTCATGAGTAACACAAACAACTTTAAGTTGGCAAAAGAGTGCACATGAGTGGCACAAGTACTTCTTTAGTATGAATAAGTTGAAAACTTTTGAAAAAGGTGTGAATTTCCGTGTCAAGTTTCGGGACGAAACTTCTTTTAAGAGGGGTAGATTGTAATCCCCCGTAAATTTATAAATTTTATTAATGTATTTTAACGTATAGTTATTTATATTTTAAATAGAATTTACAAATTTTAGTAATAAATATATAATTAACGTTTATTTATTTTATTTGATTACATTTTAAGTATTTTAACGGTTTATGAAATCAAAAATAATTTTAGAATTTTTATGTTGAAAAGAATTGAATTACGAAAACACGTTCGATCGAATTTAGAAAACAATTCTAACCGTTTTGGATACAAACAAACTAAATCCTAATTCTAGCCCAATTGGGTGAAGCCCAAAATAGCAAACCCAAAACTCCTCCCTTCTCTACTTCTATTCCACGTAAAAGAAAAACCCAAAACCCCTCCTCAAGTTCACGTAAAAGAACAGAAACCCTTTCCTTCAACCATTCACGTCGTCCTTGCTTCTGCCAGCCGCCACCACCGCCGGACCTCCTCCCGCCGGTAACTTTCCTTCGACCCTCTTCTTCTTCGTTCTCTTTTTCTTTCTTTCCTTCCTTCTTTTCTCCCTTTGCGTCGTCCCTTACCGTTTGCTCCCCCTCCCCTTTGTTCACTTCTGATTTGAGCAGCAACCACCACTCGTCGCCGAGCATCCTAGCGCAGCCGCTGCATAACCTCGACCACCGCCACCTTGCACGGTAGTTCTCTCCTCTCTATTTCCTTTCCCCTTCGTTTTTTTCTTTTCTCTCTTACTTTCGTGGCTGACTTTGCTCATCCGCACAGCCACCACCTCCGCGACCACCACTGTCGCGTAACCGGCGACCACCGCAGCCCTCGCCGCTGCTTTTCCCTTCCGACCAACGTCTCTCTCCCTCACTTTTGGTTGTTTCTTGAACCCTAACCTAAATTATTGTTTTTAATTACGTTTTAATAATTTAATTTATGTTTCTTAAATTAAATTTATGATTTTTATGATTAAGCTATGAATTTTCAGATTATATATTTGAATTAATTAATAATTTAATTTTCAGATTATGTAATTGCATTGAAATAATGATTTTTAATTATTTAAAATATGAATTTTAAGTTTTAATGGAATTGAATCATGGTGGAATGATTGTGGATTATTAAAATTATTGTTGGGATGTTCTAAGCATGTTACTTTGGCCTTGACGAAGTTTTAAACGAATTTATATTGCTCGAAATTTAAAGTATAATGTTTGCAAAAGTTTTCAACGAATTTCAATCACTAATTCAATAATGATGATGCTAGGAAATCAAATGTTTAAGTTTTGATATTGGGGAAAGTTCTAAATATGTTTAGGATGCATTTAGAATGCTCTCTTATGGTTGTCAATGATTAGGAATTGATTGGGATTATTTGTTGGTTGTTTTAGGCGGAGAATTCTTTGTAGGCGACTTTTGAAAGTGTTAAAGTGGCCTATTATTTGTTTACACAAGGTACGTACATACCTGCGTGCTTGGAATGTGTGCTAATTGTTGAAACCATGTTGAATTTTGTTGTTGAACTTGGTTATGTTGATACTATTGTTGAACTTGGTGATGTTGATATTATGGACGAACTTGGTTATATGGAATGTGCATGTTTAATACTGTTGGACAAACTTATTGAACTTATTTTGCACTATGAGAACTGTAACATGTTAGTATGGATGATTGATACAAACATGTTGGTTGGGAACACTAGATTATTCTATATGATTGGTTTGGATCGATTGGTTGTTGTTCCCTTTCTATCTTTTCACTACTTTATGAGGGCGGTGGACCTTGTTTAGTAAGTTGAAACTTTATGCCCATATACAGGGTTGATCATGGTTAAAGGAAAGGTTGGATAAATTGGAATGAGTCTTGATTGATGCTTTTATGATCACTTACTTAATTCCAAGATAAAAACAGTTGTGAACAAATGTGAATTGTATGTCTTATGTGATTGTTGAGTCATAACATAGTCTCAATTTGTAAATCATGTAAAGTGAAACTGGGTAGCAATAGCTTTAGACTGTGCACGTCTAAAGTGACGGACAAACAAGAGTTGGGGTTCATGGTGGTAGCCCATGGCCTTTTCTGGGACCGGATTGATCACCGTGTTCTATTTTTATTCAAACGTTCCTCGATATCGCAGGTCAGTGAGGTTACGGAGTCGCGCCCGTACCTCGTCTTCCTTAGTGAAGACTGTTGGACGGACAACTCGGTCCATTTTCTAGTTCAACTAAAATAATATTAATGTTATGAAAGTCTAGTCCAGTCTAGTCTAGTCAACTGTGATTTGAAAGTGAATGTCTCTTGGTTATTCTTACTTACGCTATTAGTATCATGTTAGGATTATTCGTTTAATAGAATCATGTTAGGATTATTATTGATTTAGTATGTAGTACTCAGCTTTGTTGATTACGTGCTTTTGCTTGTGCATGTTGATCATGGCTATGCCTTATTGATCATGTGATGACCCAATCTTGGTGAGCAGTCTCTAGGGATCAATAAGCATCGTCCATTACAGGTTTGAAGGTGATGCATCATGGGGTTCGGGATTGAAGAGTTGTGTAGTTATTAAATTGCTTTGTTTTAAGTTTGATGTTGAATTTGTTTGGCCTGTTTTAAAGAGACTCGAACTTTGTTTTAATTAATTACGTTGACTTTGTTTTGTTTGTTGGTTTTAGATTTTATTCCGTAGTTGACTTATTTAAATTATTAAAGTTAGTTTTATGTTTTCCGCTGCAAAATTCTGAATAAGCCGTTACGTTTTCACACGGGCGATAATGCCTTGATAATTCTCTACGTTTTATATTAAAAGGTTATTTTAGAAAGGAGAGAATTGTCGGGGTGTTACAAGCATCAACCAGAGCTTCTGTAGCAGCATCCCCGGGCAGTTCTCTTCTTAAATCCGGGATTGTGTAGCAGCATAAACCGGAGCTTATCAACCAGAGCTTCTGCGACAACAGTGCAGCTCTCTTCTTAAATCCGGGATTCTGTAGCAGCATCAACCGGAGCTTCTGTAGTAGCATCAACCAGAGCTTCTGCAGCAACAGGGCAGTTCTCTTCTTAAATCCAAATAATAGTGTCACAAATTTCACCTAGCAGTTTAGGACATTCACCATAACTCGTATGGTCGTAAAATGTGACAAAAAGGTGATTTCATTATCTTACAAAAAATATTTCAGCATACTAGCTACTGAAATATCGCTAATAATATTATATACTTATAGTAGGGTGATTATCTGCACACAGATTAAAGGTCACAAAAGTTCAAAGCAAAGTCCAGAATTCAGGGGCTAGATCAACTACGAGATGTTTCAATTCAATCAAGTTATGTGATCGCAGCATCAAAAGACAATCCGAATGCAGTGGTTATGTTAAAATAAATTAATTAGGCAGGTCTCATTAAGGGATGATTATGATCAGACAATATATGCATCAGAAGTAATACCTTGTCATGAATGATCATTTACTTGGATTTTATTATCTCGATCTTGTAGCAACAGACATAATATCCACTATCCTTGGAGCCTAGTAGTTGACGAGGGCACTATTACACAAGAGAGATCAAATCAATGCAGCATCGGCCTAATAATAAAATTTATTGATGAACTATGTATAAACTTTAATATATCTTCAAGAGTGATCGTATACCTTCTAGTGGATGATGGCTGTGATGATGTCGAGCGTGGAGATGGTGTCGTGAATTCCTTTGTCACTTGCTTATCAGCCTTTTTATACAATAACATGAAAAATAAATGTTTAAAAAAGTATGAGCTGCATTAAAAAATACAGAATATATATTGAGATATAATTGTACGTTGAAACACAAAAACATTAAGTAACGTACCTTCTTTATCAGAAAAACCAAATGTGCAGGCCGAACAAAAAATCTATTATGACATTGACAAACGAATTTTGTTTCCCCTTCAAGGCAAGGCAGAACACGCAGAACCTGCATTAATGCATTAACAGAACATCATTAACATGCATTAACAAAATCAACTGCCAATTTCAATAATTGAGAAGTTGAAAAATTAATCGACTGAGAGGACGATAATCCCCTGCTTGCTGCTTCCAGAGCCAACTTCAATAAAAAATGCAACTGGGATATTGTTTTTTTGTGTAATCATACTTACAAGAAAAGCCTAACAAGTGCCTGGAAATGATTTGTTTTTCTTAACCAAAACCACCTAGCCACTGTCATAACATTACCAATTGGCTTTAACTAGTCTCCAGCGTATTTGAATCAGTGCTTAAACTATTACCCTTATGCCTTGCACGCCTTCCATTAATCTATGTACCCCTTACCTACAAAGCTAAGCTAGCTCAATAGTGAATTAAAGAGTACTAATACGTAACTATAAAACCAATACCATTTCACACTCAAAATTCTCACCTCTCTACTCCACTTCACGATCCAATCGAATTTTACTACTTGCTCAATCAAATGTAGTTACCTTACACTCAAATTCTAAATTCACAACTCCCAGCATAATATAATCACACCCAAAGTCAATCGAGATATGCAAAAATTGGAAAGATGTGATACCCCAAAAAAAAAATATTCAAAAGAACCAACAACTTGTAATACCCCGAAATTTTTAAACATGATTTTATTAAAATTAAAAATATTTATTAGCTTGATTTTGTTTTAAATAATTATGAATAATCAAATTTCGTTATTTTAATCGTTTTTACGATTTATTTTAAACGATAAATTTATAAACGAAGATTTATTTATTTTTCGTTAACGATAAATTTTATAAAGAATTATTTTAATTAAACATTTCTATTTTTAGTAAGTTTCAAAAATAGCAACAATTTCTGAAATTTTGGCCAAATAATGTGAAATTACGAAATTGCCCTTAAAAGAGCCAAAATCATTTTTTTTTTCTTTTTCTGCTTGCTTCCCACGCACAAATGAGTGAAGAAATTTTCTTCCTTCTCCTCTTCCCTTGCTCGCCACGTACAAAGCAAAAGGAAACATTTTCCTTCATTCCTCTCTTTCCCACAATTCAGTCCATGTTCATTCCTTCCCATTTACTCTACATGGATACAAATTCAGTTTCTATTTCCTAATTGAAATTCAATATCAAAAATCAAAACAACAACCAATTTCACTCCCCTTTTGATTTCTCTGATTCGGACCAACGACCACCACCATAACCACCATTGTCCGCCACCTCAACCACCGTTAAACACCGCAACAACGACCCAGAACCGTCCCAATCACCGTCGGCCACCACCGCACACCCATATCGTCTCCCCTGCCTCTCCCTTTTCTCTTCGCTGCACCACCAACACCGACACCACGCCACCACACCACAAGTCCACAAACACATTACCACCTCCTAAACCCAACTCCATCCTCAATCTCCGGCGATACGCCGCCCAGAACCACCGCAAAACCCCACCCCCAAACTCCCCTGTTCTCTCGCCTCCTTCGCACTTTCCCCCCTTCTTTCGTCGTCCTACCGCCGCAGACCAGCCACCACCACCTTCGCCTTCACCGGAGATTTCTGGCGCCACCAAACCTAGCCCCATCTCCCCTCCTATTCGTGCTCTGCTCCGCCGTGCACCGCCTCCTTTCTCTTCGACTCCCCTGTTCTCCCTCCCCTGTTCGCACACCCCTCCTTTTCTTCCTCTTATCCGCGAGCCACAGCCACGCGGTCAGAACCGCCCAACCACGCTGGAGTTTCCCCGTCGCCGACAACCGAGCCCAGCCACCCCAACTCCCTTCCTCCTCCGTGCCTTCCCCTCCCCTGTTTCTATTTCCCTTCCCAGAAAACCGAGAATCATGTTTCTAAGTGAAACATTGATTCTTATTCACCTCAAAGTCTCAAACTCGTATTTGAGTTGGGCTATTTTACTTTGGGCCTTTGGTGAGTTAAAAATTGAATAACTATTTCAGATTTCCTATTATTAAATTTCAGAATCTCTAAATTATTAATTTTCATGTTTTAATAAATTTTTATCATATAATTATTTACTAATAAATTGTTATTATTTTTCAGGTTAAATTATCGAATATCGATTTTACTAAAATAAATTACTAGCTTGAGTTAACAAAAACGGAATTTAAATAAGATTTTCATGAAAATCGATTTATCAAATATATATGTATTTCGATTGAAAATTTAATTAATAATAACATTTTCGTTAAAATTCGAAATTATAATTTATTAAAATTCGTTATTTATAAATTCATTACTTATAAAATTTATGATTTATAAAATATTAATTTTAAATTATTTATCGATCTAATACTAATTCAATTATTTACTATTTTTAAAGAAATTGGACTCGGAGCTCAGGACGAACGAACCAGCGAAAATCCTTAGCCAAAATCGTGGAAGTGAGGTAACGGCTATTGCTAGTACCCGCAATTCCCTTATAAATGCGTTTATGAAAATACAATGTTATGATTTATTTATGAATTGAATGCTTTGACATGTTTTATGAATTGCGGGAAATGAAATGTGATTTGATTGAATTATTTATTATAATATGATTGATTGAAATTCTTATAAAACGATCTTTATAAGAAACCATGAATGAAATGATGTCTCTATGATGCCAGGAAAGAAATGATATTTTATGGATCCCAGGATCTAAATGATGTTTTATCATGATCTCATGATCTAAAGGAATTATGTTACTTCTACTGAAGTAAAAAGGCTAAAATGTAAAATTAAACGAAACATGATAAATGAAAGTGAAATTCCTAGTCCGTTTGGCAGTATATGTTCACAGGTTACGATTCTCGGTCATGCATGTACCCATGGGGCATCCGCCCATTGAGCCAAGGCTCTCATGTTTTTCGGGCCAAGGCCCCATGTTTTATGGACAGCGGTCCATCGTGGAAGACGTTCCACCATGTCATACTTGCCACGACTAGCATGTGCACCCTAAAGTTATGAATGAATTAAATAAAGGACTTTATAAAATGCTTTACATTATTCTATTCTCCCTGTGTTATTAAATAAAATGAATTGAAATGAATTTACGTTGCTAGAATAGTTCGTTACTGAGTCTTCGGCTCACCGTTTTTGTTTTCTGTTTTAGGTACTGCTGGGAACGATGGAAACGAGTAGTGGCAAGGATTTCACTTTAATAATATTCACCTAGTTACGCTTAACGTTTTGATAGTTTAATTAAAGACTCGTAGTAAGTTATGTACTTTTACCTTGGGAATACAAAACAAGTATTATGTTAATTTTGGAGTTTAAATAGCTTATGATTGATGGTTGCCTTGTAATTCCCAAGAGGGAGTTACGGCAGGTAATGTCCCGACCGAATTAGGTTAATTCCGCTGCTAATTATGCTTTATTAAATGAATTAGAGGTTGGGGTGTTACAGTTTGGTATTCAGAGCCAAGGTTCTGGACCATAAGTGCTAGACCTTACGGGTTTCGCACGAAATAGAATTCATTAGGCTTTAAGTAAAAGAGTTTTAAAGAATAAGTTTAAAATGGGACATTCTTAAAATTTTGTTAAGTTAAAATGAATATGAGTGTGAGTGTAGGAACGGGATGAACGGGTTTATTTTCAACGATTTATTTGCTTCAACTTGTTAAATGTTGTCTATCGAGGCTATGAATAATGTAACCTAAGGCTCGCAACGAGCAATCTGTTCACAATGATTATGCCATATCGATGCAGTTATGAGTGTTTTCTTTCCTAGTGATTGTGAATTAGAAATTGTCTTATGATGTTAGAGAAAGTTGAATTTTAGTATCCTTTGATCTATCTAGATCTGATGTAATTTGGGAATGAATTAGTTGACTGAATGTGAAGCTAAC
The DNA here is from genome assembly GCF_020520425.1 of Spinacia oleracea. Taxonomy (NCBI): domain Eukaryota; kingdom Viridiplantae; phylum Streptophyta; class Magnoliopsida; order Caryophyllales; family Amaranthaceae; genus Spinacia; species Spinacia oleracea. The sequence continues at coordinate 101,279,707 of NC_079492.1, read as the reverse complement.
AATAATTTTTGGGGGCATAGTGTGACCAAAATGGCAAATGAGGATAGGATTTCGTCCCAAATGTTAGTAAAGAAAACCAATGATTCAAACTGTCTCTGCTTTGAAAACCCCTGATGACCGATGGTGAGTTTTTCTGGTTATCCTTGTAGTGTTGTCGATCACGTACCCATCACCGATACAACTATCGTCCGAGAATAGACAAATGTTTTCTAGAAAAGAAACATAGTATGCCTCGACCGAGAGAATTAAATTTTAGCATTAAAGTAATCACAAGACCCACCCTTATTCTTAAAGCACCTATAGAATGACTCCAACTGAGTTGCAAAGAATTGAAGAAACAATTAAATGATTTATTTGGATAGGGGTATATTCAACTGAGTGATTCACTTTTGGGAGCCCTGCCATATTTATGAGGAAAAATGATGAAACATCGAGGTTATGCATAGATTATAGAGAGTTGGACAAAAATAAATATCCTTTATTCCGCATTGATGATTTGTTTGACCAACTTCGAGGTACAAAAGTGTTTTCAAAGATAGATTTGAGGTTTCGATACCATCGACTTTATAATAAACTTGAGGATATTCCAAGAACAACTTTTAGAACCAACTATGGTCACCATGAGTTTGTTGTAATACCTTTTGGGTTAACTAATGCATCAGCTGTATTTATGGATTTAATGAACCACATTTTCAAACCATACCTTGACGAGTTTGTAGTTGTTTCCATTGATGATATTTTGGTACATTCTAAGAGTAATGAGGAACACGAGGAGCATCGGAGAAAAGTGTTAGATATGTTGATTGAAAACCAGTTATATGCTAAGTTGTCAAAGTGTAAATTCTGGCTTAAGGAAATATCGTTTTTAGGTCATATTATTTCTGAGAAAGGTGTATCTGTTGATCATGAGAAAGTAAAAGCAATCGTGGAATACCCTAGACCAACCAATGTCCCTGAAGTATGAAATTTTATGGGTTTAGCTGAAGGTTATCGAAAATTTATCTAAGATTTCTCTAAGGTTGCCTTACCCACAATCCGATGGGTTAGAAAGAATATCAAATTTATGGGGAATGATGATTGTAAATCTGCAATTTCAGAACTTAATAGACGTATCACAATTCCTATATCCTTGCCTTCCATCCGGAACTAAGAGATTTGTTATTTATATTAATACTTCTAAACATGGAATATGATGTGTCGAAATGGAACAGGAAGGTCATAGATGATTCTCTCGCCAACTCCAAGTCCCTGAATAGAACTACCTTAATTATGATCTTGATATACAATACCCTACCAGAAAAGCTAATGTTATTATAGATGCTTGAGTCAAAATCTTACCTAAATTCGATCCTACCTTTCTACGAGCCAACCAAGATGATATGTAAAACCTAGAAGTTAAGATGTTAAGAATAAAGGAAATGTTTGTCTAAATGCGTTAAGTCAGTACCGAGACCAACTTTGATTGATGAGACTAAGGAAATATTTGTTAGGGAAGTCAAGTTCCTTAAGGATAAAGGAAACGTTTGCTTAAATGCGAGGCCAACTTTGAATTATGAGATTAGGAAAGCACAAATTAAGGATTTGCAATAGGAACAAATGATCGTTGTGAAAGTCATGACCATTAGGTTCGAGATTATTCTGAGCTATCACCATCAGCTACACGTACTAAAAGATCGTCTATTGACAACGAACATAGAACCATTGACATTGTTAGCATGCTTCAGGAACCCATGATTGGAGAAGATTCTTTGGCAAAACCACATGAAAAAGGCAGAAATGTTACCAATGGTCCTTGTAATTCTCTTTTCTAATTATTTTGTATGATATTCGTTGGCATTCCTTCATTTATTTATTATTTGTCATACATGTTTAGAGTTTATACCAAATAGGTTGACATGTGTATGATAGTGAGTACTGAGTAACCTGAGAGTTCAGGCATATTGAGATGATGTAATGAAAGGATGATAGGTTGGAGATTATGAAGAAGATTGACATTGATGCGTATGAGAGAATAAGAGTAAATTACTCCAATGACTAAGAGACAAAAGGGTCGAAAATGAAAGGTTATCAGACAACTAGGGGAGAGAGAAAATTTTAGTTGCCTATAGTAAGTGCCCAAATATATTTCGAGAAGGAACCATGATAGACCTTTAATAAGAGAACAAGATTTTAGTTTTCAATGAGATGAGAAGAGTTAATTTGCGGAAATCATTTTAAGAATGATAACATGAAAATGTTACCTTGGGAACCCCAATCTTACGTGCAAGAAACGATAATGTATGAGTATTATTGAGGATTAAGGTAAGTTATCATTATGCGTCATATTCTGGTATCAATGGAATTGGTGTAAAAGTATTTTTGAAGGTTCGTTGAGCTATTAAGAATATAGTAGAGGTTGTAAACCAAATACCATAAAGTTAGCTGAAATTATTTTGGGATTATCAATTGTATGAGATATCTTGACGAATCACAATTAAGACCTGTGCTTTGATACATTTAGTAAACCTGCCTACGTATAGTTTAAGAATTATGGAGGAAACAAATTTGAGGAAAATACAGGATTTCATGAAGTTTTGAAATATGTCAAATTGGAAAGAAAGTAGTTTCGAAGGCTATGAAATGGCAATCTAGAGTGAACAACCTAGACTAATCTATGCTAAAGTATATACCGTATATTTTGAGTATATGTAGAAATCTAAACCAGGCTATGCTCAAAGACATAGTCACGTAATTTGGGCTGAGCCCTCCATTGTGAAAGAATTTGACTTAGGTGGGAAATTGTTGAACACCATTGTTTTGAAGTGAAATCAAAGAAACGCATGTTGAAGGACTAAAAGATGATTGATATGCCTCTAGTAAGGAAGCTAAGAAGTTAAGTAGAAATGTTATGAACCCAACATGAGTTATGATAAAAGACCCATCTGAGTTGACACATGGATAAGATCTTGAGGATTCTACCAAAATAAGTTATCAAGAATTAATCTGTCAATAAGGTTGATGATATCAATGAATGTTAGAAATTCGAAAAGAATTATGAATGATTGAGGAATGCAATGGAATTGGGATTAGGAAATCAACATATGACATGTCTATAGGACCAGGTAATATGAACTAAGTTTTCTGGGAGCAAGATTGTTCCAAATAAAGGCACGCTTGAGGGCTTAGCATTCTCCTAAAAAGGATAAGTAGCAACGCCACATGTCTAACGATGTATTTTTAGTCACGTGATTGGACTCAAACCCCTGCAACGAACGTGGTCAACGAAGTTATTTAACGTAGAAGAAAAGATCGAATATCGAAATCTAAACGAGTGAAGTAATGAAACTCAACGACAAGATCTCTGAAACAAAGAAGCCCAGTAGCAAATGAAAGCGAAATATCTTCAAATAGTTGCCAGAGAACGATATGATGTACGAATCTCCATGTTTTCTGTGAATGTGTAATATATCAACCATGCTTATGCGTGAGATCAAATGATTGGTTATGACATGCATGTTTTCGATTAGTGAATGACGAGTAGAACAATTAAATATGACTCGTATGATTTTAAGAATGGCAAGATCGACTGAGCTCCAGTTTCGAGGACGAAACTTTTTCTAAGGGGGTAAGGATGTAATACCCCGAAATTTTTAAACATGATTTTATTAAAATTAAAAATATTTATTAGCTTGATTTTGTTTTAAATAATTATGAATAATCAAATTTCGTTATTTTAATCGTTTTTACGATTTATTTTAAACGATAAATTTATAAACGAAGATTTATTTATTTTTCGTTAACGATAAATTTTATAAAGAATTATTTTAATTAAACATTTCTATTTTTAGTAAGTTTCAAAAATAGCAACAATTTCTGAAATTTTGGCCAAATAATGTGAAATTACGAAATTGCCCTTAAAAGAGCCAAAATCATTTTTTTTTTCTTTTTCTGCTTGCTTCCCACGCACAAATGAGTGAAGAAATTTTCTTCCTTCTCCTCTTCCCTTGCTCGCCACGTACAAAGCAAAAGGAAACATTTTCCTTCATTCCTCTCTTTCCCACAATTCAGTCCATGTTCATTCCTTCCCATTTACTCTACATGGATACAAATTCAGTTTCTATTTCCTAATTGAAATTCAATATCAAAAATCAAAACAACAACCAATTTCACTCCCCTTTTGATTTCTCTGATTCGGACCAACGACCACCACCATAACCACCATTGTCCGCCACCTCAACCACCGTTAAACACCGCAACAACGACCCAGAACCGTCCCAATCACCGTCGGCCACCACCGCACACCCATATCGTCTCCCCTGCCTCTCCCTTTTCTCTTCGCTGCACCACCAACACCGACACCACGCCACCACACCACAAGTCCACAAACACATTACCACCTCCTAAACCCAACTCCATCCTCAATCTCCGGCGATACGCCGCCCAGAACCACCGCAAAACCCCACCCCCAAACTCCCCTGTTCTCTCGCCTCCTTCGCACTTTCCCCCCTTCTTTCGTCGTCCTACCGCCGCAGACCAGCCACCACCACCTTCGCCTTCACCGGAGATTTCTGGCGCCACCAAACCTAGCCCCATCTCCCCTCCTATTCGTGCTCTGCTCCGCCGTGCACCGCCTCCTTTCTCTTCGACTCCCCTGTTCTCCCTCCCCTGTTCGCACACCCCTCCTTTTCTTCCTCTTATCCGCGAGCCACAGCCACGCGGTCAGAACCGCCCAACCACGCTGGAGTTTCCCCGTCGCCGACAACCGAGCCCAGCCACCCCAACTCCCTTCCTCCTCCGTGCCTTCCCTGTTTCACGCCCCTCCCCTGTTTCTATTTCCCTTCCCAGAAAACCGAGAATCATGTTTCTAAGTGAAACATTGATTCTTATTCACCTCAAAGTCTCAAACTCGTATTTGAGTTGGGCTATTTTACTTTGGGCCTTTGGTGAGTTAAAAATTGAATAACTATTTCAGATTTCCTATTATTAAATTTCAGAATCTCTAAATTATTAATTTTCATGTTTTAATAAATTTTTATCATATAATTATTTACTAATAAATTGTTATTATTTTTCAGGTTAAATTATCGAATATCGATTTTACTAAAATAAATTACTAGCTTGAGTTAACAAAAACGGAATTTAAATAAGATTTTCATGAAAATCGATTTATCAAATATATATGTATTTCGATTGAAAATTTAATTAATAATAACATTTTCGTTAAAATTCGAAATTATAATTTATTAAAATTCGTTATTTATAAATTCATTACTTATAAAATTTATGATTTATAAAATATTAATTTTAAATTATTTATCGATCTAATACTAATTCAATTATTTACTATTTTTAAAGAAATTGGACTCGGAGCTCAGGACGAACGAACCAGCGAAAATCCTTAGCCAAAATCGTGGAAGTGAGGTAACGGCTATTGCTAGTACCCGCAATTCCCTTATAAATGCGTTTATGAAAATACAATGTTATGATTTATTTATGAATTGAATGCTTTGACATGTTTTATGAATTGCGGGAAATGAAATGTGATTTGATTGAATTATTTATTATAATATGATTGATTGAAATTCTTATAAAACGATCTTTATAAGAAACCATGAATGAAATGATGTCTCTATGATGCCAGGAAAGAAATGATATTTTATGGATCCCAGGATCTAAATGATGTTTTATCATGATCTCATGATCTAAAGGAATTATGTTACTTCTACTGAAGTAAAAAGGCTAAAATGTAAAATTAAACGAAACATGATAAATGAAAGTGAAATTCCTAGTCCGTTTGGCAGTATATGTTCACAGGTTACGATTCTCGGTCATGCATGTACCCATGGGGCATCCGCCCATTGAGCCAAGGCTCTCATGTTTTTCGGGCCAAGGCCCCATGTTTTATGGACAGCGGTCCATCGTGGAAGACGTTCCACCATGTCATACTTGCCACGACTAGCATGTGCACCCTAAAGTTATGAATGAATTAAATAAAGGACTTTATAAAATGCTTTACATTATTCTATTCTCCCTGTGTTATTAAATAAAATGAATTGAAATGAATTTACGTTGCTAGAATAGTTCGTTACTGAGTCTTCGGCTCACCGTTTTTGTTTTCTGTTTTAGGTACTGCTGGGAACGATGGAAACGAGTAGTGGCAAGGATTTCACTTTAATAATATTCACCTAGTTACGCTTAACGTTTTGATAGTTTAATTAAAGACTCGTAGTAAGTTATGTACTTTTACCTTGGGAATACAAAACAAGTATTATGTTAATTTTGGAGTTTAAATAGCTTATGATTGATGGTTGCCTTGTAATTCCCAAGAGGGAGTTACGGCAGGTAATGTCCCGACCGAATTAGGTTAATTCCGCTGCTAATTATGCTTTATTAAATGAATTAGAGGTTGGGGTGTTACACAACTAATCACTGAAAATTTTCAGGCATAAACAAAAGTGATAACTTTTGCAACAAATGCTGAAACTTGATTGTTGGGGGAAAAAAAATCAAATTTTCACATAATAATCAGAAACAAACGCCAAATCAATAGGGATACACACCAAAACTAAAAATTAAACACCCAGAAACAAAACGTCAACAAACAATAACCAAATTAACCCCCCAAAAAAATCAGTTTAATTGGACTAAATTCATCAGATTTTTCGACAATAATAATGAATTAAGTATAATTCTATTTTAATTTTTATTCATCAAGTGGTAATAATAATTGATTAGACCTAAAATTCATCGAAACTCTCTTCCAATACGCATTACAATTTGATAATTAAGAATATTGAAAGGATAAATAAGTAGAACAAAATTAAGGATACTAACCTCGAAACTCGGAGTGTTGGAGCGTTGACGTTCAACGGAGGATGAAAAGTAGCAGCGGTGGTTGCGGTACAACCTTTAGACCGGCGGTGGTGCGAAGTTTAGGGTTTGGGTTCTGCGGGAGATCAACCAGCCATGGTGAGTAGTTTGTGAGTAATAGAAAAGAATATAGTGGATTAGTGGTTAGGTTTTTGGGTTTTGCGCTAGACATATTTCGAGTTTGATGAATCAGGATGCCGTCAATTTGGTAGGGTTAAGTTCTTTTTTTTTTTTTTCTTTTTTACGGGAAGTTCTTTCTTTTTAATGGGAATATAGTACGCTTATTTCTTTAACGCTTTGTATGTACTAATTCGTTCCATGTATATAATAGCTTTAATTATTTTTTTACTAGATTTTAACCCGTGCGATGCACGGATTCTATTAAATTGTTATGTTTAAATAAAAATCCTATGTATATACCACTTTAGTATATTATATTAGATTAGTTTTTTTGATTTTGCATTGAATTTCATTTTCGTTTTTTTTATTATGAGAGTGTTTGTTTTTTGATGAAATTGTATATGCGTAATATTAATAATTAATTAATAAAAATATCTACGTGACACTTAATCATTTCTTTACGTGGCACTCGACTTTTTTAATTCAATATTAATTTTTAAATCTTATTTTTCATTGGCCGAAACCATTAGATTTTTCTACGTGGCGCTCTAATATTGGATTAATGTTTGATTTTAAATTGAATTTTATTTCTTTTATTTTAGATTATTGTTTGATATTGTATTTATTTTATTTTAGAATCATTTTTTAATTATTAGAGTGTTTGATTTTAGATGGAGTTCTATATATTAGTAATTAATTAATTAATTAAAATATCTACGTGGCAACTAATTAATTATCTATGTGGCAATCGATTATTTTTTAATTATTAGAGTGTTTGATTTTCGACGGAGTTGTATATATTAATAATTAATTAATTAAAATATCTACGTGGCACTTGATTTTTTAATTCAAAAAGAAATTAGAAATCTTATTTTTCATTGGTCGAAACCATTAGTAATCCTAGCTGGCGCTCTAATCTTTCAACAAATATGCCTCCTTTATATATGAGATTTAAGCCCGTGCGATGCACGAATTCTATTAAATTGTTATGTTTAAATAAAAATACTATGTATACCACTTTTATATATTAGATTAGATTATTTTCTGATTTTGCATTGAATTTCATTTTAGATTTTTTTTAATTATGAGAGTGTTTTTTTTTGATGAAATTGTGTATACATAATATTAATAATTAATTAATAAAAAATGTCTACGTGACACTTAATCATTTCTTTACGTGGCACTCCACTTTTTTAATTCAAAATTAATTTTGAAATCTTATTTTTTATAGGCCGAAACCATTAGATTTTTCTACGTGGCGCTCTAATATTGAATTAATGTTTCATTTTAAATTGAATTTATTTATTTTATTTTAGATTATTGTTTGATTTTGGATGAATTTTATTTTAGATTTTTTTTTTAATTATTAGAGTGTTTGATTTTAGATGGAGTTCTATATATTAGTAGTTAATTAAGTAATTAAAATATCTACGTGACACCTAATTAATTATCTACGTGGCAATCGATTATTTTTTAATTATTAGAGTGTTTGATTTTCGACGGAGTTGTATATATTAATAATTAATTAATTAAAATATCTACGTGGTACCTAATTAATTATCTACGTGGCATTTTACTTTTTTAATTCAAAAAGAAATTAGAAATCTTATTTTTCATTGGCCGAAACCATTAGTAATCCTAGGTGGCGCTCTAATATTTTAGCAAATATGCCTCAATTGGCCGAAACCATTAGATTTTTCTACGTGGCGCTCTAATATTTGATTAATGTTTGATTTTAAATTGAATTTTATTTATTTTACTTTAGATTATTGTTTGATTTTGGATAAATTTTATTTTAGATTTATTTTTTAATTATTGGAGTGTTTGATTTTAGATGGAGTTGTATATATTAGTAATTAATTAATTAATTAAAATATCTACGTGACACCTAATTAATTATCTACGTGGCAATCGGTTATTTTTTAATTATTAGAGTGTTTGATTTTCGATAGAGTTGTATATATTAATAATTAATTAATTAAAATATCTACGTGGCATTTGATTTTTTAATTCAAAAAGAAATTAGAAATCTTATTTTTCATTGGCCGAAACCATTAGTAATCCTAGGTGGCGCTCTAATCTTTCAGCAAATATGCCTCCTTTATATATGTATATTAGATTAGGGTAAATATATATGGAGTAGTTAAGTCACTTAACCGCTCTCTATTCTTTTCATCATGAAACTGTCATCATAGATAAGCGCTCTATATAATCCTGTAAAACGCATAACACACTTGACCGCTCTATAGTCAACGTTTCTTATTCCTATTTTTGTAGTAGTGCATGGATCATGAATAGTTTGAACCAGACTCGTTTAGTGCGAGGTACGTTCGAGTAGTGACCTGCTACTTCTCTTGTAAATGTCGTATTATGCGACATTGCCATGGTCAAGGTAGTCACATGTCGAAGTGTGCCTTGACCAAAAGCTAGGTGCCTTTCTTTACCCATAATCATATTTAAAAATCTTTTTGACTCACTTGCAACGTTGAGATAGACGCATACGAAGCTTAAACCAACGACACTTTATTATGTTCGAAGAAGTCTTTAAAAATCATTTGAAAATTATTTAAAATCCGAGTCCTACTGTGTACAATCTGAGGTGTCCTAAGTAGGTTGACTTATAGAAGGGTTCCTACAAGATTACATGAGTGAATCAAAATACTGTTACGATTTTTGGAATGCTGTCTAAGGATTTGCTGGAAGCCAGGGTGCAGACGTCAAGATATTACTTGTGCCCGTTTGGCATATGCTTTAGGCTTTTAGGGCCATCTTTTCCAGAATTGCGGGAATATAAACCGTTGTCAAATTGACTTAGATTTACTTGGTGTATGTCCATACAAAAGGTCAAGGTATACTTAGTTCTTTCCCTAGCTCTTTCACTTCGATTTTTAAGCCCCCAGTTGCTATTATGTCTTCCCATTAATGATGCTTTTAGATTTCGATTTTAGATTCCCGTGTTACATGTCTGAGTGGGGTGAGCCTTGGTTAAGTTCCAAGTCCTCTTGACAATGTCTGATTTTTTTCAAAGGGGATTCGCAAGCATTTGAATTACCATGAACGGGTGCCCTGAGGTCGAGGGAACGATGGGGCGACGCCGTAGAACAATCTTTTTCATTGCAAGCTTACTGCCTTTACTACTTGTTGGCGATCATGACTGTGTCTAGTGGTGAAAGAAGGTCTTTAAGCGAACGAGAAAGTCTTTAAGTGAGTTAGTTCGCTTTAGGGAGGGTCAAGTCGAGTACTTTAGAGGTCATGGACGCTTGCGCTAGCCCCCATTCAATTGAGGCAAAGCGATTTTTTTGAGTCTTGGCTAAGTGCCTAGGAGTGTGAGTGCTCCTTCTGGCAAGGGTACGTGCCCTTATTATTTTTTCGATGTGTGCTCGTTTTGGTATCTTGATAACTTGGATTCTTCCTTTGACTTAAATTTTTCTTTCGACTTGGGCTGCAAGTAATTAAATTTCAATAAGGGACTCTATTTCTTATTCTTGTCATTCTATAGGCTTTAACATTTTTGCAAATTGGTTGGACCGAATCATGGATTGCCTACGTATCCGCCTTAAATAGATTTAATTTGGAATCAGGTCTTGCGTAGTTCTTAGCCTAGAAAATGGTTTCTTAGAATGCCAATTTTAAACAAGTACGTTCGAGTGGAATCGTAATGTTTGAAATAGGGTGAAATAAGTGAAGTTCATTATTATTTTAATCTGCTGCTTTGCCGTAAGCCGAAAATTTGTTTTATATTTTTTTTGATTGAGTACATGTATTTCTTTGGTGGTACGTATATCTGAATATGTGCTGTACCCCCCAAGTGTTCTTTATTGTTCCGTGTATGTGCGGATAAAATGACGAGCACTTCTGGACAAATTTTAGCAAGCAGAGAGAATCAGCGCCCAGGCTGGGGCGCTAAAGATTTCGGCGCCCAGCTCTGGGCGCTGATAATGAATTCTGGGCGGATCTTTTTTGGTGCGCTAAATGCTTCTTTTTCTTTTTAGACTAACTTTAGAGGCGCTTTGCAAAGTTTCTTTTTTTATTATTCACATTTTTTTGATTTTTTTATTTTTACGTTGAGCGTATAATGTACTTTTCATTTGTCTCTTTTTTTTATTTGTGACTCAAGACGGCTTGAAAGATGGGTTGAATGAGATAGGATAATTTGTATAGGTATTGGTCAAGCATGAGGATTATATCTGCTAGGACTCACAATTTGCAGCCTTAAGCTAGTGTCCTGAGTTTATATCAACCAAGGCCAATGAGTAGCATGGGGACGGCTCAAGGGTATATCAACAGGATGTATTCAAACAAGTTATATGGTCATTATGCTAACGGTGGTGTAAGAGCAGGTTTTGGAAATAACGAATATGACGCACGTGTCATTGGCCGTGCGTGGTTTGAAGTTGACAACAAGTTCAAGAACAAGAGTCGAGGTAATGGTTTCTTGGGTTATGGCAATGAGAACATGGATGGGTTAAATGAGCTGAACAGGGGCCCCAGAGCGAAGGCGTCTAAGAACATAAGGTTTGGAAAGGGTAGACATCGTAGAACTTTATGATTTGGATTGGTTGACTCAATTCTCTTCCTTCGTTTATTTGGATAAATTTATCACTTTGGGAGGTACGGGCTAAGTATTTCCTGGCTCGCTCTTTTCGCTCTCCCTTTTCTCTTTCTTTTTAAGTATTTCATGGCTTGCTCTTTTCGCTCTCCCTTTTCTCTTTCTATTTTTTCTTTTTGCTTGGGATTTCTCCCCAACATAAATCCTTCAAATTTTTTATTTGGGCTAAAAGGTAGATGGTTGTGGTTTTTGAGTCACGAGGCGAGACTGAGTGAACCTCATTTGGTAGGCGTATAGTGGACCTTTAATTTTAGTAGGCCTAGGGTGGACCTTTAATTTTAGTAGGCCTAGGGTGGACCTTTAAATTGTCTTACTTTGCAAGCGTATTTAGTCGTTTCTTAAAATGTGCAAATAGCGTAGATACAAAAATGTTGTTTTTACCTTATTGAAATTTAACGAAAGAATTACATCGAAAATAATTTTTTTGTTTCTTTTCAGACTTCAGTTTCTGGGATTTAATTGGAAGTTGTGATTTAGACTCGAACTTTCATTAATCTTTCTGATTATAACCCGTGTATGAATACAAGGAGGTGGCCTAGACTCAAAATAATGACGTGGCGTAAGCCTATAATACTTGACCAAGCGACTCTCAGACTTAGGCTAATTGGACCATAACTTTCGTTGGTTGACACTTTAGATTTTAACCCTTGGGTGTTCATTTGTCATGCGCCATTTTGCTTAATGTTGGCAAGGTAGTTAATTGGGGAGATCGAATTTTTATTTTTGCAAGACTAGAATCATTAGTGCGGCTTCCCTCTTAGCGTGTATTGCTTTACCCCAATGGTAGCCTTATGGTATGCCGACTTGGGTATTTTCATGGTTGGTCATGTTGCATTCATGGAAAATCTTTTAGTCTGTACTTAGGAGTATTTAAAGGAGCGAGTGGCTCGAGAGGACTATGATAGTCGTGACCCAATGTGATCATAAGCCTTGAGGCCATTAATTTTTCTTGCCCATGGTATTGACACCTTAGGTTCACTTTGGGGGTTGTGCGACTATGGGGGAATGATTTCCGGAATGTGACTGTTTCCATTTGCAAATACTATAATATATTCTTTTTATTGGTGGGAGAGAGTATTGAGGCCGTGGATTCTTAGCAAGGGATGACAATTACATATGGGTGCTTATTGATTTAAATGTTAGGAAGGGAGACTCAATATGTTTAACCTTTTAACTTGCAGAACGACCCCAAGCATTAGGACCGATTCTATGGATAAGACAACTAAGACTTAGGATTGGGATTGTACTTTGGCATAGCCTAGTCTAGACTCGGATTTATTTATTTTTTATTTGAACATTTATTTTTCTCTTGAAGACTTTATCGAACATTATATTTTTTGAATACTTCGCCCATGTGACATTCAAGGTCGTTTAATTAGCACGCTCGGTTTTGGTGCCGAGCATTGTCGCCGTAGGAGGCCTAACAACGACACAAAGAGTTATTTATTTTTATTTTTTAGTCGCTTTTAGAATCGAGTGCCTTTTCACACGCCCTTGCAGCAATTTTTACGAAAAGTTTTTTTTGCTACGTGTTTTCTTTTTCGCGGGCACCGAGGCTGCTGCGCCTGACCAGAAGGCCAAACAACAACTTCAGCGCCCAGCGTTGGGCGTGTGAAATTCAGGCGCCCAGCCAGGGGCGTTGAAAATGCGTCCCTGGCTGGTTCTCGTTTTCTGTTTGCGTCTACTTTTGTTTATGCGACTTCGATTTTGCGTGCTTGCTTAATAACGTCCTTTACGCGTTGTGCAGCGATTGTGGGATTCGTTACAGGCCATCCCGAGCGTCGCTTATTTTTGTGGCGATCGTCCGGGTTTACGGAACACGTATTTCGGTATAACTCTTTGGCAAATTGGTTTATGAATGTTTGGGAAATTTTTAAAGTCGTTGGTTTTTCTAGGATAGTTTGTCACACACAATCATATATTTCGCTACACATAACTAACATTCCATCATGAGGCAATAAATAGCATGTCATGTAGTTTATGATAGGCTTCTATGGGTAGTTATTTGCGCCTGTCTTGGTACCGCTTCTATCGTAGATCCAACACATGCCCCGGTCGAGGTAGTGTCTTCAACAGACGAATTTCGCTCAAGAGGCCAACCCGCAAGTGCAAGCCAAGGGGGCATGCAGGCGAGAGGCACCTAATGGGCGAGCGATTGGGTATGGGACGGGTGTACTACTAGCGAAAGTGCCGAGTGGACAACATTCGAAGCGTATGCACCCCCCGGTTGGCGATGGGTATCCTTAGTCCCAACTCCCGAGATGAAACACCAAGGGAGCCGAGATTCGTTATGCGGTTCTGCCCGTTCACATTAATATGTTGATTTTCAGGTCGTCCCAACTTGATTGGGAAATAAACGCGGGGTAGGATCGTTTCACCCTTCGGCTATTTTGATTATCTACAAGCACGAGTATTTCCTTCACTATCCCCAGTGGAGTCGCCACTGTGAGGGGGTCGAAAGAGCACGAGGCTAATGCGTGACCTCGTCCCTCGTGGGTGTGACGCTTCTTTTTGTCAAATCAAGTGTAATTGGATTTCCTGTGAGTTTACACCCAATTCACTAGTAATATAGGAGTCGCCATTCAGTTTTTAACGACAATGAGAAAAACTGACAAAACCCGGTTATCGTGACATAAAGGGAGTGCAATTATGTTTGGCCACGACGGCCGTAGGTTCCCTTGTGATCCCTGGTGGTGGGGATCGCTCAACGTACACCCGCAGGGTAGAGATTGAGGGTTCGGGGGACTGTAACTACCGAGAGGAGTACTCGCTCTTCGATAACTCCAGAGGCAGGATATCCTTACTAGCTCAGCATAAATAATTGAAGGGACATGCGTTAACTATTAAACTAATCTGAGTTGATTTTAACAATATGCAACATATAGTACTAGATCGAACGCGATTATCTGATTTAGATTGTTTTAAGGGACCTAGCATGATAATCCAATTTCCCAAAACTATCATATTTATTAAGCGTGATCGAACAATCAGATTTTAGTTAGTTTAACAGTTCATAAAAGGGCGAGGAAAGCAATTAAACCATGGAAAAGGGACACATTACGACGCACCCTTGAGAGGTGCGTCACGGTTCTCAGAAAACTAACCACTTTGACTTTGCTATTTCTCCTTTTATTTAACGAATCTCGAATTATGGGACGGGATACGTTCTGTTCGATTTATGGATCGATTGCGACAGAACGCGTGATCAGTTTTGCAGCGTGAGGCTTAGGCTTAGGGGTTTAGAGTCAATACTCAGAATATAATTGTGTGTTGTGTTCTTTTCACGTCGAACTTAAGGCCCTATTTATAGGAAAGAGTTCGTGGAAAGATAGAATTGCAGAACTCTAATCCACGAGGAATTAGGAAAAAAACACGTACTAGGTATTTTCAGCGCCCAGGCCTGGGCGCCGAAGATTTCGGCGCCCAGAGCCAGGCGTTGAAAATAGGGTCTGGGCTGTTTTCCTTAGTCAGATTCGGATTCCTAGAATCCGGAGTATTTGAGATTTAATTGAGTCCTTTAGTGCGTATTAACCTTGTGACGGGATGCGTCTGGGCCCGTTACGAACTCTAGGCTCGTTAGGATTTTAATTAATACGTGACTCTTACTTTCGAATCGTATTAGGAATAGGATTCTCTCGCAATTTCTATCTCATTTAGGATTTATGTTGGAGTGCAACACCTAATTCTGACAGGTTTCTATCTTTTATGACTTGCCACTTTTAACAACTACCCATTACGACAGTTACTATTTTTAGCAGGTTTCCATAAATAGCAGGTTTCGGGTGAAATGAAAAGGGGTAATAAGATTCGTTATTTTATAGGAGATGCGTTGTCAAGTGGAGATTTACGTTCTCATCATCGAACCTTCCCTTTCGGGAATGGGGACAAAAGTAGGTGTCTACAGGTACCATTGATTTTTGATTTGAACTTTCCACCACCATCAGAAATTGCATCACCTCATCATCATCAAATAGCAACACACACAACAGATCATCACAAGCCTAGGACTCCAAGAATAAATAATGAATTGAGGCTAGAAATATTGGTGTTCCTACTAAATAGAAAGATTCCAGATTCAGAAACTCTGTTGTATGGGGCAATAAGGGATGCAGTCAAAGAATATGGTTACACCAGAAGAACCATAGGAAAAATATGGGACAAAGCAAAGAAACAGTAGGCAACAATGAACTCATATATTGTACAAAGCCAATATCACAGATGTGGAAGGAAAAAGGTTCAAGTCTCCTATGACTCAATTGCACAAATAGGCATGGGGGACAGAACATGCATCGTAGATCTTGCAAGAATGCTCAATTTGGGACCAACAACAGTATGGAGGCTCATCAAGAGGAAAATTATTAAGCCACACTCAAGTCCCTTGCATCCAGGCATTTCAGAAGCATACAAAATGGCAAGGATGAGGTGGGCACTCAGACTGATAATGGATTACACTATACCACAAGAACCAACATATTACAGCATGTATGACTTCATTCATATTGATGAGAAGTGGTTTTATTTGACACAAAAAAATCAGAGAGTTTATCTTGCAAACAATGAACCCTATCCACACAGAAGTGCAAGTTCAAGAACCAAGATACCAAAATTCATGTTCATGGCAGCAGTAGCCATACCAAGGTGGGGTGAAAATGGTGAATGTGAATTGGATGGTAAAATAGGCATATTTCCATTCACAAATGCAATTGCAGCCAAGAGGACATCAAAAAACATAGTAAAGGGGACCATTGAAACAAAGCCAGTGAAGTCTGTAAATCAAATTGAAACAAGGGCAATGATGATCAACAAGCTACTTCCAGCAATCAAGCTAAGTGGCCACCACATGAAGGGGAAAAGGTCATCTATATTATTCAAGATAATGCAAAGGCACATATAATGCAAGATGATCCCGAATGACAACTACACTACAAACAAGATGGGTTCCCTTTTGTGTTGACTCAACAGCCAGCGAACAGTCCAGATTGCAACATCTTGGACTTGGGATTTTTCAGGTCAATACAATCACTTATGCACAAGAAAATGCCTAAAACTGTGGAGGACTTAAGTGGAGCAGTGTATGATTCTTTTAATGAGTTGCATCCTAAGACATTGTCTAATGTGTGGATGACATTACAGTTTGTTTCTAATGAGATTCTAAAACACAAAGGCAACAATGATTACCAACTTCCACACAACAAGAAGAAGATTCTAGAAGATGAAGGCAGACTGCCATAGCAAGTCAAGGCACCTATATGGGCAGTTAATGAATGCATGCAACTCTATGATGAATGGAAAGCAAACCAGTGAAGTAAAGAGAAAACAAGTAGATAACTTTTTGTGTTTTGGGGACATGTTTTGAAATTGACAAGTACAACCAATGTGTCACTTTTGTAAGCTTAAAGGCAAGCATAACATGTAGGCAAAACATTTTGTAAGCATATCTTTTGGAAGCATCAATGAATGAATCTCATATTTTAGTTTATTAAAGTTTGTTTTAATCATTCTTATTCACATCACTATTATTCACATGCTGAGATTTATAAGCATAGGCAATAAACACTATGATTAATCACTATTATTCACATGAATATAAACACTTTCAAGATTAATAAGGCAGCAGAAAAATGGCATAAACAAGGCAGAAGTGGCAAAACAAGAACAAGGCAGAAGTGGCAAAACAAGAACAAGGCAGTAGAGGCAAAACAAGAACAAGGCAGCAGAGGAAAGGGGACAACAAGGCAGCAGAGGCAAAGCAAGAATAAGGCAGCAGTGGCAAAACAAGAACAAGGCAGCAGTGGCAAGGCAAGAACAAGGCAGAAGTGGCAAAACAAGAACAAGGCAGAATTGGCAAAACTAAAACAGATTATCAGAGGCAAGGCAAGAACAAGGCAGCAGAGGCAAGGGGACATGCAAACATAATGACAAGTCAATCTAGTTGTTATTCTCAGTTATAAGTTGTTTTTCATCATTGAATCTTATGACATTAATATCCTCTTGCCTAACGGAGCAAATTACTAACACACTTTTAAAATGTTAAGGAAACTGGCTCCACTAAGCAAAGGATATTAAGGGCCTAAGAAACTCAGGAAATAAACAACCATTTCATCATTGATAACACAAGAAAGACAAGGCAAGAACAAGGCAGCAGAGGCAAGGTAGTGAATTACAACATGAATGATCAAGGGGACATAATTTAAGCATTGTTGTTATTCTCAGTTTTAAGTTGTTTTCATCATTGAATCTTATGACATTAATATCCTACTCCCAAATGGAGCAAATTACTAACCCAATTTTAAAAGGTTAAGGAAACTAACTCCATTTGACAGAGGATACTAAGGGCCCAAGAAACTCAGGACATATAAAATCACAACTCTAAACACATCGGCTTCTAAATGGAAATAAATAATAATATCACATCATTTTCAGATGGAAATTGTTCCCACTTAGAAACCGATGCGTCAAAAGAAGTAAAATTTGACTAAAACAACATTTCATCATTGATAACACATGGAATATGCCTCACATAAACAAAGTGTTCTTAAAGAATCATAAATATCTCAGAATGTCCCCAAAAATCATTGAGTCAAACCCTTTCCAATTAAACTTAGCTCCTGAAAAACATCATGGATGCTAATGGTGCATGAGTTTGATTGAAAAACATTGGGTTTGACACTCATAAAATGAAGACTCATCACAGATCACAAGGCATAAGTACATAACTTTATCACATCACATCTCTAAACACATCGGCATCCAAATGGAAAGAATGCATATCACATCATTTTCAGAAGGAAAATCTTCCCACTTGGATGCCGATGTGCCAAAAGATGTAATATTTGAGTTACACAACCATTTCATAACTAAACAGGGACACAAGAACAAAGCAGCAATAACAAGGAAGCAATGAACAAGGCAACAATGCACAAGGCAAGAAGGCACAAGGTTTGAATCTCAGTTAAGTTGATTTACATCATTGACCAATTTGTTTCTAAATGATTAACAACCTCATCACCCTTTTACAAAAGGGGATACATGATCACTCAAGATGTGAAGTGATCTGCATTCCCTTTTGTAAAAGGTGATGAAGGACATGTTTAGAAACATATATCTCAGGTTATCAACACATACATCACAGATCACTAACACAACATATCTAACATGACATAAGATCTCAGAATGTCCCCAAGCATCATTGACACAAATCCAAACCACAAACACTTAGTGCCCGAGAAATATCATTACTGATACTAATGGCAGCACGAGCATTTGTGGTTAATAAGACTTGTTCCTCAGCATTAAAAAGACTCATCATCGATCACAATCAATAAAGGGACATTACTTTATCCTAAAGGGACATACTTGGACATTAAGCATTCAACACAAGGCCACATTGAGAGGACTTAAATAACTCAAACCCTATCCCCAAATTATATTCATTTCATGCCTTTACTAATCCAAAACATAGTTATATTGATCAAATCTCATACTCACCAAAGCAACATATTCATCATACATAAAACATACCATAAAACAGGGGACATTAAGCCATCAAAACATGTTCATCACACAGACAACATTCCACAGCATTATAAAAATATCCCAACATCATAATCCAAACATCAGACTCATCACAACACATTTATTAAAACCATATGACAACACCATCATCCAATCAACATTATCAATATCATTATACCAACATCATTATCTAACATCAACATCCATACAACAAACCACAACATCATCATCCAAACAACAACACCCCTGGCCAACAACAGATCACAGTTGTTGGCATCCACCTTATGACTCCACAGCTAGCCAGCATTTAATAAAATTTAAAAGGAAGAAAGGAGACAGACTTATCTAAGCATCATCAGATGCTGAAGCCGATTTTTTCCCTTTTCAACTTTCTTTGAGGAGGGATAACCAGATGATTATTGCCCGGGAGACCCAACAGCATCACCATTCTCATTTTCACACTCTCCAACATACACCAGATCAAATGAATCAGACCCACTTGGTTCCTTGCAATCAATAGGGGACATACAACATGATTAGTGCCATAATATAATAACAGGGGACCATGAATTAAAATCAAATCAATATTTCACACCATTATCAATCAAAAATTAATCCGATTTAATCCAACAACTCAAAATAAAGTTCCAAATAATTTCAGATCACCATGGTTACCACATGCAATGAGATAAATGAGAGCAAACCACAAAAAAATTCCATTATAATCCAACAAATATTGTAAAATTCCAAATAAATTTCCAAATACATCCAAATCCCAATTTTTACCACATGCAACGGGAAAACAGAGCAACAAATCACATGACTATTCCGATTTAATTCAAATAATTTCCAAATATATCCAAATAATTTCATAACTCAATTTTTACCACATGCAATGAGAAAATAGAGCACAAAATAACAAAAAAAGACCGATTTATTCCAACAAATCTCCAAACCAAAAAAGACTGATTTATTCCAACAAAAAAAGACCGAATTATTCAACAAATCTCCAAAAAATTCCCAACAAATTCGAAATAATATCAGATCTGCATTTTTAACACATGCAATGGGAAATCAGAGCAACATATCCAATAAATAATCCGAGTACAATGAACAATACTCCAAATAATTCCAAAATTTATCAAATCCCACATTTTTAGACATGCAAACAATCAGAATTAAATTTTTAATAACACCGACATAAAAACCCTAAATAAATCGCAAAAAATCAAAAGTAATACCTCATCGGAATCTCCTTCACCGAAAAAACGCAAATCTGAGGGTGTGGGTTTCCGATCGTCATGTTTTGACTCAACGTCCTCCCCTGGCTCCACTTCCCTCTTCTCAAACCATTCTTTCAAATAGTTTCGAGTACTCGTATTTTTTTTTTGGGCCATATAAAGATTGTTTTTATACTCGCCGGAGTAGGAATGCTCGTTGTTGGGACAGTTGCACTTGGATCCCCAATCACAGTTGGGATCGGGGATTCTTTGACCGGAAGTTCCCACCCCAGAATCACCTCGAGTTCTAGACAAAGAAGAACCCATCGCGTACCAGAAAAACCGAGATAAACAACACAATCAGCGACGATTAGGGACCAAAAAAGGGACAAAAACAGAGGGGATCTGCTCGGAATATGATTCCGAGTAATTTTTATGAAAGAATTTATGCGTAAACGTTTCAGATTTGAGAGAGTTGGAGAGGAAAACCCAGAACAGAGGCGGAAACCCTAGGGTTTTCTCAAGAACAGGGGAGGGATTTTAAGAGAGAGAGAGAGAGAGAGTGAGTGAGAGTGTGAAATAAGAGAGAGAGAGAGATCCGAAGAGGTGAGAGAGAGAAATCAGAATGAGGGATGAGAGTGAAAGGGAGATAGAGACAGCTTATAAAGGGAGGGGGGTGGGGTTAGGTTAAATAATTAAATAAGGTTGGTGGGGTAAAAGTGGGTGGGAATGGGTAGAATCTTAGGGTTTTTTGGTAAATAATGGGGAATCTTAGGATAAATTGGTAAAAAAAACTATGGCCAAAAATAGTAAAGATTCAGTAGGGGAACAACAAAAAGAAATGCTAAAAAAGGAAATGGGAACAACAAAAAGGAATGGAGGGAGTAATAATTAAGAGCATGCATGAATGGTTATATATTGTTTATTCTTTCAATTGTAGTTATAAATATGCTTGAAAACAATCAACACATCCTCAAGGGTTTAGAAATGAACCTAACAAGATTTCTTGAATGGGAGAGGAAGGTTATTGAGGTGCTAAGGCTCAATGGCACTGAGTATGCACTCTTAATTCCTATTCCTAGCTATTAGGTGAGACATGTCACCCGGGAAAGGGATATTAGAAGTTGTGAGTCTCATGATGAGCAACACCCCTGATGATTGGTGCAAAAGGTTAAGCTATGAACTGTTTATGCTAATCAAGCATCCGAGGGATAACTGACGAGGAAAGATTGACGAAAGAGATCAATATGTCTATAAATTTATTGAATCAATGAAAGATATAAAGATTGATCCTCAGAACAAATGTTTCAGGATAGAAGTCCATGAAACGAATGCACAGATCCTTCGATCTAGACTTAGAGTTGGAGAGCCACTCATGAATCATGTGAACAAAATATTATCATTGTTTGAATGCTTGAGTCTCCTAGGTTCTCCAATACAAGAAGGGATATCCGTCTACGTATTAATCAATTCACTCCATGATGGGTATGAACGCTCCAGCTAGTTCTACATCAATAAACCTAGAGAAGAATCGCTCAATTAGTTTAATCAGCAAATAAAAAAAAGTTGAAATAGTACTCAGATGTAAAGTTAGAGATCTACTCCAAGCTAAAGGTAGACGTTTCAAAAAGATATAGTACTCAGATATAAATTTTGTTGAGGGTCTCAACAGTTTATGTTTGCCAATTAGGTCTTGGTCCAATGGTTAAAGCTGAGGGCATGTGTACGGTAAGTCTTAATTTTGAATGTTCTTTCCCCCATTTGTAATTTATAGGCAAAATTGTTAAAAGTACCTTTTTTAATCGACTTTGTAAACCGGCCAGTACCTTATTGGGTTTTTTATTTGTCAATTAGTATCCTTTTTTTTACAATAAAGTTAGTTCTTCAATAAAAAGTCATACTACATCTACAAAGGAAAATCTGACTTCAACAAATACATAGCAAATTGAATCAAACAAATATTTCATTCATAGTAACTACGATCGTCGAGGAGATCTTGTAATGTGGCACATCTCCCGCACATATTGCTAAAATACACAGCTTTTTCGAAGAGATAATCTAACGATTTGTTGTTGTACAAGGATGATTTGCATTTGATTCATGTGAACGTATTCGGAATTTATATCCATTGCAATCACATATAAAAAAGAAAAGTCTCTCGCAAGAAGAGGAGAACAATTCATGTTTTCGAGGGAGAAACATTCCTCAGACAAGGATAAAGCATTATTATAGATCTAAAAACAAAACAAAACAAATCAAGAAAAATAAACACAATTAAAATTTAGGGCTTTCACCGGTATAAACCGATTGAAGCCCCTTCGAAATTCGTTGATGGAGGGTTAGGTTTTGAGAGATGAGGATGAAGAGGGAGGGAGGGTAACTTTTCAAATACAATTAGCATCTATCATATGCGTTAATGAAGATTGTCAACTGATAGAAGTACCTTAATTTAACAAGAGTATTAAAAACAATACATTATGTCAACTTTTCGGCTAAAAAGTCAAAATTCCAGTCGTTCACTAGGCTCTCTCATCATTTTTTTGCCCGTGTTGTACGCTTCCTATGAAAACGCCATACGCCTTCAAAAATTCAATCTTCCCAAAATCAAACCCCCCCATGTGAACCTTTCTTTACGTGTTCTTCATTCTTGAGCAATCCACAACCAATAAGATACTAATCTGTAGTTCACAATGCTATTAGTTGTACTTGTTCAAGATGGTTGCATTTTTTGGATCAAACGCCACTTTATTTGTTGTATCATTTGTCTTTCTTAAGTGTGTCCACTACATAATGTTATTCGGTCGTTTTGTTAAAAAAATGAGGATGTGTTGGTTTTTGTAATCTAACTCTCTCATTAATCTAATGATTAACCAATAATTAGGATAACCATGAATGAGGATGGAGAAGCTTCAGAGGGTGATGGAGAAGATGAACAAGTGAAAATATGAATTTCTCTTACTGTATACATGAGAGGTTAGTTAAACACATGTCTTAACAACGGAAAGTTGAGTTAAGTTGTTCTTTTTTGTTAAATTGAGGTACTAAAAAAGGTGGTAGTTCATTAACTCAACTAAAAACAAGATATGTTTTGACAATTTTACCTTGTTTGTATTACCGTTATGGCTAAAAATAAAAGTTCAAGTATTGTTCGTTAATATCATTTACGATACGTTCTATTCGACTTATTTTGTGTGAAATAAGTCAAAATTAGTCCAAAAAACACAATCTTAGCCCAAAGTTTTCTTTTCATAAAAAAGCTTATCAAATCATCAAGTGGGACACACCACTGGAATCAACAAAGTCAATACTACCTCACTATTTAATGTAAACAAAATTGAACTGTATTTTGTAACTTATATACTTCGTATAAGAAAAAACATTATCAAGTAAGATCTTGTCTCAACTTGTATTTTTGAAATATCAAGTTTTTATAATTTTCACCATTACATAATTTGAGATATTAATGAAACAAGATGTGCATTGAAGTTTGCAAATAATACAGTGAGTAAAACATTATTAAACGGAAAGAGCAAAGTTAGATTCAAAAGTCAAAACATCCGAACTAGTAGTAATTGTTAGTGGGCTTGATTCACATTTGAATAACTCTTTATGAACAATCGTTACAAAAATTTGTCCTGTTTAAAACAGACCTTAAAAAAACGAGATCAGCTGATCAAATATTTAATCTACAACAAGAAGTATGCTACAAAAAGCTTACAAAGTGAAGGTACCGAAGTGTAACCTGAGATACTCGTAATATCTAACTAGCTTTTACCAGACCTTACAAGGAAGTCGCTAATCTTTCTTTCTACGCTTCAATCTTTCAAGAGCACCAAGACGACTATCAGCCTCTTTGGCCTCGTCACCATCTTCAGGTTTCTCAGGGTCTTCCCGCTTCTTAGCCAAGCCACCAAAAACAGCACTTGGCACATCCTTTTGAGCAATCTCAACCTTTTCAACATCGTCATCTTCGTCATCATCACTCTCTTCTGGCAGTTCAATCTCCTCCTGGTTAACATTTCTTCTGCCAGTATCAGCTTGAGATTCAACCCCGGCACTCACAAACCCAACAGTTCTGGCTTTATCCTTAGCTGGAACATCGTTATCTGCAGGAGCCAACCGCCTTTCAAGAGCAGCCATTTCATCTTCACCAACCCCAGCTTGTTTTAGTACATCCACAGCCGTATCAAGGCTTATCTTCTCATCTTTTTGCATCATTAATTCAGGAAGGATGAAATGTGTCTGTGGGAAATACAGTTGTTAGAATTCCATCTAAGAAATGATAATTTTTACACAACTACTGACCATCAGATATAGCACCAAGTGAAACAAGGATGCAACTAAGAGCAGATATGTAAAGTTCTGCTGCATCATCAAAGACTCAAAGTTAAAGCACAAATTTTCTAATTAATGACCAAATTGCTATTTATTAAAAGCTTATAGTACTTCTATTTTCCATCAATCACAGTTTCTCCCCCTCCCCCCCCCCCCCCCCCCCCCTTCCAAAAAGAAACAGAAAAACACCAGCAATCACTAAATCACTGAAAGGCAAAATCTACCAGGGAAGGATAGAGGGAGGCCCTAAGCTAATGATGTGATTGTTTCCATGTGTGGGGGAGGGGGGCGGGGGGGATAAATGGTCGGCTGAGCAAAAGAAATCTTTGTCCATGGTAAAGACTCCAGACATTTCTGTAACCAGTACCCAGCGGTGTCACTTCTCAGTGAGAAGTGGGGTGTTTTGTAGGTCTTCTAAACAACAATTTCTTATTTTTTTACACTTATCAAGTAAAATTCTGTGCGTATGCTACATAACTCATGGCCATGGTCTAGACATTTCTTAAATTTCAGTAGCCAGTGGGGAAGCGAGGTATAAATGCGTTATAATCAATCAACCTGTATCTTGTTCAAAGAACCTATCAAAGTTCCAAAGAACGCAGCATAAGAACGTGATATGGGGTTCCGGGGGGAAATTAGTGCATATCATAATGCTTGGTTATCTCTCCAAAAATTTAATTTGATCTGAAACATTCACTTAAACAACAGAAAATATGTTCCTGATGCACCCATAAAACTAAAACAATCACAAGAGCACTTAAAAGACTTGAAACTGTTGATCAATGGCTAGACCTGGCGAAGTCATGTTTTCTGAAGTCTTTTAAACCCCTGACAGGAAACAAAGTTCTACCTTTTGAGCTTTTTGTACTATCAGTCTATCATATGACACCCAATACTACTTACAATTAGCGAGGCTCACAAATAAGGACAAAGCCGTGAAGAAGCATTGAACTTGCAAAATGACATATAAAACTGGTAACGACGTAAGTGCATTATAAGAAATTCGGTTTTTTCATAAAATACCCCTGGCATAATCCACCAAATGCCCGTGACTTTCATAATACATAAAATACCCCTAAAACAAAACTTAATACCCAAATACCCATACTTTTTACGTGCTGTTAGTGCTCCGTTAGCCCAAATTTCAAATTCACCAAATACCCCTATTTTTAAACTTATTTCACTAAATACCCCTATTAGGAAACTTAATTCACCAAATACCCATATGTTTAAAGTACCCACGTTGATGTTCAACGGCTAGTTTTTGTATTTGAAAAAGTAGTCGTTGGTTATTCTTTGCATATAAATACCCCTGTTTTGCATGTTTCATGTGGTTGAGCAATTATTGTGTTAATTTCTTAAGATTTTTGTCACGAGTTGTCTCTTGGGATAAAGAGAAGTCTTAGCAGGCATCCCAAACAATACAACACCTTAGATAACCGATCTGACAGTGACAACCATCGATCGATCTTGCTGAAAAAATCTATTCAAACCTATAGACTAAGGTTCATTTATCCGTAGGAGTCCTAAGTTTCTTCTAGTACTCAGTTGTTAAAGATTCATGCATGCAGCTAACTGCGCTCAAGTAATGATACATTAGGAACAGTTACTCCCTCCGTCCCATATTAGTTGTTACACTTACCTTTGCACAAAGTTTTAGGTGATAAGTGGTTGTTTGGTTATCAATTGTTATTTTATTGAAAAAGTAGATGTGATAGGAGTTAGTGGGGTATTTTTTTAATTGAATGAGAGAGGGTGTGGGGACAAAAATACATTTAGTGGGAAGAGAGAGACAATATAATAATTGTGGAGTCATTCCTAATTTAAAAGTGTAACAACTAATCTGGGACTGACGAAAAAGGAAAGTGTAACAACTAATCTGGGAAGGAGGGAGTATTAGGAAACTGATTTATGCATCCTAATCCATTCGCCTCATAGTTGGGAATTGGGAGCTAATGATTGGTTCCATGTATAAAGATCTTGTATTTTCTCATCATAATTAAATAAAATCATACTCCATATTTGGTTGTTAGTAAATGCCCCTCTCCTTTGGGGTGGATCCTCGAGATCAAGTAGGCTAGCCGCGGTGCCAGCATGAACCACCTTATACCCAACTGGGTTGGGAACCCGAGTCTTTTTATTTGGATTGATCACATGAAATTCAGATGGGTCGCTGCCTTTTATTCAGTTTTCTACTATTTATTTGTTTTTTGTCTATTGTCCACACAAAATAATGGCAATAGACCTTTTTTGTTGAATCTTATGGTCCTGATTGATGATCGATATTTTTGTAAATATAACCAGCATTAAGAAAGAAAAGAAGAGTACGAGTGTGAATATTGTTTCATGATGTTAAATTATTAAGTTTGCCATTGAATGATTGTATTTTCTTTTTCACCATGCAAAACATGGGCATTTATATGCAAAGAATAACCAACAGCTACTTTTTCAAACACAAAAACTAGCCGTTGAGCATCAAAATGGGTACTTTAAACAAGGGTATTTAGTGAAATAAGTTTAAAAATAGGGGTATTTGGTGAATTTGAAATTTGGGCTAGCGGAATCACTAACAGCACGTTAAAAGTAAGGGTATCTGGTAGACCTGTCAAACGGGTCAGTCGGGTCGGGTTGTAAAAAAATTATTTCCGGGTTCGGGTTTAATCGGGTCGGTCACTTTCGGGTTCGGGTTTACAAATGCTTGTTCAAGACCCAGAACTTTCGGGTTCGGGTCGACCCAACGGGTTGAGAGATTTTAAAACGCGCATTATATTTTCATTTATTTAGGTGATAAATATACAAAATATGGGCACAAATTAACAAAATTTTCTACACAAGTTTATATTTAGTAAAATTAAACCATAAAATGACGTATAATTCAAATTAAAATCATATTATACACAACAATAATAAAAACAACGTGTTTATTATACTTAAATTTTCTCATAATCTCATTTATTACTATAAATATAATAATTTTCAATCGGTCGGGTCCAAAACGGGTTCAGTTGGGTTTTGACCCATTACTTTTCGGGTTTCTCGGGTTCGGATAAAATCGGGTTACGGGTCACAAAATCTTGTTCAGGACCAGTATTTTCGGGTCAGGTTCGGGTCGGTTTTCGGGTCGGGTCGATTTTTGACAGGTATAGTATCTGGGGTATTATGTTGTTTTAGGGGTATTTTATGTATTATTGAAAGTTCAAAGGCATTTGGTGAATTACGCCAAAACTCATAGGTATTTCATGAAAAAACCGAAAGAAATTCTGTTTAAGGCAATGTTTAGAAATTCACTAAAAAATTGAAGACGCAAACTACCTAGCAGTATCAGATCAAGAAAGACTATCAACCAGAATAATGAGATGAAAAACACTAAACAGGTAGATACCAGACAATATCTACGTTTTCAAAGCTTAGGCATAAATATATATAGACCATAATATGAGAGAACTGACAACAATAGAGACCATTACTACCATGTCTACCAGTAATAATTACATAGTAAATCTTAACATCATAGAAAGTGGGGAATAAGATGAACATACCTGGCTGTAACTAGAAACAACAGTACGTTTGATGCGGAGCATTTCTCTGAAGGTGTCTTCATTTCCATGTTGGACCTCAAATTCATGCCACTGATTCCAGAAATCTGAAAAAGATCTTGGATCTGCAAACTGGGAGGCATATATATAAACTGTACGCGAACGGTCAATCTCTCCGAGGCTCTTCTCAAGCTCAGCATACTTCAAGCACATGGCCATCACATCTTTGTCAGGAAGCCCAGATTGAATTGCCTGCTCATATATCTCCCTGGTTTTTGGCACACCAAACATTTCTGCTGCACGAGCTATGTAGATCTCGTACATGCTCAACTTCTCATTAGCTGGAACAGCTTTAGTAGCTTGGTCATAAACCTTCATTGCACGCTTTGCTAAACCATAGTCCTCCTCCAACTTAGCATATTGCAGGTATAAAGGCTTTACACATTCCCCGGGAGCCTGAAATAAATCAAAATGTCAGACACATCAAGTTTCAGTGAATGAATAAGTTATGAGAACGAACACGAAAGATAAGCGTAGAGCTGAACAAATGGACAAATGAACTTCTCATCATGGATATAAACTAGGAAACAGAAATAGGAGTCTGAACCTAGCCCTTTATTTAAAATGTTTTCTTTTCAAAATGTAAACAAAAAAAATCAAGATCTATCTCATTTCTGTTTTGAGCTAGAAGCACGGATAGAAGAGGGAGAACCATCAAACTGTAATGTATCTAGGCAAAGGCTATTTCAATCACTTAAAGAGATAAAATATATCTAGGCCTTTGGAATAGAAAATTCATGGTATTCCAAAAGAATCATTTATTAAAAAAATGTGAGAGATATAAAAATGTGAGAGATATAAAATTTAGCTGCTCAGGGAACACACTTCAATAACAAATGTCAATCGGTGCTGAATTAATAACATGGACATACCGTTTCAACAGCATTTTCAAAGAGCTCTCTGGCTCGTTCCAGCTTACTCTTCCCATATCTCTTAACAAACTTGGATAAATATGTAACCCATATCTCCTTTACATGAGGGTATTTGAAGATCTTCACGCCTCTTTCATACACCCTAAATGCATCTTCAAAATATTTATGCTCCTGTAGCACAAAAATAAGATATCAAAATTTGAACACTATAACAACTCAAGGTGTCATTGAATTATTTAGGGAAGATCATACCTCCAGAAGCATTGCATAGTTTATAATAATTTGGGGAGTTGCAATTCTAAGATCTAATATGCTCTCATACACTGCACGGGTGCTCTCCAAAGTATCAAGGCTTTCCTCCAAATCTACATAGAATGTCCATAACTTCAACGATTTGTGTAGCTTCATCTGCACAGGCTCGTAACCCTCCGCAGCAACTGAAAAAGAAAAGTACAAGTTAGCTCACAATCCCATAGGTCAACAAAAAATAAATATCAGAACTCACCTATTTAAGTATCAGGGACAGCGTTACCAGATTCGCGGGTAACCCCCGCAAATCCTATAGGCCAAGAAAAAAACAAACATCATTATTCACCTATTTAAATATCAGAGACAGCGTTACCAGATTCGCGGGTATCTCTGCGAATCTCAAATCGGTTCGCCGTTACCGAATCAGGTTATCCGGAGACCCAATTCGTTGTGGTACGCGAACCAAATCTCTGGTATTGTCATGCCGAATCGAAAACCCTAGTTTTAGTTATTGAAGGACAGGGAAGTCGAGAGAAGAAAAAAGATATGTTGGGGCTTCTATTTGAGAAGGAAATACATGTTATTTGAGTACGAGTACTAAAACAAAAAATTTATAATATCTGATATTTTGAACAATTTTAAAAAAGATCCGAAAAAAGAAGTTCCAAATCCCTGTTGTGAACCTAAAACCTACCAACTCGCGAACCCCATACCGAAGCGAACCAAGAGTCAGGTAACCCTGATCAGGAAAAACCCAATTTTCCTTGAATATGAAAAAATTCATTCAGCTATCAGCTCATTCTCCTCCGTGAACTTAGCACACCCCCCCCCCCCCCCCCCCCCAAAAAAATATTCATACAAATGTGTAAAGTGTAAACACTACTTTGCCGCCATAAGATATAGTACAAATCAATTTTATCCGCAAAGATATTTAGCCAAATTTTCTATTACAGCATTTCAATCAAAGATTAATGTGACTTAATCTAGCTCTCATATACATTTCTAGTTAGCATCTTAGCAATGCTTTCTTTTACACACCACATCAGAATGTCCCCGTCACATAATTCTTCTCATTTCAAGAAAATTTGCAAAAGGCAAGTACAATAACCATATAACCAAGTTAGTGGATCATTTGCACCAGCTGCAAGTTGCAATGGCAAAAAGGACAAAATAAACTACCACGTGTAGAAAAAGAAAAGTAATTACCTCTACGCTTAACTTCAACAGAGGGCACTGCAGTTGCACGCCGCATCAAGTCTAGTGCTCCCTTAAAGTTTTTGTGCCTCAACTCCATTTCAGCCCATTCACACCAAATGCTAGCAAGATGATCCACTGCCTTATAATTGACTTGCACAGCTTTGTCAAAGATAACCCTAGCATTAGCAAGATCTTTGTGATTCTCATAAAGCTTAGCAAAAGCTACCCACAAAGTGTGAGGCTTTCCTACTGCCTTCATGGGGTCTACAGTCCTGACTGCCTCAGTGTAGGTCAATATCTGCCTAGTTGGGTTACCCTCAAAGAGCTTCACTCTCCGATGCCATTGCTCCACATTATGTGGGTTTTGTCGAAGAAGAACACTATTGGCCAGTTCTGGCCGTCTATCCATCAAATGCTCCAACCTAGCCAGCCGCAAATCTACATCATTATCATCGTGCAGCCAAAAACACTTCAAGATCTTCTTCTCAAACTTCCCCACAGAGTGCTCAACATCCCCTCTGATATCCTTGTCATCCTCCTCTTCACCATCCCCACCATCCTCTCCCTCTTCATCACTCAAATCCAAGCTCTCCATCTTATATGCCAACATACTCTCCTCAAACTGCGAGTATGCATCAAAAACCACACTAAAATCCCTAACAGTCACCACTGTCGTCATACCCTCCTCAAACACATCCCTAGCCTTCTCCGGCAACTTCCTCCTGATATAATAATCCGCCAATGAAGTCCACAACCTCCCCACCTCATCTGTAAACTTCCTAATCCCGCCCCTAATTATCGCATCCACATTCAACCCAGAAACCTCAGTAGCATGCTTGGTCAACAAATCACACAACTCAAGCCAAAGCCGGTGCTTCGTCTTCCCCTTAATAGAAAAGAACTGATCATCATTCAACACCCCAGCTAATCTCTCCGAACCCTCTTGCCACCGCTCCGAATTAATCAAAAACTCAATAAAATCCTCAATGTGAGACGGGTCGTACTTCAAATACCTCCTGTAAACCCTAAGTGATGTCTCGATCGGAATCCCCTTCTGACTGACAAAAATCAAATAGGGTTCCCAAATTCGATCATGCTGAGTAACAGGCAAAGCACAAAGCGCCCGATCGAACGTCCGACGAGTACGAGTAACCAATTTCTGCTGAGTTAGGGTTAACAAATACATAATCCAAACTCTTGGCATTTTATGCATCGTTACTAAAGCACGTTCAAAAGTATTATTTAGGGTTTCATACTGAGAATGCGTAATTGGAAGATTGCGAACAAGTTCAAGGCGTTCACGAAGATAGGCATACCAGAGTTTGTAGCTTCCAGGCAAAGCTTTTAGGGCTCTTTCGTAGATGACTGCACGCTTCTTGAAAGGAGAGGCGGTTCTCGCCACTAGGTAGCGCCACCATAGACGGAGACTGAAGGGGTTGCGGAGGATTTCTTCTTCGTAGGGAAGGTCCTCTTCGGAAGGGTACAATTCCCGAGGGATGGACATGGCAGCAGGCGAATAGGTGAGGAAAGAGAGAGTGAGAGATGGTGGAGGAGTGCCTTTGGCCTTTGAGATAGGCGGTGAAATACTAAAGTGAGTGTTTTTTTTCACTCCTACCTTGTTCTCGTCTCTGTTTCACGACATTTTTCTGTGCACGATGCGTCCAGTGTTTCTTATTTTTGGACACCTTGTAAATGGATTAAGCTCATTTCTATTCGACTTATTTTGTCTCTAACTTATGTGAATTTATTTGAATTTAACTGAACTTATTTGAAATTATATTATATGAAAAAAAAATTGTCTGAAATAAACTAATGTGTGTGAAAATATCTCAATTTTTTTTTTCTGAACTTATATTATCTGAACTTAACTGTACTTATCTGAACTAAGCTGAACTTAACTGAAGTTGTCTGAACTTATCTGTATGTACTTTGTCTGAAATAGGTCAAAATAAGTCGAACAGAACAAAGTCTAATTAAGTACCATTACTTCTTATTCGTCGGCACTCCCTCTCGTATCATACAAGCCAAACTCTTCTCGTTTTTTACTTTAAATTTTGTGTAAAATCGTCTTTGTTATTTACATAGAATGCCATATTTACCCTTATAAAATCTACCCTACTCCTTAAATTTTCACCCCTTCTCCAGTAGCACCATCTTCTCTTCTTCTCCTTCTCCTGCCATCTTCCCTTCTCCTTCACCATCTTGCTAACTTCTGCGATCACCTCCATTTCCGGCGAGCTCCATTTAAACTGAGCAGCTGTAGCTAATAGGGACCTCCATTTCCGGCGAGCTCCATCTTCCCAACTCCTTCATCCGCAATTCATGTGCGGTGCCGCACAAGAATCGCAGCTGGAACCATGGCCAACCGCATGATAATTGCGGCGGCCACCATGGCTCAGCAGCAATTTTTGTGTGGCTGGCCATGGTTCCTGTCGCGATTCTTGTGGGCCAAACCCAATTTTTTTTTTAAAAAAATATTTTTATTTAATTTAACCATTTACAATGTTGTTATTGGTGGCCTTTTTGTTCCTGGATTTCCTTAATCAATGGTTTGTATATCTAATTTTCTCTTCGAGCAAAGGTATATGTATGTATATGTTAGTTTTTAAAGGTGTTATGTTGGTCGATGGTGGTCGAAAATATAGAGACCGAGAGGTATGTCACTCATAGGGTAGTAATTTAGGCATTAATTGAGTCGGTTTTATTATATTTTTGGTGTTTTAATCTTTATTTTCCTTAATTTTCCGTTTTAATTATTTATAGCTTAGTTTAGTGTAATTGGCTATTTTTATTAGTTTTTAGGTCTTATTTTCTTAACTTATTTCTTTTTCTTCGTTTCAATAACTTTTATAGTTTAATTATTTAGTTTTCGTTATGAATTTTCCGTTTTTATTTCTATTTCTATTTCTATTTCCATTTCCTTTTCTTTTTCTTTATATTTAGTCATTATTATTATTTATTTTATTTACTTATTTTTACTTTCCTATTCTTGTTTCTCTCCTATTTTCCTTTTTTATTTTGTGTAGGTACATGTTGTTCGAGAATCAAAATATAAGCTTAAAGGCCGGTCAAGAAAAGTCAACGGCTCAAAGAACAACAACTACTCTCCATCACCTTCTCCATCTTATCCTACACCACCCTATTTCATATCCTACACCACACCACCTGCATCTTTCCCCCTCTCACCACTATAGCCCTCAACATCTCACCTCCCACCACCAACCTGGTCCACCTTTCACCAACACAGAAGCCCAACTGCTGCCCACATTACTCCACCTATGCACACCCTCCTTATCCTACACTCCCACATTACTCTATCCTCCACCACCTCCTTCTCCCTCACAGTAACAACAAAGCCTCTATTATCTCATGGCTCCATTGCAACACCACCTCAACAACCGTCACCAATTACCCCCAAACCCGCAGCAAAAATCACACAAAGAACAAAGAAAACAGAGCAATTCGGGTTCGACCGAACCCGTAACGGAGTTCGACTGAACCGAATATTTAGAGTTCCTGATTGTTAGAGGTTCGCTCAAACGTGAACAGAGTTCGCCCAGACAGCAATGGAGTTCGCCCGGACCTTTGTCGGGTTTGACCGAACATTTGAGCGCGAATTTCTTGTACGGAATTAATGAATTCCGACGGTTGTGATTTGAAATGTTGATGAAAGGCTGCGATTTGATGATATGTCGATGATGATGGGCCGATGATGTTGATCGGACGGCGGTAATGGCCATTGATGAAGATGGGCGTTCATGATGTGGAGGATGATGGAGCTGCAAAGGAGAGGAGCATCCCTCCATTTGAATTGAAAGAAAAACGACGAAGGGATTGGAGTGTGGTTTTCGTGGGCCTGAGAGCACCATCAATGGTGAGTTGCTTCTAACTCACAACACCTTCTCTCCTAGTTGTGAGTTAGCTTACCATTGAGGAGGGTGACTCACAAGTTGACCATAGCAAGGGGATGCCACCTCTGAAGGGGAACCTGATGCGCGGGACCCACATTACATCCATGTTAAATCCTAGCCGTTAATCGCTGTAATTTTTTTTTTAAAAAAAAAAAGTTACTGAAAATTCTGACGCGTGTCAGCGCTGTTCGCGGTCCAACCAGAATGTGCCAAGTGTCCATTGCAAGCATCTTTTTGTTGGATTTATTTCATTTCAACGTACACATTGCTGAAACAATATTCACACAATACAACGTCTATTTTTTTCACCCAATAATTTTATAACGTTCCATTTGATAACTTATTTAAATTTTTTTCAAAAAAATAATTACACCAACGGGATTCTTGTTATTTTATCTATAAATAGAGCCTAATATTGATATAGTTTTGCATCCTTTAAATTTTACCCTCTCTTTATCATTGTTAAATCAAATTTACATAGCATTCACATATAAAAATATTTCGTAATTATGGATCTTAATAATCCTAATTACGAAAGTGGTTCCTCTCAAAATAATCCAAATTACCGATCTTCCAATTCTCCAAATTTCCAAATTAATTTTCCTTTTGATCCAAATAACCTTACTAATCCAAATGCTCAAAGGATGTTATTTTATAACATGCCTAACCAACCAATGCATCCAAACCAACAATTTGTACAACAATTCCCAAATCAATTTTCAAACCCAAATTTCCCACAACAATTCCCAAATCAATTTCCAAATCAAAATTTTCCACAAATTCCCCAAAATTATCCATCCGGTTTTATGTTCCCAATGTCACAACAATATGGTGTAAACCAAATAATTCAAAACAGTCCAACAACTCCCGGGGGAGAAAGAAGCAGTAACCTAACCCCACCCGAAGATCCAAGGGGTTCACAACAAGCTGGTGATGATGTTGATGGTGCTAATGATGATGCTGATGATGATGTTGTTGAAACTCCGTATGAAAGCAACACCATTGTGTCGAGAGAAAAATGGGGTGCAAAAGAAGATGATGCACTCATCTCGGCTTGGATAGAATGTGTAGTTGAAGATCCAGAGACGGCAACAGATCAAAGTTTGGCTATAATGTGGAGAAACATTATGGCCTTGTATGATCAAGCTAGAGAAGATAATCCATCCACCATGCGCCCTAGAAGTTTGAAATCTATGAAAAGTCGGTGGGGAAGAATAAATAGAGACGTGAGTACATGGGTTGGTTGTTATGGTGAGGCAATAAAAAGATATAAGAGTGGCACCAACACTCATGATGAGATGACTGAAGCTCATGAAATTTATAGAGGGACGTGTAATGGTGCATGCTTTGGTTTAATTGGTTGTTGGGAGATGTTGAGAGACTTAGACAAATGGAGACCAATAGACCTAGAAGTACCTTCTAGTGGTGGTGGCAGTTCGAAAAGATCAGAACCTGATACTCCAACTGATGAAGGTCCAATAACTCGTACTCGTCGTCGGCGTCCTGATGGGGTGAAAAAAACAAAAAGGAAAGGTAAATCTGTTGCTAGTTCTGGTATTCAAAATGTTGGTAGTTATGAAATTCAAAATTTAGAGTCTTTTACTCAAGCCCTGTCAGAGATGAATGTGATAAAAGGAAAACACAAAGATGTTGACAAGAGGCGTATTGATGTAGTGGAACATATGCTCGAGTATCAAAAGGAACGAGATGCCATCAAAGCTCGGAAAAAAGAGGGGGAAAAGAGGTTCAAGTTATTCAGTGTCCTTCTTGCAAAACCAAATCTATCTGAAGACGAAAAAGAAAGTTATCTGAAATTAAAGCAAGAATTTGCACATCTTTTAGGCTAGTTTAGACATGAATTAAGTTAGCCAAACTATCTATATTAGTTTTAATTGATGTAATGTTACCTTTATTGTTTTAAATTTCCTTTGTAATTTTTATTGTTATTTCTTAATGTAATGAAGTTCATGTTTTTATTATAATTTCTCTATTTATCTTAACTTTAAAAATTATTTCTTGCAAATAGTAATATCATTAATACTAACTCCACAATGAGAAATATTCTATACACCTGCAAAATTTACTGCATGCTACATTGAACTGTCACATTTGATATATTGAATTGTCACATTTGATACATTGAATTGTCAGAAAATTATCATCTTTTACAGTTATGTGTGCCTATACATTGAATTGTCACACAAAAGAAATCTACAAACCTTATCAGAAATCTAATCTTTTGGAGTTGGTTCCCCATTTATTGATTTATCAATGAAGAAAATCTGTAAACCTTATCAAAAATCACATTTGTTATACTTTTGTGCCGTACATCATAAACAATAGTTATTTGCTTTGAATTATTTCACAAGGTCTATATAAGGGGGTTTTACTTCATAGTTCAACACACAAATATAAGTATCATTTCTGCAACAAAATATTCTCCTCCTCGCAACAAAAAATATAACAAATGAACTCCGATTCAAATTCTTCTAGTTCATCTAGTTCAGGGTTATTTGACTACATGGTGAACGACTTTGTAGAGTGGCATGAATCAATTACTGAAAGGCGAAAAGAAGATGAATTGATCGAGGAAGCGATCAATACATCTGTTGTTCCCCTGGTAACCTCTACTTATCAGGTCCCCTTTACTCCTGAACCTACGTACCAAAGGTGGTATGTACCAAGAGATCGAGAAGATGCTGATATACGGCTATATAACGACTACTTTAGTCCCCGACCATTGTACACAGACGATATGTTTCGCCGACGATTTCGCATGCGTAAAAATGTGTTCACACGCATTGTTAACCAGTTAAGAGAAAGTAATGTTTACTTTCAACAAAGGCCAGATGCCACCGGAAGGCTAGGTGCATCCCCCCTCCAAAAATGCACTGCAGCAATTCGAATGTTAGCATACGGTACATCAGCCGATGCAGTTGACGAATATCTTAAACTCGCGTCAAGTACTGCAAGGGAATGTCTCTCTCACTTTGTTGAAGGGGTCGTCTCTGTATTTGGACCGGAGTACTTGAGGAGGGCGAATACTACGGATACTGAGCGACTCCTCCGGGAAAGTCATATTCGTGGATTTCCTGGCATGATGGGAAGCATTGATTGCATGCACTGGGAGTGGAAAAATTGTCCACGTGCATGGAAAGGAATGTATCAAGGGAGAAGTAAAACAGCGACTATAATCTTAGAGGCTGTTGCTTCACAAGACTTGTGGATATGGCATGCTTTCTTTGGTACACCAGGTTCTTGTAATGATATAAATGTCCTCCAGCGGTCGCCGGTGTTCTCTGATATTTGTGAGGGTAGAGCTTCAGATGTTAGCTTCAATGTCAACGGAAATACATACAATATGGGATATTATCTTACCGACGGTATCTATCCAAAATGGGCAACATTTATCCCAG
Source organism: Spinacia oleracea (assembly GCF_020520425.1). Lineage (NCBI taxonomy): Eukaryota > Viridiplantae > Streptophyta > Magnoliopsida > Caryophyllales > Amaranthaceae > Spinacia > Spinacia oleracea. The sequence goes on along the minus strand of NC_079492.1, from coordinate 101,241,818 downwards.
CAATCAAACATCCACAAACCGGTAAGCACAAATTTTTTACCAAGAAGCAAGAGAGTTACCGAAAGGACGTTGAACGTGCCTTTGGAGTGTTACAAGCTCGATTTGCAATAATACGCCAACCAGGTCTAGCTTGGTCGACTGAAATTTTATGGAAAATCGTAATGGCATGTATTATCATGCACAATATGATTGTCGAAGATGAGCGAGATGGATATTTGCATTACGATGCATCGGAATTTATCAATGATCAATCTCAAAATGTAGTTGGATCATCAAACGGTAACAACAACCAACCATTTACCGTGAGAAATGGACGATTGGATAGGCTCAATTTAAGTGGTTATATGGCGAACAAAAATAATGTTCGTGATAGGGAGACCCATATTGCATTAAAAAATGACTTGGTTGAGCATATATGGGGTCGTTTTGGCAACGAATGAAAAGATTAAGAAGACCATAGTCGTTGTTAATGTAGATTGTATTTTAAATGTTTATGCATTTTGTTGTTTTATAAATTATGTGATCTAAATTTTATGTTATTTTAATTTTCATTTCGAATTCAAAATAAATAAATTAAATAGCTTACATAATAAAATGCTTTAATTAAAAAATTAATAATTAACGATGTCATTAGTTTTATTAATTAATTATGTAAGCTCAATAACTAAAAATAATTAGTAATACATAAGAGAGAGAATAAATGGTGGGGTATTGATAAAATTAGGTGAGAGAGTGGTGGGCAACCTCACCATTGAAGAAAAATAAATGAGGTGACTCATAATAGTGACTCAAGATAGTGGAAAGTGATGTGGATGATGATGTGGAAGGGAGATAAGATCATGTATGATTGTGAGTAAGTAGGGTAGTGACTTACCAATGGTGGTGCTCTGAGGGAGCTACGGGGCTTAGGTAAACAAGGGGGATTGAAGGGTCTGACTCCTCTTAATTTTTGGAGGAAATTTATTTTTTTTTTCCTTTTTATTATCTTGTTTTAATTAGTTTTACTTGAGTTTTAGATTTTTTTTCCTTCTCTTTTTCTTTTTCTTTTTCTTTTTCTTTTTCTCTTCTTTAGTTTTACAATTTCTTTTTCTTTTCTTTTTCCTTTCTTTCTTTCTTTCTTTTAATTAGATAGTATAAATAGGATTTAGGGGTAGAATTTTGATTACTATGTACATATTTTTGCCTTAGTCTCTAATTTTTAGGGTTTTAGTTAGTTTTTGGGGAGAGAAAGTGAGGGAAAAATCAATGAAAATTTGGGACTTTTGAAATTCAAGGGTGACAACTTGTATTGAAGGATCAACCAATTCATCAATGAGCAATTTCTTACTCTCTCTCCTTATTTATTGTTTTCATTTATTGCTTGATTTATTTTGTTTTATTTAGTTTAATTGTTCATGTTTAGTTTAATTATCCATGTTTAGATTAGTTATTGTTAATGTTTAGAATCATGTTTTTAGTTGTTAATTTCGTTAAATTTCATATTTTTAGGATTATGGAGTAGTTTATGGATTAGGGTTTGGGTGAAAACTCAACATTGATTGGTTTGGTTGTTTGTTATTGGAAATTAGGGATTTTCATGATTAAATTATTACATGTTTAAGCATTTCCAATATATGTTGCATTTAACTTGATCAATTAAGTGTTTCATGATTGCTTGGAGTAGTTTAGTTGGGTTGGAAAGGGATTAAAGACCTAAACTTGACTATTTGGTTGAATTGGGACTTTGATTTACCCCGGGTATGATAGGGTAGAACGAGAGTTCATCCTTGTTGCTTAGGGAAATTGCTAGCATGTCGGGAGATAGTTGGAGCTATTTGTGAATTCAACTCTTATCATGTAGTGCTTGTGAATCTTCCCCGTTTTTAGCTCTTTTATGTCCATTCCATGATTTGTTGTTTTTTGACCCATTCCCTAATCTCGTTTACTTTTGATTTCTTAGTTTAGTTTAATTAGTTTTATTCGATTAGTGAATTTCCAAAACCTCGTTTCGACCTAGCTTGTTGTTCGATTAGCATAAATTAGCGCACCTTAGTCCTTGTGGATTCCGACCCTTGCTTACCGCTTTACTTGTGTTTAGTGGTTAGTTTAGGTAATTTGTTTGATTAGGAGATACTAGTAACGACCTAGTTTCTACCTCGATCAAAATGACGTCGTTGCCGGGAACTACGGTTTGCATTAGTTGACTTTTGCAACCCTATTCCGACCTAGCTTGTTGTTTGATTAGCATAAATTAGCGCACCCGTCCTTGTGGATTTCGACCCTTACTTGCTGCTTTACTTGTGTTTAGTGGTTAGTTTAGGTAATTTGTTTGATTAGGAGAGACTAGTAACGACCTAGTTTACCCCTCGATCAAGAGGTGAGGTTTGGAAGAGGTGAAGTGGGAAGAGAGGGGCTGATTTCTTTTAAATGACAAAATGGTCCTTTTACCATAAATACGCGGGCGTTTTTAGCTAACGCGTGAGTCGATTAAAATCCCCCTAAATTTTAGGTATTTTTGTATACTTGGTCTTCAAGTTCTTATATTTGTTTCTAATTATACCCCTTGTTCCAATTTCTTGCTCGATTTTCCCATGTTTGTTGCTCTCATGATATTCCCTAGTTATACCTAATTTTTGTTACGGAGTATATTTTATATGTATGTTTTCATGTTTATCCCCTTCCCTTCTTTTGTGTTATGTGTCTGGTCTACCCACCTCCTTACAAATGTCAAGCATTATATTCATATTATTGGCTAGGTCACTTTTCTTATTTAGCCAAATCTATTATGTTTCAGGAAGTTCCATGTTTCCCTATTTATTGGAATATATGATTTTTTTTTTGGCTATATTGGTTACTCGTAAGCTGCTTAATTGTTGATTACTTTCTTGTTTCAAATGTGTTTCTTCTATATTCAAATGTGAAACTATTGTCTGATTACCGTGTGATATAATTTTCTTGTTGTGATCGTGTGTTTGACATGCACTATTATGGAACTTTTATTATTTGGATACTTGAAAGTTATTATGTTAGCACTCAATGTTGGAGGTCTTACTCAAATGTCAATCCTAATTTCCCCATCAATAATATTTGTTCTTGCGCTAGTATTGATTTCTTATTCGATAAAACTCTAGCTCATTTGCTAGTAACAATTGACATCATGTGGGTTTTTAATATCCTTAACATTGACTTTGTTTTAATTACAACTCTTGATTTGAACCGGAGGCAAAATTGGAATATGTGTCTACACTCATAGCGTTCTGTCTAATTATTACTCTATCTATCCAGAATTTTGACATGATTATCTCTATAATCTTTGTATTAATGCTCTAACTTGATTCAATTTTGGAATGTTTTTATCCTGCCTAAGAAGCATTACACCTCAACATTAGCATTACACCTCAACATTATCAAGTACATGCATAAATCTATGGCCTTTTCATTTTAATTGCCCATTTGTGTAATTTTCGTTTCATTCATGGTTAGTTATGTAATTATAAACATAACTGGACTCTTTTAATACACTGGAATATTAATTTGGTACGGAATCAGATCTTAGAATCCGCTATTATTTTGTCTAAGGACCTTAGTCCTTCTCGAAATGGGATATCAATATCTGGATATGAATTGCCTAAGGATTTCATTCCTTATCAAAATCGGATTTAAATCCGCATGTTATTTTCTTTTTTGCCTGTCGGATTGGTTTAATTATCATAAACTGAACTGGTCTTTTTTACGACACAAGATTCATAATTGGTTTAGAATTTGGATTTTAAACTCCGCTTGTGAATTATCTAAGGACATTTGTCCTTCTTCGAACGGAAATCAATTTCTGCATATGAATTGCCTAAGGATGTCAATCCTTACCGGAACTGGATTCATAAATCCACTTTGCTCTATTAGTCTATTCTTTTCAAAAACTCCATGCTTACATCTTTCAAAACAAATCCGATCATTAGATCTACGCGCATATTTATATTTATCAAGGTTTTCATATGAAAGTCTTCTCGTGGAATATTCAAGGTGGTAAATGTGACCAAGCTTTAGCCGAACTTGTAAATTTAAAAAATCACTTCAAACCTGATATTCATTCTAAAAACTATGACTAGTAATACAATTAAATGATAAAACAATTGTGAAAGCACTCAAATTCCTAAAACACCTTATAATTGATCCTTCTAATCATTGCAGGGGAATGTGGATCCTTTGGAATGAAGATAATATTAAAATCACTAGCAAGACAGTCACTGACAGATGTGCACATCTAACTGTCTTTCACAAACCAACTAACAATAATTTCGGATTCACGAGTATCTATTACCCGACAAAAGAAGAAATATATAAAGATGTTTTTTGGGATGCACTCAAATTATTTTACGACAACATGCCACTCCCTTGGCTTCAAAGTTTTGATTGTTTGCCATAATGAAAACTAAAATTGAAAAGAATAAAAAAAACATTCATACATGCTCTTAATAATTTAAATTCAAGCAAACATGCATAATATAAAATTACTAAGCATTTTATTCAAAATTTAATATTCCGGTAGGTGTGAATTAAACGAATCCAAGATCCTCAAAATCATTAAAGAATTAAGCATATTTTGGCTTGTCTCAATCCTAAAATATTTTAGATAAACAAATCATTTGCTAATAGTCTAGAAACTACTCTTGGTTGATTGGTACGTGACAGGCTTAAGTCATATCACCTAATCAAAAACAACCTAAATCCACTAACTAGGTAGCAAGGGAAGTCAGGATCGAATCCACAGGGAAACAGGCGTTCTTTCTACTATCAATTAATTAATCTAGACTATTGGGAACAAGAGTTGGTTGATGATTTGTATACTAAGACTACGAACGAATATTAAACGAGTATGAATCAATATATTAAGGAATCTAGGGCATAGGTTCACCAACAAATAACAATCCAGGACAATGAACAATCACGATAAACAACAAAGTAATTAATTAGGCTAGCATGCTCTTCTAATCATAGACTTAGAATTAACGGGCTCTCGCTACGTATTAACTCTAATTCCACCTATTGACACGAGCCTAAACATCAAATTGCATCTCTCGAATCTTAATTTGATATTGCATAACTACCACAATTAAACCTGCGCAAATCTAATTGTATAGTGGAATAAACCAATCAATAGGAATTAATTACAATGCCAACAATCACAATTATTCAATATCCCTTCATATCATTCATGGATCCTCAAACCCTAGAAAATAGACTACTCAAACATATTAACAATAAACAAAGCAATTAGCATGATTGAAAACATAATTAAAGTTAAACAAAGAATTGAAATAAAGAACAATACCTTAATTGAAGAACAAGAGAAATAGAAAGCTTGAATTTTTATTGAAATTGAAAACTAAGTGTTTGCATAAATCTAGAGAGAAAATTAACTACGAAAAATAAAACTAAGGGTTTCAATACTAAAATAAGATGTCCAACTAAAATAACTAAGCCTAGTATTTATAGTTTGCCCATAAACATAAGGAAAAACCAGAAGAAAATCCGCGAAAAGCGCCCAGGGTTGTCGTCGCCCGGTCGGGCAGCCAACCGCCCACGGGCGACCAGCTCGAAATCCGCCCGACGGGCGCAGGTCTGCCCGCCGGGCGGAGGGATACTAAGCTGAAACCATCTGCACGCGCCCGGTCGGGCGCCTCTCGCCCGTCTGGAGAGATTACAATTTTGATGTTGCTGCTGATAGTGGGCGCCTGGTGGGCACCGGGCGAAGACCCGCCCGTCGGGCGCCTGCTGACTGTTGGTTCCTTCTGCTTGCTCGCCCGGTGGGCGAGGGGAGATCAACCGGGCGGAAGGATAAATGAACCGCCCTTCGTCCGCAACACCGAGTCTAACTTCCGGGGCCCAATCATGAACATCTAAGGCTCCCGTAAGTCGACAATAGTCGTCCCGAATCCCCTCGGGATCGTGTAGTGGCCTAAATCATCATGAAACGGGTCTAAAAAGACCAATTTCTCACTAAGTAGTCCTGAAACTCAAGGCACACTCAAATACACAGATTAGTACTAAAAATGGCTCCTAAGAGCCCATTTAACACATAAAAAGTACTAAGGGACGGGTGTAGAATACTATATAAAACATGCATATCAAACTCCCCCAAGCTAGATCCTTGCTTGTCCCTAAGCAAGGAAATCATCGATGAACACAAGACCAACTTCACCCCCAACATATTTCAAAATGAAAACATAATCCAAGGCAAAATCCAACGAGCATGCATCAATGTTAACCAATCAAGTCCATCCAACCGCTAATCCACCTTAACAATCGTCACGCAAAGCGAACCACAAATGCACAATGGAATTCAAGACTAGTGCTCACACACTTCTCACTCATTTATGTGGCGGATAAAAGATGTACCCGTTCGCTCTCCTCCCAACATATAAGGGAACAATGCCCTCCCAAACTCACAACACTCGTGTGTGTAGAAAAACATACGCTCAACCTAATAGTCGACTCAGAATGTGTCATGTCATAACTTGCATTGACAAACAACTGTTTTCACATAAGTACGACTCTATGCACAAAGGTCGGAAGGTCTTCAAAGCTTGTAATGTTAGGCTTAGGTAAGGGTGCGGTAAATTTGGGTAAAATGTGAGCTTAAAGCCTTGGCTTTGGGGAGCATGAATCCTAAATACAACCACGATCAAACAAAATAATGACCACAACTCTCCCGCTCAACACATGATGAAACAACGAACACCAACACCATACTTTCTTGCCTTTTTCACAATTAAAGAAAAAACAATCACTCATAAGGATACGAAATTGCAAAACTTGATTGAAACAACACTTTGAACTTTTTTTGAGAGTAATAGATTTTTTTCTCTGTTTTTTTTTCAAACTCTTTTTTTTCCTTTTCTTTCAGAAACCTTCTCATTTGTTTTGTTCTTTCATCTCTTTCATTTTCAACTTATTTTCAACAACAAACATGATAAGACGAACTCCTTTTTCAACAATCACTTTGTGCTCAAAATGTAGCACACTACAACTCCCTCACCTCACTACTATTAGCTTCCCCAAGCTAGGCTTGGGACTAGTAACTAATGGGGTTTTCGCGGGCTTGTAATGTGGCTAGTCACCGAATAAAGGGCACAAGCAACAACATGGGTAGAAAAGGAGGGAACAAGTGTATCTAATTTCATCTAAAGGCTACCGAAATAGAAAAAATGCCTTCGTCCTCCACAATGTGCATGTATATGAGTCATAAGACACTACTAATAGTTGCAAATCAATACTCAAAATCAATGACACACCAGGAAGCTATCACACATTCCTAACCAAATCAACTAGCCGAGCACCAAGTCCACAAATAGTTAGTCAGAGTTGACTCATGTTAAGGCATCAAAGTAGTCGGATATTAAATCATGGGTAACACATTTACATTGCTCATCATCAAATACCAAGAATCAAAACAACTTTCGACCAAGGGGCATAGGGAAGCATGATATTGTATTCATTGGAACGTATTTTTGTATTTTTTTTATTTTTTTTTCAAAGCAATAAACTACTCTAGAAAGCAATAAACACACCAAAATAAACACACAACAATAAGTAAATGCTGAAATAAAAGGAAAAACACACCTAATATGTACAGGTAATGTGAAACCCCCCCAAACCAAATTAGACAATGTCCTCATTGGCTCAAGTGGTACCGAACCATCATCATCATCAACCTCATCACTGATGGCCTTGGCCATCATCCTCATCTGCACCATCACCACCTTGACCACCATAGCCGCTGGTACCCGCTCCATACCAACCGTAGTGGGTAGGTGTGAAGGTGCCCATAGAACCGGGAGCTCCGTATCCCTCCGTGGGATAGGTAAACCAAGAAGGGTGCTGAGCATCTGGAACAATGTAGCCCTGCCTGGCATACTGATCATAGAATGGGAACATGGTCCTCTGGTGATCAGTCGCGAACTCATGGAAACCCAGCTCAAGTCGACCCAACCTCTCATGAATGGCCCTCAACTCCTCTGAAGACCCTTGCTCCCCCTGTGGAGCCGGACTACCTCTCTGTCCCGCCTCCCTCTCTCTGCGCCCACCCCTACGAAAATAGGTACGAGGCGCGGCCTCGGGCTGTGGCTGGGGCTGGGGCTGGGGTAAGGGTGGTGGCTGCTCACCTACATATATATAATGGGGTTGACCCCTCACAAAACTGGTGAGCCCGGTAGTGTCTGGGAGAGTAAAGAGAGCGTTCCTCTGGAACATCCATGACATCTGACCGGGAAGAAGTTCCCCGTACTCAGAGTGCACCCTGTAAAGGCTCCCAAAGTACGCGATATCCAACAAATTATTACCCCAGACTGCAGCATGGGCACTCTCGGCAAAGTTCGCCACCGCTATGGCAATGTGGGTGACCAGACCCCCTAAAGCAATATCGGTCGAGTAGCGGTGGGTGGCAGTAGTAAGCAACTGCATGGCCAAGTGATGTGCCAAATTCATCCTGTAACCTTCATTATTATCCAACAAATACCCTCCGAGCACCTCCGATTCTGTGCTCCTCACATTCTCCTTTTGGTCCCTCCCAAAAATAGTAAAAGCCATAAAACGAAACCAAACAAAAGGGACGGGGTGTTGCACGCTAGAGGCGTGCAAATGTTGCATGCTACTAGGGTTGAAATCCCCAGTCAACTTCCCCCACACAGAACTATTGAGATGCCCCTCTCCGGGAAACCTATTATACTCCACAGACAAACCAAAAATAACACCAAAGTCCTTTATAGAAATATCATAATCATTATTCAACAATCGAAAAGAAACTCTAGTGACATCCTTGTATCCATTCTTTTTAACATTGAATGAGCTAAGAAATTCAAGAGTAAGATCCCTGAATGTCAACCTAACCATGGAAAACATATGTTTCATGCCCACCCCATGAAATAATCTCCTAACATCCCTCTCAATACCCATATCATTCAAATTTTTCTGACAATAAATCGAGTAGGGACTACCTTCCGAAGCTTGAGGTGTGCAAGGCGAGTTTGTTGTTTCTCACTAGCAAGAATCATGTTCGGGAAAGCCGAATCCGGTGCAAACTGAGGTGGTGGTGGTGGACGGCTTGTGGAAGCCTCCTCTTGTCTCCTTGTTGCTCCCGTGCAAGTCCTCTTTGGCCTAGAACCCATTGTTGAAGAGTTTTGAGTTTTTGAGATTTTGGTGAAAATTAGGGTTTTTGTGGGGAGTGAGAAAGGGTGAAAATTACTTGGTGGAGGTTGAAGAGGGTGTGATGAGGATGATTTTGGTGTGTGGATTGATGAATTTGAGTGAGAGATGAGGGAGATATGGAGATTTCAAGTTGTTAGGGTTTGAAGGTTAATGGAGTTTGTGAGAGAATGAAGAAGATCAGTGAGAGGTGAAGTGAAGAGAAAAGAGGAAAGCCCGTTGGTTTAATCTGATTTTTTCTCCCCTCGCCCGCCGGGCTATCGCCCGCCCGACGGGCCTGCGGCTCGTAAGCCGCCCGACGGGCACAGGTCCGCCCGTCGGGCGGAGGGCGACATTTCTGCTTCTTTCAGCACGCGCCCGGTCGGGCAACTCCCGCCCGCCGGGCGGCGGACGATTCCTTGAAATTGGCCTTAATCTGGCCGCCCGTCGGGCGCAGGATTGCCCGACGGGCGGAGAGCAGAATTTTTCTTTGTTTCTCCTCGCGCCCGGTCGGGCGGCCTTCGCCCGGCGGGCCATTTGCGACTTTTCTCCTCACGAATTTTTCTATCTTTTCGCGCTTAGGAGCTAAACCTGTACATCATCAAACACCCGAAAACCGTAAAAATACTCTCTCCTCACCACTCACAAGCAAAGGAAAAGCTACAAAACACACGAAATGAAACTAAACTACCGAAAGCAATTAAATACGGGTTGCCTCCCGCAAAGCGCTGGTTTATTTCTAGGTCCCGCTCGACCTTGTTACCTTGAATATGCAGTTTATGAGGCGGAGGGATTGAGGTGATGGACCTCAACCACTCCTACAGCAGCCCCATCATGGTACTGAAGGAAATAATGCCCTTGGTCCAAGTATGCATTCTATGTTAAGTCTAATAAATGCGGTTCAGTATTAATTAACAAGTTAATAATTCAGTGAGATCAAGTGAGCTGAATGCCTAGCTAGAGGCCGCTTCAGTTCAAGTGGAATTAATGATATTAATCCACAGCTTACTCTTGACTGAACCCGTAGGGTCACACAAATAGTACGTAAACGGATCAAGTATTTAATGGCATTAAATACTCCATCTATGAATATTCGGAACCGACGGATCTTGGTTTCAGTGGGAGCTAAGATCGTCACAGGCAAGAAATGAATACTCCGGAAACGATGATATTGCCGGAAACGGAAATATGGATCGTATCGGAAATATAAATATTATCCAAGTCGTAGATGTTGCCGGAAACGGAAACATGGTACGTATCGGAAAATATTATCGGAAATGGAAATATTACCAGAATCGGAAATATTGCCGGAAACGGAAATATTGTCAGAATCGGAAATATTACCGGAATCGGAAAATAATTCCGGAAACGGAAATATTAAATATTTGTTCGAAACGGAAATTAATTCCGGAATCGAAAATGTTAAATATTGTTCGTATCGGAAATGAATTCCGGAATCGGAAAATTTAATCGGAAGCGCATCGTACGAATAAGCATCGGACGAGGCCTGCCGGACGAGGCCCAGCACGAAGCCAGGCCATCGCCCAGCAAGCCAAGCGCGCCGCACAAACAGCCACGCCAGGCCCAGCGCAAGGCCAGGCCCAGCAGGCTGCGCAGCGCGCACAGCGCGCACAGCACGCGCAGCGCGCAGCGCGCGCGGGCGCTGTGTGGGCTGCTGCTCGCGCGCACGCATGGGGCCCATCGTGGCAGCCGTGCGTGTGTGTGCAAGTGTTTGTGTTCGTGCACGTTTCCTAAAACATGCAGAGTTCGGTTAATGATTAAATTCCTAATTCTATTTGATAAATTAATTAAATTAGAGTTCTTGTAGGATTCTAGGTTTAATTAATTTGTATCTGAATAGGATTTCGATTCCCTTTCCATACCCCTATAAATATGAGGCTAGGGCTCACAATTTATAACAAGTTTTCAAAGTATTCAAAGTGAGTTTTTGAGAGAAAATTCAAACACACATCTTGCTCAAATTGCCGAAATTTTCTAGTACCTTAAGGGCGATTCTAGTTGGTCAATCTTAAGGCGGATCCGGACGTGCTGTGGACTATCTACGGAGGGACGGCACTTGGAGTCCTAAAGACTTGTTCTTGTTCGGTTCAGGCGCAGCTAGGGAGGGCACGCAACAAAGAGTATGCATCTAAATTATGCTATATGATTATGTGTAAATAATATGTTGTCCTGGGTTAATGGTTGTTTTCGCATGATCTATGTAATGTCATATGTATCATAACCTAACAGTGGTATCACGAGCCCCTTATTATTTTCATAATCTAAATTGCATGAACATGGTTAAATATTACAAATTTGCAAGAATTAAAAGGGGTGATTAATTTTCGTAATTGTTAATTAATTGCAAATTGCGTTTATTTAATTATACGTACGCAGTTTTTCGGCAGTTTCTTCGTTACTCATCCGAATTGAGTGATTTTTGTGTCAATTCCGCATGTAAAAGGCATTCTAAAATTTTGACAAAATTAGTATTTTTCTGCCGAACCCAGAATTCTCAAATTCGAAGCCTAACTATGACTTTTCGAAGGTTTTAGTTTTTCGAATGCAAAATTTCGTAAATTTAAGATGTTAAATTAAATATTTGCGATTCTTGTTGATAAATCTTGAATTTTTGATTGACCTACTGCATATGTTTAACAAGTTTGAATGCCTAGTCTTGTTAATTATGCAATCTAATTTGTAATTATGATTAATTTGTTGAAAATTAGAATAATTTAGAATTAATTTGATTTTCATAATTAATTGTAATTTAATTAGAAACCTATGATTAAAAACCACCATAAAAATTGTAAATTTATGATAAATTTTAAATTTTTATGACCTAGACTTGAATCCATAACAATCGGAAATCAATTGGATAATAAATTTTCGATTTTTCGCCCTAAAATTATGAAATTAATAATATTTATTAATTTGTCATTAATTTTATAAAATTTAAATTTTTTTTGCGATTCGTTCATAAAACTTGCACGCACAAAGCAATGGACGCTTCGTGTTACCCTTAAGGGGTGTTGTATAATGCGGGCATGCGACGACGAGCAAGGGAGCTCGTCGCCCGTGCGGCACGAATGCAATGAGCAAGGGCGTAGTACACGAGCACAAGGCAGCAGCCCTGCCTTGTGTCGTGTGCCACGAGCAATAGACGAATGGGCATGGGCGAAGGGCGAGCCAAGGCAGTCGCGTGTGGGCAGCAAGCGAGCTGCGCCACAACGCGCGCTGCCTCGCATAAGACCGTGCAGCCTCGCGCGCAGCGAGCGCAAGCTCGCGTGCCACGAGCGCTGCGCCCAGCGAGCGATGGCTCGCGCGCCCAGCGAGCGATGTCGCGCGCCCAGCGAGCGATGGCTCGCGCGCCCAGCGAGCGATGTCGCGCGCCCAGCGAGCGATGGCTCGCGCGCCCAGCGAGCGATGTCGCGCGCGCACTGCGAGCGATAGCTCGCGTGCGATGAGCGCTGGCGCGCGCAGCGAGCACCAATGCGTGCGGAGGCTTGCGATGGGGATGCAGCAGCTATGCGACGAGCACATGGGCTGCGCGCACATGGCCAGCAATGGCTGTGTGCGTGCGGCCCATGGGCGTGCAACGCATAGGGTGTTTGCGTTACGATTAAAGATCGTTTTGAATGTTTAATTTGAAAATTCCAGTTCACGTAATTTTAATTAATTTTAAAATTAATAATTTAAATTATTTTCTTGGATTTTAATTTTGAATATTGTAATTATAATAAATTTTATTTATTCTAATTATTTTACTAAAATTAAAATCATGAATTAATTTAAATACGACTGAAATTAAATTAAACTTTTTGGATTCAATTATAAATTTATATGAGCTTTAAATTTTAATTAAATTTGTATGTTTCCGGTTAGACTAGAAATACATTTTTATGTTTAAAATTAGTAAAGCATATAAATTTATTGGTTTAAGTGGGAGCGCTTTTTAGTCATAAACTCTTGATTAGGTCTACAAATCCTTAAGGTTAAAACAACTTGATTAGAATTAATAAGGACTGAATAATTGGTAGATTATTGGTGCCCTTGATTAATTGCTGCAAATGTTTACGTGATGCATAATGTGTTTTACTAACCAGCTATGTGGGCCATTCATGATAATGAATGGGTGAATGGTATATATTGTATATGTACTGTTTTGCAGGTTATGAAGTGACTAGTATGGCCCAAATAGGATAGAAAATATGGTCTGCGTACCATTAATTTGAATGTAATTGGTCTAAAGTACCAAAGTTATTTTTCAATTCAAATATGGTCTGCGAACCATCAAATAGTTGTAATTAGTTATAGCTTATCCTATTTGAAGAAAATAGTGCCTCCCACGGAGATTTTCAAGACGGACTTTGAAGTCAAAGCTTCAAGATGAAGTCGGGCCATACTAGATCACAAATATCTTATGCATGTTTTAAGTTATTTATTGCCTTTAAATATGTCTTAAAATGCATGAGATCAAAAGCTTGATTATGTTGCATGATTAAGGATTTTAGTTCACTTAAAATCTAACCAACATAGTAAGAGCCTTAAGTTCCAAACTTAAAAATTGAGTTAAAAGGTGCCATGCCAAAATATACACTTGCTTGGATATCCTTTACATCAATCTAGTAATAGTTTTCGCTCAGCGAGGTGTTACTTATTGGTCCTAAAGGGGCAAGGTACACAAATAATTGTGAGTACATGTTAGTTTTGGTGAAACTCAACGATATAAGTAAGGAGTCCTTTTATGTCGTGGCAAATTCGATAGGTTTACCTAATAAGTTCTTAGACGTACCTATCAACCAAGAATAGTTTCTAGACTATTAGCAAAAGGCTTTTGCTTACCTAAGATGTTCTAGGATTAAGTCGACAAACTGTGCTTAGTTCTTCAATGATTTTAGGATCTTGGAATCATTTTATTCACACCTGCCGGAACACATAATTTGAATAAAATGCTTAATAAACATTGAATTATGCATGTATGCTAGAATTTAAGTTTATTAAGAGAAACTGTGAATGGTTATTTATTTGTTTATTCTTTTCAATTGTAGTTTTTAATATGGCAAACAACAATTCATTCAACATTCGATCAATTCTCGAAAAGGAGAAGTTGAACGGGAAAAACTTCCTTGACTGGCAAAGGAACTTGCAAATAGTTCTTATGCAGGAAGAAAAGGAGTATGTCCTAGATGAGGCGATGCCCGAAGCTGCAGGCGACGGGGTCACTCAGGCAGCCCTCAATCGTTGGATTGATGCCAACAAGGATGTGAAATGTCTAATGCTCGCCACCATGAGTGCGGATCTGCAGAAAACATTCATCAACTCAGATGCTTTCACAATCATCAGTGAGTTGAAGAACATGTTCCAAGATCTGGCTCGAGTCGAAAGATTCGAGACTCATAGGCAAATTCTTGAGACCAAGCTTAAGAAAGGCGAGCCCGTAAGTCCACATGTTCTCAAAATGATTGGACTCATTGAGAATATGAGTCGGCTGGATCAGCAATTTTCTCAGGAAATGGCTATAGACACCATCCTCCATTCTCTTCATAGCGGGTATGATCAGTTCAAACTGAACTACAGTATGAATAGTCTGGACAAAACGCTCACTGAGCTTCACGGTATGCTGAAGACCGCTGAAAAGACGCTCAAAAGTGATAAGCAGGATGTGCTTATGGTGCGTGGGGGCAAGTTCAAGAAATCTGGAAAGAAGAGGAATGCTAAGAAAGGTGGCAACAAGGCCAGCCCAACTAAGCAAACTGGCGCCAAATCTGCAAAGAGAAAGGTCAGTCAACCCACTTCTGAATCCGAATGCTTCTACTGCAAGAAGAAGGGGCATTGGAAGAGAGATTGCTTGAAGCTAAAGGAAGATCAGAAGAACGGAACAGTCGTTCCATCTTCAGGTATTTTCGTTATAGACTGTATACTTGCTAATTCAACTTCTTGGGTATTAGATACAGGTTGTGGCTCACACTTATGTTCCAATCCACAGGGACAAAGAAGAAGTAGAAAGTTAAGCAAGGGTGAAGTCGACCTACGAGTGGGAAATGGAGCACGGATTGCTGCATTAGCCGTAGGAACTTACTATTTGTCGTTGCCCTCCGGGCTAGTTTTGGAACTGGAAGAATGTTTCCATGTTCCAAGTCTTACTAAAAACATCATTTCAGTTTCTTGCTTAGATGCTAAGGGATTTTCCTTTATAATAAAAGACAATAGTTGTTCGTTTTATTTTAAAGAGATGTTTTATGGATCTGCTAGATTAGTCAATGGACTTTATTTATTAGATCACGACAAACAAGTATATAACATAAATACCAAAAAGGCCAAAAAGGATGATTCAGATCTCACCTATCTGTGGCATTGTCGATTAGGCCATATAAACTTGAAACGCTTAGAAAGACTTCAAAAGGAAGGAATTCTAGAGCCATTTGACTTAGAGGATTATGGTAAATGCGAATCATGTTTACTTGGCAAAATGACAAAGCAACCTTTCTCTAAAGTTGGAGAAAGAGCAAATGAACTATTGGGTTTAATCCATACAGATGTATGTGGACCAATGAGTACAAATGCTAGAGGTGGTTTCAGCTACTTTATCACTTTCACTGATGACTTCAGTAGGTATGGTTACGTCTACCTAATGAAGCATAAGTCTGAATCCTTTGACAAATTCAAGGAATTTCAGAGTGAAGTAGAGAATCAATTAGGCAAGAAGATTAAGGCACTGCGGTCTGATAGAGGCGGTGAATATCTGAGCTATGAATTTGATGACCATCTGAAAGAATGTGGAATTCTATCAGAATTGACTCCTCCTGGAACACCACAATGGAACGGTGTGTCAGAACGGAGGAACAGAACCTTGCTAGACATGGTCAGGTCAATGATGGGTCAGGCCGAACTTCCATTAGAATTTTGGGGACATGCACTAAATACAGCTGCACTCACTATAAATAGAGCTCCGTCTAAAGCTGTCGAAAAGACTCCATACGAATTATGGTTTGGAAAGCCTCCAAATGTGTCTTTTCTTAAGATTTGGGGATGTGAAATATACGTCAAACGATTAATTTCAGACAAACTTCATCCAAAATCTGACAAATGTATCCTTGTGGGCTATCCAAAGGAAACAAAGGGGTATTACTTCTACAATACATCTGAGAACAAAGTGTTTGTTGCTCGAGATGGTGTCTTTTTGGAGAAGGATCACATTTCCAAAATGACAAGTGGGAGAAAAGTAGACCTCGAAGAAATTCGAGTCGAACAACAAACTCTAGAGAATGCTCAAGATGACATTCAGGATGAAACTCAGAGATCTTTAGAAGAATCTGGTGAGAATCATGGTCAATCTAGAAATGTTACCCCGCGTAGATCGCAAAGATATAGATCTCAACCGGAAAGGTACTTAGGTATTTTGACGAACGAGAGCTATGACGTTCTATTACTTGAAAGTGATGAACCTGCGACTTACAAGCAAGCTATGACGAGCCCTAGCTCCAAGCAGTGGCAAGAAGCCATGCAATCTGAATTAGACTCCATGTCTGAAAACCAAGTATGGGATTTGGTCGATTTGCCAGATGGCTACCAAGCCATTGGAAGCAAATGGGTTTTCAAACTGAAAAAGGACAAGGATGGGAAACTTGAAGTTTTCAAAGCTAGATTGGTCGCAAAAGGTTACAGGCAAGTCCACGGTGTGGATTACGATGAAACCTTTTCACCAGTTGCAATGCTAAAGTCTATTCGAATAATGTTAGCAATCGCTGCATATTACGATTACGAAATATGGCAGATGGATGTCAAAACTGCTTTCTTAAACGGCGTTTTAACAGAAACTGTGTTTATGACACAGCCTGAAGGTTTTGAGGATCCAAAGAATGCTAAAAAGGTATGCAAGCTAAAGAAGTCAATCTACGGATTGAAGCAGGCATCCAGGAGCTGGAATATACGTTTTGATGAAGCAGTCAGTGACTTTGGTTTCATCAAGAACGCAGACGAATCTTGTGTATACAAGAAGGTCAGTGGGAGCAAAATTGCTTTCCTAGTATTATATGTCGACGACATATTGCTTATCGGAAATGACATTCCTATGTTGAACTCTGTCAAGATTTGGCTTGGGAAATGTTTTTCGATGAAGGATCTAGGAGAAGCACAGTACATATTGGGCATCAAGATTTACAGAGATAGATCTAAAAAGATGATTGGACTTAGTCAAAGCACTTATATCAATAAGGTGCTTGATAGGTTCAAGATGGCGGACTCCAAGCGAGGCTACCTACCCATGTCTCATGGAATGACTCTAAGCAAGACTCAGTGCCCAAAAACACTTGATGAGCGTAGACGAATGAATGGGATTCCATATGCATCATTGATTGGTTCAATAATGTATGCTATGATATGTACACGCCCGGATGTTGCGTACGCACTCAGTGCTACGAGCAGATACCAGTCAGACCCAGGAGAGGCACATTGGACTGCTGCCAAGAATATTCTGAAGTACCTGAAAAGGCACAAAGATGACTTCCTGGTCTATGGTGGAGATGATGAATTAATTGTTAAAGGCTATACGGACGCAAGTTTCCAAACCGACAAAGATGATTTTAGATCACAGTCTAGGTTTGTCTTCTGCCTCAACGGAGGAGCAGTAAGCTGGAAAAGTGCTAAGCAAAGCACCATTGCGGATTCTACAACTGAAGCGGAGTACATTGCTGCACATGAAGCAGCAAAGGAAGCTATATGGCTAAGGAAGTTCATAGGAGAACTTGGTGTAGTCCCCTCCATTAAAGGACCAATAGCCCTGTATTGTGATAATAACGGAGCTATTGCACAGGCAAAAGAGCCTAGACACCACCAGAGAGTCAAGCATGTACTTCGTAGATTTCACCTTCTACGAGAGTTCGTTGAAAGAAAAGAAGTCGAGATAAGCAAAATTGGAACTGATGACAACATATCAGATCCATTAACTAAACCTCTGCCGCAGGCGAAGCACAACTCGCACCCTGCAGCTATGGGAATCAAGCATATTGGAGAATGGCTTTGATGTCTCTGTTTAATGTTTTAAAATTTTAGAGTTTAAATCTTTGTAAAACATTATTGGTTAATCATTCACAATAAATGAAATGAATTCATTTTTCCATTTAATTTGTGGTTTATTAAATGATGAGTCCCTTCAATTTGACGATATATTCAAGATAGACTGTCAGGACCAGTCCTGTGACTAAGAAATGTCTATCAAGTGAACTTGAATGTCAAAGGTTGAAAATGGTCCCTAATCGGAGTTTTCTATAAAATTGGACGCATAGAAAACGTTAGACGATTAGAATGCAAGATGACTAGTAGTTCTGTTTCTTGAACTATGTGGACATGGCAATGTCATAATCATTTGCATAGATACTTACTTTGGGAAGACTAGTATCGGACAAGACCTATGAAACTTTACTGTAAGAGATGAAAGTCTGTCATAAGTAAATTTCATTAAATTATTAGACACTAAATCCTCAATACCTAAGTGATTTGAGATTACTTGTTTGAGAACTGGTTGCTTTGACGTTGACCAACCGTCGCACCGTAAAAGGAGGCTATAAAGGCAACGCTCAGGTAATCACCTATCAAACGAAGTCTAATCTCAAGATCGCAAGATTGGGATTGTCCTCCCATAAATCGGGATGAGATGCTTAAAAGTTGTACAAGGCCACTCGGAGAGCTAGAAACTGTGAAATGCATGGCCGTGCTCGGATGAATCATAGGCTATGATTATCTGTTTATTTGATCAGTTGAACTCTGAAACCGAGGAACACCTCTGGACGTAATAAGGATGACAACTCTTACCTTATGTTCAAGAGCAAGCATCGAGCGACAAAGGAATTAGGAAATGCACACTTGTCCCTAAGGACAAGTGGGAGACTGAAGGAAATAATGCCCTTGGTCCAAGTATGCATTCTATGTTAAGTCTAATAAATGCGGTTCAGTATTAATTAACAAGTTAATAATTCAGTGAGATCAAGTGAGCTGAATGCCTAGCTAGAGGCCGCTTCAGTTCAAGTGGAATTAATGATATTAATCCACAGCTTACTCTTGACTGAACCCGTAGGGTCACACAAATAGTACGTAAACGGATCAAGTATTTAATGGCATTAAATACTCCATCTATGAATATTCGGAACCGACGGATCTTGGTTTCAGTGGGAGCTAAGATCGTCACAGGCAAGAAATGAATACTCCGGAAACGATGATATTGCCGGAAACGGAAATATGGATCGTATCGGAAATATAAATATTATCCAAGTCGTAGATGTTGCCGGAAACGGAAACATGGTACGTATCGGAAAATATTATCGGAAATGGAAATATTACCAGAATCGGAAATATTGCCGGAAACGGAAATATTGTCAGAATCGGAAATATTACCGGAATCGGAAAATAATTCCGGAAACGGAAATATTAAATATTTGTTCGAAACGGAAATTAATTCCGGAATCGGAAATGTTAAATATTGTTCGTATCGGAAATGAATTCCGGAATCGGAAAATTTAATCAGAAGCGCATCGTACGAATAAGCATCGGACGAGGCCTGCCGGACGAGGCCCAGCACGAAGCCAGGCCATCGCCCAGCAAGCCAAGCGCGCCGCACAAACAGCCACGCCAGGCCCAGCGCAAGGCCAGGCCCAGCAGGCTGCGCAGCGCGCACAGCGCGCACAGCACGCGCAGCGCGCAGCGCGCGCGGGCGCTGTGTGGGCTGCTGCTCGCGCGCACGCATGGGGCCCATCGTGGCAGCCGTGCGTGTGTGTGCAAGTGTTTGTGTTCGTGCACGTTTCCTAAAACATGCAGAGTTCGGTTAATGATTAAATTCCTAATTCTATTTGATAAATTAATTAAATTAGAGTTCTTGTAGGATTCTAGGTTTAATTAATTTGTATCTGAATAGGATTTCGATTCCCTTTCCATACCCCTATAAATATGAGGCTAGGGCTCACAATTTATAACAAGTTTTCAAAGTATTCAAAGTGAGTTTTTGAGAGAAAATTCAAACACACATCTTGCTCAAATTGCCGAAATTTTCTAGTACCTTAAGGGCGATTCTAGTTGGTCAATCTTAAGGCGGATCCGGACGTGCTGTGGACTATCTACGGAGGGACGACACTTGGAGTCCTAAAGACTTGTTCTTGTTCGGTTCGGGCGCAGCTAGGGAGGGCACGCAACAAAGAGTATGCATCTAAATTATGCTATATGATTATGTGTAAATAATATGTTGTCCTGGATTAATGGTTGTTTCCGCATGATCTATGTAATGTCATATGTATCATAACCTAACAGGTACAACTTCAGACGTTGCCCGTTGACTTTAAATCGTTCGCCATTGTCATTCTCTACTTCAACAGACCCAAACTTGCTTACCATAGTCACGGTGAACGGCTCAAACCACCTAGACTTATGTTTTCCAGGAAATAACTTAAGCCTAGAGTTGAATAGTAGAACCTTGTCGCCCACCGCGAACTCTCTATGCAAAATGTGATTGTCGTGCCACTTTTTGGTCTTTTCCTTATAAATCCGAGCACTATCATAAGCTTGTAGTCGGAATTCATCGAGCTCACCCAATTGAAGTAACCGCTTCTCACCGGCTAACTTTACATCCATGTTGAGCTGTTTGATTGCCCAATAAGCCTTGTACTCCATTTCTACTGGTAAGTGACACGCCTTGCCATACACCAACCGATACGGGGAGGTACCAATAGGTGTCTTAAAGGCGGTTCTGTATGCCCATAGAGTATCATCTAGCTTATCGCTCCAATCCTTCCTAGACTTTGCCACCACCTTCTCAAGGATAGATTTGATCTCCCGGTTGGAGACCTCAACTTGACCACTCGTCTGAGGGTGGTAGGCTAGCCCGGTGCGGTGATAAACCCCATACTTGCGCAGGAGCGCATCCAGATGCTTCTCATGGAAGTGTGACCCTCCATCACTAATCAAAGCGCGCGGAACCCCGAATCTAGGAAAAATGACCTTCTTGAACAGGGAAATGACCGTCTTAGCATCATTAGTAGGTGAGGCAACGGCTTCCACCCACTTGGACACATAATCTACAACAACAAGGATATACAAGTTACCCTTGGACGATGGGAATGGTCCCATGTAGTCGATTCCCCATACATCGAAAACCTTAACCTCAAGGATCCCGTTCTGTGGCATCTCATACCTCCTCGAAATAGTGTCGGCCCTCTGGCACGCATCACAAGCCATAATAAAATCCCGTGCATCCTTGAACACAGTAGGCTAGTAAAAACCACATTGTGACAACTTAGCGTTTGCCTTGCCGGTCCATGGTGACCACCATAAGGTGAAGAATGACACCTACTGATAATACCTTAGAATTCCCATTCCGAAGCACAACGCTTGTACAACCCTTCAGCAGTCTCACGAAACAAATAAGGGTCATCCCAAAAATAGAACCGAACATCATGTAGGAATTTCTTCTTCTGTTGATATGTAAGATCGCCCGGAAGAATACCCCCTACAATGTAGTTAGAAAAATCTGCGAACCATGGTGACTGGCTGGCAAGTGCAAGTAAGTGATCATCCGGAAATGAATCATCGATCGGTGTAGACACTTTACCATCATCATACCTCAATCTAGACAGGTGATCCGCAACAACATTCTCAGCCCCTTTTTTATCGCGAATCTCCAGATCAAACTCCTGCAGCAGTAGTATCCATTGAATAAGCCTGGGCTTGGCTTCTTTCTTTGAGAGCAGGTACTTAAGAGCCGCATGGTCAGTATAGACTATCACCTTGGACCCAATCAGATAGGTGCGAAACTTGTCCAAGGCATAGACTATGGCTAGAAGCTCCTTCTTAGTAGTAGCATAATTAACTTGAGCTTCATCTAAGGTCTTACTTGCATAGTAGATGGCATGCAAAACCTTTTCCTTTCTCTGACCCAATACTGCCCCAACTGCATAATCACTTGCATCACACATTATCTCGAACGGAAGGTCCCATTCGGGAGAACGAATGATGGGAGCCGAAATCAGTGCCTGTTTAATATTGTCAAAGGCCTCAAGAAAGCATCAGTAAACACAAACGGGGCATCCTTGAGGAGGAGCTAGGTAGTGGTTTAACAATTTTAGAAAAATCCTTGATAAAGCGGCGATAAAATCCCGCATGACCAAGAAAACTTCTAACACCCTTCACATTAACTGGAGGGGGCAATTGTTCAATCACTTGGACCTTAGCTCGATCCACCTGAATGCCCTTATCAGATATTAAATGTCCCATGATCACCCCTTCAGTAACCATGAAATGACACTTTTCCCAATTTAGGACTAAATTACACTCTTCACATCTTTTCAGCACTTTAGTCAGATTTAGCAAGCAAGAATCAAAAGAAGTACCATAGACACTAAAATCATCCATAAACACTTCCATGATAGACTCAATAAACTCAGAAAAGATGCTCATCATGCAACGTTGAAAAGTAGCGGGTGCATTACACAGACCAAAGGGCATCCTACGATATCCAAAGGTACCATAGGGACAGGTGAAGGTGGTCTTTTCCTGGTCATCTGGATGTATGGGAATTTGAAAGAAACCAGAATAGCCATCCAGATAATAGAAAAACTTGTGACAGGCTAGCCTTTCTAACATTTGATCAATGAAGGGAAGGGGAAAGTGGTCCTTTTTAGTAGCAACATTCAGACGCCTATAATCAATGCACACGCGCCAACCTGTGACTACTCTAGTTGGTATCAACTCATTTTTTTCATTTCTAACCACAGTTGTCCCCCCTTTCTTAGGCACTACCTGAACAGGACTCACCCACTTAGAATCAGACACAGCATAAACAATACCCGCATCAAGCAATTTCATAACTTCAGCTTTTACTACATCTTGCATGACAGGGTTCAAACGACGCTGGGGTTGGATGCATGGTTTATGATTTTTATCTAGATGTATCCTATGCATACAAAAGTCAGGGCTTATACCCTTTAAATCATCAATACTGTACCCAATGGCCTTTATGTGCTTTTTCAACACAATAAGAAGCTGGGATAACTGGTTCGCATCAAGTGCAGTACTGACGATAACAGGGCACAATTGTTCATCATATAAAAACGCATATTTAAGGTTAGCAGGAAGAGGCTTAAGTTCGGGTTTCTTTACCTCTTTAACAGGAAAAACCGGCCGAACTAACCTCTTCAATTTGGTGCTCTCTGGTTCGGACCCTTCACCAACAAGAGCCAACTCTAGAGCATCCACTTCTGCACTCCAAGAACTGCTATCACCTGCAGAATACTCACAACAAAGCACTGCCTCCAAAGGATCTCTTTCGAGAACTTGGGAGACGTTATCACGCGTAATATAATCAACCATATTAACCCGATATCATTGTTCTTCCTCTAGCATGGGGCTTTTTAAGGCACTGTTCAGATTAAAAGTCACCTTATCATCATCCCCAACAGACAAAGTCAATTTTCCACTTTTAACATTAATGACTGCCCCTGCCGTGTGAAGGAATGGTCTACCTAAGATAATGAGAATTTGAGAATCCTCTTGCATGTCTAGTACCACAAAGTCTATAGGTATATAGAATTTACCTACTCTAACAGGGACGTCCTCTAAAACACCTAAGGGGTATTTGACAGAACGGTCGGCCATTTGCAGAGTGATATTAGTAACCTTAAGCTCACCCATATTCAGTTTAGTACAGACAGACAAAGGCATGACAGACACACTAGCACCTAAATCACATAAAGCTTTATCAATAAATACAGTGCCAATGTTACAAGGGATGGAAAAACTCCCGGGGTCTTTAAGTTTAGGTGGAGACTTGTTTTGCAAATAGGCACTACATTCCTCAGTGAAAGCTACAGTCTCTACCTCACAAAAAGCACGTTTCCTGGTCAAAATATCTTTCATGAATTTAGCATAAGCAGGAACCTGTAAAATTAATTCAGTAAAAGGAACCGTTACCTGCAAATTTTTTACCACTTCCAAGAATCTGCCAAACTGCTTGTCTAGCTTATTCTTGAGTTGCCGGTTTGGGAAGGGGAGTACAATGGGTGGTACTTGAATATCTGTCCCCTTCTTAACCTCAGTTGTAGCCTCATTTTCATTGACTACCTTTTCAGCTTCCTTACCATCCATGACTATCTCTGGGACTTCCTCACTAACCAGACCACTAGCTGACACCCCAGAATCAACCTCAACTGGCATAGAAGGACCATCATAACCCCTACCACTCCTCAATGTAATTGCATTTGCAGTTTCCCTATTTTCGGGCTGTGAAGGAAATTGGCCTGGTGGCCTCCCTGCAATAGTAGTAGCCATCTGTGCCAACTGTGTATCAATGATCTTGTTGTGAGCAGTAAAAGCATCGATCTTTGCTTCCTTTTCACTTAGAGATTTTTGCATTTGTAGCATCATGTTTCTCATCTCTACTAGCATAGGGTCAGGCTGTGTGGCTTGAGGTTGTGGTGGTGGAGGTGAGGTGTGTTGTCTAGGGAACCTAGGTGGTCCACTAGACTGTTGGTTGTAGTTGTTCCGTGGTTGGTAGGATTGTTGATGTGGGGGTTGGTATGGTTGTTGTGGTGGATGTTGGACTTGGTGAGGGTTCTGGATATTGTTGCTCCTGTAGGATAGTAGAGGGTTGTTTTTGTAGCCCTCATTGTAAGAGTTGGAGAATGGGTTATTTTGTTTGTAGGATTGAAATGCGTTGCATTGTTCAACAGAGCACCTACATTCCTGTGCATAATGACCAGACATTCCACAACTTTCACAAACAGTAGCAGGTTGGGCACTCATAGCAGCTACACTAACAGGTTGGGCAGATTGAGCATTGACTGCTTGCATATTATCAAACTTATAGTGTAAAGCAGTCAATTGGGTAGTTAATTGTTCAATAGAATTTAAATCATGCTTACCACCCCTATTAGATAAACCTCTAGGATTCCCATACTGGGCATTGTGAATGGCTATCTCCTCAATCACCTCCATATCTCTAGGCACCTCAAGTTGCATGAATCTCCCACTGGCAGCTGAATCTAACAAACACCTAGACTCATTACCCAGACCATTATAAAACTACTAAATTAAGAACCAATCATCCAAACCATAGTGCGGGCACTCTCTCTGCAATTCCTTGAATCTCTCCCAGACCTCGAACAAACTCTCATCTGCTTGTTGTGAGATACCTAATATCTGACCCCTCAGACGAGCCGTTTTCTCAGGTGGAAAATATTTAACATAAAAATCAAGAGCCAAGGACTCCCAATTAGTGATTTTCAAAGCCGCCCGATTCAACCCATTAATCCACAACTTAGCTTTCCCACTCAAAGAGAACGGGAAAAGTATCTCCATAGTCTGCTTCGGAGTCAATCCCTTTTGCTTGATGGTGGAACAATATTGGATGAAGGACTGTATATGAAGATTCGGATCTTCACCCGGTTCCCCACCGTACTGGCGTCTCTCAATCATGTTAATCAATGCAGGCTCAATCTTGAAGGTCTCAGCTACAATAGAAGGCATGATTGCCTTTGGTAGCACGGACAGACTTGGCTTAGAATAGTCTGTAAGCCGTGGGGTAGGTGGCGGTAGTGGAGTTTCGTCACCCATCTCTATCTCTGAAACTGAATCTGTATCTAAAGGAAAAAGATCGCCAATATTATGATCAGAATCAGAGTAATTCCCACACTGTGCAATGAAAGTTCTTCGTCTACGAAAGGTTCTTTCGGGCTCAGGATCGAATGGAGTAAGATTACTAGTACCTACGGTCCTGGGCATAGACAAAGACTACAAAACAATGTGAGATCCGGTCTCAAGGAACGTGAGTTCCTTGAGTATTAACAAACAATAATCTAGGATAAGCAATCAACAACAGAAAATAAAACCGTTTCCCCGGCAACGGCGCCAAAATTTGACAGGCTTAAGTCGTATCACCTAATCAAAAATAACCTAAATCCACTAACTAGGTAGCAAGGGAAGTCAGGATCGAATCCACAGGGAAACATGCGTTCTTTCTACTATCAATTAATTAATCTAGACTATTGGGAACAAGAGTTGGTTGATGATTTGTATACTAAGACTACGAACGAATATTAAACGAATATGAATCAATATATTAAGGAATCTAGGGCATAGGTTCACCAACAAATAACAATCCAGGACAATGAACAATCACGATAAACAACAAAGTAATTAATTAGGCTAGCATGCTCTCTCGAATCGATACTAATCATAGACTTAGAATTAACGGGCTCTCGCTACGTATTAACTCTAATTTCACTTATTGACACGAGCCTAAACATCAAATTGCATCTCTCGAATCTTAATTTGATATTGCATAACTACCACAATTAAACCTGCGCAAATCTAATTGTATAGTGGAATAAACCAATCAATAAGAATTAATTACAATGCCAACAATCACAATTATTCAATATCCCTTCATATCATTCATGGATCCCCAAACCCTAGAAAATAGACTACTCAAGCATATTAACAATAAACAAAGCAATTAACATGATTGAAAACATAATTAAAGCTAAACAAAGAATTGAAATAAAGAACAATACCTTAATTGAAGAACAAGAGAAATAGAAAGCTTGAATTTTTATTGAAATTGAAAACTAAGTGTTTGCATAAATCTAGAGAGAAAATTAACTAAGAAAAATAAAACTAAGGGTTTCAATACTAAAATAAGATGTACAACTAAAATAACTAAGCCTAGTATTTATAGTTTGCCCATAAACATAAGGAAAACCCGGAAGAAAATCAGCGAAAAAGCGCCCAGGGTTGTCGTCGCCCGGTCGGGTAGCCAACCGCCCGACGGGCGACCAGCTCGAAATCCGCCCGACGGGCGCAGGTCTGCCCGCCGGGCGGAGGGAGACTAAGCTGAAACCATCTGCACGCGCCCGGTCGGGCGCCTCTCGCCCGTCGGGCGAGATTACAATTTTGATGTTGCTGCTGATGGTGGGCGCCTGCAGACTGTTGGTTCCTTCTGCTTGCTCGCCCGGTGGGCGAGGGGAGATCAACCGGGCGGAAGGATAAATGAACCGCCCTTCGTCCGCAACACCGAGTCTAACTTCCGGGGCCCAATCATGAACATCTAAGGCTCCCGTAAGTCGACAATAGTCGTCCCGAATCCCCTCGGGATCGTGTAGTGGCCTAAATCATCATGAAACGGGTCTAAAAAGACCAATTTCTCACTAAGTAGTCCTGAAACTCAAGGCACACTCAAATACACAGATTAGTACTAAAAATGGCTCCTAAGAGCCCATTTAACACATAAAAAGTACTAAGGGACGGGTGTAGAATACTATATAAAACATGCATATCAAACTCCCCCAAGCTAGATCCTTGCTTGTCCCTAAGCAAGGAAATCATCGATGAACACAAGACCAACTTCACCCCCAACATATTTCAAAATGAAAACATAATCCAAGGCAAAATCCAACGAGCATGCATCAATTTTAACCAATCAAGTCCATCCAATCGCTAATCCACCTTAACAATCGTCACGCAAAGCGCACCACAAATGCACAATGGAATTCAAGAGTAGTGCTCACACACTCGTCACTCATTTATGTGGCAGATAAAAGATGTACCCGTTCGTTCTCCTCCCAACATATAAGTGAACAATGCCCTCCCAAACTCACAACACTCGTGTGTCCAGAAAAACATACACTCAACCTAATAGTCGACTCAGAATGTGTCATGTCATAACTTGCATTGACAAACAACTGTTTTCACATAAGTACGACTCTATGCACAAAGGTCGGAAGGTCTTCAAAGCTTGTAATGTTAGGCTTAGGTAAGGGTGCGGTAAATTTGGGTAAAATGTGAGCTTAAAGCCTTGGCTTTGGGGAGCATGAATCCTAAATACAACCACGATCAAACAAAATAATGACCACAACTCTCTCGCTCAACACATGATGAAACAACGAACACCAACACCATACTTTCTTGCCTTTTTCACAATTAAAGAGAAAACAATCACTCATAAGGATACGAAATTGCAAAACTTGATTGAAACAACACTTTGAACTTTTTCTGAGAGTAATAGATTTTTTTCTCTTTTTTTTTCTTTTCTTTCAGAAACCTTCTCATTTGTTTTGTTCTTTCATCTCTTTCATTTTCAACTTATTTTCAACAACAAACATGATAAGACGAACTCCATTTTCAACAATCACTTTGTGCTCAAAATGTAGCACACTACAACTCCCTCACCTCACTACTATTAGCTTCCCCAAGCTAGGCTTGGGACTAGTAACCAATGGGGTTTTCGCGGGCTTGTAATGTGGCTAGTCACCGAATAAAGGGCACAAGCAACAACATGGGTAGAAAAGAAGGGAACAAGTGTATCTAATTTCATCTGAAGGCTACCGAAATAGAAAAAATGCCTTCGTCCTCCACAATGTGCATGTATATGAGTCATAAAACACTACTAATAGTTGCAAATCAATACTCAAAATCAATGACACACCAGGAAGCTATCACACATTCCTAACCAAATCAACTAGCCGAGCATCAAGTCCACAAATAGTTAGTCAGAGTTGACTCATGTTAAGGCATCAAAGCAGTCGGATATCAAATCATGGCTAACACATTTACATTGCTCATCACCAAATACCAAGAATCAAAACAACTTTCGATCAAGGGGCACAGGGAAGCATGATATTGTATTCATTGGAACGTATTTTTGTATTTTTTTTTCAAAGCAATAAACTACTCTAGAAAGCAATAAACACACAACAATAAGTAAATGCTGAAATAAAAGGAAAAACATACCTAATATGTACAGGTAATGTGAAACCCCCCCAAACCAAATCAGGCAACGTCCTCATTGGCTCAAGGGGTACCGAACCATCATCATCATCAACCGCATCACTGATGGCCTTGGCCATCACCCTCATCTGCACCATCACCACCTTGACCACCATAGCCGCTGGTACCCGCTCCATACCCACCGTAGTGGGTAGGTGTGAAGGTGCCCATAGAACCGGGAGCTCCGTATCCCTCCGTGGGATAGGTAAACCAAGAAGGGTGCTGAGCATCTGGAGCAATGTAGCCCTGCCTGACATACTGATCATAGAATGGGAACATGGTCCTCTGGTGATCAGTCGCGAACTCATGGAAACCCAGCTCAAGGCGACCCAACCTCTCATGAATGGCCCTCAACTCCTCTAAAGACCCTTGCTCCCCCTGTGGAGCCGGACTACCTCTCTGTCCCACCTCCCTCTCTCTGCGCCCACCCTTACGGAAATAGGTACAAGGCGCGGCCTCGGGTTGTGGCTGGGGCTGGGGTAAGGGTGGTGCCTGCTCACCTACATATATATAATGGGGCTGACCCCTCACAAAACTGGTGAGCCCGGTAGTGTCCGGGAGAGTAAAGAGAGCGTTCCTCTGGAACATCCATGACATCTGACCGGGAAGAAGTTCCCCGTACTCAGAGTGCACCCTGTAAAGGCTCCCAAAGTACGCGATATCCAACAAATTATTACCCCGGACTGCAGCATGGGCACTCTCGGCAAAGTTCGCCACCGCTATGGCAATGTGGGTGACCAGACCCCCTAAAGCAATATCGGTCGAGTAGCGGTGGGTGGCAGTAGTAAGCAACTGCATGGCCAAGTGATGTGCCAAATTCATCCTATAACCTTCATTATTATCCAACAAATACCTTCCGAGCACCTCCAATTTTGTGCTCCTCACATTCTCCTTTTGGTCCCTCCCAAAAATAGTAAAAGCCATAAAACGAAACCAAACAAAAGGGACGGGGTGTTGCACACTAGAGGCGTGCAAATGTTGCATGCTACTAGGGTTGAAATCCCCAGTCAACTTCCCCCACACAGAACTATTGAGATGCCCCTCTCCGGGAAACCTATTATACTCCACAGACAAACCAAAAATAACACCAAAGTCCTTTATAGAAATATCATAATCATTATTCAACAATCGAAAAGAAATCTAGTGACATCCTTGTAACCATTCTTTTTAACATTGAATGAGCTAAGAAATTCAAGAGTAAGATCCCTGAATGTCAACCTAACCATGGAAAACATATGTTTCATGCCCACCCCATGAAATAATCTCCTAACATCCCTCTCAATACCCATATCATTCAAATTTTTCTGACAAATAAATCGAGTAGGGACTACCTTCCGAAACTTGAAGTGTGCAAGGCGCGTTTGTTGTTCCTCACTAGCAAGAATCATGTTCGGGAAAGCCGAATCCGGTGCAAACTGAGGTGGTGGTGGTGGACGGCTTGTGGAAGCCTCCTCTTGTCTCCTTGTTGCTCATGTGCAAGTCCTCTTTGGCCTAGAACCCATTGTTGAAGAGTTTTGAGTTTTTGAGATTTTGGTGAAAATTAGGGTTTTTGTGGGGAGTGAGAAAGGGTGAAAATTACTTGGTGGAGGTTGAAGAGGGTGTGATGAGGATGATTTTGGTGTGTGGATTTATGAATTTGAGTAAGAGATGAGGGAGATATGGAGATTTCAAGTTGTTAGGGTTTGAAGGTTAATGGAGTTTGTGAGAGAATGAAGAAGATGAGTGAGAGGTGAAGTGAAGAGAAAAGAGGAAAGCCCGTTGGTTTAATCTGATTTTTTCTTCCCTCGCCCGCCGGGCCATCGCCCGCCCGACGGGCCTGCGACTCGTAAGCCGCCCGACGGGCACAGGTCCGTCCGTCGGGCGGAGGGCGACATTTCTGCTTCTTTCCGCACGCGCCTGGTCGGGCAACTCCCGCCCGCCGGGCGGCGGGCGATTCCTTGAAACTGGCCTTAATCTGGCCGCCCGTCGGGCGTAGGATTGCCCGACGGGCGGAGAGCAAAAATTTTCTTTGTTTCTCCTCGCGCCCGGTCGGGCGGCCTTCGCCTGGCGGGCCATTTGCGACTTTTCTCCTCACGAATTTTTCTATCTTTTCGCGCTTAGGAGCTAAACCTGTACATCATCAAACACCCGAAAACCGTAAAAATACTCTCTCCTCACCACTCACAAGAAAAGGAAAAGCTACAAAACACACGAAATGAAACTAAACTACCGAAAGCAATTAAATACGGGTTGCCTCCCGCAAAGCGCTGGTTTATTTCTAGGTCCCGCTCGACCTTGTTACCTTGAATATGCAGTTTATGAGGCGGAGGGATCGAGGTGATGGACCTCAACCACTCCTACAGCAGCCCCATCATGGTACAACTTCAGACGTTGCCCGTTGACTTTAAATCGTTCGCCATTGTCATTCTCTACTTCAACAGACCCAAACTTGCTTACCATAGTCACGGTGAACGGCTCAAACCACCTAGACTTAAGTTTTCCAGGAAATAACTTAAGCCTAGAGTTGAATAGTAGAACCTTGTCGCCCACCGCGAACTCTCTATGAAAAATGTGATTGTCGTGCCAATTCTTCGTCTTTTCCTTATAAATCCGAGCACTATCATAAGCTTGTAGTCGGAATTCATCGAGCTCACCCAATTGAAGTAACCGCTTCTCACCGGCTAACTTTGCATCCATGTTGAGCTGTTTGATTGCCCAATAAGCCTTGTACTCCATTTCTACTGGTAAGTGACACGCCTTGCCATACACCAACCGATACGGGGAGGTACCAATAGGTGTCTTAAAGGCGGTTCTGTATGCCCATAGAGTATCATCTAGCTTATCGCTCCAATCCTTCCTAGACTTCGCCACCACCTTCTCAAGGATAGATTTGATCTCCCGGTTGGAGACCTCAACTTGACCACTCGTCTGAGGGTGGTAGGCTAGCCCGGTGCGGTGATAAACCCCATACTTGCGCAGGAGCGCATCCAGATGCTTCTCATGGAGGTGTGACCCTCCATCACCAATCAAAGCGCGCGGAACCCCGAATCTAGGAAAAATGACCTTCTTGAACAGGGAAATGACCGTCTTAGCATCATTAGTAGGTGAGGCAACGGCTTCCACCCACTTGGACACATAATCTACAACAAAAAGGATATACAAGTTACCCTTGGACGATGGGAATGGTCCCATGTAGTCGATTCCCCATACATCGAAAACCTTAACCTCAAGGATCCCGTTCTGTGGCATCTCATACCTCCTCGAAATAGTGTCAGCCCTCTGGCACGCATCACAAGCCATAATAAAATCCCGTGCATCCTTGAACATAGTAGGCCAGTAAAAACCACATTGTGACAACTTAGCGTTTGTCTTGCCGGTCCATGGTGACCACCATAAGGTGAAGAATGACACCTACTGATAATACCTTAGACTTCCCATTCCGAAACACAACGCTTGTACAACCCTTCAGCAGTCTCACGAAACAAATAAGGGTCATCCCAAAAATAGAACCGAACATCATGTAGGAATTTCTTCTTCTGTTGATATGTAAGATCGCCCGGAAGAATACCCCCTACAATGTAGTTAGAAAAATCTGCGAACCATGGTGACTGACTGGCAAGTGCAAGTAAGTGATCATCCGGAAATGAATCATTGATCGGTGTAGACACTTTACCATCATCATACCTCAATCTAGACAGGTGATCCGCAACAACATTCTCAGCCCCTTTTTTATCGCGAATCTCCAGATCAAACTCCTGCAGCAGTAGTATCCATCGAATAAGCCTGGGCTTGGCTTCTTTCTTTGAGAGCAGATACTTAAGAGCCGCATGGTCAGTATAGACTATCACCTTGGACCCAATCAGATAGGTGCGAAACTTGTCCAAGGCATAGACTATGGCTAGAAGCTCCTTCTCAGTAGTAGCATAATTAACTTGAGCTTCATCTAAGGTCTTACTTGCATAGTAGATGGCATGCAAAACCTTTTCCTTTCTCTGACCCAAAACTGCCCCAACTGCATAATCACTTGCATCACACATTATCTCGAAAGGAAGGTCCCATTCGGGAGAACGAATGATGGGAGCCGAAATCAGTGCCTGTTTAATCCTGTCAAAGGCCTCAAGACAAGCATCAGTAAACACAAAAGGGGCATCCTTGAGGAGGAGCTAGGTAGTGGTTTAACAATTTTAGAAAAATCCTTGATAAAGCGGCGATAAAACCCCGCATGACCAAGAAAACTTCTAACACCCTTCACATTAACTGGAGAGGAAAATTGTTCAATCACTTGGACCTTAGCTCGATCCACCTGAATGCCCTTATCAGATATTAAATGTCCCAAGACCACCCCTTCAGTAACCATGAAATGACACTTTTCCCAATTTATGACTAAATTACACTCTTCACATCTTTTCAGCACTTTAGTCAGATTTAGCAAGCAAGAATCAAAAGAAGTACCATAGACACTAAAATCATCCATAAACACTTCCATGATAGACTCAATAAACTCTGAAAAGATGCTCATCATGCAACGTTGAAAAGTAGCGGGTGCATTACACAGACCAAAGGGCATCCTACGATATGCAAAGGTACCATAGGGACAGGTGAGGTGGTCTTTTCCTGGTCGTCTAGATGTATGGGAATTTGAAAGAAACCAGAATAGCCATCCAGATAACAGAAAAACTTGTGACAGGCTAGCCTTTCTAACATTTGATCAATGAAGGGAAGGGGAAAGTGGTCCTTTTTAGTAGCAACATTCAGACGCCTATAATCAATGCACATGCGCCAACCTGTGACTACCCTAGTTGGTATCAACTCATTTTTTTCATTTCTAACCACAGTTGTCCCCCCTTTCTTAGGCACTACCTGAACAGGACTCATCCACTTAGAATCAGACACAGCATAAACAATACCCGCATCAAGCAATTTCACAGCTTCAGCTTTTACTACATCTTGCATGACAGGGTTCAAACGACGCTGGGGCTGGATGCATGGTTTATGATTTTCATCTAGATGTATCCTATGCATACAAAAGTCAGGGCTTATACCCTTTAAATCATCAATACTGTACCCAATGGCCTTTTTGTGCTTTTTCAACACAATAAGAAGCTGGAATAACTGGTCTGCATCAAGTGCAGTACTGACGATCACAGGGCACAATTGTTCATCATCTAAAAACGCATATTTAAGGTTAGCAGGAAGAGGCTTAAGTTCGGGTTTCTTTAACTCTTTAACAGGAAAAACCGGCCGAACTAACCTCTTCAATTTGGTGCTCTCTGGTTCGGACCCTTCACCAACAAGAGCCAACTCTAGAGCATCCACTTCAGCACTCCAAGAACTGCTATCACCTGCAGAAGACTAACAACAAAGCACTGCCTCCAAAGGATCTCTTTCGAGAACTTGGGAGACGTTATCACGCGTAATATAATCAACCACATCAATCCGATAGCATTGTTCTTCCTCTAGCATGGGGCTTTTTAAGGCACTGTTCAGATTAAAAGTCACCTTATCATCATCCCCAACAGACAAAGTCAATTTTCCACTTTTAACATTAATGACTGCCCCTGCCGTGTGAAGGAATGGTCTACCTAAGATAATGAGAATTTGAGAATCCTCTTGCATGTCTAGTACCACAAAGTCTATAGGTATATAGAATTTACCTACTCTAACAGGGACGTCCTCTAAAACACCTAAGGGGTATTTGACAGAACGGTCGACCATTTGCAGAGTGATATTAGTAACCTTAAGCTCACCCATATTCAGTTTAGTACAGACAGACAAAGGCATGACAGACACACTAGCACCTAAATCACATAAAGCTTTATCAATAAATACAGTGCCAATGTTACAAGGGATGGAAAAACTCCCGGGGTCTTTAAGTTTAGGTGGAAACTTGTTTTGCAAATAGGCACTACATTCCTCAGTGAAAGCTACAGTCTCTACCTCACAAAAAGCACGTTTCCTGGTCAAAATATCTTTCATGAATTTAGCATAAGCAGGAACCTGTAAAATTAATTCAGTAAAAGGAACCGTTACCTGCAAATTTTTTACCACTTCCAAGAATCTGCCAAACTGCTTGTCTAGCTTATTCTTGAGTTGCCGGTTTGGGAAGGGGAGTACAATGGGTGGTACTTGAATATCTGTCCCCTTCTTAACCTCAGCTGTAGCCTCATTTTCATTGACTACCTTTTCAGCTTCCTTACCATCCATGACTATCTCTGGGACTTCCTCACTAACCAGACCACTAGCTGACACCCCAGAATCAACCTCAACTGGCATAGAAGGACCATCATAACCCCTACCACTCCTCAATGTAATTGCATTTGCAGTTTCCCTATTTTCGGGCTGTGAAGGAAATTGGCCTGGTGGCCTCCCTGCAATAGTAGTAGCCATCTGTGCCAACTGTGTATCAATGATCTTGTTGTGAGCAGTAAAAGCATCGATCTTTGCTTCCTTTTCACTTAGAGATTTTTGCATTTGTAGCATCATGTTTCTCATCTCTACTAGCATAGGGTCAGGCTGTGTGGCTTGAGGTTGTGGTGGTGGAGGTGAGGTGTGTTGTCTAGGGAACCTAGGTGGTCCACTAGACTGTTGGTTGTAGTTGTTCCGTGGTTGGTAGGATTGTTGATGTGGGGGTTGGTATGGTTGTTGTGGTGGATGTTGGACTTGGTGAGGGTTCTGGATATTGTTGCTCCTGTAGGATAGTAGAGGGTTGTTTTTGTAGCCCTCATTGTAAGAGTTGGAGAATGGGTTATTTTGTTTGTAGGATTGAAATGCGTTGCATTGTTCAACAGAGCACCTACATTCCTGTGCATAATGACCAGACATTCCACAACTTTCACAAACAGTAGCAGGTTGGGCACTCATAGCAGCTACACTAACAGGTTGGGAAGATTGAGCATTGGTTGCTTGCATATTATCAAACTTATAGTGTAAAGCAGTCAATTGGGCAGTTAATTGTTCAATAGAATTTAAATCATGCTTACCACCCCTATTAGATAAACCTCTAGGATTCCCATACTGGGCATTGTGAATGGCTATCTCCTCAATCACCTCCATAGCTCTGCGCACCTCAAGTTGCATGAATCTCCCACTGGCAGTTGAATCTAACAAACACCTAGACTCATTACCCAGACCATTATAAAACTACTGAATTAAGAACCAATCATCCAAACCACGGTGCGGGCACTCTCTCTGCAAGTCCTTGAATCTCTCCCAGACCTCGAACAAACTCTCATCTGCTTGTTGTGAGATACCTAATATCTGACCCCTCAGACGAGCCGTTTTCTCAGGTGGAAAATATTTAACATAAAAATCAAGAGCCAAGGACTCCCTATTAGTGATTTTCAAAGCCGCTCGATTCAACCCATTAATCCACAACTTAACTTTCCCACTCAAAGAGAACGAGAAAGTATCTCCATAGTCTGCTCCGGAGTCAATCCCTTTTGCTTGATGGTGGAACAATATTGGATGAAGGACTGTATATGAAGATTCGGATCTTCACCTGGTTCCCCACCGTACTGGCGTCTCTCAATCATGTTAATCAATGCAGGCTCAATCTTGAAGGTCTCATCTACAATAGAAGGCATGATTGCCTTTGGTAGCACGGACAGACTTGGCTTAGAATAGTCTGTAAGCCGTGGGGTAGGTGGCGGTAGTGGAGTTTCGTCACCCATCTCTATCTCTGAAACTGAATCTGTATCTAAAGGAAAAAGATCGCCAATATTATGATCAGAATCAGAGTAATTCCCACACTGTGCAATGAAAGTTCTTCGTCTACGAAAGGTTCTTTCGGGCTCAGGATCGAATGGAGTAAGATTACTAGTACCTACGGTCCTGGGCATAGACAAAGACTACAAAACAATGTGAGATCCGGTCTCAAGGAACGTGAGTTCCTTGAGTAGTAACAAACAATAATATAGGATAAGCAATCAACAACAGAAAATAAAACCGTTTCCCCGGCAACTGCGCCAAAATTTGACAGGCTTAAGTCGTATCACCTAATAAAAAATAACCTAAATCCACTAACTAGGTAGCAAGGGAAGTCAGGATTAAATCCACAGGGAAACAGGCGTTCTTTCTACTATCAATTAATTAATCTAGACTATTGGGAACAAGAGTTGGTTGATGATTTGTATACTAAGACTACGAACGAATATTAAACGAATATGAATCAATATATTAAGGAATCTAGGGCATAGGTTCACCAACAAATAACAATCCAGGACAATGAACAATCACGATAAACAACAAAGTAATTAATTAGGCTAGCATGCTCTCTCGAATCGATACTAATCATAGACTTAGAATTAACGGGCTCTCGCTACGTATTAACTCTAATTCCACCTATTGACACGAGCCTAAACATCAAATTGCATCTCTCGAATCTTAATTTGATATTGCATAACTACCACAATTAAACCTGCGCAAATCTAATTGTATAGTGGAATAAACCAATCAATAGGAATTAATTACAATGCCAACAATCACAATTATTCAATATCCCTTCATATCATTCATGGATCCCCAAACCCTAGAAAATAGACTACTCAAGCATATTAACAATAAACAAAGAAATTAGCATGATTGAAAACATAATTAAAGCTAAACAAAGAATTGAAATAAAGAACAATACCTTAATTGAAGAACAAGAGAAATAGAAAGCTTGAATTTTTATTGAAATTGAAAACTAAGTGTTTGCATAAATCTAGAGAGAAAATTAACTAAGAAAAATAAAACTAAGGGTTTCAATACTAAAATAAGATGTCCAACTAAAATAACTAAGCCTAGTATTTATAGTTTGCCCATAAACATAAGGAAAAACCGGAAGAAAATCCGCGAAAAAGCGCCCAGGGTTGTCGTCGCCCGGTCGGGCAGCCAACCGCCCGACGGGCGACCAGCTCGAAATCCGCCCGACGGGCGCAGGTCTGCCCGCCGGGCGGAGGGAGACTAAGCTGAAACCATCTGCACGCGCCCGGTCGGGCGCCTCTCGCCCGTCGGGAGAGATTACAATTTTGATGTTGCTGCTGATAGTGGGCGCCCGGTGGGCACCGGGCGAAGACCCGCTCGTCGGGCGCCTGCTGACTGTTGGTTCCTTCTGCTTGCTCGCCCGGTGGGCGAGGGGAGATCAACCGGGCGGAAGGATAAATGAACCGCCCTTCGTCCGCAACACCGAGTCTAACTTCCGGGGCCCAATCATGAACATCTGAGGCTCCCGTAAGTCGACAATAGTCGTCCCGAATCCCCTCGGGATCGTGTAGTGGCCTAAATCATCATGAAACGGGTCTAAAAAGACCAATTTCTCACTAAGTAGTCCTGAAACTCAAGGCACACTCAAATACACAGATTAGTACTAAAAATGGCTCCTAAGAGCTCATTTAACACATAAAAAGTACTAAGGGACGGGGGTAGAATACTATATAAAACATGCATATCAGTACGTCTAGGAACTTATTAGGAAAATCTATCTCATTTTCCACGACATTAAAGAGCTCCTTACTTATATCGACGCTGAGTTCAACCAAAATCAACATGTACTCACAATTAAGTGTACCTTACCCCTTTAAGAACCAAAAGTGACACCTCGCTTTGGCGAAAAACTATCATTACCAATCGAAAAATGAGTAAGTGTTATTTTGGAATGACAACTTTTAACTCAATTTTAAGTTTGGAACTTAAGGCTTACTATGTTGGTTAGATTTTGAGTGAACTAAAATCCTTAATCATGCAACATATTGAAACCATTCTCATGAAATTCAAGACATATTTAAAGCAATAAATATCTTAAAACATGCATAAGACTAAATGTGATCTAATATATATGACCCGACTTTATCTTGAAGCTTCAACCTCAAAGTCCTTCTTAAAAATGAAATTGAACCTCCTTTCTTGAACTTCAATCATGAGAGGCACCAAATTTTCATCAAATAGAATTTCATAATTGAAATAACTTCCTAATTATTACAACATGCTAACTGTTCGCAAACCGTATTTATATTAAAACCTATGGTACTTTTGACCATATTTTACATTCAAATTAATGGTTCGTGGACCATATTTCCTATCTTATATGGGCTATACTAGTCACTTTCCCAACCTGCAAAACAATATATATGGAATATACCATTCACCCATTCATTTACTCCCTTCGTCCCGGAATACTTACACCGCTTTCCTTATAAAGCCGTCCTGGATTACTTGCACCGTTTCTATAAATGGTAAAATTTTATTAACATTATATCAACTACTCCCTTCACATGTCACATTGTGGTCCCATGCACCCTCCCCCCTACCTCCTTACCCCCTTTAAAAAGTTGACACAAATCCCTATCTATATTAAAAAAAAATACCCCACTATCAAATACCATCTAATTAAGTAATAAGTCAATTACTTTTTATTAAACTTTGTGCTGGTCAAACCGGTTTAAGTATTCCGGGACGGAGGGAGTATCAATCAATGGCCCACTGAGAAAGTTAACAGAAAATGCATCACATAATATATGCTTCAACCAATTATTTAACCTTATTAGTTCTAATCAAGTTGTTAATCCTAAGGAGATTAAAAAAACTAATATAGGATAATATGAAAAATTAATCCAAGCATGCAAAAAAACTCCCACTCAAACCAAAAGCATATGCATTACTTTAAACATAAAATTTGTCTTTCCAAGTCTATCCGGAAACCACAAAATTTAATTAAAATTTAAAACTCATATAATAATTATTTTTAAATCCCAAATTTGATTTAGAGTTGATTAAATTGAATAATTAAAAGGAAAATTTGACATGAATAATCCAACTTTCACCAATCTTCTCAAAATGATCCCAACATTGAATTATTTTAGAATAATCTCAACTTTAGGGGGTACCTTCTCACAATAATCCGAATTATTAATTTTTAACATATTATAGACCTAAAATGGATTGGTGAGGCATGAAAAAAATAGGTTGGCTTATTTTGAGAAAGTCTCCTCAAAAGTTGGGATTATTTTGGAATAATCCAAAGTTGGGATTATTTTGAGAAGACGGGTGAAAGTTGTGATTATTCATGTCAATTTTTCCTAATTATAATTTATTGAAGGTTTTAATGTTATTAATAATTAGTATAAATTAGTTATAATAATTAAATTAATAAAATATAAATTCGAACGAAAGATAAATTAAGTTTATGCTCAACGAAAAATCAAAACTCACACATGCACAATGGCTTGAAAGCCATCGTACATGCGCGCTGCGATGTGTGTGCAGACCCATGGGCGCATTGCCCAGCACTTGCATGTTTGATGTTGCGTTTTGCGTGCATGGTCAAGGCATTGAGCCTCTCCATCGCGCACCAGCGTTACGCGCTAGGCCTTCGCCTTCACTCAGCAGCGCGCGTTAGGCCACATGCCCATGTCTTGCCTCGTACGCATCGCGCATGAGCTCCTTTGCTCACAAAACACCGCGTGCACGAGCGCGCTCGCCCATCCTTTTCTCTCCCTCGCCCATCCTTTGCTCTCCCTCGCCCATCCTTTGCTCTCCCTCTCCCACCAACCGGTCACTTGGCCTTGCTTGTGGCCCAATTTACTTGTTGTGCAAGTAACCTAGGCTCCCAAGCAATGCTCATGGGCTAGCCTATGCGCGTGTGGGCTTTTGCACTGCTGCACACCCTTGTGCGATGCTTGTGCGTTGCTCGCGCCCTGGCTGGTTGCTTGTGGCTCGATCATGGGCCAAGCCTTGTGGTCATCTCGTGGGCTTGCCTCGTTTTTGGGCTACGATGCACGCGCCTTTGGCCCATGCTCCCGGCTCATGGATTGAGCTTCGTGTTTCCGATTCGAAGAATATTTCCGTGTCTAGTAATATTATGATTCCGACAATATTTTCCATTCAAACCATATTTCTATTTCCCGCAATATCTCCCATTCTGACAATATTTACGACTATGCCTTTTCATGATTTGTTTAGATCCCACCAAGGTTGTTAGGATCGAGATCCCACCTTGGATCGGTGAGGGGGGAAAGATCGAATCGATAGAATCGGGTTGTAGGATCGTAAGATCCTACAAAAGGAGTAAGAAAAATGCTGCTAAATGAAATAAATACATATATTTCAAACAATATGGATGCTAATATGTATTTTTTCTCACATATTATTGATATTTTAAGCCAACATGGCTTCGTAATAGTAATATAGATTAGAGAAGAGAAATATTTCCATTTATGAAGTTGGATTATAAATTTTTAGTCTTAAAGAGAAAGTTAGTTTATTTAGGGATCATTTTAATAAGTAATAAATTAGGATCGACCGATCCTACACGATTATTTACGATCCTGCTCCGATCCTGTATGATCATGACCGATCCTGCACCAATCTAAGTAGGTAGGATCTTACGATCCCTATTTTGATTCCACCGATTCTGACTGATCCTGCTACGATCCCACCATCCCTGAGATTCTGTTTGCAATAGATCATTTTGCAAAAAAAGGGATCGTTGGATCCTACGATCCTATGATCCGGAACGGGATTCTAACAACAGTGCTCCCACTGAAACAACCATCCATCATTTCCTAATATGAATATAATATATTCACGTAAACACTTGATCCGTTCACATACTATTTGTGTGACTCGACGGGTGCAGTCAAGAGTAATTTGTGTCATCAATATTAATATTTATTCCACTTGATCTGAAGAGACCTCCAGTTAGGCATTTCGATCACTTGATCTTACAGAATAATTAATTTGTTAATTAATCTGAAGACATTTATTAGATTTTGTATAAAATACATTAAATGCATACTTGGAGAAAGGACATATATCCTTCAAGAACATCATTTATGTTTTTTGCTTAGATGCTAAGGGATTTGAATTTAAAATAAAAGATGATAGTTGCTCGTTTTATTTTGAAAAGATGTTTTATGGATATGCGCAATTAGTCAATGAACTTTACATGATTGATCTAGACAAACAAGTTAATAACATAAATATCGTAAATACTAAAAAGGCCAAAACAAGTTACATGTTTGTCTTATGATGGCAGGCTCTAGTTAGTTAAGGTGATTCTGTTAAGCCTTCAAACCTACTGGAGCCAAATCTTTATGCTTCCTAAGAAGGTAATGAGGGAGATTGAGAGAATTTGCAGAACTTATTTGTGGATTGGTGATACTAAAACTTCAAAAAAGTCTCCTGTTTCTTGGGATTCTGTCTATAAGCCTAGAGTTGCAGGGGGAAACATGTTAAAAACTTCCACCTCTGGAACAAAACATCTATTTTGAAGCTTTTGTGGGCCCTTGCTTTTAAACCTGATGCTTTGTGGGTCAAATGGGTCAATGCATACTACATCAAAGGTAAAAATCTCTTCACTATGGCTCTTCCTAGCACTGCTTCCTGGGTGCTTAAAAAGATTTAGGGTTGTAGGGAGATTCTGGATAGAGATCCTGTGTGTAAAAAGGTTTTCTTTGATACTGGTGGGTATTCCATTAAGAAAATGTATCTAGCTCTGCTTGGTCAGTTTCCTAAAGTTCCATGGAGAAGGTTATCATGTAATAACTTTGCCAGACCCGAGTTTATTCATTTTGTGGCTAGCTGTGCAGGGTAGGCTCCCTACCAAAGACAGATTACATCATTGGGGCATACCTACAGATGTTCTGTGCAGTCTTTGTCGTACTAAGGTGGAATCTGTGCGTCATTTGTTTTTCAAATGTACTTACTCAAGGAAAGTATGGCAAAATCTCCTGAATTTACTTAAAATTCATAGAACCAGTCATGGGTTTGAGCAGGAAATCCAATTTGTTGTTAAAATGAGTAAAAGAACCACTGGTTTCCGCAAGGTTTTTCTTGTTGTTTTTGCTGAAGATGTGTATGGCTTATGGATCCAGAGGAATCAGACGGTGTTTGCAGATCATATTCAAACTACTGATCAGATTACTAAAGCAACAATCTTCATAGTAGCTTGCAGATGTAGAGATACTGATATTAATATGCTGATGTATTGATATTTTAGCCCATCTTCTAGGTGCTTTGTGTCTTATTTTGGCCTTGGTGTTTTGTGGTTTTGTAGCCTGTAACTTTTGAGTTGTTGCTCTTTCTCCTTTTTGGTAATATATTTCTCTAATTTGCCAAAAAAAAAAGCCAAAACAAGATATTCTGATCCCACATATATGTGGCATTGTCGATTAGGCCATATTAACATGAAACGCATGAAAAGCTTTAGAAATAAGGAATCATATAACCATTTGACTTAGAGGATTTTGGTAACTGCGAATCAAGCATACTTGAAAAAATGACAAAGCAACCTTTCTCTAAAGTTGGATAAAGAGAAAGTGATTTATTATGCCTCATTCACACTGACGTCTGTGGCCCAATGAGTTCAAATTCTATAGGTGGTTTAAGCTACTTTATTAAATTCACTGATGATTTCAGTAAATATGGTTATGTCTACCTAATGAAGCATAAGTCTGAATCCTTTACCAATTTTAGGGAATTTCAGAATGAAGTAGAGAATCAACTGGGAAAGAATATTAAAGCATTACAGTTTGATAGAGGTGGTGAATATCTAAGCTATGATTTTGATGACCATCTGAAAGATTTTGAATTCTTATCAGAATTGACTGCTCCTAGAACACTACAATGGAATTGTGTGTCTGAGCGAAGGAATATAACTTTGATTGCCATGGTTTGGTCAATGATGGGTCAGGCCGAACTTCCTATATAACTTTGGGGACATGCGCTTAACACAACAACACTCGCACTAAATGGAGCTCCGTCTAATTATGTCGAAAAGACTCCATATGAGTTATGGACTGGAAAGCCTCCAAATGTGTCTTTTCTTAAGATTTGGGGTTGTGAAGTATACGTCAAAAGATTGATTTATAACAAACTTCAACCGAAATCTAAAAAATGTATCCTTGTGTGCTACCAAAAGCAAACAAAGGGGTATTACTTCTACAATTCATCTGAGAACAAGGTGTTTGTTGCTCGAGATGGTGTCTTCATGGAGAGACACCACATTTCCAAAATGACAAATGAAAGAAAAGCAGATCTCGAAGAACTTCGAGTTGAACAAC
This sequence comes from Spinacia oleracea, assembly GCF_020520425.1. Lineage (NCBI taxonomy): Eukaryota > Viridiplantae > Streptophyta > Magnoliopsida > Caryophyllales > Amaranthaceae > Spinacia > Spinacia oleracea. The sequence continues at coordinate 101,197,839 of NC_079492.1, read as the reverse complement.
AAACTCCGTCGAATGGTCAAGATAATATTCAGGATGAAACTCATAGACCTTTAGAAGTGTCTGGTGAGGTTCAAGAACCAGCTAGAGGTTTTAGCCCGCGTAGATTACAGAGGTGTAGGGTTCATCTAGATAGATACTACGATATTTTGATGACTGCAAGCCATTAAATTCTATTTCTAGATAGCGATGAGCCTGCCACTTAAAAAACAAGCTATGACGAGCCCTGGCTCCAATCAATGGCTAGAAGCCTTGCAATATGAAATAGACTCAATATTTGAAAACCAAGTATGTGATTTGGTCGATTTTCCAGATGGCTACCAGGCCATAGGAAGTAAATGGGTTTTCAAGTCGAAAAAGGACAAAGATGGAAAATTATAAGGTTTTAAAGATAAATTGGTTGCAAAAGGATACATGAAAGTCCAGGGTGTGGATTATGATGAAACCTTTTCACCAGTGGCAATGTTGAAGTCTGTTGGATCATTTTAGCAATCGATGTATATTACGATTATAAAGTATGGCAAATGGATGTCAAAATTGTCTTCTTAATTAAAAGGTATATTATCATAAATTGTGTTTATGACACAACCTGAGGGTTTTGAGCATCCAAAGAATACTAATTAAAAAGGTATGCAAGCTTAAAAATTCTATTTATAGATTAAAGAAAACATTAAGGAGATGAAATATACGTTTTGATAAAGTCGTCGATCAACAAGTTTGGCTTTATCAAGAACACATACGAATTTTGTGTATACAAGAAGGTCAGTGGGAGAAATATTTATGTCCTAGTATTATATGTCGATGACATATTTTTTATCGGAAATGACATTCCAATGTTGAGCTCTATCAATATTTGGCTTGGGAAATTTTTTCGATGAAGGATCTAAGAAAAGCACAGTACATACTGGGAATGATGATCTACAAAGATAGATCTAGAAAGATGGTTGGACTAAGTTAGAGCACTTATATTAATAAGGTGATGACTAGGTTCAATATGGATGACTCCAAGAGAGACCACCTTCCCATGTCTCATGTAATGGTTCTTAGCAAGAATTAGTGTCTCATAATACTTGACGAGCGTAAGAGGATGAGTGAGATACCATGTGATTGGTTCAATAGTGTATGCTATGATACGTACACGCCTGGATGTTTCGTACGCACTCAGTGCTACGAGTAGATATCAGTCAGAACCAAGAGAGGTACATTGGACTGTTGCCAAGAAAATCCTTAAGTACCTGAAAAGGCATAAGAATGATTTCCTAGTATATGGTGGTAATGATGAATTGATTGTAAATTGCTAAACGAACGCAAGGTTCCAAATCACCAAAGATGACTTCAGATCATAATACAGGTTTGTCTTCTGCTCAACGGAGGAGCAGAAAGCTGGAAAAGTGCTAAGGAAAACACCATTGCGGATTCTAAAATTTAAGCGGAGTACATTGTTGCGCATGAGGTAGCAAAAAGAATCTTTTGTTTTCGGAAGATATGAGAACTTAGTGTAATCCCCTCCATTAAAGGACCACTAGCTCTTTATTGTGATAATAACAGAGCTATTGCCCGGGCTAAAGAGTCTAGACACCACCAGAAAGTCAAACACGTACTTTATAGAATTCACCTTCTACGAGAATTCGGTGCAAGAGAAGAAATCGAGAGAAGCAAGATTGGAAGACGAAAAATTCACAAATCCATTAACTAAACCTCTTCCACAAGCAACGCACAACTCGCACACTGCAGCTATGGGAATCAAGCATGTTGGAGAATGACTTTGATGTCCTTTTAAATATTTTTGAGTTTTTAGAGTTTAAATATTTTGTAAAACATATGGTTAACCATTTATAGAAATGAAATAAATTATTTATTTTCACATTTAATTGTTATTTATTAAATGATGAGTCCTTCCAATTTGACGAATATTCAAGAAAGACTGTCAAGATCAGTCCTTTGACCAAGAAATGTCTATCAAGTGAACTTGAATGTCAATAGTTGAAAATGGTCTCTGGTCGCATGTTTAAAGGTAGACGCATAGAAAGCCATATACGACTGGATTGCACTAGAGAATACTTCAGACTACAAAGATGTCTAGTCTTACCTTATGTTCATGAGTATGCATCAAGTGATAAAAGAATTAGGAAATGGGAGATCAAAGGAAATATGTTATTGATTCAAGTATGCATTTAATGTATTTGTTGACGCTATATTGAGAGGGACATCAAACGATATTTGCCATCTCTACATCAATTTGACTCACTTTTGGTATAGTTTATGATGATAGGAGTACTTTTAACATTGAAGGGACTAAAACTTTTAGGATGGATATCTGTACATCAATTACACGGGCAATAGTTCTAACTTTGTAACTATCTAGACTTCTAGAGTGAGGACCAACAAATTTCCTCTTTCACTGGCTAATCCAAATATTGAAGGTACAATCATTTTGTCCTACTGAAATAAACCTAGGAAAACTGCAAAACTTCAAGAACCCCAGTCCAAGAAAATTCTATCTTCAACACTGGAGTATCTGGCTAACTGAACAATACAGATGACAGAACTGTGTACCATATTCTCTCCTCTGCCGCTCTACAAATCAATACACACTTTAGCCGTTAGAAAGAACTTCAACACACTCATAGGATGCATAAAAGAGAGCATGTTTTCAATAGAGATTTAAGTATGAAATTATCAACTTTCTGCAGCCACAGGTTCAACAGGGGTTTCATTACTACTCTCATCAACTTCTGCACTCGGGAATACTTCAGACTGCAAAGATGGAGAGATATTGTTGACATGTAACCATGTTAATTCCCATAAGCTATCTCCACCTAACGCACTCCTCTGAGCCAAGACTCCACTGTTCTTCATCTCTACTAGTGTGTTCTTCAAGAGTTCTAACACTATCTCTTGGAGCTTTTCACTCTTCTTCCCTCTAATTTTGGCTTTTGTGAACTTCTCCATCCTACTAAGGACACCCAGCCATAGTTTGCAGAATGTCGTCAATTGAGAGAGTTCAGAGAGTAATTGCAAAAAAACCTTAGAAAGAAGCTTGATGGCAACAGTAAGTGTCCCTTCCATGTTACGATAGTCCTTCTGAGAGTGCCCCTGGGCAATTTCAAGCAAATCATCAAGCATTGTGAATATAACCATATCAAAACATTGCAACCAAAGACTGTGTTCAAGGTGAACTTCATTCATTTCAGTCAAGCACTTCTGCAGAGACGAAATAGCATGGTTTCTGACTTCTTCTCTCTGATCCAAACAAACTTTTCTTAGGGCTTGCACAAGTCTCAGCCACATTTCACCAATATCCTGAGACATTTTTACAGCATCCTCCTCCACAGCTTCCTTAGTCTCACTTACCCACTTCACCAGACAACCCACAGAACCAGCCATAAGATCCAATGAACGAATAGATCGGTCAGATTGTCCAACACGAGACTCAGCAAATTGTCTAGCAGAATCAACACACAGAATGAAATTACAAGGCAACATATGGGCCCCTTCAGACATCACAAACACCAAAGCATCAAATCCTGATTCAGAAGCTTCCGGGTGTCGGGCTGTGACAGAAAGAAGAGAAGTAATGGTGCGCCAACCCATTTGTGAACGGATGTGAGTGGCATTTGCTTTGACTAAGCGAGTCACCTCTTGGGTGATCTGTTCACAGTATGCATCAGCAACCCGAGCATCAAGCTTGAGCACCAACTGCAGAGATCTAAGAAGCTCATCAGCTAGGTTTTCTTTATAAGGAAGCAGCCGCTGGCATATTCGAAGAAGTCCAAAGACAGCCTTCTCAACCAAGGCACACGGCATGACAGTGGACTGTACGATATTTGCAATATGCTCATAGACCCCCTGCCAAAGAAGAACAATCCTATCCCGGTTGTTCAATGTAATTGCAATTAATAATTCTAGGCAGAAAACTGCAGTGTCTTCATCCTCTGGTGAACCAGCCCCTTTCTGAGGCCTACCAGCAGCCCATATAAGTGCTCGTGCAAGCTGCAATAAAGATTCTGCTTGAAGAAACTTGCTCTCTGTAAAGATACTGTCGATGCGACATTTCTGGATTGTCTGGAGTGTACGCTGATGAGCAGCAAGTTGTTGCTCAGTGGGCTGTGATCTTGGCTCCTCTGTGTCCAGAGATAACAGTTGGCTGAACCGGCCCATCAGCCCAGAAGACCTTCTAGGAGTACTCATGGATGGCAAATGAGATGCAGATAACGAGTTTGTGAGAGGCTTCCCTTGCCCGGGATCGGAAGATAGCTCTGATTCATCCGCAGCGTCACTGGCCACACGAGCCGGAAGAAGACCAAGCTTGTGCAACCTTAAAATGCAATCCAGGATATTCCTCCACCCTGTGCGAATGTAGTCCCCATAGAGATTTGCAATGGTGAAGACAGTAACAGTGGCCATCCTTGCTTTCATATCATCACCAAATGCCAAGACAGGTTCTTCAACAGAAGATGGGTTCAAAAGGGTAGTGAACTTGCAAAGAGAAACAACTAAATCATCAAGAACATCTTCAAGATGGTGGCAAGCTGATATCTTTGCAACAGCTAAGAAGCCATCAATGCAAGTTCGGTAGACTTCTTCATGCTCTGCATGATCAAATACCACTGAAATGGCAGCAATCGTTGGACCAGACATTACGGCAAACATATCATGATCAAGATAGGCCCTCGTATCTGCCACAATGTACGGTGCAGTCTTCTTGCATTTATGCATTAGATCAATCCACCGGCTTGGATTCATTTCAGCAAAACCAGCACCCTGTTCAGGTGTCGTACGAATCTCATTTTTGCAGATAGAATGATATAATTCCGACAAGTATTCACGTGGGAGATCCTCGCCATTGTTAATGTGTCGATTATTGCGAATGAAGTCCTCTTCAGTCATCTTTTTCTTAACTTGTGCATTGTGCAGATCCGTGTTCAGCATTATAATTGAATATGACAGTAAAAATGCAGCATCCTTGTTAGCCAAAATATGTGAAGATTGCTCATAGTATCTCTCTGAGAATGCCTCGAGCACCCTTTGTATCTTTTGTGATTCTCCAGGAAGTCTGAAAGTCTCCAGAAATAGTCTCAGAGCTGTGTCAAGGTTCATATCTTGGAAATCAAAAGTTTGAGCAAACTCATGAAGAACTTGAACACAAAATTCATCATGGTTTCCAAGAAAATCGCCTACAAGATTCTTATCTAACCCAGCAGTATATCTGAAGAAGCAAGCGACACTCTGTGGATCAAGTTTTTCAGGCAACAAGTGTGTACCTTGAAGAAACTCTAACCCCTTTTTTGGATCCCGATTAAAGTGATCAGCACCAATCATCAAGCGTCTCTTGATATATTTCCTGCGGCGGACAAATGGAACCCAGTGGTTAGGATCATTATAACTGTCACATTTGACCATCCAAAATGGAGCATACTCCTCAAGACTGACAGGTGCCTGCTCTAAGCCAAGAGATCCATTGCCAATCCTTTCAGCCATCCCCTGAATAACAGCTATTAGCCCATCAAGAGCAAGAATGTGCATAGAAGACAATGGAGAGTTTACAGGAAAAGCACTCTTTGACAACAAGTTGGCAAGATCTTCAAACACATTACTGCATGTTATGTCACAGTCTAAGTTAGCATACATCTCTACCATGAATGTTTTTTGCCTGCAGAAGTCAACAAGGGCTTCCATTGCAGCCTCCTGCTGCTGGTAAGAAGCACCATATCTGCTTTGCGCGAGTCTTAAGATCACGCAAGCAAAGAAAGCTTCAAGTTGTAGTTTAAGCTCCATTCGCAAATGATGATATAGATTCAAAGCTATACTGCATACCATAGAAAGAATCAGAGGACTTGGTGACAGACCAAACAACATCAAATTGCGGAAGAGCTCATCCTGTATCAAATTTAGTAAGCTTGGATGCCTGAGAAAAGAAGCCCCACCTAACTCAATAGCTGAATTTATGAGACCCAAGGCAAAGAGAGGTGCATCCTCGTCAATGGCCAAGCCATTAGATCTAGGACCGATTCCAATGTGGTCGACAACATTCAGCAATGAGCATAGAAAATTAAAGATCTCAAACATGGAGGGTACTCCATATGGCTCCGTCATCACATGCAAATCATATGTCTTTGACTCCTTCCCACTACCATCGCCATTTTCATCCACAACACCAGCTACCATACCCGCAGGAGCGTTTGATTCGAAAGTAGCAGTGGGCAATAGACCATCATATTCAGAATTACCATTCCCATTATCAAACTGCTTAGCCGGGAAATTGAATTCATTAGCAAGGCCACCAAACTGCATCAGGAAAGAAGAGTTTTAAATGACTTCCTGCCTTCCTGGTAAAGTAGTAATAAGCATATTCAACGTATAAAATGTAATATCATTTGCCAGCTGCCACCCACCATAATAATAATATGGAAAATAAAAACCCACCTATTTTGTACTCCGTATTATAAAGTAATTAGACAGTTAATTGAACACTCGGAAATTGACTATCTGACACGATAAAGTTTCAGCTCGATAAGAACTTTAACCAAAAACTAATAGAGGCAAAAACTTTCTGTCAAGAAGTTGCTTGCCACCTGAGCAGGAGAACTGAATAAGTCCAGGTGTTAAGATATTACAGTACGACCACGCTTCTCTAACAGGATGAAAGAACCTGAAACTAAATTGAAGGTCTAAAGAGGATCCCACAACGTGGGTCATGATGACCTTATGAATCTTTGTAACTGAACAAAAGATGGGTTACCAGCTAGTTTGAAAAATCTAAACCAAACAAAAAAACATGACACCAAATCAAAAGTATAACACTGCATGCAATTCTGAGTTCCAAATGGCACCAACCCCTAAACATCCTCATTCCCTTGCACAGCCTCCCACTTGTGCACCCCTTCCAGTATTCACCATTTGAATGTAACAAACAAACCCCAGAAGGGTTTTGTCAACTCCTAGCCTCCTAGCAACCCCTTGGATTTGTGAATGCAACTTTCCTTGTCCCTCACCATACAAAAGATGTATGTACACAACACACCTAAGAAGCACTCAAACTCCTTATCTCTGTCATCTTGGCATGTTGTAAAAACATTTCAGACACTGGAATGGAACACAGAAAGAACATCCCAAAAACAGCAGGGTAGATCTAGAATTTTTTTGTTGAATCGTCTTAAACAGAGCATTCGGATTATATTTTAAGTACAAATACACCTCACATATGCATTGTCTTGCGTAAGAAGGACAAAATAATTTAAAAATAAAATAAAATTAGGACCAGCTCTCAATACAGACTAGAGACCACAGCCAATAGGCAACCGTTATTCACTGATCTCCCAGCAAACTGCATCTTTTCATTCAAATTGATAATCAATTTGGTGGTATTGTTGATTTTATTTGGTATTTACCTATTTCGTGCCTTAGTTTCTGTGTTGACTATATGTATGCCTACAAGGCAAACAAAAACAAGTAGATCAGCTGATGATAGCATCCAACCCACGACGAAAGGAAAACCAAAATAACAGACACCTGATCAACGGTTACCAGTAACACGGTGAGGACATCATTAACTAAAGATGGAACTTAGTTAGAATCCCCATACTGGAAGTCTAAAACAGACAGAACGTGTACATGAACTTTGAACAGACTAAACATGAGCATTAAGTGTGGCTCTGCTTTGTTCTACAGACAGTAGCCAGATAAATATCCTGTTCAGGCTAAGTTTAAAAGACCTTTCCTAAAAGTTGGTATGATTATAAACTAAGCAATAGGCTTCTAAAAACCATTGGTGTACAACTTCAAACCAAGTTTTGATAGAGAACAAGAAAGCATAAATATAAATAAGGTTAGGAAAGATTTTTCAAAACTGAAAATTGTTGCTGCATAAAAGGCAATGGGATTAGAAAATCAGGAAAAAGAGATGGGCTATACCTCTGAATTTATTGAGCCGTTGTTAACCACAGAATGCTCCACGCCCTCCACCAGAGGAAGATGTGAGAAGATACACTTGACAAGTTCACGCATTGTGTGTGCTGCCATTCTTTGCAACAATTCGCCTTTGGTTGTGGCTTGATGGACAATTCGGAAACAAGTATTAACTATAGTGCAAACATGCTGATTACTCAATACAACAGATGCTTTACATTTCATACAAGCCAGCAGAACCTGAAGAATCTTCGTCAGTACCACCTCCTCTGATGCAGGATCAGTCACCTCAAACCGACAGCTGGTAACAGCATCAACAACCAAATGCATGGCATCTTCAATATTTGCGGTGTTTAGATCAAGCACATCAAGTGTTAAGATCTTAAAAACAGATGACAAAGCAACACTAGTAATGGGTGCACCAGTTTCATCAGACCGAATTACATCTAAGAATGGTTGAAGGTACAAAACAGGATTAATATTATGCCACTGCTGCTGCCACATAAAGACTTGCTTACGTAATGCTTTCAACGACTGGATAAGAGAATGCTCTAATTGGTCATCCCCTGACATGTATCGACCACCCCATCTCACATTCCTTCTCATGATTGCCAATACAGCGCCAATTTCTGAGTTAATCATACATGATAAAGCAGCTTTGTCAGATGAGGTAACTTCAGATTCTTCAGGTTCTTCTTCAATTGACTTTATACCAGATTGCATCTTAAGACGACCCATGTTCACTCCACAACTTTTTCGCAAACCAAGAATCTCTCAGCAATCCACAGCTAATATCTGAAATGAGCACCACAAGGCAGCCAAGTCATATCACTAGGAGCTGACAGCTAAGCAATTAATCAATGAACAGAGAGAGGCCTTCATGAAACAATGAAAATCTCTCTCTAGTCCAAAATAAATGTCCTTTTAGCTACTTTCATACTTCGTATGTATTAAGAATTCAGATAATCTACTTCAGTTTGCATTGTTTCTGTAAAACAGTATATAATATTGCATTGTTAATATAAGACGACCTGTAATCCTACAATAATATTATTCACTAATAGTTTCTGTCACATCGACTTGTAGGATAACTCTATTTGGATCAAAAGAACAAGGGAAACATGAGTCATATTTTAGATTTGAAGGTGTAGTGAACAAATTCCAATTAATCAAAGAAAATTCATAAGGTAGGTAGTTAGGTACAAATACAAGCACAAAATATTACATTTAAACAACGTGTAATCTACACATACCCTAGACCTAATAAGGATGATAATATTTCTACTTTAGGTCACAAAAAGGAACTTGGATCTTCAATAGTGACAAACAATGTTTGCGACTTCTAATCCTAACCTTAACAATTAAATACCAAGTCAGAAGCTAGTAATTCTAGAAATCCATACATTTCCTAAAAGGCTAAAATTTTATTTCACGCCTGAAAAAACACTCCCTGGGAACCCAATAAAAAGTACGCATGACCTACATTGCGATAGCAACTACTCAATGAAACTCCAAAACACATTTCTTCATTTTAATCTCCGCTCCTAAAATGCAAACGCGAGAAAGAAACTAGAGGTTCGGGACAATCGTTGGCAAGGAACTACAGTCTATGATACTCAGATTCTTCATTGACATCAATACCCGAGTCGGATCCTCGACATCAGTACTTGTGTCCGAGGAAAATAGACATTAAAGACTCAAACATCATCAACGCCTTAGTTCCATCACCACTGAATGCCATGCCGCCAGCCAACAAGGCCCGTCCCTGATTAGGGGGCAGGAGGGGCGCCCTCCCTAACCCAGGGAGAAAAGGCCCATTTTCATATTTATTCATCCAAACATACTAGGGTACAGACTAATTCTTCTTAGTCTGAATGGTTGAAGTAGTTGAATGGAATGGAATTGAGGCCCAGTTAATCATCAAAACTCTCAAGGCATCAGGGGTTCGAATCTAACCTAATACAACATCTTCTCATGAACAAAACCATCACCACCTGCATTTCCTCAAGCTTTAGAATTCAAATCAGAAAGAAAAAGAAAAAAAAATTGCCCAAATTCTTGTTCAATCAAAGTAAAATTATACATAAAAATCAATTCAATCAAACTAAACCTTTTGAGTACTATTATGAACTGGGTAAAACAACACCAAAAGAAAACCAACCAAAAACCCAACAGAATACGTTCAATAAGATTCCATCATTTGAAAGATCATAACAGGCGAAACCCATCATCCCCACATGAAAGTCATGAGACTAATTGACTGAACACCTTATGGATCCATAAAACAAAAATAAATTCGACAAAAAATTCGAAATAAATCGATACGAAACAGATAAGTGAAGAAAATAGATGAGCAAAAGAAGTTATACACTGTGGTCAACACCGAGAATAGCAGCGGCAAAAAAGGAGAAGTGGTTGGAACTCCCCCAAATTGAAAATCCACAATAGCAGTGGCGCCGAATAGTGGAGGGGATCCAACTAGAACACGGTGGTTTTGACGGAGGAGGAAGCAATCACAACTCCTGAGGCGGGAGGAGGAGGAGGAGGAGGAGGAGGAGGAAGAGGAAGGAAATGAAGAGCAGATGCGAGTTGGAGTTGGAGTTGGAGGAGAGAGAAAAATCATTTGCGTTATTTTCCCTCCTTATTTTATTTTATTTTTATTTTTTTTTTAAGAGAAAAAGTACACGAAAATTAAACATAGTTTCTAAATGCAGAAAATATTTTCTCTATGCAAAATATAAAAGGTCAATTTTACCCTTGCTATTATTTTTTTTACTTTCTTTAAAAAGAAAAAAGAAAAAACTTCTCTTATTTACCGGCTCCTTCATCGTCTCTAAGAAGCCAAGTATCGTTCATCCTCCACTTTTGCAAAATTATCTCTAATTTTCATTATATTATGGTTATTTAAAGAGAAAGAATTAATGGATTGAAACTGAAAAGAACAATTACTTCCTTTTTCATTTAAAGAACAAACAAATTAAACTTCATTCAAAATCCAGATTATGACTAAGATAAATTGTTTAAACCTAGTTATGGAGAAAGAAACTGATCTTTGTTGATGTAGCTATCAATCGAAAGGTAAGATTGGCAAGTTAATTGTCAACTTTTCCTATATACAAACACCCACGATAATTGGTTATATATCAGACGCAAGTACGCAACAATGGTTGATTGTCTATCATTAATTTAAGCATGAGGCAGGGAGATACTTTGAGAGTTTTTTTAGGACCTTTTTTCCACTCTACTGTGATGACAACCTTAACCGGTGGGCGGTGGATATTTGGCCGGCGATTTCTCCGAACACCATGAAAATGAACCTTTGAGAAATCAAACAATGGTGGAATGTCTTGTAAAAACGAACGGTTGAGATGGAAGCTGTATAAGATCTCTTTTCAGATTTTGGGTAATTTTGTCATTTCAAAATTTGCACAAAGATATTATTTTCTGCATTTAGCAATACCCAAATTAAAACAGTATTTATCTCAAGACTATATCCTATCCCTTCCAAAAAATAAAAAAACAACTATGTCCTAAAAAAAATAATTTACTATCTACATACAGGTCTATATCTTGTGGGTTGAAATGGAGTGACAAGTGGTTGTAACATAATCTGATGCTCGGCTACCTTCTTTTTTCCGTTGAGGGAAAGACCGAGCCGGTCAAAATTAATATCAAATCAAGGTCCGCCAAAGTTTGAATACTTTGGGGAACGAGTTCATACAAATACGTTTCAAAATGAAACTGATTTCCCATCTTGCTACCGAATGAGCAATCGTATTCCCCGCTCGTCTAACATGAATACACTTAAATAACTTAAACGGACTACTAATATGAACAATATCATCATATAATAGAAAAATTGGTGTAGTTCCCTAGTGTCTATTGTAGATGGCTCAGACCACATTTTCCGTATCACATTGAAGGAATGTGTCTTTCACTCAAGGTGCATTGTTCTAATACCAATGTTCAATTTAATTACGGAATAACTAATTAAGTAAGATCGAGTGATCGCAACAGCTAGTTGGAGCAATTGTAACACCCTAACAATTCCTTGCTTTTATAATACTATTTTTCAACTTAAATAAAGGAATTACTAGAATATTACCGCCACCGTGATAACAGTTAAGGCTAATACCAGAATTACGCAGCGGAAATAACTAATTTTCAAAATATAAATAATCTAGTTAATGGCCTCTACTATAAGCACTAGTATAAAAAGGTCATATGCCTCACCTCAAATGTGCCACTTTTTTAAAAGTGCCACATTTGACTATTAACTTTAACTTTAAAAAAAATTGATATAGGTGGCACTTTAAATAAAAGTGACACATTTGAACTTTAAATATAATGTGGCACTTATGTTTCAAGTGCCACCTTTTTCTCACATTGATGGAAGTCTGCTTCTCTTCTTTCCCTCGACTTTCCCTCAAAAAAAAAATACACAGAACACGTTGGTCGACCATCAATGGCCGACATCTCCACCACCAGTATCATCATCGTTATCTCCTGGTAACAAATATTGACACTAACCTCCATTCCTCTCTTGCATCGCCTTTCCATTTCCAACACCCTAATTTTAAAAGCCTTTACCACAACCAACATAAAGAACAGCCGACCAATACCATAAGAGATCCGCGCCACCATAAACGATGTGCACATACAATTACCACACCATTATCAATTCCCTCCAAAGTTCATCAGTGAGTTTCATATTTTTATAACTTTTTGCCGTTTGAATAATTTAATAAGTTAGATTTTTCTATTAAATCGTGTATTTGGAGATAAATTTGAGTATGAATTGATGTCGATGTTGAGGTTTCCGATTGAGCCATTAGCCTTGTTATTAATTGTTGGATCCCATGGGAAGAGAAGCCTTATGTTGTCAGATTGATTGAAAAATCAACAAGTCCATATGGAATAAGTTTTGGAGGACGGGGGAGAAGCGACATATGGAGGAATTGGTTGTTAAGGTGGTTTTATGTTGCTGATTATTGTGCTCATAACAAGTTTTTGTTAACCTGAGAGCCTTGGAGTTTTTTAATTGATTTTCTTTATGCCATTCAGGAGAACGAGCTAATCAAGGTACTCGGCCGAGAAGCTAATGAATGTAGGGTTAAAGAAAATGCCAAGGGTGTGAGGTAATGAAAGCTATCTGCAGATATATGCATATTCTACAATGTTTTTTTCCCCGTCCCTTAGTTCTTTTCTACCATAAATAAGCTCTTAGGAGCCGTTTTTAGTTCTTGTATGCGTTGTGTAGTGTGCCTTGAGTTTTCAGGTTATTTGAAGAGAAATTGGCCTTTTTAGGCTCGTTTCATGATATTATGGGCCACTACACAATCCCGAGCATGTTCGGGGTGGTCATTTGTCAACTCTAAGGAGCCTACGATGTTTGTATTTGAGCTCTAAGAGTTAGACGCGTGATTGAAAGGAAGAAAGGCGTCCCAAGGCCTATATTGAAGGTCGCCTCGGCGATCAACGGGTGCAGGGAGACCAAACGGGCGAGCAGAAGGAGAAAATCTCACATCTACACGCGCCCGATCGGGCGCCATCCGCTCGGTGCCCATCGGACGCTGGGCTTGCCAAGTGTTTCAAGGCGAAGAGCTGCCCGACGGGCTAAGAATTATACTTCTCGCACGCGCACGATTGGGCGCCACGCCCGATCACCATCGGGCGTCTGCGTGCGTTGCCTGCAACTTCTGATTTTTGGCAAGTAGTTCGCCCGATCGGGCGATCCTTTGCCCGATCGGGCGACGATAACCTATGCGCGTTATTTTCCGTTTAATGATCCGGTTCTTTTAGTTTTTTGGGCAAGACTAGAAATACCCAAGCCTAATTTATTTGTAAACATCTTAATTTTCAGCATATTTGAGTTTAGTACTTAGTTTTGTTCTCTCTAAACATTTTTCAATCACTCTTTAATCATTCAATTCAAAGTTCAAGTTTTTTCATTCACTCCTTCGTTCATCACTCCGGTATTAATTCATTATTTATTTTCTTGTTTTATTTCAATTATGTTTTCATTAAATATATGTGTTTTGTTTACTTCAAACATGTGAGAGTAGTTTAAATCTAGGATTTTTCGCCCTAAATTTAAGAAATTAATATGATTTATTAATTCGTCTTTAAATTTAAATTATAAAGTTTTGATGTTAATAAAATCCGTTCACGAATCTTGCACGCACGAAGCAATGGACGCTAAGTGTTACCCTTAAGGGGTACGTGTTGTATAGTGCGGGCATGCGACGACGAGCAAGGGAGCTCGTTGCCCATGCGGTACGAATGCAGCGAGCAAGCGCGTGGCACGAGAGCACAAGGCAGTAGCCCTGCCTTGCGTCGAGTGCTGTGACGAGTGGGCGGATGGGGCGAGAGGCAAGGCACCAAGCAAGCAAGCACGCTGCGCGCGCGAGCAGCGAGGGATGCCTCGCCCAGCGAGTGCTGCCTCGCCACAACAAGCGAGCTGCTGCTGCGCGTAGGCGTGGCTGCCTCGGCTTGCTGCGTCTATGCGTGGCTGCTCGTGCCTTGCTATGCGATCAGTCGAGTGGGGCGTTGCCGCTACGTGGACTCGACGGGGCATGGGCGCAAGCCCATGGCCTCGTCTTGACCCGATTGGTTCGTTTTAATTTAATTTTAATTTTCAGTTGGAAAAACGATTTAATTAAATTTAAAATTCATAATTTAATTTTTTTCTCGGAATTTAATTTTGAATAATTTAATTATTTTAAATTTTATTTATACTAATTATTTTACTAAAATTAAAACCTTGATTAAATTTAAATTAATTAATTTAATAAACTGAAAATAAATTAAAGGATTTAAATAATAAATTTATATGAGCTTTAAATTATAATTAAATTTTTGTGTTTCCGGTTGGACTAGGAAATACAATTTTATGTTTAAAATTAGTAAAGCATGTAAATTTTTGGTTTTAGTGGGAGCGTTTTAGTCATAAACTCTTGGTTAGGTCTACATTCCTTTAAGGTTAAAACAACTCGATTAGAATTAATAAGGATTGAATAATTTGTAGATTATTGGAAGCCTTAATTAATTGCTGCATATATTTACGTGATGCATAATATGTTCTACTAACCAGCTATGTGGGCCATTCATTGATAAATGAATGGGTGAATGGTATATTGTAAATGTACTGTTTTGCAGGTTATGGAAAGTGACTAGTATGGCCCAAATAGGATAGAAAATATGGTATGCGTACCATTAATTTGAATGTAAAATTGGTCTAATGCACCAAAGTTTTTAATTTAAATATGGTCTGCGTACCATCAAATAGTTGTAATTAGTTTCAATTATAGCATATCCTATTTGAAGAAAATGGCGCCTCCCATGGTGAAATTCAAGACGGAGTTTCCAATCCATTTTCAAGATGGAGTTTGAAGTTGAAGCTTCAAGATGAAGTCGGGCCATACTAGATCACATTTAAATCTTATGCATGCTTTAAGTTATTTATTGCTTTAAATATGTCTTAATTATGCATGAGATTGTGGCTTGATTATGTTGCATGATGAAGAATTTTAGTTCACTTAAAATCTAACCAACATAGTAAAAGCCTTAAGTTTCAAACTTTAAAAATTGAGTTAAAAGCTGCCATGCCAAAATAACACTTACTTGGATAACCTTCACATCAATCTTAGTAATAGTTTTCCGCCATAGCGAGGTGTTACTTATTAATCCTAAAGGGGTAAGGTGCACAAATAATTGTGAGTACATGTTAGTTTTGGTGAAACTCAACGATATAAGTAAGGAGTCCTTTTATTTCGTGGCAAATGAGATAGGTTTACCTTATAAGCTCTTAGACGTACCTATCAACCAAGAGTAATTTCTAGACTATTAGCAAAGGATTTGCTTACCTAACATATTTTAGAATTGAGTCTAAATACATAATATGCTTAATTCTTCAATGATTTAAGGATCTTGGAATCATTTTATTCACACATGCGGGAACAATAAATTCGAATAAAATGCCAATAACTTGTTTAAATTGAATGATTGCTTTAATTTCCAAGTTATTACTCATGATAAATGTTTAGACTTTGCATGCTTCAATGTATGTTTTAATTATTGTTTATAAGTAAATATCTTGCATTGCAGTAAATCCTTTTAGAAAGGTAACAGTAAATTTCCTCGATTGGTAGTGAATCCAAGAACGATTCACAGAAATAAGAGAAAATGAGTAATTTAAAATGTACGTTTCTTTTAGCGACTTTTATGGTTGTTTTCGAATATCAAAGTCGAATGGCAAACCGATTGGTGCTTGTGAATTCAAAATACAATGTAGTTTTGAGATCATAAAGCATTGAGTTTAAACTCTCAGCTTTACCAATGGTTAACAACCTAATATCTTTGTCCATTTAATTATCGAATGAGTCTAGTCCCTAGACATTCGGATAGGTCGATTCATAGAGATCTTTAGAAGCTTCTGGTAAGATCATCTAGTTGAAAAAGAATATTCAACATAAATAAAATGGTAAGAACTTTGTTGGATTGACATTGGACATGTCTAATAAAGTATAAAAGTCAACACTAGAGAAGTCAATTCTTAAGACTATAAGAAAGGGTACAAGAAATAGGATAACAAGGAACAAATGAAAGGAATTTACGATTCCGTTTCTACCTATAAGTTTATGTTTAAAGAAAAGTAACCTAGCAATCAAGCTTCCTTGGTATCATATACCGCTTGAGGTTCTTACTTCTGTAATAACTCAAACAATGGAAGATAGGATACACTATTGACCTACAAGTGGGAAATGAAGCATGGCAGTGCTACATTAGTTGTAGGGTCATCTAGTTTGTTTTAAGTCCTTTCAAGGCTAGAACTTAATGGCTATTTTGTTCCATAATCAACATACCTAAATTTCTGTTTTCAAACACAAAAAGACCCACATTCAAGAAAACAAAAACAATGTTTGTTTATTTGAATGAAATGGTCATTTGCGGGTTGAGTCAATATGCTTGATTAAAACAAACAACTCTTTAACAATAAAAACTTTACTAGGTTCCAATCAACCCCTTGATTTGAGTTCCACTAATCTTTGGCATTGTTGCTTAAACCATATCAACAAGTTAACATTCAAAAGATCTGTTTTGATGGACTTTTGAAAGTTGATTGATTTCTAGATCATTCAAGACGAGCTAGCTTACATGTTAAAAGTAACAAAAGATATGAACTATTGTTAGAACACCTAGACAATAGAGTTCAAAGCTAAAGAAAGATTTTATGACTTTATTATTTCACATGGATTTGAGTGAATATAGATTTATTTACTCAAAGTGATATAAGTTTGAATCTGTTTGGCTAGTTCAAAGATTCAGAAGTATAAAATCCACTTGGCAAGAAATCATAAAGATCTAGGTTAGATCATGACGATGATTACTTTAAAACCAAAAAAATCTATGGTTGTGCGTTGTAATTTCACGATCTAGCTCCATAAGATATGGCATATCTAAGTTGGAATGATCGAAGTCAATTAGTACTTGATTCGATTAATGATGAATCATAAAGACTTTTCCTATAATTTCTAAAACAAAATTCTCAACTACCACCAAACTAAACCAAATTCGTCAAAGCTATTAAAAAGTAATTTCGAAATATCTTTTCAATAATATATAATATATCTAAAGAGTTGCTAAACTCAGTGGGAGCTTAGTGTATTTTATTCAACAAACTAAGGACCAAGAATAGATATATGTTTCATTGTTATTTATTCAAATGAGACACAAGCTTATTGTTTCTACCACGAATTTTTTAGAACATAATGTTTGTTTGCTCGAAATAATGTCCTTTTGGAGATTCGTTTCCAAAATGACAAGTGAGAGAAAATAGACCTCGAAAGTATTCGAGGCGAACAACAAACATAAACGGACATTCCGGAGGCTTTTCGAAGTTCTTTAGAAAATCCGAACACGTATTCTTTAAGGACTTTAGAAGTGGCTTTAAAGAATAGACATCTCTTAGAAGACTTTACAAGTGCTTCAAGGAGAACAGAATATTCAAAGGACTTTCAAGTGTCTGTTGATATTCTATTGTTTGATGTTCTATACCCAAATAGACATAGAGTTCAAGTCACTGAAACTATGAGATTCTTCTATTAGATAGTGAAAAAACATAGAGTTCAGGTCACTGAAACTATGAGATTCTTCTATTAGATAGTGAAGGAACCTACAACTTGCAGTCAAACTATTATCAAGATAATAATGAGTATGTGACTTGTAAGAAAGCTATGACGAAATATAGATTCCCTAAAATGGTTAGAGGCCATATATAGACTTAATGTTTAATTGGTTAAAGGCCATAAAAACATACTCAATGTTCTGATAACAAAATTGAAATTTTGTTGATTTGCAAGAATGATTTACATCTATTGGTTGCAAATTGGTTTTAAGGATAAAAACCATCAAACATGGAATTGTGTTCACACACAAAGCTAGATTAGTTGCTAAAGGTTACAAGCAAATTCATGGCGTGGATTGTGTTGAAGCCTCATGCATAATCTTAATGCTCAAGTCTATAATTCAAGCAATGATTGCATATTGGTACCTATG
Organism: Spinacia oleracea; assembly: GCF_020520425.1. Classification (NCBI taxonomy): domain Eukaryota; kingdom Viridiplantae; phylum Streptophyta; class Magnoliopsida; order Caryophyllales; family Amaranthaceae; genus Spinacia; species Spinacia oleracea. The sequence continues at coordinate 101,179,377 of NC_079492.1, read as the reverse complement.
GCAATTGGATGACAAAACATCTTCCTCAATCAAATGTTGGAAGAAACTATGTACATGGTATGTCATAGGATTTGTGGATCCAAATAAATGCTTGAAAAGGAAAGCTAGCTTATGAAATCTAAGTAAAGATTTAAGCAAGCAATTGGGAATTGGAAATGTATTTTAGTGAAACTAATAAGTATTTTAGTTTCATAAAATGTACATGATTCTTATGGATATATAAGAAGTTTAGTGGGAGTACGTAAAAACTTAATTGGTCCTATGTGTATCACACACATATCTCTCTATTGTGACATAACATTCAAATGCTAATGACTTAGATTTGAAATTATTCATCAATGATGGACCAAGGCGAAACTTAGTACATGCTGGGTATTAAGATCTATTTAAAAAGATCTTATGATATCATTTTAGATTAAGTAATGGCATTTACTAAATCAAACACAAAATACTCCATTGGAGATATTCGACCCATATGAATAAATCTAAGTAATGAATGTTTGAACTATGTATAAGAATTTACTAAGTTAAACATCAAAGGATCTAGATGAGATTCTTCACCTATATTATATGTCAAAGAATTTAGCTGGATTTAGTATCTACTGAAACTAGAATGAACTAAAGTTACATGAATAGAATTCAATTGGGAATTATTCTGCAAAAGAATTTATCATGTACAATATAATATGAGGATCGCCAAAAGCGTATCGTATGACTTTAGGCATGACGAACATATACCAATCTCTATTGATCTAATAAAAGATCAACTAGATTGAGATCAAGAAAAACTTATGGAACTTGAAAAGATACATAGGAATAGTTCTTGATTAAAGGAAATAAAGATATGCTAAATATTGATGCTACACGCATAAACACTGGCAAAGGATCAAGAAAGATCCCTTGGAGTTAACCATTGGCAAGAACGAGCTATATACATCGTGGTTTAAAATGGCAACATGGATCGGAGACCATGAGTTGTTGCGTGGGAAATTAAAATATTAATTTCTATGTTCTGAGATACAGATGGAAAGTCTTCCACATATCTATGGACTGCTTGGATAAGTAAATCCAAACAAAGCATCACTAGCAACCTATACAGTTGAAGTAAAAGTAATTATTTCCTAAGAAGCAATGAAACAGAGTTGTTTATGTTAAAGAGTTCTTCACTGAACTTGGGTGGATCACATGTCTGCTGATTTGATGGTTCTTCATTGCAAAATGCGTAGAACCACTATTGTATCAAGAAAGACTAGATCACAAAATAAACATACTCAAAAGATCTTATCATCATATCTCGAAGAACATTCGATGAAAAGGATATTAAGATTGGCAAAGCATGATAACTAAACCTATGCAACAAGTGAGAAACAACACCCACATTGTGGCACTGGAAATCAAGCATAGTTTTGAATTCCACTAATTGTTTTAAAGATGGGTTCGAGGCCCATGGTTGTAAAATATTGGGGTTGAACATTTATCATATATGAAATATATTTTCATATTTCATTTAATCTTGGTTTAGTATTAAATGATGAGTCCCTTCAATTTGACAATATATTCAAGATAGACTGTCAGGACCAGTCCCGTGACTAAGAAATGTCTATCAAGTGAACTTGAATGTCAAAAGTTGAAAATGGTCCCTGGTCGGATTTTTCTATAAAGATGGACGCATAGAAAACGCTAGACGACTAGAATGCAAGAGGACTAGTAGTTCTGTTTCTTGAACTATGTGGACATGGCAATGTCGCAATTATTTGCATAGATACTTACTTTGAGAAAGCTAGTATCGGACAGACCTATGAAACTTTACTGTAAGACATGAAAATCTGTCATAAGTAAATTTCATTAAAATTATTTGACACTAATCCTCAATACCTGAGTGATTTGAGATTACTTATTTGAGAACTGGTTACTTTGACGTTGTCAACCATAGCACCATAAAAGGAGGCTATAACGGCAACGCTCGGGTAATCACCTATCAAACGAAGTCTAATCTCAAGATCGCAAGATTGGGATTGTCCTCCCATAAATCGGGATGAGATGCTGAAAGTTGTACAAGGCCACTTGGAGAGCTATAAACTGTAAAATCCATGGCCGTGCTCAGATGAATCATAGGTTATGATTATCTGTTTATTTGATAAGTTGAACTCTGAAACCGAGAAATACCTCTGGACATAATAAGGATGACAACTCTTACCTTATGTTCATGAGCAAGCATCAAGCGACAAAGGAATTAGGAAATGCACACTTGTCCCTAAGGACAAGTGGGAGACTGGAGAAAATAATGCCCTTGGTCCAAGTATGCATTCAATGTTAAGTCTAATAAATGTGGTTCAGTATTAATTAATTATACAAGTTAATAATTCAGTGAGATCAAGTGAACTGTATGCCTAGGTAGAGGCCGCTTCAGTTCAAGTGGAATTAATAATATTAATCCACAGCTTACTCTTGACTGAACCCGTAGGGTCACACAAATAGTACGTGAACGGATCAAGTATTTAAGTGAATTAAATACTCCATTTATGGTTATTCAGAATCGACGGATCTCGGTTCCAGTGGGAGCTGAAATCGTCAAAAGGCAAATTATGAATACTCCGGAAATGATGATATTGCCGGAAACGGAAATATGGATCATATCGGAAATATAAATATTATCCAAGTCGTAGATGTTGCCGGAAACGGAAACATGGTACGTATCAGAAAATATTATCGGAAATGGAAATATTGTCGGAATCGGAAATATTGCCAGAAACGGAAATATTGTCGGAATCGGAAATATTATCGGAATCGGAAAATAATTCCGGAATCGGAAATATTAAATATTTGTTCGAAACGGAAATTAATTCCGGAATCGGAAATATTAAATATTGTTCGAATCGGAAATGAATTCCGAAATCGGAAAATTAATCGGAAGCGCGTCGTACGAAATAAACATCGGACGAGCTTGTTAGACGCAAGGCCCAGCACGAAGCCAGGCCTGCGCCTAGCGAATCCCGCGCACAAAAAGACGAGCTAACATCCCGCCAAGGAACGCAGGCCCAGCCAAGCAGCACGCAAGGCCATGCCCAACGAGCAAGGCAAGGCTGGCGCGCCCAAGCAATGGGCTGCAGCGCCTGTTGGGCCGAGCTCCGCGCGCGCGTGCCCAGCGCCCTTCGTGGGCTGTGCGTGTGTGTGCGTTGAATTCGTGCATGCATCAAATCCTTAAGCGTTTAGGATTAGTTCGATTAATTATTATTTTCCTAAAACTACTAGAGTTAGTTGTTGAATTAAACACTAACTTAATAGATTTAATTAGTATCTAATTCTAATAAGATTAGGTTAATTCAATCCTAGTAGGTTTCTAGCTCCGATAATCCTACTCTATAAATAGGTGATGGCAATCACAATTTATAATCAATCAATTCAAGTATTCATATAGTTTTAAGTTAAAAACTAAAGTTAATAATTTGCCACAAAATTATAACCGAATAACATAATACCTTAGGCTAAATTCTAGTTAATTGAATCTAAGGCGGATCCGAACGTGATGTGGACTATCTACGGAGGGACTACACTTGGAGTCCTAAACTTGTTCTTGTTCGGTTCGGGAGCAGCAAGGGAAGGCACGCTTCGAATGTATGCATCCTAAATTATGCTAATTGTATGTGGCAATTAATTTGGATTCCTGGCTTTATGGTTTTTCCGCATGAAATATATGTTTTATATTTATCATAACCTAACACCCTAATCCAGGTCATTGAAAGGATGGACGAATAATGACTAATGATGATTAGATTGCAAGTATATTTATAGTTCAGTATCTTGAACTAAATGGGACTTGAATGTCACAATTCTTTTACATAGATACTTATTGGATTTCGTATCGAATTGAGCATGAAAACACTTTAAGAGATTAAAGACATGTCATAAGTCATTCTCATTAATGGTGATTAGAACCATTCCTCAAAACATGAGTAATTATAATTACTTGTTTGAAGATTAGTTCGCTTTGATGCTCGCTAAACGTCGCACCGTGAAAGGAGACTATAAAAGAAGTATTCAGGCTTACTATGAATCAAAGTAAGTCTTTCATAGATTAGAAGATTGGTTTGCTCCTATCTTTGATAGGATATGGTGTTGTTGTGTAACAAGGCCTCTCGGGGAGTTAGATACTGTGAAAATGCAAGGTCGTGCTCAAAATGGTTAAGGCTTAACCTTCTGTAAAAGTTTAACAGTTGAACTCAGTAATCCGAGAAACACTTATGGACCTAATAAGGATGACTTGGATTTTACCTTATGTTCAGTAAGTAAAACTAAGCGCCAAGGAATGCGAATGCACACTTGTCTAAAGGACAAGTGGGAGACTGAAGGAAATGTGTCCTTCACCCAAGGTGCATTAGTCTAATACCAAGGTTCAGATTAATTACGAATATTAATTCAGTACGATTAAGTGATCGGAATAGCTAGCTGGAGCAATGTTTCCGATCAGTGAGTTCTAATCCTTATTAGGCTCACAAGTTACTCTTGACTGAACCTACAAGGTTGAAGGAAATAATGCCCTTGGTCCAAGTATGCATTCTATGTTAAGTCTAATAAATGCGGTTCAGTATTAATTAACAAGTTAATAATTCAGTGAGATCAAGTGAGCTGAATGCCTAGCAAGAGGCCGCTTCAGTTCAAGTGGAATTAATGATATTAATCCACAACTTACTGTTGACTGAACCCGTAGGGTCACACAAATAGTACGTAAACGGATCAAGTATTTAATGGCATTAAATACTCCATCTATGGATATTCGGAATCGACGGATCTTGGTTTCAGTGGGAGCTGAGATCGTCACAGGCAAGAAATGAATACTCCGGAAACGATGATATTGCCGGAAACGGAAATATGGATCGTATCGGAAATATAAATATTATCCAAGTCGTAGATGTTGCCGGAAACGGAAACATGGTACGTATCGGAAAATATTATCGGAAATGGAAATATTGCCGGAATCGGAAATATTGCCGGAAACGGAAATATTGTCAGAATCGGAAATATTATCGGAATCGGAAAATAATTCCGGAAACGGAAATATTAAATATTTGTTCGAAACGGAAATTTATTCCGGAATCGGAAATATTGAATATTGTTCGTATCGGAAATGAATTCCGGAATCGGGAAATTAATCGGAAGCGTATCGTACGAATTAGCATCGGACGAGGCCTGCCAGACGAAGGCCCAGCACGAAGCCGGGCCATCGCCCAGCAAGCCAGCGGCCACAAACGCACCAGCCAAGGCTGCGCCAGGCCCACCGCAAGGCAGGCCCAGCGCGCGCCAAGGCTACGGCAGCGTGTGGGCTTGCGGCAGTGGGCTGCGAGCTCGCGGGCTACGCGCGCGCGCATGGCGCCCCTCGTGGGCTGCTGTGCGTGCGTGTGTGTTTGTGTGCTACTCGAATCCTAAAGCTACCGGGATTTGTCATATGATTAAATCTAATCCTAAAAGATTTAGTTTATTTAATTAGAGTCCTAGTAGGATTATAATTAAATAAATTAGTATCCTAATAGGATTCCAAATCCTTTTCCATAACTCTATAAATAGGTGCCTAGGGTCACATATTTACATCGAGCATTCAAGTATTCAAAGTGAGTTTTTGAGAGCAAAATTCAGTCATACAATTGCCTATAAAGTGCCGAAAATTCTAAGTACCTTAAGGGCGATTCTAGTTGGTCAATCTTAAGGCGGATCCGGACGTGCTGTGGACTATCTACGGAGGGACGACACTTGGAGTCCTAAAGACTTGTTCTTGTTCGGTTCGGGCGCAGCTAGGGAAGGCACGCAACAAAGAGTATGCATCTAAACTATGCTAAATGATTATGTGTAAATAATATGTTTTCCTGGCTTTATGGTTTTTTCGCATGATTTATGAATTGTCATATGTATCATAACCTAACAAAGGTCACACCGATGAAATAAAACAGATCGCCAGATTATATGAATCGGAAATTCATTTAATGCCTATTCGGGAAACTAGTTCGGGAAACGTAAATATATGATAAAGCGTTGGATCGTAACCGTATATCGTATTGCGTATATTGTCGGCCGGAGTCGGACGATTAATCGTATTGAGCGGCAGTGGATCGTCAAGTACTATACAATAAATAATGGCCGTAAAGCATTAAACGAAAGTCGAAAGGGGAACGAGCAAGTTGATGGCCCACGAGCCCAACGCGAAAGCGCCAATCCCATGGGCGTAGCAACAAGGCAGCATCACAAGGAAACAGCGCACATGCCCATGGCCGTGGGGATGTGTGCGCGTGAGGGCCAAGCATCGCAGCAGCAGCAACGCTGCACTGCCTGCTGGCTTGGGCCCGGCCTTAGGCCCAACGGTATGCGGGCTGTGTATGTTTGTGTGTGTGTTGGACGGCCATTGCCCTAGTGCTTTGGTTGGTTGGCACATATAGTCCCTAGGTTATTCTAATAACCTGATTAATTAATTTTCCATACACACATTCAACCTTAGAGTCACATCAAAAACCCTAATTCTCTTTGTGCCTCCAAGTTGAATATTTCCAAAAGCCTACTACCTTGAGAAAGATCTAAGCTATCGGAATCAAGGCGGATATGCACGTGTCAGTGGACAATTGTAGAGGAACTACAAGTGGAGTTCTCGTTTATGTTCGTTGAGCAAGTGGGAGTACATGCATCTAACGTATGTATGCTTAATTTATACTTTTACATGGATCCTGGTTTCGGGATTGTTTTCGCTTTGTTGATTTGATTAACTGTAAATCCCAACACTGTCGCCGCCCATATCTGTCTAAGTTCCCATGCTACTGCCTTCTTGTCCTGTAGCATAGTTCTGGCTCGCTGCACATCCCTGCATCCCTGTATTTTGCTCTAGTGGCTAGCCCCGCTGCAGCGCCTTGTCAGCGCCTCGCTGCATCACTTCATCAACTATTCTTGACTGCAACACCTCAGTATTTGGTGTTGCAGCTCAGTTTCAAGAGGCAGCGCCTCGCTTACTGTAGGCAGCGCCTCAACTGCAGTGTGATGTTGTACTTCTCCTGCACGCACAAGGCTATCTTCCTTAATGCTGCCAATATTAAACCCATCATCTTCACTCTCGTAATGTATCATTGTTGCTTCATTCTCAGCCCGCACAACACCCTCACTCGCATGGTCATTGTACGGAAATATTTTTTCATGAAATTTAACATCTCTGGACACAAAAATTTCACGACTTTCTAAATCAAACAATTGCCACCCTTTCTTCCCAAATGGATAGCCAATCAAAATGCATCGCCTTCCCCGAGACTCAAATTTGTGTCCTTTACTTAGTTGATTATGAGTATAATATAAGCACCCAAAAACGCAGAATAAATCATATGACGGGATTATCGCCTTCCCCGAGACTCAAATTTGTGCCCTCTATTTAGTTGATTATGAGCATAACATAAGCACCAAAAAACGCGGAATAAATCATATATATGACGGGATTATCGCCTTCCCCGAGACTCAAATTTGTCCTCTTTGAAATCAATGCCCTACGTACGGACATTGACCACTCTTCATAATTCTTCGCTCCTCTTAATTTAATTGGGGTTATTATATTACCCGGACTTTCACTCGAACCTAGATAGTAGGTCTTTGCAAATAATTCCTCCTTCGAACTCTTGGCCTCTGTCGAAGGTTTCTTCGGTTCCTCATCGTCGCTAGCCATGGGAAACTATCTCACGCTCAGTTTCTGTGTTTCTATTTTGCGGAAAAAATTAATTTTGGTTTCGTAACCTAGGCTCTGATACCATGTCAAATTTACTAAAATGTCTGATTATTATTGTAAAGAATAGGAGTATTTATAGTACAAAATATCATGAAATCAAATCCTAATCTAACTCTATGTACTAAGAAAGTAAGAAGTCTAAGGTACGTACGTTTCTAATATAACTATACTCCTAGTGCCAGTAGAATCTCAATAGTAATATAAGTCTTTATCTTAACAAGTTGTGTTAGTCAAATAAACCAAACTTATAAGGTAGTAAAATATAATTTCCTTTTTTAAAAGGTAGCAATTTACAAAATCACCAAACTTAAAGATAGTATTTAACCAAATTTCCTATTAGAAAAGTAATCATATAATATATTGTCAATTATCTAAATACTTATATTTCCCTAATCACTATCTCAACACAGTGAAGGTTTGGATTATCAATTTTAATTAAAAGAGAGAAATCTATACCTAGTATTTAAAAAGCAAAACCATAAATCTATAGATGACATGTGGCATCCCCTTTTTTCATGCATCATTTTTTGACATGTGGCATCCCTTTTTTAATTCATCATTTTTCTTTTCTAATTGTTTCTTATATTTTACGACTCTAGCACCTTTTCCATTTCATATTCTCAATTCAACGTCAATTTACCATTTTAATTCATATATCAGTATTCAATCTTTTCCACTTCATCTCTTTAATACTTAATATTAATTTCATCATTTAATTTAATTTTATAAAGTATATTCTTTTAACCTTCAAATTTCTTACCTCTTTTAAATCATATATTACTAATCAAATACAAGCTAGCCCTCCAAAAAAATTGAATTTTAAAAGACAATTTAACAACTACTAATTGCCCGTTCTTAAAACGGACTTAAGAGTTATGTAAAAGAATATGGGGATGCGTTTTTATTTTAAGATGAAAGGCTATTGGCATATTCTAGTTTCTGAGTGCAGTGACTGAAAGAGATACAGGACACGTGGATGCACGAGGTTGTCATAAATTCATCTAGAAGATACATGAGCCACTAGAAAGTGGGCCCCTCCTAATCCCAACTCAAACTCACAGTGAGTGTGTGTTAACAACCATTTCTTTCTTTCCATCTTCCTCTTCCACTAATCCACTTGTACAGTTTTTCGTTTTGTAATTCCCAGATTTTGGTAATAATCACAGTTCAAATTCTGTTTTTGTTTAGTCTAGATTAGAAAATTGGAAGGTCTAGTGGAATTCGACCCAATCCTCGTATTATTATAAAATTAAGTTTAGCGCGCAGGTTTGTAGTGTGTGATCGGCGGCTGCAGCAGGCAGAAACATAAGGTGGTAAGAAAATAATGATGGCCACAAGTAACAGTTGCGGGTACTCCCAACTATACCATTACCATTGTGATTACCGCGCTCTTAATAATCATGTGAATCACAATGTGATGAGGTCTCCTTCCCTATTTTCCAAGACTAAGCAGCTTTCGATTAATGGAACATCGCTGTCATCATCATTGTTATCCGGCCTCACTGTGTCTCGTGCACTGGTTAGCTACTGCTGCTGCAGGAGCAATAGCAGTAGCAATCCTAACAGCAACAGATACTGCAGGTTTGTAGTCAGAGCTACAGGAACTGATTCGTCATCACCCTCAGGCCAACAAGAAGATGAAGAACAAGAAGAAGAAAAGTATGAAGAGTATGAGGTGGAAATAGATCAGCCATTTGGATTGAAATTTGCCAAAGGAAGAGATGGAGCTACCTATATAGATGCGATAGCCCCAGGGTATTCTGCTGATAAAACAGGAAAGTTCAGTGTAGGGGATAAAGTCATAGCAACCAGTGCAGTGTTTGGCACAGAAATCTGGCCGGCTGCTGAGTATGGTAGAACCATGTATACCATCCGTCAGAGGATTGGTCCTCTCTTCATGAAAATGCAGAAGCGCTTTGGAAACCTTGATTATGCTGGTGAGTTGTCTGAGAAGGATATTATTCGCGCTGAAAGGAATTCTGGTTTTATCAGTGACCGTGTCAGAGAGATTCAAGTAAGCCAACCCAACCTCTCACCACACTACTTAGTACCTATATCATCTATTCATCTGTAAACTTATATTACAGTTTTTATTTCTTTGCAGCGCCAAAATTACCAGAGAAAGATGGAGACTAAACAAAGTAGGGAAAAGGACCTCCGGGAAGGCCTCCAACTTTACAAGTATTTATCAATCCATTCTTCTGTTTCCTGTTACTCAGCTGTTTAATTATGTTATTTCATCTTCTTTAATTTTCTTGTTTTTTATAACATCAAAGGAGCGGAAAATACGAGGAAGCACGAGAAAAGTTTGAATCTGTTCTAGGTTCTAGGCCTACTCCAAATGAAGCTTCAGTGGCTAGTTACAATGTTGCTTGTTGCTATTCTAAGCTTAATCAGGTATTACTCGTCTCCCTCAATCCTCTTCTTCCGATCCTCAGTTATTTTCTACTTTGGTTATTATGGGATATCCAACTATCAATTATGAGTACCCTGGTTGATGTGCTGACAATTATTTTTGTAACACAATCGAGCCTGAAATCAATAATACCCTGTAAAATACATTATATGTTCGTCTATATGTTAGATAGACTAACATTTAAGATGCTAACATTTAAGACTTGGACTAATGATGTATTGGCCTAGTGGTTAAGACTTTGGATCTGTGTACGATAGTTCTCAGTTTCGAATCCCCCTCCAGCCCTCCCACTAGAACACTTCCATGGACCTCTGTAAAATCCAGCAAAAGTTCTCGTGTTCTTTTCAGTTAGCTAATCAGATGCCCTTCAGTGTTATTCAAACTAATGCACTGCTAATGAAACAATATTGTAGCCTTGTCAGTAATTTCTGCAAGACCCCTAAGCAACAAAGAATAAAACCATTCACATTAGAGGCACCTTAGTTACCTAGCCCCTATTGACATCCAACAATCTAACCACCAGCATCGAACTGTAATGCAGTGAAATAAACATCAGCATCTAAAACACTCTCCATCTACCATGTATTTCAAATTTATCTAGAAATATGCCCTTATATTCGAAAATACAAATTATAAAATGTAAACAAGACATGATATTGCATTTAACATGTCACCCTTTGTCCATGTACAAGACATGATATTTACTTGCAATCAGATTACCTACAAAAGAAAACTTCCCTTAAAGCAACAACTAAGTCACACCTCTCCTAGTGCTTATAAGTTTATGACAGAATATGTAGAGCAACAGACTTTCATTGAAGACTACCATCAGAAGATGGAAGGTACAACTTGTCAGAAAAAATACAATCATGTATGAAATCACCCAAATCTTGATCTCGTGACACAAGCACTATGATAAATGTGCTAGATTTCTGAATTTACTTACCAATAAAAGCAAATTTACCGTAAAGAAACAAGTAAGCCTCGCCTCAATCTCCTACCTAGTGTTCACAAAGGTTATGGGTGAATGTAAATGGTCAGGAGATTGAAGCTGCAGCAAAAAGCATGTTTGTAATCACTCATATCTTGATCCCGTAACCAGCACTGGGAGAAATATGCTAGATTTTGATTTCTTGCTTCGCAGGCTTCAGTTTAGGGAATATTACTTTCTTTTTCTAAATAAATGCACCACTGTGATTCGATTGACAGATACAAGCTGGTCTATCTGCCCTTGAAGATGCTTTGAAATCAGGATATGAAGATTTCAAGGTGATACTACTTAACATGATTACTTTTATAAGTTTCCCCTTTCCGTGTCATTTCTGTCTTCAATTACAGTTGACAAGTGCATAGACACTTGACTAAATATTTTACTTTCCAAAACTTGTACAGAGAGTTCGAACTGATCCAGACCTCGCAAACCTCAGGGGAACTTCTGAGTTTAACACCCTAATGAATAGGTTCGATGAATCATTCATCAATGAAAATGCGATCAATGCCATTAAATCTCTCTTTGGATTCAACAAGTAGAAGGTCAATTTTGTAACACTTTATTTTTCATTACGGTTGGTTATGTATTTACACTGTTTGATAACACTAAAAAAGAGAGAAATTTGTCCTCTTACATTCATTTAACGAAGAGATACTTGCTTTGTTAAATTTTACTTCTTCTCTACCCTTTGCACCTTCTGTAGCCTTTAGGTTACAGCAATTGTCTATAAATTCAAATGCTACATAAACCAGTCAAACAGAGAAAACAGATCAATGCTAATTGTGTAGATGAATTCTCCTTTGTGGCTTTGGTAAGGAAAACATGTTAGGAAGCTACACTTACACATTTGGGTAGTTGGATTTCTTTTCAACTTGTTAGGAAGCTGATCATCATGTAAATTTACGCCATATGCTCTATCAAACTCATTTTAGTACCCTAGCGTGTTCACCACAACCGCACAACGTAGTTGTATTCTCCGCCTAATCTAGCCTAAGCTTCAAATTTCAACCTCCATGACATCTTATGCACAAGTCAAGTTTAAACTCTATTAGTCCTCTTAATTACTACTATGGGTGTTAACGAGCCGAACCTGCTCGTGGACTACTCGTTCTTCGGTTCAGTCAAAGCTCAACTCGAGCTCGGATTTAACTCAAGATCTTAATAAGTCAAGTCTGAGATATCATTGACCGCTCGAAACTCGTGAACAGGCTAAAGTTTTTTTAATACTAATATATTTTATAAAATTATTTTTTTACATAAATTCATTTTTGATAGAAATTTATTTTTAACATACTTTCTCCATTTTTTTTAGTTTCTCCGGCTTTTTAGAAATTTTTTACACTACATATATAATCTATTTTAACTATCAATAAAAAATATAGTGATGACGGGTCTTGTTATAATGCCCTCATTGTATAGATTTGTAACATCAACTTTTTATAATTTTTACACATTGATAATTGAAGATATGTTGTGAATAAAACAGGAGAGATGAGAGAGAAAGTAGGGTTGTATCCATTATTCCATATAATACTGGGTATATATAGGATACAATAGTTAGGGTTTGACTGAACCCTAGAATATTCCGGAAATACTAATGGGGGTATAATGGGCATCCATATTATATTTCATAACACTCCCCCTTGGATGTCCATTATACAAAAATAAAATTTCTCTCTTAAAATAAAATATTTCCTAATGCGCGAACGATGCTGCCTCATTAAAAACCTTACCAGGAAAACCCAGTGGGGAAAAAACCATGGTTAAGGGAAAAAGAGTGCAGCGCGCATCTACTCCCCCTCATGATTACATAACTTGAGATCTTTGATACGAGGCAATCCAATCTGGCAAACTAATTTCTTGAAAGTAGCAGTTGGAAGCGCCTTGGTAAATAGGTCTGCCAAATTTTCACTTGAACGAATCTGGAGAATCTGTACATCACCATTCTTCTGCAGATCATGGGTGAAGAAGAATTTTGGTAAAATGTGCTTTGTTCTATCACCTTTGATGTATCCATCCTTGAACTGTGCAATGCATGCTGCATTATCTTCATACATAACTGTTTGAGCTTCTTTCCCTGTGGATATGCCACAATCTTCTCGTATATGTTGAATTACAGACCTTAACCATACACATTCACGACTAGCTTCGTGGATAGCTAAAATTTCTGCATGATTAGAAGAAGTATCTGCAATAGTTTGCTTCATGGAACGCCAAGAAATGGAAGTACCACCACATGTAAAAACATATCCTGTATTTTGAAACGTTCACTTGTATGCACTAGGTGAGTATTTATATCACCAGACTTTTGACAATAATACCTGAAATAAATATATTTTCTTGTACATAATATTACAAATGTATCCTTAAATATTAGACATATATAAACCTTCTTCTGGAGGTTATAAGTAGTAGTAATCATCAATGTTGATCAAAATTTCTCTAGTCATACTTTCATGATTATACATGATAAATAATTATATCACTGTCCAACTAAGGGTATAATGTAATTTATGGTTCTTCTGGACCATAAAATAAACTCAATGTAAGGACATTACATACTCTTATCTTAAAATTTTGAATCAACTCATATTTGTACAAGAATTCTTCCGTAAATAAATATGTATATTTCATAATTCTCAAGTACTCAAACTACTGGTTGAGACGACAGTTCAAAAACACTCTTCAAGAGTTTAGATAATATTTGATCAATGTTATGACATTCATATGTAAAACTTAAAGGGCTAGATGTGTAAGAACATCATGTATAAGTTCTTCAGGAACTCTTCTTATTGCATGATTCATAACATGCTATTAAATCAATATTATATATATACTTCTTTCGCAACTATTCGCCCATTGGAGTAAGAAACTCCTCTTATAATATTCATAAAGTTGCAAATCCGTCTTACCATTCTTTGGATGCATATTAATATATGACATCATAATAATTTTGAAACATATATAACTTGATAAATGAAAATCAATCATGATAAACACAAAACAAACTAAATGTATGATGAATGATGCATTTACATATTAACTACAAATGTATATGAATGTAAGACTCAAAATGCAAAACACTGTACAGTGTGGATATTCGAATCCATATCTTGTTGGACTTCAGGTCCATGAGCTCATTTAATCATTATAGTTATGACTACGTCGAAATAGACATAGATTTACGATCCCCTGTTCAAAACCCATTATTTCTCGCATATGCATTATATTCGGTTCCATCATCTACCGGTATCATCAAAATTCTTCAACATATACTTCGCATGCTATTCATCAATGATATCTGAATACTTATTCAATAGGTACCATTCATCTTTTCTCATGGGCCATCTATTATAGTTCAGATATCTATACCACTTCAAGGGTATTTCATACACTATATATTAGTGTTTTCTTTCTTTTCAATAACATCATCAACTGCATTATCTTGCCATCATTTTCATATAATCACTATGTTGGAACCATATATATAATCTACACTTCAGGTGTAGAGATTTAAATAAATATTAGCAAGATATATATTTCTCAACACTTACTATATGTAACATCGAGCACTATGACTATCATACACCTTTATGCCTTTGAACATGTAACAATTTAACATAATCAAGTCATAGATATTTATGTCCAAACATACTTCGAGAACATAAAGCTGACATGTACACTTACTCATATGGGGATCAATTTATTATCTTTCAATTTTGCCAACTTATTCTTGCTCGTCTCCCCCTAAGTTGGGAAAATATTTTCAATATGTTATGGGGCATAAAAAATTTCACCAACTAAATAATACACTTTTGAACGTGTATTTTGATAAATATTACATACTTTTGTTCTCTTCTGGAGATCAACATTGATTATGGGGAGTAGATATAATATGCAGTTGTTTTTCTTCATATTTTCTCTTTTCGTACTGACGTATGATTGCCCCGATCAAGAGATTTATGATGTTTATTTATGATACTTAAATCAATCACAAAATACTTGTAAGCTTATTAGTGATCTTCAAGTCACCTACTACCATTCTGGTGAACTTCAGGCCACTTACTATCACGGTAAACTTCAAATCACCTATCATTATACAATTTTTCAAAATCATTAATATCTCTTGTATTTATTTTCTCAATCGATTCATTATAATTCGATTCAAATACAACTCAACCTCATCATTTTGTCATGCCTTTGAATATATACAACATATGAGGGAGTGTCAGCACATAAAATTTTATTTGATAAGAATTTTCAAATTCTCATAACGGGTGTTCTTAAACCCGGATGGCCTGGATTATCACATCATGCCTATATAATATCATATAAAATATTTCATTCGATAACTGCTGGTTATCTTCTCAAAGTGATCACTGTAATTATAGAATACTATAATTTGAACATATTATGATGTGATATAACGACACAAACTGGTGTCTCAATTATAACGGCAAGACAATCTAAACAAAACTTTTGGAAGATAGCTTGTACTCTTCAAGAGTATCCATTACAACTTTGGTACATATCGCAAAAGTATACATCTACATAATGTAATCTTGTACTCATGCTTATAAAGCGAGTCCATAAGATATGAACACATATTTGTACCAAATTCAAGATAATTGAATTATAATCTTGATCATATACTACTAATTTTATTATGTTGAAAGCTATCTCCCCCTAATCCTTGCATGTATTTCTGTATAAATTTAGTTCGGAGAGCGCGCTACAATGTCTACTAGACTTATTCTTTCAATATCTTCATACATCATGTTTATCTACAATTTATTCTCCGTTGATGGGTGCTAATAAAGCTCAACAAGATGCTTTGGTGTAATGGGCCAAACATTTGTTCATTTTTCCTCTGCAACCAACCAAAAATATAAAATTTGTATTTTCTCATCATTAACTTTCAAATGCTTTTCATCATTTACAATCTCACTTCTGGTGTGTATATATGTATTTTGAAATTACATTTGTACTCATTTATTCACCCATGATTATACTATATTTTACTTTCACATTCGATCTCGATCTCGATCATGACTATTGACATTATCATTACCATTTTTATTCATACAATATCTCATTCACTTCTGGGAATGGTTGACATTGTTGGATGTGATCATATTTTTTTCAAGAGTTCGTTATTTTGTTCATCCACCAAAAAAAAAATATATGAACTATTTAAAAACTTTCTTAAAACTTTCTCATAATTATCATGTCTACAAGACTACTAGTTCCATGAAGAATAGAGCATATTGGCAACACACTTTCGAAACTACTACAATTTATGTGTCATATTTCCCTTGGACTATATAAGAGGGTTTTCGGGTCTATAATAGTCAAATATTCAGACTTAAGTTATGCACCTCTTTGACTTGTTGTCTTATTTTCTATTTTAATGACTTCACAAAAACTCGAAGTACATAGGTTGATATTTGTATTTTAGCATCTAAGACCATTGATAAATACAACATTTTTTTTTTCAAAAAAAATAACACCCACAAATTCGTGTTTTTCTAGGTTTTATAGTACAAAATCAAGTGGATCACAAAAATATCAATTGACAAATATTTATAATGTAGTAAATATAAATTCCACATGGAACTTTCACCCTTTCAAATAAATTAACTTAATAATAGATTTGGTTCACCATCTCATAATACTATACAAGATGCAAGAAAAGATATTGATCATTTCTAGCGGGGATGATGATAATAAATGGATTAATAAATAATTCACGCAGTATTATATAGACATTCTACCAAAATAATTAATAGTTACTTGAATAATCGAATGTCCCAAATACCAATTCACAACTTATTTCACATATCACAAAGGTCTTATATATAATCGATCAAATACTCTATATGCATGAACCAACCGTATGATCCAAGGAATATAATAAGCATAGTCATGCTCATGCATAAATATATACCATGTTAACAATTAACCAAGGTGGACTAAAATAACAATGCGCTACAACATCTATATTTAGGTTCAATAATTAATAAGCATATACTTCACTTCTAAATACCAAAATCAAGTACTGGCCAAACTTTTTAATACTTCGTATGTAATAAAATCAAACAACAAAATTCATAACAAAACTTAGATCAAATAGCTAGATTTGTATCACAAACTATAGGCATGTGTACAAATATGGAACGGATCCACTCAATTTACACCCCGTATAAAGTTAGGTGCTCATATCTACAGGGAGAAATGCGATTTACAAAAGGTATAGTGATTGACTGATTGTCATACGTAAACCTTCACTTGTCCAAACAAAACAATAACTAAACAAAAATTATTCATATTGATTTCACCATCGCCGCCCAAAATTATTATATAGATATGAACTTGACATACTAAACTATTATCAGCTCATAAATGAAAAGAGTAAATAATAGCCACATATTATAGATTAATGATTAGTACCATTTTAATCATAGTATACGAAATACATGAATTTTAAAACAAAACTCGCAGCGCATGGGCATTTCATCCCCACTTAATAATTTGGGCATTTCGTAGCAGAAAAGGAATAAATGGCCAAATATTACCAATATGATACATGATATAGTAGATTAATAGTAATAATACATTGATCACATAAGATCACGTACCAAATCCTTAGAACTCCAAAACCTAATCAGATACCACAAAGTAAACGTATGCATACTTTATAAGCCATTGGAAATTGCCGCTCAATGATAAAGAACCACATCTAATTCATTCCCAAATTCTTATCCACCAAATCAAATAATTGCGGCAAACATAAACTTATTTTGATTGTGACCTAACATAACAACATGTGCCAAAGAGTATAAACTCGTTAATAAATCGCAATTCCTAATATGACTCATGCGATTCAACATAATTAATTCCCGAAAATCCTTGCCATGTATCTCAATAATCTCATACGTTACAAATTAACTAATGAATAGTCATCAAACGATATTGAATTAATAATAGCATGGGATTCAGACGTACCGTATCTTAATGACGATGGTTTCCCTTCTTTATTCATCTGCTCAGTCGGCTAGGGTTGGTGCTGATAACGTGTTGTGAATAAAACAGGAGAGATGAGAGAGAAAGTAGGGTTGTATCCATTATTCCATATAATACTGGGTATATATAGGATACAATAGTTAGGGTTTGACTGAACCCTAGAATATTCCGGAAATATTAATGGGGGTATAATGGGCATCCATATTATATTTCATAACAAGATACTAATAATTGAAATATTATATTGATAAACATGATAAAAGAAATTTCTCGACTAAAAAAGAACGGAGGAAAGATTAAACATGGAAATTTGATAAAAAGAATTTCTTAACTAAATATTTGACGATTGAGCCTCGGCCGACCATATGGAGCTTTGAGGCGGGCTAGGTTTATAAATTTTGAGCTCATTTTGCAGGCTCGTTGAGCTCAAGCTTTAAGCCATGCAGGCTCAGTCTCGACTTGTTAACGCCCTTATAGTTGGCACATAATGAGTTCTGAATTGGTAATATCCACTCAATTATTATCATTGGACTAATTTAATCTTGGGCAATAGTGCAAACTTATCACTATCCTTCACTGCATGCAGGGCCGGCTAACAGGCCGTGCATCATGGTTTATTGCATGAGGAAGTCTTGGCCTCAAGTGATTTGTGTCTATATGAACACAAGTCAGTACCAATACATCATATTTTAGGACCAATAACATAAAATCACTTGTATTGTTACTTCTAAGCAATTTTGTGTTATTGGTATTAAAATATTAGTATTGATACTAAATTTTCTATATTGATACTGACTGTAAGAAAGAATACTGTAAAATCCGAAAATGAGAATAAAATGTGGGCCGAATATTTGATGTATGTAAAGCTGTGACGTGTTATAAAACACTGTCTCAGAAGCAAAATTGGCCCCGACTAGGTGCAATCGCAATAGGCGTTGCCCCCCAAGATTTTACACAGCAATTCGTTTTAACGTGCACTCGAATAAAATGAACTAGGAACTACCAAAGAATCAGAATTCAAATGGGAGATTTGTAACCGAAAATCTGAAGTTTGATTTGCAATTAAAACGGAAAACGATAATCAAGGAACCGTTTTCGTATATCAAGCGGCGGTTACGATTCTGTCATTAAGATTATGGAGTGAGGCCCAAAAAGGAGGCCCAACCACACCGCACACATGCCACGAACCGGGCGGACGGGTGGCGGCGGCGCGCATGGGAATGCCTCCTTCTAGCCCACACCACTTGGGGAAGTACTTCAAAGTATAAACATTACTTCCCTATATTTAAACAAAGGGAAAAGTTTGTTTTCTTTCCATGTGGGACAAAACCCTTTTCTTTAAATACTCCACTTGAAAAGCCTACTTTTCATTTCTACCAATGTGGGACATTTTCACAATATGGTAAACCTCTTTCTTTGCATTATTTCCAACATTGACTTGTGTTCATATGGACACGAGCCACTTGAGGTGTAGAAATCATCCTATAGCATTGGGTCTCCTCAAAAAAGCCCAAAATGCAAGGCCCCCAATGAATATGATAGATCATATTTATTGCACATTTACTTTGATGGGGCTATTGTGTCATGGTGGTATTTCATGAGGCACATGACTACAAGATACCCGAGTTTGAAGCTTACCAACTATCGCTAGACTTTATTTTAATATTACATTTTCTTGTTTGCTTAATTATTTTCATATTGAACCAAGCCTAATACGAAGTATCAATCTTTCTACATTTTCTCTCTTTTTCTTGTAAAAAACACAAAATATCACAAAATTCATTCTCTTTGAAGAATATGGTGGATTACTAGATTGGCTAACAAAATTTCAATGTTGGTAAACGGTTTTCCATTCGAGGGGCTTGGGTCATTGGTAAGTTTTGGTTTTCTATGTGTTATTTTTTGCTTAGTATATTTCTTTAAATTCCTCGTATATTTCTTTTTGTCATTCTGTTAGCGTACAATTTCTTAAAAAAATAGTACAAATCAAGATAAGTATTTAATATGTACTGTATATATTAAAATTTTAAAGATCCACTTTCATACTTTAGCACAGGGCATCTAAATTGTTTAATACGACCATGATTGCATGACTTTAAACTCGAAACCGATAAACTAACACGGCATAATCTCATATATACAGTTGAATCATGTCTCATATAGCAGTTTACTAGCTTAGGTCTCGTGTAGGGGTGGCAATGGCTCAGAGGTGGATCGGGTGGAGCTTCATCCGCCTCCATCCGTCAAGTTTTCATCCATCACCCGATTCACCCCCATCCACATCCAACCCATCCATCAACCGCGAATGAATCGAGTAGATCGGGTGATTAACGGGTGTAATTAAAAGCATTGTCAACTTTAATTATAATATCAATATAAAGTAATATGTGTTGATATAGTGGACAATGAAGTATAAATTTGATACATCTACATTATAAAATAACCTAAGATGCTAATAATAAAAAATTATTAGGAAATACATACAAGATTCTATTAATAATTAAGTAATTTTAGTTACAAAAATCAATATTTTTAACAGATTGATAGATGGATCGGATGATGGATCGGGTGACGGGTTGGATTAACCTCCACACGAATCCGACCCGACCCACCCGCCACTCGTTTAACATCCGTGTTTTATCGAGTTTTCATCCACATATTCGGTTCGGGTGGTTTGGATATCCGTCGGACTCGGATGAAATTGTCACCCCTAGTCCCGTGCATGCACGAATTTTCGAATAATATTCCATTTTTCAATAAAATATTTAACTGAAATATTTATCCCTTAAAACTAATGTGTAATTTATAAATCTTGAATGTACTCATTTAATCATCTAATAAGCAATTTTCTTCTTACTACATATTATATATTTTGTATGTTTAATATGATGATTTAATCAAAATATTCGATATGCTTAGTATGTTAATCTAATCAAAATATTGAGTTAATATATTTTCTATTATTAATATTGACGATTGGACTAAAATATTACTAAAATCGTCTAATATCGTCATATTCTATATCCTTTTTTTTTCTTTCCATACATAAACGGTCTATACAAAAGAGAGAAAATAAAAAATTAACAAAATAGATACTCTCTTCGTTCTTGTTTATTAGTCCCCTTTTTGTATTAGGATGTTTTTTTATTATTTTTTTTTAGAATCTTTCCTTATTTGTTCAACGATTATTCTTTTTTTAACCTTATATATATTACAAATGTAATTTCCTTTTCATCCCACATAAATATGCAAGTGGTCCCTTTATTTTCTAATTTAACAACACTAAACCCAACCACCTACCCACATTTTCTTATTTTTTTTCTCTCTTACCTACATGAGTGAGATTATTTAGAGATTCACATGCAATGTGTCATTTTAATGGATTGTTCAATATTCCATAAGCGACTAATAAACAAGAAAGGAGGGAGTATGTTTTTAAGGAAAGGATTTTTAGCGGGAAAATTTTACACCATGAAATGACATATTTTTATCAACAAGTATTGTCATTCTTGGTGTTTGTTTTAGTATAATGTAATAGATTTTTAGATTATACTACGTATGATTGCAGATTTATTGCGTATGATTGCAGATTTTTTTTTTTTAAGTTGTCGTAAGACTTTTTATAATTAAATTTATTTTATTTTTATTTCAAAAAAAGTGTCATATAGCATATCAAAGTGACAAAGATGAACCTAAGAATGTGGCATGTGCTACGAACCAATACTCGAACGCATGTTGTAGTTGTGGTACACATACATACAGAGTATTACATAAAAGTTGGTATTAAATTAAAAGAGCTGCATTAGTGTTAGCTATCGTGCAATATAGTGCTGATCGAGCATATACTGCAACGTCCTTGTGTAACAAATTATTCCCACTATTACTCAACACTCGTATTTGTTTGTGTTTTGCCATGAAAATATGGTAAACCCTTTTTTATACATTTTCATTATTTTTGTTTCGATTTTATAATACTAACTAATTCAGCTTGAAAGTATTTTCAATGTTAAACTTGTTTATAGGTTGAAGATATTGGAGAGTATTTAGGTGATCTACTTTCTAAATTGGTAAATTCTTTTATTCTTTACAATATGGTCTGATCCCTCACAGCAACTCCGTAACAAAAGGCAAGATTGGTGGAGGTAAAGAACTAACTGCTCTTTTTGTAGATTTTTGGATTTTTTTAATAAGTTGCGTTAGATTCTAAACAAAACAGTATAAAATAAGAAAATCTCAAACTCTTAATAAGATATTCCAATCAAATACTTCCTCCGTTCTTATTCAATTTCACTTGCATGGACCAGGCCCACGCTACTATTAGTGTGGACCTGGATATTTTAGGTATTTTACAGCTTTTAAAGATGACATGGACAAGTAATGTTAACGTGATCCAAAAAATTCGCGGCCTATATAGTAACTCTTACGTTGATATAGTTTACTTATATGCAATATAGTTACTCTACTAGTCATACAGTAAATTTTAACAATATAATTATTAATATATGCGACATAGTTATTGCAAAGATCATATAGTAACTGTTAAGTTGATATAGTTGTACTTGTATATAGTATAATTACTCTAATAGTCATACAATAACTTTTTGATGTCATTTTGATAAAAATTCAATTACTTAATAATGTATACACAAAGATATTGACCGCTTTATATCATATAGTAAATATTTCTATCGTACAGAAATAGTTACTCTTTTTTTGGTTAACAGAAATAGTTACTCTTCTATATCATATAGTAACTCTTTCTATTCTATAGTTACTATTAACTCTTTCAAAAATATAGTAGCACGTCCTCTCCTTCCACGTCCGGGTCCTCTCCTTTCTCTACCACGTCCTTGGTTTTCATTGTTGTCAGAATTTTCTTCTTCTTCTTCTTCTTCTCCTGATTTGTTTTCCTTGCAGAAGTTATTTTTCGCACGAATTCAATTCTAGATAAGTTTAGAATTAATATCACATATTAATATCACGTAATTTATGTAAAACTTCCAAAAAAAATACACTAAACGATTCATATATTATGCTACGAAGTAAATATTATCTTATTGAGGAAGGATTATATGCTAAAGATTCATATTATGCTAAATTAGTCTAAATTTATTTTGTCTTATTGAGGAAGAATCAGAGAAGATAATATTGATTGCCATTATAAAATTTAAAGATTATTTTGATAATAAATATCCTAAAATATTACGTACGTAGTAAAATTGCAAACTAACAAGAACTCGATTCTTACAGAATCATATATTATGCTAAATATTCTCTCCTAAACCTAAAAAGCTGATTCTATGTTATTTAATTAAAAAATATCCATGTCATTATATTATTTTGACTTAGCTAAAAATATTACATCAAATATATAGACATATATTTATGCACGTAATAAGAGGCTTAAGTAATTATTGCACGAATGTTTCGATTATCTACGCTATTGTATAATAAATTATGGCAAATTAACTTGCAAAGATGAAAATGTTAATATGTTACTCCCCCCGTCCCTTAATACTCGCTCCACTTTTCATAAACAGTCGTCCCTTAATACTCGCCCCGTTTTTATCAATGGCATAGTTTTACTAATATTATATCATTTATCTCATTTAACATGGACCCATGTATATTCTTACTTCCTAACAAAAAACATTAAAAAATTCAACCCACCCCCACTCTACCCCTTTATTTGACACATTTTCTACTAACTATATTTAAAAAAATACCTCACTATCAACTACCACCTAATAAATTAATAAGTCAATTCCGGTCAAACCGGGCGAGTATTAAGGGACGGAGAGAGTACTTGATTACTTAAGCCATGCCATCAAATTGGAAATTATATAATTATATACTCCGTATGTATATATATCATCATGAATGTCACAATCATTCATAATTTTTTTTATTAATGTCGTTTATCATATATCTATCTCTATACTCTAATAAAACACAAGGCGCTCGATGTTGTTTATCATATATCTATCTATTACTTTTTTGTTAATTTACATATATATTAAATAATTATTTAATTTAAGGTAATCAATATTGTTTACAAATCCATTTTATCATATGCGGAATATTTGAAAGATTAAAATAATTCTATTACTTTATCATATTTAACAATAGTTTCTTAATATAATGATCTATTATTTCGTCAATCTTAAATAACTATGATTCCGAACAAGTTTAGAATGACCAAATATAACTAAGAATTTATAATATCTTATACGTAATATCACATTTTAAGAAATAGATTCGTCCTAAAAAATACAACTATTAAATGTGATAGTATACAACGTTGAATAATTATACATATATAGCTTTCAAGAAGACAAAAACTATAATGTAACCTATATCTTATAAAGTATTTAACTGCGTACTTCGTATTAAACAAGAAAGTTGATGCATTCACAACTAACACATCGTGTTTTCTATTTTTTTTTCGAAAACGTTAATTTTTTGGAATAAATAATTAAAGAATGGATACTACTTCGTACTCCATATCTTATAATATTATAACACTAGTCTTATATGCATGCGATGCGTGCGAGATTATACACAAATTAAAATTGTGTTATTATAATTAATCACCACAAATAATAAGCAAGAAAAAATGTTTACAAAGTTCGATCATCAAAAGAATTTTATTTCCTACGAAGTATATATACGAACCCTTTTTGAAACCTTTTTCGATGCATTTTTCAACTTGAAGGCGAGAAAATAGTGCATTATACGCCCTTACTCTACCAAAAAAAACACACACAAAGAAAAAATGTTACGTTATACAAAAATAACATAATATAAATTGACTAATATAAAACACTAACTCCGCATCGAAAAAAATAATTACCCGGTATTCTTAGTTGTTCCTCGATTACTGTAATTTAAAACATCATAGTTGCAAATCAGTGGAGCTCTGTAACAATATTTGAGAATAAAAATACAATTATATAAACTTACACCATATATGAATATCTATATTACAAAAAATATTAAGTTATGTAGATGAATAAATTAGTTATACAATGGTAGAAAATTAATAGTTCTAAGGTAACAATTTGCACGCGACATTATTGTAAAGTAAGTATTTAAAATAAAAATGATTGAAGTAAGAAATACAATTTTAAATCTCTTTGCATTTATAAGACCCAATTCTATGACTCTCTCGAATGAAAACCCTGATAATCGTAACTCATTTAATTTAATATAATTGCATTTTAATTGAAAAGTAAGATTCACTGTTCAATCATAACCACACTTATTTTTGTTGGGTGACCTAGAAAGCTCCGTCAACTACAGAGACTCCAAGAACTCTCCGGTTCACTCTCATTTCTCTTTGAGTCTTTGTCTCTCTCCTCCTATTTCGTTTCTCTCTTCTGATCAACAAAAAATGGCGAATATCTGTTCCTCTCTCTCACCTCTTTATCTAATTCACTTGTACACGCGATGCTCTCCAACCACTCAGAAGAAGATCTGAACAAAAATGGCGAAAATAGGAGGAACTCAGCTATATCCACACTCTCTCTCCTCCTATAGTTCGCTTGTTTTTGCTATCTCAATTCGTAAGAAACGTCGTCGATTGCACAGGAATATTCCTCATCTATTCGTTAATTAACTTGTCTATGGTGTTGGGGTTTGTGTATGGTTCAAATCGCCTGATCTGTAGTTGATTTAGCGATTTTTTTGATCTCTTGTATCTTGGTGTATACCTATTATTTTGGTCCATTTCATTATTTGGTTGGGGGAAATGATTGGATTTTTTGGGTTTTTCTCGGGTTTGTTCGAATGATTGGGGTTTTTTTAGGTTTTGTTCATTATAAGATACGTCCGAATGATGTTTTTGGGGGGTTTTAATCGTTCATTACTTCATGCACAATCTTGATTTTGTGGAAATGAGTTCAAGGTAATATCTACTCTGTCGAGTTCGTTTGGGAGTTGTTGATTATAAAATCTAATTTTTGTAGGATGATTTGATCTAATTTTTGTTTTCGTTTACTGAATTTCGTGACAGGTTGTGCAATTGTGTGAAATTGGCAGAAGATTTGTGGGTTGAGGCAGCAATGGGTGGATTCCTTATTTTTGACGATCGTAAATTTGCTGATATTGGCAATAACGTAAGTATGAAGGGTTGACGGTCGTAAAATTTGCTGATATTGGCAATAACGTAAGTATGAGGGGTAAGAGATCATAATTTTCCTGTATTTCAGTTTTAATGTTTTCTTCTTTCACTTGCCTTCTCTGAGCTTACCACATTGCTTGTTTCAGAGGTATTTATGGCATTTTGGATTCGGCTGACATAACCAATGCTCACATTATATCAGGACCTGGGATTGTGGATGGACTAAAGTTCAAGGTATGATTTCTAGAATATGATTGGCTTTTAAGTTTTAATCAGAAATCATGTTTCCTCCTGAATTTCGTTGTTAAACTTGTGTTCCTCCCTGTAATTATTGCTCTTAATTTCATGTGAATCTTTACTTGTAGCTGTTTCATATCTATTCCCGTTTATGATTAGGTGATATTTTTTTAAGATGTTTGTGGGGTTGCGTGTTATATTGTTTGTGTTATTGCGAAATTAATCATAATTTCTAAAATATAATTGATATTTTCTGAGATGATGTTATATTTAGGTGATTTTTTTCAAAGATTTTGGTTGGATTTTGCGTTATACAGTTTGTGGTATTGATATTTTCTTAGTTGATGGGTTGTTTAAGTTGTCAAGAGAAACATATCACAGCTAGTGGAAGGAAAATTACTGTATAAGTTTAACTGAATTCCCTCAAATTCTAGTGTATGGACTAACTGAGCTGCAATCTGAAAGTGTCCTTTATCCTTACGGATATCTTGATTAAAAGACTGCAAGTGTGTTTAATATTAGCTTGCGTGTTAGGAGATTCATCCTTGGATTTTTTTCATCTCCCAGAGAGACCATAAAAAACTTAAGGAGGCATTAAAACATACAAAGTATTATGGGTAGCTAGGTAGATTCTCATTTGACCCAATTGAAAAATCTCATTATCGGTTCATTCCAAACTTTCAACTGTCGTGCCAGTAGGAACCTTTGAAATTATCCCGTGGCGAATACCTCAAGCTAATGCCTTTGAGGTTCTAATAAGCTGTAGGATTAGAGAAGTTAGAGACGAATAAGACTTCTCCTAAAATATTCTTGTAGTATATGTTGCCAAGAGAAGCCTAAGAGTAGCAAGTTAGAGGGGCTTATATTAGCCGTCTTATAAATTGAGTGGTGGGGTTGGACATCTTAGTTTTTAGGTATGAATATTGAGGATATTGTGTGTTCTTCATTTTCCCAAAGTAATTAAACAAATAAATAGTATATTTCTCATTCCTTGAATTGTGATGCTAAGGATATGCGGAGAAAAAGACTATATTTTTCATACTTCATTGCATGTTAATGGAATGTTTTCATTATACTAAAGTTAGAATGAGGCTGATTTTTCAATTAGGTTCACTTTTTCACAAAATTACTTTCCTTTGTTTATTTTCAATTGGCATTCAATTGGGTAATTACAATAATAATAGGGTTTATTGGTGTCTGCATATACTTTTTAATTTAACTTTTTTTGGGTTAATTTATATGGGTTTTCTGGGTTATTGTATTTGCAGAAATCGTATTCTGGATTTCGATCATATTGGGATGGATGACTGTTGATGCAACTGCTGACGATAAAAAAGGTGGGTTTTTTTCTCTCTCTTTCTTTTATAAACGACTAATAAAATTTGAAATTATAGATTAAAATCATATAACAGCTTATTTAATTAAAAGCATGATGTAAAATTTGTAATAATTAATTAAAATCAACAGAAGCATGCATAATTGTATGGGGAACATACCTTGTGTCGTTGGTAATTGTATATATGCGTGATGAACTTAAAACCGAACGTAAAACCTGCAAAAACCATTATTTATTTCAGATTTTCATGATTTTAATGAAATTATAATATCTCAAATTAAATTAAGCACTCTGAAAATTGGTAAATTGATTATATTATAAATTAATATTATAAACATATAAATTGGTTTGACAGATATGGACATTAATCAGATGTTGGTAATCAATTTATAAATTTTGTAAAAAATTTATAAATTGATAATCAGTTAATAATTTTGTTTGAGTGATATGGACATTTAATCAGATTTAAGAAAAGATAAAAGCATGAATAAAAATCTGAAATAATTAAACAAAAACCGAACTTAAAATCTGCAACAACCATTAAAATTATTTATTTCAGATTTCTTGAATAATTAAAAATTAATGAATAATCAATCTCATTGCAATAACCAATTTCATCTGCAAAAAATAATGAATAATCAATTAGGTTGCAATGACCCGTTTTCTATATAAAATTACAAATCGATGCAAGTCATGTATTTTTCAGTCGAATATTTCCATTAACACAAATTTTTGTTTTTATTTTGTGCATATGAATCAAGGAGAAGAGTGTACTTACATGTATTGGCAGTGGTGGAGCTTGCTATCAACGAACTCTCTGATGGAACTCGGTTTACAGTGATTTGATGAATGAGAATTAGATAATTAGTAATTTTAGAAATTGTAATCAATTTATTATTTTGTTTGATTTTTTTTCCCTGACGTGAGAGGTGAAAGATTGCAGGGATTATTTTTTGGAAACTGTAATCAATTTGTAATTTTATTTGGTTCTTTTTTCTTTAATGACGTGAGATGTGAGATTAAAGGGAGAGATTATTGGGATTTTTAAATCCCTTTCCTGATTTGGCGAGAGATTACAGGGAGAGATTATATGCTAATCTGTTTAAAAACGTGGAGGGTAGTTGGGTGAGCATGTGAAGGGTGTTATTGTAATTTTATTGGGGACACGAAAAGTTAATTTACTAAAAAGCCCTCGGGGGTTGGCTTATATAATAGAGATTACCTAAATAGTGAATTAAAATTCTATGAATAATATACTAATTTCCAAAAATACACTCATGTCTATAAATTATTGATTATATTTTATATCAAATAATATATAATAATAAATACTTCATGAAAAATATATTTTGATATTTCTAAATAAAAAATTACTCCGTAATTATTTTTTTATTTTTCTTTAAAAAATTCAAAAGTAACATATGAGTATGGTAATAAAAAAAATATTTTTTAATATTACAAGAAAAATTGATAGAATTTTGAACATATTTAAATATGCAGTTTCACAAATAATAATAGTGGTGAAATTAAAATATGATTATTAATAAATTATACGGAGTACTTATAACATTATCTATTTATGTATAAAACAAATATATTTTATCGAGTATATAAAATTTGTATGTGCTTCCTCAAATACTATGAAAATATGACCAAAATCAAATTCTACAATTGATGGACTATGAATTATATATAGTCCTGCGTCACAAGTATTGCAAAGGTAAATGTGACATCGATGTGTTCCAACCCACCTCAAGTATGTCCAACGTTTGGAGAGGAATCACAGATAATGTCCACTGGCTAAAGAAGGGGTTTGCTGTGGCTATTGGCAATGGTCGTACCACATTGTTTTGGGATCATTGTTGGGCTACAACCGAACCACTGAGGGAGCTTACTACCTGTCCAATTCCTAGTGCACTCGAAGGAGCTACAGTTGAAGAAATGTGGGATATGGGCATGGGATGGAAATGGGATGCGTTTGCCAATCTACTACCAGCGCTCACCGTTAAATTAATTGCAGCTCACCGCCTGATAGAAGATCCTGATGCAGGGGATTTGAGGTACCGGAGGGGCACTAAAAAGGGAGGGTTCTCAATCAAGTATGCCTTGAAGATTATGAAAGAAGATGACTTGATTAATACAGACCCCAAATGGGATTTAGTGTGGCAAGCTCCAGTCCAGCAGAGAGTTAGAGTGTTTTTATGGCTCATTCTTCATGATAAACTCTTGTGTAATGCCAACCGAATGAAGAGACATTTAACGGATGACCCACGCTGCAAACGCTGCTCCATCAACGCAGATGAAACACTCATTCATTTACTCAGAAACTGTCAAGCAGCCAGAGCAATCTGGAAAAGTGTGGGAGGCAGAGCTCTTTACCCCGTATTCTACCAAGGTGACTTAAGTAACTGGATCACACGCAATATTGAAGCAAAGGACCCGAATTATCCGCAACACTGGCCCATTATTTTTGCCACTACATTGTGGTGGAATTGGAGATGGCGCAATTTCCTAATGTTTGGGCGAAGTAAGGAAATCCCGGTTGATACAAAAACCTTTCTAAGAACAAGAGTTGAAGAAGCTTGCAGAGCATTCTACGGTACTGGGAGCTCCTTGAGTTCTGATAACCTGCTCCCGAGAAATCGAATAGAAGCCTTAATACGATGGATTGCTCCACCAATTGGGTGGATGGCCTTGAACACTGATGGAGCAGCTAAGGGCACACCTGGTGCGGCGGGTGGAGGCGGAATTCTAAGAGACAGCAGAGGTGTTTGCCTCCATGGATTTACAGTGAACCTGGGAGTTTGTAATGCCTTCAGAGCCGAACTTGCAGCAGCAGAGGTAGGTCTTCAACTAGAAAAATCCAAAGGGGTCACAAAACTCATTCTTCAAATGGACAATAAAGCTTGCATTGAAATCCTACAGAACGAGACCTACCAAGAGGGTGAATGCCATTTCATTCTTAATAATTGTCGCTCCCTCATCAAGTCTGCTGGTTGGGATGTTCGGCTTACTCATTACTTCCGTGAGGGTAATAAAGTGGCGGATAAACTCGCAAATATGGCTGTCATCCAAGAGGAAAGGATACTGTTCTTTGAGGATCCTCCACGGGAAATCATAAGCCTTATTCGGGAGGACATTATGGGTGCTACAACACCTCGATTAATTGCTTAGATTTTTTAGTTTTGTACGAGGCTTGCCTCTCATCTTCATCAAAAAAAAATATATGCATGCATTATAGTCATGAAGCCCAATTTAGTTTTAGACGTTAGTATTTTTGGAAAGGACCCACAATTATATTATTACTTCTTTTTCTCCAATACTAAAACCTAGGGTCCCATATTCACTAGCATTCAATTAAAAGAAATCACTATATTCCATTCTACCTACTTTCTCAATAAAATAATAATTGATAAACACACTTCAAAAATTATGCGGAGTACTAAAATTATGTGTCATGATATGTGAACACTTTTAAATGGGATGGAGAGAGTAGTTTAAGAATTATTTTTAAATAACGAATCAATGTCAATGAATATGCTAAAAAATATAGGGTTTGGTATAGAATTGATCATATTTGATATAAAATTACTTAAATATTTAATATAGTTAGTGGAAAACGGATATTTAACGTCATTGGCATGCTGGGAATTTTTAAAATCTCAGGGTTATATGGTGACTTATTGAAAATAAGAGAGTATTTGGTAAATATTTGTAAACCTAAAGGATATATGGTGAAAATATCGTCGTTTAAAAGAATATATTGGGATTGGAAAATAGAAATCTTTATTGAGATGTGATCAATATTTACTAAAATCAATAAATATATTTTATTTTTGCTTTAGGATGGCAAAAAAAATTGAATTTTTGAATCTTAAGTTCAAAATTAACTATAGAGTATAACCTAGTTTTTTTGTAAGTGTCAATTTTTATTATGTTTTTTGAAAAAGATTGACTCCTCTTTGTGCCTTATTAAGAAGAGCAGGGAACCCATTGAAATATGGGACAAAAAGTTATACTAATGCAAAAAATAAAAGTCATATGCTTAAAAATAAGGAAACTGTTTACTTTTACCACCTAAAAAATTGATAAATTATGTTTTACCACCTAAAAACTAGAATTGTATTTTACCACCTAAAAGTAAAATAAAAATTATTTTTTTTACCACCTCTTAATCAGAAAGATGGACGGAAATGTTTTGCGGGTCCATTTCAACGACTATATTTCTAATTTCTTTCTCTTCTTCTGTGATTTTCATGTATATAATAATATAAGCTACCATTTTTCCTTGCTTCCCATTAAATCACATAATTTGGTAATATTTCTCAAATTGATAGAGGCATGCTTCCTTTCCTATTTGCAAACGCGAATCAAGGTAATTTAAGGTATGATTTTATGTTTGATATGCGTCAAAAATGAGTCTCACATAATATTTTCGTCCATCTTTCAGTTAAGAGGTGGTAAAAAAATTATTTCATTTTGTGGTGGTAAAAAAAATTGTCAATCTTTTTAGGTGGTAAAAGTAAATTTAACATAAAAGTAAACAAGAAATTAAGGTTACCATCACCAACAAAAATGTAGATGGCACCCGCTAGACAAAGAGAAAAACTTAGGGGTCTTAGGGGGAGAGGATTGAGGTGATGGCTGATTTTGAAAGTCCGTATTTAATTTGGAGGCCATTAATCGTACACCCTCCGTCCTAAATTAGTTTTAACGCTATCAGGACACGTAGTTATAGAAGATAAGTTGTTGTTTGGTTATCAAATATTATTTTATTGGAAAAATAGATGTGAAAAGAGATAGTGAGTATTATTTTATTGAAAAGTAGATGTGATAGAAAACAATGAAGTACTTTTTAATTAAATGTGCGAGAGTGTGAGACCCAAACTTTTTGGCAGTGGAAAGAAAGATGTATTAAAATAATTGTGGGGTATTTTCCAAAATAGAAGTGTAAAACCGAATGTGGGACGCATCAAAGTAGAAAGTGTAAAAACTAATCTAGGACATAGAGAGTATTTGTTAATGTTAAGATATCCACTATCTATTACTATATACTAAAAGAGACACCAGGAATGACACGTGTCAATTCCTGGTGCGATTTTTTCCCGCCAAAAACCTTTTCCTAAAAAAAATATTTACTTTATTCTATTTTTATTTTCTTTCCTTTTGTATAAATGTTTATAAATAGAAAAAATTATAGGACTATTAAATATGACATTATTAGACAATTTTGGTAATATTTAGTCAGATAGTCATATCAATAATAAAAAAACATTCTTACTCAATATTTTGTTCATATTAAGCATATCAAATATTTAATTTGATCAAATCATCATATTAAACATATAAAATATATAATATGTAATAGAGAGAAAATTGTATATTACTCCGTATATGATAAAATGAGTATGTTCGAGATTTATTAATTATGCAATAGATTTAAGGGATAAATATTTCAGTTAAAAAAATAGTCAATTAATAATTTTCAAATAACCGTGCATGCACGGGACCTAATCTAGTTATTCACTAAATTAGATGTGGTTTAAATCGTGTAAAATTTAATGTGGGACGGATCAAAGTAGAAAGTGTAAAAACTAATTTAGGACAGAGAGAGTATTTTCTAATGTTAAGATATCCACTATATATATCTATCTATATATTATGCTAATAGAGGGGAAATCAATGTGGTGATGACAAATGTCACTCATTGATTGGCCTCTCTTATAGATATTAAAAAAAAATTATAAAATGAAATAAAATAATTGATTCTATAATTATTTTGTTAACTTTTACCTCAAAAAAATATTTGATTTTCTTTTTCCCAAAATAAAAAAAGATTTCATTCTATAAATAAGGAATATTTTTTTTAATTATATATCTTTTATATATTTGGTAACAAATATAACCAATATAAGTTTATATTTTTATAAAAAATTAATCCGTTATACGGAGTACGTAGTAAGATTTTTATAAAAATTTAAGAGTAGTCTACTTATTTATATTTCGTATTTACATAATTCAAATACAAATGAATTAGAAAATCAAACAAGTGATTAGCGGTTTAATTAGGGATTAGGTGGATGATTAGATGTTAATTGATTTAATTAGGGATGATGACGTCATGAAGGAGTATTTGAGGTATTAAGTCATTTGTGAGTGATATTTTATGAATTGTTGAACCTTGACGGGTGTTTGTTGAATTATGACAAAACTCAGGGGTATTTAATGAAATTTCGGTTTTATTTATGTACTCTTATTTGTTTTAATTGGTTTGATAAATAAGACACTGAATGAGTTATGATAAGTTTATCAGTAACTAATTTTAATTTGGAGAATATATGTAAGCTCTAATTTGGTGATAATTATCTAACAGATTTCATACAAATTTATGTATAGATTATAAAAATCGTGCATCGCACCGGTACTATGCTAGTTTAATCCTAAGTTTTTGTTAAATATCTTATTGTTAGCTAGTTACCGAATAAAAGTTGTAAAATGAGTATATTATTCTCGGAATGTACATATATTTTGTCAATAATAGTTTCCATAATATATATCGTTGTGAAAAAAAATAGAAGTCAATAATATCTTTAAAAATAGTAAATAGAGATTATTTTATACTGTATATTCAATAATATAGATTGTATATTTAGTAAAAAGTATATTTAAACATTAAAGATAAAAAGTAAACAAATGCCACATATCAGCACCATATTGAAACACCCTCTCTTTTCGTATAGAAATGTGTTAATTTAAGAGATTAACGTGTAGTATACAACTTCTTAACAAATGAACGTAAGACATATTCCGTATCATTTAACTACCTAACAAAAATTTGATATTAATATGATCGACTACCTAATATTAATATACAGAATATATTTTTTACATTCGCTAATTATAGTTCCATTTTATCTGAGATCAAATTGTTATCATTCACCTTCTTTAATTAAAATTTTGACATTGTTCTATAAATATTTTAATGTATAGTTGAGATAATTTAAAAAATATTTATTTGTATTAAAAGAGAGGTCAATCAATGAGTGATATTTGTCATCACCATATTTATTACTTCTCTTTTAGTATAATATATAGATTTTTTTTAAATAACTTATTGTTAGCTAGTTAGTAGTTAGTAGTTACCGAATAAAAGTTGTCAAATGAGTATATTATTCTCGTAATGTATAGATATATTTTGTCAATAATAGTTTCCATAACATATATCTTTGTGAAAAAAAATAGAAGTCAATAATATCTTAAAAAATAATAATAAATAGAGATTCGTTTATACCGTATATTCAATAATATAGATTGTGTATTTAGTAATACAAATTATTTACATTAAATATTAATGATAAAAAGTTAAAAAAAATGCCACGTATCAGAACCACATTGAGATACCCTCTCTTTTCGTATAGAAATGTGTTAATTTAAGAGATTAACGTGTATACAACTTCTTAACAAATGAATGTAAAAGATACTCCGTAACGTTTAACTACCTAACATGAATGTGATATTAATATGATCGACTACCTAACATAAATACACGGAGTATATTTTTTACATTCACTAATTATAGTTACAACTTTATATTTGAGATCAAATTGATATAATTCACTTTCTTTAATTAAAATTTTGACATTATTCTATAAATATATTCTATTGTAGTTGAGATAATTTTGAAAATATTTATTTTATATTAAAAGAGAGGTCAATCAATGAGTGACATTTGTCATCACCACATTGATTTCCTCTCTTTTAATATATTATTATATAGATAACAAAAGCTTGCGATAATCACGTATATCATTGTTGCCACAAATAAAATATAACTTGGGTTAAATAATGCAATTTTATCACGGTAAGAGAAGTATCGTAATCTTGAGGTTGATCAATTATACTCTACATACTATCTCTATTATATAATGGTTGGTCTCATCATAAATGCGAAATAATAAATTAAAAAGAATACAATCAATACTTATCGTAGTGAAATTCAGAGGAACTTTGTGAACAATTTTTTTTATTTATTATTTGAGGTTATTAAATGTAATAACATAGTGGGACTTTTCTATTTAATTTGGCACGAATTGCATGCGTATAAGACTAGTAATATATAAACGTAACTATATAACCCTTCAAAAAATTTATCCATAAAAGATTACTTCGTAATACAAAAAGTTTATAAAAATATTTTTAAAATTATTAAAAGATGATTAAAATTTATCTCGATGTAAATTAATTTTATTGTAAGTTGGATGCTCACAAGACATTTTGCAAGAAAATAAAATGTTCATACGAATGTATGTGTTAAAAGGCGTGAGGTTCAAACACCAAACCTCAAGCGTGGATGATAACTCTCATTACCATCTTAACCAACCAACAATTGTGGTTTATATCATCACATTAATTTATAAATAAATGTTAACATGAAGTCTAAAACAACTAATTTTTTATGTGACTTTTTAATTACTATGGACTATTTTGGGAAAAAACAATTAAAGCATTATGATAACCATGAAGAAACATGATGTCATAAGTCTAATAAGCATTAACTAAAGGATTGCCCTGTTTTTGTAAATTAACGTGACTTGGGTAATCGACGTCTTATATTATAAAAACTATAGGTTATGTAAAGTAACTATATCTTCAGAATAGTAACTATGAAAAAATAATAATGTAGTCATTTCGATAAGAATAATTATTCTATCCAAAGAGTAACTATATCATATAGAAAAGTAATTTTAACTTTAACACAATTACTATAAAAATAAGAATAATTATATATTCATTCTTGCAGACAAAAAGAGTATATTATAGAAACTATATGTTCTGTAAAGTAACTATATCTTCAGAATAATAACTACGAAAAAAAATATATAGTCATTTCGATATGAATAATTATTCTATCCAAAAAGTAACTATATCATATAAAAAAGTAATTTTAATTGTAAAAAAAGTTGTAATAAAAATAAGAATGATTATATACTCATTCTTAAAGACAAAAAGAGTAAACTATAGCTAGAAACTATAGGTTATGTAAAGTAACTATATCTTCAAAATGGTAACTATGATGATGATGATGATAATAATAATAATAATAATAATAATAATAATAATAATAATAATAATAATAATAATAATAATAATAATAAAAGGTGCGTTCAGTGGTGCGTTCAGTGGTGTTTGGCAGCTTGGTGGGTTCAGTGGTGTGCTTCGTGCGTTTCAGTTCCAATTCGGTGAGTTCAGTTCAGTGGTGCGTTTCAATTCGGGTGTTCAGTTTCGTGCGTTGTTTTGGCCGGCAGCTTTGTGCATTTTGTGATCCTTTTTGTGATGCATTTTGTGATGCATTTTGAGTGCATTTTGTGATGCTTTTCGTTGTGTGTTGTGCGTTTCGTGGATGTGTTTGGCAGTAGGTGCTTTGGTTTTGCTTTTTGGTGTTGGTGTTGCTTTTTAGTTTTGAGCATTGGTGTTGCTTTTTGGTGTTTGGTAGTGATTTCCGTGGGTTTTGAGTGGTGTTGTGTGGTGTTTGGTGTTGAGTGGGGTTTGGTGTTTTGTGTTTGGTGTTGGGTGGTGTTATGGTTCTTCGAATCTCGTGCCCTTTTAAAGGGTGTGATGGGTGCAATAGTGGGGGTGGGAGGGGGTTATCTAAGAAGTATTTCATTGATCATCTGGGGGCTCGTCATAAAGATGGTGCTTTGAAGGCTTCTCACAAAGCCAATGTTGGGAGGGATTTTTCTTTATTCTCCGCTTTAAACTCCGCGCTTCACCAGGCTGGTATTTGGCTTTGTGGTGAGTGTTTTTGCACTCACACTTTTAGTAAGAATTGTAAGCATGCTGATGGTTTGGTGGTTTGTGCTCCTACTTTTGAGGAGGTTGCGATCCTCGGTATCCCTGAGCCTACTAGGTTTGTTCCGCTTGTCGGTTTGGCTGATGGTTTTGTTGGTTCTTTTGGTGATTCTGTTGCCTCTTCTCCTTCCTTTTTTGACATTGTGTTACTGCATGGGCTTTTGGCTGGCAAGTGTCGTACGGTTAAAAGTATCCCCAGAGCCAATCGACTTGGTTTTTCTCGGTGCCTTAAAGCTGCGCTAGATAAGGTGGTTGCTTCCCCACATGATCTTCCTTCTTGGATCCTTTTTCTCATTCTTCCTTTGTGCACCCATAGGGTTATCCGGTCACGTTCTGATAAGAACTCGGGAAAGAAGGGGTGTAGTCAGGTTGATGGTATTTCGAGGGCTCTTCGGGTCTGGAGAGAGCCGGGCAGACCTGAGGTTCTGGTTCGACAACTTCTTAAGGAGGGTGATCGTCGTACCTCCATGGTGGAGGAGGAAGGGGAGGGGGTGAGAAAGAAGGTGAGTTCTGCTGCGTTGAACCGGAGGCAATGTATGAGGAAAGTCAGTGATGGTCATTTCACTGCTGCTGTTAGGGTTTTGACTTCGCCGGGGGTTGCACACTTGCACCTGTTACTGAGGAGACTCTGCGGGAGTTAGAGATGAAACACCTAGATGCGCCGTGTCCGGTCCTGCCTCCCTTTTGTGCTGATATCGAGGCGGTCTCGACCCCTAAAGATGTTATTTTAAGCCGGATTCGTAGCTTCCCCAAGGGAACCTCCAGTGGGCGTGATGGTTTACGGGCCCAGCATGTTGTGGATGCGCTTGGTAAGGTTGTTGTTGCAATGGCTGATGACTTAGCCACCTCTTTTACTGCGGTGGTTAATCTGTTACTTGCTGGTAAGTGTCCTGCTTCTTTGGGTGAGTTTATTGCTAGTGCCCCTCTTACGCCTTTGCTTAAGCCTGGAGGGGGTATCCGCCCTATTGCTGTTGGAGGAGACTTGTATCCAAGGTCGTTGCTGTCGTGATCGGGAAGAAGGTTGGTAGTTATGTTGAGGATTTTCAGTTTGGGGTGGGTGTGCCTAACGGGAGTGAGGCTATTCTCCATGTTGTCAACAAGTTAGTCGAGGATAAGGGAGAGCTGAGCAGCATGTCTATGCTTCTGGTTGATTTTAGCAATGCCTTTAACTTGATAGACTGTAGTACTATGCTTAGAGAGGTCCGACGTCGATGTCCTTTGCTCACTCCTTGGGTTGAATTCTGTTATGCCCGGCCGGCTAGGTTGTATTATGAGGGCTCTATCTTGCTTTCTTCCCAGGGGGTTCAGCAGGGTGATACTTTGGGCCCTTTGTTGTTTGCGCTTACCTTGCATCCGCTTGTCCATCTGATCAACGAAAAATGCAATCTCGATTTCATGGCTTGGTACCTCGACGACGGTACCATTATTGGGGACACTGCTTTGGTTTCTTCGGCTTTGAAGGTGATCACTACTGAGGGTCCGGCAATGGGGTTGCATTAAATGTTGAGAAAACAGAAATTTTTTGGCCTACCCCTGATCCGAGGAGCTACGATCCCACACTTTTCCCTCCTAGTATTGCCCGCCCCAGGGATGGAGTCACGCTTCTGGGTGGGCCAGTTAGCTTAAGGGCTGCTTTTGCAGCCGCTTGATAGAGGACAGGGTCGCTAAGACTGTGGGTTTGATGGAGGCCGTGGCTGAGCTTAATGATCCTCAATCGGAACTCCTTCTTCTGCGGTGTTGTGTGGGAGTTAGTCGTTTGTACTTCTCTTTACGGACTTGTCCGCCGCATATGCTCGGGTCTGCTCCTATTTCCTTTGATCTCTCCTTAAGGAGGGTTCTTCAGGATATTATTGTGGATGGTGGTGCGGGCTTTGGAGATTGGCAGTGGCGGTGTGCCACTCTACCTTTTCGGTTGGGTGGTTTTGGGGTCTACACCGCGCAGGATTCTTCCTCATATGCTTTTGTTGCCTCACGTCTTCAGTCTCTTGATCTCCAGAACACACTGCTTGGGCATGGTGGTGACTCTGTTTTGGGCCTTGCTTGTGATTTAGCTTTAAATAACTTTCGGGATTTGTGTCATTTCGATCCTCTCGATCTCTGCCGTGTGGTACCAGCCCCCCCGTTTATGAAAAAGTTGGCTACTTTGTACTTTGATATGGTAGAGAAGAAGATGATGGGACAGCACAACCCGAGTTCCAGAGAAATTGGCTATACTCATTAGCAACCGAGCGGCACACTCCTTAGACTTCTTGAGAGCCCTCCCAATTGAGGGGTTAGGGCAGACGATGCACCCAAGACAATTCAGGTGTGTTCTGTGTTATCGCCTTGCGATTCCTATATTCCCTCCTGACTTTACTTGTCCTTGCTGCTCTTCGAAAATCATAGATCGTTTCGGGGATCACGCAGTGCATTGTGGTAATGATGTTGGCATGAAATTCCGCCATAACTTGGTTCGAGATGTGTTAGGGGATATATGTTCGCAGGCTGGGGTTGTTGTGAAGAAGGAGGTGCCTTTGGGATTTCTGTCTGGAGAAGGGAGAGATCTCCATCCTGCAGACCTTCTTGTCTACTCTTGGGACAAATGGAAAAATGTATGCTTAGATGTCACAGGTATCTCTCCCTTCACCGGGCCAGGAGTTGATGCTTTTGTTCTTGGGGTTGCTGTCGCTAATGCTGTTGCCAGGAAGAAGAAGAAGTATGAAGCGAAGTGCATAGGCAACGGATATGGTTTTATCGCTTTTTCTTTCTCCACCTTTGGAGAACTAGGGAGTGATGTCCTCGAGTTCATGTCTAGGGTCTCACGGGTTGCTCAGAGTAACACGGTTGTTGCTAACATTCGTTCTTTTCTTTTTCATCGTTTGTGTTTTGCTTTGAATAAGGGTGTAGTTGCCCAATTAGTGGCTAGGCTCCCGTCCAACTTTGTGTAATCACTTCTTTATAATAATAATAATAATAATAATAACAATTGTTAAAGAAATTGTGTTTAAGGTTGCTTGCAGATGTAGAGATTCAGACATTGCTTTGTTGCTGTATTAGGCCTGTTGCTGTCAGGTTTTAGTTTAGGTGGTTTTGTTTTGTTCCTGTTGGGGAACTAGTGCTCCAGTTGTTCTGGTGCTTGTAATCTTTGAGCTGTTGCTCTTTCCTTTTGGTTTATAAAATTTTTATTTGCCAAAAAAAAATAAAAATAATAATAATAATAATGAGAGTGATGGAGCTCTTAAGGAGGTTGATGTTGGGCTGACTAGTGAGAGTGATGGAGCTCTTCGTCCTGCAGATATATTGCTTTATTCTTGGGATGGCGGTGTAGATGTGTGTGTTGACTTGACTGGGTCTTCACCTATGACGCAATCAGGGTTGTCAGACTTCGTTCCGGGTCGGGTTGTGGCGGTTGCTGCGCAGCGGAAGCAGGTTAAGTATGCGGCACGTTGTAGGGCTTTGGGTTACGGTTTCTTTCCTTTTTCCTTCTCTTCTTTTGGGGAGTTAGAGAAAGGGGCTGTTTCGTTGCTGAAGCGGGTCCAGTCGTACTCCAGGGCTCAAGACATAGGGGCACGGGCAGCTGCCCACATTTTCAGCAGGATCGGGTTCGCCATAGCTAGAGGAGTGGGGGCCCAGATTGTATCTCGGCTCCCCACCAACTTCTTGTAGTTTACTTGATCTTTGTAGCTTGTTAAGCTTGTTACGTTTTGGTGGTTTCCCATAATAATAATAATAATAATAACAATAATAATAATAATAATAATAATAATAATAATAATAATATTGCTCCTCCTTTGCATGGTGTTAAGTTGCTTGGTGGTCCCGCTAGTTCCAATCCTGTTTTTAGTGGTGAGCTTGTGATGTAGAGGGTAATCAAGACCATTGGGCTTATGGATAAGGTTGCTCAGCTCGATGATACTCAGTGTGAGTTGTTGTTGCTTAGGGCATGTACTGGAGTTTCTAAACTCTACTTTGCTTTGCGTACTTGTCCCCCTGGTATTTTTGAGGCTGCGCAACGCACTTTCGATGAGGCTCTTCGATCTTCTTTGGAGCGTATTGTTACTGCTTCGGGGCCTGGCTTTGGCGATTGGCAGTTGCGACTTGCCACCTTACCTTTTTCTTTTGGTGGACTTGGGGTTTATTCCGCGGGTGATGTTCGGCATTATGCTTTTCTTACCTCTTCGTTGCAGTCTTTTGGTCTGCAGACACAACTTCTACGGCATGCTGATATTGTTGGCCCTGGTCATGCATTTGATGATGCGTTGAGTCTATTTAGTGGAACGGTGGAGTATGAAATTCTGAATAACCCTAGTGAGGTCGCTGCCCCAAAACTTATGAAGAAATTGGCAGATATATATTTCACAAAGGTTACTGCAACTGCCGAATCTACCTTCTCTTTATCGTCTCCGCAGTCGGCGTTGTGGAAATCGCAGCAGAGAGATCACACCTCTGCTTGGCTTCGTGCGGTCCCCATATCAGGTTTGGGACAGACGATGAATGCTAAGGCTTATCGATGTGTGTTGTGTTACCGCTTGGGGGTTCCTTTGTTTTCTGTTACGGTGCCATGTTCAGCTTGCTCTAGGGTCTTTGCGAGAGACATCTTTGGTGATCATGCGGTGTCATGTGCTGGCATCGTGGGTATTAAACATCGACATAATGTGGTTCGGGATACCCTTGTTGATGTTTGTTATCGGTCGCGGAAAGAGGTTGATATTGGTCTATCTGGAGGGAACGATGGAGCTCTCCGACCAGTAGACGTGTTGCTCTATTCTTGGGATCGGGGTTGTGATGTGTGTGTTGACTTGACGGGATCTTCTCCTCTGACACAGTCTGGGTTCACAGGCTTTTCCCCAGGCCGGGTTGTGACTGATGCGGCGATTCGGAAGAGGGCTAAGTACGAAGCACGTTGCAGGGCCATTGGTTATGGATTTCTTCCGTTCTCTTTCTCTTCTTTGGGTGAGCTGGATAAGGATGCTGTTGCGTTGCTAAAGCGGATTCAGAAGTTTTCTAGGACACAAGACATTAAGGCTCGTGCTGCTGCTCATATTTTCACCGGGATAAGGTTTGCTATAACTAGGGGAGTGGGGGCCCAGATTGTATCTCGGCTGCTGTAACACCCCCGATTTACTAACTTTAAATAAATAAGAATAATATAGACTTTATAAAAATTTGCGGAAGCTTACACCTAAATAGGAGGTATCACCGCCACACTTGACCACATTGTCAAGTGCTAAGGCTTACAAAGTCAAACTATTACAACTCAATTACTAGGCGATCTATTTATAACTGTACAACTGTCATAAAAGACTAAACGGTAACACTTGAGCTCCTTTAACTTCTAACTGCAATCCTTCACGATCAATCTGCTCCAGTCATCTTGACTGCTCACCATAGAGGACAAATTCCAAAAGGATCGTCGCAGGGCCACAATAAGAAAAGACATGGCAGCAAACACACATAGCAAATAAACACACACGTCAGCAAAAAGCTGAGTAATCACCTGTTACAAACAGAAACATACTAATATGTTAGGTTATGATACATATGACAAAACATAAATCATGCGGAAAAACTTAATGCTAGGAAACATATTATTTACACATAATCATTTAGCATAATTTAGGTGCATACACTTTGTAGCGTGCCCTCCGTAGCTGCGCCCGAACCGAACAAGAACAAGTCTTTAGGACTCCAAGTGTCGTCCCTCCGTAGATAGTCCACAGCACGTCCGGATCCGCCTTAAGCTTGGCCAACTAGAATCGCCCTTAAGGTTCTAAGAATTTCGGCTAAATAGGTTGCAAGTGTTTGGTTGATTTTTGCTTCAAAATCATACCTTTGAATACTTCAATGTTGTATATAAATTTGTGACCCTAGGCCCCTATTTATAGAGTTATGGAAAAGGACTTATAATCCTATTAGAATACTAATTTAGTTTAATTAGAATCCTGCTTGGACTCTATTAAATAAACTTTATCTATTAGGATTAGAATTTAATCATATGTCGAATCCCGATAGCTTTAGGATTTGTATAGCACGAACACGAGCATTGCACGAGCACCGTACACCCGCGCGCAGGCCTTGCGGCCCACGCTGAGCGCACAGCGCCTCGGCCCAGCTCGCTGCCTGTGATCCGCGCGCGCGCCTAAGGCCTTGGCTGGGCCTGGCCTTGCGATGGGCCTGGTCGAGGCTTGGCGTGTGGTTTGTTGCGTGTGGCTTGCTGGGCGACGGCCTGGCTT
Source organism: Spinacia oleracea (assembly GCF_020520425.1). Lineage (NCBI taxonomy): Eukaryota > Viridiplantae > Streptophyta > Magnoliopsida > Caryophyllales > Amaranthaceae > Spinacia > Spinacia oleracea. The sequence goes on along the minus strand of NC_079492.1, from coordinate 101,135,447 downwards.
CGTGCTGGGCCTTCGTCTAGCGAGCCTCGTCGGATGCTAATTCGTACGATACGCTTCCGATTATATTCCCGATTCCGGAATTCATTTCCGATACGAACAATATTTAATATTTCCGATTCTGGAATTAATTTCCGTTTCGAACAAAAATCTGAGGGATATCTGTCGTGGAAGCACGGAGGATAGGGACCTAAACGTCCATGAGTTGATTGAATCAATGTCTGGTCTCAAGGTTAGTTCTCCTAACAGGTGTTATAGGATGGAGGTCCAAGAAACACATGTTCAGCTCCTTCGCACTAAACAGAGGGTAGGCGTCCCACTGAGGTTCCATGTGGAGCTTATGCTTTCATATTTTGATCGCCTAAGTCTGCTAGGAACACCAATAAGCGAAAGGATGGCAGTCTCTATCTTGCTCAATTCACTGCAAAGTGGGTTTGGTCGCTTCAAGCAACTATACCTAGGTGAACCAAGAGAAGAAACAGTTGCAGAATTTGTTCACCTTGTCAGAAAGGCTGAGATAATACTGGACTGTGAAGCCAAAGATTTACTCAAGGCTAAAAGGAGACCCTTCAAGAAAGGTGGAAAGTCCAAGGGCAATGCTAAATCAAAGCAGGACAAGTCCACATCAAGCTGTCTTTGTTGTGATGGAATAGGCCATTACAAAAGAGAATGTCCAAAGCTAAAGGAAGATCAGAAGAACGGAACAGTCGTTCCATCTTCAGCTATTTTCGTTATAGACTGTATACTTGCTAATTCAACTTCTTGGGAATTAGATACAGGTTGTGGCTCACACTTATGTTCCAATCCACAGGGACTAAGAAGAGGTAGAAGGTTAAGCAAGGGTGAAGTCGACCTACGAGTGGGAAATGGAGCACGGATAGCTGCATTAGCTGTAGGAACTTATTATTTGTCGTTGCCCTCTGGGCTAGTTTTGGAACTGGAAGAGTGTTTCCATGTTCCAAGTCTTACTAAAAACATCATTTCTGTTTCTTGCTTAGATGCTAAGGGATTTTCCTTTTTAATAAAAGACAATAGTTGTTCGTTTTATTTTAAAGAGATGTTTTATGGATCTGCTAGATTAGTCAATGGACTTTATTTATTAGATCACGACAAACAAGTTTATAACATAAATACCAAAAAGGCCAAAAAGGATGATTCAAATCTCACCTATCTGTGGCATTGTCGATTAGGCCATATTAACTTGAAACGCATAGAAAGACTTCAAAAGGAAGGAATTCAAGAACCATTTGACTTAGAGGATTATGGTAAATGCGAATCATGTTTACTTGGAAAAATGACAAAGCAACCTTTCTCTAAAGTTGGAGAAAGTGCAACTGAACTATTGGGTTTAATCCATACAGATGTATGTGGACCAATGAGTACAAATGCTAGAGGTGGTTTCAGCTACTTTATCACTTTCAATGATGACTTCAGTAGATATGGTTATGTCTACCTAATGAAGCATAAGTCTGAATCCTTTGACAAATTCAAGGAATTTTAGAGTGAAGTAGAGAATCAATTAGGCAAGAAGATTAAGGCACTGCGGTCTGATAGAGGCGGTGAATATCTGAGCTATGAATTTGATGACCATCTGAAAGAATGTGGAATTCTATCAGAATTGACTCCTCCTGGAACACCACAATGGAACGGTGTGTCGGAACGGAGAAACAGAACCTTGCTAGACATGGTTAGATCAATGATGGGTCAGGCCGAACTTCCAATAGAACTTTGGGGACATGCAGTAAATACAGCTACACTCACTATAAATAGAGCTCCGTCTAAAGCTGTTGAAAAGACTCCATATGAGTTATGGTTTGGAAAGCCTCCAAATGTGTCTTTTCTTAAGATTTGGGGATGTGAAGTATACGTCAAACGATTAGTTTCAGACAAACTTCATCCAAAATCTGACAAATGTATCCTTGTGGGCTATCCAAAGGAAACAAAGGGGTATTACTTCTACAATACATCTGAGAAAAAGGTTTTTGTTGCTCGAGATGGTATCTTTTTGGAAAAGAATCACATTTCCAAAATGACAAGTGGGAGAAAAGTAGACCTCGAAGAAATTCGAGTCGAACAACAAACTCTAGAGAATGTTTAAGATGACATTCAGGATGAAACTCGGAGATCTTTAGAAGTATCTGGTGAGAATCATGGTCAAACTAGAAATGTTACCCCGCGTAGATCGCATAGATATAGATCTCAACCGGAAAGGTACTTAGGTATTTTGACGAACGAGAGCTATGACGTTCTATTACTTGAAAGTGATGAACCTGCGACTTACAAACAAGCTATGACGAGCCCTAGCTCCAAGCAATGGCAAGAAGCCATGCAATCTGAATTAGACTCCATGTCTGAAAACCAAGTATGGGATTTGGTCGATTTCCAGATGGCTACCAAGCCATAGGAAGCAAATGGGTTTTCAAACTGAAAAAGGACAAGGATGGGAAACTTGAAGTTTTCAAAGCTAGATTGGTTGCAAAAGGTTACAGACAAGTCCACGGTGTGGATTACGATGAAACCTTTTCACCAGTTGCAATGCTAAAGTCTATTCGGATAATGTTAGCAATCGCTGCATATTACGATTACGAAATATGGCAGATGGATGTCAAAACCGCTTTCTTAAACGGCGTTTTAACAGAAACTGTGTTTATGACACAGCCTGAGGGTTTTGAGGATCCAAGGAATATTAAAAAGGTATGCAAGCTAAAGAAATCAATCTACGGATTGAAGCAGGCATCCAGGAGCTGGAATATACGTTTTGATGAAGCAGTCAGTGACTTTGGTTTCATCAAGAACGCAGACGAATCTTGTGTATACAAGAAGGTCAGTGGGAGCAAAATTGCTTTTCTAGTACTATATGTCGACGACATATTAGTTATCGGAAATGACATTCCTATGTTGAACTCTGTCAAGATTTGGCTTGGGAAATGTTTTTCGATGAAGGATCTAGGAGAAGCATAGTACATACTGGGCATCAAGATTTACAGAGATAGATCTAAAATGATGATTGGACTTAGTCAAAGCACTTATATCAATAAGGTGCTTGAAAGGTTTAAGATGGCAGACTCCAAGCAAGGCTACCTACCCATGTCTCATGGAATGACTCTAAGCAAGACTCAGTGCCCAAAAACACTTGATGGGCGTAGACGAATGAATGGGATTCCATATGCATCATTGATTGGTTCAATAATGTATGCTATGATATGTACACGCCCGGATGTTGCGTACGCACTCAGTGCTACGAGCAGATACCAGTCAGATCCAGGAGAGGCACATTGGATTGGTGCCAAGAATATTCTGAAGTACCTGAAAAAGGCACAAAGATGACTTCCTGGTCTATGGTGGAGATGATGAATTAATTGTTAAAGGCTATACGGACGCAAGTTTCCAAACCGACAAAGATGATTTCAGATCACAGTCTGGGTTTGTCTTCTGCCTCAACAGAGGTGCAGTAAGCTGGAAAAGTGCTAAGCAAAGCACCATTGCGGATTCTACAACTGAAGCGGAGTACATTGTTGCACATGAAGCAGCAAAGGAAGCTATATGGCTAAGGAAGTTCATAGGTGAACTTGGTGTAGTCCCCTCCATTGAAGGACTAATAGCCCTATATTGTGATAATAACGGAGCTATTGCACAGGCAAAGGAGCCTAGACACCACCAAAGAGTCAAGCATGTACTTCGTAGATTTCACCTTCTACGAGAGTTCGTTGAAAGAAAAGAAGTCGAGATAAGCAAGATTGGAACTCATGACAACATCTCAGATCCATTGACTAAACCTCTGCCGCAGGCGAACCACAACTCGCACACTGCAGCTATGGGAATCAAGCATATTGGATAATGGCTTTGATGTCCTTGTTTAATGTTTTAAAGTTTTAGAGTTTAATTCTTTGTAAAACATTATTGGTTAATCATTCACAATAAATAAATAGAATTCATTTTTCCATTTAATTTGTGGTTTATTAAATGATGAGTCCCTTCAATTTGACGAAATATTAAAGATAGACTGTCAGGACCAGTCCCGTGACTAAGAAATGTCTATCAAGTGAACTTGAATGTCAAAAGTTGAAAATGGTCCCAGGTTGGAATTTTCTATAAAGATGGACGCATAGAAAACGTTAGACGACTAGAATGCAAGATGACTAGTAGTTATGTTTCTTGAACTATGTGGACATGGTAATGTCGTAATCATTTGCATAGATACTTACTTTGGGAAGACTAGTATCGGACAGACCTATGAAACTTTACTGTAAGAGATGAAAATCTGTCATAAGTAAATTTCATTAAAATTATTAGACACTAAATCCTCAATACCTGAGTGATTTGAGATTACTTGTTTGAGAACTGCTTACTTTGATGTTGACCAACCGTCGCACCGTAAAAGCAGGCTATAAAGGCAACGCTCAGGTAATCACCTATCAAACGAAGTATAATCTCAAGATCGCAAGATTGGGATTGTCCTCCCATAAATCGGGATGAGATGCGGAAAGTTGTACAAGGCCACTCGGAGAGCTAGAAACTGTAAAATGCATGGCCGTGCTCAGATGAATCATAGGCTATGATTATCTGTTTATTTGATCAGTTGAACTCTGAAACCGAGAAACACCTCTGGACGTAATAAGGATGACAACTCTTACCTTATGTTCAAGAGCAAGCATCAAGCGACAAAGGAATTAGGAAATGCACACTTGTCCCTAAGGATAAGTGGGAGACTGGAGGAAATAATGCCCTTGGTCCAAGTATGCATTTAATGATAAGTCTAATAAATGCGGTTCAGTATTAATTGACAAGTTAATAATTCAGTGAGATCAAGTGAGCTGAATGCCTAGCTAGAGGCCGCTTCAGCTCAAGTGAAATTAATGATATTAATCCACACCTTACTCTTGACTGAACCCGTAGGGTCACACAAATAGTACGTAAATGGATCAAGTATTTAATGGCATTAAATACTCCATCTATGGATATTCAGAATCGACGGATCTTGGTTTCAGTGGGAGCTGAGATCGTCAAAGGTAAGAAATGAATACACCGGAAACGATGATATTGCCGGAAACGGAAATATGGATCGTATCGGAAATATAAATATTATCCAAGTCGTAGATGTTGACGGAAACGGAAACATGGTATGTATCGGAAAATATTATCGGAAATGGAAATATTGCCGGAATCGGAAATATTGCCGGAAACGGAAATATTGTCAGAATCGGAAATATTATCGAAATAGGAAAATAATTCCGGAAACGGAAATATTAAATATTTGTTCGAAACGGAAATTAATTTCGGAATCGGAAATATTAAATATTGTTAGTATCAGAAAGAATTCCGGAATCGGGAATTTAATCGGAAGCGTATCGTACGAATTAGCATCTGACGAGGCCCGCCAGACGAAGGCCAAGCACGAAGCCGGGCCATCGCCCAGCAGGCAAAGCGCAACAATCCACACGCCAAACCTCGACCAGACCCAGCGCAAAAGTCAGGCCCAGCCAAGGCTTGGGCGCGCGCACGGATAAGGCAGGCTGCGAGCGTGGGCCTCGCGCTGTGCGCTCGGCGTGGGCCGTAAGGCCTGCGTGCGGTCCTGCGGTGTTTGTGCGCTGCGCATGTGCGTGTTACTCGAATCCTAAAGCTACCGGGATTCGTCATATGATTAAATCTAATCCTAATAGATAAAGTTTATTTAAATAGAGTCCTAGCAGGATTCTAATTAAACTAATTTAGTATTCTAATAGGATTATAATTCCTTTTCCATAACACTATAAATAGGTGCCTAGGGTCACAGATTAATATACACAACATTGAAGTATTCAAAGGTAAGATTTTGAAGCAAAATCAGCCAAACACTTGCAACCTATTTAGCCGAAATTCTTAGAACCTTAAGGGCGATTCTAGTTGGTCAATCTTAAGGAGGATTCGGACGTACTGTGGACTATCTACGGAGGGACGACACTTGGAGTCCTAAAGACTTGTTCTTGTTCGGTTCGGGCGCAGCTAGGGAGGGCACGCTACAAAGTGTATGCACCTAAATTATGCTAAATGATTATGTGTAAATAATATGTTTCCTGACATTAAGGTTTTCCGCATGATTTATGTTTTGTCATATGTATCATAACCTAACAGTGGTATCCAAGCCTCTTATTATTTTCATAATCTAAATTGCATGAACATGGTTAAATTTTACAAATTTGCAAAGAATTAAAAGGGGTGATTAATTTTCGTAATTAATTGAAAATTGCGTTTATTTAATTATATGTACGCAGTTTTTCGGAAGAATATTTGTTACTCAACCAAATCGAGTGATTTTTGTGTCAATTTCGCATGTAAAAGGCATTCTAAAATTTTGACAAAAATTCTAATTTTTGCCGAAACCCAGAATTTCCAAATTCGAAGCCTAACTGTGACTTTTCAGAGGTTTTAGTTTTTCGAACGCAAAAGTTTGTAAATTTAAGATGTTAAATTGAATATTTGCGATTCTTGTTGATAAATCTTGAGTTTTTGATTGACCTACAGTATATGTTTAACAAATTTGAATGCCTAGACTTGTTAATTATACAACCTAATTTGTAATTATGATTAATTTGTTGAAATTCGAATAATTTAGAATTGATTTGATTTTCATAATTAATTAATGATTTAATTAGGTATCCATGATTAAAATCCAGCATAAAAATTGTTAATTTGTGTTAAATTTTAAATTTTTATGACCTAGATTTGAATCCATGTTAATCGGAAATTAATTGATTAATAAATTTTCGATTTTTCGCCCTAAAATTATGAAATTAATATGTTTTATTAATTTGTCATTAATTTTAAATTAAAAATTTTAAATTTTTTATGAAAACGCCCATAAATGTTGCACGCACAAAGCAATGGAACCTACGTGTTACCCTTAAGGGGTGTTGTATAGTGCGGGCACGCGACGACGAGCAAGGGAGCTCGTCGCCGTGCGGTACGAATGCAACGAGCAACGAGCTATGCGGCACGCAAGGCTCTAGGCCTAGGCGTGCGTGCAGGGCGATGGGCGAGCGCAGAGGGCACACAGCGCTGAGCACGATGCGTGTGGGGAGCAGTGCGCTGCGCCACGACGCACCAAGCTCGCCAAGGGGCAGCAGCCACGACGCAACACGAAGCTGCGCGCAGCGTAGCCCGCAAGGCTGCGTGTGTGCGTGGCATGGGGCGTGCGTGCGTATGGCTGTGCAGGCTATGTGCAACGGTCAATGGCACGGGGCATGGGCCTCGTAGCTCGATGGGGCTTGGGCGCAAGCCCAAGTGCCTCATCTTGCAAACTATTGATGCGTTTAAGTTTTAATTTTAAAATTGCAGTTCGGAAATAATTTTAATTAATTTTAAAATTAATAATTTAAATTGTTTTCTCGGATTTTTAATTTTGAATATTATAATTATTATAAATTTTATTTATACTAATTATTTTACTAAAATTAAACCTTGAATTAATTTAAATTTATTCAACTGAAAAATAAATTAAATAAATGGATTCGATTATAATTTTATATGAGCTTTAAATTTTAATTAAATTTGTATGTTTTCAGTTAGACTAGAAATACATTTTTATGTTTAAAATTAGTAAAGCATATAAAGTTATTGGTTTAAGTGGGAGCAATTTTATTCATAAACTCTTGATTAGGTCTACAAATCCTTTAAGGTTAAACAACTTGATTAGAATTAATAAGGACTGAATAATTGGTAGATTATTGGTGCCATTGATTAATTGCTGCAAATATTTATGTGATGCATACAACATGTTTTTACTAACCAGCTATGTGGGCCATTCATGATAATGAATGGGTGAATGGTATATATTGTATATGTACTGTTTTGCAGGTTATGAAGTGACTAGTATGGCCCAAATAGGATAGAAAATATGGTCTGCATACCATTAATTTGAATGTAATTGGTCTAATGCACCAAAGTTTGTTTTTTCAATTCAAATATGGTCTGCGTACCATCAAATAGTTGTAATTAGTTTAATTATAGCTGATCCTATTTGAAGAAAATGGCGCCTCCCACGGAGAAATTCAAGACGGAGTTTCCAATCCATTTTCAAGACGGAGTTTGAAGTTGAAGCTTCAAGATGAAGTCGGGCCATACTAGATCACATTTATCTTATGCATGCTTTAAGTGATTTATTGCTTTAAATATGTCTTAATTATGCATGAGATTATGGCTTGATTATGTTGCATGATTAAGGATTTTAGTTCACTTAAAATCTAACCAACATAGTAAGAGCCTTAAGTTCCAAACTTAAAAATTGAGTTAAAAGGTGCCATGCCAAAATAACACTTACTTGGATAACCTTTACATCAATCTAGCTAGTAATAGTTTTACGCTCAGCGAGGTGTTACTTATTGATCCTAAAGGGGTAAGGTACACAAATAATTGTGAGTACATGTTAGTTTTGGTGAAACTCAACGATATAAGTAAGGAGTCCTTTTATGTCGTGGCAAATTCGATAGGTTTACCTAATAAGCTCTTAGCCGTACCTATCGATCAACCAAGAGTAGTTTCTAGACTATTAGCAAAAGGCTTTTGCTTACCTAAAAGATTTTAGAATTGAGTCTAAATACATAATGTGCTTAATTCTTCAATGGTTTTAGGGTCTTGGAATCATTTTAATCACACCAGCCGGAACAATAAATTCGAATAAAATGCTAATAACTTGTTTGAATTGCATGATTGCTTTAATTTTCAACTTATTATTCATGATAAATGTTCAGACTTTGCATGCTACGAGGCCCATTGCCCCGTGTCATTGATCGTTGCCCATGGCTCGCACAGCGACATCACACACACGCCCCATCGCCACGCACACACGCAACCTTTGAGGGCTACAAATCTTACTCCCAAAATATATGAACCATAACTCAATGGCTGACATTTGCCAAAAGCTACACACGAGTATTCGATTTTGATTTCCCTAAATATGTAAACACTATTCCTCAGAATTCATAAATACTTAAACTAAATACCTAAGGAATCAAAATTACAACGATTATTAGCACCAATTCGGTCGATCGGTTACTAAAACAAATATGCTATCAAACATATCATATACAGAGTACTATCTAACACATAATTAGCATAACAATCATTCTAGTAAACACATAACACATGTTTTCATACAAATCTTAAATATAAAATTAAATATAATTTAACAACTCCAAAATAACGAGTGCGCGTGATTACAATAAACATATACAAATAACTTGAATAGACTAAGTGCGTGTGATTACCTTCCCGGATAATATTACCAAATAGTAAAGTTCAAACGAACGACTAAATTTGTATGGTACGACTGCTGCAAAATATTAATACAATGCGCATGATTGCTCTAATTTGGGCTTGATAAGGAAAATTAAATCCATGGTCATGAGTAATATATCATGCGCGATGTATTTTTTTTTTTTTTTTGACAAGTGCTAAACAAACATTAAGGAAAGAAAGCAAAAGAAATAGAAGTTGCAGCTGCAGAGGTTGCAATGTCGTGAGCACCTTGAACTTGATCTCGACCTACCTTTTGGATGCTGCACCAGTCGAACATTCTTCCCAGACGCTTAATCTCAGTTATGGTCCAAAGCAGGTTAATGTCAATCGTGCTTTGTTGGAGAAGCATTTCAACCAACATATGAGAATCCGTTAGAACAGTAATATGTCGAACTGTAGCTGTAATGCTCCATCTAAGTGCAAACAAACATGCAAGGACCTCCGCTTGAAGAGCTGACTTCGCTGTCCCTACAGAAGCTCCACCTAAGATCCTATCCGATGTTATCAGAGGATTACTAAGCACCCAACCCATTCCAGCTATCCGAGTATTCTTCTTCCAAGATCCATCAACCTGAATGAAAGACATTATTCCTTGTATCTCTGAGTCAGCAAGTATCACTCTAAAAAAACCCGGCGGATAAAGCGGATCATTTTCCGGAGGATGTAGGAAACGTAATGCAGGAAATGGATGATTCCTAAAGATTTCTTACTGCTTCAAACCTTCCCTGATAATAATATACACTGCGAGAACCTCACCCCTTTCATTCCTGAATATTCGGTTATTACGTGATAACCAAAGACCCCAAAGTGTTGCAATGAAATAAATAACCCTAACACTATTCTTCCCATCCTGGCATTGAAAAAGCCGGATAAAGTAGAGAACCCAGTCAATAAAGGAAAGGTTCTCATTGATTTCTGAATGGATCGCAAGTGATCCATACCTCCAAACGCGTTTCGCACAGTCACAAAACCTGAAAATGTGCTGAATATCCTCGTTATCTTTTGCACAAAAATCACAAGTAAGAGACAACTGAACTCCTTTCTTTCCAACATTCACTTTTGAAGCAATTCCATTGTGAAACAATTTCCACAAAAAAACCTTCCATTTTGGGAGGATCTTAAGAGCCCACAAAATCTTAAAAAAATCCAAACCTGGATGGGCCTGTGCCAACCCATAATCCTCCACTGCTAACATTGCATATGTTGTTTTAACAGTAAACTTACCCGACTTGTGAAAACGCCAGTAAAGAAAATCTTCAACACTAGTAGAAGGCAATTCTGTTGCCACAATTTCCCTGGCGTCGTTAAACTCAAAACAAGAATGAACCCGATTAAGATTCCAACCAGAACCATTAGGAAGAATAAAATGATTAACTTTCCATGTCGCTGCATTGAGTAGTGTGACATTTGATTTAAACTCAGGTACTCTTCCATTGACCCACCTATCCTTACCAGCCCAAACTTTCTTACCATTTCCAATTTTCCAATCACAACCCTTGAACAGAAGATTACTAGCTCGAAAGATACCCCTCATACCCCAAGATAACCTCCGAGAAGAAACATTAGTTATCATGCGCGATGTATTCATGTGGAAAAATAGGAATTTGGTGAGTAATGATGAAGATGATTAAAAGGAATAGCTTTTCTTCTTCGTCCAAACTAATGCCCCGCAAATTAACAACAAACGGCTGCCGCTAAAATAATTGGCACTCCGCGAGTATTTATAACTCCTCATAAGAGTCCGACTAATAATAAAATAGATCTTTAAAACTTTTTTAAAATATTAAAAGAGACTAATTAAAAACAAAAAATCATTTATTAATACTTATAACTTTATTTTCTCTATAAAATATATATTATGAAATCATAAAATATTGGAGTATTACAGCTGCCCACTAATCATTTGTAAAATGTTTGACTTTGTTAGCATTTGATAATAATAATAATAATAATAATAATAATAATAATAATAATAATAATAATAATAATAATAATAATAATAATAATAATAATAATAATAATGTCGTGTCTTGTTGCAGCGTGGTTATTCGAGCGAGAGTGGTGCAGTTTGCAGGGGTTTTGTGTACTCCATTTCCTTTGGTTGTCTTATTTATTTAGGATAACCTTTCCACGGTTGAAGTGCTTTGATATGGCGGCTTCCGTGGAGAAGTTTCATTGCCCTTTTGTGGGTCTTAGCGGGTGCCAGGATGGAGGTGGGCGTGGTTTGGTGAGGAGTTCTCTGATCACTCACTTACGGGATCGTCATTGTTGCACTGGTGTGCGGGATGTAACCCGTCATTCCCTTACTACCAATTTGCAGGTTTTTACTACGGCTGAGGTGACCTTTCGTCGTATGGGAATTTGGCTATGTGGAGATTGTTTCAAAACGCATACTCATCGTATTAGGTGTCGACATGGCAGTGGTTCTAGTACTGTTTTTGTGGACCCACCTGATTCTGGGGATGGTACTATTCGTTTTATTCTCTACGGTATTCAAAAACCACAAGCTCCTGCTTCCGAGCTGTCTACTTCTGATGCGCCTCGAGAACATCATTTTTCTTTTGATGTTGCTCTTCTAATCACTTTATGGTCTAAGCGGTTGCGTTCTGTGAAATCCATCCCTCCCAAATGTCGTTTGGGTTTTTCGCGAGTTCTGAAAGGGGCGCTTGAAGGAAATAATGCCCTTGGTCCAAGTATGCATTCAATGTTAAGTCTAATAAATACGGTTCAGTATTAATTAACAAGTTAATAATTCAGTGAGATCAAGTGAGCTGAATGCCTAGCTAGAGGCCGCTTCAGTTCAAGTGGAATTAATGATATTAATCCACAGCTTACTCTTGACTGAACCCGTAGGGTCACACAAATAGTACGTAAACGGATCAAGTATTTAATGGCATTAAATACTCCATCTAAGGATATTCGGAATCGACGGATCATGGTTTCAGTGGGAGCTGAGATCGTCACAGGCAAGAAAAGAATACTCCGGAAACGATGATATTGTCGGAAACGGAAATATGGATCGTATCGGAAATATAAATATTATCCAAGTCGTAGATGTTGCCGGAAACGGAAACATGGTACGTATCGGAAAATATTATCGGAAATAGAAATATTGCCGGAATCGGAAATATTGCCGGAAACGGAAATATTGTCTGAATCGGAAATATTATCGGAATCGGAAAATAATTCCGGAAACGGAAATATTAAATATTTGTTCGAAACGGAAATTAATTCCGGAATCGGAAATGTTAAATATTGTTCGTATCGGAAATGAATTCCGGAATCGGAAAATTAATCGGAAGCGCGTCGTACGAATTAGCATCGGACGAGCTTGCTAGACGAAGGCCCAGCACGAAGCCAGGCCCACGTCCAGCAAGGGAAACGCGCGCCACAACACGCCAGCCCAAGGCTGCGCCAGGCCCACCGCAAGGCAGGCCCAACGCGCGCCCAAGGCTGCGGCAGTCGTGGGCTGCGTTGCTCGAGCTGTGCGCGCGCGCGCATGGGGCCCCTCGTGGGCTGCTGTGCGTGCGTGTGTGTTTGTGTTCACATACGAAACCTAAAACGTACAGGATTCGTTTAATGATTAAATTCCTAATCCTAAAAGATAAATTAATTAAATAAGAGTCTCACTAGGATTCTAATTTAATTAATTCGTATCCTAGTAGGATTCCAATTCTCTTTCCATACCCCTATAAATATGTGGCCTGGGTTCACAATTTATAACGAGTTTTCAAGTATTCAAAGTGAGTTTTTGAGAGAAAAATTCAGTCACATATCTTGCCTAAAAGTGCCGAAAATTATTAGTACCTTAAGGGCGATTCTAGTTGGTCAATCTTAAGGCGGATCCGGACGTGCTGTGGACTATCTACGGAGGGACGACACTTGGAGTCCTAAAGACTTGTTCTTGTTCGGTTCGGGCGCAGCTAGGGAAGGCACGCAACAAAGAGTATGCATCTAAACTATGCTATATGATTATGTGTAAGTAATATGTATTCCTGGCTAAATGGTTTTTCCGCATGATTTATGAATTGTCATATGAATCATAACCTAACAGTGGTATCACGAGCCTCTTATTATTTTCATAATCTAAATTGCATGAACATGGTTAAATATTACAAATTTGCAAGAATTAAAAGGGGTGATTAATTTTCGTAATTGTTAATTAATTGCAAATTGCGTTTATTTAATTATACGTACGCAGTTTTTCGGCAGTTTCTTCGTTACTCATCCAAATCGAGTGATTTTTGTGTCAATTCCGCATGTAAAAGGCATTCTTAAATTTTGACAAAAATAATTTTTTTCTGCCGAACCCAGAATTCTCAATTTCGAAGCCTAACTATGACTTTTCGAAGGTTTTAGTTTTTCGAATGCAAAATTTCGTAAATTTAAGATGTTAAATTAAATATTTGCGATTCTTGTTGATAAATCTTGAATTTTTGATTGACCTACTGTATATGTTTAACAAGTTTGAATGCCTAGCCTTGTTAATTATGCAATCTAATTTGTAATTATGATTAATTTGTTGAAAATTAGAATAATTTAGAATTAATTTGATTTTCATAATTAATTATAATTTAATTAGATACCTATGATTAAAAACCACCATAAAAATTGTAAATTTATGATAAATTTTAAATTTTTATGACCTAGACTTGAATCCATGTTAATCGGAAATCAATTGAATAATAAATTTTCGATTTTTCGCCCTAAAATTATGAAATTAATATTAATTTATTAATTTGTCATTAATTTTAAATATAAATTTTTAAATTTTATGCGATTCGTTCATATAACTTGCACGCACAAAGCAATGGACGCTACGTGTTACCCTTAAGGGGTGTTGTATAGTGCGGGCATGCGACGACGAGCAAGGGAGCTCGTCGCCCATGCGGCACGAATGCAATGAGCAAGGGCATGGTGCACGAGCACAAGGCAGCAGCCCTGCCTTGTGTCGTGGGCTATGAGCAATGGACGAATGGGCATGGGCGAAGGCAAGGCACGACAGTCGCGTGTGGGCAGCAAGCGAGCTGCGCCACAACGCGCACTGCCTCGCGCAAGCGCGCGCAGCCTCCCGCGCAGCGAGCGCAAGCTCGCGTGCCACGAGTGTTGTGCCCAGCGTCGATGCCGCGCGCAGCGAGCGCTGGCTCGCACCAAGCGAGCGCTAGCGAGCGCGCACAGCATGCGCTGACGAGTGCACGAAGCGAGCGCTGGCTCGCTTGCATCGAGCGCTGGCGTGCACGCAGCGAGCGATGACTCGCGTGCATCGAGCGCTGGCGCGCAAGCAGCGAGCACATGCTCGCGTGCGTCGAGCGCTGGCGCGCGCGCAGCGAGCACCAGCTCTCGCGATGGCTTGCGAAGGGTAGAAGCAGCAGCTATGCGACGCAGCGCATGGGCTGCGCGCACATGGCCAGCGATGGCTGTGTGCGTGTGGCCCATGGGCGTGTGATGCGTGAGGTGTTTGCGTTGCGATTAGATCGTTTTGAATGTTTAATTTGAAATTTTCAGTTTACGTAATTTTAAATTTTAAAATTAATAATTTAAATTATTTTCTTGGATTTTAATTTTGAATATTGTAATTATAATAAATTTTATTTATTCTAATTATTTTACTAAAATTAAAATAATGAATTAATTTAAATACGACTGAAATTAAATTAAACTTTTGGATTCAATTATAAATTTATATGAGCTTTAAATTTTAATTAAATTTGTATGTTTCCGGTTAGACTAGAAATACATTTTTATGTTTAAAATTAGTAAAGCATATGAATTTATTGGTTTGAGTGGGAGCCCTTTTTAGTCATAAACTCTTGATTAGGTCTACAAATCCTTAAGGTTAAAACAACTTGATTAGAATTAATAAGGACTGAATAATTGGTAGATTATTGGTGCCCTTGATTAATTGCTGCAAATGTTTACGTGATGCATAATGTGTTTTACTAACCAGCTATGTGGGCCATTCATGATAATGAATGGGTGAATGGTATATATTGTATATGTACTGTTTTGCAGGTTATGAAGTGACTAGTATGGCCCAAATAGGATAGAAAATATGGTCTGCGTACCATTAATTTGAATGTAATTGGTCTAAAGTACCAAAGTCGTTTTTCAATTCAAATATGGTCTGCGTACCATCAAATAGTTGTAATTAGTTTTAATTATAGCTTATCCTATTTGAAGAAAATGGTGCCTCCCACGGAGATTTTCAAGACGGACTTTGAAGTTAAAGCTTCAAGATGAAGTCGGGCCATACTAGATCACATTTATCTTGTGCATGTTTTAAGTTATTTATTGCTTTTAAATATGTCTTAAAATGCATGAGATCAAAAGCTTGATTATGTTGCATGATTAAGGATTTTAGTTCACTTAAAATCTAACCAACATAGTAAGAGCCTTAAGTTCCAAACTTAAAAATTGAGTTAAAAGGTGCCATGCCAAAATATACACTTGCTTGGATATCCTTTACATCAATCTAGTAATAGTTTTCGCTCAGCGAGGTGTTACTTATTGGTCCTAAAGGGGCAAGGTACACAAATAATTGTAAGTACATGTTAGTTTTGGTGAAACTCAACGATATAAGTAAGGAGTCCTTTTATGTCGTGGCAAAATCGATAGGTTTACCTAATAAGTTCTTAGACGTACCTATCAACCAAGAATAGTTTCTAGACTATTAGCAAAAGGCTTTTGCTTACCTAAGATGTTTTAGGATTAAGTCGACAAACTGTGCTTAGTTCTTCAATGATTTTAGGATCTTGGAATCATTTTATTCACACCTGCCGGAACACATAACTTGAATAAAATGCTTAATAAACATTGAATTATGCATGTATGCTAGAATTTAAGTTTATTAAGAGAAACTGTGAATGGTTATTTATTTGTTTATTCTTTTCAATTGTAGTTTTTAATATGGCAAACAACAATTCATTCAACATTCGATCAATTCTCGAAAAGGAGAAGTTGAACGGGAAAAACTTCCTTGACTGGCAAAGGAACTTGCAAATAGTTCTTATGCAGGAAGAAAAGGAGTATGTCCTAGAAGAGGCGATGTCCGAAGCCGCAGGCGACGGGGTCACTCAGGCAGCCCTCAATCGTTGGATTGATGCCAACAAGGATGTGAAATGTCTAATGCTCGCCACCATGAGTGCGGATCTGCAGAAAACGTTCATCAACTCAGATGCTTTCACAATCATCAGTGAGTTGAAGAACATGTTCCAAGATCTGGCTCGAGTCGAAAGATTCGAGACTCATAGGCAAATTCTTGAGACCAAGCTTAAGAAAGGCGAGCCCGTAAGTCCACATGTTCTCAAAATGATTGGACTCATTGAGAATATGAGTCGGCTGGATCAGCAATTTTCTCAGGAAATGGCTATAGACACCATCCTCCATTCTCTTCATAGCGGGTATGATCAGTTCAAACTGAACTACAGTATGAATAGTCTGGACAAAACGCTCACTGAGCTTCACGGTATGCTGAAGATCGCTGAAAAGACGCTCAAAAGTGATAAGCAGGATGTGCTTATGGTGCGTGGGGGCAAGTTCAAGAAATCTGGAAAGAAGAGGAATGCTAAGAAAGGTGGCAACAAGGCCAGCCCAACTAAGCAAACTGGCGCCAAATCTGTAAAGAGGAAGGTCAGTCAACCCACTTCTGAATCCGAATGCTTCTACTGCAAGAAGAAGGGGCATTGGAAGAATGATTGCTTGAAGCTAAAGGAAGATCAGAAGAACGGAACAGTCGTTCCATCTTCAGGTATTTTCGTTATAGACTGTATACTTGCTAATTCAACTTCTTGGGTATTAGATACAGGTTGTGGCTCACACTTATGTTCCAATCCACAGGGACTAAGAAGAAGTAGAAAGTTAAGCAAGGGTGAAGTCGACCTACGAGTGGGAAACCGAGCACGGATTGCTGCATTAGCTGTAGGAACTTACTATTTGTCGTTGCCCTCCGGGCTAGATTTGGAACTGGAAGAATGTTTCCATGTTCCAAGTCTTACTAAAAACATCATTTCAGTTTCTTGCTTAGATGCTAAGGGATTTTCCTTTTTAATAAAAGACAATAGTTGTTCGTTTTATTTTAAAGAGATGTTTTATGGATCTGCTAGATTAGTCAATGGACTTTATTTATTAGATCACGACAAACAAGTATATAACATAAATACCAAAAAGGCCAAAAAGGATGATTCAGATCTCACCTATCTGTGGCATTGTCGATTAGGCCATATAAACTTGAAACGCTTAGAAAGACTTCAAAAGGAAGGAATTCTAGAACCATTTGACTTAGAGGATTATGGTAAATGCGAATCATGTTTACTTGGCAAAATGACAAAGCAACCTTTCTCTAAAGTTGGAGAAAGAGCAAATGAACTATTGGGTTTAATCCATACAGATGTATGTGGACCAATGAGTACAAATGCTAGAGGTGGTTTCAGCTACTTTATCACTTTCACTGATGACTTCAGTAGATATGGTTATGTCTACCTAATGAAGCATAAGTCTGAATCCTTTGACAAATTCAAGGAATTTCAGAGTGAAGTAGAGAATCAATTAGGCAAGAAGATTAAGGCACTGCGGTCTGATAGAGGCGGTGAATATCTGAGCTATGAATTTGATGACCATCTGAAAGAATGTGGAATTCTATCAGAATTGACTCCTCCAGGAACACCACAATGGAACGGTGTGTCGGAACGGAGGAACAGAACCTTGCTAGACATGGTCAGGTCAATGATGGGTCAGGCCAAACTTCCATTAGAATTTTGGGGACATGCACTAAATACAGCTGCACTCACTATAAATAGAGCTCCGTCTAAACCTGTCGAAAAGACTCCATACGAATTATGGTTTGGAAAGCCTCCAAATGTGTCTTTTCTTAAGATTTGGGGATGTGAAGTATACGTCAAACGATTAATTTCAGACAAACTTCATCCAAAATCTGACAAATGTATCCTTGTGGGCTATCCAAAGGAAACAAAGGGGTATTACTTCTACAATACATCTGAGAACAAGGTGTTTGTTGCTCGAGATGGTGTCTTTTTGGAGAAAGATCACATTTCCAAAATGACAAGTGGGAGAAAAGTAGACCTCGAAGAAATTCGAGTCGAACAACAAACTCTAGAGAATGCTCAAGATGACATTCAGGATGAAACTCAGAGATCTTTAGAAGAATCTGGTGAGAATCATGGTCAAACTAGAAATGTTACCCCGCGTAGATCGCATAGATATAGATCTCAACCGGAAAGGTACTTAGGTATTTTGTCGAACGAGAGCTATGACGTTCTATTACTTGAAAGTGATGAACCTGCGACTTACAAACAAGCTATGACGAGCCCTAGCTCCAAGCAATGGCAAGAAGCCATGCAATCTGAATTAGACTCCATGTCTGAAAACCAAGTATGGGATTTGGTCGATTTGCCAGATGGCTACCAAGCCATTGGAAGCAAATGGGTTTTCAAACTGAAAAAGGACAAGGATGGGAAACTTGAAGTTTTCAAAGCTAGATTGGTTGCAAAAGGTTACAGGCAAGTCCACGGTGTGGATTACGATGAAACCTTTTCACCAGTTGCAATGCTAAAGTCTATTCGGATAATGTTAGCAATCGCTGCATATTACGATTACGAAATATGGCAGATGGATGTCAAAACTGCTTTCTTAAACGGCGTTTTAACAGAAACTGTGTTTATGACACAGCCTGAAGGTTTTGAGGATCCAAAGAATGCTAAAAAGGTATGCAAGCTAAAGAAGTCAATCTACGGATTGAAGCAGGCATCCAGGAGCTGGAATATACGTTTTGATGAAGCAGTCAGTGACTTTGGTTTCATCAAGAACGCAGACGAATCTTGTGTATACAAGAATGTCAGTGGGAGCAAAATTGCTTTCCTAGTATTATATGTCGATGACATATTACTTATCGGAAATGACATTCCTATGTTGAACTCTGTCAAGATTTGGCTTGGGAAATGTTTTTCGATGAAAGATCTAGGAGAAGCACAGTACATATTGGGCATCAAGATTTACAGAGATAGATCTAAAAGGATGATTGGACTTAGTCAAAGCACTTATATCAATAAGGTGCTTGATAGGTTCAAGATGGCGGACTCCAAACGAGGCTACCTACCCATGTCTCATGGAATGACTCTAAGCAAGAATCAGTGCCCAAAAAACACTTGATGAGCGTAGACGAATGAATGGGATTCCATATGCATCATTGATTGGTTCAATAATGTATGCTATGATATGTACACGCCCGGATGTTGCGTACGCACTCAGTGCTACGAGCAGATACCAGTCAGACCCAGGAGAGGCGCATTGGACTGCTGCCAAGAATATTCTGAAGTACCTGAAAAGGCACAAAGATGACTTCCTGGTCTATGGTGGAGATGATGAATTAATTGTTAAAGGCTATACGGACGCAAGTTTCCAAACCGACAAAGATGATTTCAGATCACAGTCTGGGTTTGTCTTCTGCCTCAACGGAGGAGCAGTAAGCTGGAAAAGTGCTAAGCAAAGCACCATTGCGGATTCTACAACTGAAGCGGAGTACATTGCTGCACATGAAGCAGCAAAGGAAGCTATATGGCTAAGGAAGTTCATAGGTGAACTTGGTGTAGTCCCCTCCATTAAAGGACCAATAGCCCTGTATTGTGATAATAACGGAGCTATTGCACAGGCAAAGGAGCCTAGACACCACCAGAGAGTCAAGCATGTACTTCGTAGATTTCACCTTCTACGAGAGTTCGTTGAAAGAAAAGAAGTCGAGATAAGCAAAATTGGAACTGATGACAACATATCAGATCCATTGACTAAACCTCTGCCGCAGGCGAAGCACAACTCGCACACTGCAGCTATGGGAATCAAGCATATTGGAGAATGGCTTTGATGTCTCTGTTTAATGTTTTAAAGTTTTAGAGTTTAAATCTTTGTAAAACATTATTGGTTAATCATTCACAATAAATGAAGAGAATTCATTTTTCCATTTAATTTGTGGTTTATTAAATGACGAGTCCCTTCAATTTGACGATATATTCAAGATAGACTGTCAGGACCAGTCCTGTGACTAAGAAATGTCTATCAAGTGAACTAGAATGTCAAAGGTTGAAAATGGTCCCTAGTCGGAGTTTTCTATAAAATTGGACGCATAGAAAACGTTAGACGATTAGAATGCAAGATGACTAGTAGTTCTGTTTCTTGAACTATGTGGACATGGCAATGTCATAATCATTTGCATAGATACTTACTTTGTGAAGACTAGTATCGGACAAGACCTATGAAACTTTACTGTAAGAGATGAAAATCTGTCATAAGTAAATTTCATTAAAATTATTAGACACTAAATCCTCAATACCTGAGTGATTTGAGATTACTTGTTTGAGAACTGGTTGCTTTGACGTTGACCAACCGTCGCACCGTAAAAGGAGGCTATAAAGGCAACGCTCAGGTAATCACCTATCAAACGAAGTCTAATCTCAAGATCGCAAGATTGGGATTGTCCTCCCATAAATCGGGATGAGATGCTTAAAAGTTGTACAAGGCCACTCGGAGAGCTAGAAACTGTGAAATGCATGGCCGTGCTCGGATGAATCATAGGCTATGATTATCTGTTTATTTGATCAGTTGAACTCTGAAACCGAGAAACACCTCTGGACATAATAAGGATGACAACTCTTACCTTATGTTCAAGAGCAAGCATCGAGCGACAAAGGAATTAGGAAATGCACACGACTGAAGGAAATAATGCCCTTGGTCCAAGTATGCATTCAATGTTAAGTCTAATAAATACGGTTCAGTATTAATTAACAAGTTAATAATTCAGTGAGATCAAGTGAGCTGAATGCCTAGCTAGAGGCCGCTTCAGTTCAAGTGGAATTAATGATATTAATCCACAGCTTACTCTTGACTGAACCCGTAGGGTCACACAAATAGTACGTAAACGGATCAAGTATTTAATGGCATTAAATACTCCATCTAAGGATATTCGAAATCGACGGATCATGGTTTCAGTGGGAGCTGAGATCGTCACAGGCAAGAAAAGAATACTCCGGAAACGATGATATTGCCGGAAACGGAAATATGGATCGTATCGGAAATATAAATATTATCCAAGTCGTAGATGTTGCCGGAAACGGAAACATGGTACGTATCGGAAAATATTATCGGAAATAGAAATATTGCCGGAATCGGAAATATTGCCGGAAACGGAAATATTGTCTGAATCGGAAATATTATCGGAATCGGAAAATAATTCCGGAAACGGAAATATTAAATATTTGTTCGAAACGGAAATTAATTCCGGAATCGGAAATGTTAAATATTGTTCGTATCGGAAATGAATTCCGGAATCGGAAAATTAATCGGAAGCGCGTCGTACGAATTAGCATCGGACGAGCTTGCTAGACGAAGGCCCAGCACGAAGCCAGGCCCACGTCCAGCAAGGGAAACGCGCGCCACAACACGCCAGCCCAAGGCTGCGCCAGGCCCACCGCAAGGCAGGCCCAGCGCGCGCCCAAGGCTGCGGCAGTCGTGGGCTGCGTTGCTTGGGCTGTGCGCGCGCGCGCATGGGGCCCCTCGTGGGCTGCTGTGCGTGCGTGTGTGTTTGTGTTCACATACGAAACCTAAAACGTACAGGATTCGTTTAATGATTAAATTCCTAATCCTAAAAGATAAATTAATTCAATAAGAGTTTCACTAGGATTCTAATTTAATTAATTCGTATCCTAGTAGGATTCCAATTCTCTTTCCATACCCCTATAAATATGTGGCCTGGGTTCACAATTTATAACGAGTTTTCAAGTATTCAAAGTGAGTTTTTGAGAGAAAAATTCAGTCACATATCTTGCCTAAAAGTGCCGAAAATTATTAGTACCTTAAGGGCGATTCTAGTTGGTCAATCTTAAGGCGGATCCGGACGTGCTGTGGACTATCTACGGAGGGACGACACTTGGAGTCCTAAAGACTTGTTCTTGTTCGGTTCGGGCGCAGCTAGGGAAGGCACGCAACAAAGAGTATGCATCTAAACTATGCTATATGATTATGTGTAAATAATATGTATTCCTGGCTAAATGGTTTTTCCGCATGATTTATGAATTGTCATATGAATCATAACCTAACAGCGCTTGATAAGGTGATTTGCAGACCAGATGACATCGCTTGTTGGGTTCAGTTGCTCGTGTTACCTCTTTGTGTCCTCAAGACTTTTTCTCCGCGAAGTAATCGTGAGTGTTCCTCCGGTGTTAGGCGGCGACAACAGGAAGAGGGTATCACCTCTGCTATTCGTTCTTGGGGTGTGCCTGGTGGTTCTGAGCAACTTGTCATAGACACATTGGCTAGCATGTCTCCCCCTCTATTGGATGTTGACGAAGACCATGATTTGGCGGAGCGTAATATTAAGCAATGCAAGAGAAATATTTCTGACGGTCATTACACTGCTGCCGTTAGAGTTCTTTCGTCCTCAGGTCTTGCCCCTTACAATGATGCTACTCTTGCAGATTTCCAAGCAAAGCACCCTTCCGTTCCGGTCCCTACCTTACCGGATATCCCTGTTGATCATCACCTTACTGCTTCCTCCGCTGTTGTGTTGGAGCAGATTAGGGGCTTTCCGCGTGGTACTTCATGCGGTAGAGATGGCTTGCGTGCTCAACACCTTTTGGATTGCTTGGGTGGTGCTGCTGTAGCTGTTTCTGATGAGTTGGTGGATGCTATCACTCAGGTAGTTAATCTCTTTCTTGCTGGGAAGTGTCCTGCTGAGCTTGGAGGATATATTACTAGTGCTCCTCTTACGCCACTTGTTAAGCCTGGTGGTGGTATTCGGCCTATTGCTGTGGGCACTATTTGGAGGCGCCTTGTTTCTAAGGTCGGGGCTGCTTTGATTGGTCCGCGTTTAGGAAACTACTTGGGAGGTTTTCAGTTTGGAGTTGGGGTTCCAGCAGGTGGTGAGGCCATTCTCCATGCTGTCAATCGTTTGGTTGAGGCTCGTGGGGCCGATGTTGTCCTCTCTATGTTATTGGTGGATTTTCAGAATGCGTTCAATTTAGTTGATCGATCGGCTTTGTTGCGTGAGGTTCGGCTACATTGTCCTGCTCTTTCGCGTTGGGTTGAATTCTGCTACTCTTCTCCAGCGCGGCTGTATTATGGGGAGCATACCTTGTGGTCTTGTCAAGGTGTGGAACAAGGGGATCCTCTCGGCCCTTTGCTTTTTTCTCTGGTTCTACATCCATTGGTGTGTCGAATCAGAGACTCTTTTGATCTATCTCTTCAGGCTTGGTACTTGGACGATGGCACTATCGTTGGTGACACTTTGGTGGTTGGAAAGGTCTTGGAGTTGATTTTGGAGGAGGGTCCTCATTTAGGTCTCCTGTTAATGTTGAGAAGACAGAGGTTTTCTGGCATTCGGAGGACCCACGCAGTCGTCTAGAGGGTGTCTTTCCTACGGATATTGCTCGTCCTGCGCTTGGTGTTAAGTTGCTTGGTGGTCAAGTCAGTACGGATTCCTCTTTTTGTAAGGAGTTGGTTTCGCAACGTGTGTCGAAGACTGTTGTGTTGATGGATGCTGTAGCTAAGCTTAATGATCCCCAGTGTGAGTTGTTGCTTCTTCGTGCGTGTACTGGAGTTTCTAAACTCTACTTTGCTATGCGCACTTGTGCGCCTCATCTTTTTGAAGCGGCCCAATTATCTTTTGATGTGGCTCTTCGGGCTTCTTTAGAGCGTATCGTGACTGCTTCGGGACCTAGGTTCGGTGACTGGAAATGGCGTCTTGCCACCTTACCTTATTCTTATGGAGGATTGGGTGTTTATTCAGCTGGTGATATTCGGCATTATGCTTTTCTTGCATCCCGTTTGCAGTCTTCTGGTTTGCAGGATTCGCTTCTTCGGCTCTCAGGTGTTGATGGTCCGGGGCCGGCCTTTGATGATGCTCTTGGTCTTTTCAATAGGACCATGGAGACCGACCTTATGAGTAGCCCTACTGAGATCGCTGCCCCCACACTCATGAAGAAATTGGCAGACATATATTTCACGAAGATTACTCCTGATGCGGAATCCGCCTACTCCTTATCTTCACGTCATGTTGCCCTATGGAAATCACAGCAGGGGGATAACTCCTCAGCTTGGTTGCGGGCAGTCCCCAGCTCGGGTTTAGGCCAGACTATGAACGGTAAGACTTATCGTTTGGTTCTTTGCTATCGGTTGGGTATTCCGTTGTTCTCTGGTTCGACGCCGTGTTCTGCTTGCTCTCGGGTTTTCGATGGGGACATTTATGGGGATCATGTCGTGTCTTGTGTTGGCATTGTGGGTATTAAACATCGACATAATGTTGTTCGTGATACCCTTTTGGATATTTGCTATCGGTCGGGGATTTCTGCTCGCAAGGAGGTTGATGTTGGGCTGACTAGTGAGAGTGATGGAGCTCTTTGTCCTGCAGATATATTGTTGTATTCATGGGATGGCGGTCTAGATGTGTGTGTTGACTTGACTGGGTCTTCCCCTATGACGCAATCTGGGTTGTCAGACTTCGTTCCGGGTCGGGTTGTGGCGGTTGCAGCGCAGCGGAAGCAGGATAAGTATGCGGCACGTTGTAGGGCTTTGGGTTACGGTTTCTTTCCTTTTTCCTCCTCTTCTTTTGGGGAATTAGAGAAAGGGGCTGTTTCGTTGCTGAAGCGGGTCCAGACGTACTCCAGGGCTCAAGACATTGGGGCACGGGCAGCTGCCCACATTTTCAGCAGGATCGGGTTCGCCATAGCTAGAGGAGTGGGGGCCCAGATTGTATCTCGGCTCCCCTCCAACTTCTTGTAGTTCACTTGATCTTTGTAGCTTGTTAAGCTTGTAACGTTTTGGTGTTTTTCCATAATAATAATAATAGTAATAATAATAATAATAATAATAATAATAATAATAATAATAAAAAAAAAAAAAAAAAAATAATAATAATAATAATAATAATAATAATAATAATATAGTCATTTCGATAAGAATATTTATTCTATCCAAAGAGTAACTATATCATATAGAAAAGTAACTTTAGTTGTAGAACAATTACTAATATTATAAAATAAACAATATGATATAGACGCTTTAGAGGTCATATAGTAACTTTTTCTAATATATAGTTACTATTGTATATCACATAATTCTTGAAATAAAAAAGAGTAAGTATATCAAAATTAACATTAATTATAACTCTTGAACATTAATAAAGATAACATTAATTATTTTTTTAGTTGTTTTAGCTACGACATTTTAATTATATGCATCTATTAAATAAACCATGTTAAACTCAAACTTTTTTGAACTAAAAAATACTAATCAACACGTCCACGCCTCTTTTACGTCCTTTCCTTCCTCTATCACGTCCTTGGTTTCCATTGTTGTCATGTTTTCTTCTTCTCCTGCTTTTATTTTCCTTGCAGAATTTATTCTTTGCACGACTTCAATTCTAGGTGCATCATCTTTGTATTTCTGAATCAATAATATTTAAATTAAGTGAACATTTAAATATGAAAAATAACATAGTAACTATGTTAAACATATACTTTATATTATGAATCATATAGTAACTCTTAGAATTAACGATGGTAAGAAACTCGCAGAATTGCAGATATAGTTACTGTCATAATATAGTCACTTTTATTACTAATAACATAGAAAGAACATAATGATAACATGGTAACTATTAAAAACATATAGTTACTATATATTATACATGATATAGTATCTTTTAATATTAATGATAGTCATATGAGCAGGGTTGCATATATAGTTATCGTTATGATCATAACATAGTAACTCTTATTATTAATAACATAGAGGACAACAAAGAACGTAAAATAACATTATAATATACATAAAAAACTACCAAACATATAGTTACTATAATACAAGATATAGTACCTATAAATATTATTGGTGGGCATTTAGTCACAGAGTTGCAAGCATGGTTGGTGTGATAATATTATAGTAGCTCGATCCATAATATAGTAACTATATCACTAAAATTATAGAATAAACATAAAAAACATAGGAAAAATTAACAAAGGCAGTCCCAACTATGCACGTTCAACTTTAAAAGGGTCCAACTATGGATTATTCCTAGCAGGTCTCAACTATATGGGGTGTCAACTTCGCGTGGTCCCATTGTGAAAATGACCGGCTGGAGGAGGTAAAAATGATGACGTGTACGGTGAGTACCACGTATCACGTTCCATTTAAAAAAAACCACCCGTTTAATTAAAAAAACCCACCCATTTAATTAAAAAAGAACCCACCCGTCATTCTTTCTTTTCTCCTTTCTCACCCACCTGCTCCTTTCTCTTCCCTCTTCCTACATTTATTCATTATTTGTTCAATCCTAATCATCTTCCCCACTTCGTACAATAATCTTCATCATCTTTAGTTAATTCAATTTATGTTTATGTACATTCAATTTCATCTTGGTTCCTTCAAGCTCTAATTTTGCATATTAATTTCAATTGGGGGTTTGTTCTAATTTTTGGGTTTCCCACTGAAATCATCTTGGGTTAGTTTGTTTTTTGTTTTCCCCCGATAAATTAACTTGGGGTTAGTTAATTTTTTTTGTTTTCCCACACGATGTTGGTGATGGGTAAGCTGCTAGGAACTATGGGTGGGGAAGGCTGGTTAGGATATTGCGGAGGGAAGGTGGGTAGGGCGGCAAGTGGGTGGGAGGGGAGGGAGGACCTGCGGGTGAGAGGAGGCGAGCGGTGGTGGCCGAAAGTTGCGGGTGGTGGTGAGGGTACTTTTTGCAGAGGAGTGAACAGAAGAGGAATGATGGGATGAAGGAGTAATTAATGGAGGGTGAAGAAGGGTGGTGAAAAGGAGAAAACACTTCACTTACTAACTTTCCCTCAAATAATTTGGAAAAAAAGGTAAAATAAAAAAATCTATCATTTTAACTTATTTAGCCGGTTATCGGTTAAAAGACCCACGCAAAGTTGACACCCCATATAGTTGAGACCTGCTAGGAATAATCCGTAGTTCGACCCTTTTAAAGTTGAACGCTCATAGTTGGAACTACCTTTGTCAATTTTTCCAAAAACATACACATAACATAATAAACTAACATAGTACGTGTTTCAAACATATAGTAACTATATAAAACATACAATAACTATTGAAGAAAATAAACATATAGTAACAAATCATGATAAAATAAACATAGTACCTATTTCAAATCTATAGTAACTATATAAAACATATATTGACTATTATTATAATATAGTAACTATTGTACACATATAGTAACCATTATAATCATATAGTCACTATCTAAGAAGCGGACAAAAACGTACTCTAAATAACATAGTAAATAATGTAATTGTATAATAACTATTATGTATCAAAAAGTCACTATGAACTGTTCATAACATAATAACCATCTTAAACACATAGTTACTGTTTTAAACTTATAATAACTTTCTTAAAAATATAGTAACTATTTTAAACAAATAGTTACTGTTTTAAAGTTATAATAACGTTTTAAAAAATATAGTTACTATAAAAACTACTACTAATATAAACACAACGAACATTCTAGTGACTATTAAAAACACTATTTCGCAACATAAATTAAAAGTAACTATATCATTTATATACTAATTATGTGAAACACTAACCCTAATTTCAACAAAACAACAAACATTTCAAATCACTCAACAAATAAACAATAAAATAAGTTCTAAAACATACCAGAAGTAGGCACAACAACTAAATTGTTGTAAAACAATAGATCAGACAATGTAAATGAGATCTTAAGATACCTTCAAAGCCGGGTGGAGGACTGATTGTCACCGGATCTATCGTCACACCGGCAACATCGTCGTTTTTAGGACCGGTAATTACCATTTTTTCCACCATTGTAACACAAATTCGAACTACACAGTGAATTTCGAGTAATTGGTTGACTTGATTTCGCCGCAAAACCTAAAAATTATTGTTGAAACTGAAACAAATACTGAAATTAAGAGAGCAGTTGAGAGAGGAGAGGAGAGAGGAGAGAGAAGTTGAGAGAGGAGTTGAAAGAGGAGAGAGAGAAGTTGAGAGAGAAATTGTAGAAAATGAAACCACAAAAACTGAAGAAAAAAATTTAAATGGTTTATATATACTTGAATAAAGGCACGTGACACTCCCATCATAGGTTATTTACTCCTCTACCTTGGTCCACGCTAAGTTAGCCTGGACCAGGTTTATATTAGTATAAATAAGGGATCTTTTGTTATCTTTTCGGCGTAGTATCAGGTTTTGGGTGGTCCCTTTTTTGTTCATACCACTTTTGTATAAAATAATATTCAAGCCTCGATCGTTAGTATAATATAATTTCTCTGGTTCTGCGTAAAAATATATATATATATATATATATATATATATATATATATATATATATATATATATATAATGGACAAATTTATTTTAAAAAACCCTATTTTGATCAATTTTCGTCAATTATGCTAAATTTCATTGATATTTTACTGAAAACAAAATCCAAATTCAACTCCAACAAAAAAAAAAAAAAAAAAAAGAAAGAAAAAAGACAAGCGTGGACAATCTAATCGTCGGTGCTGAACTGCTGAGTCGCTGACTGCTGCCTCTTTCCTCCCTGTTTCTCTCTCTCTTACACCCTACCACGTTCCTGTTCTTTCCTCAAATCTCCAATTTCACTCCTTTTTCAAACTCTCTCAAATACCCATTTCTCCTTCAATTCCTTACAAACGATCCATCCGACAATCCCCTTTTAGATCATTTTCTCTCTCCTTTTAATCCCCATTTCCGCAAACATGGGCCAAGAGGGTTTCACGGCCCAGAAACGGCCCACAGCCGTCACCGGCGGCGGAACTCTCCCGACCACCACACTTTCCTCTGGTGCCGGTGGGGGTAACAGGTCACGGGTCTTACCCAGAGGGCGGCAAATCGCCAAGACGATGAACAACATAAAGATCACTATTTTATGTGGGTTTGTGACCATTTTGGTTCTTCGAGGAACCATAGGGCTAAATCTGGGAACATCGAAGATTGATGCGGAGCGTCAGCATCTAGAAGAGGAAGCGAGACGGGTAATTGAAGAGATTCGGACTGACGGGGCTGAAGCCGATGATGAACCTGATTATAACCTGAATACCACCTTTGTTTTCGGGCCCAAGATTGCAAATTGGGATCAGCAGAGGAAGGAGTGGCTTGAGTTGAATAAGGAGTATCCGAATATTGTAAATGGGAAACCTCGAATTTTGCTGGTAAGTGGGTCTCCTCCTAATCCTTGTGATAACCCAATTGGGGATCATTATTTGCTTAAGAGTATTAAGAATAAGATTGATTATTGCCGACTTCATGGGATTGAAATTGTGTATAATATGGCTCATTTGGATAAAGATCTTTCTGGGTATTGGTCAAAATTGCCATTGATTCGCCGGTTGATGTTATCACATCCAGAAATTGAGTGGATTTGGTGGATGGATAGTGATGCATTGTTTACTGATATGGTTTTTGAGATTCCTGTGAACAAGTATGAGAATCATAATTTAGTGATCCATGGGTATCCTGATTTGTTGGAGAAGAAGTCTTGGATTGCTTTGAATACTGGGAGTGTTTTGTTTAGGAATTGTCAATGGACATTGGACTTGATGGATACTTGGGCGCCTATGGGTCCGAAAGGGCCTACTAGGGATGAGGCAGGGAAGGTAGTGACTGCATTTTTGAGTGGGAGACCGTCTTTCGAGGCTGATGATCAGTCTGCGTTGATCTACTTGTTGATCTCGCAGAAGGATATTTGGATGAATAAGGTGTTTGTGGAGAATTCGTATTATCTGCACGGGTTTTGGACTGGTTTGGTGGATAAGTATGAAGAGATGGTGGAAAAGTACCACCCGGGTTTGGGTGATGAGAGGTGGCCGTTTGTGACCCATTTCGTGGGTTGTAAACCATGTGGGAGTTACGCCGATTATCCTGTGGAGAAGTGTTTGAAGAGTATGGAGAGAGCATTCAATTTTGCGGATAATCAGGTGTTGAAGTTGTATGGTTTTAGGCATAGGGGTTTATTGAGTCCCAATATTAAGAGGACGAGGAACGAGACTACGACACCTTTGGTGTATGTAGATCAGTTTGATATTAGACATGGTGGATCAAAGTCATGATATTCAACCAGATTTTGGTAATACAAGCTAACCATGTTGGGTTCTGCTGATTATACCCATGACTAGGGTGGCCTTGTATGAGGCTATTCTATTCTGTTTTACATGTTATACGATTGTCCCGGGACTTCAAAATCCCTTGACAGAAAAGAAGAGAAAGTTAAATGCTTACAGAGTTATAGTCCATATATTACTTTCTCTGTCAGGGATATGTGGAATGGAAAATTCATGGTTTTGACTGACGATCGATATTTATTCTCAGTTTCTTATTCTTTACTCAAATTGTATTCATATTTCATGAAACGAAACAGTTTTTGTTACACATTCTTGTAGTTTGCTTATCACTTTTTCCGGAAAGAAATTTATGACTTACTACTTACTTTACTGGGTTAGTAACTTGCTATTTTCTCTTCTTAATGTACAATTCCTGTAATTTGATCTTATCTCGTCAGCTGGTATATTTGGCTCTGCTGTTTTTGTGATCATTGCCTTATGTCTCTGCATTGGTTGATTTTAGGTGCGCCCGCTGTGCCATTGCGATTTGTTTTTCTCTTTGTTTAGCTCTGATCATGAATCTGGCAACATTTGTACTTTTGCTTGCTTTAGTGTAAAATTTTAAGCTGTTCTGTTTTCCCATCAAGGGCTAAAAGATTATTGTTCTTAACAAGTGTAGGGCACGTAGATAATACATGCAGTAGTTACTTTTGAACAGAATATCATTAACTTTTATTGTTTCTCTCATAAATTCAGATTTATATTGCGATTGTTTGTGGAGACAAGATCTACAAACATAATGCTTTGTTTGCTCTCTTTCATACAAATGTGTATATATATGTATTAATGTATATACTGAAGCTGGATGTGGAGAAGTATTCTACAATATTCTACTTATGTATTTCCCTGAATTCTGGACAATAGAAGGCTCAAATCCAGAGAGGTTTCGCTTGCATTCTGCAGCATTGTACATTGTACAGACAGATAACAAATGCCTCTTAAACAAATAGTAGCTGATCTAGTATGTTTGAATGCTGACATTGTTCTAATTTATTCGCAAGACTGGAACCTTGCGTCGTGCTGACAAGATCTCGTTCATGTGAGCTATCTGATGCAAGAGCTGGCTGATTCTCTGCAGCAACAGCAGATCAGTGTGAATTAAAAGGTATTAGTGATAACTGAACACCACAACTAAACTAAAACTATGAAGGAATTGAACGAAGCAATGACCCTAGTAACTCCCAACGTGGCTACGTGTATTTAAGATGGGGTTTTAACTTTTAGAATTGTCAATACATAATCAAAGGTTGAACAAATAAGAGGTTTAATATAGGACGGATGAAGTATTTATTTACCTGATCTTTCTCTCTTACGAGAAGCAAAAAGCGGTTCCGCCACTGCAGAATCTTTACAATAGCAAATAATGCCACCATTAACGCTGCAGCAGGGAATATGGAGAAACACCTAGTGCTATTACTGCAAAGAAAAACCTGAAACAGCCTTGTTCCAAATGTGAACATTCTGGTTCCAATCTCATTCATCATGATAGAAAGTCTCGAATCAGGTTTCATCTTCTCCTCCTCCAGTGCACCTGTGTTAGAGCCTGCAGATGGCAACGGTGACTGCAGCGAATCAGAGTCTTGTTCTCCTACAAGGGGCAAGTCCTCATGCTCACTTGGTGGGAAGATAGAAGAATTATCATCGTAATAGTTATCTCTTATTACTATTTCGTATCCCAGTAGCTGCCCTTGTGGTGGAGGCGAAGACGCCCGATGATCAAATGGATGTTGAATTACTTCCCAATCACTTGATTCTTCTGAAATCTCTGAACTCCCAACCATTTTTCAGATTTCTTCATGTACCAATATAACAGGATGTGTTCTTATTGAACCAAAACTTGCCTTTCTACTTTTTTCTTTTTCTTTTTCTTTTTCTTTCTCTTTTGGATAGAATAGATATTGTTTCTTCTTCCTTTTTCTGCAGAATAATGATTCACAGAATTTGGATAGCCTTTTCATCAGTTAAAAAGGTCGTCAAAAGAGTAAGGATCCTCTCCATTTCCTTTAGAAATGGAAAGATGGTCTATTTCTTAAATCAACGATTGTGAATGCACGGAGAGAAAAATATGAGGAAACACGAGAGATGGAAGGTTCAAGACAGCTAAAAAGAGCATGCTGCCAATTTTGCCATAACTATGTCTTGTTCTGTAAAGATCTTGTACACTCATCTAATCTAAAATATCGTTGGTCAGTCGAGTATTGTCACTTTCTGAGTGTCATTTCCATGGGCCCTTCCTAACCAAAAAAATCTGGCAAATTCTTTTGCTAGCCTTTCAGCATTTTGTTCAGTTATTAAGAGGCGGCAACTAAGTTTTATCCCAAAAGGTTATTGCTAAGGTTACCAAGGAAGTGAAAAACGGAGAAAA
Source organism: Spinacia oleracea (assembly GCF_020520425.1). Taxonomy (NCBI): domain Eukaryota; kingdom Viridiplantae; phylum Streptophyta; class Magnoliopsida; order Caryophyllales; family Amaranthaceae; genus Spinacia; species Spinacia oleracea. Next base: position 101,102,639 of record NC_079492.1, on the reverse strand, counting down.
AGACGTGCACTACCAGTGCCCAGTGGTAACAGGATCATTTCTCACTGTATTCGCATTTACAAAGGTTTCCTTCTTGACCAACCTGCCCAAGTGTTCCCGCTTTTCCTTGGGGAGATGCCAAGATACTCTTGGGCGATACTGTTTCATACTAATTTATTGCGAGACATAAAAAGTTAATTATCTAAAGATAAAGTAAGAATTAACCTCTAAAATAAGTAAAGTTACCCGGGTTATACAGCATATCATTGTGGTTGTGAGCTCGCCTCATAAGACTACCTAACAAAAACAAAAAGATGACACCGATCACGTATCTACAAGCCTACAACTGTCGGACAAATTATGTACCCACAATTGCAAGTCTGAAGGGAAAATTACAACCGGCTACATTTATACAAAAAAATTACCAGAAACATTAAATATATAACGACATGGAGATATGTAATCAATATAATAGATGTCTTCTACCTCAAAAAATGAGAGGAAGACAAACATAAAAGAGTTTTGACTTTACATGCCATACATGTACACGACACACTTGAACTGAAAACCAGAACAATCACAGTGCATTCGTTAATTCGATTTATTATATACTCCAACTGAGAGGTAAACTACTAAACTGTATACAGAAAGCTGTCAAATTGACATCACATGTGAGTGTGAGGGTTCATATAAGAAAGTGACAGGGAGGAGCTTCAAGTGACTTGTTTGGACTGTTGAAGCTCCTCTATGATATCCTATTAAAGTGGTCCGTTAAAACCCGTTCATAGTCCTGCATTAGAACATGATTAGCTGTTCCTCTTACGAGCTAGATCACGCGCCATTTCTCGCATTTCCTCTGGTGATGGAGGCCTTGGTCCCTCAGGTGGATAGACAACATAATTACGCTGCCCACAGTAAATAAGAAGAAATGTTTAGACTCTAACAGGTACGGAAATAGAAAAGCGGAAAATAAACCAGTCTTCAGAAACCAAAAAATTGCTTCCAAGTGGAAACATAACACACAAGTGACAGAGAGGTCTCAACACAACACAACACTCTCAGTAACCTTAAGACCTTAACAAGTGACATCAACACTCAATAGCTTCCCTCAGTTGATTTATTGTTTCATAAGAGTTTAATCGATTATAAAAACAGTAAAACAATTCATCCGAGTGTCAACTTTAGTATTTGATGAAAAAAGTAGAAGCAAACTTTTACTAGACTTTCCACTTTCAATTTCTGTAGACAGGTTGTTCTAATGAAAAAGAGCTAGTAAAAGCTAATTAGGGGATATGTTATGAACTAGTATAATTGGAATGTAATAGATGGAAGAATTAAAGAAAGAAAATGACAATTGGGATTAATATTCTGAAAAAAAACAGAACAATCGATTGATACACAAGCTTTCAAGTGGCTTGTTTCACTCCCAAATGCTAAAAGAAACTAAGATAACAATTCAATATTCTGGATATCCTCTTCTTTCACTACTCTCTTATTTATAGCATTTCTGATTTTCTCTTCCCAAACTCAACAAATATCTTCCTCTTTAAGCTACCTTTTAACAGACCAATTATGGAATACCTACACTGCCCCTTCCTATTAGGCCAGTTCATTACAGGATTACTAGTCACTGTTGAGTAATATAGTGTTTTGATGATTCTCGATCTAATGTGCGTATTGTTGAGATGTGCATGGACAAGTAATGAAGGTCAATAAGGATCATTTAGTTGGAAGATTGTGAAATATACGCAAGAAGAAGTAAAGTTTCTGAGAGGAACTCCAGAAGTGAAGTTCCGTAGAAGAGAAATCTAATTGTATGAGTTTACTATCAGACTTAGAGTTAGTGTTCTTAACTACTATATACTTGGTTATTAGTTTAGCTTTCTTCATCTTGTTTGTATTGGTTGTCATCAGCAACTTTATGGTTTTGATGATAACTAGCAAATGAGTAACCTATGTTTGAGTTCCAATATATATACGAAGTGAAGATAATGAAGAAACAAACATGAAAAGTTCAAGTCAAAAAATCAAGTAGCAAATCAGCAGCAAAGATCCTTAAACTTTATACTCAGTGTTCCTCTTAGGATCTGCTGAGTTTGTGTTCCTTTAAGTTAAAGGAGCACAAACTCAGCAGATCCTAAGAGGAACACTGAGTATAAAGTTTATGAGTAGGAATAAGCCATGCAGAAGTTCCAGAAGCGGAACAATCAACATAAGGCTCTTGAGTTAGAGCATCATGGAACATAAAGAAGAAAATAAGAGTTTATTTTCTAGAATTCATGTAAGTATGTAGAAACTTGAACAATTTAGAAACATGGTACTAAAAGGAACTTGGCGGGACTTTTGAGTTATAAGGTCAGTTTATTTTCCTAGAATACTCCTACTCTTAAGGTAATTTTTAAGTGTGAAAATGTGGCTTTTAACACACCTAGTAGTTAGGAATTTACCTTTGACTCTGAGTATTTATCTCCTACTAAAACTATATTAAGTTAAGTCTTCAAATTAAAGATAATTTTTATAAAATCTTATTTAGTTTAGGATTCTGATTTTAATATCCCTTACTTATTTATTTATTATTTAAATTTCGTTTTTAATAAAATCCTATTTAATCTAGGATTTGTTTTAAATATCTTTTTGGACTTTTATGTGTTTAAATTTCGTTTTTAATAAATAAATCACAATTATATTTTTTTTAAGAATAAAATCTGATTTCTTAGGTATTTTATTTTCAATAATGTTTATTTTATATTTTATTAAAATCAAATTCAAAAGGTTTAATTTTAGAAAATAAAAACATCGTTTTGTTGTTTTGAAAAACCTAGTGTTGATGGAGAAAGAATAGGATTTCATGGAAAACCTCATTATGCTTAGCCCTCACTCCGATTTACTCTACTAACTAAAGTCATGGGATATTGCCTTAATTCTAGGCCTTGGTGGATGTTAGTGAAGGAGATTGTGGAGGAAGTGGTTAAGGTTCCTACCTCTACAAAAGGAGAGCTTCCTCATTCATTCAAGGGTTTCCTTGTAAAAGCTCTCTTGTATTATTTCTCTACTTGCTTAAGTTCCTTTATAATTCTGCAACATTGGCTAATAGGTTTCATACTACAATTCACCCCCCCCCCCCCTTCTTGTAGTGCCCCATTCGAAAGAAAATACAGAACAAGCTAGTCCTAAACGATTACAGTAAATAAAATATACATCTTCCAAAAAGGTTGCGCGTAAAAAATACTTTTGATTATTTTGATGGAAGGGGGATGCGGTAAGATGCAGCCCATATAAGGCCAATAAAAGTAAAAAAGAGAAATCAGCATGCTAAAGCTTACTATATGACTTCAACAAACAACAAGGCTCTATTTTCGCTTTCCTTAATTTCCTGAGTGAAAACAACAGGAATCACAAGCTTTATTACCCCCTCCCTAAAAAACATGACACTGCATCCTATTAAGACCAAAATGCATTCTCCTTCTGGCCTCAGAATATTTAATACATGTCATAGAAAAAAGAGCACGAGGGAAGGAGAAGGCCACTTAGGCACTTATACTGCTTTTGGCAACAGAAGATACAACCAAACACTGACCAATCTGTAATAGAAATCTATAAATTATAACATATCATGGAGTAAATGTTATTGATCACATTTTATTGCATCTTAGAGAAGTCCAATAATGAAGCGTCAAAATAGAAGCACTCATCAACGTTGTACAATCTACAATTCTAAAACCTCAAAACCAAAAACATTAGTCCACAAACAATTGCTAGTAGGTTGAAATGTCGTAATCAACCTCTTTTCCAACCAAGTCAAATTCCACATGTGAGTGTATGTCTGTGTGACGTTTTGTTCCCTCTTACAGAACCATTATACTTCATCAAACTGATACATCAAAGTGACTCAGAGTTTTGAAATACAACTCTATCCAGTTCTAGCCTTCAAGGGAGGAGCCTATGAATTCACATTTTATAAAGAATACCGGTCTTAAAGCTCATAGTAGCCATCATCTAAAAAGGGTTGGGTTTGCACCACCTTTTCAGGCCTCCATATTGCAAGCATACCTTTTTAGTCATCCAAGAATACCCTAAGTCCCTAACATTCTGCTAAGAAATAGATCATAATTTAAGTAATGGCGCTAATTTGTAGGGAACCTAGGATCAGTTTATTCAACCCAATTAAAAGGTTGCCACTCTTAAAGGGGTAGTTCCTCCCAATACAAAACTACTCAAATTTCCAGAATGATTCTCTCTCACATATGTTTCCCTATTATTACATTCATTTCCTCAGAAGGCATGTTCCTCACTCCTCTTCTAACAAACCATTGAGATAATACCTTCTAAGAAACTTTCTATGTACTGCCCTGCCCTTTATCAGAATCTGCGTAATCAACTCTTTTCACAATTCCTTAATTACCCTCCCTTCTAGAATACAGAATATATGATTGTACACCTACGTGGATGTGTGGCACATTCTCAATATCCCTAGATTTTTCTACAAAAGTACGTTAAAAAAACTCACTAATCAACATCATAAATGTTATAGCCAAACAGGTGCCACAAAGGATTAGGAACAAACCTGTAAATATAATGTAAGAGAAATAGCAAAATAATAATAAAAAAAGAAATGAGGAAATTTGTATTTCCTCCCCTCAAATATTATTAATTTTCTATAAAATAATACAATAAACCCTCAATTGATGATTCCTCTCAACAATGTATTTTCCTTCTTATTTTCTAGCTAGACCTAAACCCACTTTTATAGGCTAAACTAGAAACCCGTATCTACTATGCTTGCTCCTCTAAGACCAAATAATTCTAGAGATTATTACATACCAAATAAACTATCTAGTTTCCTAACAACAATCATAAATCTAAGAAACCATAAAATATCAAACTAAATAAGTTAATTTCCCAAAGGACTATGGAACTTGTCTTTGATACAATGCCACGCATATTATTGACACATGGAAACATGAATTCTATCTCAAGTGCACCACCGTGTAATATACTGTCGTCCAACAAATAAGGTCTCCGTAACCAACTCTTAGCTTGCTTGACTTTAGGAACGACCCGACGGCTTTGACCCCAGACTTCGACACGAACGTTTACCGGTTTAATTAAATTGTGTTTAATTCCTAATGATGAAACTTACCCATTTGAGTCAACCTCTCCCTGTGAACATGATTGAGTAAACCACGTGAAAGTAGAAACAACAATTTGTACAACTGGTACAAAATTCATCAGCTTAAAGAAAATGGAATTACCACGTAACCATTCATACATGGTACAATCCGTAGCATGGAGGGTATGAGAGATGATAGATGATAGAGCACCAGTCAGGTGCTGAAGCAGAAATTTTTGGTTTTCTCTTTCTTGTAAAGAGTACTTGTTCAGTTACTCTCATTCTTCCTTTCATGAAAAATTTCATACACTTTCTCCTTCTTAAAGCTTGGAACAAGGGTAACCTCAGGGAGACTGGAATTTTGAATAAAGTTGGTGTGGTTACAAACAGAAAAACTTTGGGTTTGTTAGGTGAAACTCACCATAGTTCACTTAGGGTTAATCCAGGAAAAATCAGCTCACCAGAAAATTCTAGACATTAGTCCCTACTTATAGCAGAAACTTGGAACCTACGATCACATCAATGAGGTCATACAGCCTATTAGCATTGCGCCATTTGCATAGATATGATAGATCATCAACATTTAAGCTCATTTATATTAAATATAGTAGCAAATTAGCAATACACACGAGAAGCTAAGAACTTAAATCCAGATCATTAGCTATTTAGACTAAGTGATTCAGTTACTATAAACTCATTTTTATTTAAATCATGGGATGACTTAAAAAGTAAAATATGTTCCCTGAAAATCCTTCAATTAATTTTTGGATAAGTTAGTTTGTGAGATACTGCAGCAAGAATTAGAATGTTGACTACTGAGTCCTAAGGTTTGTAACTGTTCATACTAGGAGCAATGAAAAATATATTCCGAGAATATAAATGACTAATATATCACAAAAAGAATGGCTAATATAGTGTTAGCTGTGTAGGCGTAATTCTAAATGGAGGTCCAGAATGAGTTTAACCATATCTGCCAATGAGGAAAAGACCATATTTAATCTTGGCATTATCAACTACGCTACAATCGTTCATTTAAAGATAAAAAATTTCAATCATTAAGCACAAAATGGGAATAATAGCACGCCTAAATTTAAAGTCCTAGGAAAATTTGGTTTTAATAATCCAACCTTTGGGCGTTTCGCTTTTATTAATCCCACATATGAGTATTTTTTTTTATAAATCCTAACTTTTGTAGGTACTTTCTCTAAATGGTCTTTGACCTGTTGCTACTAGTAAATCAGGTAAACCATGTCACGTGTCACTTTTTGATTGGTTTACATTTTTTATTTTTTATTTAAATTAAATAACAATCCCTCTACCCCTTTCTCTCTCCTCCTCTTTAACCTTCAAGCCTTAAACAATGGCGTCAATCAAATGACTCAAGAATCACCTCTACCCCCAGCCACGACAACCCCAAGCCACATTAAGTGTTTCCGTCGACCCTCCTCTACTCTCTTCTCTCTCCCTGCTCCTCTCTCACTCATCTTTCTCTCTCCTCCTCGCTCGAAACCACCACAACCTCCAAGACCGCCGTCCCCCCGCCCAAACATCAACCAACCACCCAGCCCCAAACTGGTAAACCAAGTGCACCTTCAACTCCCTCTGCCCTTAGCAGTTAGCACTTTTGCTCATTTTTCATCTTTTTCTTCCTTCATCAATTGCAAGCACTGTCCCGTTTTCACCACCTACAACCACCCAAAACTAATCCAACGCAACCTCAACTCCCCCTTATTTCTCTCTTTTTTCCTTCGCTGACAAACATGTAAATACTTTTTTTCTTAACTTTTTTTAATTTTGGGTGTAAATAATTAGAGGAAACAATTTGGGGGAAGATGAATAAAGGCACTTGAGATTGATGATGATGATGGATGAGGAAATACGAAGGAGAAAGAGGGCGGTGGTGAGATGGTCATGAATCATGATGATGACCGAATAAGATGAGGGACGAGAAAGAGTAATTATTCTTAATAAAAATGTATCAATGTGACCTTTTAAACCGGTTACCATATGACTGTTAAAGCGAATGACCATAAAAGTTTGGATTTATAAAAAAAAATCATATGTGGGATTAATAAAAGCGAAACGTCCAAAGGTTGGATTATTAAAACTAATTTTTCTAAAGTCCTAACCATAGAATCCTGTGAACCCGTGTATAGATGAAACATTAGAACGTAAGGTATTAGAGATATGAAAGACAACCATAGATAGAAATCCTCTGTTTCTAACCCTCTACATGTGTCTTAGTTAAGACTTTATTTTCATTCTCTATCGTTTCCAGTTGTATATAGCTTGGCACATAATATCTACCAGGAAATTTGATTAACAACAAAAACAGTGGGGAAAATGGGGACCTATCATTTATGAGTCCAGGGAGGTCATGACGTATACAATCGTATCCCTCAGTTAGTTATAGGATGATTTTTTGGGACATTTGTGGATTGTGTACGTGGTTTCATTAATACTTCAAAAAACACTACTAAATAAAATCAGACACCTATAATACAAACATTTTTAGAAAACATTTTGTTTACTATAAGTGAAATTTTTTCAGCTCTCTTGTCTGATTCAATTGCTTAAATTGTTTGTATTTCTCTCAGTAAAGCTACATTTTATGTTACAACAAACAAAATTTTCAGTAACCCGTATAACAACTCCCACAGCTTGTTGCTGAAAATGCTCTTGCTTTCAGACGAGGGGTGTTCCCGATTCGTCTTGTTGCTAGATCCAAAGCCGGAAATTCAAAGGAGGATAACAATCTTCTTTCAGCTTTTCCCAGAGACATTAATCTGGGTTTTAATTTCTATTACGCAAAATGATCAATTGATTTGTGTATGTACAGGAAATTCATTAAGAAATACGAGCATAAACGTCCGGGTTGTTCATGTAACCAATCCTTTTACATAATTATCAAGCCAAAATCAAGCAATAACCAGAATTTGTCAATAAAATTGCATCCGATATTCAACATTAAATTGAAAAACAAAACAGAATGTGAAAATCACACAAAGCTAGGAACCGAAATCAAATTGTAATTTCGAACCCTAATAAAATGAAAGATAGAGATGATTAGAAGACAAAAACAGGAACTTACTCCGCCCATAAATTTCTGGAGATTCTTGGTATTGTTGGCAAAAGCGTACATGAGAACAATGGGAACTGCGACGTAGACGGCGAACTTTCCTACCTCCAAAAGCCCCTTCCCTGCTCCTAGTGATGACATTTTTTTGGACACGACTCAAATTCAGGAAAAGGATATCTGCGTCGTATTGCTAATTTGCTACCGGAGTACCAGGTGTTTCAAAATTATGTGAAAAGTGAAAACAAACAAAGGGGCTCGTAGATAAGTCGGTTGAAGAGAGATTTTTTTGTTGACAGGGGTTGAAGAGGGAGAATAGAGTGTTTTTTTTAATAATCAAATTAATTCATTGATAAAAGTCATACGACATCTACATAACGATTTGAATCTAACAAATACATAATAATTAAGTCAAATAAAAACTTCCTTTTACCATGTTACCATCGTAGTATATCAAACATTATGTATATTTCTTTTATCGCTATGATTTACAGTCTTCATCAACGAGGGGTCTATAGATCTGTTGTAGCCGTGACAAATATGATTTTCGTCTGATTGTAGTCGAAAGATTGATCTCCTCTTTGATCCCGCATGAATCTTTACCAAAGAAACAACTTGAACTAAACTAAACACACAAAACTTAACTAGAATCAAACCCACCATGTAGTTTTATTGAGATTTAACTTGCTACAATGAAACTATGTAGTTTTATTGAGATTTAACGCAAAAAACAAAACAAAATTAAAGAGAAGGGGCGAAAATAATCAAATTTCCGAAGAAATTTGGTTATTTCCGCCCTAGAAAACCCTAATTTTTGTATACCCTAGAATAGAGTGTTTATTAGCGGGTTTCCGCATAATCGGTAGTGAAAGTGTGAAACTAAGGTCCACGGCCCGACTATCGGGTACCCATCTTTTCTGGTATCCGACATTATGAATTTGTGATACCGAAAAAAAATTATAAATCATAATTTTCAATCCTTTTATACTAGTACAAAAGTTGTATTAAGGATCTAAATTAGCCTCTATTCTACTCACCTCATATTCATTTATTTCAGGAAAAATAAGGGTTTTCAAATACAATTTATAACTAATTAAGTTCATATAACTTCAGTTAACTTCAGATAAGATAAATTTAGGAAAAATAAGTGAAAATCGGTTGAATAGAACGCACCCTTACTTAGGATAATACTTCACGTCTTTTTGTTGAAAAGTATCCTCAAATAATAATAGCAGTGTCAAATCGGGTTATCAGAATTTGGGATCAGTTATAATGGTTTGGGTCACGTTGAAATCGGATATTGTCGAGTCAATGTTATGTTCTAGTCGATTCAAATCGGTTCGATAACGTTGAATTCAAATGAACTCAGTCATCTATGGTTTTGCTTCGGGCCGGTTTCAGTTCGATTAATTTATGTTCAGGTCAATCCCGAGCTCGGTTGGAACTGGTTCAGGTTTAAAACGGTTTCTTACTAGTTTGATATGGTTTTGATCGAGTTTGGTACTGGTGTATGTTGTAACACCCTAATAATTCCTTGCTTTTTATAACTATTTTTCTTTAATAAATAAAAGGTGATGTGGCCTTCGTGAAGTCAACCATGGACCAATCACAGAATAACATGTGGCACCTACGAATTTGCTCAAATAGATGTACAAGATGCTCGAACACATCTCTCTTTGTTATTTAGACACCAGAGGCCCAAATCGTTTGGACTGGCCCAACTTTAAAAAAAGGCACCTTAAGCCCTTTTATTCAAAACACACCAGATAAGGACATATGTCCTCATCTCTGAGGTCAGCCAATCATGCGACTAGGATTTTCCGAACACCTGCCAAAAACCCTAGCCCTATATATTTCAAATCCCAAAGTAAAAGGGTAAGGAATTCAGGACTACCTACCTTAAACTATTTTTCTCTACCTTCTCTCTACAAATTACTTCTCTCTCTAGCCAATACTTACTGAGGCATCGGAGGGAATATTCCTACGGGAATATTCTTGTTTTGCAGGTTGAAGGAAGATCGTGCCAGCGCATACTTGATACCTCTGAGGAAAGGGTGACACGACATCACAAACAAAGTTCCCACAACATTTGGCGCCGTCTGTGGGGAGGTATAGCATCATGGCGGAACTGGAATCTGAGGAACATAAGGATTACGCAAGAGGAAGACAACCTACCACCAAAGTAAAGACATCTTCCATAAGGCAAGAAGTTGAGGTGCCTTTCAACGCACCAGCAAGCCAACTGGCCTCCGCAAGATCTCTACGACGCATGTTACTTGGTCTCCATCAGGACATCGCGGCCGGATGACAGGTACAACTTCAATATACCTTCCAAGAAGAAATCACAAAATCCTTCAACAAAGTCATCCCGGTGAAGGAACAAGGCAATACGACCATACAAAAGGAAAATCAGGATGCAGGTGAAATGATAGGAGCCAGCGGCACACCCAAGGAAGCCAGTTCACATAAAACACTGAGCTACCACGTCAGGGAAGAATGCCCCAGGAGGCGGATGAACTCAGCACAATGAGGGTCCCGGCCCAAGCAACAAGGCCATTCCTTCCCGTCCTATGCCACCATCATGCCTGCACCGAAAGAGTGCAAGATAGATCCTTCTTGTAGGGAAACCTGCGATGGTACCACTGACCCCAGAATTCGGACAAAGCGAAGGCGGCCATCGTATAGTAGCCTGTTCGTTTACAACACCGATCTTGGGGACATTCTCCTAAGAAGGACCTGACTTGGGGATAGAACGGTCGTTTCCAAGAAAGTCACCTATGAGAAATCAGAATCCAAGCTCATTTTGCACTTTTCATGAGGGGAAAGGGCATGACACTCAGGATTTCTGAAAACTAAAAAGCACATTGGACAGCTATGCAGCCAGGGGTTATCTAAAACGATATCTTCGCTCGACGAGCAAGGGCAGTACTCAAAGGTGCGCGAGATCACAGACGTCCTTGTCCGACGTCGATGACATTCCTTCAGATGGAGAATTTGTAGCTGTGATCTCATGAGTGTTGGCGTCAGGGGGACCTACCAACGTGGGATGACAAACATATGCGTCTCGTTTCCACCATGGACAAGCAAATATGCCCCATTTGGAAATATCAGAAGACGGCTACCGTAAGTCTGCCACACCACATGATGATGACCCCTTAGTCATAGAAATTAAAGTGGCCAACCTTAGAATGAAGATAGTTCTAGTCGACACAGGGAGGTCGTCCGATATAATCAGTCTACAATGTCTACAAAAGTTGAGGCACGATCCGAAGACAATAGAGGATGTTCATGGGCCACTGATGAGTTTCGGGGGAAGCGTCATCCGTCCCATAGGCTCCATTTCCCTCCCTGTTTCAATTGGCACGACTCCAGTAATTAGAGAAGACGCCATCAGATTCGTAATTATGCCGGGTCTTACCGCCTTTAATATTATATTAGGTCGTCCAGCGCTTTACGATCTGAGATCTGTGATCGCCCCTCATTTGTTACTAAAATTTGTGGGAAGCAACGGAGACGTCGGCACCATATATGGGAACCAACAACTAGCCAAAGATTGCTACCTCTCTACGTTGGATCCCAGAGCTTGGGCCGCGACCCCTAAGAAGAACGGACATACCAGCTGTCAAAAGAAAGAACGAAGGATTAGGGAATTTCCCATGGCCCACAGTGCGGATTGACGACCCGAGCCGGCGGGGGAACACTACGATGTGGTCTAAAGTCTTGAAGAGCTGTCTCGAACTGTTCCAATTGCAATTCCTCCTGATGACCCAATGCCTGCAGAATTTGTACAACTACTACAAGAGTACAAGCAAAAAATTTCCTTCATAGTGGAAGAAATTCCGAGCATTGATCCAGCTGTGGCCATACACAAGCTAAACGTAGATACTGCTGTGAAACTAGTACGTCAGAAGAAAAGAAACCACGGTGACACTAGAAATCTAAAGGTCGTGGCTGAAGTACAAAAGCTGATGGAGGCCGGTTTTATACGTCCTTGTCAGTATCCTGATTGGGTGGCCAATGTGGTTCTTGTACCCAAACCAAATGAAACATGGAGGATGTGCGTCGATTATACCGACTTGAACAAGGCCTGCCCAAAAGACAACTTTCCTTTGCCAACGATAGATCGGCTAGTAGACTCCGCCGCAGGCCATGCAATGATGAGTTTTATAGACGCCTATTCTGGTTTCCACCAAATCCCTCTATGGCTTGAGGATCAGGAGAAAACCTCCTTTGTTACAGAGCAGGGTTTGTACTGCTACAAAGTTATGCCATTTGGCCTGAAAAATGCACCAGCCACCTCCCAACGCTTAGTGAACACAGTCTTTGCTAAACAGCTCGGAAGAAACATAAAGGCCTATATCAATGACATGATAGTGAAAAGCAAGCAGCGAATATCCCACCTCAATGACCTAAGGGAAACTTTCGAGACACTTCGAACATATCAAATGAGACTCAAGCCCAAAAAATGTATCTTCGGAGTCACCTCTGGCAAGTTCCTGGGTTTTCTTATAGACGAAATAGGTATTGAAGCAAACCCCGACAAGGTACAAGCCATCATTACCATGACATCCCCGAAGACAACTAAAGATGTGCAACGCTTAACAGATTGCTTGGCCGCCTTGGGGCATTTTCTTTCAAGAGCTGGAGACAAATGTCTTTATTTCTTCATCACTATCTAAAAGGGCACCCAGTTTGAATGGACCTCAACTGCAGAAGCTGCATTTTTCCAAATAAAGGAGCACTTGCACACTTTGCCTCGTCTCGCCAGTCCTCTCCAAGGAGAAGTATTATGCATGTACTTAGCCATCACAGATCACGCTCTTAGCGCCGTTCTGCACATAGCAAGGGAGGGGATACAGCTGCCCGTCTACTTCATAAGCCACGTGCTACATAATGCTGAACTTAAGTACCCCATTGTGGAGAAATTTGGCTTAGCTCTATTGTTGGCAAGTAAAAAGCTTCGCCCTTACTTCTTGGCTCATCGACTGATTACACAGATCAACCTCTAAAGCGGTCGTTCACCAAACTGGAAGCGTCCGGTAGAATGCTTAATTGGGCAATTGAACTCAATGCGTTTGACATTTTATATGAACCAAGAAAGGCGGTAAAAGGGCAGGCGTTCGCTGATTTTATGTAATACCTCGTATTTTTATAATATTTATAAGTATATTTTATTATATTTTAAAGCATTTTACGATTAATTAGCATTTAAATAATATTTAAATGTATCTTATTTAAATGTATTTTAATTAATTAGAATATTTATTATTTTAATTAATTACGAAACGAATTTAATTCTTGAGTCGGGAAATTAAATGGGTTGCAAATGATTTTTAAAGGCTTCGGGTTTTAAATGAAAAGTCCAATTCGTTTTATTAAACGAGCCCAATCAAAAGAATTTAATTCCAAACTCTTAATTGGCTAGCCCAATCATTTAATTGCTAAGCCCAATCCTATTTTCCTAAGCCTAGCCCATTAAAAATAAGGAGCCAATAAATAGGACTCCTCATCATTAAATGAGCCCCTAAAATTCATAAACCCTAACTCCCTCTTCTCTCTCTCGTCCGCCCGCACGCACGCCCGCACAGCCTCATGCTCGTGCTGCCGTGCCATCGCCCCTGCTCCTCGAGTGCTGCGTGCCTTGTGCCGTGTGCTCGCTCGTCGCCCACACACACACTCTCGCCCTCCCTTTCTCTCGCAGCCCGCCCAGCCAGCACGCATCGCTGCTGGTGCCGTGCTGCTGTGTTGTTGTTGCTTCATGTGCACCGCACACCCCTGCTCTCGTCTCTCTCTTGTGCGCCCTCGCGCCAGCCCCTGTCGCCAGCCCTCGCGCCAGCCCCTGCGCGCAGCCCTGCTCGTCGCCTCTCAATCACGCGCGCGCACACACACGGACGTGTGTGTGTGTGTTGTTCGTGTTCGTAATTCAATTCTTTTCGCCCAATCACCCTAATTCGTGATTGTTCCGTGCTATAGGCCGGATTGGTATAATTCTCTTCTTCCTTACCTATTCTATTTCAATTCCGTATTTTAAATTATAATATTATTATTGTTTTGAGTAATTAAAATGTTGGGAATCGGTTATGAATACCGTGCTTTGAGGATTTACGTGTTGTGATTCATTAGGGTTGTTTTAATTATTAAAGGATGAATTTTCAGATTTGTTTATTTAATAAAGAATTGATTTTTATGATGTTAAATTAGTTTTAATGGGATTCTCAAGTTAGGGTTTAATCTAGACCTAATGAGTCAATTGATTAGCATAATTAGGTGATGATTTTAATTATGATAATCAATTATATTTTCAGATTTGAATAAAGGCTTAAAGTGTTGATTTTTATTGATTTTAAAGGCGAAAAAAGTATGTTTCCGTACTAGGGATTGATTTTGCAAATTGAGACGATTATATTATTGAAAAACGATTGAATTCTAAAGTTTAAATAAGGTTTTAGATTTTATAAAGTTGCTGGAAATTTAATGAACATTGAAATAATTTAAGTTTCATTATTTTGATGATAGGAGTGATTTCTAGTTGAGTGCTCGTTATTGCAAAGTGGCCCCTACGCTTAGTATTCAAGGTACGTACAAGTCTAGGGCGACAACACCTTTTGTCAATGACATTACATGATTGTTGATGATGTGAGTTATATTATGTGGATTCATATATGCTTTGGTGAACGATCATGTGGATTAATGTTATTGGAATTATTGAATTGTTGGTTGAACAAGCATGTTTAGATTATTATGAGTATGGAATTCATTGTCAATCATGTTGTTCAATATTTATGCATGTATGGTTTGTTTCACATGCAAAGGATGATTATTTAATTGTATGCTATTGTACGGGATGTCTAGCATACTTTGAGCCAATTATTCGTACCTCGTTGTACTATTTATTTTACCACATGTGAAGGGTTAGCTCATGTAAGCCACCGCACATGTAGGGTTCATTTGGGAATATTTTGTATGAAATGAATTAGGATTTGTCGTGCAAGGGCACAACCCTCATGTCAATGTGCATGATGTGGAGTCTCACTTTGGTGAGGAGGAACATGGTAGTAATTTCACAAGAGTCTTGCTTGGTTGATCACAAGTCTTAAAGCATTAAAATAAGATTGTTTAATGTACATTGTTGAGTCTTGAGTTCACCTTTAATAAATTATTAATAAACGTAAAGTGCAACCAGAACAAGCTTCAAAACTCTTGGAACGTATATACCTTGAGTATGAACAATGGGAGGAGTCTTGTCGGAAAGCTCGTACTCCTACTAATGATACAAGATGTTGTTTCATTTATGTTATGCGCAGGAATTCCGTCGGTATGGCCCGACACTCGGTATGGCCCGATTTTATTATCTATTATTTTGGTGTATGGTTGGCTCCCATCACCTTTTCTTTATGGAATATTTCTTTGGCCCGTTCGAAGCTTATTCTAATTAAATTGTGAGTCAAGAGTCGAGTCAAGAGTCGAGTCTTGTATTCATGATTGGTTGTTATTTATTATATGGCTTTTGCATGATGGTTAGTACTTAGTGAGTGATGCATGTTTTAGTTTCATTCACTCTATTCTTGTAAGTACTCAGCTTTTGCTGACTACGTGCTTTGTGTGTTTTGGTCATGGCCTTTGCCTTAATGACCCTATTGTAATCCCCCGTAATTTTATAAATTTTATTAATATATTTTAACGTATAGTTAATTATATTTAAATAGAATTTATGAATTTTAGAAATAAACATGTAATTAACGAATATTTATTTTGATACGTTTTAAATATTTCAACGATTTATGAAATTAAAATAATTTTAGAATTTTATGTTGAAAAGAATTTGAATTATGAAAACACGTTCGAAATTGAAAAACAATCCTAATCGATTTTGGATTCAAGTTCTAAAACTAAATCCTAATTCAAAACTCTCTCCTACCTTCATTTTCAATTTTACGTAAAAACAACAAACCAACAAAAACCCTTCTCTCCTTCAAGGATTTTCACGTGAACTGTGAATTGCTCCCCCTTGCTGCTACTGCCCAGCCGCCGCCGCCCTTCCGGCGACCAACCACCCGACCACTAGTCGTCCTCCACTCGGTAACTCTTTCCTCCTTATCTCCTCTGTCGTCTCTTCCTCCCTCTCTGTTTTCGTCTTTCCTCTCAGCCCCTCGTTTTTGCGCAGCAACACCGCGACCCAGGCCAGCCGACCACCGCACGCAGCCACCTGCGATCCCT
This sequence comes from Spinacia oleracea, assembly GCF_020520425.1. Taxonomy (NCBI): domain Eukaryota; kingdom Viridiplantae; phylum Streptophyta; class Magnoliopsida; order Caryophyllales; family Amaranthaceae; genus Spinacia; species Spinacia oleracea. Next base: position 101,086,257 of record NC_079492.1, on the reverse strand, counting down.
AACGCCGGTAATCCTTCGATCTCCTTCTTCGTTCCTCTTCTTTTGTTCGTTCTTGATTTTCGTCCTCCCTCGTTCTCTTTTTTTTTCTGTTTCGTTCATGGCTCATTCGTGTTTTGTTTGTGCCGGCAGCAACCTCTGGTCGCAGCCACCTCGCCTAGCCGCGCCACCCTGTCCGCCGGCCAACACTCCCCTCTCCCTCTCGAATTGGTTATTTTCTTAAACCCTAAGTAACTAATTATTTTAATTATAGTTTGTTAATTTAAATTATGTTCTTGAATCAAATTTATAATTTTTATGGGTTGAACATGATTTTCAGATTTGGTTTGAGATTGTAAACGAATTATTTTCAGTTTTGGTTGATTAAAATATAAGTGAGGGCTTAATCATGATTTATTAATTTGGATTATGTTTTCTTAAATTTAAGTTATGGGTTTTGTGATTTAAATTATAAATTTCAGATTATGCAAATTATTTAATAAAGTTATTAATTTTCAGATTATCAAATTACTTTGAAATATTAATTTTGATTCTTTAAAGTAGGAAATTCAAGGTTTTTTATGATTGTAAGTCATGGTAGGACGAGTATGGATTATTAAATTTATTTTTTTGATGTACTAGGAATGTAGATTGACCTTGGTGAAGTCTTTAAATGAGTTTATATTGCTGAAAATTTAAAGTACGATGTTTGCAAAAAGTTTTCAACGAATTTCAATCACTAGTTCATTAATTATGATGCTAGGGAATCAAATGTTTAAGTTTTGTTATTGGGGAAGGTTCTAAATATGTTTAGGACGCATTTAGAACGCTTTATTATGATCACCAATGATTAGAAATTGATGGGGATTATTTGTTGGTTGTTTTAGGCGGAGAATTATCTTTAGGCAACTTTTGAAAGTGTTAAAGTGGCCTATCAGTTTGTTTACACAAGGTACGTACATACCTGTGTGCTTGCAATGTGTGCTAATTGTTGAAACCATGTTGAAATTGTTGATGAACTTGGTTATGTTGAGATTGTTGATGAACTTGGTTATGTTGATATTGTTGATGAACTTGGTCAGGTTGAAATTGCATGTTTAATACTGTTGGATGGACATATTGAACCTATATTGCATTATGAGAATTATAACATGTTAGTATGGATGATTGATGCAAACATGTTTGATTGGGAACACTAGATTACTTTGTATATATTGATTCAGATCGGTTGATTGTCGTTCCCTTTTAGCTTTTCACTACTTTATGAGGGCCGAGGACCTTGTTCAGTAAGTTGAAACCTTATACCCATATAGAGGGGTTGATCAGTATTAAAGGAAAGGTTGGATTTAATTGGAATGAGTCTTGTTTGATACCTTTGTGATCACTTACTTAATTCCAAGATAAAAACAGTTGTGAATAAATGTGGGTTGCATGCCTTATGTGATTGTTGAGTCATAACAGGGTTTCAATTTGTAAATCATGTAAAGTGAAACTGAGTAGCAATAGCTTTAGACTGTGCACGTCTAAAGTGACGGACAAACAGGAGTTGGGGTTCATGGTGGTAGCCCATGGCCTTTATCTCGGACCGGATTGATCACCGTGTCCTATTTTTATTCAAACGTTCCTCGATATCGCAGGTCACTGAGGTTACGGAGTCGCGCCCGTACCTCGTCTTCCTTAGTGAAGCCTCTAGCTAGAAAACTCGGTCCATTGCCTATTTCAATTAAAATAATATTATTGTTATAAAAGTCTAGACCAGTCTAGCCTAGTCTAGTTAAGTGTGGTCGTCAAATTATCATGTCTTGTCTGCCCTTATTTATGTTCATTAGTATCATGTTAGGGTTGTTCGTTTAATAGTATCATGTTAGGATTATTATTGTTTTAGTATGTGGTACTCAGCTTTGCTGATTACGTGCTTGTTTGTGTGTGTCTATCATGGCTATGCCTTATTGATCCTGTGATGACCCATCTTTGGTGAGCAGTCTCTAAGGATCAATAAGCGTTGCCCATCTACAGGTTTGAAGATGATGCATCATTGGGATCGGGATTAGAGAGCTTGTAGTTAGATTTGCTTTGTTAATTTGGATTTGAAATTGTCGTACTATTCGTATTTCCTTATTTCCATTAATTGGTTTTTGGACTTATTATGTAATCGATTATTTATAAACCTAAAAGTTAGTTTTCTGTTTTCCGCTGCAAAATTCTGAATAAGCCGTTACGTTTTTACACGGGCGATAATACTTTGATAATTCTCTATAGTTATATATATAAAATGTTATTTTAGAAAAAGAGAATTGTCTGGGTGTTACAAAGTGGTATCTAGAAGCTAAGGTTTTACTTTAATAAATTTTTAGGCGCCTAACTATCTAGTTATTTAAAATAAATTTCTTAAAAATCGAGCTTCTACGTATTATAGTGTTCAAAAATTGGTACTTTTTTTGGGGGGCCGATTTCCTTTTATCTGGTTTGAAAGTATATAATATTTCTTATTTAAGTTTGAAATCAAATTATTTATTAAGTTAAAATGATACTTTCGACATTTTTATTTTTCTTATTATTTATTATTCAAAAAAATAAATAAATTAAGTACACTTATTCTTAAAGAAGTTCAAATTTTTTTTTTAGTTGTTTCAAGAGTTAGAATTCGTTATTTAGGAAATATAAATCTTTTTCGAATTAATAACTTTATTTTCGAATTTATTCGCTACGCATTTTCTTAATTTATTTTATATTTTTATTTATGTTATTATTTTATATTATAATTTTCTTATATTAACGTCCTTTTACTTTGTTATTTAAATTATTCCAATGCTTTAGTTTGTGAGAGATGGGTAATATAGGAAAGGGCATGTAGGATAGAATTATATGTGCATTAGTAGTAAATTTCTAGCATAAGAAGTTAATTGCTATACGCATGTGTTAAATGTTTAAGTGTTGCATGTAAATGTGCATAGAAATTGTTTGATTCCACCAAACTTATTGTTTTATTAAATTCTGATTATGCTTTGGTTGGAAAATCGTTAATAAGATCTTAAGTTGTTTGTTTCATGAATAAAATGCTTCTTTCCAAGTACACCAACACAGGATCCTTCGAGAACATCGACGAATACTGAGGATCTAGATTTCACTTCACAAATTTCCAAGGAAAGAACAGATAGACAAGATGCCTTAAACTTTTGAAGTTGTAATAGTTAGTTAGTTCTTTTACGTTTTGGGGAATAAGTAGCAAAACTACAACAGTTTAAAGTTAAAGCAATAGAAGTTTGAGTTGTTCTTTATTCCTTTCGAGGATCTAATAAACCTCTATAAAGTTAGTAATAAAAGTTAAAGTATTCTTTTCGTTTTGAGAATTCCATATTACTTCCAAGTTGCACTCTAGGATGACCAACAATAATGACCTAGCTGCTGTTATTCGCCTCTTGACGGAAAAGCTGACCCTACCGTTTTAGAAAACCGGGTTAGAGAGTTTGAGAAATCGTTTGGGGTTGTGAACTGTCCTGAGAATATGAGAGTGGGTCAAGTTGTCATGTATTTGAAAGATGATGCCGATTTATGGTGGAGAGAGAATAGAGTTAGGCTTAGCGCTGCTGAGAGATTCAATTAGGATTCAATTGTTACTGCCTTAAGGGAAAGTTTTACCCTACCTTTTAGAAGAAAGCAAAAAGTTTAGGAATTCATAAACCTTAGTATGGGGAGCACGACCATAGCTGAATACTATGCAGACTTATAGCATGACCGCCTTAGGATTAGGTGGGGAAACCTTTATGTCTTTAGATATTGTGTATAGGAAAGCTGCTCATATTTATGGCCTGTAGTCCAAAAGGGACAAGAAAAATGTTGTTGGGGAGAAAATAAAAGAGTTTAATGCTGGGGAAAACCAAAGGAATTTCAAGAGGAATATGAATGAGAATATCAATGGGAATGGAAACAGAAATAGAAATTTTCAAGGAAGGAACAACCATGGAAATAACCACAACAATAGGAACCAATCTGAGAGAGTGTATCACTGTAAGATGTGCAATAACAACCATCACAAGGCCCCGGGTAAACTGCATGTGATAAGTCGAAATGAAGCTGAACGACCTTCTGACTTAGTTTCTGTTACTTTTCTATTAACTCCATGCTAGTTAGAAAGTTATTTGATTCGGGGAAATCTTATTCTTCTGTTTCGTCATCTCGTATTGAGAGTCTGAAGTTAGTAGATTTTGAAATGATTGATTTACCTGTTAGTATACCTACTGGTGTAACCTTAAGGTGTACCAAGTTATTTAAGAACTCTCCTTTGAAGATTAAAGATTGTGTTTTCTTTCTGACTTGATAGAGTTTAATGGGAAACCTAGATGTAATTATGGGAATGGATTGGCCAAGTTTTTACAAGGCTAAGGTAGATTGTGAAATTCCGAAAGTAAGTTTAAGGAACCCTATGGGAAGGTTGACCTCATGTGGATGTTTTGAGAAGTCCCAGAACCTTTAGTGATTTCTATAATGCAAGTGAGGAAATTGATGAATAGAGAGTAGAGCTGGCAATGGGTTGGGTTGGGTCGAAATCAGGTCGACCCATTTATAAACGGGTTGAGATTTTCCCAACCCAACCCGACCTGTTTAATTAAACGGGTTGAGATTTTCAACCCAACCCAACCCAACTATAAACGGGTTGACCTGAAGTTGACCCGTTTAATTTTTTTTTCCCACTTTTAATTGTAAATTGATTTGACTATAGAATTGCGAGGTGATTTTGTTATGGCATATCTCATTGCAAAAAGTAATTTTTCAATATGTATTTGACATGAATCAAAACGTCAAATAATTATTCAATGTTTGAAGGGAAAATGAGAAATAAAATCTTTCAAATCACATTATACATATATATATTACATACTTGCTTGCACTTAAACGGGTTAGACGGGTTGTTTTCGGGTTGAAAATTTCAACCTGACCCAACCCATTTAATTAAACGGGTTGGGTTGGGTTGACCCATTTAATTAAACGGGTTGAAAATCTTGACCCAACCCTTTATTATTGGGTTGGGTTCGGGTTGGGTTGGTGGGTTGGGTCAATTTTTGCCAGCTCTAATAGAGAGTGTGAACCATTTTTCTGTAGTGCGTTAGAGGTGAGTATGTAGGGGAATACAGTTAAACATAATAACATGTGCGGAACAATCCCCAAAGCCAGGAAACATGTATAAAGCACAGATTAAGCAAACTTACATTCGAAGCGTGTTTTCCACAATAATCTGTCAACGAACACGAACAAAGAACTCCACTTGTCGTTCCTCTACTTGGTTCACCGACACGATCAGATCCGTCTTGATAATCGTAGATTAGACAATTGATCAAGAGATTTGCTTTTGGGATGAACACACTATGGAGGCACAGAGAGAATTAGGGTTCTCTGTTTTCTCCTAGGGTTGTGTGTAATCTGAATTGTGATTGTACTAAGTTGGAAATTAGGTTGTAAGGTTATTTACATAACCTTACTAACCGACCAAGCCAAGAGGCAAGGCCAGCTAGCAATCCCGCAAGCCAAAACACACGGGCACGCACAGCCAGTGGGCCGTGGGCCGCGCTGCTGCTGTGTCGTGGTCTCGGCCCGCATGCACGCGCACAGCTCCGCGCCACAAGGGCCTCGCTGCTGCTGCGTTGCTTTGCTTGCTCGCCTATGCGTGCGCCCATGGGCCTCGAGTGCTTCGTGCACTCGGCTCGTGGGCCGCTCCTTGTATTCGCGATTAAATATATTTCCGGTATATTTATTTATCGTTTCGTATACGACGAATCACCGTCGTACGATACGATTTATTCGTTTCGCCTTGCTTACGAATATTCGCGATACGATATACGATTCCGATGCAAGGTCGTATCGTATAATACGTTTCCAACTTAAATTCCGAAAAGCTATTAAATGAATTTCTGATTCATTTAATCCGGTGATCTGTTACGTGTCATTGGTGTGACCTTGTAGGTTCAGTCAAGAGTAAGTTGTGAGTTCAATATCCATTAGAACTCACTGATCGGAAGCATTGCTCCAGCTAGCTGTTCCGATCACTTGATCTCACTGAATTAATTGTTCGCAATTAATCTGAACCTTGGTATTAGACTTAATGCACCTTGGGTGAAGGACATATTTCCTTCAATCTCCCACTTGTCATTCAGACAAGTGTGCATCCACATTCCTTTGTCGCTTAGTGTTACTTACTGAACATACGGTAAGATCCAAGCCATCCTTATTAGGTCCAGAAGTGTTTCTTGGATTACAGAGTTCAACTGTCAAACTTTTGCAGAAGGTTAAGCCTAACCATTCTGAGCACGACCATGCATTTTACAGTATCTAACTCTTCGAGAGGCCTTGTTACACAACAACACCATATCCTATCAAAGATAGGAGGACAATCCATTCTTGCAATCTATGAACACTCACTTTGATTCATAGTACGCCCAATAATTGCTTTTATAGCCTCCTTTTACGGTGCGACGTTTAGCTAGTATCAAAGCGAACTAATTCTCAAACGAGCAAACATAATCGCTCATGTTCTGAGGAACGGTTTCTAATCACCATTAATGAGAACTACCTATGATATGACTTTAATCTCTTAAAGCGTTCTCATGGTCAATCCGATACAAGATCCAATAAGTATCTATGCAAAAGATTCTGACATCCAGTCACTCTAGTTCAAGAAACAGAACTAAGTAATCTACTTGCAATCTAATCTTCATTAGTCATTGGTCGTCCACCTTTCAATGACCTGGATTAGGGATCCTTTGTGACTTCAATATTCAAGTTCACTTATGGGTGTTTCTTTGTCAAAGAATCCATCTTGACATCCCATTTGAATGATTTGAATCACATGGACTTATCATTTAATTCTAAACCACAATTAAATGAATATGAAATAAATAAATTTCATAAATATGAAATGGTTAAACCAATTGTTTTAAACATAGATCTAACATATGTTCTAAAACAATACTTAGAAAATCAAAGCCATTCTCCAACATGCTTGATTCCCATGGTTGCTACATGTGCGTTGTGTTTCACTTGTGGCAACGGTTTAGTCAATGGATCCGCGACGTTGTTGTCAGTTCCTACCTTGCGAATCTCGATTTCCTTTCTTTCAACGATCTCTCGAAGTATATGAAATCGCCGCAGTACATGCTTGGACTTTCGGTGGCTCCTAGGATCCTTTGCCTGGGCAATGGCGCCGCTATTGTCGCAATACAAAGCCACTGGTCCTTTAATGGAGGGGACAACACCAAGTTCTTCGATGAACTTCCGAATCCAAACAGCTTCCTTTGCTGCTTCTGAGGCAGCAATGTACTCGGCTTCAGTTGTAGAATCCGCAATAGTGCTTTGCTTAGCACTTTTCCAGCTTACTGCTCCGCCGTTGAGGCAGAACACAAACCCAGACTGTGATCTGAAATCATCTCTGTCGGTTTGAAAGCTTGCATCCGTATAGCCCTTAACAATCAACTCATCTGTACCACCATAAACCAGAAACTGATCCTTAGTCCTTTTCAGGTACTTTAGGATGTTCTTGGCAGCAGTCCAATGCGCCTCACCTGGTTCTGACTGGTACCTGCTCGTTGCACTGAGTGCGAACGAAACATCCGGCCTTGTACAAATTATTGCATACATGATGGATCCAATAGCCGGAGCGTATGGAATTCCACTCATCTTTCTACGCTCATCAGATGTTTTGGGACACTGATTCTTGCTTAGATATACGCCATGTGACATGGGTAGATGGCCTTTCTTGGCTTCCATCATATTGAACCTAGCTAGCACTTTGTCAATGTAAGTGCTTTGGCTTAGTCCAATCATCCTCTTAGATCTATCCCTATAGATCTTGATGCCTAATATGTACTGTGCCTCTCCTAAGTCCTTCATTGAGAAACACTTCCCGAGCCAAGTCTTTACAGACTCCAACATAGGAATGTCGTTTCCAATAAGCAGTACGTCGTCAACATACAAGACTAGGAATGCAATTTTACTCCCACTGACCTTCTTGTATACACAAGATTCGTCCTGATTCTTGATGAAGCCAAACTTATTGACTGCTTCATCAAATCGTTTATTCCAACTCCTTGATGCCTGCTTTAGTCCGTAGATGGACTTCTTAAGCTTGCATACCTTTCCTTGGTTCTTTTGATCGACAAAACCCTCCGACTGTGTCATGAACACAGTCTCTTCAAGAACACCGTTCAAGAAGGAAGTTTTGACATCCATTTCCCATATTTCATAGTCATGAAAAGCGGCAATCGCAAGGATTATCCGAATAGACTTAAGCATCGCGACTGGAGAAAAGATTTCATCGTAGTCAACGCCGTGAACTTGCCTGTAACCTTTTGCTATCAATCTAGCCTTGTATATGTATACAATTCCATCTTTGTCTTTCTTCAACTTGAAGACCCATTTGCATCCGATAGGTGTGAATCCATCCGGCAAATCAACCAAATCCGAAACTTGATTTTCAGACATGGAGTCTATTTCAGATTGCATGGCCTCTAACCATTTAATGGAGCTTAGGCTCGTCATAGCTTGCTTGTAAGTCAAAGGTTCATCACTATCCAATATGAGAACGTCTAAGTTTTCAGTCAAGAGGACGCCTGTCCATCTGTCCGGCTGAAAAATAGTTCTATTTGACCTACGAGGGGCAACAACGTTTTGAGGAACTACTCCCACTGGCTCTTCTAAAGACCTTGGAGGTTCATCAACTTTAACTGCTTCTAAAGAGTTCTGCGTTCGTTGTTCGTCTTGAATCTCTTCGAGGTCTATTATTCTCCCACTTGTCAATTTGGAAATATGATTTCTTTCCAAAAAGACACCGTCACGAGCAACGAATACCTTGTTGTCTGACTTGTTGTAGAAGTAATACCCCATAATTTCTTTTGGATACCCAACGAAGAAACATTTGTCAGATTTAGGTTGTAGCTTGTCCGAAATTAATCGCTTGACATATGCTTTGCAACCCCAAATCTTCAGAAAAGACAACGTTGGAAGTTTCCCAGTCCATAATTCGTATGGAGCCTTTTCAACAGCTTTTGACGGAGCACGATTCAGTGTGAGTGCTGCAGTTTGCAACGCATGTCCCCAGAACTGTAAAGGAAGTTCGGCCTGACCCATCATTGACCTGACCATATCGAGTAAGGTCCTATTTCTCCGTTCCGACACTCCATTCCATTGAGGTGTCCCCGGAGCAGTCAATTCAGAAAGAATATCGCATTCTTTTAGATGGTCATCAAACTCGTGGCTAAGATATTCACCTCCTCGATCCGATCTTAGAGCTTTGATTTTCTTGCCATGTTGATTCTCTACTTCATTTTGAAATTCTCTCAATTTCTCAAACGATTCAGACTTGTGCTTCATTAAGTAAATATAGTCATATCTACTGAAGTCGTCAGTAAACGTTATGAAATAGCTGAACTCACCTCTAGCTTTCGTACTCATAGGCCCACAGACGTCCGTATGTATTAGCCCTAGTAGTTCGCTTGCTCTTTCTCCCACCTTTGAGAAAGGCTGCTTTGTCATTTTTCCAAGTAAACACGATTCGCATTGATCAATCTTCTCTAAGTCGAATGATTCTAGAATTCCTTTCCGTTGAAGTAATTCCATGCGCTTTGTGTTTATATGGCCTAATCGACAATGCCACAGAAATGTGAGATCCGAATCACCAGTTTTAGCCTTTTTGGTATTTATGTTATAAATGTGTTTGCTCGTATCTAGCACATAAAGACCGTTTTCTTGTTGTGCTGGACCATAAAACATTCCATTCAAAGAAAAAGAACAACCATTGTCTTTAAATTGAAAACTAAAACCTTTAGAATCCAAACTTGAAACGGAAATGATGTTTCTGGTGATACTAGGAACATAGTAACAGTTTTCTAGTTCCAAAACAAACCCACTAGGCAAAGAAATAAAATAAGATCCTACGGCTAATGCAGCAATCCGTGCTCCATTTCCCACGCGTAGATCCATCTCGCCTTTATCAAGCTTTCTACTTCTCCTTAGTCCCTGTGAATTGGAACATAAGTGTGAGCCACAACCAGTATCTAATACCCAAGAAGTAGAATTAGTAAGATTACAATGTATAACATACATACCTGAAGGAGAAGCAATGTTTCCGTCCTTCTTCTCTTCCTTTAGTTTGGGGAAATCTCGCTTGTAATGACCAATTTCATTACAATTGAAGCATTGCGATGTAGATGGAGAACGATCCTTCTTCATCTTCTTCTTGGATGGCGCCACTTGCCTTCCTGGAGTAGATGGAGATGCACCCTTGCTTTGGATCTTCCCCGGAACCTTTTTCTTGATTTTCTTACTCTTTACTTTTAGCGATGCTTGCTTATCACTTACAAAGTCCAATTCGTACTGATGAAGCAAGTAAATTAGTTCACTAAGAGTATTCTCCCTTTTCTTGGAGAAATAGAGTAGTTTGAATTTCTTATAACCAGGGTGAAGAGAATTCAAAAGTATTCCCGCAGCTGCAGAATCTGGGAATGGATCACCAAGTAATTAAAGCCGGTTGAGAAGCCCAACCATTTTCTTTGTATGAGTTCTAATTGGTGTCCGTTCTGTCATTTCAAGATCAATGACCCTTTCCCTTGCTTTTTGTCTTTCGACGTCCAAGCAACAACCCAGTGGAGCGTTAAGCTTTAGATCCTCAAATGAATTTACCAATTCAAAAACATTTTGGTTGACATGTTGACCACCATGTTGGAATCTACCACAACATATATCCCTAAGATGCCTTAGGAGTGCCCATGGCTCGTATGCAACGAACCTTGCACTTCAATCATTGGGGATAGAGCCAAGAATAAGATCCATCACTAGCAACACGTGGCTTGCCCACGTACAGTGCTTTTCTGGAGTCATATCCTTTGAGTAATAGCTGGGGATGGGATGGTCAACTACATATTCAATGTTGTTCCACCTGAGGACTTGCCGAAGCTTCCTCTCCCAATCAAGAAAGTTTGATAGGTTCAATTTTACATCCAGAATTTCAGTTACTTTGAGTTTTGTTTTGATCGCGGCCATATTGATTACTACAATCGAAAAGAATTTGCAATAAATAACCATTCATACAATTCAATAACTTTGAAATAAAAGCAAAACATGCAATCATTAAAGCTATTAAAACATTTCATTCATGCAAAAAGCAAAAACATGGTCCGAAATGAATGAAACGATTCCAAGACCCCAAAAGTCCTAAATCCTTAAGCAGCTTTAGCATGTCTTAAGTAGTTTAAGATTTTAGGTAAGCAAAACCTATTGCTAGTAATCTCCAAATTAATCTTGGTTAATAAATTAATGCCATAATTTATCCCATTGCCACAACTTAATGCCATTGTTGGTTGAGTTGTAACCACAATCAACGTGCTCCTTTAGGACGCCTTACCACCTAAGTCAACTAAAATAGCACCTCGCTTTAGCGTAAACCTACTATCTTGGATCCCTAGATTTTTGTAAGTGTTGATTCGGAAGGCAATTTTTAAAACTCAATATTACTTGGACCTAGTTGTTTCTATGTTGGTTCGATTATTTAGTGAACTTAAAACTAATCGATTCATAGGAAACAACCTCTTCATGCAAAGCATACATACATTCATACATCCACGCATAATATATATATTAAATTGCATAAATAATTGGTGATCTAGTATGGCCCAAAACTTCTTGTCTTGAAGCATCCAATCTTCATCACCTCCTTGTTAGCTTTGGCATCGTCTTGAATCTTCGTTCAAATGCTAACTTAAAGTTCTAAACTTAGAAATACTTGAAAATAATAAATTACATCAAAATTTCCATGGTACGCAGACCATATTTAAAACTTTACATTCAAAGATAGAACGGTGCGCAGACCGTATTTAACTATCCTAAATTTTGCCATACTAGTCACTTGGTGTACCTGCATTGCATAAAATATATATTCTACGCATTCATCCATTCGTATGCTAAAACGAAACGAATGGCCCATGTTAATATGCAAGTATTTACGTGAATTAATTAAAATTCACGTTCACATAAACGCGTCCTAAAAGATTAATCAATTTCCAAATTATTAATCCTTAGACTTTATTCTAATTAAAATTGAATTTAATTAAAATAATGCGACCTACGAAATAATTAAAATAATTATTTCATTTTAATTTCATTTAGTGGCTCCCACTCAAACCAATAATTATTCCGGATAATTAGTTATGAAATATTAAATTAAAACTCGCGGCCCGGCCCAAGCAAATAAAATATTAAATTAAATATCCCGTTAGCCCAAATTAATGCAAATATACGAAGCCCAACGAATTAAACGATTTAAAAAAAAAGTTCAATTGCCTAATCGGGCTAGGCTTGCGCCCAGCCCCGCCTTGCGTGAAGCCCAAGAGCACACGAGCATTGCCCGCGCACCCCCAGCCCCATCGTGCGTGCGGCCCAAGAGCACACGAGCAATGCCCGCGCGCCCCAGGCCCATCGCACCGCATGCGCACCGCGTACACGCAGCCATGCTGCCCCTGCATTGCGTGTGTTGTGCATCGAGTGTGCTGGACATCGCAAGGCTTGCCCTTGCTTCGTTGCAGCCCCGCAAGCGCCCTCGCATGCCCCTTCCTTGCCTAGCGCGCATGAGGCACGCAGCCTTGCTGCTGCTGCCCGTGTCGCATGGCTCGGCGAGCACAATGGCCTCGTATGGCTCGACGTACGAGCCATACTTCCACCATGCCCATGTTCGTGTTTTTGGTTCGTAATACGGACCAACATAATTAAAAATAAATTTAATTCACGAACTTGCATTAATTTTATTTTTCAAAAAAAAGTTACGATTTAATTTTCGAAAAACAACGATTTTTAACGATTTAATAAACTTTAACGACAATCCAATTTCGTAAAATTAATAAATCAAGGGCTAACAATATTCAAACTTTCAAGAACGATCGAATCAACTTTAAAGTTTGAACTTTTAATTAATAAAATCCGAAACTTTATATCGTTCATAAACAATTAAATTTCAGATTATTAATAATTTGGTTTAAGTGCGATTAAAATTAACGAAACCATTCAAAATTTTAATCCAATAATTTTTAAAATTAGCCACTGACCCATGAAATTATACCCCTTCCCCAATTAACCGAATTATTAAACCAAAATTAATTAAAATTCAATTAGGGTTGTAAATTTGACGAATTGGGGAAAGGCAAAATTAGGGTTTATAATAATCGGAAAGATCTAAAATTCTTACCATAGATTAAGCATGTACCCAGAAACATTGTGTCAAAATTTAAAGCAATTTCGAGTAGTTTAGGTCGACCTTTTAATTGAATTACTGTCCGACACTTTTAATTTTTTATGAAAAATTAACAAAAACGCCCAAAAAAAGATACTTCGAGGCCTGTTTTCGCAATTCTATTCGCATGAGTTGATCTTAGAAAATCGTTTTCCATCAGATTAGGGTTTTAAAAATCGAAAAAGCGAATATTTTTGATTTCGGAACTGCCAATTTCGCAATTAATCCAATAATTCGAAAAAATTCCGAAAAATCAACAAAAATTCCAAAAAATTCGACAATGCAAAAACAATAATAATCATGCTAATTCATACTTTGAATACATATGGCTCATGATACCACTGTAGGGGAATACAGTTAAACATAATAACATGTGCGGAACAATCCCCAAAGCGGGGAAACATGTATAAAGCACAGATTAAGCAAACTTACATTCGAAGCGTGTTTTCCACAATAATCTGTCAACGAACACGAACAAAGAACTCCACTTGTCGTTCCTCTACTTGGTTCACCGACACGATCAGATCCGTCTTGATAATCGTAGCTTAGACAATTGATCAAGAGATTTGCTTTTGGGATGAACACACTATGGAGGCACAGAGAGAATTAGGGTTCTCTGTTTTCTCCTAGGGTTGTGTATAATCCGAATTGTGATTGTACTAAGTTGGAAATTAGGTTGTAAGGTTATTTACATAACCTTACTAACCGACCAAGCCAAGAGGCAAGGCCGGCTAGCAAGCCCGCAAGCCAAAACACACGGACACGCACAACCAGTGGGCCGTGGGCCGCGCTGCTGCTGTGTCGTGGTCTCGGCCCGCATGCACGCGCACAGCTCCGCGCCACAAGGGCCTCGCTGCTGCTGCGTGAAGGAAATAATGCCCTTGGTCCAAGTATGCATTCTATGATAAGTCTAATAAATGCGGTTCAGTATTAATTAACAAGTTAATAATTCATTGAGATCAAGTGAGCTGAATGCCTAGCTAGAGGCCGCTTCAGTTCAAGTGGAATTAATGATATTAATCCACAGCTTACTCTTGACTGAACCCGTAGGGTCACACAAATAGTACGTAAACGGATCAAGTATTTAATGGCATTAAATACTCCATCTATGAATATTCGGAACCGACGGATCTTGGTTTCAGTGGGAGCTAAGATCGTCACAGGCAAGAAATGAATACTCCGGAAACGATGATATTGCCGGAAACGGAAATATGGATCGTATCGGAAATATAAATATTATCCAAGTCGTAGATGTTGCCGGAAACGGAAACATGGTACGTATCGGAAAATATTATCGGAAATGGAAATATTGCCAGAATCGGAAATATTGCCGGAAACGGAAATATTGTCAGAATCGGAAATATTACCGGAATCGGAAAATAAATCCGGAAACGGAAATATTAAATATTTGTTCGAAACGGAAATTAATTCCGGAATCGGAAATATTAAATATTGTTCGTATCGGAAATGAATTCCGGAATCGGAAAATTTAATCGGAAGCGCATCGTACGAATAAGCATCGGACGAGGCCTGCCGGACGAGGCCCAGCACGAAGCCAGGCCATCGCCCAGCAAGCCAAGCGCGCCGCACAAACAGCCTCGCCAGGCCCAGCGCAAGGCCAGGCCCAGCAGGCTGCGCAGCGCGCACAGCACGCGCAGCGCGCAGCGCGCTCGGGCGCTGCGTGGGCTGCTGCTCGCGCGCACGCATGGGGGCCCATCGTGGCTGCCGTGCGTGTGTGTGCAAGTGTTTGTGTTCGTGCACGTTTCCTAAAACATGCAGAGTTCGGTTAATGATTAAATTCCTAATTCTATTTGATAAATTAATTAAATTAGAGTTCTTGTAGGATTCTAGGTTTAATTAATTTGTATCTGAGTAGGATTTCGATTCCCTTTCCATACCCCTATAAATATGAGGCTAGGGCTCACAATTTATAACAAGTTTTCAAAGTATTCAAAGTGAGTTTTTGAGAGAAAAATTCAGTCACACATTTGCTTATAAAGTGCCGAAAATAATAGTACCTTAAGGGCGATTCTAGTTGGTCAATCTTAAGGCGGATCCGGACGTGCTGTGGACTATCTACGGAGGGACGACACTTGGAGTCCTAAAGACTTGTTCTTGTTCGGTTCGGGCGCAGCTAGGGAAGGCACGCAACAAAGAGTATGCATCTAAACTATGCTAAATGATTATGTGTAAATAATATGTTTTCCTGGCTTTATGGTTTTTCCGCATGATTTATGAATTGTCATATGTATCATAACCTAACACTGCGTTGCTTTGCTTGCTCGCCTATGCGCGCGCCCATGGGCCTCGAGTGCTTCGTGCACTCGGCTCGTGGGCCGCTCCTTGTATTCGCGATTAAATATATTTCCGATATATTTATTTATCGTTTCGTATACGACGAATCACCGTCGTACGATACGATTTATTTGTTTCGCCTAGCGTACGAATATTCGCGATACGATATACGATTCCGATGCAAGGTCGTATCGTATAATACGTTTCCAACTTAAATCCCGAAAAGCTATTAAATGAATTTCTGATTCATTTAATCCGGTGATCTATTACTTGTCATTGGTGTGACCTTGTAGGTTCAGTCAAGAGTAAGTTGTGAGTTCAATATCCATTATAACTCACTGACCGGAAGCATTGCTCCAGCTAGCTGTTCCGATCACTTGATCTCACTGAATTAATTATTCGCAATTAATCTGAACCTTGGTATTAGACTTAATGCACCTTGGGTGAAGGACATATTTCCTTCAGAGTAAAGAAGTTGGAGTGAAAATCGAGGATGTTCCCTCTGTGAATGGATTCATTGAAGTGTTTCCGAGTGAAATTGCAGGTATGCCACCTGCTAGAGCCGTTGAGTTCACTATAGACTTAATTCCTGGAATGACACCTATATCTAAAGCACCATATAGAATGACACCTCTTGAAATGAGTGAATTAGGACACAATTGCAAGAGTTGTTTCGTTAAGGGGTATATTAGGCCTAATGCATCACCGTGGGGAGCTCCTGTGTTGTTTGTTAAGGAGAAAGATAAGAGTATGGAATTATGCATCGATTTTAGGGAGCTAAACACCATCAAGAACAAGTATCCCTTGCCTAGAATAGATGACATATTGGACCAATTGAATTGGGCGAGTGTGTTCTCGAAGACTGATTTGGGTTTAACGTACCACGGATTGAGAGTAGCTGATAGGAATATACTTAAGACCTCATTAGGATTCGTTGTTGTCATTAAGGGTTTAGAGTAACGTCTTTTGGGTTAACCAATGCACCTGCATTAATTATGGATTTGATGAATGAGATTTTCTACGAATTCCGAAATAAGTTCTTTATTATGTTATCGATGATATCCCGATTTATTCAAGGAATGAGAAAGAGCATGACAAACACTTGAGGATTACTTGGAGACGCTTGAAAAGAATCTAGTTTTATTAGATGAGGTATACAAATCTTGAAGTCATATGTGTATAAGTGACACCGACGGAAAAGTGAAGGACTAAATTGATTGAGAACTATGTTACGTAAGAGAATAAATTTAAGAGAAGATTTGAGTGGTCCAGGATCGTTAGAAATCGTGTGTTGTCTTGAAAAGATGGGAGGAATTATATGAATTAATGAAAGAACTAAAAGTTAAGCCCAAAAGTTATGCATACATGAAAGGCGTGATGAGGTTCGGTGAAAAGAAAAGTTGAGCAGAAGGAGTCTCTGTAGATCCTGCAAAGATTCAAGCTGTGAGTGAGTAACCTATTCCAAGAACGAGTCTGATATCTGAAGTTTTTTAGGCCAAGATGACCATTATAGGAGGTTGTGAAAGACTTTTGGAAGGAAGAAAAACCAATGACCAACTTGTTGAAAAAGGAATCGAAATTCAAGTGGAGAGAGAAATGTGAGGAAGCTTTCCAGATTTTAAAGGAGCATTTGACCTCCGCACTCGTTGTCGCGTCAGTTGAAACCTTACGAGGCTAATTAACCTACTCATGACTTAAAGCTAGCTGCTATTGTGTTATCTGCAAATATTTGGAGACATTACCTTTATAGGGCAACATGTAAGATCCTTACCGAGCACAAAAGTCTGAAATCTTGGCAATAAGGTCCAATTGAACCTTTGGGACAACATTGAAAATGAGTATTGCTTTCCACCCTGCAAATGATAGACAAACTAAGATTACTAACGGAATATATGTTGAGAACCTGTGTTATGGATTTTAAGGGTAATTGGGAAGACCACCTAGGTTCGATTGAATTTTCGTGCATCAATAGTTACCATGCGAGCATTACGATGTCACATGTTGAGGCATTGTATGGAAAGAATTGTAGAAGTCCTACTTTCTGGAATGAGTATAGTGAGAATATTGTATTGAGGACATAATTCGTCGAGAAAGAAATACCCAAAGTTATGCCCTGAGATGAGTTACGAGGGCGTAACTCGTTTTCTTTAAGAGGGGTAGAATGCGATATAAATTCGCGCTTTTTACCTATTTTTATGGTATTTTTATGCATGTTATGCTCACTTTTAACAAATTATACATGTTAATGCAAGTAAATAGATTCTCCGCATAAGAAAAAGGTGTTCATGAGTAACAAGTAACTTTAAGTTGGCAAAAGAGTGCACATGAGTGGCACAAGTACTTCTCCAGTAATACTAAGTTAAAAACTTTTGAAAAATGTATGAATTTTCGTGTCAAGTTTCGGGACGAAACTTCTTTTAAGAGGGGTAGATTGTAATCCCCCGTAATTTTATAAATTTTATTAATATATTTTAACGTATAGTTAATTATATTAAAATAGAATTTATGAATTTTAGAAATAAACATGTAATTAACGAATATTTATTTTGATACATTTTAAATATGTCAACGATTTATGAAATTAAAATAATTTTAGAATTTTATGTTGAAAATAATTTGAATTACGAAAACACGTTCGAAATTGAAAAACAATCCTAATCGGTTTTGGATTCAAGTTCTAAAACTAAATCATAATTCTAGCCCAATTGGGTGAAGCCCAAAGTAATAAAACCCAAAACTCTCTCCTACCTTCATTTTCAATTTTACGTAAAAACAACAAACCAACAAAAACCCTTCTCTCCTTCAAGGATTTTCACGTGAACTGTGAATTGCTCCCCCTTGCTGCTACTGCCCAGCCGCCGCCGCCCTTCCGGCGACCAACCACCCGACCACTAGTCGTCCTCCACTCGGTAACTCTTTCCTCCTCATCTCCTCTATCGTCTCTTCCTCCCTCTCTGTTTTCGTCTTTCCTCTCAGCCCCTCGTTTTTGCGCAGCAACACCGCGACCCAGGCCAGCCGACCACCGCACGCAGCCACCGGCGATCCCTAACGCCGGTAATCCTTCGATCTCCTTCTTCGTTCCTCTTCTTTTGTTCGTTCTTGATTTTCGTCCTCCCTCAATTTCGTTCTTTTTTTTTTCCTGTTTCGTTCATGGCTCATTCGTGTTTTGTTTGTGCCGGCAGCAACCTCTGGCCGCAGCCACCCCGCCTAGCCGCGCCACCCTGTCCACCGGCCAACACTCCCCTCTCCCTCTCGAATTGGTTATTTTCTTAAACCCTAAGTAACTAATAATTTTAATTATAGTTTGTTAATTTAAATTATGTTCTTGAATTAAAATTATAATTTTTATGGGTTGAACATGATTTTCAGATTTGGTTTGAGATTGTAAACGAATTATTTTCAGTTTTGGTTGATTAAAATATAAGTTAGGGCTTAATCATGATTTATTAATTTGGATTATGTTTTCTTAAATTTAAGTTATGGGTTTTGTGATTTAAATTATAAATTTCAGATGATGCAAATTATATAATAAAGTTATTAATTTTCAGATTATCAAATTACTTTGAAAGATTAATTTTGATTGTTTAAAGTAGGAAATTCAAGGTCTTTTATGATTGTAAGTCATGGTAGGACGAGTATGGATTATTAAATTTATTGTTTTGATGTACTAGGAACGTAGATTGACCTTGGTGAAGTCTTTAAATGAGTTTATATTGCTGAAAATTTAAAGTACGATGTTTGCAAAAAGTTTTCAACGAATTTCAATCACTAGTTCATTAATTATGATGCTAGGAAATCAAATGTTTAAGTTTTGTTATTGGGGAAGGTTCTAAATATGTTTAGGACGCATTTAGAACGCTTTATTATGATCACCAATGATTAGAAATTGATGGGGATTATTTGTTGGTTGTTTTAGGCGGAGAATTATCTTTAGGCAACTTTTGAAAGTGTTAAAGTGGCCTATCAGTTTGTTTACACAAGGTACATACATACCTATGTGCTTGGAATGTGTGCTAATTGTTGAAACCATGTTGAAATTGTTGATGAACTTGGTTATGTTGAGATTGTTGATGAACTTGGTTATGTTGATATTGTTGATGAACTTGGTCAGGTTGAAATTGCATGTTTAATACTGTTGGATGGACATATTGAACCTATATTGCATTATGAGAATTATAACATGTTAGTATGGATGATTGATGCAAACATGTTTGATTGGGAACACTAGATTACTTTGTATATATTGATTCAGATCGATTGATTGTCGTTCCCTTTTAGCTTTTCACTACTTTATGAGGGCCGAGGACCTTGTTCAGTAAGTTGAAACCTTATACCCATATAGAGGGGTTGATCAGTATTAAAGGAAAGGTTGGATTTAATTGGAATGAGTCTTGTTTGATACCTTTGTGATCACTTACTTAATTCCAAGATAAAAACAGTTGTGAATAAATGTGGGTTGTATGTCTTATGTGATTGTTGAGTCATAACAGGGTTTCAATTTGTAAATCATGTAAAGTGAAACTGAGTAGCAACAGCTTTAGACTGTGCACATCTAAAGTGACGGACAAACAGGAGTTGGGGTTCATGGTGGTAGCCCATGGCCTTTATCTCGGACCGGATTGATCACCGTGTCCTATTTTTATTCAAACGTTCCTCGATATCGCAGGTCACTGAGGTTACGGAGTCGCGCCCGTACCTCGTCTTCCTTAGTGAAGCCTCTAGCTAGCAAACTCGGTTCATTGCCTATTTCAATTAAAATAATATTATTGTTATAAAAGTCTAGACCAGTCTAGCCTAGTCTAGTTAAGTGTGGTCGTCAAATTATCATGTCTTGTCTGCCCTTATTTATGTTCATTAGTATCATGTTAGGGTTGTTCGTTTAACCAAGAGAAACAACCACAGCAGCAACAACAACTGCAACAACAACACCAACAACACCAACAGCCCTGGTTCATAAATGATGTGCTTGGAGCACATAAAGGTGCACTAGTGACTCAACTCGGTGATGACAAGGATATGCCACAACAATAGGCACACCCCAGTGAGGAAGCAAAAGTCCCTTCTACAATTGAGGTAAGAATTAAATACACTTAACACAACCATTGTATTTATTTTTTAAACGTTTTTGTTCTAATGTTCTTTTTCATACAACGAATTTTCTTTTACATCCTCAATATGTTCTTTTTTCCTACCATGTTCTTTTGCATTCTTTGTTTATGTTCTTTTTATCAAACACTAGTTCTTTACATTCTTGAACATGTTCTTTTATAAGTTTATTCATGTTATTTAAGCATGTTCTTTTATTTCTTAAAAGATGTTCTTTCTATCAAGCAACTAGTTCTTTACATTCTTGAACATGTTCTTTTATAAGTTTAAGCATGTTATTTAAGCATGTTCTTTTATTTCTTAAAAGATGTTCTTTCGATCTTTAAGAATGTTTTTTAGCTCTTGACGTATGTTCTTTCAACACCCTCCCTTGTTCTTTTGTTTCATTCGAATTTTCTTTTTAATCATTCAGTCCTTTAATGACATTCTTTATTTTTGTTATTGTTAAACATGAATTCCATGCTGAATTCATTAAAACCACTACTGAACTCAGTAGTGTCATGAACAAGTTCAACGACTTATTGTCGTTGTCCAGAAAGTTCTTTGACACTACTAGCGATGTCAAAAAAAGTTTGCCATTCAATATGGCAAAAATGTGGTCAAAATTCTTTGGAACTGAAATTCCAGTTAATCTTGAGAAGGGCAAGTCTACACAAGAGGAGCAAGAAGGAAGGAAGACTGAGGAGATTGGTTCAATCCTCAGTCAAGACAAAGAATTTTTCAGCTCAGACTACTTCACAATACTATTTGATGAAGCAGTACGAAAGGCAACAGTGGGAAATGAAAGAAAGGAAACAGAGGAATCTGAGGATGTTTCATTAGATTTGCCACCATTTTTAACACCTCCGAATATGCCTTCCCAGCCTAATGTGTTTGGTGATTTGACATTGAAGCTTGGAATGCCTTCCGCTTCAAATCCTCCTCCTTAGGCACACGACTATGACGAGGAAATGAATTTGGAAGTAATCTTGGCAAACAAAACTTTAACTGGACGTGATTTGGAGACAATTTCCGGGGACAACAAAGATGATGCTGACAAACAACAACCACCTACAGAAAAAACTGAGTATGCGTTCTTTTAAAACAGTTCACATACACATGTATAATAAATATGTGACTATTTCTTTCATTATTTAGAGTGTTCTTTTATAAACAATTATTTGTTCTTTTATTCGTTTAATTTGTTCTTTTTAATAATTTTGTGTCTTTGTACAAATATTTATGTGATCTTTTGTTTCTTTTATTCAGAATGTTCCTTTTATATATTTCTTTATGTTATTTTCTATCTTTAGTTTAATATCTTTCTACTTTTAAAATTACTTATATGTTTATTTCATTACACTTTTGTTCTTTAAGTCTACTCATAGTGTTCTTTTGTTCCTGCTCATATGTTCTTTTCTTTTTTCTGTAATACACAAAGAGTCTGAAAGTGTGAGATCAGATATGGAAGATTTAAACAAAAGAGCTGAAGATGGAAACCCAATATCTCCAAGCGTTATAACTGAAGAATCCAAGTTTAAGACTCCGACTGCCGTTGAGTCGCAGACTGAAATGGAAACTCCGTCAATGTTCTTGAAGTAAGACTACTGTATTTTATTATTACAAGTTATTTTTCGTTTATTTTTCAAAATGTAATTTTTCATAATCTTTAATTAAATGTTCTTTTCTTTCACTCTTTTGTTCTATTTATCCATAGTAAAATATTATTTTCTTTCCACTCTTTTAGCACTCCGAGCGCGGTTTACTCGCAAACAGAAAATGTAACTCCATCTATGAACATAAAGTAAGACTACTGCATTTTATCATTACAAGTTATTTTTCTTTTATTTTTGAAAATATAGTTTTTCATAATCATTTACAAAATATTCTTTTCTTTTCACTTTGTTGTTCTTTTTATTGTTAGTAAATATTCGTTTTTCCCTCTAATATGTTCTTTTTACTTTATAATGTCTTTGTTTTCATAAGTGAGGAAGGGGATCCAGATATGGTACAAGTACCTGCACTTGTTAAGAGAAAGAAAAATATTCCCATCAAGTTACTGTCACCCTTCTTAACTCAGTATTCACACCTACTGATTGGGGAAGATCAGTTGGATCAAAAAGAAAAGGACATGCGATGCTTACTGAATTATGCATTTGGAGAAGGAAGACCAACGTAAGTATTTTTATACTATTACAAGTCTTTTGATGTAGATGTTCTTTTTATACCGTTTCATGTTCTTATGGCAATATTATTTTCATTCTTAAAACAGTCAGGTGTTGCACACTGATGATTGGAAAATAGTTACTAGAGTAGAGTTTCAAACCCTAGGTATATATTTAATCATTGAAATTTTGCATGTTCTTTTAAATGTTCTTTTAAATGTTGTTGGTGTTCCTTTTACTTATATTTTTGTTCTTTTCCTTTAAAGCAGCTCCGGATGTCTGGGTGATGAATAATGTTATTGACACTTTTGCAAGAATACTGAATGATGATCCAGATCAAAGTGTCAAGAGTAACTTGAAATTCTATTTCTCGACAATTCCTTTAGTAAGTTTTAAGATCGCAAAAAAATTCATTTTTCATATTTCTTCAGTTATTTTTATTATACAAGATATATTTACAATTTTTTTCTGTGCAGAATATGCTATGCCAGAATGATCCGTATGGTGGATCACAGGATAGCCAAGCAACCGAGGAGAAACGGTTGGAAAATTTTATTGTAAGGTGTAAGGCATGAGTATGTAACCGCTGGTGTTAAGTCTTTAAAGGGATTCCATCTGGTAAAATTATAAAATTGTTCTTTTCTTTCTTTACATATGTTCGTTTTCCTTTGTCTAATGTTCTTTTCTCTTCTTGTAGTTGTTCTTTCCGGTGTGGTCTGATGATCATTTTTATTTGATTGTAATCAACCAGAAGGCGAAGAAGGTGGAGATCATTGACAAGCTCACTTTACCTGAAGGAATAACATATGATGATAAATATAAGACATTTGCAGAAAGAACTGTAAGTCTATTTGCAGAAATTCGTCTTATATATTTTATTTTGTACTTTTATACTTTTGTTCTTTTCTTTGTTATTGTTTGTTCTTTTACTAAGTTATATTGTTCTTTTTGCCTTCGGATCATTTCAGTTTGAAGCATGGACGATATTTGCAGCACAAGAGGGACCTCCATTGAGGAAGACACAAATTTCGACATATGAAAAGGTGTTGCTTGAAATGCCATGGAAAGATAGAATAAACAAGACTGATTGTGGGGTATATGCAATGAGGCATATGGAGACCTACAAAGGAAACCAGACTTGGAATTGTCGCTTCAAAAACACAGATGAAGATGTAAGTAAATTTTGAATATATGTACTTATATTATTTTAATATATGATCTTCTAATAATGCACTATTTTTTTGTTTTCAGAAGGACTACATTTGCAAGTCGAGAATGCGGTACGGTGGTGAAATCTTATTATCCGCTCTGAACAAAAGGCATGAGCTAATGTATCTCGCATTGAAGAGAGCTAATCAAGTAGAATAGTTGGTGTGCTTTCATGAAGGCAGGAACATAGTTACTTTTCATTAGAAGTATTCTTTTAAAAACAATGGTTTATTCTATAGATATCAGTGTAGTTATTGTTGAAATTATGGGTTGTTCTTTTGAACATGTGTCGTGTTCTTTTCTAAACAATTAGATGTTCTATTAGTTGCAGATATGAATGTTGTCTAGATAGTTTGGATATTTTAAGCAAGTATTTCAATTAAAGGTTCCAAAGTTGTTCTTTCACTCTTTTAACAAGTTCCTTTTCAATCCAGAAACATGTTCTTCTATATCATGGGACATGTTCTTTCTATTCCAATATTCTTTTATTCTCTTTTAGCATGTTCTTTTCACATTTGAAGCATTTAAGCAAGTACTTGTATGCAATAATTTTGCAATGTAATAATATATATTTTAATTGCACAAAAAGTAAAACAAAAATATATACAACTAAAAATTCTCATTTCAACTATTGATTGAGCGAAACATCAGTAGCCCGTAATAACATAAGCATCACGTAAAAATCTACATCAAAAAAAGTAAAAGAACATTGATGAGAATACAAAAAAAAAATGATAAAAAAAACAAAAAATTAAAACTCAAAATATTACCAATCGTGAAATGAATCTACAAAGGATGTATGTGTATTCCAAAATAATCATTTGGAATAAAAGTTTCCAACTGTGAATTTGAAGATACTGGATGAACCAAAACACCACCAACAAGTAGGTTTATGATACGCTGGATAAAAAAAAGAACAAAAAAGGGGTCAAAAAGAACATTTAAGAGATGAAAAAGAACGTAAAACAATTTCAATATATCATGTTTAACTGAAAGTAAAAGAACATCTAGAACAACAACATAGAAAAAACGAAAAAGGATAACCAAAAAGAACAAATTAGAGAAACAAAAGAACAAATTAAAATATGAAATAGAACACTTCACCTGATCAGAACATTGTTTTATGTCCTTTCATTCCTAAAAGAACTTTTTAAAGATAAAAAAGAACACAAAACAATTTCAATAGAACATGTTAAAATGAAAGTAAAAGAACATCTAGAACAACAACAAAGAAAAAACGAACAAGGAAAACCAAAAAGAACAAATTTGAGAAACAAAAGAACAAATAAATATATGAAATAGAACACTTCACCTGATCAGTAGATTGTTTTATGTTCTTTCATCAATAAAAAAAACATTTTAGAGAACAAAAAGAACATAAAATAATTTCAATAGAACATGTTAAACTGAAAGTAAAAGAACATCTAGAACAACAACAGAGAAAAAAACGAACAAGGAAAACCAAAAAGAACAAATTTGAGAAACAAAATAACAAATTAATATATGAATAGAACACTTCACCCGATTAGTAGGTCGAGTTTCCTCCCTCAAATTATCAACATGTCTTTCTCTTCTCTTGTTCCAACCTTTCAGTTTATTGCGTTTCTTCTCAACAATTCCTTTTGGCCTAACATTCCTCTCATTAGTATTTTCATTCCCTTTCTTGTTCTTCTTTGTTCCCTTTGGTGGATTTTTAATCATTGTTGGAATAACTTCTTCGACATTCTATTCCTCAACAATCGATTCCTGCAAAACTGGTTCGGTTGAAAGCTCAAAAGCATCAAGTAAAGTTTCATTACGCACGAAATTGTTTGATGAATCATCAGCCCCTCCAACTCCACCAATGTACTCCTTAACTTTAGTTGACATATCCAGCACACCCGTATCAATAATTTTCCTTGCAGCCGGACAGTGTTGAGCTTCATTTATAACTTTAATGCAACTCCTTATGGTTTGCATCCTCCACACCAATGCCGAAACAACACTTACTTCATTATATCTATCTTCTCTCTCCTCAACAATTGTATTCATGGCCTCTTTTGTCCATCTCTTCATAATGTATCGATTGGGAAGCCTTTCAACATTATGGGCAATAAAAACTCGAAGGATATGAGAACAAAGAATGCCTATTTCTCCAAATGATTTGCAAGCAAAATCAACAACCATGTCCAACTCATTAAATCTGACATTGTGTCTAATGAAATCCTTTGTAGGATGCCTAATAATATACTCAGAAACAGGATACTCAAAACGAATCCGTTCACTCCTCAAACCAACAGCTTTGATGAATCGTTGCTCAAATATCAAATATATTGCAATAGTGTACACATCCCGGGCATGCAAACATAACATGTTATCCGAACATGCATAATACTTATTACCAGTAGAAGAATTAAAATATCCCGTGTTCTCCTTACTTCTCCACTCATCAATTACATCCAAAAAACACTTATAAAAATCACATAATCCGTTGGTTTTATGCAACCTCCTAGAAATAGAATGACTTATAGTCTCACTCATTTGAGAAGGCAAAACACCCCCTGAAAACCACTCTTTGTTATATGCAGGACACCATTTCTCCTTCAAACTATATAACCTTATTATCCATAAATGTTTAACGCAATTGTAATCAGCCAAAAGACTACAAAAGAACAAATAAGGAGAATAAAAGAACAATCAGGGACACTAAACGAACACCCTGAGTAAAATAAAGAGCAAATGAAGAGAACAAAAGAACAATAACAGAAACATACAGTACAATAAAACTTGAAAAGAACAACAAATAAGATGTCAGGGAAAGAAAAGAACAAACAATCACAGTACAAGAAGTATAGACTCTATTAATCAAAGAAAAGAACATTAAAATACCAGATTAAAAGAACAAGTTTCATCAAGCAAGAAAAATAACATTACCTAACAATAGAAAGAACATGTTCTGGAATGAAAAGAACAAATTAAAATTTCAGGCATAACAGAACTTCTACTAGTAGTTTTAGTACCAAGGAGTTTTTGATAATACTCCAGAAAAGCACTAGACACAGATTTAGGATCACACACCCAATTACCATTCATATCATGAATATCATGCATTGTGTTATGTATAATCCTAGCTCTAATACTCTTCTCATCACCATCTTTGGCCCAAGCTTCCTTGGCCTTCTTTTTTAAGAAAGATATATAATCAGAATGCATGACCTTGTACTTCCTAGCAGCTTCAACTCCTCTATCAGCAAGCTCAATATCATTGGGTTTTGAGTGAAGGTCCTTCTGGCATATCTCCAAATCATGCTTAGCTTTTAGATCAGCAGCATGGATATCATTGAAACCTGTTTTGTTCAGATCCCTAAATACTCCTTTCATTCTTTTTAGCTTCTGAACAACCTGGTACATCAAAGTGCCAACAACATCCTTTGACCAGTTCTCCTTGACTAGATCATTGTAACCTGGATATGCAGAAAGCTTATGACACTATTGAGTGGGATTTCTTGGAAGAAATGCTACTTGATTTAGGCTTCCCTGCCTAGTTTGTTAAATGGCTTATGATTTGTGTTACAACTCCTAAATTCTCCATCATGATCAATGGTCCAGTTCATGGCTTCTTTACTTCTCACAGGGGGTTGAGACAAGGGGATCCCTTATCTCCATTACTGTTTGTGGTATTCATGGAGTATTTGTCAAGAACTTTGCACAAGGTGGGTGAGGATAATATGTTCAAATTCCATCCAAGATGCAGGTCTACAAAGTTACCCATCTTTGCTTTGCAAATGACCTTATTCTTTGTTGAAAGGGTGAGTTTAACTCCATTCATTTGCTTCTCCAAGGGTTTAAATTGTTCTCTGATACTTCCGGGTTGAGGGCTAACATTTAGAAGTCTGCTGTGTATTGTGCTGGCATGAAGTCTGAAATAATGCAGCAGGTGGTGGATATGTCTGGTTTCTCTCTGGGCACTTTTCCTTTTAGGTACCTAGGTGTACCTATCTATTAGAGAATTACTAATGCTGATTATGAAGGGTTGGTGGATAAAATGATGGCTAGGATCAAGACCTGGAGTTCTAGGAATCTGTCTTTTGTAGGGAGGATAACCCTCATAAATGCAGTACTCTTGAGTATCCACTCTTATTGGGCACAAGTGTTTATTCTCCCTAAACATGTGCTTAAAACTGTTGAGGCTATCTGTAGAGCTTTTTTGTGGCAGGGTACCTATTTCTGTACTGAACCTGGTTATGTTGCTTGGGATAGAGTTTGTAGCCCAAAGAAAGAAGGTGGTTTAGGAATCAGAAAGGTTCAAGCATGGAATGTTGCAGCTTTAGGGAAGTATGTTTGGGCAAGCAGGACACCATGTGGGTAAGATGGGTGAATGCTATCTATATTAAGGCTGCTAATTGGCGGGAGTATCAGCCAAAAGCTAATAGTGGATGGTACTAGAGAAAGATCTGTGGTGTGAAGGAGGAACTGAAATTGTTGTTTAGTGAGGCTGAGTTTGCTCAAATGCCTAAATACTCTATTCAGAAGGTATACCAGAAGTTGATCCAACATACTGACAAGGTGCCTTGGGGTTCTGCAGTGTGGAAAAGAGCCTCTATTCCCAAAACTAGAGTGATTTGCTGGCTGATGGTGCAAGGGAGATTGCAGACAAGACTGAGATTGCACAAGATGGGTGTTTGCAATACCACTAAGTGTCTGTTATGTGAGGGGAAGGATGAAACTCACTCACACATTTTCTTTGCTTGTGAATATAGTAGAAGGTGCCTACAAGGGGTTGAAAGTTGGTTGGATATCCCTACCAGTAAGGTGCATTATATGGGGCTGCTAAGGTGGGTTAAATGGAAGAGCAAATGCAGTAAGTCCCAGAAGACAGTAATGCACACTGCTGTCAATGCTACAGTTTATGATCTTTGGAATGCTAGGAATGATGCTCTGTGGAATCAGAAGGTCCCTACACCTTCAACTACTATCAGACTCATACAAAGAAGTGTTATTGATAGATTGAGTCATATAGGTACTAAACAATCTAGCACTAGTGATCAGAATTGGTGGAAGAACAAATGTACAATCTAGGCTTTGTTTTTTTCCTTCTCATGACTGATGTCATGTTAGCTGTTCCATAACTTGTGTGGCTGTGGACTTTGTTTGTAATCTGGTTCTCTTTTGAGCAATGAAATCTACTCTGACTTATCAAAAAAAAAAATGAAAAGACTAAAAGAACAAATATAGAGACTAAAAGAACAAGTCAAGTACCGTGTCCCACAATAGCATATGATTCTGAATAGCATCATTCAGTTATAAATTATCAAGCATATTATTCATAATATCTGAAAAAATAATAAGTTAACATGTATAATAACAGAAAAATAACACTATCAAAAGAACAAAGGATAAATAAAAAGAAACACGAAAAATAACACAAAAAAACTAAAAATAAATTATCAAACGCCAATGAAATTGAAAATAATAAAAAAGAAGAACACAATAAAATAAAAGAACAAATTATGAAACGCAAATGGTCTATTTTTCTACTATAATGAAATTGTTCTTTTGATACGAGCATATGTTCTTTAAATACGTTAAACTCTTCTTTTCTGGAAAAAAATCGTAATTACATTATCAAAATCTTCAAAATCAACGATTTCAACGAAATCAGCGTGTTATTACATAATTTGATTCATTAAAATCACCAAATTCATCAAAACACGATTTTTACAAAATCAAAATCATCAAAAAAGTCAAAATCATCAAAAACACGATTATTACAAAATCAAAATCATCAAAACATACAATTTATTACTACAAAATTGAAAAATTACCTCCAAAACCTGATTACCAGCTGCAGAATTCAGATTTGAAGAAGAAAAATTAATTTAATTTGATGTTGAAGTAGAAAAATCAACGAACTTTTGGAAATTTTCATTACTTTCTCTCTCTAAAAAACCATTTAAGAAAACATAGTTCACACTTTCTCTCTCCTCTTCATAGTTTGAATTCAAAACATAAAACCCAGAAGAATATATATGGCAAAAATAACAACGAATCAAATAAAAACGCAAAAAACATAGTTGAAAAGAACAAAACCTTTAATGTTCTTTTGTTCAAGGGAATTGTTCTTTTGTTTAAGGAAAGTGTTTTTTTTATCTCGGGATTTAATAAAAACGCGCGTTTTGTGTTTAGTGTTAGTCGTTTTGATCCCGATGCACCTAGAGCTACGTGCACACGTCTGCACCATCAAAATTGCTCAGTTCTCCTCATTTTCGATTTAACTTTTGGATTTTCGATTTCGGATTCCATTCGGTTTTACCGGTTTTTTTACAGCACTACGTTCCAGCAAAGACTTTTCTCTTTCTAACTTTCACAGTCGACATTGAGCATGTGTTAGATCTTTTTCAACCATGGAACTTGGCATTAGAAATATTCAAAAGGAAACAGAAAATACCAACAGAAAAAAACAAATCAAAGAAAAAAAAACTTGGTATAAAAAGGGTGGAGTATCCAAAAGTTATTTGAATTGCTGAGTGGTAATTCCATCAACTATCAACAAAACAACTAATCCCCTTTTCTGGGGTACCCATACTTCTTGAATAAGTGCAAATTTTGATGTTCCAAAAAAAAAAAGGTTTGAATTTTGTTATTTTCTGTTAATTAGTTTGTATTTTTTTATTTATAACTGGATATTTTGATTGGAATTGTTTCCTTACTACTAATTAAGTAAATTGCTTAGTTTTTTTCATGTTTTGTTGTTTAATTAATAGTTGACCCTTTTCATTGCATTGTAATTCTGCATAACAGCTGCTTGAAATGATGTTTGCTTGGAATTAATTGTATTTTCGATTATGCTTTGATTTTGGGTATTTGAGATTGGTCCATTAGTTAGTTCTACTCTTGGTCCATCATTAGTTATTGGGTTTGAATTATTGATTGATTGATAATATGTGAGTTAACTTGGTTGGATTGGGGAGTTTGTAAACTGAGGGAGGGGATCATGATTACCTATTAACTCGAGTGCGGTGTAGAAGGAGATCAATGCGTGTTTTTTATTGGAAAGAAAATGATGGGTTTTTATTGATTCTGGAATTACTCTAGATTCACTTACATTTTGTTTTATGTTTAGTTTAAGTTAGCTTATGGGTTATTGACCATGATCAATGAGATAGCTTCGCGGTGTGATGGTTCTTGAGAAGGAGGAAACAAATAGATAGCTTATGGAAGCTATAGGGAGACATGCATAAGCTATCAGAAAAGCTGTCATCTGTATGGAGTATAACCTTACAAAAACAAAAGAAAAACAATGGAAATGATGCAGGTGAGCAACTGTTGAAACTGGATCAATATAGAGTAAATTCTTGACGTAGTTACATCGTTATTTTTGCCACATCCTTGCATATTCACCTTGTGTGGAAGTAACTAAATCCTATTAATATTTAATATCTGGCTTGCAATTGATGTGATATCTATACAAGGTGTATGCGTATCCTCCTAAATCCCATCCCTATAAAAAATTATGTAGACTATGCAAATGAATTTTTCTTGAACATGAATGAAATAAAATGACATGAATATGACTCTTTTATGAGGTGAGCCCGAAGAACGCGGTTTATAAACTTTATTGAGTGTGTTCAATAGTTGAAGTGTTGTTTGCTAAATGTATCAGTGAATTTATACCGCTATCCACAAGGGTACTTGATCTCAAAGGTGATGTGTGTACAGGGAAAGGTAATAAGGATTCCTTAGAGGCGTTGCATAATGGTATAGTATGGTCCTCATATACATGCACACTGCTCAACCTCTTCATCTTCTTTTAAATGCAATTACCTTTGAATGCATTTCCTTTTTGGTTTACGGTATATGCTTTAGGGCAGACTTCCTGTTTTCAGTTTGCTTAAAAGTTTCTCTCCTGAAATCTTTCAGTGATGAAATTGCTGTTCTATGTTGATCAATCTTATTCAATTATGTTGCATGTGTGACTGATGATTTGTTTCTCATGGCAGGTTTGCAAGTTCTTTACAGATAATCAGTGATACGGATACCCTCCAGAAATGATTGTTTCTGCTCTTCTGACATCTGTTGGAATAAACTCCGTTCTCTGTATATTATTCTTTGCACTTTATTCCATCTTAAGAAAACAGCCAGGGTATCTTTATGTATATGTACCGCGCTTATTGGCTGCAAATGGAATTGAAAAGAATCTTCATATCCGCCTAAGACGGATGATACCTTCCCCTGGTTGGGTGAAAAAAGCATGGAATCTTACTGAAGAGGAGTTATTGTCAACTTCAGGCTTGGATGCTGTAGTTTTCACAAGGATTATTGTCCTCTGGTAAATATAGTTGATGAAATTTTGGAACTTCAGTTATTCAAGACAGATGTTTTATGCCTTAAATAAAATTTCTGAATTATTGCCTTCAATAATGGAATCGGTGTCACCGAGAGTCTGGTACAATAGGGGTAAAAAACGACATAATTTGGGACCTAAAAATTAATATTTTTTTGTAAAAAGGTATGATATCATTACAATTTTCCAGCCAGTTATTACCAAGGAAGAACAAAAAAAGGCAATCACAGTGACGGCATCTGTGATTCCCTTTTTATCAGTAAATTTTTGATGGTTTCATTCCAAGGTCCTCCATTATTCGGATTAGGACTTAAATTTATGAATGGAGCATTGGTTGTGTAGCATCAAAGTATGCATCAATCAGCATTGTATCTCAAAAATGGAACCTCAAAGTTGTGGTATCAAGTTCAAGTCATCAGTCTTTTGGAGTGCACTTCATAGGAAACTTTTGATTTTTCCATTTTGTCTCTTTGAACCCTGTTAGCGTCTCAATGTTTAAAACCATTATTGAAAAACCTTATATATGGGTCATTTTAGTTCTATTACCATGACAAATATACAATAGTAGTGCGATGAATTGATAAGGTCAAGGTATATGTTTGTGCTAAGTTGCTAACCATTGTACAAGTCATCATATAATAGATAGTTACAGGAAATTTCGTCACAGTATCAATTTACATTGAATATCTAATAGATGTAAGATCCAGGCTTCACTCCTTATCGCTGATTTACCATTTGTCTGATGCAACTTTCTGAATGAGGTGCTACAAATCCTTTTATTTATTTATTCTTGAGAATGTACGTTATATTACTTGTTATAATGTAGAAATGATCTGTATATTGTTTTCTTGAGGTTTTATTTGGGATCAAGAGTCCTTTTTTCTTCTTGAAGTTTTTAACTTTCTATGCTGCACTTTTTCGCAGTTTGAAAATATTTTCTTTCGCTGGGATTATAGGGCTCTTTGTTCTTCTTCCAATAAATTGTGCTGGGACGCAGCTTGCAGCATTTGATATTACTGCCATCTCCGGTGAAACCCTGGATTTATTTACCATTTCCAATGTCAACAATGGGTCTAAAATGTAATTACATTTAGGAAATTCTACGACTCCTCTTCATTTTCTGAAAAAAATATGCTGATTATGTCGCTCTTATTCTCAGTTAGCTCAGTAAAGTGGAATAATTTACTTATGGAGTTTGTTTCTATGGCAGGTTGTGGGCACACTGTACTGCTGTATACTTGATTACTGTCTTTGTTTGTTTTCTTCTTTATCATGTAAGTTATACTACATACATTTTTTGTGTGTGGATTTTGTAAGAAAAGTCTGTTTGTTGTTCCATGCCCAAGTGTCATAAACACTAGATGTTTTTGTTGTTGGTGTCCACAGTGTTTCTCGTGTTACTCTGTTTGAGGACGACATTGACATCAATGTGAATGTCATCGGAGTCATTTGAAAAGATGCTTTTTGCTGTAATCGGTTCAAGTTAGCCGACCCCAAATCATTTAGGGACTAAGGCTTGGTTGTTGTTGTTGATGATGATGTTTCTTGCTGTTGAGTTCTTCTGAGTTAAGGATTTAATTATTGCTAGTCTCTTCTTTCATTGAGGTTACTAGCATTATGCTTATCAAGTAACTCAAAGAAAAGGCTCTTCTCTGCGGTTTTAGCACATAAGCCAACTACCCACCAATATGTAAATAATCATCAAGCTGCCATCTCTCAGCGACTGCAAATTTACTAGAGCTTATATCTCTAGTGAAAACTCGAGAACAGTCACGTACTCACACTCATGGTATTCACCATAGTCTATTATAAGGAAGCTCACATGCATAAGAGTATGCAAAAGTGCTTTCGTCAAGTACTATATTGAAATCTTTTTGTTGACTCTAGAGGGATGATTTGCAGTTATCGCTGCTAATTACGCTTATTTGCAAGTAGTGGTCAACACTTCTCTGAATTTATACCTTTTCGCTTGGACTGATCATGCTTCGTCATATTCTCCTGTGGATATTGATTGGTGATATCAGATATGTAATGACTTAATGTGATAGATTCTTTGCTAGACAATGATGTTCTGATTGGATCTCAAATACCTGTTTTTCTGCAGGAATATGATTACATTTCTTCGAAGAGGAATGCATATTTTTATTCATCTAAACCTCAGCCACATCAATATACAATATTAGTACGTGGGATCCCTGTAAGTCCAGGGAGCAGTGTGAGTGAGAGTGTTGGCAATTTCTTTAAGGAGTATCATTCGTCTACTTATTTATCTCATGTGGTGATTCATCGGACAAATAGATTATTCTTTCTCATTGTAAGTCCTTTTGCTAAATTTAAATATTCATCCTTTTATTGTTGTCTTCACGTATTTTGAGCCTAAGTCTATTGTCCAATTTCTTTTGTTTACAAATATGATGTCTACTTGACTGCATTGCAATCTATTCATTCCCCCGATCAGCACTTACCTATGTTCTAGTTCTTAATTTTCTTTAAGCATAAAGGAAACTATGGTTTACACATCAAAGGAACATGCAAGTAATGAAGATTTTTAGCCCAGGATAGTATGTAACAAGCCATCATTTTATCTGTTTGAAGGATCTGTTACTAGTAAAATTAGCCTATCAATCACTTGCCCGTTCAGAGGATGCTACATAACAGACCCCGGTGATGGAATGACTATGTATCAAGCCTGATGTTGAAGGAATTTTAGGTTTCATTTTGTTCAGTTTATCTTTGACATCTGTCACATGCTCGTCTTGCTTGAATGATACATGTCATATGATGTCTGTTCGTTATGTCTACTATTTAATGTATACATATCATTCTTTACAGCAAATGGGATATTGCCTGTTTCTTAATTTCTTTGATTTGGGTAATTTGCAAGGAAAAAAGTACATATGGGAGGTTTAAACGCAAATTTATGTTGCTCAGACTCTTTGCGGCTCCGTTTGGTTTGGTGTAAAACGTTTTCATGGAAAACAATTTTCCTCTTTTCAATCTTTTTATGTTGTTGGGTTTGACAAGGGATGAAATTTTTTTTTCCATAACTCCCTCAAAGGTAGGGAAACCACTTTTCCATCTTTCCTCCTTACCCCCTCTTCCTTTTCCCCCTCAATGTTCACTCATCTTCTCCCATTTTCTTTTTTCTATTGATTTTCTTTTAAGGAACCAAACAAAGGAAAACTAGTTTTGAATTGTGTTTTCCTTTGGAAAATGTTTTCCATGGAAAATCATTTTTAACAGAAAATGTTTTACACCAAACCAAACGGAGACTGAGAGTGTCGGATTCTTAAGAGCTACCTGCCATGGATACTGAAAATTTTATATGCTTTCACATTATACTTTAAGGAAAAACATAAAGTACCTCTATCCATTGAGGATTTGAGGTGTGGAGTACATGTCAGACATGGGAATCGCAAGAGTTTTGGAGAACTGGAGGAATAAAGGCATGCATTTGGTAGTTTCTGGGTACAATTGTACCTTATAATTTTTATTTTCTGAGTTATATCTGGAAAAGATTAGGTTATTTAGTTATTATCTCCTGGAAGATGACCTTTTTATGCTTGGGAATGTAATGTGTTGCTTATAGTAGGGCATTGTATTGTTCTTTTTGGTAGTGTGTAGGATATCTCTGAACAAATATTCTACGTTTCTACGTGTAGTTAGAATACAATATAGGTCTGTAGATCTTGGATTACTACTTTGTTATGCTTGGTAAACTAATAACTTCTGTTAGGAGTTTGGGATATTATTCTACAAGTAATTTGTAATTGATGCTTCCCTTGCCCTACTGATCTTGGAACATAATGAAATTGAACAAAGGATGTACACAATGCACAAGCTTCCTGCTATTTAGTGAATTAGCGCACGGTATGGGGAAGGTCCACATTTACGCAGCCTTACCCTTATTTCCATAAAGAGGCTGTTTCCGGGGATTGAACCCATGACCTAACCGATAGCAAGTAGACACTTGACTATCGCGCCAAGGCACGACCTTCAAAACAATGAAATTGAGTATTCAATTTTTTCCCCCCTTTGTGATAGGTTTTCTCCATTTCTCTCTCTTGCTTTTGCATTTATAAATTGAGATAGTGAATGTTGCTTGAGTTGTACTACTATGTGCTTGTATATTTTTTGTTAAGGCAATCGATCTTTTAAGCTTCATACGTCTATTCTGAAATTCGATCTCTGATATATGCTTGTATTTCTTCTTAGGATTACGTGAAGAAAATCTATCGAAGATTCAAGCATAAACAATCAGAACCTGTCAAAGAATATTCCAGATTTGATGATTCCTTTGGAGTGCAAAAATCTAATCTTGAGAACGGGGATCTAGAAGAGAGCCTGATAACAGAGCAGTGGGATGCTTCTTTTTCTGGGCAAGTATGTCGTGAACTACTTTGTTGTCTGACTGCTCAGATTAAGTTTCAATTAGAAATATGGTTTCACATTGGTCTCACCTCATACTTGTTTCCTATTCTTTTGGAGTATGCCATATGATTATATGAGTATCGGACTTCTTCACTAACTTAGATGCATTCGTGACAAAGACCTAGGGGATGATTTGTTCTTGCTTTGGTGAAATGTCATTGTAATTTGCTAAGCCATTTACTATTTTATAAGTCATTAAGTAGAGCTATAATCCAATCTTATGCATGGCGAGAAGCTTTGATGTTGACTGGTGGTATTATTTTTGGCAAAATCCTTCTAGATTCGTCTTTCGCCAAATCATTATATTCTACTAAGCTAGGGGATATCAATTTATTGTAGATTTATTTATCACCCCATAACGTATGATGATGTGATGTGTCTAGGGGCTGCAAATGAGTCAAGTCGAGCCTAGTAATAACGTTATTTAGCTAAGCTTGTTAAGGAATATTGGTGCTCGAGCTTGAACGAGCGTAATTCGAGCTGGGCTCGTTTAATAAAATACTTTCTCGGGCTCGGCTTGAGCTTCCTCGTTTGTATTTCAAGCTCAATCTCAAACTGAACAAGCTTTAAACGAGCTTTAGAAAACGAGCTTTGCAACTCAACCTTTTTATGAAGATAAAATAGAGCTGTTTTAATAGGTAAAAACTTACTTTTTTAACCATACAAAACTTGTACTTTACTATTATACTAAATAATGTATATTGTATAATTAAATTATAAATATAATTTTTAGGGAAACATATTTTTTTATATTATTCTATTAAAAATATTTACTAGCTATAACTAGCAACCAACGAGCTATAAATGAGCTGTTTGTGAACACTAATGAATCGAACATGATGTTGTTCGAGTAAAACTCGTTTAGTAAACAAGCATTAAATATTTGCTCGAGCTTGTTCAACTTCTTGATGAACGAGCTTTAACCGAGCTCGTTAGCTAGCTGTTTGTAAATGTCTTGTCTCATTTGCTGTACACTGGAAATTCAAGAAGTTGAGGAAAGAGGAAATGTATTATTTAAAGCTTGTGTCCTGGTACTGCTTTATACAGCTATGGGTTTCTACAAGATAAGTTATTGGAAAACAAGAGGCTCATTTCCAGTTGCTAGATAGTATTCAGAGCGCCAAGATATTTATAAGAGATAAGTAGAGTAAAGATATACAGAAATCGCATTGCAGGTGACTTGGCGCGTAGGTTCATTAAGGGCTGGCTAAATTTTACATTTTGCAGGATTAAGATTACATCATGTACTCCCTCTGTTCCTTTAAGTTGGTTACGCTTTCCACTTCAGTCAGTTCCTTGAATTGGTTACACTTCCTCCCACCCATTTACTTTACCCACTTACAACATTCTTTCCTACTTTTTTATATAAACCCCATTCACAAATCACAACACTCTATCTCCTACATTTCTTACACATGTCCTACTTTCTACCCTCTATCTCCTACTGTTTTTGGGTTATTGCCAGTGGTGCTCATAACATAGATCTACTTAAAATATACCGGACATGTTAATATAACTCAAGTGTTCATTTGTTGAAGCAACAGTGTAGTATCTCTTCCATTTATATATAAGATATGTTGACAATTTAATTAGATGAAAGCATGAGAGGTGATTGTTTTAGAAATAATAATTTTTTGTTAAGGTTCTTAAGCATTTCCGATGGAGCCAAAGATTCATTTGTTCTTTTGGCTGTGGGATGTAATGGACTAAATCAAAATGGCTCTTAAAACCTCTCCGCTTCCTTTCCATGAAGTAGAAGATGGTCGTCCCGTTGTCGTCCCTTTATCGCTTTTGGGTCAATTGGAAACAACCTCTCCGCAATTTGTAGAGGTAAGGTTGCGTACATCCGACCCCCCCTTACCCCGCTTCTTGCGGGAGCCTCTTTGAGGCTGATGTTCTTAAGCATGACCCTAGAATTGAGATTTTTATTATGCATCTGTGCTTATTTGTGTACAACTACCTACGTTACGCAATACTTACATCGTTTCTTATTTGGGCACTATTTATCAACCAACTTTGACAATCTTTCTTTCACCATTATGTAAGAAAAAAACATAGTCAATTGAGATCTTGTTGAATCCATATCAATGCGAGGATTCCAAATATTAACTTTTTATAATTTTCACTTATACGTAGTTAGAGATATGTCCAAAGAAGCGTGTTGGAATACGTGAAAAAAAAGAAATGATGCATGTGAAACGGAGGTAGTACTAGTTCTGCAAGAATCTGCCACCTTTTCTCTCTTTTTTCGTGAATATGTGACTATGTGCATGAATATGAGTGTATCATGCTGCATAGGGAAGTACATCTTCCTGATGAAATTCTCACTCAACCCATGATTTGGTTTGCCACTCAGGCAGAAAACGTCCCAGTGCATGTTACTAACGGAGAGCTTTGAACTTTAATGTCTTGTGGTGGAGCTTTGAGATTTTATTAGTAGGGTAGTATCCAGATTTTGTGGTGGAGTGGCATTTAATGTCTTCCATCCAGACTTGTGAGGCTTGGTTGCTTAAGACCAAGAATTGGACTTAACTCTCAATCCCTGGACCTTAGACTTCTTTTTAGAACGTGGACTCATTGGTCATTTGGTTGGTGCTTACAATGGATGAAATATGGTAGTCTTAGTTCTTATATATTTCCTGCGATTGTTAGCTTGGGGGAAGATCTTTGAGCCTTGTGAAAATATTAAGGGCTAGAGTGAGAGATCTTGCACACTAGTAGAATTGGAGGCCTGGAGTATAGGCAAATTTGACTTAGCTCCTTTGATAAGACTTCTTCTTACAAGGTTTCAGGGGAAACTAAGAACTCAACCAGATCCTTAGACATGAGTGGACATGACACTTCAGACCTTTTATACAAGAAATTGTTTTCCAAATTGTGACATGGGGTTGGCCTAAGAAAAATCTTGGCCCTTTCCTACATTGGATAACTTGTGCATCCCTTCTAATTATGCCCTGGTTGTTAGCATGGGAGATTTTTTTTTGAGCTTTATGAGAACACCGGAGCTAGAATGGGATGTGGCATTTTTTCCCTTTGCTATGAGTCTATGAGTCATGATGCCACTCCAAGTGCTAAAAGGTTTCAGTTGCCAGGGTTTTGGACGTTGTTGCTTGGATGAAGAAACTGTACATTACTTTTCGATATAGCACCTTCTTTCGGACTTTCATCATCTTGAGTGACCTACCTGGCAACTTAAAAGTATTTTTTGTTCCATATACGGCTACAAAAATAAACAGTTATCAGCAAGGGAATGCTTTCAGTTGCTCTAGTTTTTGTTTATTCCTTAGTTCTAAGTTTCTAATGTCTGGCAAGGGATAGTACAGAATCATGCAATAATCTCCTTTTCCCCTGTTATCAGCATGCAATATTGTTCTAATGTTAAAATATAACCTGAAATGAAAACCTGGTATATTTAATTTCTTTTATTCCCCCACTTTTTGCTGATTAACTATATCTGTTTAATTTTTTGTTCATTCCTGGCATGCAGACCACCAGTCATGATAATTAGGTGAATAGGTTAAGTCAGTGGATGATGTTAATTTGACTTTATCTCCACACAAGTTAATATTGCCAGTCTTCTCAAATAGTGTATAGTGTGTAATAGTCGCATAAGGGCACTTTTGGTATTGCATTATGATTTTGTTATGTGGTAGCTTGGGGAATAAGTTGACTGGGTAGAGTAGAGAGGGAAGAAAAAAGAAGCAGAATATCTGTATATATGGAGGATATAAGTGAGAACCATAATCAGAGAATTGAGACTTTTATTTTGCTTTGTTTGCTTGTAGTTTGGGAATGCCCTGACACTTGAAGGCCTTGGATTGTAAAACCATTGTTGATGATTTAATTGTATCAACACTACAATCAATTATCCATTTCCCCTAGTTTGGTGTCTTCCCCAATATTAGTCTTCTGTCAAGTATATTTATTTTCCAGATTATCATGAAAATCTTCATCTTCTTTTAGATTTTTCACCAAATATTCAGTCTATTACATAGTTACATAATGGTGGTCGTCTGTGATTGCTGACATCTTTGTTTTGTACTTTTGTCAATGGTGAAGGAAGTACGTTCTGCTTTTGTATTCTTCAGATCTAGATTTGGTGCTGCAATTGCTTCACGTTTACAACAATCTGAGAAACCTACAGAATGGGTTACGGAGCAAGCCCCTGAGCCAGATGATGTGTACTGGCCATTTTTCCAAGCAACGTTCTTGCAAAGATGGATGTCTAGAGTGGTGATAATAGTCGCAAGCACACTTCTGACTGTTCTATTTCTTATACCAGTTGTACTAGTGCAAAGTCTTGCCAATCTGTCCCAACTGGAGGTCTGGTTCCCCTTCCTGGCAAGCATTTTAACCGCGTAAGTGATTATGCCATCTCGTGATTTCTGTGAACATTGCTAGTTCAATCTGCCTGTCATAGAAAAACTTCTAGAATCGTAATCTTTTTTCTTCTTTTAATCATCATTATAATTGGACCTTAAACTGTGTTAGAATTTAAGATTTGGAGAGAAGAAATCAAAGAGGAAGAAGGATTGTTGAAGTCGCCATTGAAGGCTACCTTGAAGAGCTCTCAGGCTTTTGTCAGACTACATTTTTGCATATTAATTACTTGAATTGAAGTCTTTCCAAGGAAAGTAATGAACTAATCAAATGTAAAGTCTAATCTACACTATTTATACTAATGAATACATCATAACAACCTAACAAGTAACAAACGTAGTTAGGCTTTAGTCCTCTAACTGCTTCAGTAGACTTGACAGATACAATAGTGAAGTGGGCTTGAATCAAGTCCTGGAGTGAACACGAGGCTCGTATATTCCAATAACTTGCTCAACTTGTAGTGAAAGTTATATCTTAAATGAAACTAATCTACAAGTGCATGAGATTATTTTTGCCAAAAGCTTCTTTCTGACTCCAACTTCATGGTAAAGAAAGTAAACACACAAACACACAAACACACAAAAAGTAGTTGAAAAGAAAGAGTAAGGGTGAGGGTTGTGAGACAAGAAAAACAAGGGACACGAAAACAATGTTGGTTTAAAGAAGAAACAAACTGTTATAAAAACACAATTTGAAACAATATAAAGTAAAAATAAAATAAAAGCGAAGAAAAAAGTGATTAATGATAAAGGTATTTTCCGTCGTTGAATGAGTACACCTCAATCAAACAAAATTTATAAACTCCTAACTAACCGGCTATATTGGCTATAGCGGCAAGCATAGGGATCGTCCCAAGAGAATGAATATGTTTGACTTTTCAATCTAATGTGTTCAAAAGCTAGTTCGAATGGAAAATGAGTTTTGAATTAATCTAATGAAAGCAAGAAAAGTATGAAATAATGAACAACTAAAGAAATTCTAGAGATTTCGGGAATCGGCAATGGAAATTGATTTAAGGGAAGAACAAGGTCAAAACAATCATGATGATGCAAAGACTTGGTGCATAGGGAAATAGAAACTAATGACGTGCTCGCCACCTCTCGGATGGAGCACGCGAAGCATCTAATCTATAGAAAAGCTTTCGCATAGTCCTAGAACTAGACCACTTGCATATAAGAACTACTATTCACTTGCATAAGAGAGGTTCACAATGTCTTGCCAAACCTAAACTATGCTTTCCAATCAATTCTAATCAACTAGCATTTGCAACTACTACTTATTTAGTCATGGACATCCTATCACCAACTCACATTTAATCCCAACATCAACCATGAATTTTCCTACAATTTCCCCAAATTCATTCCCAAGGCTTCACCCCTAACCTCTAGAGTAAGACTACTCAATTAGCATGATTAACATCAAAATTAAACTAAAAT
This sequence comes from Spinacia oleracea, assembly GCF_020520425.1. Taxonomy (NCBI): domain Eukaryota; kingdom Viridiplantae; phylum Streptophyta; class Magnoliopsida; order Caryophyllales; family Amaranthaceae; genus Spinacia; species Spinacia oleracea. The sequence goes on along the minus strand of NC_079492.1, from coordinate 101,043,690 downwards.
TAATCCTAATCATGAAACTAATTGAATTAAAGAAACTAATTGAATTAAAGAAAATCAGAAAATTCAAATATCAAAATTGGGGGAAAAATCAAGAAAATTCAAAACATGAAACTAATTCAAGAATTCAACAATGAAATCTAAGCAAGAACGAAATTAATGAAGCAATTAAAGAATTAAAGAACAAATCAAAAAGAAAAGTAGAATTATACCTTGAATTGTAGAAATTGCATCAAACTTGAAGAACAAAATTGAAGAACAAAACTCAAATGAAAGGGAAAAGAAATCTGAATTTTAATGCTTGAATTCAACTAAGAATTAAGAATTTGAAGCTAAGAATCCTAATCCTAATCTCTAATCTAAGCCCTAAACTAATTCTCTCTCTAGAATTCTAATTATGAAATCTGAAAATGAAAACTAACTAATTACGTAATCTCCACAATGCTGCGAATTTAAGTTTTTATAACAGCAATCCCGCGCACTTGTGCGATCGAACAAAGGGTATGTTCTGTCGCACAAGGGCCTGTTCGGTCGCACAAAATGATGTTTGGTCGCACAGCAAAAACTCAGCAGCTACTGATCTCTCCCTGCCTATCTGTGCGCTCGAGCACTGTTAAACGCTCGCACACCAGGTCCTGTTCGACCGCACAGCACTCCTTGTGCGACTGAACAGAACTGCTGCTGCAGCTGTTCGCGTGCTTGCACTGTGTTGCGCTGCATTCTGCTCAATTCTTGGCTGCTGCTCTTGCGTGCAATACTCAGGGCTGTTGATGCTATCAAGAGGCTGCAAGGGAGCTCATTGGAGGGCATATGAGGCTGCTGCAAAGGCAAGTGTTTGGCTGCTACAAAGGCGAGTGCACAAGGCTGCTGTGTGTGCCTTGTTGCTGCTATTCTGATCTGCCTTTGCTTGGCTGTGCGCGTGCAATGCTGGGCTCTTCGTGCACTTGTGGCTGCTGCTAGGTTGTGGCTTGTTGTTGTTCATTTGCAGCAACTAATGGCTTGCAAGGCTGATGGAAGCACACACACATAAGGCTCGCTGCACATAGAAATCGTAAAGCATATTATTGAAAATCAAAAATCGTATTATTTATTCGTATCGCAATTTTCCAAATCGTAAAATCATTTTAAACATCGTCAAGCATAATGACACATTATAAACACGTCAATGCTCAAAACGACCCTTACGCAATGAGAATGCGCACAAAAGGCACGTTTTAAGCAAAAACGACTAAAATCTACGCAAGATGAGAAAATGTTACGATTAATGCAAAAATGCGATAAACGAACTAAAAACGATAAAACTAAGCAAAAATAATAATAAAATGCTAATAAAATGAACTAAAATCCTAAGCTAAGAGCGACATAAATGTGGCTCATCAATTAACATTTAACAATAACAACAAATGTAAGAGTTTGACAAAACCTTTAAGAAGTGGGTAAAATAAAACAAGCTAAAGGGAGAAAAGTTTGCAAAAACACAAAAGTCATATCATGTCTTCGGCATAAATTCTCTCTCTCAACTCCGCCCTATCAGACGCCATCCCTTCCTCAATCCCCAATAAACTCATACCACTCCCAATCACCCTCTTCCAAGTTTGTTTAGGTGTCCCTCTACGCTTCACAATTCAATCACTTTGCCACTCTTTAAGCCTTTTTTTCTAACCAGCGCATCACTCGGTCTCCGTCTTACATGTCCAAACCACCTTAGTCGATTTCCCTTATCCTATTCTCAATAGGTGTAACACTTACTTTCTTCCTAGTTATTTCTTTTCTCAACCAATCCTGTTCTCATCTTATTCTCAAGTGCATGAGAAGGAGTAGTGTAATATGCAAATTAGTAAGAGGGACTAGACAACCACCAAAAATGGGTGTACAACTCTGGAAGATTAGAAAGTACATTGAGATGGTCATGCTTACGAAAGCTTCAATGACCCCACAAGTCTTAATGGGTTTTTATCCACTATGTGACCTTCATATCATGGTTACATCAATGGTCATTAAAATCTTTCTTCTTTCTTTTTATTGGTAGGTTTTTTGGTTATCTTGGGCAATGCAGTTTATAACTGTAATACTACAACATAAGGATCTCTTTGCAAATGTATCTTTTAGGGGGGAAGGAAATTAGCTGTACTGCCGAAGTTGAATTTCTCTCAAACATCCAGATTCGGATTAGCTCAAAATGGAGCTACCCAGGTTCTCTTGGTCTAGGGATATTCTCTAACTGGGCCTAAAGGTGCCTCTTTGTTTTGTTCTTTTTGATGTTCACTGATCTTGTTCTAACGAAGAGGCCTGGTATGATGTCAATTTAATATGTACATTCCTTCAAGCTTCTTGAATTATAGTACTTCAGTAACACTGTGCAGTTTGGTTTTGATATAATAACAACTTCATATTTCCTTAAACTGGGTCTTGAAATGGGCTGGTGTAAATTGGTTGTTCCCTAATTTAATACATGGTGTCGTGGCTATTGATTAGGTGTATGACGACCACTATGTTAAAGTATGAGTTGATTTTTCTCCAAAAAGAGATATGTTCTCATGGTATATTTATTAGCATAAGAAATATCTTGAAATGGCTTCGGTTGAGTTTCGACCCTATATTCCCGTTGACTTTCTTTCCGTTAATCTGACCAGATAAAGAGAACTCCCTTCCTGCTGTGTTAGTGTGTTACTTTCACTGTCCTTAGTTCTTAGTTGTCCTGAATATTCTTCCTGTCTTCCTCAGCTCCTGAAATTTTGTTGATGTTTATCATTCTTTATTCTCCATGACCTGTCCTTTCAGTGCTGTATGAAAATAATCTTGATATTAGCTTAGCAGCACCACGAAACCTAATTTTAATATGTTGTGTGCTTTTACTTATTCAAAATATTTGTATTTTTTTCCCCGCTTGTCTGAATTACTGTATTGCATACTGTGAATTGTGAAACATGGTTAATTGGTTGCTATCTTGATGTTTCTGTCTTGATTTCTGACATTGTATGTCTAGTATGTCATCCAAATTACTATTTTTTAGAAGTAAAGCAATGCATCTTGTATGTTGTGGCCCATAGTTAAACCTACAATTTTCTTGTAAAACATCATTTAATAAGTTTTGCGTATGGTCTTGCAGAAAAGTGACCCGTCAAATAGTCACAGGCTATCTTCCAAACCTTATTCTTCAGATATTTGTAAAGCTGGTGCCTCCTGTCATGGAGTTCCTTTCATCAATTCAAGGATATATATCTTTCAGTGAGATACAAAGAAGTGCATGTGACAAGTTCCTTTGGTTCATTATATGGAACATCTTTTTTGCTAATGTGCTTTCTGGGTCATTTATCAACCTTTTTTCTGTTCTCCTTGATCTCAGAAACATTCCTTCACATTTAGCAGTCACCGTCCCAGCACAGGTAAGAGCTCTTTATCAAGGATATTGTAGTTCGTACTTTTATTTATTTTATTATTATTGTGAATACCCCCTTCAAAACGTGTTTTTTTGGAAAATGAGTTCGGTCGTGGAAGTTTTCATTGGACACGGACAGAAAAAGTGAATATCCGGTTGGGAAGTGAAAGGTAGAATGGAGGAGAGAGACATTAACGGCCCGTTTGGTAGACGGCCATAAATGGTGTCAATGGGAATGAATTTGTATGCAAACTTGTAAGGAAAATCAATATCTATTCCGATGGTAATGCTAATTCACTCAAAATTATCTCTTTTTCTTTATAAATTTCCATTACCATTTGGGGAGTGGTATTAGATGGGAATGCAAATATATGAAGAAAAACACCAAGCTTGAGACAAAATTTCATTACCATGTACATCATGATCTTAATTTCTTTCCAAATAACACTAGGATTTATTCCCATACCTACCGTTTATTACCGGCTACCAAACGGGCCGTAAGGGGAGGGAAGAGTTTTTTGTTTATTTAATTTTTGTTAATTGTTGAGCTTTTGTGGAGAGTGTATAAGAAGAGTGAAAATGGAGAGTGAATCTAGCATTTCTCAATTGAATTTACCAAAGCCCTTTCTCTCTTACATGGGTCTTACACTTAGATATCTAGTGTATCTTGCTCGGAGTCTTATTATTGACTTTATTCAGAGGCATCAGGATGATATTGATGTTTATAGCCATTTCCACCTTGCTGGATAAAGCAAGATTTTTTAAAAATTTCCGTTTTCCAAGATGTTTTGTTCAATTGATTTAGGCATTTTCCCTTAAAATGTAGTTGTAGATTTGATGTAAGGTTTTTTAACAGATTGCAAAGGCACACACAAGACACAAAAATAAGTAAAGCCATGAATCCAAAATTTGAGACATATCCTGTTCCAGAAATCCCAAAAAGAGGAAAAAACACGGTTCTCATACAGATTCTCATTTAGATGAACTTTTGCATATGGTACAACAGCTACAACCCGAGTTTGTTTTCATAAAATCACTGAATGGAAATGGCCCTTGTATGCTATTTAATAATCCCAAACATGAACAAGAAAAGTGACAGCATGACCATGTGGCATGGTCTAGTAGCTCTACACAGGTAGTCGTGCTTATTAGCTGCATGCCTGCCCGTGGATATCTAGGTAAGCCCAGACAATTTCTTCAAGGACGCTTCCACAGTCAGGCAGTCAGCATGCAGTAGCAAAGTGTGTGGCTGCCTGTCCCAAGGACTTAAAGTTCCAATGGAGCTCTTGGACAGTAAATTCTTGCAAGTTGATTCATCACTAGTGTACTGAGGACTAGAAGTGTATTGAGGAACTTTTAACTTGTCTTTTTTTTTATTCCTTGGGAAAGGGTTCTTTGTATTCTTTTCATTCCAAAATTTCCAAATAATTCCTCTCGTTTCTTTGGTCCCCCAAAATAACTTACTCCCTCTGTTTTTTTTTTTTTTTTTTTTTTTTTTTTAAAATGCATCGCTTGGAACGGAACACTTGCGAGTGCATCATTTAACCATTAAATATCTCTACTTTTCTATTTGTAAAATTATAAAAAGTTAATATTATTAAAATATGTATTGTGAGTTTGTGACTAATCCAACAAAATTTTACATAATAACATTTGATTTTTATATATTGGTTAAAAATTCAAGTCAAACTTAGTATATGAATAGTGCAAAGTCAAAGTGATGCATTTAGAAAAAAGAACGGAGGGAGTATTACCTTATTACCCCACATATTACCTTTCCACACTCTCCCCTACTTTTCCTTATTCTCGCCCACCTTTTTACACTTTCCTACTTTATTCTATCATATCTCATGCAGGCTCACCTTTTTCGTAATTTTCTTAAACAATGTATCTACAGTAATGTCCATTTCCAATGTAGCCAAAGATTCATTTGTTCTTTCGGCCGTGGGATGTAATGGACTAAATCAAAATGGCTCTTAAAACCTCTTCGCTTCCTTTCCATGAAGTAGAAGATGGTCGTCCCGTTATTGCTTTTGGGTCAATTGGAAACAACCTCTCTGCAATTGCAGGGGTAAGGTTGCGTACACCTGACCCCCCCTACTCCACTTCTTGCGGGAGCCTTTTGAGGCAATGGGGTAATGATAATGATAATGAATATATGTATCTACAGTAAGTTAGTTGAACAAAAAAACGGAGGTAGTATAAGTATTACGAATTTACGAGGACAAGTCTCTGACTGTCTCATTTGATATAATCTTGCTGTCCAGCGTCTCCAGCATGTTACTTTATATGCAAGGGAGCTTTTGTAACTCTTCTTTCTTGTAATGAGCTATTGAATGTTGGAATTAACACCCCTCATGATATCATATTACAATTTCTTTTTGTTGGTTTTTTTTTATCTGTAGGCATCTTTCTTTATTGCTTATGTCGTCACTTCGGGATGGACCAGCACATCATCTGATCTCTTTCGTATAATTCAACTTATCCAAAGCTTATTGCGAAAGTGTTGCTGCTGTAATAGAACAGCTTCCGATGAATTTGAACTTCCATATATTTATTACCACAGGGAGATCCCCAAGATTCTGTTTTTTGGACTTTTGGGTATTACATACTTTTTCCTGGCTCCGCTCATCTTGCCGTTCTTGTTGGTGTACTTCCTCCTTGCATACATAATTTTCAAAAATCAGGTAATTTCAGTATCTTTCTTTTTTTAACCACCTTATATAAATCCCAGCAAATTTCTTATAATTTCTGAAGATCGCGATTCACTATTAATTTGTTGTTGGTCTTAGCTTGTCTCTCACTGGTAGAGTTTTGGCTATTTTAAGCTGAATTATTGTCCCTATGTTATGGGAAAGTGTTCTTTCTGTTTTTTGTTGCTTAGTATTGAAGCTGATGGTTGTGACTGTAGCAAAAGTTGGGTGTTTAACCATATTCAATCTGTATAGTACCTACTTGCAAAAAGGGCAAGATGAAATACCCCACAACACGTTTCCAGTCGACCTCCCAGAAAGGAAGAAAGATAGAGACAAGGCCTTAAAGAGGAACTCAAATATGAAAATTTATTTTATACAAACTACTTTTATGAATTTTATCTGATGCTTGGACACCTAGAATGGTATGAACCCTGACCACAATGAGTTAGAGTCCCTGAAAATATGTATGCAAAAAACGAACTTATCTTTACCCCAGAGTCTAAGAAACACAGGGCGAAGGTTGTGTTTTTAAGAAATCACAAGATTAGATATCCCAGTAGGTTTAGACAATTGAGATGAATTGCTGACCCTAACTGTGTGAACATAAAGTTTGCGCTCAAGATTAGTTGTACTCTAATAATATGTGTACCTGTCACTTTTATTCTGAACGCAAACGAAAATAGAGCTAGATGTTTCAGCAGCATTAGCTGATTGCAATTTGCAAATACATAAGTCTTCCTTTATTAACACTAATAGCTAGCATACTCTTTCTTGATACCAGGTATCAATACAATTTTTTTGATTATCTTCACATATCATATCAATCAAGAAAGTTGTAAAAGTTCATTTTTCTGCTGCCTGCATTTTTAGGCGTTTCTGACAAGAAGCCTTGACTAATGCTCTATCCTTTTTTCTTGCAGTTTCTTTATGTATATGCCCCGAAGTTTGAAACTGCTGGTAAATTTTGGCCTACCGTACATAACTGCATGATATTTTCGCTGGTGCTGATGCATGCTATCGCTCTGGGCATCTTTACAGTGAAGAAACTTTCATCAGCATCAACATTAATTTTCCCTCTTCCGGTACTTACACTTCTATTTAATGAGTATTGCCGGAAACGTTTCCTGCCGAACTTTGTCGCATACTCTGCTGAGGTACGCTCTTCCATGCAATGTGCCTATGGTTGTCTAAATATCCCCTATGTCAAATTGTCAATTAGCTTGCCATACACATTTACCTACTTGTGATCTTGACAAAGTAGATCTGGCACTCTGGATAGCAGAAGCTGCTAGCTATCAAAAGGCGCTAATTTGACTTTTGTATTGACCTTTTCAGGCTTCATACACTTGTCTCGTTTCTTCTATATATATTTGCATCCTCATTTTCTGATTGATTTGCTATAAAATGCTTTCGGATGCCCTCTTTTCACATTCCATCTCCATAGTGGAGGATATTATTTGACCTCACCCAAGTGCTAAAATGGCTAGTAATTTTGTAAAATGTGGAATATAACCTCTCTGACCGAGACGATGATTTAAGTCTTAATCTTGCAGTCAGTAACCAGTGAAACACCTTTGATGCTACGTAGGGAAGTTGTCACTTGCAACTTTTTTATCTTGAAAATTAAGTTATTATATACCCGAAAGTAGCTAAAATTCTGTACTATATTTAAAGATCCTGGCATACCTTCCTTATGCAGCTCCCAAGAAAACTCACTTTAGGCAAATAAGCCCAACTCCTATTAGTCCTAAGTCTCCTAACCATCAGACTAAACAAAATTGAGGCATACAGGAAGTCAGGAACAAATGAAACCTCATATTCCTCCAACTCAGGCTTAACATTCTCTAGCAAAGGTACCAATCCTATTTGATAGAGTGTACTTCCATGTTTTCCATTTCCCACCTTTTAGCCTTACAGATCTACAGTGGGAATTTTCTATATATTACCCCTTATTGTAACGTTTGGATCAAAGCTACTACTTCCTTTAAGTATCATATGGTTTCTTGCATGCCTTATGGTTTAAACAGAACCTGCTAAACTTGTTTTTACAATCCTCTTGTGTGTGGCTGCTTTCCTGTCATTCTTGTTTACAATCAACTTGCTTAAACCTGGAAGTATTTATCCATCTGCACAACGGGTTCCAAACTTCCTTTTTTATAGCACATTCCAAAAATAGATAGTTACGAATTTTAATCTGTTCTCCTCAGGAAAAACATTTTGGCATGCCTTCTAGTTCACAGTGGGACCAAATTGTCTTGGTCTCCTGGTCCTGGATGCTTAGCTAGCATTGTTCCGCTAGCCAAGAACAGATATTGTATCGAGGAGAGCAAGAGAAGATTAGAGACATTCAGTTCAACCAGGAACTGAAACATCTGGAAGGAAGCCCAGGATCTTTGATTCTTATCTTCTATCAATTTCAAATTAGTTTGTTAAAAGTCAAAACAGTCCTCTGATCTCGAGTCGACTCCTTTAGTGACCCATGAAGCATAGGATGGGAGAAAGGCATCCCGTTTTTCATGCTTTTAATACACAAGCTAGTGAATATAAGTATGTGCGTTTCTTAGTGAGAAATAATGTGTTCCTTTGGTAGTGAATATTATGAGCTAGTTCATCCTCACACTCTAGATGGGAAAGAAGATTGCACTCTCTCGCAATTGTTCTTTTTGTTACAGGGTCATTCCACGGCCTTTATTTGCGAGAATACCCAAAAGAAATATATACCTGTAAAGAATTGGAGCATTGGTAGTTCAGAGTTTACCTAAGGTCGAAGATTATACACATTGCCCATCTGACAATGATCCTAGTCAGAAGCTCTTTCCCCCTCTTTCACCAAGCTCTGAAACCATTTGTTTACCTTTTGGGGCCTTGTACTAAGTTGTGTTAGAAATTGATGGCAAAAACATAGATGTGTAACAGAAATTGTGATTTTCATGTGGAATATATGATGCACTAGGTTGCATATGGGGGATTCAACTTTAGGAACTACTTTTTGTCATGAATGAAACGAGGTGAAGATGTGGTGTTTCTATAGGCCTCACAAAGCTCCTAAAAAATAAGTTTTTGTCAGAAACTTGTTCTCTCGCAAGTCGCAAATGATGCTCAGATCTTCATAATATTCTTCATTTCCTGGATTCACTAAGCACATATTGCACACTTCAATCACATATATACAGTAGGGCTAAGGGCGAGTTTTGTTCGACTTGTTTTCATTCATTTATTTTAGGCAATAAGTTTAGGATTTTTTCAAAATTACCAACTTATAGAGTCCACTTTTTCAAACTTACCACCTTATAAAATTTTAATTTAAAATTACCAACTTATAAAATCACAAACCTTCAAACTTATATTCTGTCAATTTTTCCGTTAGTTGGGCCCCTTTTTGGGTTATTTTATGTTTTCCCTCCAAAACTTCCACGACTTTACCTTCTTTGTAGCAGAATCACACATTCTCCCTCCTTCCTTCTCCCTCCTTCAATTTTCACCCAAATTCAATCATTTACAGAACCTAGCTTAAAGAGAAGTTATGGGTTGGAAATGGAACACAAGAACAAATCGAACATGATAAGGTGAAGAAAACAGGTACTTAGTTTCAATTTCGGTGGTTTAATTCAATTCGGGGATATCTAATTAATTTGGGGATTTTGTTTACATTGATTAGTTGTACACATTGGGGGTATATGAAAGTGATTCTAGTTATTATAAGCTGAATTCGTATTGAAATTGGGTATTTATTTATGAATTAAGGGTTGTTATTCAATTATTGTGAAATTAGGGTTTTTGAGTTGTAGAATTTGGGGGTTTTTTAATTTCAGACCATTAAACTGATTTAGGGAATGAGATGTGATTGTTGTTGGATTCCATGTGATAGGTTCAACTTTAAGAGTGGTAAATTACCACTTTACCCGATAGAGTTTTCTCCGAGGTGAAACAGTTGTCGACATTCCATATCTTAACTGTATGATCAGACGATGTAGTTGCCAAATATCTGTGGAAACAAAATTTAATCAGCATATAAACAGAATTATACTAAAAAAGAAACACTACATGCTGGTTTTAACTGAGGAACAAGACTCTCCAGAACACGAGCAACTAGGATACACAATGGCAATGAAGACGTAGGACATTAAAATTTCCTGTAAGGATATATAAATGACCAAGGAGTGAATTGATAAAAGAAAAATAAGCAAAGAGAAAAATAATCAGTTTGAATCTTATGATTCTTTCCCCATGATGATTCATTCTCCTTGCCGACTGAACAAATAAGGATTTAGATTTAACTATCCTTTCCCCTCACCCTTTTCTATTCCTTTCTGTAAGATCAGCAGATACAATAGGGAATGTATTCCTTTCTGTAGCCATTTCTTAATGTAGCCTTCCATATCTTGTTTCTGAAGTTGTGGAAGTTTTGGACGGAAAACATAAATAAACCCAAAAGTGGGCCCCACTAACGGAAAAATTGACAGAATCCGTTAACAGGTGGTAACTTTGAAGGTTTGTGATTTTATAAGGTGGTAATTTTAAATTAAAATTCTATAAGGTGGTAATTTTAAATTAAAATTCTATAAGGTGGTAAGTTGTGAATAGGTGGACTTTATAAGGTGGTAATTTTGAAATTTTCCATGAGTTTATGTAAGTTTAAGATATGTTTAGACAAAATAAGTTTAGATAATTCAAGTTTAGGTAAAATAAGTTTCAATAAGTTCAGGTACTCGCAAGTTAAGAAAATGTAAGTTAAGATAAGTCAAAATAAGTTAAAGAGAACACACCCTAAGATGCATCAACACTCGCTACATAACCGGTAAGTAATTTATAACAGTAAACTAGCATTCATAAACAATTTTTTTTTTGAAACATGCATCTAAATAATGCATCACATTATGTTATACTTAAATGTTGATGGATGCTCTTCAGAATTCTTCAAGAGGGCTTGGGGAATAGATTTGATGCTCTCCTTAAGGGCAGAGATGGAGTCTCACCCCAGTGTCCCAAATGGATGCAGAGTCCTTGATTATTTGCCAACAATACTGTTGGTAACCTTATACACAACACTTATTTCATATTCATGAATCATGAGATTGGTGACCTTATAGCTTTCTTTTTCATTTAACTTAAGGCATGTAGGACATTCTCCCAATACGGGACTTGTGGTGTTACAGCTAGAAACTAGAATGTCTAGCAAGTGAATGTGGATGATTATATGTAGTGGCAACCCTTGATTCCTAGGGACTTTTGGAATTTGGATAGTTTCTTTCTTTAATGCCATGCTTCATGAGTTCATCCTATGTTTTATATTCTCAGAGTTTGATAAAGAAGGACAGAGAAGATTTAAATGATTCAGAAATGCCGCAGTTCTTTAGTGAGCTGATTACTGCCTATATGGATCCTGCATTATCTCCATTGCAGTGCTCAGATTTCGATGGTCACGGAGTCCCTAGTTTCTCTGATATCTCCAATGATCATATAGCTCCGCTTCTCTCTCATGCTTGAATACTAAGTATGATCATGCCTGCAACTTGTGTGTTCGTTCTAATCAGCGTTCTCAAGTTAATGGAGGTTTACACAATCTAAGCTTCCCCAGCAAAAAGAAGATTTTCAGTCATTATTACCATTGCATTTCTGCTTCTGAATGTATATATTTGCCGTGAAGGCAAGCTTGTGCATGGATATGATGATGCATGAGCCAAAGCAGCTATAGTATTGTATATTTGTTTGCCTATTTGTACGTAGCGATTTTTTTAGCATATTTCAGCCGATGGTTGAAAATAGTTGGGTGAGTGAGGGGAGCTCAGGTGGTTACTAGTTCGAAACTCACTAACGGCAGGATCATCATCGAATAGATTGTATACAGTATACATGTATCATTGTATATTAGGTATCGTCAGGGCATTTGTTGCACTCTGCATTACAAAAAAAAATTCAAAATAATTGAAAATTTCAAGTTGTTCATTACTTCGCTGCAAATTAAAAGAACTATGTACTTTTATGTAATTGTAAAGAAACAATTTGAATCATCATTTGATTATCATTATGGTGTACCTTTTGTGAATAACAGTATGAAATGATTTTTGCCACTACATATTGTTTAGGCCTTTCTTGGCTCCCTATGCACATTTGAAGATAAAAACCTGATTTCACTTCCACTTGGAATCAACAGAGAGATTTTATTTCACGTTTTACTGTCACTTTAATTTTTTGGCTACTTTTTGTTTCCTTAATAAGTGCTCGTAGCTGACCAACAAGGTTTCAAAGATATTTTTAAGATGCAATTGGTTCAAAATTTTGGAATGCATCTTGGAGTCCCAGTTGATTTGGTAGGGAAGAAGCATACCAATTTTCAGTTCTTAGTTGACAAGATTGCCGGTAAGATTTCAGCTTGGAATTCTTGTCATCTGTCTCAACCTCAAAAGTTGATCCTTATCAATTCTGTTCTTATTGCTATGGTTTCCCATGTTTTTAATTGTATGGAAGTTCCTCTTTCCATATCGACCAAGCTTGATTCCATTTTAACTCGGTTCTTTTGGGCTAGTAAGTCAATTAAAGGGATTCACTGGGTTAGTAAGAAAGTTCTTCAGCTTCCTAAAGGGCTAGGTGGCCTGGCCATTCGAAGTGCTTCATGCTTGAATAAGGCCTTACTTATGAAGCACGTATATGCTAGCTGCTACGGTTGACCGTAAATTCTTGAAACCTTTGCATACTGGGATACAAGCTTTGTTGGTCGGACGACGTCTCTCCTGGGGTATGCGGGGCATGGGAAGAGCTTTCAACAATGTTCTTAGAGGTTGCAGTTGGAAAATTGGTAATGGGAAGAAAGTTTCGGCAGGGGGTAACAAGTGGGTCCTGGGTGGAATTCCTATTTATAGCTCTCACGTTACATTACAACAAGCTAAGGATTGGAAAGTCCATCATTTCATTCATCCTCTGGGTGCGGGTTGGAACCATGAGAGGATCCAGATAGCCTTTGAATTCCAAGATGCTCGTAAAATAGTTGGTCTTGAACTTCCAACTTCGGATACTGAAGATTTTCTTTATTGGGACTTTCATAAATCGGGTAAATTTACGGTTAAGACTGCCTACGCTATGCTAGCAGTTGAGGAATCTTCTGATATGATAAACGTCCCACAAAATAACATTTATAAGATGCTTTGGTCCTCGGGTATCCATCCTAAGTGGAAATTATTCTTGTGGAAACTTCTTCATAATGGATTGGCAACCAAGGTCAATCTGGGGCGAAAAGGTATCCAGGTCTCGATCCTCTGTGATGTTTGTGGGTGTGGCGAAGAAGGCATACAACATCTCTTCCGGTTTTGTAACTTTGCGCAACAGGTTTGGAGGAGTTGATCCCTAGCTATCCACTCGGAATTCAATGAAACTATGTCCTTTTCGGAATGGTTTATGTTTTATATCTGGCAATTTCAACGCCAGGATGGGAACCGCAGCCTGAGAATAGTGTACTTTATTAGTACACTTTGGGGCCTGTGGTTGACTAGGAATAACAGGGTATTTAGGGGAGAGATTTCGACAATTGCAATTGCTCAAGCGCTTATCAATAAGGGGATGAGTGAACATGGTTTTCTTCGGAATCAAAAACACCCATATTTAGGGTTTCTACATCCTCCTGAGGATTCTTTAGGTTTTCCACCAGGTTTTTTCAGGGCTATCATCTCGGGTACGGAAGACCAGGGTGCTCCAGCTATAATCTTGGTGGATGGTTCGTGGCATAAGATTACTGGGAATGCTGGAATGGATTGGGTTCTAGATGGTCAGTATCTGCAGGAGGGGAGAATTCTGGGAGGAGCTCAGCCAGGCACTTCTCATTCGGCTTTGCAATCAGAGGCTAAAGCTTGTCTTCTAGGTTTACGGTGGGCGTCTCAGTCTTTGATAACAAGAGTTAAAATTTTAACTGATTCACATCGGTTAGTTGAACTGTTGCGAGGGGATGCGATGTTAGATGTGCAAATCATGTGGACAGTTGCGGAAATCAAGAAAGTGGGGAAAACCTTTTCTTGGTGTTGTGTCAACAAGGTTGATCGTCAACAAGTGCAGCAGGCTCATGAGCTAGCAACTGCATCGTCTACTTCTCTTTTGTGGTTTAATACTTTTGTGTAGTTTGTTTAGTTTGTTCTTTGAGCATATGTCAAAAAAAAACAAAAATAAGTGCTCGTAATGTTCTTATCTTGGGAAAAGAAAAGCACTTGTAATAAATTTACTGTTAAAAATAAAAAAAAGTGCGTTGATTTTAAATGAGTTTTTGAAAGAAAAAAAAAACTGAAATTTGGCAAAAATACAGTAAAATATTAAGGACAAATGAGTAAATAAAATTGTGAAATAAAGAAATTCAAACAGGATAATATTTTAGAACACTCGATTAGGTAAACATGAAGATCAACAAGAAACGAATAGAGTACTACGAAGTATGTCGTAGAAATGAAGTTAAAGGAGATTCATTATTGTACCGTTTCTGTTCCAAGTATGGAACCGGGATAACGATTCGGAAGCACCTTGTCCTATCAAGCGGAACAAACGTGATCTAACCTTGGGGTTTAACCGAGGAAACCCCCTCTTGTAATACCTCGTATTTTTCTGTATTTATAAAAATATTTTATTATATTTATAATGTATTTTTTTATATTTATAAAGTATTTTTATTAATTTAATTCCATTTAATGAGAATTAAATGTATTTTATTTTTAATTAATTTAATTATTAATTAATTACGAAAATCATATTTTTATTAAATAAATTCAACGAATTTATTTAATCGGGATTTGTTGGGTCGTGTTTTGAAAATGAATTTAATTTAATCAAAACCCAGTTTAAAGTTCAATGATCAAACCCAACAAGGCTTGCAAGGATTAATTCTAGTTAAGCCCGGAAGTAAGCCCAACTCAAAGTACCAAAATCTAGCCCATGTGGGAACACTAGTAGAAAAAACCCCTGTTGCAGCCCCCTTGTTGCAGCGTACATGTATTAATACGCTTCAACAACCAGCCGGTCAACGCGGGTCAAACCCTTTAAAGGGTTGTTGCAGCGTACAATTTAATTGTTCCCTGCAATAAACATTTTTGCAGGGGGCTTTTATTTGTTCGCTGCAATAGCCTTTATCCTGTTGCAGCGTACATCTCTTTGTTCGCTGTGACAGGTCAGTCTAAAATTAATTTGTTCCCTGTAACAGTCTCAAAAATTTACTCGCGTTCAAGGGACTTAATTTTATTTTTCATTTTCAAAATTTTCAATTCTTCCATTCTTCCCTCACCTCAGCTCTACCGGAAACACCACCCTTCTTCTTCTTCTTCTTCTTCGATCTTCCTCTCAACTTTGTTCACCTTCCCATCTACATTGTTCATCTTCCTCTCTACTTTGTTCAACTTTGGGTTTTTTCTCTCTCCTCTGCTTCTCAGTCACTCTCTCTCCTCTACTCCTCTTATCTGGTGCGGTAGAAAAATATTTCGCAAGCAGACCTAACTTGCCGTAATTCAACCACGGAGACCTAGGTTGCCGGGATTTCACAAGCAAACCTAGCACGACGACACCATTCCTTTCTCTTGCCGGGATTTGGATTTTTAATTAAGTTTAAGAAATTAGGGTTTGTGAAGAATTTCGGGATTTGGGAGTTCGAGCGTTTCGTATCGGCAGCAAAGCACTACTCGGAACCACTCCACAGCAGCAGCGGAGTGACGGACGACAGCCCGCGGTGGTGGTTGACGGAGCTTGCTAGGTCTGTTTTTTATTTTTGTATTTTCAATTAAAATTACTAATTAAATTGTATTTGAATTATTTTGTGCAATTATGTTTTATACTTTGTAAATATAAATTGAAGAATCGAGAGCCTTGTGCACTGCGATTGTAGGTTGGTTTGATTTAGTTAATTGGAGTTGGCAAGTTAACCAAAGTATCAGTTTAGTGGTCAGTTGGGAAATTAATGAATTAAGCAATGGATTACCTGGTCTGGCTTTATGGTATGCAGGCTTTAAGTTAATAGACTGATGTCTGGTTGAATCATGAATCAATTTCGATTTAGTCATACTGATTATCCCTCTTTCTTGCCCTGTTTCTTGTTTTAGGATGATTGGTGAATGGTGGTTCCTTCAATGTCAGAAATTAAAGCCATGGTTGCTGACATGCTAGACTTGCGTTTCGCGGATGATTCTTTTGATGTGGTTATTGAGAAAGGAACAATGGTAAGAACACCATTTCTAGTATGGACTTCATTTTTTTCTTTCGAAAGTGCAATTTGGCTTTTAATCTGCCAAGTTTGAATAAACTTGTGATTCAAGGATGTATTGTTCGTGGACAGTGGTGATCCGTGGAACCCAAAACCTGAAACCGTAAGCAAGGTAACGACAATGCTTCAAGGCATCATCGGGTCTTGAAGCCAGATGGTATCTACATATCAATTTCTTTTGGGCAGGTAAATGCATTCGAAATTTTGTTTTCTGAGCTAGTGCATAAGTTTAAAAGGTTTGCCGTTTCTTCTCTTTACTGTTCCTTAACTTTCTGTTATATGTTGCAGCCACACTTCAGGCGTCCGTTATTTGAAGCTCCTAATTTTACATGGTCTATGAAATGGAGTACCTTTGGTGATGGATTCCATTATTTCTTCTACACTCTAAAGAAGGTTAGTTTAATTGCTTATGGTTGTATAAACACTACGTAGAAAGTATAAACTAGGTTAGATTTTAAGCCTGAGAACATGAACAACAATTACTAAAATAAAATCTTTATTGATTCCTATTATCTGCATTTTGAAATTGCTATTAAGTTGCAATTCGAAGTCGTACAAAACGACATTTTCGCTCCCAACTATGAACTAAAGAACCTAAGCACTCATTCTAAACTTACTAAATGTTTTATATGCTTAGTTTTAACTTTCTAGGACTCATTCCAATCCATTTATTCACATTTAAGGCTCATTGTGTCTTTATAGGTCATATTTAGGCTAAAATGACATTTTCGTTCCCAACGTTAACTAAAGAACCTAAGGACTCATTTTAAACTTATTATATGATTAATATGCTTAGTTTTAAGTTTCTAAGACTTATTATAATCTACTTATACATATTTAAAGCTTGTTTGATCGTTATAGGACATATTTAGGCTAAAACGACATTTTCGCTCCCAACTTTGAACTAAAGAACCTAAGGACTCATTTTAAATCTTTTACATGATTAATGTGCTTAGTTTTAAATTGCAACTTTTGATTGAAGTGCCCTCTATGTTAACCTACTTCTTAGAGACTTATAGACCACTATATTTCTCACACTATCTTTTAGGAAAGTACCTTAATCTCCTCTTTCAGCCGCATCCAAGTAAATATTCCCAAGTTCAAATTGAGTTGGTCACCATAATGACATATGCCTTCGTATGATATTCATATTTGCTGCTTATCTTTATATACTGACAATACTTCAAACATTGTTACCCATCTAGGATGAGATATGAAACTCAAAAGTAACCACAAAAGTTCCCCTAAGTTAATTTTTTATTCTTCTTCTGCACCTGCTTAGAAGACTGCAGTATTGAAAAACGTTTTATTTGGCTGCATATGATAATGTATTCTCGTCTGAAAATTATGTATTATGCTTTCTGTTGATTGGATATTGGATGGAGCTTCATATATACTGGGTTTTAGGGAGAAAAACGTGATAGTACAAAAATAGTATCTAGCGGATGTAAAGTAGTTGTTGCCTGTTTTGCTGCCCTCTGCCATAAATTAAGACAATAATAATATCTTCATTTACTGTCTGGGTTTGTTCTGCAACTAATAAAATATTTCCATCTTCTGATTTTAGTCCATTGAGTGAGAGTGCTGGTACTGTTGGTGCTAGAGTAGTAGTGTCCGCTGAACATTCTGGACATATGCCAATGGCTGAGGTCTTCAAGCTTTCTGTTTCCACATAATTGGAGCCTTTTTAACCCTTAAGGATGTTATTCTTGGTAAATAGCAGTGGTGCACCCTAGTTTGGTAGACGATCGAGGTACTCTAATCATATATATCCCTCAATTAATTTGTTCAATGTAGAATTTCCCTACCAGAAAGTTAATACTTGAATTTGTCAATGATTTACTTCACCTCTTGTATTAAAAACTCCATGATAAAAACAAATAAATAGTGATATGTCTGTTACAGATATTGTTTGTCAAGCATTAAATGGAATCAAGATGGGTGATAAAACCCCTTACTGTTCGGCGTGCTAACCAGGGTACTTAACAACCAAAGCCAGAGCAAGAGAGTGTATATATGCATGCCCAACAGCAGATTGCATTGCAGGTTATATATATTGTCCATATTCTATTTGCCACTGTCGTGTTTGAGACCTTGCTAATATTTTTCGCACTTTATCTTCTGTACTCTGTAGTGCCACCAAAGAAGCTTATTTTACAGGTTCTAAGCTAGCTCATACAAGCACAAGCTAGTCATGATTGCACTTGATAACAGCCTTAGGTTCCTAGCCAAGCTAAACCTGTAATTAGCCAACACAGATTTCAAGCAACTTACTCATTTCTAACCTTTTACTTACTGATGTAATGTCTCTTATGTAGTCGTTCGTGCTGTTTTGGACGTATCCTTTCCCCAACTTTGATTCATCTTCCACTTGGTTAGTAGATCTGTTTTTTATTTCTACTTTTGCATGCATAATTCTGGTCGATTGCAGAATTCAGAGTTTGGTTCCCGTGTCCTTTGCTCTCCATCTTATTGTGAGTCGACACTCTATCTTAATACATCCATGTCTATCCCACTATGCTTTTACTACACACATCCCAACAACTGGTAAACAATCTATATGCCCACCTTAGTTCAAGAGGTATAATTTAAGAAAACTTGTGTTGACACCAGAAATATCCGTGCATTGTAGACAAGGTGATATGCATAAATCAGAATAGAATCAGTTAATGCTGAGAAAGATGGGAAACTCTTCATTCCAATCTATTTAAGGCGCATTTAAGGCAATTATAAGCATTGTATTCCTTTTCACTTTGTCCGTACTTCTCATAAGCGCTATTTATAGAAGAACAAAAAAAGTGAAAAACAATATGAAGCTATTAAAGTGAAGTACATAACTGAAACATATGAGCTAATTAATCTTATACTTCAGGCCACCTAAGAACCTAAGGACTTTCGTTCCAATTTTAACCTAAATAACCCAGGGACTCATTTCAAACTTATTACATGAATAATATGCTTAGTTTTAAGTTTTCAATACTCGTTCCAATCTATTTATGCACATTTAAGGATCATTGGATCGTTATAGGTCATATTTAGGCTAAAATGACATTTCCGCTCCCAACTTTGAACTAACGAACTTAAGAACTCATTTCAAACTTACTACATGATTCATATTATTAGTTTTAACTTTTCAAGACTCAATCCAATCTATTTATGCACATTTGAGACTTGTTTGGCCATTATAGGTCATATTTAGGCTAAAATGACATTTTCGCTCACAACTTTGAACTAACGAACCTAAGGACTCACTTCCAACTTATTACATGATTAATATGATTATTTTAAGTTTTCAAGACTCAATCCAATCGATTTATGCACATTTGAGACTTGTTTGGTCATTATAGGTCATATTTAGGCTAAAATGAGGCATTTTCGCTCCCAACTTTGAACTAACGAACCTAATAACTCATTTAAATCTTACTACAAGATTCATATGATTAGTTTTAACTTTCCAAGACTCAATCCAATCTATTTATGCACATTTGAGACTTTTTTGGCCATTATAGGTCATATTTAGGCTAATATTACATTTTCGCTCCCAACTTTGAAGTAACGAACCTAAAAGCTCATTTCAAACTTACTACATGATTCATATGATTATTTTTAACTTTTCAAGACTCAATCCAGTCTATTTATGCACATTTGAGACTTGTTTGGCCGTTATTGGTCATATTTAGGCTAAAATGACATTTTCGCTCACAACTTTTAACTAACGAACTTTAGAACTCATTTCAAACTTATTACATGATTCATATGATAAGTTTTAAGGTTCCAAGACTCAATCCAATATATTTATGCACATTTGAGACTTGTTTGGTCGTTATAGGTCATATTTAGGCTAAAATGAGACATTTTCGCTCCTAATTTTGAACTAAATAACCTAAGGACTCATTTCAAACTTATTACATGATTAATATGATTAGTTTTAAGTTTTCAATACTCCTTCCAATCTATCTATGCACATTTAAGGATCATTGGATCTTTATAGGTCATATTTAGGCTAAAATGACATTTTCGCTCCCAACTTTGAACTAACGAACTTAAGAACTCATTTCAAACTTATTATATGATTCATATGATTGTTTTTAACTTTCCAAGACTCAATTCGATCTGTTTATGCACATTTGAGACTTGTTTGGTCGTTATAGGTCTTATTTAGGCTAAAATGAGACATTTTCGCTCCTAACTTTGAAATAAAGAACCTAAAGACTCATTTTAAACCCTTTACATGATTAATATGCTTATTTTAAGTTTCCAAGACTCTTTCCAATCTATTTATGCACATTTGAGACTTGTTTGGCCATTATAGGTCATATTTAGGCTAAAATGACATTTTCGCTCCCAACTTTAAACTAACGAACCTAAAAACTCATTTCAAACTTACTACATGATTCATAAGATTATTTTGAACTTTTCAAGACTTAATCCAATCTATTTATGCACATTTGAGACTTATTTGGCCGTTATAGTTCATATTTAGGCTAAAATGACATTTTCGTTCACAACTTTGAACTAACGAACTTAAGAACTCATTTCAAACTTATTACATGATTCATATGATTAGTTTGTCCGCTATAGGTCATATTTAGGCTAAAATGAGGCATTTTCGCTCCGAACTATGAACTAAAGAACCTAAACACTCATTTTAAACCAATTACATGATTAATATGCTTAGTTTTAAGTTTCCAAGTCTCATTCCAATCTATTTACGCACATTTAAGGCTAAAATGATATTCTCGCTCCCAACTTTGAACTAACGAACCTAAGAACTCATTTCAAATTCATTACACGATTCATATGCTTAGTTTTAAGTTTTCAAAACGCATTCCAATCTATTTATGCACATTTAAGGCTTATTGGGTCGTTATAGGACATTATTTAATTTGCATTTAATTTAATCTTTTGTTTAATTAAAATTTCTGCTTTTGTGAAGGTCTATACTCCGAGGAATGCGCCTTATGCTAGTGAGGAAATTGATGTGGTTCGTGAGCAATGGGCTAAGTTTTTTACCAGCTAGGAAGTATTTATTATTTAATTTGTCTGAGCGCGCTTGATCGAGTTGGTTTAGATGTCATAGAACAATCTTTTATATTAAAATGTATGCGTACGTTGAAATTGGAACGTATATATATTTAAATGTATGTGGTACGTGCACTTTGATTTTGGAATATATACAAAACAACAGTTATTGTTTTTTATATTTGTTGTACAGGTTGCGATATTCTATCATTGTTGTGACAGGTTTCTATATTTGGTGCAAGGCACTCTAGGTATCCCTAAACAAAACTAAAATTTTCCCGCCAAAAGTGCTTTGTTGCAGCGTACATATATATGTGTACGCTGCAACAAGGGTGTAAAATTTGGCAAAATTTCAGACTTGTTGCAGCGTACAAATAGATGTACCCTGCAACAGGTGGGGTCTTTTGCAGCGTACATGAATTTGTACGCTGCAACAAGTCAAGATTTTGGCCAAAATTTTAATACTTGTTGCAGCGTACATGTATATGTAGCGAACATTGTACGCTGCAACAAGTCTAGACTTATTGCAGGCCCCCCAGTTGCAGCATACGATGTACGCTGCAACAGGGGTCTAAAAGCCCGCTGCAATAAGGGTTTTTTCTACTAGTGGAAAGAAAAACTATAAATACACCCCCTCATTAAACCCTCACAAAATTTTCAGCAATCTCTCTCTCTCTCTCCTCTCTTTCTCTCTCCTTGCGGCACCCACACCCCTTCGTCCGTCCCTTTGCTTGCAGCCCAAGGCACGAGTGTGCTCGTGTGTGCCCAGCCTCGTGCGGGCACCGCACTCCTCGTCGCCCACTCCCTCGCCTCGCCTTCGCAGCCCGCAGCGTCAGCCCACGTGATCGTTGTTGCTGCTGTGTCGCGTGCCCCAACGCCCAGCGCCCACTCCCTCTCTCTCCCCTCGCTGCGCTATTGCGTGCTGCCCGCGCTGCTTGCATGCGGTGTTGTTGCGTGCTGTTGTTGTTGTTGCTCAACGCCCCACACACACACAACACATCAATTGTTGTGTGTGTGTGTTGTTGATTGGTGAAAATCAAGTGTATACTTTTAAACTTTAATTTTCAGTTTTTAAATTGTTTTAATTAGTATGATTATTTAATTATTTGGGTTATTTAAATTGATTGGAACGGTTATGAACACCGTATTTTATTATTGTCGTATTTAAATTGATGAGATTGATTTTAATGATTGAAATTATTATTTTCAGATTTAATGAATTAATAAAGCGTCAATTTTAAGGTCAAAACATGGTTTTTATGATGACTTATTATTAGGGTTTTAATTCCAACTGATTAGGCGATTGATTCACATAATTTAATGACGATTTAAATTATGGGAATCAACTTAAATTTTCAGATTGTTTATAAGCTTTAAAAAGTTGATTTTTAATGGTTTTAAAACTAAAAAGTCAATGTTTTTATACTAGGACTTGAGTTGACTATTTGAGACTATTAATTTAATGAATAACGATTAATTTCTAATTAAAACAAAGGTTTTAGAATCTTAAATAGTTGCTGGAAATTTAGTAAACATGGATAATAATTAAGTTTCTCCTTTGTGTTTATAGGAGGTGATTTCTAGTGAGTCGTGATTCGCACAGTGGCCCCCGTACTTAGGTATTCCAGGTACGTATAAGACTAGGGTGACCACCCATCCCTTGAGGACCTTACGAAGTGAATTGAATGCGAATCATGTGAACTTATGTGTTGAGAATTCATGTTTGATGATTGGGAATGAATATGTTATTATTCTGGATTCATGTTTGATATTGGGAACGAACATGTTATTATTATTATGGAATTAAGCATGTGATTATTATTATTGAATCTATGTGAATGAGCATGTTATGGATTGAATTATGCTTTATAGATTCTGTTGAACTATCATGTTATGGACTTTTATAATCGTTGAATTATGTCAAGCATGTTGTTCAAGTTGGTTTGCATGTATGAGTATTGCGCATGCAAGTTATTATTATTATTATTATTATGCTATAGTACGGGATGTCTAGCATATGTTGAGCCTATTGAATATTGCTGGAGGACATTGTTTATTCTACCAAGGGGTAGAATATGTTTAGAGAGTCTATGTGAATTGAACTAAGGACAATTCGTGCTAAGGGCACACCCCGCTTGTTAATGGGCAATGTCGGATTATCTCAAACAATGTTTTTGAGAAGGAACAATGGGAGTGATTTCACTTGAGTCCTATGTTTGATCACAAAGATTAAAATGAAGTGTAATTGTTGAGTGGTTTCATTTCTTAATTGATTGCATGTTATGCCTTGTGTAGAGTCTTGAGTCGCCTTGAACATAACATACTAATTAACGTAAAGTGTAACCCGAATGAGCTTCAAAACTCTTGGAACGTATATACCTTGAGTATGAACAATAGGGGAGTCTGGTCGGAGAACTTGTACTCCTTGAATGATACAAGACATTGTTTCATTCTTTTGTGTTAGGCCGTTGTGCATTGGAATTCCGTCGGTATGGTCCGACTGTCGGTAGGAGTCCGACTTGTTGTTATTTGGTGTATGGTGGGCTCCCATCACCCTTTTCTTTCCTTTTAAGGATATATACTTTATTTTACCCGTTCGAAGCTACTTTCATTATTAAACTGTGAGTCAAGAGTTGTGTCAAGTGTCGAGTCTTGTCTCCATGTTTACTTGTTTATTAAATGACTTTTGCATGTGGATTATTAATTCGTTGAGTGAAGCGTGTTAGGATAGAATGTTATTCTAGCTTGTTCGTACTCAACTTTTGCTGACTTCGTGCTTCATGTCTTCTGGTCATGGCCTTTGCCTTAATGACCCTATGATGATCCATCAATTGCATTTGCGTTGTTGGGGAGTAGATCTTAATAAAGCAGGTTTGTAGAGATAACTTGCGGGAGAAGTTATCATGGGAACTGTGTTGAGAGACTTTTTAACCTTCCGTATTTTATAAACTCTATTTATAGTCATTACTATTTATAGTCTATTATTACTACTACTTATAGTTAATGGATTTTGAATATTTAATATTTTGGTTTTGGGCCTTGATGGTTCCAGTTTGTTTTAATGACCATTAACTATTTAACGTGTTTTGAAAGTTAGTTAAATTCCACTGCGTAATTCTGGTAAATAGCCTTAGCCGTTATCACGGTGGCGGTAATACCTTGGTAATTCCTGTGTTTTAAGTTGGAAAATGTCTTATAAAAAGCAAGGAATTATTAGGGTGTTACAACGTGGTATTTGCAGAGCTCTAGTTTGAGAGCTGCTTTGCATTAATTAATAGTGCAAAGTGGTAAATCCTTAAACTGCGATTTTGAAAACTACTCGATAGTAATTCATACTATTTGAGTAGAATTTGCAGAACTTTAGGATTTTCGAAAATTATTTTCCTAAAGTCAAAAAGTTATTTTTGAGTACTCAACATTTTGAAAAGCCAAATACCAATTATTTTAAATATTTGAAAACTTATTGATTTTTTTTAATTTGTTCGAATTTACTAAATTCGAAGGAATTCGAATAAATAATTTTTCGAAATTCCGAATTTTTTTTCTCCTCTTTCGGAATTTCCGGATTTTTCAAAAAAAAAATAAATTCGCGAATTATTTATTTATTTATTTATTTATTTTCAGAAAATAATCGAATTAATAAATTAAATTATTCGATTAGTTATTTTAATTTTCGATTTTAATTTTAATAATTTCGTGTATATTTGAAGTTATTTATTTAAATTAATTTCAAAATTTTTTATTTACTCTAAGTGAGAAAAGGGTAGATTAAGAAGGGCATATTTAGACTAAGTATGCATTTAAACTAAGTATGCATTTTAATCAAGTGTTTGTGTGATTACGTATTGATGTGATCTTTTATTTAAAGTTTGATCATGTTTTATGTTGCTTTATGTGATTAATTGCATCACGATTCATGATTAAGCATGTACTTGTGCATTGACATTGTATGGCTCCACGAACTTACTTTGTTTTCGGAACACCTTAGTAAGACTTTGTAGTTGCTAATTTTCAGGATTTAAGATGTTGCTTTCAAAGTACGCAAACCTAGGACACCTAGAGAAGCTAGAGTGTGAAACCCCTCACATCTATGTGAAGAAGATCGAGTTTGCTTGCAACTATTTTGCTACAGTGCAGAATGTGCCCGAACTAAGGAAAAAGGATGTTATGGACGAGATGGTTATTCATTGCTTTCCCTCTAGGAACCCATACATAGAGCTTAAGAATCGGTTTCGTGATATGCATTTGGACAATGGTATTCCTAACTATTACAAGTATGGTACTCCAGATGGTAGATGGAGATATGACTTGGAGATTATGACCACTATTATAGAGCTTGCGGAGGAATTTTTTGAGGATGGTAAAACAGTGGAAAACATCAATCTTACGTACAGGACTAGATAATGAGATGGAAACCCATATGGATGAGGATAGTGATGATGATGTTGTTGAGATTGAAAACCCTAATCCTATCATTCCTGGACCTACTATTGAGATCTCTAGTGACACAGAATTTGAGCCTGAGACTAACAATGATGAAGTGAACAGTGAGCTACAACAGAATAATGAGGATATGGAGTATGAATCTGATCCGGAGGAAGACTTTGATGACTTTGAAGGCCATGAGCACTCTCCACCAGTCTGTAGAGGAGGGTGGATAGTAGAGTAGCATTTTGAAGACTTTTCTAATGTAATAGTGTAGACGCCTACTTTTGTCCCCATTCCTGAAAGGGAAGGTTCGATGATGAGAACATAAATCTCCACTTGACAACGCATCTCCTGTAAAATAACGAATCTCAATTCCCCTTTTCATTTCACCCGAAACCTGCTATTTATAGAAACCTGCTATTTATGGAAACCTGCTAAAAATAGTAACTTCCGTAATGGGTAGTTGTTAAAAGTGGCAAGTCATAAAAGATAGAAACCTGTCAGAATTAGGTGTTGCACTCCAATATAAATCCTAAATGAGATAGAAATTGCGAGAGAATACTATTCCTAATACGATTCGAAAATAAGAGTTACGTATTAATTAAAATCCTAACGAGCCTAGAGTTCGTAACGGGCCCAGATGCATTCCATCATAAAATTAATACGCACTAAAAGACTCGATTAAAGTCTCATACACTCCGGATTCTAAGAATCCTAATCTGACAAAGAAACGGCCCATATCCTATTTTCAACGCCTGGCTCTGGGCGCCGAAATCTTCGGCGCCCAGCCCTGGGCGCTGAAATTACTTGGGACGTGTTCTTTCCTAATTCCTCGTGTATTAGAGTTCTACAATTCTATCTTTCCACGAACTCTTTTCTATAAATAGGGCCCTAAGTTCGACGTGAAAAGAACAACACACAATTATTATTCTGAGTATTGACTCTAAACCCCTAAGCCTAAGCCTCACGCTGCAAAACTGATCACGCGTTCTGTCGCAATCGATCCAAACATCGAACAGAAGGTATCCTGTCCTATAATTTGAGATTCGTTAAATAAAAGGAGAAATAGCAAAGTCAAAGTGGTTAGTTTTCTGAGAACCGTGACGCACCTCTCAAGGGTGCGTCGTAATGTGTCCCTTTTCCATGATTTAATTGCTTTCCTCGCCCTTTTATGAACTGTTAAACTAATTAAATCTGATTGTTCTATCACGCCTAATAAAGATAATATGTTGGGAAATTGGATTATCATGCTAGGTCCCTTAAAACAATCTAAATCAGATAATCGTGTTCGATCTAGTACTATATGTTGCATATTGTTAAAATCAACTCAGATTAGTTTAATAGTTAACGCATGTCCCTTCAATTATTTATGCTGAGCTAGTAAGGATATCCTTCCTCTGGAGTTATCGAAGAGCGAGTACTCCTCTCGGTAGTTACATTCCCCCGAACCCTCAATCTCTACCTTGCGGGTGTATGTTGAGAGATCTCCACACCAGGGATCACAAGGGAACCTACGGCCGTCGTGGTCAAACATAATTGCACTCCCTTTATGTCACGATAACCGGGTTTTGTCAGTTTTTCTCATTGTCGTTAAAAACTGAATGGCGACTCCTATATTACTAGTTAATTGGGTGTAAACTCACAGGAAATCCAATTACACTTGATTTGACAAAAAGAAACGTCACACCCACGAGGGACAAGGTCACGCATTAGCCTCGTGCTTTTTCGACCCCCTCATAGTGGCGACTCCACTTGGGATAGTGAAGGAAATACTCGTGCTCGTAGGTAATCAAAATAGCCGAAGGGTGAAACGATCCTACCCCGTGTTTATTTCCCCATCAAGTTGGGACGACCTGAAAATCAGCATATTAATGTGAACGGACAGAACCGCATAACGAATCTTGGCTCCCTTGGATGTTTCATCTCGGGAGTTGGGACTAAGGATACCCATCGCCAACCGGGGAGTGCATACGCTTCGAATGTTGTCCACTCGGCACTTTTGCTAGTAGTACACCAGTCCCAAACCCAATCGCTCGCCCATTAGGTCCCTCTCATTGGTGCATGCCCCCTTGGCTTACATCGTGATTGGCCTCTTGGGCGAAATTCGTCTGTTGAAGGCACTACCTCGACCGGGGCATGTGTTGGATCTGCGATAGAAGCGGTACCAACTGATAGTGAGAGAACTAAATCCGGGTAAACCGCAATACCTATTACTGGTAAAAAGATAGAAGTTGAAACAAACAACTCTCGCGGACCAGAATAAAAAAAAAAAGAGTTTGAAATGTTAAATAATTTATATCCATGGAACATTTGACGTGACATAGATAGCCACTTACGCCTATTTATTAGGCTCCAGGGCGCAGGGAACTGTAATTGTGAAAAGGTTGGAAGATCTGGCCAAAGAAGGTGATAGCCCTGTAGATTCGTTCCCGTGAAAATAGAGCGAAAGTAGTTGACCAATGATCCGGATAGGCATGGGAGTCCTTGGGCCTCCTGATAGAAAAAAGATTCTGTTACGGAACAGTAAGGCAGGTTTATTTCGCTCACGAAATGTAAAATACTACCCATAGAAGCCTATCATAAACTACATGACATATTATTATTGCCTCATGATGTAATGTTAGGTATGTGTAGCGAAATATGTGATTGTGTGTGACAAACAACGTTAGAAAACCAACGACCTTAAAAGTTTCCCAAACATTCATAAACCAATTGGCCAAAGAGTTATACCAAGATACGTGTTCCGCAAGCCCGGACGATCGCCACAAAAATAAGCGACGCTCGGGATGGCCTGTAATGAATCCCACAAACGCTGCACAACGCGTAAGGACGTTATTAGGCAAGCACTCTTAATCAAAGTCGCATAAACAAAAAATAGTTGTGAACAGAAAACGAGAACCAACCAGGGATGCATTTTCAACGCCCCTGGATGGGCGCCAAAATTTCTCACACCCTACGCTGGGCGCTGAAGTTGCTGCCTGGACTTTTGGTCAGGCGCAGCAGCTTCGGTGCCCGCGCAAAAAAAATATGTAGCAAAAAAATAAACCGTTCGTAAAAATTGCTGCAAGGGCGTATGAAAAGCACTCGATTCTTAAAGCGACTAAAAATATATAAATAACTCTTCGAGTCGTTGTTAGGCCTCCTACGACGACAATGCTCGGCACCAAAACCGAACATGCCAATAACTATGAATTTCACAATGGGCAAGTGTTTCGAAAATCCAAAGAATGACCAAAAAAAGAACTAAAAGTGTACCAACAAAAGAAAGAGCGAAGAAACCAATAGAGAGAGTCAAAGTCTAGACTAAGTAATGCTTGAAACTTTGGGGCCTAAACTTTAGCTGATCTCATGCATAGGACTGGTCCTGCCACTTGGTGCCGATCGGGAAATCAAAGGTTAGTACGTCTCGAAGATACATCGCCAACACCAGGTTTAGTGACTCCAAGCTCCGTCCGTCATCCCTCATTTCAAGGATCTCCGCTTCCCCAACCTCGATTCGCACCCTCAAACATGTCCATCGAAGAATTGCGAGACCAGATGGCCCAAATGACCCAACTCATGGGCCAACTGAAAATGGAAAACGAAGCCTTAGCGGCTGCACAAGCCAAAAATGACCTCGATAACGAGAAGAGGATTGAAAAAATGGTCCTACAGCAAACCATGGGGAGCAAGTACTTCTCCCTCGATCCTGAACCTTTTCCTGGCAAACTACCAGAAAAGTTTAGTTCATCTGACTTACCAAAGTTTAAAGCCACGGACAATCCCCGTGATCATCTATTGAGCTTTGTGAATGCTATGAACTTGAAAGGCGTGGATAAGTCCATGTATTTACCTGCCTTTCCTCTGTCCTTGGAACCTGTGCCGCTCAAATGGTACTACCACCAGGACCCTAAGCTCTTCCCCACTTGGGAAGACTTTGTCAATGTCTTCATCAAGAAATACTCGTCGAACATGGATTTTCAAGTCACCATGCGCGAGCTGGAAGTTCTCTTCCAAAAGAAAAATGAAGGTTTCACAACCTACTTTGCTAGATGGAGGGACCAGGCGGCCCAGCTAATCAATAGGCCTCCCGAAACAGAATTGGTCCAAAAATTCATTGACAACCTGGACCCGGCTTACAGACAACACCTTAGGTACCTGGGACTTGACACTTTCAAAAGAGTTTATGATGTGGGAATAAAGATCGAGGATGACCTCGCAAAAACAATACAAAGTAAACCCGCATACAAAAGCAACGCCTACAACAGGGGCAACACATCCCAAGCCCAAGAGGTCCATGCTGTGGAAGAAACCCCAACCCGAAGGAGCCCGGGAAGGTGGACCCGAGGTCGAAAGTTTGCCCCACTCGGGTCGACTCTAGTACAAGCTTTCCAAAGACTAACCAATCAGGGAAAACTAAGGCCCATAGGCCCCACACCCGACCCTCCAGTCAAAAATAAGTGATGGGTCGAGGGCGCTCGCTGCGAGTTCCATCAAGGGAATGGGAAAGATACTGAAAACTGCTGGAATCTAAAAAACACAATCCAGAATATGATAGAGGATGAAATAACACCTCTCCCCAACGTTGGCAAACCCAACAACAACAAGAGCCCACTCGGTTCTTGTCACATCTCTCTTGACCAACCAGAAAATATGAACTTTGACCCTACGACGTATATTACGCCCCAAGGTGCACCACTCGTCATGGTCCCTATGGATCAAATCGAGAGAGAAGTGTGCAGTGTGTGGGATGATGAGGCTGAAGAGTTTACCTGTCTCAAGTATCGGGCCAGGACCTCTTTACTGAAACTTGGCCCAGATCTGGAATTTTCCATGACTGTCATACTTTGGATGAGGCACCCCACCTCACCAAGACCAAAACAGCTGAAATATTGGACAACCAGGCTCTATGGACATTGTTTAACTAATCGAGGCCTATGGAGGACGAGACTCTAATGACTACCCTAGCTTTACAAGATGAAGGTTTCGATCCGACCCGGTTAATCTCTCCTGCATCAACACTAGAAGAGATCGAGAACGGATGGGTGAAGACATATCAGTGGGTCAACGCAAAAGGAATAGAATTCAGGATGAGTACCGGTGAAGGACCAAAGATTTACGAGACTAAACCCAAGGCTTGAGTCATATAGAGCACCATAGTAAAAAGCGCCTAGTAGTTCTTTAGATTGGTAGAAAAAATAAAGGCTTTAGATGGTCCTAAGACCCCTTAGAATATAGGTTAATTTTATTTCAGTGTGTTTTCCTTACTTTCCAAATTAATAAAGGCGTAATATTCCTCCTAAAAACTTTATTTCTAACACTAAATAAGCACCAAACGTACTTGCAAAGAGGCGGCCCACTCTAGGCCCAATAAACAAGGCCCACTCGGTCTTGAATCGTGACATCGAAATTCATCAAACCCCAAAATGAACCACATTATCATATTACCAAAACATAAGGGTCTAACCCATGCAACCCAAAGAAAGCAAAAGAAACCATGCAAATGTTGCTCAAGAAAAAAACTCATAAAAATAAACACCGCCCCAGGCATCAACACGCACCTCAGCCCACTCAAAAGCCTATACAAAGATATTCATATCCTCCACACACTAACCCCATTCTCAAAACTGTTTCGAGTCACGAATAGAAAAAATTAATCCGGACAAAAATGCGTCTCACGCTAACAGTCAAAAAAGCCTTCGAAATAGCCTCAAAATTGATTTTAATACGAGTGAAAAAGAAAAAGCATAAAATAAAGAGAAAAGAAATAAGTGCAAGAACATGTGAAGCAAAGCGTCGAAAAACGACCGCCCAGAAGTCATTTTCAGCGCCCAGTGCTGGGCGCTGAAATCTTTGACGCCCCAGCCTTGGCGTTGAAACTCTCTACCTACCTAAACCTTTTTCCAGAAAGTGTTCGTCATTTTATCCGCACATAACGGAAAAATAACGAACACTTGGGGGGTACATCATGTATCTAGATATGCATACCAAAAAATAGCCGTACAAAACACATGATTATCTAGATATGCGTACCCAAAAAAAATAGCCGTACAAAAAAAAAAAAAACAATTTCATTTTTATACACGGCTTACGGCAAAAAAAAACAGCACACAAAAATAATGATACTTCACTCATTTGACCGATTAAAATAATATGTTTCCACCTCAGGGCATATCTATTAAGACCCGGCATCCTAGAATTTATTCTAGCTAGAACTACGCGCGACCTGATTCTGACAAGATACGTAGGCAATCCTTACCAAGGATTCGGTCCGATAAAAAAAAAACATATATAAATTGTGCAAAAGTGTTAGACATATATAAAAAAAAGGGGGAGAAGCAAAAACAAAAGTAAAAAATATAATAATAAAATACGCCTTTATTAAAAAAAAAAAATAAGAAGGAAAACAAAAGTGCTAGGAATGAAAAACAAACACAACTGAAATAAATAAAGGGCACCTACACCCTAGCAAGAACTACACTACTCTAGTTCTTCCGGATCATCAAATAAAGTCTTGTAGAGGGCAATGTTCGCAGGGTCCACCCCCACAGGTCTCTGCACTACCCCTATATCAATCTCCATAAGAACCGGCTCCTGGATACTAACTTCCAAAGATGCCGAGGCTTCAGAAACATTCCCAGTTTGAACAGTTACAGCCTGCTCAGCCTCAAGGGCACAGACAATGGTGGGAGAAGGATTATCAACATCAACTAGATTAGTCACTGTTTCTACAGGCGGCTGAGCCTTCCTAACCCACACATTGTTCCGGCGACGATCTCCGCGAGAGCTTGCATTTCTTTTAGCAATGGCAGACCCCTTCATGTTAGGCATCTTCTTAGGCCTAGAACTGGAACGGGGAGGAATTTCCTTTCGCTTTCGATCAGGACGAGCTTTCACAGTCTTAATACCATGGGTGCGAGGATTGGAAGAATCACGGCCCTCATATCTAACCCGAATACGAGGTATCAAAAGCTCAGCCGGCTCCCCATTTCGAGCCTCGGTCCTCACAGCTTTATCATCGGAGCTCATCCACAACTTATAGTTTTCAGAAAGACCCACAAAGCCATTTGTAGTTACGGCCCAACGCGGGAGACCATCATAATACTTAGCCCATGATTGAACCCGTGCTTGTGAAAAGGCCGCTACTTTAGGTGGTACTGTATCAGAAAAGGGGATAGTCTGCCTTAAACCGTATTGACGCATGACTCGGTAAGGGAAGATATAAATGGGCCGGGATAGCCCCAACAAAGAAACATAAACCAATACATCAGAACCCCCCGTCATAGTAGTCAAACCCCACCACGGTACCACCCACTTAATAGAACAGATACCATGAGTTAAAAAGGAGGTCCACTCGGCCTCGTCCTGGCCTCGGTGCAAACACTTCCGGTTACCCAAGGCTATAGGGCGATAGTGTTTAGGATCGGCAAGAATTTCTAAGAGCCTAAGTCGTTCCATGAGCCAAATCTGCAAAAGACGGGTACGATCAGATCAAAAAATAATAAATAAACGAACGAAGCCTGGGGCGCAGTTTCAACGCCTAGGACCAGGCACCGAAAATTCTAACGCCCAGCCCTGGGCACTGAAACTCAGCTCCAGGCAGGACGAGTAAAAAAGAATGCAAAAAAGATGCGCAAAAGATCGAATACCTGCAGTAATAGGGGGATCCCCTTAAAATATTCAGATTTGGTATCCTTCTTCAGTTCATCCGCACTCAGCAAAGTCTCGGCAACAACCAATGGTATGATAGAATAGCAGCTTTCCATCTGGCTAATCAAGGGGATCAACCTTATGTCACCGAACTCACCATTGTTATTCGACAGCAAATAATGATTCAACAAGAAAAATACAAGGGCTCGAATGTTCAATTTTTGTTCGGTCATATTATTACTAGGTCTAAAATGATGTTTTACAAGCTTTGCCAAATTAACCTCATCACCCACAACAATCTCAGCGAGTGTGTTAGCATCTAGTCCTAGGAAATCCCCTATGGTTGTTTTACCCTCTTCAATGGTGCCAGGGGTGGCAGGAGTAGCATTAGTAGGATAACCAAGGATCGCGCAAAATTCATCTGGCAAAGGACATATTTCGTTGCCCCGAAAGACAAAAACATGATGATCGGAATCCCAAAAGCTTAGGGATGCATGCAGAAAGTTATAATCAATATTAATTTGTTGTAAGCCTAAAAGTGCCTCTAAATGGTATTCTTTCAACAAAGACTTTTCTGTAGGAGTAAGGGCTCGTAGCCAACGGCTAACAGCCCGTTGGAGTGAGAAAGGAGGAATCGACATAACGAAAGCAAGGAGTAATTAAAAACGCAGCAGTTACAAGAGAGAAGGAAATTGAGAGTGATGGAAAATAGGGACGTATCTAGCCCCTATATATAGCTGAACACATCAAGTGATATCCTGATCCCATTCGGAAACGCGTTAAAAAATCCGAAAACCAAAAATCGCCAGGAGAGGACTTTCAGCGCCCATGGCTGGGCGCCGAAATAATTAACGCCTTCCCTTGGGCGCTGAAAATGCAGCCCAAGGCTCAGATTTCACAAAACGCGGAACAGGAAAGGACTTAAAACCGTGTCGCTAGACGCAAGGCCCTATTGCAATTAAGATCAAGCCCAAAAGCACCTTTAGCACCCAAATATCAAAAAATGAATGTTAAAACTTGGTCAAAACTTAGACTCGTCTCAAGGAATATATGTGTACACTTTTCAAAACAAATATGAGCAAAATAAATATCAAGGTCATTCTTCGAAACACCAAAAAATATTGTTAAGTCGTTGGTTTCTCAAAATAAAAAATGTTTGTTTGTTAAAAGATTAATCCGGGCCAAGCTAAATCGAATATTATTGAAAAATAAACTTTGTTGCCCGGAAACTGAAGTCGCACTCCACGACTTCGTCAAAATAGCATACCACTATAAAGGTCACTCGCACATACGAGCATGACCCCAGACATGATTAAAAGACGTTATAAGCTACGTACCTCTCTTGGCAAAAAATGACCGATAAGCCCGATTGCTTGGGGGCTCGCGAAAAAATATGTACTCCAACAAAGAGTGTGCAAGGTTAAAATCATGTTCCCGGACTACGCTATACACAGTCCCGTGTTTGGATAATCTAAAAAAAAAACGGTATTTTAAAAAAAAATATATATATATCGTTAACAGAAATATACACAGTGTGGGCCCACTTATAGGACACACTTAATCAGGAAATATTGTCACCCACCAACAGGTTGTAAACACAAAGAGCCCTTCTACATAGGCAAAATGAAAAGAAAGTAAGAAATTCAAAATGGGCTCGCCCACCTTCAACGGGCGGGGTCTGCGTCACTAGCCGCGCACGCCCTCAGTTTTCGAAAAATAAAGTCTTCAAATTTAAAATAGGCTCGCCATCTTCATCCGGCGGGGTCTACGTCACAAACCGTGTAGGTCCTTATTTTCAAAAAGCACAAACAAATTTCAAAACAGATTCGTCCACTTCTATCGGACGGGGCGTCCACCCTCAGCGGACAGGCTCGCCATCTTCAGCTGGCGGGGTCTACGTCACAAACCGCGTAGGTCCTTGTTTTCATAACATCAAAACAGATTCGTCCACTTCTATCGGACGTGGCGTCCACCCTCAACGGACAGGCTCGCCATCTTCAGCCGGCGGGGTCTGCGTCACTAACCGCGCAGGTCCTTAGTCGCTGCAGCAATAACTTTTCTGGTTTTCCCATTTCCAAAAAAAAAATCAAAGGATTGGTTTTTTCGTTTTTTCAAAAAAAAAACGACATGCTGGATTTTCCTTCGTTTTACGTCCCATAAAAACAAGGGGGTTTTCTCGTTTAGCTAACCCTAAAAATAAGGATCTTTAAAAACATTTTTACCTCGTGATTTGGCTTGGCCAGGCCCAATTACACTTTATAGCTTTGATTTCGAAAACATCTGTAGCTACTTCCAATGACAAAGTGAGGGAGTTTATACGCCTCTTTAGATACTTCCAATGACAAAGTGAGGGAGTTTCTATACTATCCGTTGACAAATCCCAATGACACGTGAGGGATATGTCGACACTTCAAGTGATGACCCTTAAGTCAAATGTTATCACTCGGGGGCTCGTGAGACCCTCGCAAAACAGGTCACCATGACTTGTGTGACGCACTCCGTCTAATACTTTGACCATTGTCTTACTCCAAGACTCACTCAAAGTGGCGGCTAACTGTAGACGCCTACTTTTGTCCCCATTCCCGAAAGGGAAGGTTCGATGATGGGAACATAAATCTCCACTTGACAACGCATCTCCTGTAAAATAACGGATCTCAATTCCCCTTTTTATTTCACCCGAAACCTGCTATTTATAGAAACCTGCTATTTATGGAAACCTGCTAAAAATAGTAACTGCCGTAATGGGTAGTTGTTAATAGTGGCAAGTCATAAAAGATAGAAACCTGACAGAATTAGGTGTTGCACTCCAACATAAATCCTAAATGAGATAGAAATTGCGAGAGAATCCTATTCCTAATACGATTCGAAAATAAGAGTTACGTATTAATTAAAATCCTAACGAGCCTAGAGTTCGTAACGGGCCCAGATGCATTCCATCATAAAATTAATACGCACTAAAAGACTCGATTAAAGTCTCATACACTCCGGATTCTAAGAATCCTAATCTGACAAAGAAACGGCCCAGATCCTATTTTCAATGCCTGGCTCTGGGCGCCGAAATCTTCGGCGCCCAGCCCTGGGCGCTGAAATTACCTGGGACGTGTTCTTTCCTAATTCCTCGTGGATTAGAGTTCTACAATTCTATCTTTCAACGAACTCTTTTCTATAAATAGGGCCCTAAGTTCGACGTGAAAAGAACAACACACAATTATTATTCTGAGTATTGACTCTAAACCCCTAAGCCTAAGCCTCACGCTGCAAAACTGATCACGCGTTCTGTCGCAATCGATCCAAACATCGAACAGAACGTATCCTGTCCTATAATTTGAGATTCGTTAAATAAAAGGAGAAATAGCAAAGTCAAAGTGGTTAGTTTTCTGAGAACCGTGACGCACCTCTCAAGGGTGCGTCGTAATGTGTCCCTTTTCCATGATTTAATTGCTTTCCTCCCCCTTTTATGAACTGTTAAACTAATTAAATCTGATTGTTCTATCACGCCTAATAAAGATAATATGTAGGGAAATTGGATTATCATGCTAGGTCCCTTAAAACAATCTAAATCAGATAATCGTGTTCGATCTAGTACTATATGTTGCATATTGTTAAAATTAACTCAGATTAGTTTAATAGTTAACGCATGTCCCTTCAATTATTTATGCTGAGCTAGTAAGGATATCCTGCCTCTGGAGTTATCGAAGAGCGAGTACTCCTCTCGGTAGTTACAGTCCCCCGAACCCTCAATCTCTACCTTGCGGGTGTATGTTGAGAGATCCCCACACCAGGGATCACAAGGGAACCTACGGCCGTCATGGTCAAACATAATTGCACTCCCTTTATGTCACGATAACCGGGTTTTGTCAGTTTTTCTCATTGTCGTTAAAAACTGAATGGCGACTCCTATATTACTAGTCAATTGGGTGTAAACTCACAGGAAATCCAATTACACTTGATTTGACGAAAAGAAACGTCACACCCACGAGGGACAAGGTCACGCATTAGCCTCGTGCTTTTTCGACCCCCTCACAAATAGCTAGTGCTTAAATTTAGTGAAGTAATAAAGTAGCAAGCTACTATTTATGGTTTTAGTAGTTGTAGACACCTACTTTTGTCCCCATTCCCGAAAGGGAAGGTTCGATGATGAAAACGTAAATCTCCACTTGAAAACGCATCTCATATAAAATAAAGAATCTCAATTCCCCTTTTCATTTCACCCGAAACCTGCTATTTATAGAAACCTGCTATTTATGGAAACCTGCTAAAAATAGTAACTGCCGTAATGGGTAGTTGTTAAAAGTGGCAAGTTATAAAAGATAGAAACCTGTCAGAATTAGGTGTTGCACTCCAACATAAATCCTAAATGAGATAGAAATTGCGAGAGAATCCTATTCCTAATACGATTCGAAAATAAGAGTTACGTATTAATTAAAATCCTAACGAGCCTAGAGTTCGTAACGGGCCCAGACGCATACTGTCACAAGGTTAATACGCACTAAAAGACTCAATTAAATCTCAAATACTCCGGATTCTAGGAATCCGAATCTGACTAAGAAAAACAGCCCAGATCCAATTTTCAACGCCTGGCTCTGGGCGCCGAAAACTTCGGCGCCCAGGCCTGGGCGCTGAAAATACCTGGTACGTGTTTTTTCCTAATTCCTCGTGGATTAGAGTTCTGCAATTCTATCTTTCCACGAACTCTTTTCTATAAATAGGGCCTTAAGTTCGACGTGAAAAAGTCAACAACACACAATTATTATTCTGAGTATTGACTCTAAACCCCTAAGCCTAAGCCTCATGCTGCAAAACTGATCACGCGTTCTGTCGCAATCGATCCATAAATCGAACAGAACATATCCCGTCCCATAATTTGAGATTCGTTAAATAAAAGGAGAAATAGCAAAGTCAAAGTGGTTAGTTTTCTGAGAACCGTGACGCACCTCTCAAGGGTGCGTCGTAATGTGTTCCTTTTCCATGGTTTAATTTCTTTCCTCGCCCTTTTATGAACTGTTAAACTAACTAAAATCTGATTGTTCGATCACGCTTAATAAATATGATATTTTTGGGAAAATGGATTATCATGCTAGGTCCCTTAAAACAATCTAAATCAGATAATCGCGCTCGATCTAGTACTATATGTTGCATATTGTTAAAATCAACTCAGATTAGTTTAATAGTTAACGCATGTCCCTTCAATTATTTATGCTGAGCTAGTAAGGATATCCTTCCTCTGGAGTTATCGAAGAGCGAGTACTCCTCTCGGTAGTTACAGTCCCCCGAACCCTCAATCTCTACCCTGCGGGTGTACGTTGAGCGATCCCCACCACCAGGGATCACAAGGGAACCTACGGCCGTCGTGGTCAAACATAATTGCACTCCCTTTATGTCACGATAACCGGGTTTTGTCAGTTTTTCTCATTGTCGTTAAAAACTGAATGGCGACTCCTATATTACTAGTCAATTGGGTGTAAACTCACAGGAAATCCAATTACACTTGATTTGACAAAAAGAAGCGTCACACCCACGAGGGACAAGGTCACGCATTAGCCTCGTGCTTTTTCGACCCGCTCATAGTGGCGACTCCACTTGGGATAGTGAAGGAAATACTCGTGCTCGTAGGTAATCAAAATAGCCGAAGGGTGAAACGATCCTACCCCGTGTTTATTTCCCCATCAAGTTGGGACGACCTGAAAATCAGCATATTAATGTGAACGGACAGAACCGCATAACGAATCTTGGCTCCCTTGGTGTTTCACCTCGGAAGTTGGGACTAAGGATACCCATCGCCAACCGGGGGGTGCATACGCTTCGAATGTTGTCCACTCGGCACTTTCGCTAGTAGTACACCCGTCCCAAACCCAATCGCTCGCTCATTAGGTCCCTCTTGCCTGCATGCCCCTTGACTTGCACTTGCGGGTTGGCCTTCTGGGACGAAATTCGTCTGTTGAAAGCACTACCCCGACCGGGGCATGTGGTGGATCTGCGATAGAAGCGGTACCAAGCCAGGCGCAAATAACTACCCATAGAAGCCTATCATAAACTACATGACATATTATTATTGCCTCATGATGGAATGTTAGTTATGTGTAGCGAAATATATGATTGTGTGTGACAAACTATCCTAGAAAAACCAACGAACTTAAAAATTGCCCAAACATTCATAAACCAATTTGCCAAAGAGTTATACCAAAATACGTGTTCCGCAAACCCGAACGATCGCCACAAAAATAAGCGACGCTCGAGATGGCCTGTAACGAATCCCACAAACGCTGCACAACGCGTAAAGGACGCATTTTCAACGCCCCTGGCTGGGCGCCAAAATTTCTCACGCCCGACGCTGGGCGCTGAAGTTGCTGCCTGGCCTTTTGGTCAGGCACAGCAGCCTCGGTGCCCGCGCAAAAAAAAACACGTAGCAAAAAAAAACTTTTCGTAAAAATTGCTGCAACGGCGTATGAAAAGGCACTCGATTCTAAAGGCGACTAAAAAAATAAAAAATAGATAACTCTTTGTGTCGTTGTTAGGCCTCTTACGACGACAATGCTCGGCACCAAAACCGAGCATGCTAATTAAACGACCTTGAATGTCACATGGGCAAAGTATTCAAAAAATAATGTTCGAATAAAGTTTTCAAAGAAAAAAAATAATGTTCAAATGAAAAATAAGTAAATCCGAGTCTAGACTAGGCTATGCCGAAGTACTATCTAAATCCTAAGTCTTAGTTGTCTTATCCATAGAATCGGTCCTAATACTTGGTGTTGTTCTGCAAGCTAAAAGGTTAAACCATATTGAGTCTCCCTTCCTAACATTTAAATCAATGAGCACCCATATGTAATTTTCATCCCTTGCTAGGAATCCACGGCCTCAATACTCTCTCTCACCAATAAAAAGAATATATTATAGTATTTGCAAAATTGGAACGGTCACATTCTGGAAATCATTCCCCAATAGTCGCACAACCCCCAAAGTGAACCTAAGGTGTTAATACCATTGGGAAAGAAAAAATTAATGGCCCCAAGGCTTATAATCACATTGGGTCACGACTATCATAGTCCTCTCGAGTCACTCGCTCCTTGAAATACTACTAAGTACGGACTAAAAGATTTTCCATGAATGCAACATGACCAACCATGAAAATACCCAAATCGGCATACCATAAGGCTACCATTGGGGTAAAGCAATACACACTAAGAGAGAAGCCGCACTAATGATTCTAGTCTTGCAAAAATAAAAATTCGATCTCCCCAATTAACTACCTTGCCAACATTAAGCAAAATGTCGCATGACAAATGAACACCCAAGGGTTAAAATCTAAAGTGTCAACCAACCAAAGTTATGGTCCAATTAGCCTAGGTCTGAGAGTCGCTTGGACAAGTATTATAGGCTTACGCCATGTCATTATTTTGAGTCTATGCCACCTCCTTGTATTCATACACGGGTTATAATCAGAAAGATTAATGAAAGTTTGAGTCTAAATCACAACTTCCAATTAAATCCCAAAAACTGGAATCTGAAAAGAAGCAAAAAAATTATTTTCGATGTACTTCTTTCGTTAAAATTCAATAAGGTAAAAACAACATTTTGAATCTACGCTATTTGCACATTTTAAGAAACGACTAAATACGCTTGCAAAGTAAGACAATTTAAAGGTCCACCCTAGGCCTACTAAAATTAAAGGTCCACCCTAGGCCTACTAAAATTAAAAGGCCCACTATAGGCCTACCAAACGAGGCTCACTCAGTCTCGCCTCGTGACTCAAAGACCACAACCATCTACCTTTTAGCCCAAATTGATTGAAGGATTTATGTTGGGGAGAAATCCCGAGCAAAAAGAAAAAAATAGAAAGAGAAAAGGGAGAGCGAAAAGAGCGAGCCATGAAATACTTAGCCCGTACCTCCCAAAGTGCAAAATTTACCCAAGTAGACGAAGGAAAAGAATTGAGTCAACCAATCCAAATCATGCCACAAAGACTACATAAAGTTCTACGATGTCTACCCTTTCCAATCCTTATGTTCTTAGACGCCTTCGCTCTGGGGCCCCTGTTCAGCTCATCTAACCCATCCATGTTCTCATTGCCATAACCCAAGAAACCATTACCTCGACTCTTGTTCTTGAACTTATTGTCAACCGCAAACCACGCACGGCCATTGACACGTGCGTCATACCTATTATTTCCAAAGCCCAAACCTGCTCTTACACCACCATTAGCATAATGACCATATAACTTGTTTGGATACATCCTGTTGATATACCCTTGAGCCGTCCCCATGCTACTCATCGGCCTTGGTTGATGTAAAATCATGACACTAGCTTGAGGCTGCAAATTATGAGTCCTAGCAGATATAATCCTCATGCTTGACCAATACCTATACAACTTATCCCAACTCATTCAACTCATCTTTGAAGCTGTCTTGAGTCACGAATAAAAAAGAAGACAAATGAAAAGTACAAAAAATAATAAATAATAAAAAAGCGAACTTCGCAAAGCGCCTCTAAAGTTAGTCTAAAAAGAAAAAAAAGCATTTAGCGCACCAAAAAAGATCCGCCCAGAAATTATTTTTAGCGCCCACAGCTGGGCGCCGAAATCTTTAACGCCCCAGCCTGGGCGCTGAATCTCTCTGCCTGCCAAATTTTGTCCAGAAGTGCTCGTCATTTTATCCGCACATACACGGAAAAATAATGAACACTTGGAGGGGTACAACACGTATTCAGATATACGTACCACCAAGAAATACATGTACTCAAAAAAATATAAAACAAATTTTTGGCTTACGGCAAAGCAGCAGATTAAAATAATAATAAACTTCACTTATTTTACTGTTTCAAATAATATGTTTCCACCTCAGAACGTACTTGTTTAGAATCGGCATTCTAAGAAACCATTTTCTAGGCTAAGAACTACGCAAGACCTGATTCCAAATTAAATCTATTTAAGGCGGATACGTAGGCAATCCATGATTCGGTCCAACCAATTTGCAAAGATGTTAAAGCCTATAGAATAACGAGAATAAAAAGTCCCTTATTGAAATTTAATTACTTGCAATCCAAGTCGAAAGAAAAATTTAAGTCAAAGGAAGAATCCAAGTCATCAAGATGCCAAAATTAATGAGCACACATCGAAAAATAATAAGAGCACGTACCCTTGCCGGAAGGAGCACTCACACTCCTAGGCACTTAGCCAAGACTCAAAAGATCGCTTTGCCTCAGTTGAATGGGGGCTAGCGCAAGCGTCCATGACCTCTAAAGTACTCGACTTGACCCTCCCTAAAGCGAACTAACTCACTTAAAGACCTTCTTTCACCACTAGACATAAGTCGTTCTCTTAAAGACCTTCTTTCACCACTAGACACAGTCATAATCGCCGACAAGTAGTAAAGGCAGTAAGCTTGCAATAAAGAGGATTGTTCTACGGGATCGCCCCATCGTTCCTTCGAACTCAGGGCACCCGTTCATGATAATTCAAATGCTTGCGAATCCCTTTTGAAAAAAAAAATCAGACATTGTCAATAGGACTTGGCACTTAACCAAGGCTCACCCTACGTAGACATATGACACGGGCATCTAAAATCGAAATCTAA
The DNA here is from genome assembly GCF_020520425.1 of Spinacia oleracea. Classification (NCBI taxonomy): domain Eukaryota; kingdom Viridiplantae; phylum Streptophyta; class Magnoliopsida; order Caryophyllales; family Amaranthaceae; genus Spinacia; species Spinacia oleracea. The sequence continues at coordinate 101,000,748 of NC_079492.1, read as the reverse complement.
AAGCATCATTCATGGGAAGACATAATAGCAACTGGGGGCTAGAAATTGAAATGAAAGAGCAAGGGAAAGAACTAAATATACCTTGACCTTTTGTACAGACATACACCAATTAAATCTAAGTCAATTTGAAAACGGTTTATATTCCCGCAATTCTAGAAAAGATGGCCCTAAAAGCCTAAAGCGTATGCCAAACGGGCACAAGTATATCTTGACGCCTGCACCCTGGCTTCTAGCAAATCCTTAGACAGCATTCCAAAAAACGTAACAGTATTTTGATTCACTCATATAATCCTGTACGAACCCTTCTATAAGTCAACTTACATAGGACACCTCGGATTGTACACAGTAGGACTCGGATTTCAAATAATTTTCAAAAGACTTCTTCGAACATAATAAAGTGTCGTTAGTTTAAGCTTAGTATGCGTCTATATCAACGTTGCAAGTGAGTCAAAAAGATTTTTAAATATGATTATGGGTAAATAAAGGCACCTAGCTTTTGGTCAAGGCACACTTCGACATGTGACTACCTTGACCATGGCAATGTCGCACAATACGACATTTACAAGAGAAGTAGCAGATCACTACTCGAACGTACCTCGCACTAAACAAGTCTAGTTCAAACTATTCATGATCCATGTCACCATGAATGCATAAAAACGTATGCCAAGCATTATAGCACCAAGCCAATCCCGTAGCTACAGTTGGAGGCTTGAGTAAAACACTCTAAAAATGCTCGAAATGACGATTTTATCGCAAATTCTCGACGCTAATGCTATACATACGTCATAGGGGCACAATCCTAAGCTTTAATCGTGTAAAACGAACCTTAGAATGGCTACAACCCCTCCCAAATTCTAAAGCACTACTTAGAATATATAAAGTCACCCCACTATCAAGGGTAACTGAAAATCGCGAGTCAGCAAAACTCCGATCAAACCACTGCACATAACGCTCGCCCTATAAAGCGCCCGTTACACAGTCTACATCGTTCCAAAGCAAAAGCGAAAGAAAAAAATCAAGGATAAGCACTGTCAAAATATACCCGGAAATCATTTTCAACGCCCAGAGCTGGGCGCCGATATCTTTAACGCCCCAGCCTGGGCACTGATTCTTTCTGCTAGCCAAGTTTTGCCCAGATATAAAAATAAGAAAGAAACACCTATGAATCCTCGCATCGAACGAAGTAATAAGCTGTGCAAACCCACGCAGAAGGTGCTACACTTGTTCGAGCACCTGAACAAGGCGTGATGAAGTACTCCAATGCAAAATATAATAATGATATCCCAACACCTGGAGGAATGTTCTAAGACACGCCGCTAGGCCACACAAGCCTACGTTGCACCATAAGTTCAACCGTCCCACGGTACAAGTCTAAAAAAAAGAGAGTAAGGCACATCGCACTAATGCGGGCACGACCAAGAGCATGTGTAAAAGAGGCAAAGACTACTTATCGCCCAAATTCAAAATGCAAGCCACACGACTTCTACATTAAGGATTAAAGGTAGAAAACATTACCTACCACGGAAGGGATACCTCGCACCTACACGAGCGGAACCCCAAGGCATCTTTCTCGAAAGAACCTACAAAAATCGTACGCCAAAAGAAAGCATCCCAACATGCATACTTGGGAGCTCCAAGCTACGAAACGACCATAGCAAAATAAAAAAAATCTCGAAGCAAATGTTTGAACAATCGAAAGGGCACGATGTTTAAGCCCACCTCGTGAATGGGCCTGAACCCTATCAAGCTTCTAAGCAAACTATTCAAAATCAGTCATTGCTCAAAAAAAAATATGATTCAAACAAACTGATTAAAGGACCGCACACAACGGCCATTCTATGAACGCTCGTACGCACATACATATCATCTTTTCTAAGTATCGAACATTTACGAACGCATTCAAAAGAAAAAAAAAAGAAAACGAACGAACGAACAAGAGGCCAACTGTGTCATCAAGAAAGCTCGCCAGGAATTATTATCAGCGCCCAGCGCTAGGCGCCGAAATCTTTAACGCCCAGGCTTGGGCGCCGAAAATGATCCCAGACCCTCTCTGACTTCTATAGGGCCCTGCCATATTCATTTGACTTGAAAGTTGCCGATTTTTTTACTGAAAGTCGCACCTCACGGCTTTGTTAAGAGTAGCACACCACTACAAAGATCGCTCGCACTTACGAGCACAATCCCAAACACGATCAAGGACATTACAGAATGCGTATCCCCAAGGAACCTCTTTGACAAGAAATGACCGTCAAGCACGAGTGCTTGGGGGCTCGAAAGAAAATATAGAGTATACAAAGTTAAAAACAATATTTCCAGACTACGCTGTACGAAGTCCCGTGTTTGGATAATCTCAAAATATAAAACCGGTTTACGACCTCAAGACAAAGGTCGCCATTGACACTTATACATAGTCCCCTAATCAAGGACCCAGGTAGTGGCAAGATTGAGCCATAAAGACTAGCTCAAAACCATGAAAGATGATGACCACAAGACAATGGTCCGTCTAAGCACGTTGTCAACCCACATTCAGGTTAGAACTAAATCCGAGCATCCCTCGAAAGAATTCGCTCTTACAAGAATGAACAAAAAGAAATTCTCAAAAGAAATCACGATGAACAAAAGAAATAGGGACTTTCCCACCTCAATCGGGCAAGATCGCGCCACGAACCACTCGAATCCCAAATCAAAAAGGACGAATTCAGGTTCGCTCACCTCCAGCGAGCGGGGCGTCCACCCTTAGCGGACAGGGCTCGCCCACCTTCAGCGGGCGGGGTCTGCGTCACTAGCCGCGCAGATCCTCAGTTTTCGAAAAATAGAATCTTCAAAAAACAAAATAAAACAGGCTCGCCATCTTCAGCCGGCGGGGTCTACGGCGCAAACCACGTAGGTCCTCATTTTCAAAAAATGAACACAAAACAAATTTCAAAATAGATTCGTCCACTTCTATCGGACGGGGTGTCCACCCTTAGCGGACAGGTTCGCCATCTTTAGCCGGCGGGGTCTACGTCACGAGCCGCGTAGGTCCTTATTTTCAAAATTTTAAAAATAGATTCCTCCACTTCTATCGGATGGGGTGTCCACCCTTAGCGGATAGGTTCGCCATCTTTAGCCGGCGGGGTCTACGTCACAAGCCGCTTAGGTCCTTATTTTCAAATTTCAAAAACAAGATTCGTCCACTTTTTCGGACGGGGCATCCACCCTTAGCGGACAGGCTCGCCATCTTTAGCCGGCGGGGTCTGCGTCACAAGCCGCGCAGGTCCTTAGTCGCTGCAGCGATAACTTTTTCTGGTTTTCCCTTTTCCAAAAATTAAAAGGATTGGTTTTCCGTTTTTTCCAAAAAAGAGCGATATGCTGGATTTTCCTTCGTTTTATATCCTGTAAAAACAAGGGGGTTTTCTCGTTGGGCTAGCCCTGAAAATGAGAATCATTAAAAACATTTTTACCTCGTGGTTGGCTTGGCCAGGCCCAATTACACTTTATAGCTTTGATTTCGAAAACATCTGTAGCTACTCCCATTGACAAGGTGAGGGAGTTTCTACGCCTCTTTAGATACTTCCAATGACAAAGTGAGGGAGTTTCTATACTATCCGTTGACAAATCCCAATGACACGTGAGGGATATGTCGACACTTCAAGTGATGACCCTTAAGTCAAATGTTATCACTCGGGGGCTCGTGAGACCCTCGCCAAAACAGGTCACCATGGCTTGTGCGACGCACTCCGTCTAATACTTTGACCATCGTCTTACGCCAAGACTCAGTCAAAGTGGGGGCTAACTGTAGACACCTACTTTTGTCCCCATTCCCGAAAGGGAAGGTTCGATGATGAAAACATAAATCTCCACTTGACAACGCATCTCCTATAAAATAACGAATCTCAATTCCCCTTTTCATTTCACCCGAAACCTGCTATTTATAGAAACCTGCTATTTATGGAAACCTGCTAAAAATAGTAACTGCCGTAATGGGTAGTTGTTAAAAGTGGCAAGTCATAAAAGATAGAAACCTGTCAGAATTAGGTGTTGCACTCCAACATAAATCCTAAATGAGATAGATATTGCGAGAGAATCCTATTCCTAATACGATTCGAAAATAAGAGTTACGTATTAATTAAAATCCTAACGAGCCTAGAGTTCGTAACGGGCCCAGACGCATCCCGTCACAAGGTTAATACGCACTAAAAGACTCAATTAAATCTCAAATACTCCGGATTCTAGGAATCCGAATCTGACTAAGAAAAACAGCCCAGATCCTATTTTCACCGCCTGGCTCTGGGCGCCGAAAACTTCGGCGCCCAGGCCTGGGCGCTGAAAATACCTGGTACGTGTTTTTTCCTAATTCCTCGTGGATTAGAGTTATGCAATTCTATCTTTCCACGAACTCTTTTCTATAAATAGGGCCATAAGTTCGACGTGAAAAGGACAACAACACACAATTATTATTCTGAGTATTGACTCTAAACCCCTAAGCCTAAGCCTCACGCTGCAAAACTTATCACGCGTTTTGTCGCAATCGATCCCTAAATCGAACAGAACGTATCCCGTCCCATAATTTGAGATTCGATAAATAAAAGGAGAAATAGCAAAGTCAAAGTGGTTAGTTTTCTGAGAACCGTGACGCACCTCTCAAGGGTGCGTCGTAATGTGTCCCTTTTCCATGGTTTAATTGCTTTCCTTGCCCTTTTATGAACTGTTAAACTAACTAAAATCTGATTGTTCGATCACGCTTAATAAATATGATATTTTTGGGAAAATGGATTATCATGCTAGGTCCCTTAAAACAATCTAAATCAGATAATCGCGCTCGATCTAGTACTATATGTTGCATATTGTTAAAATCAACTCAGATTAGTTTAATAGTTAACGCATGTCCCTTCAATTATTTATGCTGAGCTAGTAAGAATATCCTGCCTCTGGAGTTATCGAAGAGCGAGTACTCTTCTCGGTAGTTACAGTCCCCCGAACCCTCAATCTCTACCCTGCGGGTGTACGTTGAGCGATCTCCACCACCAGGGATCACAAGGGAACCTACGGCCGTCGTGGTCAAACATAATTGCACTCCCTTTATGTCACGATAACCGGGTTTTGTTACTTTTTCTCATTGTCGTTAAAAACTGAATGGCGACTCCTATATTACTAGTCAATTGGGTGTAAACTCACAGGAAATCCAATTACACTTGATTTGACAAAAAGAAGCGTCACACCCACGAGGGACGAGGTCACGCATTAGCCTCGTGCTTTTTCGACCCCCTCACAGTAGTTCATTTTGTGGTTTCTCGAATAAAGTACGATCCAAATGATGTATTATTTTTTCATGAAGTAATAAAAGTTTAGAGTTCTTTCTTTTATCTCTAATTCTAATTTTACGTTCTCTTTGAGCGATTATCGCAAAAGAATTTAATGTATTTCTTCAATGAAATTATACTTGCAAGGTGGTTCAATTCTTCACCACTTACACGTTGTGATGCGGATTAAAGAGAGAAAGTGGCCCATTAATAGGCGCCTATCATGCTCTAAGGGTCCGAAATTTTCATGCATGTTGTTCTAGTTGTGTGAATTGTTAGTGCAATGCTTTAGCAAGGCAGTTTCCAAATCCAGTTGTTAAAGTTAGTCTTTTGTTTTATTCAGGAGAAGGGATATGACTACCCAAGGGATTGTCGATGTGGTTAGGCAACTAGCTGAAGTAGTGCAGAACTTAGCCCAGAATAGGAATAACCAGGGACTTGATCCCGCTGGTGAGATGTTTAAGAAGGTGGCCCAGAGTAAGCCTCCTTTGTATCAAGGGGAAGTAAACCCAACTATACTTGAGAACTGGCTAAGGGAGTTCGATAAGCTTATCCTAGCAGTGAATTGCCCAGAAAACCTTAGGATTAATAGTGTTGTGTATTACCTTAGGGGAGAAGCTGATTTGTGGTGGCAAAGGTGTGAGAATGCTTTGAGAGCTACACCTGGATTTGGATGGGAATTATTCAAAGTAGCCTTGAGAAACAAGTTTTATCCACCATATCTGAAGAAGCAGAAAGCCCAAGAGTTCATCGAGTTGAGAATGGAAGGGATGTATGTGACTGAATACTATTCCAAGTTCATAGAGCTGTCTAGATTTGCACCTGAAGTGGTGGAAACGGAGGAGCTTAGAGCTCAAAGGTTTGAGAGTGGATTGACTATGGATTTGCAATTGATGCTTGCTGGAGAGACCTTCATATCTCTTGACACCCTGTATGGGAAAGCTGCCCATTTGTATGGTCCGCAGCAAAGGAAGGATGGAACTGGTGAAAAGAGGAAGGATGTTGGTAACCAAAACCAAGGTTGTGGCCAACGGAATCAGGGGAACTTTAAGAGAAGCAAGGGAAATAATCATTTCCAGTTCAGGGGAAATCAGGGTGGAAACCGAAACAATTTTCACAACAACAATGGAGATAAGAATCAGTATGCAGGGAATAGAACGAGAGTCTATGATTGTAGACGTTGCCATAATAATCACCCAGGACGGGACTGTAATGGAAACCAAGTTGTCTGTAGGTTCTGTGAGAAACTAGGCCATAGAGAATTTGGGTGTTGGGCCAAGAATGGGAAACCCAACCAAGGCAACCGCCAGAACAACAACCAGAATAACCAGAACCGGAATGGAGGAAACAATGGTGGGAACCAAAAGGGTTACCAGAATGGTAACAATGGCAATAATGGCCAGGGTAATGCAAAGCCTGGACGAAACTATCAGCAAAATGGGAACCGACATACCAATGGGAATGCCAATGGAGGTGGCTATAACAAGGGAGTTGCCCAAGGGAAGTTGAATGTTATCACTAGGCAAGAAGACGAAAAGTCGTCTGACGTCATAGCTGGTACTTTTTCTATTAACTCCATTTTAGTTAAAGTACTATTTGATTCTAGTGCGACTTATTCATTTATATCAAAGGGTATCTTAGAGAAGTTAGAGCTGAAAGAACCCGAAGGGATTGAAGTACCCATAGTGATACCAACCGGTGAGATTGTGAAGTGCACTAAGATCCATAGGAATGTACCTTTAACCATAGCCAAGACCATATTCTTGTCTAGCCTAATTGAGTTTGAATTAGGATATTTAGATGTGATTTTGGGAATGGATTGGTTGGCAATGTTCAAAGACAAGATTGACTATGAGAAGCAGAAGATCCACTTGAAGTCTAGTCTAGGAAAGGTTGTATCATATCGCCGTTTTGGGAAACCTAGGAGTGTAGGCATCATCACGGCAATGGAGCTCGTGAAATTAGTACATAAAGGGAACCCTGTTTTCTTATGTAATGTAAGAGACTTAGAACATGTGATGAAAGAGCAACCAGAGGACAACGTAGTGGTAAATGAGTTTCTGAACGTGTTTCCGGAGGAGATCCCGGGAATGCTGCCCAATCGACCAATTGACTTTACCGTAGACCTAATACCCAGAACTGCACCTATCTCGAAAGCCCCATACCGGATGGCTCCGGCGGAAATGAGTGAGTTAAAAGGTCAACTTGAGGAATTACTAGGGAAAGGTTATATTAGACCAAGTGCATCGCCTTGGGGAGCGCCAGTCTTTTTTGTGAAGAAGAAGAAGGACGGAAGTATGAGACTCTGTATAGACTACAGGGAGCTCAATAAGGTCACAATCAAGAATAAGTATCCTTTGCCTAGGATATATGATTTGTTTGATTAGTTGAAAGGAGCGGGAATGTTTTCAAAGATTAATTTGAGGTCAGGTTATCATCAGTTGAGAATAGCAGAGCACGATATACCAAAGACTGCATTTAGGACTAGATACGGTCATTATGAGTTCACAGTTATGCCTGTTGGATTAACCAATGCGCCTGCAATTTTTATGGACTTAATGAACCGAGTATTCCATGCATTCTTGGACAAGTTTGTAGTGGTTTTCATAGATGATATTCTGGTATACTCCAAGAGTGAGGAGGATCATGCGGAACACTTAAGGTCAGTGTTGAGTACCTTGAGAGACAACCAGTTGTATGCCAATTCTCGAAGTGTGAATTCTGGCTAGAGAAAGTTGCATTCTTAGGACATTTTGTATGCAAGGAAGGAGTTGCAGTGGACCCTGCAAAGATAAAAGCTGTTAGTGAGTGGCCTACACCTAAGAGTGTCACCGATATTCGAAGTTTTCTTGGTTTAGCGGGTTACTATAGACGCTTTGTGCAAGATTTTTCTAGAATCGCCAAACCAATGACAACCTTGATGAAGAAGGAAGCGAAGTTTGAGTGGATTGACTAGTTAAGCGTTCCAAGCTTTGAAGACGCGATTAACAACCGCGCCGGTGTTAACTTTGCCAGATGAGAGTGGTACCTATGATGTATACAGTGACGCCTCTAAGAATGGCTTAGGGTGTGTATTGATGCAGAACGGGAAGGTGATTGCGTATGCATCAAGGCAGTTGAAACCATATGAAACCAATTACCCTACCCATGATTTAGAGCTAGCCGCCATAGTGTTTGCATTGAAGATATGGAGACACTATCTGTATGGTGTGAAATGTAGGATATTCACGGATCATAAGAGTTTGAAATACATTTTCACACAGAAGGATTTGAATATGCGCCAACGAAGGTGGTTGGAGTTGATCAAGGATGATGATCTGGACATTCAATACCATGAGGGGAAAGCCAATGTAGTTGCAGATGCCTTGAGTAAGAAATCAAGTCATAGTGTGAATGCGTTAGTAGTTGCTAACGAGCTGTGTAAGGACATGCAGCGATTGAATCTAGAAATAGTGAGTGGAGAATGTCTTGAGGGAATGATGAATGTCTTAACCATCCAGCCGTCGGTATTTGACGAAATCAGGGAGAATCAAGCTGGTGATGTTAAGTTAGAGCAGATCAAAGAAAATATTTCGCAAGGAAAGGAGATGGATTTTAAGATCCACGATGATGGAAGTTTGAGGTACAAAGGACGATGGTGCGTGCCTCAAAAGTGTAGTGAACTAAAGGAAAAGTTGATGAGGGAAGGTCACAATACACCATATTCTGTTCACACGGGAGGTGATAAGCTGTATAAGGATCTGAAAAAGGTCTATTGGTGGCTAAGAATGAAGAATGAAGTGGCTGAATTGGTGGCAAGATGTTTGACTTGTTAGAAGGTTAAGATTTAGCATAGGAGACCTCAGGGAAAGGTCCAACCTTTAGAGATTCCGAGTTGGAAGTGGGACTGTATCTCAATGGACTTTGTCACTTGTTTACCCAAGTCAAAAAGTGGAAATGACACCATTTGGGTAGTAGTGGATAGGTTGACTAAGTCGGCAGTGTTCATACCAATGAAAGAAACCTGGAAGATGGAACAACTTGCCAAAGCTTACATCAAACATGTAGTGAGATTACATGGAGTTCCTAAGGATATCGTATCAGATAGGGATTCTAGGTTCCTTTCGAATTTCTGGAAGAGTGTGCAGAAGAACTTTGGTACGACATTGAAAATGAGTACATCATTCCACCCAGCCACAGATGGGCAAACCGAAAGGACTATCCAAACCTTAGAGGATATGCTAAGAGCTTGTGTGATTGATTTTCAAGGTGGATGGGAAGATAGCCTAGATCTAATTGAGTTTTCATACAATAATAGCTATCATGCCAGTATTGGAATGGCACCATTCGAAGCCTTGTATGGGCGAAAATGCAGAAGTCCATTATGTTGGAATTACATTAGTGAAATCGTTGTACTTGGTCCCCAAATGATAGAGAACACTATGAATCAGGTTAGGACTATTCAATCCAAAATCCAAGCCGCGCAAGACCTCCAAAAGAGCTACGCAGACTTAAAGCGTAGGGATGAAGAGTTCGAAATTGGCGACAAAGTGTTGCTAAAGGTTTCACCAATGAAGGGTGTAATGAGATTTGGGAAGAAAGGAAAGCTAAGCCCAAAGTATATAGGCCCGTATGAGATCCTAGAACGGATAGGGAAGGTAGCGTATAGACTAGCCTTGCCCATGGACTTGCATAGAGTGCACAATATGTTTCATGTATCTCAGTTGAGAAAGTATGTCCCGGACAAGTCTCATGTACTGCAACCGGAGACCATAGAGTTAGATCAAAGTTTGACATTTGAGGAAAGACCTGTCAAAATCCTTGATAGTAAAGTGCGTAGTACACGGACTAAGGATGTTAAAATTGTTAAAGTGTTATGGTCTAACCAAGAATCTGAGGAAGCTACCTGGGAAGTCGAGGAAGAAATGAGAAAGAAATATCCCGAGCTTTTTCCCGAGGTTAGTTGAGTTACGGGGCCGTAACTCGTTTTCTTTAAGGGGGGTAGAGTGCGGTAGAATTTCGCGCTTTTTACCTTATTTACTTAATTTGCCCCTTACGGTATGCCAAAATTGTTATTTTCAGTGAAGTTTCACTGTTTATTGTCATGTTGAATTACTTAAAGAGTACAATAACTAAAACTTTTTTACGAAGAAAACGCACTAAAGTCTCATAAAGTCTCAAGTCTAGATTTTAAAATTGTGATTTCCGTGCCCAAGTTTCGGGACGAAACTTCTTTTAAGGAGGGTAGACTGTAATACCTCGTATTTTTCTGTATTTATAAATATATTTTATTATATTTATAAAGTATTTTTTTATCTTTATAAAGTATTTTTATGAATTTAATTCCATTTAATGAGAATTAAATGTATTTTATTTTTAATTAATTTAATTATTAATTAATTACGAAAACCGTATTTTTATTAAATAAATTCAACGAATTTATTTAATCAGGATTTTTTGGGTCGTGTTTTGAAAACAAATTTAATTTAATCAAAGCCCAGTTTAAAGTTCCATTATCAAACCCAACAAGGCTTGCAAGGATTAATTCTAGTTAAGCCCAAAATTAAGCCCAACTCAAACTACCAAAACCTAGCCCATGTGGGAGAGAAAAACTATAAATACACCCCCTCATTAAACCCTCACAAAATTTTCAGCAATCTCTCTCTCTCCTCTCTTTCTCTCTCCTTGCGGCACCCACACCCCTTCGTCCGTCCCTTTACTTGCAACCCAAGGCACGAGTGTGCTCGTGTGTGCCCAGCCTCGTGCGCGCACCGCACTCCTCGTCGCCCACTCCCTCGCCTCGCCTTCGCAGTCTGCAGCGCCAGCCCTCGTGCTCGTTGTTGCTGCTGTGTCGCGTGCCCCAACGCCCGCTCCCTCTCTCGCCCCTCGTTGCGCTGTTGCGTGCTGCCCGCGCTGCTTGCGTGCGGTGCTGTTGCGTGCTGTTGTTGTTGTTGCTCGACGCCCCACACACACAACACATCAATTGTTGTGTGTGTGTGTGTGTGTGTGTTGTTGATTGGTGAAAATTAATTGTATACTTTTAAACTTTAATTTTCAGTTTTTAAATTGTTTTAATTAGTATGATTATTTAATTATTTGGGTTATTTAAATTGACTGGAACGGTTATGAACACCGTATTTTATTATTGTCGTATTTAAATTGATGAGATTGATTTTAATAATTGAAATTATTATTTTCTGATTTAATGAATTAATAAAGGGTCAATTTTTAAGGTCAAAACATGGTTTTTATGATGACCTATTATTAGGGTTTTAATTCCAATTGATTAGGCGACTGATTCACATAATTTAATGACGATTTAAATTATGGGAATCAACTTAAATTTTCAGATTGTTTATAAGCTTTTAAAAGTTGATTTTTAATGGTTTTAAAGCTAAAAAGTCAATGTTTTTATACTAGGACTTGAGTTGACTATTTGAGACTATTAATTTAATGAATAACGATTAATTTCTAATTAAAACAGAGGTTTTATAATCTTCAATAGTTGCTGGAAATTTAATAAACATGGATAATAATTAAGTTTCTCCTTTGTGTTTATAGGAGGTGATTTCTAGTGAGTCGTGATTCGCACAGTGGCCCCCGTACTTAGGTATTCCAGGTACGTACAAGACTAGGGTGACCACCCATCCCTTGAGGACCTTACGAAGTGAATTGAATGCGAATCATGTGAACTTATGTGTTGAGAATTCATGTTTGATGATTGGGAATGAATATGTTATTATTTTGGATTCATGTTTGATATTGGGAACGAACATGTTATTATTATTATGGAATCAAGCATGTGATTATTATTATTGAATCTATGTGAATGAGCATGTTATGGATTGAATTATGTTTTATAGATTCTGTTGAACCATAATGTTATGGACTTTTATAATCGTTGAATTATGTCAAGCATGTTGTTCAAGTTGGTTTGCATGTATGAGCATTGCGCATGCAAGTTATTATTATTATTATTATGCTATAGTACGGGATGTCTAGCATATGTTGAGCCTATTGAATATTGCCGGATGGGCATTTTTTATTCTACCAAGGGGTAGAATATGTTTAGAGAGTCTATGTGAATTAAACTAAGGATAATTCGTGCTAAGGGCACACCCCGCTTGTTAATGGGCAATGTCGGGTTATCTCAAACAGTGTTTTTGAGAAGGAACAATGGGAGTAATTTCACTTGAGTCCTATGTTTGATCACAAGTCCTAAAGAATTAAAATGAAGTGTCATTGTTGAGTGGTTTCATTGCTTAATTGATTGCATGTTATGCCTTGTGTAGAGTCTTGAGTCGCCTTGAACATAACATACTAATTAACGTAAAGTGTAACCCGAATGAGCTTCAAAACTCTTGGAACGTATATACCTTGAGTATGAACAATGGGGGGAGTCTGGTCGGAGAACTTGTACTCCTTGAATGATACAAGACGTTGTTTCATTCTTTTGTGTTAGGCCGCTGTGCATTGGAATTCCGTCGGTATGGTCCGACTTGTTGTTGTTTGGTGTATGGTGGGCTTCCATCACCTTTTTCTTTCCTTTTGAGGATACTTTATTTTATCCGTTCGAAGCTACTTTCTTTATTAAACTGTGAGTCAAGAGTCGTGTCAAGTGTCGAGTCTTGTCTCCATGTTTACTTGTTTATTAAATGGCTTTTGCATGTGGATTATTAATTCGTTGTGTAACACCCTAATAATTCCTTGCTTTTTATAAAACATTTTCCAATTTAAAACAAAGGAAATACCAAGATATTACCCCCACCATGATAACGGCTAAGGCTATTTACCAGAATTACGCAGCGGAATTACTAACTTTCAAAACATATTAAATAAATAGTTAATGGTCATTAAAAACAAGTTGGAACCGTTGAGGCCCAAATCCAAAGTATTAAACCATTTAAAATCCATTAACTGAAAATAGTATTAGTAGTAGTCATGACTAAATAAAATAGAGTTTATAAATTACGGAAGAATAAAACTCTCAACTCGAATCCCATGATAACTTCTCCCGCAAGTTATCTCTACAAACCTGCTTTATTGAAAATCTACTCCCCAACAACACAAATGCAATTGATGGATCATCATAGGGTCATTAAGGCAAAGACCATGACCAGAAGACATGAAGCACGAAGTCAGCAAAAGATGAGTACGAACAAGCTAGAATAACATTCTATCCTAACATGCTTTACTCGACAAATTAGATAATCCACATGCAAAAGCCATATAATAAACAGATAAACATGGAGACAAGACTCGACACTTGACACGACTCTTGACTCACAGATTAATAAAAAGTAGCTTCGAACGGGTAAAGTAAAGTATCCTCAAAAGGAAAGAAAATGGTGATGGGAGCCAACCATACACCAAAATAAGTCGGGCTACTACCGACAGTCGGGCCATACCGACAGGAATTCCAATGCACAACGGCATAAAAGAGAATGAAACAACATCTTGTATCATTCTAGGAGTACAAGTTTTCCGGCAAGACCCCCCCCCCCCCATTGTTCATACTCAAGGTATATACGTTCCAAGAGTTTTGAAGCTCTTTGGGTTACACTTTACGTTAATTAGTATATTATGTTCAAGGCGACTCAAGACTCTACATAAGACACAACATACAAACAATTCAACAATTCAACAATTCAACAATGACTCTTCATTATTTTACTTCTTTAGGACTTGTGATCAAACATAGACTCAAGTGAAATTACTCTCATTGTTCCTTCTCAAAAACACTGTTTGAGATAACCCGACATTGCCTATTAACAAGCGGGGTGTGCCCTTAGCACGAATTGTCCTTAATTCAATTCACATAGACTCTTTAACATATTCTACCCCTTGGTAGAATATATATTGCTCACTGGCAATATTCGACTGGCTCAATAATTATGCTAGACATCCTGTACTATAGCATAACTGTAACACCCCCAAATTTCTCTCTTTTTAAAACCAACATTTATTTGAACAAAACCAACATGGAGAGAAACTTAGGAGTATTACTGCCACGTGATTACGTTAAAGGCTAATTAACTCAACTAATGCGGCGGAATAACTCAAATACTTTTCTTTATTGAATAATAATAATCGAAATGATAATAGTGTATATTCGATAAACCCTTAAAATTAAAATACTAAAATCTGAACTCATTAATGAAACCAACTTAGAAAAGTAAATCCTAACTAGTGAACTCTCCATTAATCCCGTAAGCATGTCACATCATCACATCAAGTTCCTGAAACCTGCTCACCAAAAAGTGAACAGGGTCAAGCCAAAACAAATAGGAAATACGGGTTAGCAAAAGCTAAGTACGAATATATGCAAGACATGTAAAACATTTATATATAGTTGGACATACTTTCATAAACCATTTAATTCAAACTTGCTTAATTGAAATCATAGAATATTCATTTTCCAAAATTAGAAACTTTCCATAAATAGTAACTTTCCATAAATAGTAACTTTTCAAAAGTATAAACATTTCCAAGATTTAAGATTCACAAAATAGAAACTTTCCAAAAGTAGAAACTTTCCAAAAATAGATTCCAATGAGAATATGGAAATCCAAACACCTCTTCTTATCTCCCCTTCCTTCCTAAATGTGCACACCCCCAATCTAGTATTCCATCACAAATCTATGCATTGGGGTACTAACCAAATAATAGTCAACAAGTGACCCTCGACTTACACAACAAGTGATGCGTATGAACTTTAATGTTCCATGAGATCATTCCATTTTGAGACTTTACAAAAGTATAATAATGTCGTGAAAGACTTTCCAATTCCATTCCACATGATAACCAATAACCTCCTTTTGTTTAATCAAATATAATTTATTTTTTTTGATTAAATACATGTGTAAATAAATGATTAATTATTAAATCATTAAAATTCATCAATAATTTCGAAGTGCCCTTTTATTGAATCATTAACACTTGAAAATCATTATATTAATATATAAATTCTAAATCCATAAATCATTTGTCCATAAATTCAAGAATAAAATCAAAATCATAAGTTCACAATTCAATTGAAAATCGATTAATCAATTAGAATATAACAATTCAAACCATACATAGATTTAACACATACTTATCAAGCCACATAAACGTACCTTGATTAAAAAACACCTCACACAAAGATTAGTTTGATCCTGCTACGGATCACTCACGAGTTCCTAACAATTAAATAAATAAAACCCTAATTAATTCATGATTAAACAATTAAATTAATAAAAATAAATCTAATGGACTTAAATTTAATTCATGAGTTATGAATGCATAATAACAATATTATAAATCAAAATTTCGAACCCATGGTTTAAAAATACACTTTTAAAAATTACGGCATTAATTTAGAAGAGTTTAAATAGTAAAAACTAACCGTAAAAGAGAAGGCTTTGAAAACAATTGGGGTGTGGAAGTCACGACACCAAGAGGTAGACGTCGGCGGCAAGGAGTGCACGACGGGGGTGTCGTGGTGGTTGTATAAGGGTTTTAGGTAAGAAGGTTTAGAGCCAAAGAGGGAGAAGAAGTTTAAGAGCGGGCTTGGGAAAACTCTCAACTTTTGGTGTGAGGAATTATGAATGAAGTAGGGGGTATTTATAGGTGTAGTATTAGGGTTAGGTTTATAATGGAACCCTAAAGGGTATGTCCGTGGTTGGTGTTCAAGTTGTGATAGGATTCTGAATCTAGTCATGATTTTGGTGATATTCGATTTAGAGTAAAATCGTTTAAAATAGAAATACAAAAGATAAAATCACGAAATTTTAAACAGAAGCTTGAATAATTAATTAAGATTTATCATGAAATGTTCAGAATTTATCTCAAAGAATTCAGATTTTTAGGGAATTTTGAATTGGTAAAACTCTTTAAATCCAATTTTAAATAGAATTATCTTATTTTTCCAAAACAAATTCCGAAATATATTCTCATAAATATCATATAATATAAAACGGATTTTATAAAATACTAAACGTAATTTTCGGATTTATAAAATAATTTTAAGTTGATTAAAACTCTTTTTCTCCAAAATTGATTCCTAATAGAATTAGGAATTAATAAAATATGAAAAATATAATTTAATTCAGTTTTGAAAATAATATTCACATTTGAATATTTTCCCTCCAAAATATTTGAATATTTTTCCCTCCAAAATAATTTAATATCAAATATATATAAAAAAAATGCATAAAATGATTAATAAAATGCCTAAAAATATGGGGTATTACAATAACAATAATAACAACTTGCATGCGCAACACTCTTACATGCAAACCAACTTGAACAACATGCTTGACATAATTCAATGATCATAAAAGTCCATAACATGATAGTTCAATAGAATCTATAAAGCATAATTCAATTAATAACATGCTCGTTCTCATAGATTCAATAATAATAATAACATGCTCGTTCTCAATATCAAACATGAATTCATAATAACATATTCAATCCCAATCATCAATCATGAATTCACAACAACATATAAGTTCACATGATTCGCATTCAATACACTTCATAAAGTCCTCAAGGGATGGGTGGTCACCCTAGTCTTGTACGTACCTGGAATACCTAAGTACGGGGGCCACTGTGCGAATCACGACTCACTAGAAATCAACTCCTATAAACAAAATAAGAGAACTAAATTATTATCCATGTTTAATAAATTTCCAGCAACTTCAGATTCTAAAACTTTTAGTTTAATTAGAAATTAATTATTAATCGTTAATTTAATAGCCTCAAATAGCCAACTCAATCCCTAACATAAAAACATTGACTTTTTAGCTTTAAAACCATTAAAAACCAACTTTTTAAAGCTTATAAACAATCTGAAAATTTTAGTTGATTCCCATAATTTAAATTGTCATTAAATTATGTGAATCAATCGCTTAATTAATTTAAAACCAAAACCCTAGCAATAGTTTATTCCAAAAACATGTTTTGACTTCAAAAATCAACACTTTATAAACTTATTAAATCTGAAAATTATAATTTCAACCATCAAACCAGTCTCTTTAATTAAAACACAATACTAACCCAATACGGTATTCATAGCCGTTTTAATTAATTTAAACAACCCAAATATTTAAACTAATCACAACAATTAAATCAATTTAAAACTGAAAATTAATATTTTTGAAAATAAAATTTGATTATCCCAATTAACAACACACACACACAACAATTAATTGTGTTGTGTGTGTGTGCGTCGAGCAAACAACGCAACAAAAACAACAACAACACATCAACGCAGCACGCAGCGCACACAAAGGGGCGACGAGGGACGAAGGCTGTGGGGCGGAGCGAGGCACACGCGACACACACAGCAGCAGCAAGGGTGCTGCGCTGCGGGACGAGGCAACGAGAGAGGGCAGAAAGGGGCGCAAGGCCACACAGCACGCAGGCACTCATGTGCTACGCTGCAGCTGCGAGGCAAGCCAAGACTGGGAGGGGCTTGCGCGCACGGCTGGGCACGACTCGTGCCTTGGGCTGCAAGCAAAGGGATCGGACGAAGGTGAGGGTGAGGGTGCCGCAAGGAGAGAGAGAGAGAGGAGAAAGAGAGAGAGAGGAGAGAGAGAGAGAGAGAGAGAGAGTGCTGAAATTTTTGTGAGGGTTTAATGAGATGGTCTATTTATAGTTTTTCTCTCCCATGTGGGCTAGGTTATGGTAGTTTGAGTTGGGCTTATTTCCGGGCTCAATTCATTAAACTCCTTGCAAGTTTTGTTGGGTTTGATCATGGAAAATCAACTGGGCTTTAATTAAATTAAATTCGTTTTCAAAATACGACCCAACAAATCCCGATTAAATAAATTCATTAATATTTAAATTAATTAAAAATACGGTTTTCGAAATAATTAATATTTAAATTAATTAAAAATAAAAAGCATTTAATTCTCATTAAATGGAATTAATTTATAAAAATACTTTATAAATACGACGAAATGCTTTATAAATATAATAAAATATATTTATAATTATAGAAAAATACGAGGTATTACACGTTGAGTGAAGCATGTTAGGATAGAATGTTATTCTAGCTTGTTCGTACTCAGCTTTTGCTGACTTCGTGCTTCATGTCTTCTGGTCATGCATGGCCTTTGCCTTAATGACCCTATGATGATCCATCAATTGCATTTGCGTTGTTGGGGAGTAGATTTTAATAAAGCAGGTTTGTAGAGATAACTTACGGGAGAAGTTATCATGAGATCGAATTGTGTTGAGAGACTTTTTAACCTTTCGTATTTTATAAACTCTATTTATAGTCATGACTATCGCTTCTATTATTACTACTACTTATAGTTAATGGATTTTGAAATATTTAATACTTTGGTTTTGGGCCTTGATGGTTCCAGTTTGTTTTAATGACCATTAACTATTTAACGTGTTTTGAAAGTTAGTTAAATTCCGCTGCGTAATTCTGGTAAATAGCCTTAGCCATTATCACGGTGGCGGTAATATCTTGGTAATTCCTGTCTTTTAAGTTGGAAAATATTTTATAAAAAGCAAGGAATTATTAGGGTGTTACACCTCTGATGATTAAGTCAGTAAACAAATTAATCACTACTACAAAAATGGGCAAAGAGACCCTTCCAAAATGGCATAAGAGACCCCTTTTGAGGAGGTCTCTATCTCAGAGGTCTCTTTGATTAAGAGACCCTCTCATCTAAAGGAGGTCTCTTTGTTAGAAACAAGAGACCCCTTAGGCAAGAAAGGGGGTCTGTTATATAAAGCATTAAAAAAAATAATTAAGGGGAAAAGACCCATTCTTAAAGATATGAGGTCTCTTTGTTAATTAAATTCAGATCTCATATGGAAGAAAAGGGGTCTCTTTGAATTTTTGTTATTTTTTTAATTCAACAAACTCAGACCCCCTATTTCCCCTAACGGGTCTCTTTGATAATTTTTAATTTTAAAAAAAAAGAATATTTATGCCGACATGTCTGCATATTGATAATTGCTTATATTACCAACCGAAAAATAAACAAATATTACATCCAAAATCTTCTACACAAAATTACAAATTACTCATTCATGATTGTAACTTTCATATATAAATCTAAATTTTACCTCTAAAAATACAAAAATTGTGCAACTACAGGAATAAAATCTCGTTACAACCTAAATAAACCCACTAAAAAATATACTATGTATATCTCTGAAGTCGTACACCCAAATTGACGAGAGCTAACCAGTAATCTTCATAAACGACTATAAGTAAGAGGTGGATTACCCCATTCTGTTGAAACATTTTACAAAAAGTCGATTCAAGGAATTAGCCAAAACAAATATTCAACCAAATAGAAAGAGCTCAAAATGAGCAAATTCATCATCAGTTAATAATATAGCTCCAGTTTTAAGTAATACATCTGAGTCAAATGTAGGTTGCATGTACCTTATCTATGACCACCAGGATCAAATAGTGTATGCCTCACAGGAGAGAACCTCGATCCCTTGTTGAGATCCATATTTCTGTGAACACCAACATATAGTAATTAGAAAGTAATCTGCTAAAAAGAACAAATTACAACACGTGGAAAGAGGTTTTTTAAACTCTCAAACAATACTGATAATATGAATCGGGGAAGAAGAGAGATCAAACATTACATCAACACAGAGCATCTAACGCTTGATAATATTGATCCGTATCATACTCAAAGCAAAGATTTTTTATGTTCAACTGGAAAAAATTCAAAAAGAAAAACAAAAACGCGCAAAATCAATTGCGTGTAAGATCATTGTATCTATGTGTGTTTTGTTATACTCGATCAATGTAAAACTCTTCCAACGTCTCTAAACTGGAAAAACATGTAATCAAGAAAAATTTATCAAGGGTCTATTTGCCTAATATGTTAGCTGTGACATAAAAATACTTCTAATAGTTCTAGAAACTAAAAACATCAACCATGCAGTTCCCCAGGAAAAAAAAACTTTTCCCCTTTGTTTAGTGACTTTCCACTCACCTGCTCGGAATAAGGTTCAAATACGTACTCATACCGACTGCAGTAATGTACTATGCAAAGCTTCTCCTAGAAAACTAGAACAATATGCGCAATAAATTCCAGTATTTTGAGCTACTATTGGAACTGATTTCGTTCGGAACAATGATATACCAACAACTGATTTTGCTTCAGCTTATATGTATCCTAAGTTCCTGACCAATGGTGAGTATCATTCCAAACACATAATAATTGAAATATATTCACCAAATCAAGTATTCCCAATCTAATAAAAATATAAAATGAATCTAACCCAAATACAATTATAATATCATAATCTACACAAAATAAAACGAAATACAAACGTCATAAAACCAGTTAAAGTTACAATTAACAAAAACAAAAATATCCAAATTACCTCTGGCTTTCTTGCCAATATCAGTAAATGGAGTTGGAGCCATCTCTTCTTTTGTAACTATGATTAATCATCTTTCTCCTAGGAAAACAGAACACGAAAAAATTAGATTAAAATCAAAGCATTCGTCTAAAACTAAAATGTTCCACTTCAAATTTGAAATAAATCAATAGATAATGATATTTTCCGAAAATAACCTGATCCATTTGTTCATAAAATTAACCGAACTCCACTATCAAATCTCATACATAATCACACAAAAGTTACACTAAAACTAAGAGTGACAAAAAGAGAGAGAAGGAAATGAATGGCGATACTTGTCAGAGATGTCACCGACGGTGACGACGGAGGGTGAATAAAGTCATTAATCAGGCAGTTTTAATTTCAATGGAATACACATATAAACATTAAACCTAAATATAGCAGCGAGAAATATAACAACTAAAAATATATACCTCCACGGTCACAATTTCACCAGAGATGCTTAAAAAAATAACAAATTATGCCCTAATAGACAAATCTACGCCTCCGGCAAACAATAACATCCATTTTTAACCATAAAAGCTTAAAATTACGTACGACAGATCTAAAGAAAATCAAACAATGAGGAGGAAGGGAAATACCAGTGAAATATGAGGTTCAAATTTGAGAATGGAAAGAAGGTGACAGTTGTAGAGCTTGGTGCTTCAATTTCTAGAAAATTGATTTTTTTCGATTGCAGATCTACACCGCTATCGGCGCCCTTTTTAGGTTTTTTAACTAAGAGATGAGGACGACCATTGAACCTAATTATGACTAAATTCTCACCATAAGCAGCTTCATCAATGGAGACCTTGGTTCCATAGCAAGATTCGAGCTTACTTCACCGCTTCCTTCCTCCGAGCTTTTGAAATTACATCTCATTACAAGAATTTGTTTTTCTACAAATTAGGGTTTTATACCCTTGTTGATTTGAAGATTGAAAGAATTGGTTTTTCTTCGAATTAGGTGCAGAAAATGGAGAATGATTGAGGAAGATAAATTAGGGGTTTTGATTGTTAATGAAGGAGTAAGAATTTTGGGATGATTGACTTTAGATCTGAAGGGGTTGCTTTTCGCTGGTACAAGGGAAAAAGAATTTTCGTTTTTATTCAAAACGTTTTAATTTTTATTTTTATGGAATAATTCCAAGTTATACAACGAGTTTTCCGTATTGATCGAAATTAGAAAACAGACCCGGTATAAGATGACGGGTCTCAACTTTTCCAACTAGTGGACCCCACATACAAAAGACACCTCTTATCTATGCTAGCAGGTCTCTGTTTTATATTTTACTGTCTTGTAAGTGCGTCCAGGTCTATATAAGAGACCCTCTATTTGTAATATAAGGTCTTTTTAATTAAAGAGACCCGTTAATTCATGTAATAGGTCTGTTTTTAGAGATCTCTTTGGACATTTTTGTGGTAGTGAATATTCTTAGAGAGAGAAAGTAGAGAGGGATGAGAGCTTGTACTTGTATTGAACATGTCCTCAAAGAATGGGGAGAGAGGTATTTGTAGGTATACTATTCATTACTCTTGCCTATTCAGGTATCACCACGTGTATAATAGGGATGTACTTGTTATTTGTCGCCTTACTTAACGACCAACTCTTGTTGTCATTTTTCTAGGCTTTGGCCTTAGAACCTTTTGGTCTGCGTGGTCGACTGGGCACTTGATACTCTTTATTTAAAGAATTGACAACCTTCTGACCAAGCAATCTTCTGGGAACTTTATTGCTCTGCTATATCCATCATGACCCTGATAGGTTCGGTATGTCCTCGTACAACTAGTCCTCCAAGAGTAGGGTTGACTTCCTGAAGTTAGGTCTTCTCTTTATGCTTCGATCTACCCCGTACATCCCCGAAGAGTAGGCATCACTTCCTGAAGTTAGGTCTGCTCTTTATGCTTCGGTCTACCCCGTACAACTAGTCCCCCAAGAGCAGGGCTGACTACCTGAAGTTAGGTCTGCTCTTTATTTCCATGTCACTTGATGGTGCTGACATGGATGACTTTTCAGTTTTCGAAGTGACTGTTGATTTTCACGGTAGTTAATGGTAATTTTTTGAGAATCAAACCGCCATGTCTTATTGCACTCCACATGTACTCTATCAAAGGTTGGTGAGCCGAGGGGTCTTGCAATCTTGGTCGTTCGTTGTTATCTTAAAATGTCACTTTAGTTATTTTCTTTCTCTTTCACCCTTTTCACCTTCTTCTCTCTCTCACTCACCTTCGAAGTTTTTCGCTTAAGCTTCCATTGTTGAATTGATTTTCTGGGAACTTCCTATCTTCAAGCTTCGACTTTTCTTGTATTTTTCGATTATTCCGGTGATTGCGCATGTTTTGGTGGGGCTCTTACTATCCGTGGTGTTAGAGATTTTCCGGGCTCAAGATTTTCTCTAGGGGTTTGTTTTCGCCATTTTCGAACTTTTAGCTTCTTCGCCTCATTTCCAGGCACTTCTTCGCACTTTTTTGCTGCTTTCTTTTCTTTTGCATGTTAATTTAACCTTTTTGCTTGTTGTTTAGCTTGTTGCATTTTTTTGGTTTCTAGGTGAGCTTTGATGTCTGCTTCGCCATAGATGCGTATTCGAAAATCCTTTGCCATTTTTGTTGATGACTGTTCATTCTCTTTGTCGTTTTGACTTTTCTTTTGTCATTTCGAATTTTTTATTTGTCTTTTCCGCCTTTTTATTTTCGTTTGCTTTTTCTTTTCTTTTTCTTTTAGTCATCATGTCTGATACTTGTGATAGTGCCAATCCTAGTAGCCCTGGGTGTCTGAGTGATTCCTCTTAGCCATATTCTCCCTTTTCTCGGCCCCTTCATCTGTCTCTTTGTCTTCTGACAAAGAGGCTAGGGCTATAGCTGATAATATAACAAAGTCTATGAATTATGTCATGTCTCGCTCTGAGCTTGCGGTGATATCTATCTCTAGTAGGTCTTCCTCTGGGAAGGATCTCCCGTTGCAGGCAGTGCGAGGCCATCTTAGCCTTATGTGCCAGAGCTTTCTCCTTCGTTTCGCCAGATACTTAGAGAACCGTACCAAGAATATATGGCCAGAGAAGTTAGGAGGAATCCTCCCCCTAATGCCCCTGTTGGGCTAGATGTGTTGGAAGTTCTTGTTAGAAAATACAAAAGAAAAGAGTGTAAAAATGGGAATAGTGCTTTTGTCCCACATTGAAAGAGTTCCTCATTTCCTCTTTGTTTATATATTGGGTTGAGGGTGTAAATCTTGTCTTGAGAAAGTGCGAGAATGGTATGGATAGACATATAGCACTCACGCGCTCGCCGGCTGGCTCGGACTCGGGCTCGGGCCACGGGTCTTGGGCCTTTGGGCTCTTGGTAATGCGATGCGCGGGCGTGGGGTGGGTTTTGTGGGCCTTACCTATTCTTTTAGTTACCGGGTTGTTTGGTTGAAACCTTGTTACGGGAATCTGTAATTGATTACGTAACTGTTGGTTTAATTAGCCTTAATGGCGGCCGTTACAGCTTCATTATGGTTCTTCCCGTTTTTGGTCGTTGTCATTCCAAGAGATTGATTATTTAATCAATCTCCTTCTCATTATTTATACAAAGAGATCATACACAATATCGTAACTCTCAAAAACACATTTCTTTCTCTCAAATTGCTCTCGGTTTGGGCATATGTTCTGACTCCATTCGGGTTTGTGAGTGCACACAAATTCGGAGCTGTGTTAATCCTGGAGGGCGACCGCTTTTGTTCTACTGCGCCAGGAGGTAGTGCGGAATCGTCTTTTAGGACAGTGGTATCCCACGGCGCAGTAATTGTTCGTTACATGTTCATCTGATTGTTCGCATCTTCCAGATAAGTCTATTCTATCTACATTCTTATAGCAACATTATTTTTATATTGTGCAAATATGCAACAATCTAAAAGACGATTGATATATGTTGCGTATTACGTATGGTTTTTATGTTGTTGTTATAGATGTTGACTCCTTAAGTTGAGTGGACATAGAATCTGGTATAGATGAAGATTGTTTATAGTATCCGCAATTGTGGCATTTGAGGAATCACGTATATCTGGACAAAATGGCAGTACGTTTAATTTCTTGTTCATTATAATCTGGAACTTTGGATCGAGTAAGTATGTTTTTTTTACTTCGAATTGAGATCATGTGATTAAAATCATCAGACCCGTATAAGACAGTATGCATGATCAGGATGCAAATCAGTTATCCTGTTGTTGTACAGAAGAGCTTCTTGTCAGCAATACCATAATTTTTGTTCTGAAATGCTTATATCTGATTCTTGAATGATTGCTCAGGTTAGCATATTTTTCATTCTTTTTTATTTTTCATATGCGCTACCTTTAGATGCCTATGTCCTTATTTTATATAGTATCCACACTAAGGTGACAAGCAGCAGTGGTTGCTTGGTTCTCGTTAATACCATGGTGGCCTCTATGTTGATTATTTTTCTAGTCAATTCTACAAAGGATATATTACGGTTAAACAAAGCAATTTTCAGCATTATTGATAAACTAGTCATCCGTTTCGTATACCTTTTTATTTTCGGTTGCTTTGTAACTTCTTCTTTTTAATTAAGATGGAATTAAAGTTTATAATGAAACGGTAGTAGTACTTGACCAGTAGAATAGAATTGATGTTGCCTTGTTTAATGGGCATTTGGTTTTTATTAATTAAGAAGCTAATAGAAATTAATGCTGCCTTGTTTAATGTGCATTTAATTTTTAGTTAAGCCGCTAATATAAAGTTATGGTCATGATATGTTATTTTTGTAAATTATGTAAAGGGATGCAATTTATGGTACCACCAAGATGTCGTCCGGATCAATTTACCGGCCTTGTCCGGATCAATTTACCGGCCTTGTCCGGAATATTATATTCTAATTGTTCTTAATGGTTAATCTTACCGTGACTTTATTTTTTTGTTCATCTTTAAAAGTTTATGGATGATAATTTATTTGGAAATGGTTACATTCTCGTAACATTTTCTTTTAATATTGATTTCTTGAGTGGGTTAAATTACTATTTGTTGAAATCGACTCATTTGGTTTTGTTTAGTATATTACATGAGTTTTTTCAAATGGTAGATTATGTTGAGTTAGATATAAAGTTATATATTGTAACTAAGGAGATTAATCAAGGATGTCCAGAGGAGAAAACGATCCGTGAGTCTACACCATCGTGGGTGATCGGAGCAGTAGTGTTTGTGATATTATTGATGTTTCCTTGGCCTTTTTGACGTATTTATATATTATCTTGGCAAGTAGCTACAGGTTCGCCTTGTATGGTTTGTTTGGGAGTCCCAGTTAATGCTTAGCTGTTGTCTTGCATGACTACGTGTATTGTGGTCTTCGTTAGCAATGTCATCCATATGACTATTGGTTGCAATGGTACAATAATACAGGTCAGGGACTTGAAAACACAGTCGGTCAAAGGTGATC
Source organism: Spinacia oleracea (assembly GCF_020520425.1). Classification (NCBI taxonomy): domain Eukaryota; kingdom Viridiplantae; phylum Streptophyta; class Magnoliopsida; order Caryophyllales; family Amaranthaceae; genus Spinacia; species Spinacia oleracea. The sequence continues at coordinate 100,974,686 of NC_079492.1, read as the reverse complement.
AAGTTTGTATGAACAACCTTAGCATTCCGTCAATTTTGTGCGGTAAAAGAGGAGTTCCTTCTCGATCTTACTATTGACGAACTTTAGCTTATGTGCCCTCTAATATTTTAGTGGGAAATGTGGGGGCTAAAGTTATAGTTTGATCACTAATTAATAAGTAAGTCGTGGTCCGAAATTGATCGCTAGTAAGATTGTGTAGGTGTGTTGGACGTACTCAAAATTTGATATGCCTACTCTTATGCGATGCTAGCAATACTAATGTGAGATTGCTCATATACTGCTTGGTAAACAGGTGCAGTGATGGTAGCATACCCATCAAGCACGGTAGTAGCTAGGGAATTCATTGATTTCGTTATAATATAGTCTTCAAACTATTTTTGTTCATATATGTTCAATTTGTGCCCCTCTTATGCATATTATTTATTTTGGTAAATAGTTGGGCAATGTGGGGGTGAGCTAGTTTTTGAGACTAACTAATAAGTTAGTTACAAACTTGGTTATGGTGAGTACATATATGTTTGTAAAGCTACAAAAGGATTGTTACAAGCACCTAAGTACATAGTGGTATGAGAAGTCTTACTGGATACTACTCCTTTTCTTGGCTTATAATGTTTGAGATTTATTACATGTAGTCTAATTAAACTATTAGTTTTGAGTGTGCCAATATGAATTGTGGTAATCATATGTTGTTGGTTCTCACACGCTATAATGATGTTGATGAGACTAACGTTTCTAATATCTTAAGCCAATATGAAGGTTCGAGGTCAATTATATGACTCTTGATAACTTGGTAAGGCTAATGAGTTGGTACATGCACATTTAATCTTATTATCATGGCATGGAGAATATTTGGTAATTGTCAACTACCTAATATGCGCTTGTTGTAGTTCTAGCATATTATTATTAGGTTTGAGGAAGAACATTATGTTAATGTGTTTTGCAGCGATCATTTACTCTTGTTTTGTTGTTGCTTTGCAGTTGAAACGATCGTATCATTACTAGTAAATTTGTTTTTCACTAGGTGATAGTGTGTAATGTTATGAGAAGATGCAAAGCATAAGTATATTTCTCTTTACACTATGAAGTTGAGTTCATAGGACTAAATCTAAGTGTCAAGAAAACAAGGTTTGTAAATTGGTTAAGTCGTACGTTGAAGGACTTAAGCAAGCTCCCAAATGACGACACTACAAGTTTGACAAGATTATGTCTGGTAATGTTTTTTTTAAGGTGACTCTTGTGTTTATCCTAAACATGATTGTCTTGATTGTGTGATCGTTTGTCTTTATATGGATGATATAATATGTTTGAATCTAACTTGGATCGAATAAATGAGATCAAAGAATTTCTAAATTCAGAATTTTGAAATGATAAATCACATGGATGAGGCAAATGTGATCTTGGGAGTAAAATTCTAAAAGACACCAAATGACATTTGTCTTATTTTGTCTCACTAAGCTGAAAATTTAACTAAAACGTTTTTCTCATTTAATGTCGATCAAGTTAAGACTCCTTTTGATCCAAACATCCACTTAAAGATAAAAGTGATCTAGTTTGTCAAATCTGAATATGATAAGATTGTTAGTAGTATTATGTTTTGTATGAACTACCCTACGCTTGACATTGATTATTCCGTGAGTGGTTTGAGCAGGTACAATCATAGCCCAGGTAATGATTATTGGGATGCTATAAGGTGATTGCTTCGGTACCATGTAGGTACCATGGATTGGAGTTTGCACTACTCCAAATCTCCAGGAGTTATTGGAGGGATCATGTGATGCCTATTTGGTATCTGATGATTATAAAGTCCACTCCAATAGTTGTCATTCATCATCTTAGGGGGTGGAGCTGTATCTTGGAAATCTTGCAAGCAATCTTGTACAGACTGTTTTGACTAATATGGAATATGAATTTCTTGCTATTGAATTGGCAGGTTATGAGGCAAAATGGTTGAGGAATGTGCTTGTAGATATTCCAGTGTGGGGGAAGCCAGCTCCTTCAGTTGCAATTGTTATTGCAAAGAACCATGCCTATAATAGAAGAAAGACACATTCGTTTGAGGCATAAGGCCGTCAAAGATATGTTGTCTATTGAGCAAATCTTTAGACTGTGTAAAGTCTGAAATGAAATGAATAAACCGGATCCGTAAACGAAAGGCCTATAATGAAAACTAGTTTTGGAAACATTGGAAGGGATGGGCTTGAGGCCCATTGGATGAATTGTAAAGTAATGAACTCCTACTCTCAGAGTTCAAAGGACGACATTATGATACAATTCGGAAGCACAAAATTTTATATTTGTTCATCCCCTAGATGTTATTACGTGCTTGCTACAATTGGAAAGAGGTTGAGCATACGGCTCTTAATGAACCCATATCCATACTTTTGGTGGTGTGAAGGTAGCTCACACTTGATGGGATTCACCTACGTAGGTGTGGAAGTGTGGCCGCTTTCTATGAGAATTGCGATATGGGCTATTCTCTAGAGCACCTATGAGCATATCCAGGTCGGACGTATGGCCGGTATAAGGCGTCACTTTATTCGCGGAGTCAGAATTTCATACATATTCAGTTGTGTGCTTTGAGTGACGGGTTTCTAACTCCCTATCAAGTTCAATACGAAAGTCACTTGGTAGGAAAGAGATCATAGCTCAAAAGTCACTAAGTGTTAATTCAAGTGAAAGACATTGACACCTATTCAACTGGTATGTTTTGTCCAAAACCGATTCATTCTTTTCTTTCTTTTTCTCATCTTCGAACCTGTGGGGGATTGTTGGAAGTTCTTGTTAGAAAATACAAAAGAAAAGAGTGTAAAAATGGGAATAGTGCTTTTATCCCACATTGAAAGAGTTCCTCATTTCCTCTTTGTTTATATATTGGGTTGAGGGTGTAAATCTTGTCTTGAGAAAGTGCGAGAATGGTATGGATAGACATATAGCACTCACGCGCTCGCCGGCTGGCTCGGACTCGGGCTCGGGCCACGGGTCTTGGGCCTTTGGGCTCTTGGTAATGCGATGCGCGGGCGTGGGGTGGGTTTTGTGGGCCTTACCTATTCTTTTAGTTACCGGGTTGTTTGGTTGAAACCTTGTTACGGGAATCTGTAATTGATTACGTAACTGTTGGTTTAATTAGCCTTAATGGCGGCCGTTACAGCTTCATTATGGTTCTTCCCGTTTTTGGTCGTTGTCATTCCAAGAGATTGATTATTTAATCAATCTCCTTCTCATTATTTATACAAAGAGATCATACACAATATCGTAACTCTCAAAAACACATTTCTTTCTCTCAAATTGCTCTCGGTTTGGGCATATGTTCTGACTCCATTCGGGTTTGTGAGTGCACACAAATTCGGAGCTGTGTTAATCCTGGAGGGCGACCGCTTTTGTTCTACTGCACCAGGAGGTAGTGCGGAATCGTCTTTTAGGACAGTGGTATCCCACGGCGCAGTAATTGTTCGTTACATGTTCATCTGATTGTTCGCATCTTCCAGATAAGTCTATTCTATCTACATTCTTATAGCAACATTATTTTTATATTGTGCAAATATGCAACAAGATGTTCATCCCCTAGCAGAGAGAGCCTGGCTGAACAGTTTTGACCAACTTGAGGGTTTTGGAGGTGTTAATCCGAATCTTTCTGGAGGTGCCGATGAGTCTTTATATGTTTACAACAGACGTTCTGTGATGGTGGCTGGCTCCGGTAGTGGTTCTGGTGATGCCGAGCGTCGTTACGAAGATATGATCTTGGAGGACATAGAGCGATTACGACCATTTCGTCCTTATGTTGATGAGGATATGCCTGTTGGTGCGACTGACTCTTACCTGCACCCAGAGGTATCCTTTGGTCCATTGAATGTTGCACCAGATGTGGGCTGACTTTGGGCTACTAGGGAGGCTTACTACCCTCGTGTTGAGAGGGAGCTATATTCCCTTCCTTCTGATTATAAGGTGGTTTTACACAAAAGATACCAATTAGTTAAGCAATAAAAGTGGTTTTTATTGTAAAACGGTCTTACACAAAAGTTACCGACTATTAAATTTTGGAGGGGTGTGGGGTGGGGGTCAATGAAATTAATTGTTTAATGTGGTAATGGGGTTGGAGTATTATTTAATTAAATGGTGAGGTTGAAAAGTTATTAAAAATAGCAAGTGTATCTCCTATTTAAATATGACCTATAAGTGTATCTCCTATTTAAATACGGAGGGAGTATATGGCCAACGAAGATTTATTACTCTGTAAATGGGGAAGGGTGGGCACTAAAACTAGGAGTAAAACAGTAAGAGGAACAGAGAAGCAGAGAGGAGAAAACAGAAAAAGAATACAGTGGGCACACCAATTACAGAATGAACCTGGCAGTGTCTTATCCTTTTCATGCTGCAAACCCAACAAAATTGATGTTATTTGCAGAATTGAGAAGATACACAGAAGATACAGTTGCGGATTCAATATTACCAACTTACCAAGTGAGTAGTATTGCAGATTTTTGATTAATTTACGCAAAGTTGACAACTCAAAAGAATCAGACAGATTTCATACAGTTTAATTGCTACCTACAGCTTTTTCACTGCCTTATTAATTCCTAGTTTCACAGTTATTTAGACTATACTAGTCTACTCTGTCTACCCTTTTTGCTTTACGTTCTATTTCAGAACGGCAAGGGTTGTTTCTTCGGATATTAGATATGTGTGACAACACATATATCAGCTAAAAAACAAATACCTAAAAGACAAAAAAGAAAGTATCTTTCATATTAAAAAAAAGTATTATTTTGGTTTAAAAAAGTACCATTCAATTTCTTTTTTGTCTTTTTTCCTATTTTGTTTTTTTGCTATGATATGCATTTACAAGCACATATCAGATATCCGAAAATACTTCATCATATCAGAGATGTGCGAGCAAAAAACATTTCATAGAAATGGAAACGTCATTTTGCAAAGACAAACACCATTTTTCAAAAAGCAAACACCAATCTTCAAAAACAAATGCAATGTTTCACATAAAAAGCACAATTTGATTGATGTGTTTTGTCCTTTAGTGTTTGTCATTTCCATATTTTTTCGTTTTGTTGGTTGAGATGTATTTTGTAATACATCTCTGATATTGAAATTTATTTCCTCCTACTCCGCATGTATTATGGAAAAAATATTTTTAGTGTACTCAATTCTATTATGCAAAAGTTTTACACGGTAAATTATCATCTTTGAACTCACTTTTAAAGAGGTAAAAGTGATGGTTGATTGTTGTTGTTAAGAAGCATTTTTGTCCTTTAGCTTTCTTTTTTACCTCTCCTTATATGTGTGGAAAAATAAATTATGTCATATAAATAAGAATGGAGAAAGTAGAAGCAAGTGGGTAAGTAGATATGTATTTTAGTTAAATTAAATAATACGGAGTAGTATGTCAAAAGAGACGTGTGAGGATGAGAGGATCACAAATCGTACAAGACATTAAGCAAACAAATATGAAAATCTATTGACTACTCCGTATTCGTAATACGGAGTAGAACCAAGATAAATTTTACGATTTTTTTTACTTGTATGGAATAATATAGAGTAGGTCGTCCATCAAAGAAAGGTTTTAACAACGATTAATAAGATATGGATTGAAGGACTAAAGCCACGTGCTTATTGAGTTCCTAATTGGAGGGGTTATCATGTCTTATGTCACGATGCACTTCATTATCGTTCTAAAGAGTGAAGATCAAGCTTGAGGAAACAAGAAGGAAGTGTAATGGTCATTTGACGGGGATCGGATCCATTATCCTATGATACCGTCATACCGCTATTCGAAGTTTGGATAATCTCACATCAATTTGGTCTTAAAATTTTCCCTTTCGCAAAAATTAGTCACAAAAATCTCTAAAAGCACTAACTTTCTTGAGAAGATCTTTTTTTTGTCTATATGCAAAGTCAATTACAAGCATACTCATCACTTCATCGGCAATCCATGATTACAGTAGCCGGGAGTTAATATCCACTCCATCAAAGGTTCCGTAGGATGGCTAACTTTCTCGTTAAATACAGACGATTGTACGGACATAACAACACAATACGAATTGAACACAAAAAAGCGGATTAGTGTCAAAAATTTACAAAACATTTAATTAATGGGTCAGGTTATTATTGAAATTCACCACACGAAACTAACACGACTTAACCCGTATAAAAAAACAAATAATACTTTAATAAAGTTGGTGATAAACCTTACTAATAGAGCCAACTTTATAGAACAAACACGACAACACGGCACGAACCGAACACAAAAAAGCAGGTTAGTGAGGGTTTCCGACACGGTTACTGAAATGGGTCAACACAACACCACACATTTATTTAACGGCCCGGGTTAGTGTTGAAGTTTTCCAACCCGTTTATAATGGACACGATACATTACACTTGAGATATGGTTTCATTGGGAAATTTAAGCTAAACCAACAAAGCACAGATCCTTTTGGCTGTTTACCATAATCTACAAGCTAAAGTATCTCATGTTAGTTTCAGTAGATAAAAATGAAGAACTTAATCAGTCAGCAATAGAACATAGACTTGTTTACATTTTGGCTTATCTTAGGCAAAGGAGTTGGCTTTGGAGGACCAAGCCGAGACATGGTAGAAGATTCCGACCTTTCAAGGTACAGTCTGCCCCTATATGCAGCAAGATGGGCATAGTAAGCAGGGGGTACGATAGAAATTGGTTTAGTACACCTTACGAATGTGAAGCATAAGCTATAAACCAACTTCTGAAACTCATCAGAAGTGAAGTTGCTTTCATCCCACAGTACATGGTAGTGTGCTGGTCGACTTGTTCCCTTGGTTCCCCAATGACTGCATAAATAGAAATCGAATTCCTTAGGGTGAGTGATCACTGAGTCAACCACAGTTCCAGGAGGAACGTTTTCATCACAGAATGGTAAACAATTTGGATCACTTTCATCAGGGAACAATCTTGTATGGTGCCGCTTCTGTACTACAGCAAACGTGATTAATGGTTTATAATCAGGAAATTTATCACATGCCTCTCTTATTGATTTCAATTCTTCTTTTAGGACTTTGTAGAACTGAGTCTCACTTACTCCATCTCGAAAGAATATTATTCTTCTAGGGAGACTCTTCACCTCTTGGCCAAATTCAACTAGTATTTCACTCACCATTTCTCCAAGATCTTCGATAATCTCTTGGCGGTGTGTTTGAGACCTCATTCTTGACACATATCTGTTTGCTGATGGCCAGTTTGTGCTTCCAACAACAGCCACAACACTAGGACTGCAATCATCAAGAGGGTGAGGATGAGTTACATCTGCTCCCATAAATATTACCGGCTCATCATGTGTAAGAAGCCGGGGAATTTGTGAGGGTAACGAGTTGAATAATGCAACTGTTGATCCACCAACTTTGGCGTTGATCTTGAGTGCCATGTTTGTCAAGAATTGGGAATTCGGTTTACCAAGGTTTGAGTATAAGCAACATTGGGTTACAACTCCAACTCGGGTTTCAGCTATTCTTTTAAAATCTCCATAACCTTTATGTTTCTTCTCCATTAAGCACAGGAGGAGCTGTAGATTGTTTGAGGCTTCCCTTTGGATTTTGTTTAGTTTGCTTTCCAAGAGAGTGACATTGTTTAGGACATGGATTGACTCGAATTGTGGGGTAATGATGGTAGATCTATTGAGGAGAATGCCCATTTGCTCACACTTGAAACATAACTGGCTTATAAATTTATGGACATAAGATTTTTGATCAGGGGTTCCGCCAAAACTCATCAATGCCCACCTCTCAATTCGTGTCCCTTCAACTACATGCCCACCCAAAAGGCTCCATTGCCGATCAATGCTAGAAGGAAGTACATCACTTACAACTCCCCCATCTCCGAGCTTCAACTTTGGAGGCCTAAGAACTCTCCCATTTAATCGTGTCATTTCTTTCGTGACTTGTAGTTTGAACTCTTCTCCGTGACTGCCACAACAACAAAAAAACTAAATGTTATACTCAACTTGTGAAAGGAAAACAAAGATTCCATTAGCAAATTACCTTGTTGGTCCAAGCGGACCATTAATGACTCCATTGATAATAGCTCTTCGTTCTCTTGGTTTTTGACTTCCCATCTTCATAATTCTAGCAGTTTGATCATCTGAGAGTTTACCAAGGAACTTCTGCCCTTGACAAATCATGCAAAGCTCCATAGGAAGGTAACATGGCTTCCTCCTACTAATCTGTAAACAAGGAAGATTCCTGTATTGGATATCATATTCATAATGATCCTTAAAGTAATCAACAAGCTTCAATTTACTTCCATCGCGGTCATCAAACCAGAGCTTTTCAGTAGCTTCCTCAGTCAAGCTATGGAACCGGTATTTCTGAACAGCATCTCTATGAGAAACAAAGACCCTCAAATTCTTCAACTCCTTCTCGACTTCCTTCCTCTCTATTGTTGTCAAACTCCTCTCCTTCCTATCAGGTAGATCATGCAAAAACTTGACCCGTTTTTGCAGAAACTCTATTACTCCAATACTCTCATGAAATGCAGTCACTGAAAAATCTACATTCAAAGCAAGGCCCTGTTGAGTTGGCCTTAGACTCTGAAAAAATCCTCTTAATCCAACAGCCCCTCCACCAATTTCCCTACTCCCTCCCATCGAAATCGAATACATTGACCTTCCTAAAGCGATACATTGCTCGTTAGGACATTCCCTCAAAACAACATCTAAAGCATGCAGATACTCCTGAGGAAGTGGCACCCAATCATCCCCCTCTTTGCTCAAATATTTCTTCAACTCATTTCCATCTAGTTTTGAAACAAGATTAATGTTGATCCTAAATAACTTTACTTTTTGCTCAACTTCTCCCTTAGCATTGCCCTCTAAACACGGTTTGCTATTCAGAACAACCGGGAGATTAATAAAGAACTCGAGCCTATTGTTTCGAAACTCAACCGGACTATACAAATTTTTTCTACCATCAAAAGCAGGAGAAGCATAACAAAGCAAAGCCGAGTTTTCTTCCACAAATTTCTTCTTTATAGCGCGAGCCACTTCCTTTGGAGGATTTGGAGATATTTCGACATTGTAATGGAAAATTTGCTGACACGGGTCAAATTTTACTCGAAAATGGTTTGCAAGAAGAGAAATAACTTCGCCTTCCACTCCACCATTGTCCGGTCTCTTTGCAGCCACTAATGCTTGTGTTGTAGTATCAACAACATTAGGCTTCTTAATGTTAAGTGAACTAAGTTGTTCCCCAAGCTGTTCATCAGCTGTTTATTAATCAATTTACATTATTAATCAATGCTAAATTGCTAATACATAAACACAACTTGCAACTATTTAAACAAAAAAGGAGCAATCATATTATGACAACATATTTCATCAAAATCAATTTCAACACAAAGCAGTAAAAGAACAAAAAAAGAGAAACATAATACAAGACTAATCTTGTTAGCAAAAAAAAAAAAAAAGAGACAAATCTAGATACTCCCTCCGTCTGAAATTAGTCGTATCACAACCCATATTACTCCATATAATATTTCAATCTTATATGCAAGCGATACATGCAAAAATATACTTGATCCGTTTCAAAATAATTGCAACACTGTGATTAGCACATTTGCCAAGATATAACTTTGACCGTAAATATCACTAATCATACATTTTTTTTTATCTTGAAATTTAGTATTATAAAAATATACAATGAAACCAATCCACCAACATTTTACTTATAACATTTGCTTTTAATAAATTAGTAAAAACTTATGGTCAAAGTTAATAAATAAATAGTGGTAAAATTGAAAGTGTGGCAATTTTTTTGAAAAGTAGGAAGTATAAGAAAGCAAATTATGTTATGTAGAAAAAACTATTTGCAAAGTTTCTCAAAAAAAATGTGGACATCCAAATAATTCGGGGATGGATTATTATTATTTTTGTTCGATTGAATTTTGATTGAACACATTTAAACTAAAATGTGTTTGATTTGTCACAATAATAAGATGTGGCATAATAGAGTACTCCGTAATTGAAAGGGAATAAATTATGTGTGACCAATAAGGAGTATTTGATCTTGACTTTTTTTTTTGGCTTTTTACCAGCTTTGATTAAATTTGATTAACTGATTTTTCTTTATGTCTTTTTATTTATTTTACAGTTAATATTAATATAGTTGGTAAGTAATAAGGGTGTTTTAGACTGTTTATAGGAGATCGATTTACGATAATGACAGAGTCTCCTTATAGAATACTCCCTCCGTCCCTTAATACGCAACCTGTTTTGACTTTTTGCACTATTCACATAATTCATTTTGACCCTATTTTATTTATAGTATATGAAAACAAATGTTAGTATATAATATATTGTTGGCTTCATCTTAATATATATTTTCAAAATATTAATATTTTTATAAGTTTTTATAATATGTAGTTAAAGAAATTGGTGGTCAAAGTTGTGCATTGGCAAGCGTATCCGGTCAAAACAGATCGATTATTAAGGAACAGAGGAAGTAGTTAATTCCGAACAAACACAAATTAGTTGTAGCATGACACACGCTACACTATCAACGCTACAGTTAATTCCGGTCAAACAAAGTAACATTACTCCCTCCGTCACTTAATACTCGCACCGCTTTCCTTTTCGGACCGTCCCTTAATACTTGCACCGCTACAAAAAGGGAAATTTATTATATTATTTCTCACACTTACCTATTACCGCACCTACACCCTCACTCCCTACAAAAAATCATTTAAAAATTCACAACCCTCCACTCACCTTTCCCCACTCCTTACACATTTCCCATTAACTATATTAAAAAAATACCCCCACTATCAACTAACACATACTCCCTCCGTTTCTTTTTGTTTGTTACGTTTGACTTTTACACGTTTATTAACGTCTAATAAAGATTCTTTTTCTTTTTTATTAAGAAAATAACCCAAATAAAACCTTAATCCACTAGTAATTACAACAACCAATAAGATTGTTTTATTTATCAAAATGAACCAATAATGGAAAAACACAAAGATTGCTAACTTAACATACTTGGAAAATTGTAAAGAAATTTTACAAACTTTTATATAAGGCGGTCTTACATAAAAGACTACATTGGTGTCATATAAGTTAAGGACTAAAATCAATTAGTTAAGCATGGAAATCAACTAGTTAAGCATTGAAATCAATTAGTTAAGCAATGAAACTAATTAGTTAAGCACCAAAATTAATTAGTTAAGCAATATAACTAATTAGTTAAGCAATTAAAGTGGTCTTTCCGGTAAGGCGGTCTTAAACAAAAGTTTATGAAGAAATTTAATGAGTTGAAAAAATTAGACCAATTAAAATTAAAAGATGACACAAAATGATACGGAATAGTATAATAAGTTTATAAAAGGAAAGATTCTCCCACGTAACAAACATTGTGAAACACCTTAAAAGTATACGTAACAAACAAAAAGAAAGGGAATATTAAATTAATAAGTCAATTCAAGTATCTTAAACTCCGTACCGATTAAACCGGTGCGAGTATTAAGAAACTGAGGGAGTATTTGTTTAAAGACTTTAAACAGAAGACTAATCCATTCCTAGGTATTCACTCCGTCTAAAAGTAACATGACTATTATTTCATGACAGTCAGAGTAACAATATTTGTTTACACACTAGACTAATCCAGTCCTATGCAATCCCTCCCTCTAAAATTAGTATCAAAGTGGCGATTAATTTTGGACAATCAAATAGAGTAACATTATTTGTTTAAACAGTAACCCACAAAAGAAAGTGAGAAAAGAGTGTTGTTTCCGACGTATCAATACACAATCATTTTGAATATCTACAAAAAGTAAAATAATGCTTCTTTCTTTCTTTTTCCCATTCCATACAAAAAAATAACCCAAAATAATAAAAAGAATAATTTACCTTGTGAAGCTGAGATGAATCCATGATTATGAGAAGAAGTGGGTAATTTATGGGGTTTAAAGAAAGGATTAGGAAAATGGTTTTTATAATTAGGCCTAAATTTGTGGTTTTGTTGAAAAGGTAATGTTGGAGGTAAAGGAAGAATCCCTTTGTAATTCTGCTGCTGCCTCTGCTGCTCATCAAAATACCCAATTAATCTGTTATAACTATTATTATTATTATAATAAGGATTAACAATGTTAATGGCATGATGATGATGGTATTGATGATGATGATGGTGATGATGGTGGTGGTGGTGGTGACGACGATGGTTGTTTCTGGTGTTATTCTGAGCAGGAGTTAAATTTGTAAGTGGGTTGGAATCTTGTGTTTCTTCTTCCATGGATAAGCAATTTGGGTTAGGAAAAGTTGAGATTTCTTTTCTGAGGAATAAAAAGGTGTATAATAATATAAAATTAAAAGTAAGAAATAGTGAAAAGAGAAGGAAGAAAGTGTAGTTATTTAAGAAAGTGACTGGACTTAGGAGTTTAAGGGAGTTGTAGTTCTTTGTGTCTTGTTTGGAAGAAAGGAAAGGTTTGAGCTTGAAAAGGGAGAAATAGGTCAATGTGCCCTTTTTTGTGGAAGTGTGCAATTTATGACTATGTTTTTTTTTTGATAAAATACATTTATCACTTCTTTGTTTTTTTATAAGGTGAGATGATGAACTCTATTGTTAGCTTTGTAGGTCACATTTATTAGAAGTAATTATAGGGGAATTCTCACCTTTAAAGATTCTTAGTGATCTTTGATCTCATAATCTTGAGGTTATGACTTATGAGACCAAGCCTTGCAATACATTTATCACTTGTTATAGGGCTTTCTAAAACATTGCGTCGGTATCATAGTTTTTCTGTGTGAATGAGCTACAAGGACAATACATTTATAAACGGGGGTAAAGTATTTGAACCTGAAACCTATCTAACACAGGACTTCAGTCTTAACTATTAAGTCAATACTTCATTAGTTCACGTTGGTTTCTTGTAACTACAGTTTGTAGTTTGTACTAGTCTCTGTTTAGTTGATAACTGTATTACTCCCTCTGTCCCGGAATACTCGGCCCGGTTTGACCTGCACATAGTTTAAGGGACTTGAATTGACTTATTTAATTTAATAGGTAGTAGTTGATAGTGGGGTATTATTTTAATGTAGTTAGTGGGAGGTGGGTTAAGAGGTGGGGTTGGAGGAGAGTAGGGGTTGAATTTTTAATTATTTTTTGTATGGAGTAAGGGGTAGGTGGGTTAATAAGGGTGGAGTGAGAAATAATATAATATTGTTAGAATATTTCCATTTTTAGAAACAGGTCAAGTATTAAGGGACGACCCGATAAGGAAAACAGGTCAAGTATTCCGGTACGGAGGGAGTAAATAACATGTGGGGTAGTAAATAAAATAGAGAATTAGAGATAGGTTAGATTGATGATACTTTAATAAAAGAGGAAAATGGTAAATTTTTTTAGGGATGACCTGAAAAGAAGTCTAATCAATATTTTAGATATTTTAGACACAATGAGTACATCTTTGATACACAAATCAATTAATCAAACAACAACGTTTCATGGATTAAGTCAAAATTTAACGGAAATAGCAAGGTGATTTTAGTCCAAGGACGTTTTATTTTGAAAAATTACTTAATGCCAATACATCTGTTTTTTATTAAATGACACAATTATTTAATAACGTTTTTCAATATACAATTTTAAACATTAATATCTTTAATTATGGATACGAAAAAGTTACAAAAAGTTGATAATTAAAAAATCTTGATTGAGACGAATCTAATAAAACTCTACACGATTATGTTTTTTCTTAAGTATAAATCACAAAAGAAAGTCAAATGAGCTTGTGTGAATGACGTCCAAAACTCAATTGTGTCATTTAAATAAGAATAAGGAAGTACGAAGTACCTGTACCCTTTTAGTTCCCTTTGTTTTTCACACTTGAAATCTTGACTCTAGTCATAATTAAAGAAAATAAATTTTTCGAAATAATAAGAAAAAACATAACCATTTTCTTCTTGTTTGATTCATCTCAATGAGTATTTTAAGAAATTGAAGTTTTATATTTTTTACTACCGAAGATTAACATATAATTAGATATAGCTAGGTAGCTGTTATCCCACTTTTTGGACTAACGACATAACCGCTCTAACGTTTGATTATGTCATGTCAACCAGGTTCTGTCGTTTCGCAGGTAAACATAGTTTCAGGGAGACGCGTCCGACGCAGCGTCGTACGACGAGGCATAGACGACGAAGGACGAACGACAACGTGCAAGCAACAAAGACGCGTCCTCAAAGAACAGGTTGATAAAGATAAGTTAACCTAAAGCCCATGATAGGCAGCGCCGTCACACTAGCGGAATAAGTCCAAGACATGCGCGAGAAGCACGGAGGTGGTTGAAGACTAAAGAGACGTGTGACAAAGAGATCCCTATCTTTGTGGGATTCTCTCAACCGACTAGACCGTTGGAAATATCCTATAAAAGCATGAAAACGATGACAAGCGAGGCACATGTTAACTCAAGCACTCATACTCTCAAGTTATTAGCATTCATATTATTCTTGTATTCGCTCTTTAATTTTGCTACATTGATCTCTAGAATAATACACAAACAATCAGATAGAAAACTTAGTGGATTGATAGCCTCATAGCTATCCGCGGTTTTTTACCTTATTCCTGGGTTTTCCGCGTCAACACTTCTCTGTGTCGCGTCTCTTTTGTCTTTCTTTATTTGATTCTTGCTTAGTTAGTGTCGACCCAAGCCAAAGGTCGCCTCTAGACAAAATTTGGCATAAACAGTTTGGCGCCGTCTGTGGGGACATTAACTAGGTTTCACACAAAATCACCCTACACACCATGACCACTGAAGAGATGACGCTCGCAGAGATGAAAGCGGCCTACGAAAAGGCCCAAGCAGAGCTGGCCCAAGAAAGGGCCTCCATTGAAAACCTCCAGAAGGAGCTCGACTCTGTGAAAAGTACCAAGTATCAGTCGCGTTACAAGCCAGGTGCAAAACCGAAGAAGTTGATATTCGAGATGACTGACGATTCCGAGGACCTGTCCGACGGCGAAGAGCCACATGGAGAAGAGGATGAAGCAACACCGGACCCCGTCACCAAGCGCCTAAATAAGATGGAAACTCACATGAAGAAGCAATTCTCGTTGATGCTGAAGCTGATGACTAAACTGCCAGGGGCACCCACGCCCGTGGAAACCGAACCGACCGACGGGTATGCAGCATCGCCGTTCTGTGAAGCGATCGCTAGGGTGACGGTACCACACCAGCTCCGACTCCCTACCTGGACCACCCTGTACGACAGAACGTCTGATCCATACAGACACGTCAACGTCTACAAGCAGCGAATATGGCAGATCGACATCCCCTACGACCTGGTCGAACCCATCATGTGCAAATCATTCGGAGGGACCCTCGACGGAGCAACGGAGCAGCCCTGGAGTGGCTCATGAACATAACACCTGGATCCATCTTCTGCCCGTCCGACCTCATCAACGCCTTCTACCAGCAATTCGCCAGTAGTCGCCAGTTGGAGAAACAGACAAGTGACCTCTATCGCTTGGTCCAAGGACCTACCGAGTCGGTACGCGATTATTTTAACCGTTTTAATTGTGAGAAAAGTAGTATAAAAAACCGTGATGTCAGGACAGCCATCGAAGCATTCAAGAGAGGTCTCATCCCCAACTCGGAGCTGTACCGGGAACTAACCAAATATCCCTGTGCAACCTTCGAAGAGGTCAGATCGAGGGCCACTGCCCAAATGCGGATTGAAGACGACGAGATTACATGAATGGCTTCTCAGCGACCAGCAGGGGGTAGCAGCGACAGGAGGTCGTACACCCCAAGGAACAACAGCTGGAGACACCAACCATACAACCGCCAGAACCAGGTACAAAATGTCAATCAATATGATGATACTAACAATGTTTACAGGAATGAACGGGTCGTTTATCCCCCCATCTCCGAGTATGGCTTCAACGTCGACATCGGAGGCGTGGTGAACGCCCTTCAAAGTGTAGGTGGTACCGTCAGATGGCCTAAGAAGCGCGACAGACCAGACTCTACGAAGGACATGAGCAGGTGGTGCGACTTCCACCGCGACAATGGCCACACAACCGAGGAATGCATCTCCCTCAAAAAGGAGGTAGCATATCTACTGAAAAGAGGCCACCTGAAGGACCTACTGAGCGACAAAGGAAAGGAGACGTACAACAAGGATATCAACTCCCAACCCAACCCAGCACCAAGCGGCGACCGACCGGCCCCGCCCATGTTCGAAAAGGTGGTAAACGTTATTTCTGGTGGTTCAGATATATGTGGACTAACTTCTTCTGCAGCTAAAAAAATCAACAGGGGCGAATCTGAAGCCGTCAAAGAGGGGCAGACCGAAGACGAAGTAGCACTCGACAAGTCTTTAGCAGCGATGATAATAACCTTCGACGACTCAGATTCAACCGACACACAACAGGAACATCATGACGGGCTAGTCATATCGCTCCCAATAGGCAACGCTCTCATCAAAAGGATATTGATCGACAACGGCAGTTCAGCAAATGTACTGTTCCTAGAGGCTCTGCAAGAAATGGGACTAGACGAAAAGAGTATAATCAGAAGGTCGACAGTCCTAGTAGGATTCAGTGGAGAATCGCTACGAACGGTAGGGGAGATATCGCTGCCTATGTACGCAGAAGGTGTCAATGTGATGACCAAGTTCAATGTCGTCGACTGCCCATCAGCATACAACGTCATTTTAGGACGACCATGGATCCACAAAATGAAAGCGGTGCCATCGACATACCACCAGTCAATCAAGTTCCCAACCAAATGGGGAGTCATGGAAATCAAAGGACAACAAAGAGACGCAAAGAAATATTATGAAACGACGCTGAAACCATCAAAGTCATCCATCTAGCAATTACAGCCAGGGTCGACGGTAGACGACCCTGACGACCAACAGATCGATGAGATAATACTAGATCAGACAAAGCCAGACCGAGTAGTAAGGATCGGAGCGTCGCTACCTGACAACATCAAAAGTCAGATAGTGTCATTCCTAAGAGAAAACTCGGACTGCTTCGCTTGGTCGCACGAGGACATGACAGGAATCAGTCCGGACGTCATCACCCACAAACTCAATGTCGACCCCAACTTTAAACCAGTGAAGCAGAAACGACGAAAATTCGCACCTGAGAGAAATAAAATCATAGACGAAGAGATCCAAAAACTGATAGATTCCGGGAAAGTCAGAGAAGTCAAGTATCCAGATTGGTTAGCAAATGTCGTCGTCGTCAGTAAAAAGAACGGAAAGTGGAGAGTTTGTATCGATTTCACAGACATCAACAAAGCATGCCCCAAAGACCCATTCCCGCTGCCGCATATCGACGCCCTGGTCGACGCCACTGCCGGACACGAGCTACTAACATTTATGGACGCCTACTCCGGATACAACCAAATCCTTATGCACCCAGACGACCAGGAAAAAACATCTTTTGTAACAGACAGAGGAATTTATTGTTATAAAGTCATGCCTTTTGGTCTTAAAAATGCAGGTGAGACATACCAACGATTGGTCAACAAAATGTTCAAAGACCAACTTGGAGACACGATGGAGGTCTACATCGACGACATGCTAGTAAAATCAAGGAAGGCTGACGACCATGTCGAACACCTACGACAATCCTTCGACATATTGAGGAAATACGGTATGAAACTTAACCCGACTAAATGTTCTTTCGGAGTGTCTGCAGGGAAATTCTTACGTTACATCGTCACCCAAAGAGGAATCGAGGCCAGCCCTGACCAGGTGCGCGCAATCATCAACATTCAACCCCCCAGGAACATAAAAGAGGTACAGCGCTTGACAGGTAGAGAGGCGGCGCTAAATCGTTTTATCTCGCGGTCGTCGGACAAGTGTCGTCTATTCTACGACGTCCTGTGCAAAAACAAAGGTTTTAGCTGGTCCGACGACCACGAAATAGCCTTGCAAAACCTCAAAAAATACATGATGTCGCCACCCCTCCTGTCCAAGCCCAAAGAAGGCGAAGTCCTACAACTCTACCTAGCCGTCAGCTCCACAGCAGTTAGTGCGGTCCTAGCTCGAGAAGACGAAACGCAACAGCTACCTATTTACTACATCAGTAAGTCACTACTAGAAGTAGAAACCAGGTATTCCTCCCTCGAAAAACTCCTTTTAGCACTCGTTACTGCAGCCAGAAAACTAAGGCATTATTTCGAAACTCACCAAATAGTGGTGATGACTAATTATCCAATCAAGTCTGTGATGCGTAGACCAGAACTAACAGGTCGAATGGAGAAATGGACGATGGCGCTAGGAAGCTTCGACATCAAATACCAACCAAGAACGGCGGTAAAATCGCAGGCCCTAGCAGACTTTGTGGCAGACTTTAGCGCCGACTTGGAGAAAATAGCGGACGACGAAGTCAAACTCATCAATAACGTAGAAGAGGTATGGACGCTCTTCGTCGACGGTTCGTCTAACTTCCGCGGTGCAGGTCTAGGCGTCGTGCTAAAGTCACCACAAGGGGACATGATAGCACAGGCCATATGTTGCGATTTCAAAGCGACAAACAACGAAGCAGAATACGAGGCGTTAATCGCCGGATTGACGCTAGCTGAAGAACTGGGGGCAAGCGGACTCAACATATTCAGAGACTCACAATTAATCGTCAACCAAATCAACGGCGACTATGAGGCTAAAGACCTGAAAATGACCTTATACCTCAAAAAAGCAAAAAAAGCTAGCCTCCAAATTTAAACCCCTCTCCATTAAACAAGTGCCACGAGACTTGAACACACAAGCCGACGCCCTTGCCAATCTAGGATCCGCACTCAGAAAATCACCATTCTCGACCATACCCCTAGTACACCTATTGTCACCTGCTATTGAAAAAGACATACCACAAGATGCCAGCCTCGTCCTATCAGCCACAAACACAGACAGCTGGACCAAGCCCATCCTCGACTACCTAACACACGAAACCCTACCCGACGACAAGCTCGAGGCCAGGAAAATACTTTTCAAAGCGTCACGATATGTTATTTTGCAGGGTATATTATTTAAAAGATCAGCGAACGGAATGTTGATGCGATGCGCAGAAAAAACAGAATGGGAAAGACTACAAAAGCAATACCACGAAGGAGAATGCGGCGGACATGAAGGTGGATGAAGCCTGTCAACCAGAATCAAAAGAAACGGATACTATTGGCCAACAATGCTCAAAGACGCAATGAGGTACGTAGCTAAGTGCGACAAATGTCAACGACACGCAGGTATGACACATAAACCATCTGAATTCTTACACCCCACCTTAACTCCGTGGCCTTTCATGAAATGGGGAATGGACATCGTCGGTAAACTACCCGTCGCCCCAGGACAAAAAGTCTTCATGCTAGCTCTAACAGATTATTTTTCTAAGTGGATAGAAGCAGGTGTGTTCCAACAAGAGACAAAGAGGTATGTTCGTTCATATGGACTAACATTATATGCAGATTCGGAGTACCATCAGAAATCATATGCGACAACGGATCCCAATTCATCAGCGACAAGACTAGGGCTTTCTGCAAGACGTGGAACATCGAGCTAAAGACGTCGACGCAGAGATACCCCCAAGCAAATGGATAGGCAGAGTCCAACAACAAAACAATCATCGCATCGCTAAAAAGCGGTTGGACGATAAGAAGGGACGATGGGCAGAAGAGCTGTCATCCATCCTATGGGCCAATAGGACGACGCCTAGGACGACGACGGGACAGACTCCCTTCTCACTCGTTTACGGGTTCGAAGCAGTACTACCCCCTGAAGTGACACTGCCCAGTGCACGATACGGACTCATGACACCAGAGCAGAACGACGTGGAACTTAGTGAAAATCTCGACAACACAGAAGACTTCAGAGAAGCAGCGTTGATAAGGATGGTGTCGCAGCAACAGATCGTGGCAAAATGCTTCAACAAGAACGTCAAAATAAAAGTGTTCAAGGAGGGCGACTGGGTGCTGCGCAAAGTATTCCAAAACACAAAAGAACTAAACGCAGGTAAACTCGCACCAGCTTGGGAAGGACCGTACTTGATCGATAAAATCGTTGGAAAGGGGGCATACAGGCTCGTCACCAAAGACGGCAAGCCGGTCCCCCGAAGCTGGAACGCTACACATCTTAAACTCTATCACTTTTAAATATCCGTCGTAGCCAATTTTATCAGTTGTCGTACCATCGTTTCTACTTTCTTCGTTACTTTTTGTCGCTTTATTTGTTTGGAACTTTTACTGACTTAAGCATCGGAGGGCCGTTGGCATCCCCGACGACCAATCCTCCTAGCAACCCATGTTTTCTTTTGCAGAAGATAACACACGACGAATATCAACCGGAACCGACGACGTGCGACGGAAAGCGAAGCCCAAGTGATTAACAATGAACAACTGACGCAGGTACTGTTTTACATACATGTAATGCTATCATTTCAATATTTTTTCCTCGTAAAACACATGCCACACGACACAAAGTAAAACACATGCCACACGACGCGTGACAAAAGCTTCGAAACACAAAAGTCACAGAAAACGTACGAATAAGAAGAAAAAGGAACACACTTATATAGCAAAATACAAATTGCGCGACCCCTGGGGCCACGACCTCCGAAATACAATCACAAATATTATCCAAACACCTCGCCGCCGCCACCGACGACGAGTAAAAACATCCAAAATGCGAAAACAAAACACAAGTTATCCAAACCACCTCGTCGTCGCCGTCGACGAGTAAAGAAATTCATAATCAAAACACAAAAACCAACAGAAATTCAAAACTACAAACTATTACATCCCTTCTTCCTGAGTAGAGGCCACGACCTCCTGCTCCGACTCCTGCTCTGGGGGCACGACGACGTCGGTCACGACTGGCACCTCCACCGACGCCACATCCAACGCCTCGCTTTGAGGAACGACGACAAGAGCTTCCCCTTCGCGCTCAACAGCTAACACCTCCCCCTCTTGCCCCGGAACAGGCACATCCTCCACCAACAAAGCAGCGTCCACCTCTGTCGCCTCAGTACTGGCGGTGTCAGCCGTCTTTGCCAACTCTTCCGAGTCCACCACGGGCACCGACAGATCAGCCATAGTACCGCCATTGGCCAGGTAGTCGTCCATCTCCTTCTGACACGGCGAAATGCTGGTCTCCCCAATCAAGCAGGAGTACATCATTTGCGCCCGCGTCCGCCATATAGCGAGAGCCTCGACATCTTTCGCCTCCTCCTGCAGGGCATCGTACAAGCTCCTCAACCCATCTAACTCCTCCGTCGTCGAGGCCAACTCTCCCTTCACTTTCTCCAAATCCTTCGCCGCGTCGGCTAACTGCTTATCCTTACCCTTCAACTGATCACCCTTGGCCTTAACCACCGCAGCGAGGTCCACGACCTTCTTCTCAGCAGCCTTCCACTTCGCCTCCCACGACACGGCCGCCTTCTTTGCCGTCGCCGCCAGTTGCCTCGCATTTGTCACCTCGTCGCACAGCAACGAACATTGCCTGCGCACAGCCAAGGCAGCCTGCGACGCCTGCGCAAAACCAATGCCAAAACAGATTTACACAACGCACATTTTTTGAAAAAAAAATAAAAATAAATAAATAAATAAAACTCACCCGCAGGCTAAGTTCAGCGGCGTCCGACGCGACAGGAAGAGGATCCACCTCGTGATATCGTCGTTACGTCGTAGGCAGGATCAAGCGATCAGCGAAAGGCCATATAACAGACGTGAAGGAAATAATGCCCTTGGTCCAAGTATGCATTCTATGTTAAGTCTAATAAATGCGGTTCAGTATTAATTAACAAGTTAATAATTCAGTGAGATCAAGTGAGCTGAATGCCTAGCTAGAGGCCGCTTCAGTTCAAGTGGAATTAATGATATTAATCCACAGCTTACTCTTGACTGAACCCGTAGGGTCACACAAATAGTACGTAAACGGATCAAGTATTTAATGGCATTAAATACTCCATCTATGAATATTCGGAACCGACGGATCTTGGTTTCAGTGGGAGCTAAGATCGTCACAGGCAAGAAATGAATACTCCGGAAACGATGATATTTCCGGAAACGGAAATATGGATCGTATCGGAAATATAAATATTATCCAGGTCGTAGATGTTACCGGAAACGGAAACATGGTACGTATCGGAAAATATTATCGGAAATGGAAATATTGCCAGAATCGGAAATATTGCCGGAAACGGAAATATTGTCAGAATCGGAAATATTACCGGAATCGGAAAATAATTCCGGAAACGGAAATATTAAATATTTGTTCGAAACGGAAATTAATTCCGGAATCGGAAATATTAAATATTGTTCGTATCGGAAATGAATTCCGGAATCGGAAAATTTAATCGGAAGCGCATCGTACGAATAAGCATCGGACGAGGCCTGCCGGACGAGGCCCAGCACGAAGCCAGGCCATCGCCCAGCAAGCCAAGCGCGCCGCACAAACAGCCACGCCAGGCCCAGCGCAAGGCCAGGCCCAACAGGCTGCGCAGCGCGCACAGCGCGCACAGCACGCGCAGCGCACAGCGCGCACAGCACGCGCAGCGCGCAGCGCGCGCGGGCGCTGCGTGGGCTGCTGCTCGCGCGCACGCATGGGGGGCCCATCGTGGCTGCCGTGCGTGTGTGTGCAAGTGTTTGTGTTCGTGCACGTTTCCTAAAACATGCAGAGTTCGGTTAATGATTAAATTCCTAATTCTATTTGATAAATTAATTAAATTAGAGTTCTTGTAGGATTCTAGGTTTAATTAATTTGTATCTGAATAGGATTTCGATTCCCTTTCCATACCCCTATAAATATGAGGCTAGGGCTCACAATTTATAACGAAGTTTAAAAGTATTCAAAAGTGAGTTTTTTGAGAGAAAATTAAAACACACATCTTGCTCACAAAAGTGCCGAAATTTTCTAGTACCTTAAGGGCGATTCTAGTTGGTCAATCTTAAGGCGGATCCGGACGTGCTGTGGACTATCTACGGAGGGACGACACTTGGAGTCCTAAAGACTTGTTCTTGTTCGGTTCGGGCGCAGCTAGGGAGGGCACGCAACAAAGAGTATGCATCTATATTATGCTATATGATTATGTGTAAATAATATGTTGTCCTGGGTTAATGGTTGTTTCCGCATGATCTATGTAATGTCATATGTATCATAACCTAACAGTGGTATCAGAGCCCCTTATTATTTTCATAATCTAAATTGCATGAACATGGTTAAATATTACAAATTTGCAAGAATTAAAAGGGGTGATTAATTTTCGTAATTGTTAATTAATTGCAAATTGCGTTTATTTAATTATACGTACGCAGTTTTTCGGCAGTTTCTTCGTTACTCATCCGAATTGAGTGATTTTTGTGTCAATTCCGCATGTAAAAGGCATTCTAAAATTTTGACAAAAATAGTAATTTTCTGCCGAACCCAGAATTCTCAAATTCGAAGCCTAACTATGACTTTTCGAAGGTTTTAGTTTTTCGAATGCAAAATTTCGTAAATTTAAGATGTTAAATTAAATATTTGCGATTCTTGTTGATAAATCTTGAATTTTTGATTGACCTACTGCATATGTTTAACAAGTTTGAATGCCTAGTCTTGTTAATTATGCAATCTAATTTGTAATTATGATTAATTTGTTGAAAATTAGAATAATTTAGAATTAATTTGATTTTCATAATTAATTGTAATTTAATTAGAAACCTATGATTAAAAACCACCATAAAAATTGTAAATTTATGATAAATTTTAAATTTTTATGACCTAGACTTGAATCCATAACAATCGGAAATCAATTGGATAATAAATTTTCGATTTTTCGCCCTAAAATTATGAAATTAATATTATTTATTAATTTGTCATTAATTTTAAATATAAATTTTAAATTTTTATGCGATTCGTTCATAAAACTTGCACGCACGAAGCAATGGACGCTTCGTGTTACCCTTAAGGGGTGTTGTATAATGCGGGCATGCGACGACGAGCAAGGGAGCTCGTCGCCCGTGCGGCACGAATACAATGAGCAAGGGCGTAGTGCACGAGCACAAGGCAGCAACCCTGCCTTGTGTCGTGTGCCACGAGCAATGGACGAATGGGCATGGGCGAAGGGCGAGCCAAGGCAGTCGCGTGTGGGCAGCAAGCGAGCTGCGCCACAACGCGCGCTGCCTCGCACAAGAGCGCGCAGCCTCGCGCGCATCGAGCGCAAGCTCGCGTGCCACGAGCGCTGCGCCCAGCATTGCTCGCGCGCACAACGAGCGAGGACTCGCGCGCACAGCCAGCATTGCTCGCGCGCACAGCGAGCGATGTCGCCCGCCCAGCGAGCGATGTCGCGCGCCCAGCGAGCGATGGCTCGCGCGCCCAGCGAGCGATGTCGCGCGCGCACTGCGAGCGATAGCTCGCGTGCGATGAGCGCTGGCGCGCGCAGCGAGCACCAATGCGTGCGGAGGCTTGCGATGGGGATGCAGCAGCTATGCGACGAGCGCATGGGCTGCGCGCACATGGCCAGCAATGGCTGTGTGCGTGCGGCCCATGGGCGTGCAACGCATAGGGTGTTTGCGTTACGATTAAAGATCGTTTTGAATGTTTAATTTGAAAATTTCAGTTCACGTAATTTTAATTAATTTTAAAATTAATAACTTAAATTATTTTCTTGGATTTTAATTTTGAATATTGTAATTATAATAAATTTTATTTATTCTAATTATTTTACTAAAATTAAAATCATGAATTAATTTAAATACGACTGAAATTAAAATTAAACTTTTGGATTCAATTATAAATTGATATGAGCTTTAAATTTTAATTAAATTTGTATGTTTCCGGTTGGACTAGAAATACATTTTTATGTTTAAAATTAGTAAAGCATATAAATTTATTGGTTTAAGTGGGAGCGCTTTTTAGTCATAAACTCTTGATTAGGTCTACAAATCCTTAAGGTTAAAACAACTTGATTAGAATTAATAAGGACTGAATAATTGGTAGATTATTGGTGCCCTTGATTAATTGCTGCAAATGTTTACATGATGCATAATGTGTTTTACTAACCAGCTTTGTGGGCCATTCATGATAATGAATGGGTGAATGGTATATATATTGTATATGTACTGTTTTGCAGGTTATGAAGTGACTAGTATGGCCCAAATAGGATAGAAAATATGGTCTGCGTACCATTAATTTGAATGTAATTGGTCTAAAGTACCAAAGTTATTTTTCAATTCAAATATGGTCTGCGTACCATCAAATAGTTGTAATTAGTTATAGCTTATCCTATTTGAAGAAAATGGTGCCTCCCACGGAGATTTTCAAGACGGACTTTGAAGTCAAAGCTTCAAGATGAAGTCGGGCCATACTAGATCACATTTATCTTATGCATGCTTTAAGTTATTTATTGTTTTAAATATGTCTTAAAATGCATGAGATCAAAAGCTTGATTATGTTGCATGATTAAGGATTTTAGTTCACTTAAAATCTAACCAACATAGTAAGAGCCTTAAGTTCCAAACTTAAAAATTGAGTTAAAAGGTGCCATGCCAAAATATACACTTGCTTGGATATCCTTTACATCAATCTAGTAATAGTTTTCGCTCAGCGAGGTGTTACTTATTGGTCCTAAAGGGGCAAGGTACACAAATAATTGTGAGTACATGTTAGTTTTGGTGAAACTCAACGATATAAGTAAGGAGTCCTTTTATGTCGTGGCAAATTCGATAGGTTTACCTAATAAGTTCTTAGACGTACCTATCAACCAAGAATAGTTTCTAGACTATTAGCAAAAGGCTTTTGCTTACCTAAGATGTTCTAGGATTAAGTCGACAAACTGTGCTTAGTTCTTCAATGATTTTAGGATCTTGGAATCATTTTATTCACACCTGCCGGAACACATAATTTGAATAAAATGCTTAATAAACATTGAATTATGCATGTATGCTAGAATTTAAGTTTATTAAGAGAAACTGTGAATGGTTATTTATTTGTTTATTCTTTTCAATTGTAGTTTTTAATATGGCAAACAACAATTCATTCAACATTCGATCAATTCTCGAAAAGGAGAAGTTGAACGGGAAAAACTTCCTTGACTGGCAAAGGAACTTGCAAATAGTTCTTATGCAGGAAGAAAAGGAGTATGTCCTAGATGAGGCGATGCCCGAAGCTGCAGGCGACGGGGTCACTCAGGCAGCCCTCAATCGTTGGATTGATGCCAACAAGGATGTGAAATGTCTAATGCTCGCCACCATGAGTGCGGATCTGCAGAAAACGTTCATCAACTCAGATGCTTTCACAATCATCAGTGAGTTGAAGAACATGTTCCAAGATCTGGCTCGAGTCGAAAGATTCGAGACTCATAGGCAAATTCTTGAGACCAAGCTTAAGAAAGGCGAGCCCGTAAGTCCACATGTTCTCAAAATGATTGGACTCATTGAGAATATGAGTCGGCTGGATCAGCAATTTTCTCAGGAAATGGCTATAGACACCATCCTCCATTCTCTTCATAGCGGGTATGATCAGTTCAAACTGAACTACAGTATGAATAGTCTGGACAAAACGCTCACTGAGCTTCACGGTATGCTGAAGACCGCTGAAAAGACGCTCAAAAGTGATAAGCAGGATGTGCTTATGGTGCGTGGGGGCAAGTTCAAGAAATCTGGAAAGAAGAGGAATGCTAAGAAAGGTGGCAACAAGGCCAGCCCAACTAAGCAAACTGGCGCCAAATCTGCAAAGAGGAAGGTCAGTCAACCCACTTCTGAATCCGAATGCTTCTACTGCAAGAAGAAGGGGCATTGGAAGAGAGATTGCTTGAAGCTAAAGGAAGATCAGAAGAACGGAACAGTCGTTCCATCTTCAGGTATTTTCGTTATAGACTGTATACTTGCTAATTCAACTTCTTGGGTATTAGATACAGGTTGTGGCTCACACTTATGTTCCAATCCACAGGGACTAAGAAGAAGTAGAAAGTTAAGCAAGGGTGAAGTCGACCTACGAGTGGGAAATGGAGCACGGATTGCTGCATTAGCCGTAGGAACTTACTATTTGTCGTTGCCCTCCGGGCTAGTTTTGGAACTGGAAGAATGTTTCCATGTTCCAAGTCTTACTAAAAACATCATTTCAGTTTCTTGCTTAGATGCTAAGGGATTTTCATTTTTAATAAAAGACAATAGTTGTTCGTTTTATTTTAAAGAGATGTTTTATGGATCTGCTAGATTAGTCAATGGACTTTATTTATTAGATCACGACAAACAAGTATATAACATAAATACCAAAAAGGCCAAAAAGGATGATTCAGATCTCACCTATCTGTGGCATTGTCGATTAGGCCATATAAACTTGAAACGCTTAGAAAGACTTCAAAAGGAAGGAATTCTAGAACCATTTGACTTAGAGGATTATGGTAAATGCGAATCATGTTTACTTGGCAAAATGACAAAGCAACCTTTCTCTAAAGTTGGAGAAAGAGCAAATGAACTATTGGGTTTAATCCATACAGATGTATGTGGACCAATGAGTACAAATGCTAGAGGTGGTTTCAGCTACTTTATCACTTTCACTGATGACTTCAGTAGGTATGGTTATGTCTACCTAATGAAGCATAAGTCTGAATCCTTTGACAAATTCAAGGAATTTCAGAGTGAAGTAGAGAATCAATTAGGCAAGAAGATTAAGGCACTGCGGTCTGATAGAGGCGGTGAATATCTGAGCTATGAATTTGATGACCATCTGAAAGAATGTGGAATTCTATCAGAATTGACTCCTCCTGGAACACCACAATGGAACGGTGTGTCAGAACGGAGGAACAGAACCTTGCTAGACATGGTCAGGTCAATGATGGGTCAGGCCGAACTTCCATTAGAATTTTGGGGACATGCACTAAATACAGCTGCACTCACTATAAATAGAGCTCCGTCTAAAGCTGTCGAAAAGACTCCATACGAATTATGGTTTGGAAAGCCTCCAAATGTGTCTTTTCTTAAGATTTGGGGATGTGAAGTATACGTCAAACGATTAATTTCAGACAAACTTCATCCAAAATATGACAAATGTATCCTTGTGGGCTATCCAAAGGAAACAAAGGGGTATTACTTCTACAATACATCTGAGAACAAAGTGTTTGTTGCTCGAGATGGTGTCTTTTTGGAGAAGGATCATATTTCCAAAATGACAAGTGGGAGAAAAATAGACCTCGAAGAAATTCGAGTCGAACAACAAACTCTAGAGAATGCTCAAGATGACATTCAGGATGAAACTCAGAGATCTTTAGAAGAATCTGGTGAGAATCATGGTCAATCTAGAAATGTTACCCCGCGTAGATCGCAAAGATATAGATCTCAACCGGAAAGGTACTTAGGTATTTTGACGAACGAGAGCTATGACGTTCTATTACTTGAAAGTGATGAACCTGCGACTTACAAACAAGCTATGACGAGCCCTAGCTCCAAGCAATGGCAAGAAGCCATGCAATCTGAATTAGACTCCATGTCTGAAAACCAAGTATGGGATTTGGTCGATTTGCCAGATGGCTACCAAGCCATTGGAAGCAAATGGGTTTTCAAACTGAAAAAGGACAAGGATGGGAAACTTGAAGTTTTCAAAGCTAGATTGGTTGCAAAAGGTTACAGGCAAGTCCACGGTGTGGATTACGATGAAACCTTTTCACCAGTTGCAATGCTAAAGTCTATTCGAATAATGTTAGCAATCGCTGCATATTACGATTACGAAATATGGCAGATGGATGTCAAAACTGCTTTCTTAAACGGCGTTTTAACAGAAACTATGTTTATGACACAGCCTGAGGTTTTGAGGATCCAAAGAATGCTAAAAAGGTATGCAAGCTAAAGAAGTCAATCTACGGATTGAAGCAGGCATCCAGGAGCTGGAATATACGTTTTGATGAAGCAGTCAGTGACTTTGGTTTCATCAAGAACGCAGACGAATCTTGTGTATACAAGAAGGTCAGTGGGAGCAAAATTGCTTTCCTAGTATTATATGTCGACGACATATTGCTTATCGGAAATGACATTCCTATGTTGAACTCTGTCAAGATTTGGCTTGGGAAATGTTTTTCGATGAAGGATCTAGGAGAAGCACAGTACATATTGGGCATCAAGATTTACAGAGATAGATCTAAAAAGATGATTGGACTTTGTCAAAGCACTTATATCAATAAGGTGCTTGATAGGTTCAAGATGGCGGACTCCAAGCGAGGCTACCTACCCATGTCTCATGGAATGACTCTAAGCAAGACTCAGTGCCCAAAAACACTTGATGAGCGTAGACGAATGAATGGGATTCCATATGCATCATTGATTGGTTCAATAATGTATGCTATGATATGTACACGCCCGGATGTTGCGTACGCACTCAGTGCTACGAGCAGATACCAGTCAGACCCAGGAGAGGCGCATTGGACTGCTGCCAAGAATATTCTGAAGTACCTGAAAAGGCACAAAGATGACTTCCTGGTCTATGGTGGAGATGATGAATTAATTGTTAAAGGCTATACGGACGCAAGTTTCCAAACCGAGAAAGATGATTTTAGATCACAGTCTGGGTTTGTCTTCTGCCTCAACGGAGGAGCAGTAAGCTGGAAAAGTGCTAAACAAAGCACCATTGCGGATTCTACAACTGAAGCGGAGTACATTGCTGCACATGAAGCAGCAAAGGAAGCTATATGGCTAAGGAAGTTCATAGGAGAACTTGGTGTAGTCCCCTCCATTAAAGGACCAATAGCCCTGTATTGTGATAATAACGGAGGTATTGCACAGGCAAAAGAGCCTAGACACCACCAGAGAGTCAAGCATGTACTTCGTAGATTTCACCTTCTACGAGAGTTCGTTGAAAGAAAAGAAGTCGAGATAAGCAAAATTGGAACTGATGACAACATATCAGATCCATTAACTAAACCTCTGCCGCAGGCGAAGCACAACTCGCACACTGCAGCTATGGGAATCAAGCATATTGGAGAATGGCTTTGATGTCTCTGTTTAATGTTTTAAAGTTTTAGAATTTAAATCTTTGTAAAACATTATTGGTTAATCATTCACAATAAATGAAATGAATTCATTTTTCCATTTAATTTGTGGTTTATTAAATGATGAGTCCCTTCAATTTGACGATATATTCAAGATAGACTGTCAGGACCAGTCCTGTGACTAAGAAATGTCTATCAAGTGAACTTGAATGTCAAAGGTTGAAAATGGTCCCTAGTCGGAGTTTTCTATAAAATTGGACGCATAGAAAACGTTAAACGACTAGAATGCAAGATGACTAGTAGTTCTGTTTCTTGAACTATGTGGACATGGCAATGTCATAATCATTTGCATAGATACTTACTTTGGGAAGACTAGTATCGGACAAGACCTATGAAACTTTACTGTAAGAGATGAAAATCTGTCATAAGTAAATTTCATTAAATTATTAGACACTAAATCCTCAATACCTGAGTGATTTGAGATTACTTGTTTGAGAACTGGTTGCTTTGACGTTGACCAACCGTCGCACCGTAAAAGGAGGCTATAAAGGCAACGCTCAGGTAATCACCTATCAAACGAAGTCTAATCTCAAGATCGCAAGATTGGGATTGTCCTCCCATAAATCGGGATGAGATGCTTAAAAGTTGTACAAGGCCACTCGGAGAGCTAGAAACTGTGAAATGCATGGCCGTGCTCGGATGAATCATAGGCTATGATTATCTGTTTATTTGATCAGTTGAACTCTGAAACCGAGGAACACCTCTGGACATAATAAGGATGACAACTCTTACCTTATGTTCAAGAGCAAGCATCGAGCGACAAAGGAATTAGGAAATGCACACTTGTCCCTAAGGACAAGTGGGAGACTGAAGGAAATAATTCCCTTGGTCCAAGTATGCATTCTATGTTAAGTCTAATAAATGCGGTTCAGTATTAATTAACAAGTTAATAATTCAGTGAGATCAAGTGGGCTGAATGCCTAGCTAGAGGCCGCTTCAGTTCAAGTGGAATTAATGATATTAATCCACAGCTTACTCTTGACTGAACCCGTAGGGTCACACAAATAGTACGTAAACGGATCAAGTATTTAATGGCATTAAATACTCCATCTATGAATATTCGGAACCGACGGATCTTGGTTTCAGTGGGAGCTAAGATCGTCACAGGCAAGAAATGAATACTCCGGAAACGATGATATTTCCGGAAACGGAAATATGGATCGTATCGGAAATATAAATATTATCCAAGTCGTAGATGTTACCGGAAACGGAAACATGGTACGTATCGGAAAATATTATCGGAAATGGAAATATTGCCAGAATCGGAAATATTGCCGGAAACGGAAATATTGTCAGAATCGGAAATATTACCGGAATCGGAAAATAATTCCGGAAACGGAAATATTAAATATTTGTTCGAAACGGAAATTAATTCCGGAATCGGAAATATTAAATATTGTTCGTATCGGAAATGAATTCCGGAATCGGAAAATTTAATCGGAAGCGCATCGTACGAATAAGCATCGGACGAGGCCTGCCGGACGAGGCCCAGCACGAAGCCAGGCCATCGCCCAGCAAGCCAAGCGCGCCGCACAAACAGCCACGCCAGGCCCAGCGCAAGGCCAGGCCCAGCAGGCTGCGCAGCGCGCACAGCACGCGCAGCGCGCAGCGCGCGCGGGCGCTGCGTGGGCTGCTGCTCGCGCGCACGCATGGGGGGCCCATCGTGGCTGTCGTGCGTGTGTGTGCAAGTGTTTGTGTTCGTGCACGTTTCCTAAAACATGCAGAGTTCGGTTAATGATTAAATTCCTAATTCTATTTGATAAATTAATTAAATTAGAGTTCTTGTAGGATTCTAGGTTTAATTAATTTGTATTTGAATAGGATTTCGATTCCCTTTCCATACCCCTATAAATATGAGGCTAGGGCTCACAATTTATAACGAAGTTTAAAAGTATTCAAAAGTGAGTTTTTTGAGAGAAAATTAAAACACACATCTTGCTCACAAAAGTGCCGAAATTTTCTAGTACCTTAAGGGCGATTCTAGTTGGTCAATCTTAAGGCGGATCCGGACGTGCTGTGGACTATCTACGGAGGGACGACACTTGGAGTCCTAAAGACTTGTTCTTGTTCGGTTCGGGCGCAGCTAGGGAGGGCACGCAACAAAGAGTATGCATCTATATTATGCTATATGATTATGTGTAAATAATATGTTGTCCTGGGTTAATGGTTGTTTCCGCATGATCTATATAATGTCATATGTATCATAACCTAACAAGACGCCTCTTCATCACCCAAGAAGCTTGGGGGCAGAGTGATGACCGTATCCTCGACGGGATTCTTCTCAGCAGGACGCTTCTTGGCCGACGCAGCAGACACTTTACCAACGTCGACAGCAGCAGACGACGCCTTGAATGGCTGCGGAGGCGACGACGAAGCAATCGGATGAAAACCTTCGAGTCCTATGACGACAGGCGTCTCAGCCGACGAACTTATCGCAGAGAACCAAGGTACGACCGTCATACCTTGTCCACCAGAAGTCGAAGAAGACCTTAGTCGCTTCCTCGCACGCTCCTGAATCTCTCTCTGAGACATCCTCGACACAGGCCTAGACGACAAAGTGTGCTCTACACTCAATACAAAAGGCCAAGGTCAAACACTACCCAAAGCAAAAATAAAAAATAAAAAATAAAAAATATATGTAACCCCAAAAATAAACAAACGTCAAATACCTGAGTTGTCAGCCATATCGCCTACTTCCCCTTCGGTGGACGACGAGTTTGCCACTACCTCTTCGAGCAAATCCAACCTTTTCCGACGACGAGTCAGTTGACCTGATTCCTCGTCTACTTCTTCTTCCTCGGCGATGTCGCCTGACTGGTTCAACTCTTGCTCGTCCAAAATTCCCCGTCACGACTAAAAGACCTGTCCTCGACACAGTAACCCAAAAATTTCTGATACTTGTCCTCAGAATCAGCGTTCAACTCAGTCAACGACGACGCCTTGACAACTGCAAAACAAAACCAAGTAAGGCGACGTTCAGTAAAGCGACGAGAGACAAAGACAAAACAACACATTTACCTTCCGTCGTCCATCCCTCGACCAGAAACCGCCCTTTATCTCCCAGGGAATCTTTGCTTACGAAGACTAAATGACTCTGCCAACCCCTGTCGTTCACACCTAAACCAACACCTAAGTTCGTCTTCCCCTTCTTCGTGACCAGGGTATACCTACAACACTTCTGCAGCGCTAGGTCGTAAGTATACATCAAGTCAGATAGATCAAACGGCGCTCGCCAGTTTGCAGTGACCCCATGCACCACCGTGAAAACCCGCCATATCTGGGGCATCAATTGACCCGGACTCAAATGGAAAACCTCGATAAAAGACCTAACTAGAGGAGTGAAAGGGAATTTGAAGCCAATTGTGAACGGATACTCATACATGACTACATATCCCTCTGGGCAGTCAAAGGCTTCCTCGTCCGAGCCGGGAATCTTCACTTCCGCCGACGGCGGCAAGCCACCAAGTTCAATAAACGCCGCCGGGTCCACCACGGTAGAGTATATCGGGTTAAGGGACTTAACCCGAGTAGATCCCGACTCCCCCTTTCCTCTCACCACAATTGACTTAGATCTACCCATCTTACTTACAGAATTCTACAGGAAAATCGAGAAAAGAAAGTAAATTTTACCTGAAATCGGGCAAATTTTGTGCGAAAATCGACTTCACTTTCTCCCTCTTCTCTCTCCTGCTTTCAGATCTAGAAATTTTTTGAAAAATCTTGGTGTGAAGAACTTTATTGCATGTCGTGAATTGATATTTATTACTCTGGAATTCTGAACGGTTTTGTCCCACGAACTAGGCGGTTGAAGACGGTTTTTGCTTTTTAAATTTTGAATTGTTTCTTTTGCTCTGTATGACTCCGCAAATTCACAATTGGGGGCAAACTGTTATCCCACTTTTTGGACTAACGACATAACCGCTCTAACGTTTGATCATGTCATGTCAACCAGGTTCTGTCGTGTCGCAGGTAAACATAGTTCCAGGGAGACGCGTCCGACGCAGTGTCGTACGACGAGGCATAGACGACGAAGGACGGGCGACAACGCGCAAGCAACAAAGACGCGTCCTCAAAGAACAGGTTGATAAAGATAAGTTAACCTAAAGCCCATGATAGGCAGCGCCGTCACACTAGCGGAATAAGTCCAAGACATGCGCAAGAAGCACGGAGGTGGTTGAAGACTAAAGAGACGTGTGACGAAGAGATCCCTATCTTTCTGGGATTCTCTCAACCGACTAGACCGTTGGAAATATCCTATAAAAGCATGAAAACGATGACAAGCGAGGCACATGTTAACTCAAGCACTCATACTCTCAAGTTATTAGCATTCATATTATTCTTGTATTCGCTCTTTAATTTTGCTACATTGATCTCTAGAACAATAAACAAACAATCAGATAGGAAACTTAGTGGATTGATAGCCTCATAGCTATCCGCAGTTTTTTACCTTATTCCTGGGTTTTCCGCGTCAACACTTCTCTGTGTCGTGTCTCTTTTGTCTTTCTTTATTTGATTCTTGCTTAGTTAGTGTGACCTAAGCCAAAGGTCGCCTCTAGACAAAATTTGGCATAAACAGTAGCTCACGTACAACGTACGACTTCATTAATTTTCATGCGCATTCAGTTTATTTTAAGTTGACCTTAATTGAAAATTATTGATTGTGAACTGTGAGGGGGTCGAAAAGACGAGTGTTTCCAAAGAAATGCCTCGAATGACTACCCTCGTGAGCGTAGCAATCAATACTAAGTAAAAGGGGATTAATTGGGTGGCCATAGCCTCCTATTTACTAGGTCGTGGAGTCGCCATTCAGTTTTCAACGACAATGAGGAAAACTGAAAAATCCCGATTTTTGTGATACATGAGTAACAGTCGAAACTCAGGATCACGTATTTAACCACAACGGCCTTGGTTCCCTTGTGATCCCTGATGTGTAGATCGCTCAATGTACATCGGCAGAGTAGGGATTCAGGGTTCGTGGGACATTAACTAATACAAGGAGTGCCCAGCAATAGCCCGTGCGGCGGTCCATACTAGTTCAATGCAACGATGAAAGGGACATGCGTTAGGCTACATTACTAATCCGAGTTGATTTTAATGCACAAGTATCAAATAAAAAATGTCAACAAAAAGTGTTTAGATTGATTTAAGTAGTTTAACAATACCGATTTGTCCAGAAATTATCTTATTAGGCGTGATCAATAACATATTATGTGAACAATATATATATGGGGATGAAAGCTATTAAACAGATTATGCAAATTACAACATAGTTTTGGCTATATTGCGGTTCTCAGGAACACTAACCATTTTTCCTTGCTGGATTTCCTTTTAAGCTTAGAACAGCTCGACAACTGACTGGGCGCTCCTAGATCTTAGTGCGATTCCTCTAGAGTTTCCCCCTCAGATTCCCTTAGTTTAGGCTAGCAAATTGGCTATAAGTTTTGCTAAGGGTGGGATGATTAAGGTGTTTGTGAGGATAGAGGCTCGACAACAAGAGTTAATTCGGCAAGGCTATTACGAACTTAGGGACTTGTTTAAGCTTCGGTTAATACTCAAGCTTAAGGTAAGGAATTCTTTGGGATTTGGTACCAATTTCTGGATTTTCCAAGCCTGTATTTATAGTGCAAGTGGCCAAGTAAAGATAGTCGTTTGAAGAGTTTGAAATTTACTGAAACTGAAATGCCATCGTTAGAAAATTCTAGCGCTAGCCTGACCAGCGCAGGAAAATTAATACGTCACATTTGTTAGAATCTGAGTCATCGATAACTCATTCTGGAATTCTATCATGATGTGATTGGGTGAGAACCAAACTGCATCACCTAAAAAGAGTGGTGTTAGGGGTGACGCGCTAGAAATGAGTGGCGCGTGTGTGCCACACGATAGAATTTTTAGCGCTGATAAATCTATCCACTCGTTTCTCTAGAATCTTCCAGTTTATACCGAATTCTATCTCTTTTCACAGTTTAATCTCTTCTACAATATTAGTTGGAGTGCAACTCTTATATTTTTCAAGGGATTAATGGTAGTGCAATATAATCTCTTTGAATATCTATCTCATGCAATTACAATACTTAGTAGCTGTTTAAAATGGTAGTTAATATAAATAGCAGTTACTATAAATGGAAATATGGATTCCGGTATCGCTTCAGTCAGCCGTAGGATGTTCTTTAATCGTTCAGGAAAGCGTTGACAAGTAGTGTTTGGTTTCATCATTGAACTTACCGCTTCTGGCCAGGGGTCAAATGTAGGCGTTTCCGCAAATGTTGATTTTCAATTCAAACCATTAAAAGAAATAAGTTGTTTTCAAATGCAATAAAACAATATAATATATGATGACTTCTGTAGACACCTACTTTTGCCCCCATTCCCGAAAGGGAAGGTTCAATGATGAGAACATAAATCTCCGCTTGGCAACGCATCTCCTATAAAATAACAAATCTCGATCACCCATTTCATTTCAGCCAAACCTGCTATTTATAGAAACCTGCTAAAAATAGTAACTGCCATAACGGGTAGTTGTTAAAAGTGGCAAGACATAAAATATAGAAATCTGTCAGAATTAGGTGTTGCACTCCAACATAAATCCTAAAAGAGATAGAATTTACAAAAGGAATTCTGTTCCTGCTATAATTCGGAAATAAGAGTTACGTATTAATTAAATTCCTAACGAACCTAGAGTTCGTAACGGGCCCAGACGCATTCCGTCATAAGTTGATACGCACTAAGAAACTCGGATAAGTCTCAAAAGCTCCGTGATTAAGAGTCCAAATCTGACAAAAGGCTCGGCTCAGACCCTATTTTCAACGCTTGGGTCTGGGCGCCCAAATCATCGGCGCCCAGCCCTGGGCGCTGAAAATACCTGGGGCCTTGTCGTCTCCAAATTCTCTTTGGGTTCGGATTCTAAAGATCTATCTTTCCACAAACTCTTTCCCTATAAATACAGCCTCAAAACCGACGTGAATAGAAGACACAATTCATAATCTGAGTATTGACTCCAACCCTAAGCCTAAGCCTCACGCTGCGAAATTGATCCCGCGTTCTGTCGCAATCGACCCAAAAGTCGAACAGAACGTATCCTGTCCCCTGTAGCTGATGAATTAAGCCTAAATACTAGAACACTGCTCAGAAACCTGAGATTCGTTAAATAAAAGGAGAAATAGAAAAGCCAAGTGGTTAGTTTTCTGAGAACCGTGACGCACCTCTCAAGGGTGCGTCGTAATGTGTCCCTTCGCATGATTTAATCGCTTTCATCACCCTTTTATAAAATTGTTAAACTATTAATTTGATTGATCTATCACACCTAATAAAGATAATACCTTGGACAATTGAACTATCATGCTAGGTACCTTAAATCAATCTAAATAAGATAATCACGATCGATTTAGTATTATGTGTTGCATATTGCTTAAATAAATTCAGAATAGTTTAATAGTTTAACGCATGTCCCTTCAATTATTTATGCTGAGCTAGTAAGGATAACCTGCCTCTGGAGTTATCGATGAGCACTCCTCTCGGTAGTTACAGTCCCCCGAACTCTCAATCTCTACCCTGCGGGTGTACGTTGAGCGATCCCCATACCAGGGATCACAAGGGAACCTATGGCCGTCGTGGTCGAACATAATTGCACTCCCTTTATGTCACGATAACCGGGTTTTGTTAGTTTTTCTCATTGTCGTTAAAAACTGAATGGCGACTCCTATATTACTAGTCGATTGGGTGTAAACTCACAGGAAATCTAACTACACTTGATCTGACGACGTCACGCCCACGAGGGACGAGGTCATGCATTAGCCTCGTGCTTTTTCGACCCCCTCACAGTGGCGACTCCATTGGGGAACGTTAATGAAATACTCGTGCTCGTAGGTAATCAAAATAGCCGAAGGGTGAAACGATCCTACTCCGCGTTTATTTCCTTATCAAGTTGGGACGACCTGAAAATCAGCATATTAATGTGAACGGACAGAACCGCATAACGAATCTCGGCTCCCTTGGCATGTTTCATCTCGGGAGTTGGGACTAAGGATACCCGTTGCCAACCGGGGGGTGCATACGCTTCGAATGTTGTCCACTCGGCACTTGTCGCTAGTAGTACATGAAGGAAATAATGCCCTTGGTCCAAGTATGCATTCTATGTTAAGTCTAATAAATGCGGTTCAGTATTAATTAACAAGTTAATAATTCAGTGAGATCAAGTGAGCTGAATGCCTAGCTAGAGGCCGCTTCAGTTCAAGTGGAATTAATGATATTAATCCACAGCTTACTCTTGACTGAACCCGTAGGGTCACACAAATAGTACGTAAACGGATCAAGTATTTAATGGCATTAAATACTCTATCTATGGATATTCGGAATCGACGGATCTTGGTTTCAGTGGGAGCTGAGATCGTCACAGGCAAGAAATGAATACTCCGGAAACGATGATATTACCGGAAACGGAAATATGGATCGTATCGGAAATATAAATATTATCCAAGTCGTAGATGTTGCCGGAAACGGAAACATGGTACGTATCGGAAAATATTATCGGAAATGGAAATATTACCAGAATCGGAAATATTGCCGGAAACGGAAATATTGTCAGAATCGGAAATATTACCGGAATCGGAAAATAATTCCGGAAACGGAAATATTAAATATTTGTTCGAAACGGAAATTAATTCCGGAATCGGAAATGTTAAATATTGTTCGTATCGGAAATGAATTCCGGAATCGGAAATTTAATCGGAAGCGTATCGTACGAATAAGCATCGGACGAAGCCTGCCGGACGAGGGCCCAGCACGAAGCCAGGCCATCGCCCAGCAAGCCAAGCGCGCCACACAAACAGCCACGCCAGGCACAGCGCAAGGCCAGGCCCAGCAGGCCGTGGCAGCGCGCACAGCGCGCGCAGCGCGCGCGGATGCTTGCGTGGGCTTGTGGCTCGCGCAGGCCTCGCTGCGTGGGCTGCTGCTCGCACGCACGCATGGGCGGCCCATCGAGGATGCCGTGTGTGTGTGCGTAAGTGTTTGTGTTCGTGCACGTTTCCTAAAACGTGCAGAGTTCGGTTAATGATTAAATTCCTAATTCTATTTGATAAATTAATTAAATTAGAGTTCTTGTAGGATTCTAGGTTTAATTAATTTGTATCTGAATAGGATTCCAATTCCCTTTCCATAACCCTATAAATATGTGGCCTGGGTTCACAATTTATAACGAGTTTCAAAGTATTCAAAGTGAGTTTTTGAGAGAAAAATTCAGCCACACATCTTGCTCAAAAGTGCCGAAAATTCTAGTACCTTAAGGGCGATTCTAGTTGGTCAATCTTAAGGCGGATCCGGACGTGCTGTGGACTATCTACGGAGGGACGACACTTGGAGTCCTAAAGACTTGTTCTTGCTCGGTTCGGGCGCAGCTAGGGAGGGCACGCAACAAAGAGTATGCATCTAAATTATGCTATATGATTATGTGTAAATAATATGTATTCCTGGGTTAATGGTTGTTTCCGCATGATTTATGTAATATCATATGTATCATAACCTAACAGTACACCCATCCCAAACCCAATCGCTCGCCCACTAAGGTCCCTCTCATTGGTGCATGCCCCCTTGGCTTACATCGTGATTGGCCTCTTGGGACGAAATTCGTCTGTTGAATGCACTACCTCGACCGGGGCATGTGTTGTATCTACGATAGAAGCGGTACCAAGCCAGGCGCAAATATTACCCATAGAAGCCTATCATAAACTACGTGACATATTATTTTTTGCTTCATGTGGTAATGTTAGTTATGTGTAGCGAATTATGTGATTATGTTGTGATTGTGTGTGACAAATAACGTTAGAAAACCAACGACCCTAAAAATTGCCCAAACATTCATAAACACCGATTGGCCAAAGAGTTATACCAAGATACGTGTTCCGCAACCCCGGGCTATCGCCACAAAAATAAGCGAAGCCTAAGATGGCCCGTAACGGATCCCACAACGCTACACAGCGCGTAAAGGACGTTATTAGGCAAGCACGCAAAATTAAGTCGCATGTACAAAAAAATATACGCGAACAGAATACGAGTACCAGTCAGGGACATATTTTCAGCGCCCCTGGCTGGGCGCCAAACATTTTCACGCCCTACGCTGGGCGCTGAAGTTGCTGCCTGGCCTCTTGGTCAGGCACCGCAGCCTCGGTGCCCGCGCACAAAATATACGTAGCAATAAAAAATTCGTAACAAATTTGCTACGAGGACGTATGAAAAAGCACTCGATTCTAAGAACGACTTATAAAATAAACGACTCTTTGTGTCGTCATTAGGCCTCCTATGACGGCAATGTTCGGCACCAAAACCAAGCAAGGTAATTAAAATAACTTTGAATGTCACACGGGTAAAGATTTTAGAAAATATAAAAGAGTTCAGAGTGCACACACGATAGTCCAAATGTACTAGTCCGACTTAAGGGTAGTCATAAAGTGTCTAGAAGGCCAACTCATAAAATAAACTAATGTGTCTCCTACTCCATAATGTTAATACAGAGTCCCTGAATACCTACCCGTGATAGCCATCAAGGATCACAATGGAGATGGCATATCCTGAACATCCACTCCTAGAGGTCGCACAAACCCAAGAGATGCATGCTCTGGGACACGACCCTCTACGTTCTAAAAGACCACTCGCCTCAAAGAGCTACACAACGCCAAAAGCCTTCCCCAACACACATGCTTTCGGGCTATTGTTTGGGTTAGAGAAGAAAAGAACAAGGAGCAAAACAAAAATCATGGCATTGGCCCTTCAAGATGAATTATTTGATCCCACTAAACTGATCGCCCCATCACCCCTAAAGATCGACCAAACCAAACAAGGGTGGCGCAAGACCTTCAAATGGACTAATACCCGTGGAATGAAATTCAAGATATCTGCGGGAGAAGGCCCAATGTGTGAAGAATCCGAGTCTGAATCCGAGTCTGAACCTAATAAAATTGTAATCCCTCCCAAAACTAGTCTAGACCCGGAAATATCCACTCCGGGAGATCTTTTTGATGTAATGCTTCACGACTTTAATAAGATGAACAAAACTTTTGAGTATATGCCGCTTAACAATCCGAGTAGTAATGCAGAATGCCTCGCCACTAATGAGCACCAAAAAGAGCCAGAAGAAGAATGTACCGAATTAATAAAAGCTGTAAATGAACAAGAACTCAAAACCCCCATAATTGAGAATACAGAATCGGTAAATATTGGAACAGAAGAAAATCCTAAATTCATTAAAATCGGCCTCACCTTAACTCCCACTGAAAAAACCGATCTAATCTCCACTCTACGGGAATTTGAGGGTGTCTTTGCTTGGTCCTACAAAGACATGCCCGGAATAGATCGGGAAATCGCTGAGCATAGGATTCCGCTGGATCCCAAAATGACGTCAGTAAAACAAAAGCTACGACGGCTTAAGCCGGAAATAGCCTTGAAAATAAAAGAAGAAGTCACTAAACAACTAGACGCGGGCTTCATAAAGGTCTCCAACTACCCAGAATGGGTGGCCAATATTGTCCCCGTAGCTAAAAAAGATGGACGAGTGCGAATGTGCGTAGATTTTCGAGATCTCAACAAAGCCAGTCCCAAAGATGACTTCCCTCTACCTCACATTGACATATTAGTAGACAACACAGCGGAACATGCGCTTCTCTCCTTTATGGATGGGTACGCAGGATATAACCAAATACTTATGACAGAAGAAGATATGGAAAAAACAACCTTCATTACCCCTTGGGGTACATATTGCTACACTGTAATGCCTTTTGGTTTGAAAAACGTGGGGGCCACCTATCAAAGAACAGCCACCACGTTACTTCATGACATGATACACAAAGAAATCGAGGTATATGTAGACGACATGATCGTCAAATCTAAAGACCGGCGCGGTCACCTCCCGGCACTTAGGAAATTCTTCACCCAAATCCTAAAATATAACATGAGACTAAACCCACAAAAATGTGTGTTCGGGGTAACCTCCGGAAAGTTACTAGGATATGTGGTTAGTACACGGGGAATCGAGATTGACCCATCCAAAATTAAAGCCATTACCGAAATGCCCCCACCAAAAACTGAAAAACAGATAAGGGGTTTCCTAGGAAAGCTGCAATACATTAGTAGGTTCATTTCTAAGCTTACCATGACTTGCGAGCCAATATTTAAAAAATTAAGAAAAGAAGAAAAAACCGAATGGGATGAACAATGCCTCGATAAAATCAAAGAATACCTAAGCAAACCACCCGTCCTTTCCCCTCCTTTGCCCGGAATTCCTTTACGTCTATACCTCACCGTCACGGATACGGCAGCGGGAGCTATGCTCTCACAGTGTGTACATGAATCCGAGCGACCCATCTACTACTTGAGCAAGAAGTTCATACAATACGAGACGAGATATACAGAACTTGAGAAAACCTGCCTCGCCCTCGTTTGGGCGTCCAAAAAACTCAGACATTACCTATTAGCCCACATCGTTCAAATAGTGTCACAACTAGACCCCTTAAAATACATGTTCGAAAAGCCCGCACTAAACGGTCGCTTATCTAGATGGCTAGTCATGCTCTCAGAATTCGATCTAAAATTCATGCTGGAAAAAACAATCAAAGGAATAGCGGTAGCCGAATTCCTGGCCGAACATGCTACGAATGAGGAAACCACGGAAGCTTACCTCCTCCCTGACGAGGAACTTCTGATGGTACGAGACGACTGTTGGACACTATACTTCGATGGAGCATCCAATCAAGAGGGATGCGGTGTCGGAGTTCTCCTAGTCAGTCCCGAAGGGGCCCATATACCAATTTCCGTCAAACTTGACTTCGAGGCCACAAACAACGCCACCGAGTATGAAGCCTGCATAGTCGGGCTAGAGGCCGCGGTTAGCCTCGGAGTCAAACATTTACAAGTCTTCGGGGATTCTTCCCTAATAATCAACCACATATCCAAAAGATGGAAAGTCCGAAGCACTAGTCTCTCAAACTACCAAGCTCACTTAGACCAACTAGTCGAGCAATTTGAAAAAATCGAGTATACATACTTACCAAGAGACGACAACCAACTCGCGGATGCACTAGCAAAGTTAGCTTCGATGCTCAACATCCCGAATGAGTGGGACAGAATGACCCTTCGGGTCGAACGAAGAAAAGAGCCGGCTTATTGCTGTGCCATTGACTCCGAACCTAAAAATACCGAAGAAGAACCATGGTATACGGACATCCTTCGTTATAAAACAAGTGGGGAATTCCCCCCAAACACCTCCCCGCGAGCACAAAGGGCCCTACGCCTCCTCGCATCACAATATAGCATAATCTTGGGAGAATTGTACAAATACACGCCAAATAAAATCAAGCTACTTTGTGTTCACCAAAACCAAGCCTAAAGACTAATGGAAGAGTACCATAACGGCGTGTGCGGACCTCATATGAACGGCAAAATGCTATCCCGAAAAATATCCCGCTCAGGGTATTATTGGACCACCATGGAAACCGATTGCCATCACTTTGTGAAAACCTGCCCAAAATGCCAAATTTTCAGTAACCTTAACCACTTACCTCCCTCAGAGCTATACACATTCACTTCCCCATGACCCTTTTCTACTTGGGGTATAGACATAATTGGCAAAGTAACACCCACAGGTGTAGGGGGACACGAGTACGTTTTAGTCGCAATTGATTACTTCACTAAATGGGTAGAGGTGGTCTCCTACGCAAAATTAACGGCCAAGCATGTAGCTCGCTTTCTTGAAAAGAACATATTATGTCGATACGGGGTTCCACACGAAATCATAAGCGACCAAGGTTCCCACTTTAGGGCCGAAGTCCAAGACCTACTCGAAAAATATCATGTC
Organism: Spinacia oleracea; assembly: GCF_020520425.1. NCBI lineage: Eukaryota > Viridiplantae > Streptophyta > Magnoliopsida > Caryophyllales > Amaranthaceae > Spinacia > Spinacia oleracea. The sequence goes on along the minus strand of NC_079492.1, from coordinate 100,930,861 downwards.
AAACATCACAAATCCTCTCCCTACAGGCCGCAAATGAACGGCGCGGTAGAGTTGGCCAACAAAAACATTAAAGTCATAGTTGAAAAAATGGCCGAAAACGATAGAGGCTGGCCCAACAAATTACACTTTGCATTATGGGGTTATCGAACCTCAATCCGCACCTCCATTGGGGTAACACCTTACTCCTTGGTATACGGAATGGAAGCAGTCCAACCAATCGAGTCCGGAGTTAAGGCATTTTAATAATACACATTAAACTCATAAGCAAGCATTCTGCACACTACTCTAAACGGCATAAGACTCACTAAAATAAAAAAACGACGAAAACGAAAAGCTCGCAAGAACTGAGTTTCAACGCCCAGGGCTGGGCGCCATAATTTGTCACGCCCAGACCTGGACGCCGATCTTTTCCAACGCCCATACCTGGGCGTCATTCTCTTCTGCCACCATTCCTCCCGCTTCTGCAAGTGTTCGTACTTCTTTCTCGAATTACCAAAAGAATCACGAACATTTAGGGGGGTAGCAGACGAGTAATAAACACCCTTTTCAAAAAACATATATATTAAGAACTACGCACGACCTGATTCAGACAAAGATACGTAGGAAATCCTTACCAAGGATTCGGTCCAATAAAAAAAAGTAATAATAAAGTCATGGAACACATCGAGAGGGAAAGACATTACAAAGGGCACTATCCCATGCACGAGTAAAGCTAAAAGTCCAAAGATACATAGAAAAGGATAGCCAACAAGAAACTTATGAAGGCACAAACCCAACAGAGGAGTATGACACGAGTTGACAAAGACAAAAATCCCAAATATAGACATAAGAAAATATACATATGTAATACCCCCCAAGTAGTCGGCTAGTCTAGTACGTGTGCACTCTTGTACGAACTCATTTTTGTTTACAATATAGGGAATCCTTTCTTTTTTCAAAAATTGTCGTTGGTTTGAAAGTTTAGTACCGTCATAATGCTACGTGTTGAGACCTCATTTGATAAAGGCAACCTAGCAAGCCCAATGAAGGCTCAAACATTCTTGCACCAAAGTTTCGCAAAAAAAAAACGTATATATATATATATAATAAATCATATGTACATGCGAAATACAAGAATCAATAAAATACAAAAGTAGAAGTAAGCCTAAGGCTCGTCCTCGTCTTCACCCCTCCAAGCCTCACCAGTCCATCCCGTCCACCCCCCATGGTGCGAGGACCCCTAGGCTGAACCTCCCCAACGCTGAGGCTACGGCTGCAACTCGAGGCTAGACTCACGAGCCACTGACATGGAACGCCGCCCACGCTCCCGCTCAGGTCGTGCCTAGAAGTACTCGTTCTCACGTCAGAACGGCGATGCCGTAAGGGCGAGTGCCGTTCCCGTTCTCTCTCTTTGGGGCCGCGTCCCCCGAACCCCGACGACCCCGTGTCATCGGCCCCGGCTCGCCCTGTCTCCGTCTGTATAAACAAAAAGAAAAAATAAATGACAAGAATAAGACAACCAAAGAAAATGTACAAAAAGCAGGCACATCACCTGAGTAGAGCGGGGGCTCCTGCAAGAAAGTGCGGATCGGGCCCGAACCAACGCGGACTTCAACCGGTTGATCACCCCCACCATCGCATTGGTCGTACGGGCCGGGACCTAAAATGGGAATGTCAGTAACAAAAGAAAACATAAAAGAATAAGAAAGATGCATAAATGAAAGGTGCATACCACCTGTACTCCCTCAGGGAGCGGAGCATGGAAAACCCAGCCCTCCGGGATAATCTCCACAACCTCGGATCCACCCTCCCCAATATATGAGATCCGAGCATCGGGAGGCACCCATCCCCCTAACAAAGGATCAGGATGCTCCTGCACGAAACACGATAACATGAATACATGGGCACGAGCAGGGGAATGCAGCAAAAAAAAATATAAGAATAAAAAGAGCGACTTACAGCGCCAGGCTCCGGAAGACGAAGAGAACTCAGGATGAACTGATGATAGTTAGCTCCCTCTATCACCAACTCCGTCGCCGGGACGCCCGCCCTCGAATGAACCCTCAAGGCCTCGCCTATCGAACGGGTGGCCAACATGGTCGCAGGTGGAGGATGAGGCACCGAGAAGACTCCAACGGTCTGCATACGTACCCGCTCTCCCAGATACCAGATGGGGTCACGGCGACCAACGAATAAAACCCGCATCTGGCTCAGGACATAACTATCCCTGACCGAAGCGTATGCCCCCCTAAAAGAGAGCCATGGGGTCCAGACCACCTATTTGTGAATAACAAACACAATCAGATCTCGCACAAAAAAATAAATAATAAGAAACGAGATGAGCAAAAGGTGCTTTACATGCTCGGGGTGCTCGTCCCGAATGAGATCCCACACGGTAGCTGGCGGCGGACGCGCCGTCAACTTCTTCTTCCAGCCCCAACGACGACCAGCAGGGTACTCCAAAGGCCTTTGCCCCTTTCGGAGAGCCAGCCAAGGTAAATGTTCAAAGGCCCAAAGCTATAAAAGAAAGAAAATAGACAATAAAACAAAATGTATATCAAAGAGCCCAATAAAGACATGAAAGCAAAAAAAGAGCGAGGCACATACCTCAATCAAGCGCGGTACCCCCGCCAATGCGATGACGAAATGATGTCTACGGGGGTCTGACTCTCGCACCGCCAGACTCATCTGGCCCACGAGCGTCGCATAGCCCAAATCGCCCCAGCAGTAGGCGCCTAGAGAAGACACGTCCTCCACCCAGTCTATCCACCTCGGGTGAAAGGTGTCAGTAGGACCCGACAGAAAGGTAGAAGTGATGAAGTGGAGGTAAAACAGCCGGGCCTGTCTCAAAGGCGACTCCTCCACCCCACGCTCCAGGCCCCACATCAAGTCAGCGTAGAGTATCCCACGGGCCTGGTACGAAGGCAACCTCCGACCCAGCCACGAGCCCATGAGCCTAGTGCCCTCAGCAACAGTCGGCGTCGGGCCAACAGACCTCAGACGAACGGGAATCCCTGTAAAGGTCAAGCCCGTCAAAGCAGTGTAGTCCTCGGGAGTAATCGTCATCTCGCCCCAAGGAAAGTGGAAAGTATTGGTGGTATCCCACCACCATCTCATGAACGACCGCAAGAAAGATAGGGAGATGTTGAGTCGCAGTACCTACCAGAAAGTCTCAACTACTGGGAACAGCGAACTCTCCCTCACCAAAGCCTGGGCGTCCGAACTTAGGAAACCAAAGACGGTCTCGCTCATCGCCGCACCGTAACCACGGACTGTAGTATCCTTCCTCGCGTGAAGACGGGTGGTCACGTGATGCTCCAGGTCGTAGTGCAAATCCCGACCGTCGTAGTACGCAGGACCCACCCATAGGGGTCCCACACCATTGGACTGACGTGTCATGCCACGCTCCGCATGATCACCAGAGGACGGTGATGACTCGCGAGACATGCTGGTCAACGACACAACAATAAGGCATTATACCTTTAACAAGATGGCACTCACCATCCCTAAAAGAGCGCATTCCGCTCGTGAAATGGAGTCATACAATTTTGTTCCCTAAAAACATGGCACTAAGTTCAAATTGAGCAAAACTTCCCTAAACAAAAATTAACTCCAACAAAGTCGAAATTTTTCCATAATTTGTCACTCATGAATTATGAGGAACGCAAGCAGTATACCAAGAACACCTACATTGCAAGAAAATACTAGAATCGTAGGTACACTTGGGGGCTAGTATAAATATGCCCAAATTCAACAAAAACCAACATACTTGCGAAAATTAACATGCACAAACTAATTAACATGTCATATAGAACATTTTCAGCTATCTATTTGAAAGAAAGGGGCACGAAATCAAAAACTCCCAAATCAATTTTAAGTTCAAGAACACTCAACAAAAAATGCTCGAAGTTGACAAAAAGCTTAAAATTACTGAAAATTACTTACATTGGGAGGATTAGGAAGTGACTTGGAGTAGAATTCGTGAAGAAAAGTGAAAGAAACGAGTGAAAAATGAGTAAATTGAGTAAGAAGCTCGAACAAAAATGGCGAAAGAATGGAGGAAGAAGGAGACGAACCGCGCTTTTAAAGGCCAGCCTCCCCCTTGCATTTTCAACGCCCAGCTCTGGGCGTTAGAAATTCTCGCGCCCAGTTCTGGGCGCTGAAAATGCTTCCCCAGACAACGAATATTCGCTGTCGGGGCTTGCGCAAGTTTCCTTTTGAAAGAGTTACCTGTTGTCTTAATATTCCTTTCCCGCGGAAAAACAACGGTATTCCAAAAATCTCGTTATTTATTAACGAGAGACATACACGGCGTGGACCCACTTATAGGACACGACCACTTGGAAAATATTGCGACCCACAAACAGGTCGTAATCATGAAAGCCTTTTATAAATAAATATATATAGGCAAAGAAAAACAAAAAAACAGGCTCGCCATCTTCAGCCGGCGAGGTCTGCGTCACTAACCACGCAGGTCCTCAGTTTTCAAAATTAAAATATTCAAAAACAAAACAGGCTCGCCCACCTTCAGCGGGCGGGGTCTGCGCCACTAACCGCGCAGGTCCTTACTTGTTGCAGCAATAACTTTTCCCGGTTTATCCTTTTCCAAAAATCAAAGGATGGTTTATCTTTTTCCAAAAATCAAAAGGTGGTTTATCTTTTTCCAAAAATCAAAAGGTGGTTTATCTTTTTCTAAAAATCAAAAGATGGTTTATCTTTTTCCAAAAATCAAAAGATGGTTTATCTTTTTCCAAAAATCAAAAGATGGTTTCCCTTTTCCAAAAATCAAAGGATTGGTTTTCCGCTTTTCCAAAAAAGAGCGATGTGCTGGATTTTCCTTCGTTTTACGTCCTATAAAAAACAAGGGGGTTTTCTCGTTTAGCTAACCCTGAAAATGAGAATCTTTAAAAACATTTTTACCTCGTGATCGGGCTTGGCCAGGCCTGGTTACACTTTATAGCTTCGATTTCGAAAACGTTTGTAGATACTTCCAATGACAAAATGAGGGAGTTTCTATACATCTGTAGGTACTTCCAATGACAAAGTGAGGGAGTTTCTATACTTAACAAATTCCAATGACACGTGAGGAATATGTTAACGCTTCAAGTGATGACCCTTAAGTCAAATGTTATCACTCGGGGGCTCGTGAGACCCTCGCAAAACATGTCACATACACCATGGCTTGTATGACACACTCCGTCTAATACTTGACCATCGTCTTACTCCAAGACTCAGTCAAAGTGGGGGCTAACTGTAGACACCTACTTTTGTCCCCATTCCCGAAAGGGAAGTTTCGATGATGAGAACATAAATCTCCGCTTGGCAACGCATCTCCTATTAAATAACGAATCTCGATCACCCATTTCATTTCAGCCAAACCTGCGATTTATAGAAACCTGCTAAAAATAGTAACTTCCATAACGGGTAGTTGTTAAAAGTGGCAAGACATAAAAGATAGAAATCTGCCAGAATTAGGTGTTGCACTCCAACATAAATCCTAAAAGATATAGAATTTACAAAAGGAATTATGTTCCTGCTATAATTCCGAAATCAGAGTTACGTATTAATTAAATTCCTAACAAACCTAGAGTTCGTAACGGGCCCAGACGCATTCCGTCATAAGTTGATACGCACTAAGAAACTCGGATAAGTCTCAAAAGCTCCGTGATTAAGAGTCCAAATCTGACAAAAGGCTCGGCTCAGACCCTATTTTCAACGCCTGGGTCTGGGCGCCGAAATCATCGGCGCCCAGCCCTGGGCGCTGAAAACACCTGGGGCCGTGTCGTCTCCGAATTCTCTTTGGGTTTGGATTCTAAAGATCTAACTTTCCACAAACTCTTTCCCTATAAATACAACCTCAAAACCGACGTGAACAGAAGACACAATTCATAATCTGAGTATTGACTCCAACCCTAAGCCTAAGCCTCACGCTGCGAAATTGATCCCGCGTTCTGTCGCAATCAACCCAAAAGTCGAACAGAACGTATCTTGTCCCCTGTAGCTGATGAATTAAGCCTAAATACTGGAACACTGCTCAGAGACCAAAAATTCGTTAAATAAAAGGAGAAATAGCAAAGCCAAGTGGTTAGTTTTCTGAGAACCGTGACGCACCTCTCAAGGGTGCGTCGTAATGTGTCCCTTCGCATGATTTAATCACTTTCATCACCCTTTTATAAAATTGTTAAACTATTAATTTGATTGATCTATCACGCCTAATAAAGATAATACCTTGGACAATTGAAGTATCATGTTAGGTACCTTAAATCAATCTAAATAAGATAATCACGATCGATTTAGTATTATGTGTTGCATATTGCTAAAATCAATTCAGAATAGTTTAATAGTTTAACGCATGTCCCTTCAATTATTTATGCTGAGCTAGTAAGGATAACCTGCCTCTGGAGTTATCGATGAGCACTCCTCTCGGTAGTTACAGTCCCCCGAACTCTCAATCTCTGCCCTGCGGGTGTACGTTGAGCGATCCCCACACCAGGGATCACAAGGGAACCTATGGCCGTCGTGGTCGAACATAATTGCACTCCCTTTATGTCAGGATAACCGGATTTTGTCAGTTTTTCTCATTGTCGTTAAAAACTGAATGGCGACTCCTATATTACTAGTCGATTGGGTGTAAACTCACAGAAAATCTAACTACACTTGATTTGACGACGTCACGCCCATGAGGGACGAGGTCATGCATTAGCCTCGTGCTTTTTCGACCCCCTCACAACTTCGTAATTTACGCAACAATTAATATTTTAAAATCATTATTATTTCCAAGAAGTTTTACAACTTAACTTTCAAAAACACAAATTAAAACCTGTGAAGTTTAGGAGGGGAAAAAATTATACTTTAGTATAATAATATAGATGAAATTGTACATTTAGAAAAATGTCTTATCATGGTTATGACCTACTACCTATGTTCCATAATAATGCATGTTCTAGTTTAGAATTTTAATACTATTCACAATTGTATAAAATCTTCTAAAATCTTTCTAATATATAAGAAAAAGATATTCATGTGAAGGCTTATTTGATTTGTCTCAAATTCTCAATAATTACTTTAAGAATATTAAACATTTATACTTTTACCAATGAGTACTTTGTAACTAGATACTTAGTATGTTTTATTCGTACATAATAGAAATATAAGGAGAAAAATGGTTGTAGAGAAAAAATGAATGGTGGACGCATAGAAGACGCTAGACGACTAGAATGCAAGATGACTAGTAGTTATGTTTCTTGAACTATGTGGACATGGCAATGTCGCAATCATTTGCGTAGATACTTACTTGAAAAGATTAGTACCGGATAGACCTATGAAACTTTACTGTAAGAGATGAAAATCTGTCATAAGTAAATTTCATTATATTATTAGACACTAATCCTTAATACTCGAGTGATTTGAGATTACTTGTTTGAGAACTGGTTACTTTGACGGTGTCAAGCGTCGCACAGTAAAAGGAGATTATAACGGCAACGCTCAGGTAATCACCTATCAACCGAAGTCTAACCTCAAGATCACAAGATTGGGATTGTCCTCCCATAAATCGGGATGAGATGCTTAAAGTTGTACAAGGTCACTCGGAGAGCTAGAAACTGAAAAATGCATGGTCGTGCTCAGATGAATCATAGGCTATGATTATCTGTTTATTTGATCAGTTGAGCTCTGAAACCGAGAAATACCTCTGGACATAATAAGGATGACTACTCTTACCTAATATTCATGAGCAGGAATCAAGCGACAAAGGAATTAGGAAATGCACACTTGTCCCTAAGGACAAGTGGGAGACTGGAGGAAATAATGCCCTTGGTCCAAGTATGCATTTAATGTTAAGTCTAATAAATGCGGTCAGTATTAATTAACAAGTTAATAATTCAGTGATATCAAGTGAACTGAATGCCTAGCTAGAGGCCGCTTCAGTTCAAGTGGAATTAATAATATTAATCCACAACTTACTCTTGATTGAACTCTCAAGGTCACACAAATAGTACGTGAGCGGATCAAGTATTTAAGTGAATATATTATTCATTAAGTACTCCATTTATGAACATTCGAAAACGACGGATCTCGGTTCCAGTGGGAGTTGAAATCGTCAAAAATGAAAAATAAAGAATACTCCGGAAATGATAATATTATCGGAAACCGAAATATGGTTCATGACGGAAATATAAATATTATCCAAGTCGTAGATGTTACCGGAAACGGAAACATGTATCGTATCGGAAAAATATTATCGAAAATAGAAATATTGCCGAAATTGGAAATATCGTCGGAAACGGAAATATTACCGGAATCGGAAATATTGTAGGAAAAGGAAATTATTTCTGGAATCGGAAATATTAACGGAAACGTAAATATTTGTTCGAAACGGAAATGAATTCCGAAATCGTAAAACGAATCGGAAGCTCGATGAGAGACAAGCCGGCAAGAGAGCCGGCCCATCGCTCGACAAGCAAGGCAGCACCATGGGTCGCGCTCTGCGAGCAAGGCAGTAGCCATGGGCCGCGCCAAGCTACAAGCAAGGCAGCAGCTCATGGGCCGCGCCAAGCTACGAGCAAGGCAGCAGCATATGGGTCGCGCCAAGCTGCGAAGTAAGGCAGCAGCTCATGGGCCGCGCCCAGCAAGCAACGACTGCAGGCCTGCCGAGGCGAGGGCCACAGCGCACTGGGCCGAGGCATCACGCACACTAACGTGGCCCGTTGGGGCTGCATTGGGTTGTTTCGTCTTGGGCTCCAAGAAATATTCGATTGCTTAATTCCATGTAACCTTGGATTAAGTATTCCTAGTCTTACTGGGATTCAAATAGTTAAGAGTTTAATTAATGTTGCAATTCTAGTTGAATAAGAATTTCAATCCTAGTAGGGTTGGTAATTCTATTCCTAGTAAGACTTAAATTCCTTATTTCCTACACTATAAATATGAGGCTAGGCCCTCATAATTATACACATCAATTGAATTGAAAATCACATTCTTTATTCCCATTGTGTTCAAGGGAGAACATAATACAGGCCTAACCCGAATACATAAAACATTAAGTAAAATCCTAGTTGGTTGAACCTAAGGCGGATCCGAACGTGTTGTGGACTTTCTACGGAGGGGCAACGTTTGGGGCTCTAAAGACTTGTTCTTGTTCGGTTCGGGAGCAGCTAGGGAAGGCACGCATCACATTGTATGTCACCTAAATTATTCTAATTGACTATGTGGCAATTAATTTGGATTCTAGCTTTATGGTTTTTCCGCATGAATTATATTTTTGTATTATTCATAACCTAATAAAATTAACATGTCAATCCGGTTACCAACCGGTTAAGTACTGTTATAAAAAGATATCCCCAAAAGCTTTGATTATTCACAATTAGTCAAAGATGATACTGTTTTTATAAGAACGAACAAGGTTGGATTATTTTTTACAACTTTTCCCTCTTTAAATCATAAAGTTACTATATAACTCATATAGTTACTATTTAAAATCGCGAAGTCACTTATCGAATTCGCAAAGTGAAAACGATATTTCAGCAAAACACGAACGCTAATTTCTCCAAAACAACAAACATTTTCAATTTTAAATAAAAATAAACTTCAAATACAACGAACCGAGATACGATCTCTCAAAATTTCCCGATTCGGTTTACTCCATTTTTTCCTCCTTCTATTACTTCCTTCTTGATCTACTATTTCCTCAATTATGAGAATTATAAGATAATTACGAAGAAAATCGAACAAAAATGAACAAACCCTAGAAAATTGGGGGAAAATCTGAAAAGGATAGAGATAAATAAAGATAGAGAAATTAACATAATGCATATCTAAATTTTTTGATATTTTTTAAAAGGTACTTCCTTTTGTTCCTAAATACTTATCCTATTTCTATAAACAACATTCCCTTATTAGTGTCTTATTTCCATTTTGAACATACACTTTTCTCACTTTTCCATAAATTATGATTATTTTTCTTACACATTCTACACTTTTTTCAGCAAGCAAGTCCTATGGAGGCTTGAAAAAGCTTCGCTTTAGCGAGTAAACAAAAGCTCCAAAAACTTTTTTCCCACTTTTCAATCCCCACATCCACTTTTGTTTGTACTTTATCAATAAACAATTGTTTATTTTATCCCTCCCCTAAAAACACACTCTCAATCATTGTTTTTCTTAAACACCGCGCATTCATTCAAATATGACATATATTTCGGAATAGAGAGAGTATATAAAGTAGGCTAGGCACAAATCGCATAGAAACTCTATAAATCTCATAGAAACTCTGTAAATCACATAGTAAATCATATAGTTACCATTTAAAATCGTTAAATAACTGTCACGTGACCGTTACACACGTTGCCCGGTCAAAATTACTTTGTTGCCATAGTTCACGCTAAATTAGCGTGGACTGGGTTTATAATAGTGTTTATAGGGTATGAGTTAGTCAAATGAGTAATGTTGTGTTGGAAACAAATCAATTTAAACTATATTTCATTTGATTAACTCGGTTATACTCGGGTCCATTTCTTTTCGGGTTATCCAATAAATTCGGGATTAGTTCTAGGGTCACCCTTTTCCTGACAAAAATTAGTATTGGATTAGTCATTCGGATTTAGTTAACTTTATTAGACTGATCTATATACAACTATAATCCTTAACTTTGTATTGTAAAATGCAAATTTATTTAATTCGAATATTTTTTCTTTACACAACTTTGAATTTGTACGTTTGTATATGTCTTATTTATTATAACAAATTTTCAATATTACAAGTCTTTTATTTAGACGTTGTTGTTTAAATAATAAATTATTTTAATAGTAACCATGTATTGCACGAGTCTAAACTAATTAGATACTTCATCCGTCTTTTAATACTCGTAACGTTTGTTAGGTTCACGCATGCAAATGCACAACTTTCATCATTTATATCTTAAATTCTCTTTATGCAAAAATTATAAAAAGTTGATATTTTGAAAATACACATTGAGACGAATCTAACAAGATCCCACATGACTATGTTTTATCTTATATAAAAAGCACTAAGAATAGTCAAAGTATATTATATAAATAGTGGCAAAAGTCCAAACGTTGCGAGTATTAAAAGACGGAGGAAGTATATCAACGCCATAAAATATGATTTGATCATGTAGTCAAAGGAAACAGGAAAAAGTATACAATTTTCGGTAGGGAGCAACAAGTAAAAGGTGAATTGACATTTTTGCTGTTACAAAATTGACATTTTTAGCTACTAAACTCTCTTGTGTTTTCATTGTCCCCCATGTCTACTCCCTTTCTCAAATATTTCATCATAATTTTCTTTTGAAGTCATGTGAAAAATGTATACCCATCGGTGTGAGGGGGTCGAAAAAGCACGAGGCTAATGCGTGACCTCGTCCCTCGTGGGTGTGACGATTATTCAATCAAGTGTAATTGGATTTCCTGTGAGTTTAAACCCAATTGACTAGTAATATAGGAGTCGCCATTCAGTTTTTAACGACAACGAGAAAAACTGACAAAACCCGGTTATCGTGACATAAAGGGAGTGCAATTATGTTTGACCACGACGGCCGTAGGTTCCCTTGTGATCCCTAGTGTGGGGATCTCTCAACATACACCCGCAAGGTAGAGATTGAGGGTTCGGGGGACTGTAACTATCGAGAGGAGTACTTCGCTCGTCGATAACTCCAGAGGCAGGATATCCTTACTAGCTCAGCATAAATAATTGAAGGGACGTGCGTTAACTATTAAACTAATCTGAGTTGATTTTAGCAATATGCAACATATAATACTAGATCGATCGCGATTATCTGATTTAGATTGCATTAAGGGACCTAGCATGATAATCCAATTTCCCAAAAATATTATATTTGTTAGGCGTGATAGAACAATCAGATTTGGTTAGTTTAACAGTTCATAAAAAGGGCGGGGAAAGCAGTTAATTCATCGAAAGGGACACATTACGACGCACCCTTGAGAGGTGCGTCACGGTTCTCAGAAAACTAACCACTTTGACTTTGCTATTTCTCCTTTTTATTTAACGAATCTCAAATATGGGACAGGATACGTTCTGTTCGATTTATGGATCGATTGCGACAGAACGCGTGAACAGTTTCGCAGCGTGAGGCTTAGGTTAAGGGTTGGAGTCAATACTCAGAATATAATTGTGTGTTGTGTGTGTTTCACGTCGAATTTGGGGCTGTATTTATAGGGAAGAGTTCGTGGAAAGATAGATTTGCAGAGCTCTAATCCACAAAGAATTAGGAAAAAACACGTACCTAGGTATTTTCAGCGCCCAGGCCTGGGTGCCGAAGATTTCGGCGCCCAGAGCCAGGCGTTGAAAATAGGGTATGGACTGTTTTCTTTGTCAGATTCGGATTCCTGAAATCCGTAGTGTTTGAGACTTAATCGAGTCTTTTAGTGCGTATCAATTTCATGACGGAATGCGTCTGGGCCCGTTACGAACTCTAGGCTCGTTAGGATTTTAATTAATACGTAACTCTTATTTCCGAATCATATTAGGAATAGGATTCTCGCAGTTTTCTATCTCATTTAGGATTTATGTTGGAATGCAACACCTAATTCTGACAGGTTTCTATCCTTTATGATTTGCCACTTTTAGAAGCTACCTTTTATGGCAGTTACTATTTTTAGCAGGTTTCCATAAATAGCAGTTTTCTATAAATATCAGGTTTCGGGTGAAATGAAAAGGGGAATTGAGATTCGTTTATTTTATAGGAGATGCGTTGTCAAGTGGAGATTTATGTTTTCATCATCGAACCTTTCCCTTTCGGGAACGGGGACAAAAGTAGGTGTCTACAGTTAGCCCCCACTTTGACTGAGTCTTGGAATAAGATGATGGTCAAAGTATTTAGACGGAGTGCGTCACACAAGCCATGGTGTATGTGACCTGTTTTGCGAGGGTCTCACGAGCCCCCGAGTGATAACATTTGACTTAAGGGTCATCACTTGAAGTGTCGACATATCCCTCACGTGTCATTGGGATTTGTCAACTGATAGTATAGAAACTTCCTCGCCTTGTCATTGGAAGGATCTAAAGGTGCATAGAAACTCCCTCACTTTGTCATTGGGAGTAGCTACAGATGTTTTTGAAATCAAAGCTATAACGTGTAATTGGGCCTGGCCAAGCCCAATCACGAGGTAAAAAATGTTTTTAAAGATTCTCATTTTCAGGGCTAGCTAAACGAGAAAACCCCCTTGTTTTTATGGGACGTAAAACGAAGGAAAATCCAGCACATCATTCTTTTTTGGAAAAGAGGAAAACCAATCCTTTTAATTTTTGGAAAAGGGAAAACCAGAAAAAGTTATCACTGCAGCGACTAAGGACCTGCACGGTTAGTGATGCAGACCCCGCCGGCTAAAGATGGCGAGCCTGTCCGCTAAGGGTGGACACCCCGTCCGATAGAAGTGGACGAATCTGTTTTTGAAATTTGAAAATAAGGACCTACGCGGTTTGTGACGTAGACCCCGCCGGCTAAAGATGGCGAACCTGTCCACTAAGGGTGGACCCCCCGTCCGATAGAAGTGGACGAATCTATTTTTGAAATTTGAAAAATATGGACCTACGCGGTTTGTGACGTAGACCCCGCCGGCTAAAGATGGCGAACCTGTCCGCTAAGGGTGGACCCCCCGTCCGATAGAAGTGGACGAATCTATTTGGAAATTTGTTTTTTGAAAATAAGGACCTACGTGGTTTGCGCCGTAGACCCCATCGGCTGAAGATGGCGAGCCTATTTCATTTTGTTTTTTGGAAATTCTATTTTTCGAAAACTGAGGACCTGCGCGGCTAGTGACGCAGACCTCGCCCGCTGAAGGTGGGCGAGCCCTGTCCGCTAAGGGCGGACGCCCCGCTTGCTGGAAGTGAGTGAACCTGAATTCGTCTTTTTGATTTGGGATTCGCGTGCCGTGGTCTTGCCACCTGAAGATGGGCAAGTTCCTATTTCTTTGGTTTTTTGTGATTTCTTTTGAGAATTTCTTTTATTCATTCTTGCAAGAGCGAATTCTTTCGAGGGATGCTCAAATTTAGTTGTAACCTGAACGTGGACTGACAACGTGTTCAGACGGACCTTTGTCTTGCGACCGTCTGCTTTCGTGATTTTGAGCTAGTCTTTACGGCTCGACTTGATCTTCGATCAAAGGACCGTGCACAAGTGTCAATGACAACCTTTCGATGAGGTCGAACCTGTTGTTTATTTTTCTTGAGATATCCAAACATGATATGGCGTATGGCGCAGTCCGGGAATGTGATTTTGATCGTGCGCTCCTTGTTGGAGTCTATTTTTTCGCGAGCCCCCAAGCACTGGGGCTCGTCGGTCGTTCTTCGCATCTTGTAATCATGTTTGGGGGTCATGCTCGTATGTGCGAGCGACCTTTTATAGTAGTGTGCTACTTTAGCGAAGCCGTGGAGTGCGACTTTAGTTTTCAGGCGACATCCAGTTTTAGCTTGGCCCGGATTAATCCTTTGACAGACAAACATTTTTTATTTGGAAAACCAACGACTTAACGTTACATGTTTTTGGTGTTTCGAAGAATGACCATGATATTTAACTTGTTTTTTGAAAAGTGTACATAAGCATTTTCTGAGACGAGTCTAAGTTCCGACTAAGTTTTTTTTTTTTTTTTTTGCTTATTTGGGAGCTAAAGGTGCTTTGGGCTTGATCCTACTTGCAATAGGGCCTCGCGTTTAGCAACACGGTCTTAAGTCCTTTCCTGTTCCGCGTTTTGTGAAATCTGGGCCTTGGGCTGCATTTTCAGCGCCCAAGGCCAGGCGTTAAACATTTCGGCGCCCAGCCGTGGGCGCTGAAAGTCTTTTCCTGGTGATATTTGACTTTCGGATTTCCTAACACGTTTCCGAATGGGATCAGGATGTTACTGGGTGCGTCCAGCTATTTATAGGGGCTAGATACGTCCCTATTTTCCACCACTCTCAAATTCTTTCTCTCCTTTTTGCTGTGTTTTAATTACTCATTGCTTTTTCCATGTCGATCCCTACTTTCTCACTCCAACGGACTGTTAGGCGTTGGCTACGGGCCCTTACTCCCACAGAAAAGGCTTTGTTAAAAGAATACCACTTAGAGGCACTTTTAGGCTTACAACAAATTAATATTGATTATAACTTTCTGCATGCTGCCCTAAGCTTTTGGGACTCTGATCATCATGTTTTTGCCTTTCGGGGCAACGAAATATGTCCTTTGCCCGATGAATTTGCTGCAATCCTTGGTTATCCTACTAATGCTACTCCTGTTACCCCTGGCACTATTGAAGAGGGTAAAACATCCATAAGGGCTTTCCTAGGACTAGATGATAACATGTTTGCTGAAATTGTTGTAGATGATAAGGTTAACTTGGCAAAACTTGTAAAACATCACTTTAGGCCTAGTAAGAATATGACCGAACAGAAATTGAATATTCGAGCCCTTGTATTTTGCTTGTCAAATCACTATTTGCTATCAAATAACAATGGTGAGTTCGGTGACATAAGGTTGATCCCCTTGATTAGCCGGATGGAAAGTTGCTATTCTATCATGCCGTTGGTTGTTGCCGAGACTTTGCTGAGTGCGGATGAGCTGAAGAAGGATGCTAAATCTTAAAATTTTAAGGGAAGCCCCCTATTACTGCAGGTAATCAATTTTCTTCTTTGCGCACGCATACGCCACTTTTGCATATATTTCTTTTTACCTGGGGCTGAGTTTCAGCGCCCAGGGCTGGGCGCTGGAGTTTTCGGCGCCTGGTCCTGGGCGTTGAATCTGCGCCCCAGGGACCGTTTTTTTTCATTCTTTTGATTCGATTGTACCTGTTTTCGCAGATTTGGCTTGCGGAACGGCTTAGACTTTTGGAAGCTCCTGCCGATCCTAAACATTATCGCCCTATAGCCTCGGGTAACCGAAAATACTTGCACCAAGGCCAGGACGAGGCCGAATGGACCTCCTTTTTTACTTATGGCATTTGTTCTATTAAGTGGGTGGTACCATGGTGGGGTTTGACTACTATGACAAGGGGTTATGATGTATCGGTTTATGTTTCTTTGTTGGGGCTATCTCGTCCCATTTATATTTTCCCTTACCGAGTCATGCGTCAATATGGTTTAAGGCAGACTATCCCCTTTTCTGATACGGTACCACCTAAGGTAGCGGCCTTTTCACAAACACGGGTCCTAGCGTGGGCTAAGTATTATGATGGTCTCCCGCGTTGGGCCGTAGCTACAAATGGCTTCGTGGGTCTTTCTGAAAACTACAAGTTGTGGATGAGCTCCGATGATAAAGATGTGAGGGCCGAGGCTCGTAATGGGGAGCCGGCTGAGCTTTTGATACCTCGTATTCGTGTTAAGTATGAGGGTCCTGATTCTGCCAGACCTCGTACCTATAGTATTAAGACTGTGAAAGCTCATCCTGATCGAAAGCGAAAGGAAGTTCCTCCGTTCCAGTTTCAGGCCTAAAAATATGCCTAACATGAAGGGGCCTGTTGTTGTTAAAAGAAATGCAAGCTCTCGCGGAGATCGTCGCCGGAACAATGTATGGGTTAGGAAGGCTCAGCCGCCTGTAGAAACAGTGGCTCGTCTAGTTGATGATAATAATCCTTCTCCCACCATTGCATGTGCCCTTGAGGCTGAGCGGGCTATAACTGAGAATGTTTGAAGCCTTGGCATCTTTGGAAGTTAGTGTCCAGGAACCGGTTCTTATGGAGATTGACATTGGGGCAGCACAGAAGACTGTGGGGGTGGATCTGTGAGGTTATGATACATATGACAATTCATAAATCATGCGGAAAAACCATAAAGCCAGGAAAGCATATTATTTACACATAATCATTTAGCATAGAATAAATGCATACATGTTGTAGCGTGCCTTCCCTAGCTGCGCCCGAACCGAACAAGAACAAGTCTTTAGGACTCCAAATGTCGTCCCTCCGTAGATAGTCCACAGTACATCCAGATCCGGCTCAAGTTAGACCAACTAGAATCGCCCTTAAGGTTACTAGGAATTTCGGCTATGTGTTTGCAAGTGTATGGCTGATTTTTCTTTCAAAAACTTACCCTTTGAATACTTCAATCGTACCTGCAAATAATGACCCTAGGCCCTTATTTATAGAGGTATGGAAAAGGAACTGGAATCCTATTAGGATACTAATTAGTTAAACTAGAATCCTAGTAGGACTCTAACTAATTAATTTTATCCTTTCAGGATTAGAAATTTAATCATCAAACAAATCCTATACAATTTAGGTTTCGTATGTGAACACAAACTCTACACGAGCATGACCCACGAGCGTGCAGCCCATGCCCGCGCACAGCCCACACGGCCGCTCAGCCCACGCGAGCCTCAAGCCCACGCGAGCAGCAGCACAGCTCGCAGCCCATTGCTGCGCGCGCTGCGCGCGCTGCCATGGCCTGCTGGGCCTGGCCTTGCGCTGGGCCTGGCGTGGCCTTGGCTGTTCATGTGGCGCGCTTGGCTTGCTGAGCGATGGCCTGGCTTCGTGCTGGGCCCTCGTCCGGCAGGCCTCGTCCGATGCTTATTCGTACGATACGCTTCCGATTAAATTCCCGGTTCCGGAATTCATTTCCGATACGAAAAATATTTAATATTTCCGATTCCGGAATTAATTTCCGTTTCGAACAAATATTTAATATTTCCGTTTCCGGAATTATTTTCCCATTCCGATAATATTTCCGATTCTGACAATATTTCCGTTTCCGGCAATATTTCCGATTCCGGCAATATTTCCATTTCCGATAATATTTTCTGATACGTACCATGTTTCCGTTTCCGGCAACATCTACGACTTGGATAATATTTATATTTCCGATACGATCCATATTTCTGTTTCCGGCAATATCATCGTTTCCGGAGTATTCATTTCTTGCTTGTGACGATCTCAGCTCCCACTGAAACCAAGATCCGTCGATTCCGAATATCCATAGATAGAGTATTTAATGCCATTAAATACTTGATCCGTTTACGTACTATTTGTGTGACCCTACGGGTTCAGTCAAGAGTAAGCTGTGGATTAATATCATTAATTCCACTTGAACTGAAGCGGCCTCTAGCTAGGCATTCAGCTCACTTGATCTCACTGAATTATTAACTTGTTAATTAATACTGAACCGCATTTATTAGACTTAACATAGAATGCATACTTGGACCAAGGGCATTATTTCCTTCAGTCTCCCACTTGTCCTTAGGGACAAGTGTGCATTTCCTAATTCCTTTGTCGCTCGATGCTTGCTCTTGAACATAAGGTAAGAGTTGTCATCCTTATTATGTCCAGAGGTGTTTCTCGGTTTCAGAGTTCAACTGATCAAATAAACAGATAATCATAGCCTATGATTCATCCGAGCACGGCCATGCATTTCACAGTTTCTAGCTCTCCGAGTGGCCTTGTACAACTTTTAAGTATCTCATCCCGATTTATGGGAGGACAATCCCAATCTTGCGATCTTGAGATTAGACTTCGTTTGATATGTGATTACCTGAGCGTTGCCTTTATAGCCTCCTTTTACGGTGCGACGGTTGGTCAACGTCAAAGCAACCAGTTCTCAAACAAGTAATCTCAAATCACTCAGGTATTGAGGATTTAGTGTCTAATAATTTTAATGAAATTTACTTATGACAGATTTTCATCTCTTACAGTAAAGTTTCATATATAGGTCTGTCCGATACTAGTCTTCCCAAAGTAAGTATCTATGCAAATGATTATGACATTGCCATGTCCACATAGTTCAAGAAACAGAACTACTAGTCATCTTGCATTCTAGTCGTCTAACGTTTTCTACTCGTCCAATTTTATAGAAAACTCCGACTAGGGACCATTTTCAACCTTTGACATTCAAGTTCACTTGATAGACATTTCTTAGTCACAGGACTGGTCCTGACAGTCTATCTTGAATATATCGTCAAATTGAAGGGACTCATCATTTAATAAACCACAAATTAAATGGAAAAATGAATTCTCTTCATTTATTGTGAATGATTAACCAATAATGTTTTACAAAGATTTAAACTCTAAAAATTTAAAACATTAAACAAGGATATCAAAGCCATTCTCCAATATGCTTGATTCCCATAGCTGCAGTGTAAGATTTGTGCTTCGCCTGCGGCAGAGGTTTAGTCAATGGATCTGATATGTTGTCATCAGTTCCAATCTTGCTTATCTCGACTTCTTTTCTTTCAACGAACTCTCGTAGAAGGTGAAATCTACGAAGTACATGCTTGACTCTCTGGTGGTGTCTAGGCTCCTTTGCCTGTGCAATAGCTCCGTTATTATCACAATACAGGGCTATTGGTCCTTTAATGGAGGGGACTACACCAAGTTCACCTATGAACTTCCTTAGCCATATAGCTTCCTTTGCTGCTTCATGTGCAGCAATGTACTCCGCTTCAGCTGTAGAATCCGCAATGGTGCTTTGCTTAGCACTTTTCCAACTTACTGCACCTCCGTTGAGGCAGAAGACAAACCCAGACTGTGATCTAAAATCATCTTTGTCGGTTTCGAAACTTGCGTCCGTATAGCCTTTAACAATTAATTCATCATCTCCACCATAGACCAGGAAGTCATCTTTGTGCCTTTTCAGGTACTTCAGAATATTCTTGGCAGCAGTCCAATGCGCCTCTCCTGGGTCTGACTGGTATCTGCTCGTAGCACTGAGTGCGTACGCAACATCCGGGCGTGTACATATCATAGCATACATTATTGAACCAATCAATGATGCATATGGAATCCCATTCATTCGTCTACGCTCATCAAGTGTTTTTGGGCACTGAGTCTTGCTTAGAGTTATTCCATGAGACATGGGTAGGTAGCCTCGCTTGGAGTCTGCCATCTTGAACCTATCAAGCACCTTATTGATATAAGTGCTTTGACTAAGTCCAATCATCTTTTTAGATCTATCTCTGTAAATCATGATGCCCAATATGTACTGTGCTTCTCCTAGATCCTTCATCGAAAAACATTTCTCAAGCCAAATCTTGACAGAGTTCAACATAGGAATGTCATTTCCGATAAGTAATATGTCGTCGACATATAATACTAGGAAAGCAATTTTGCTCCCACTGACCTTCTTGTATACACAAGATTCGTCTGCGTTCTTGATGAAACCAAAATCACTGACTGCTTCATCAAAACGTATATTCCAGCTCCTGGATGCCTGCTTCAATCCATAGATTGATTTCTTTAGCTTGCATACCTTTTTAGCATTCTTTGGATCCTCAAAACCTTCAGGCTGTGTCATAAACACAGTTTCTGTTAAAACGCCGTTTAAGAAAGCAGTTTTGACATCCATCTGCCATATTTCGTAATCGTAATATGCAGCGATTGCTAACATTATCCGAATAGACTTTAGCATTGCAACTGGTGAAAAGGTTTCATCGTAATCCACGCCGTGGACTTGCCTGTAACCTTTTTCAACAAATCTAGCTTTGAAAACTTCAAGTTTCCCATCCTTGTCCTTTTTCAGTTTGAAAACCCATTTGCTTCCAATGGCTTGGTAGCCATCTGGCAAATCGACCAAATCCCATACTTGGTTTTCAGACATGGAGTCTATTTCAGATTGCATGGCTTCTTGCCATTGCTTGGAGCTGGGGCTCATCATAGCTTGTTTGTAAGTCGCAGGTTCATCACTTTCAAGTAATAGAACGTCATAGCTCTCGTTCGTCAAAATACCTAAGTACCTTTCCGGTTGAGATCTATATCTTTGCGATCTACGCGGGGTAACATTTCTAGATTGACCATGATTCTCAGCAGATTCTTCTAAAGATCTCTGAGTTTCATCCTGAATGTCATCTTGAGCATTCTCTAGAGTTGTTTGTTCGACTCGAATTTCTTCGAGGTCTACTTTTCTCCCACTTGTCATTTTGGAAATGTGATCTTTCTCCAAAAAGACACCATCTCGAGCAACAAACACCTTGTTCTCAGATGTATTGTAGAAGTAATACCCCTTTGTTTCCTTTGGATAGCCCACAAGGATACATTTGTCAGATTTTGGATGAAGTTTGTCTGAAATTAATCGTTTGACGTATACTTCACATCCCCAAATCTTAAGAAAAGACACTTTTGGAGGCTTTCCAAACCATAACTCATATGGAGTCTTTTCGACAGCTTTAGACGGAGCTCTATTTATAGTGAGTGCAGCTGTATTTAGTGCATGTCCCCAAAATTCTAATGGAAGTTCGGCCTGACCCATCATTGACCTGACCATGTCTAGCAAGGTTCTGTTCCTCCGTTCCGACACACCGTTCCATTGTGGTGTTCCAGGAGGAGTCAATTCTGATAGAATTCCACATTCTTTCAGATGGTCATCAAATTCATAGCTCAGATATTCACCGCCTCTATCAGACCGCAGTGCCTTCATCTTCTTGCCTAATTGATTCTCTACTTCACTCTGAAATTCCTTGAATTTGTCAAAGGATTCAGACTTATGCTTCATTAGGTAGACATAACCATATCTACTGAAGTCATCAGTGAAAGTGATAAAGTAGCTGAAACCACCTCTAGCATTTGTACTCATTGGTCCACATACATCTGTATGGATTAAACCCAATAGTTCATTTGCTCTTTCTCCAACTTTAGAGAAAGGTTGCTTTGTCATTTTGCCAAGTAAACATGATTCGCATTTACCATAATCCTCTAAGTCAAATGGTTCTAGAATTCCTTCCTTTTGAAGTCTTTCTAAGCGTTTCAAGTTTATATGGCCTAATCGACAATGCCACAGATAGGTGAGATCTGAATCATCCTTTTTGGCCCTTTTGGTATTTAAGTTATAAACTTGTTTGTCGTGATCTAATAAATAAAGTCCATTGACTAATCTAGCAGATCCATAAAACATCTCTTTAAAATAAAACGAACAACTATTGTCTTATATTAAAAAGGAAAGTCCCTTAGCATCTAAGCAAGAAACTGAAATGATGTTTTTAGTAAGACTTGGAACATGGAAACATTCTTCCAGTTCCAAAACTAGCCCGGAGGGCAACGACAAATAATAAGTTCCTACAGCTAATGCAGCAATCCGTGCTCCATTTCCCACTCGTAGGTCGACTTCACCCTTGCTTAACTTTCTACTTCTTCTTAGTCCCTGTGGATTGGAACATAAGTGTGAGCCACAACCTGTATCTACTACCCAAGAAGTTGAATTAGCAAGTATACAGTCTATAACGAAAATACCTGAAGATAGAACGACTGTTCCGTTCTTCTGATCTTCCTTTAGCTTTGGACATTCTCTTTTGTAATGGCCTATTCCATCACAATAAAGACATCTTGATGTGGACTTGTCCTGCTTTGATTTAACATTTCCCTTGGACTTTCCACTTTTCTTGAACGGTCTCCTTCTAGCCTTGAGTAAATCTTTGGCTTCACAGTCCAGTATTATTTCAGCCTTTCTGACAAGGTGAACAAATTCTGCAACTGTTTCTTCTCTTGGTTCACTTAGGTATAGTTGCTTGAAGCGACCAAATCCACTGTGAAGTGAATTGAGCAAGATAGAGACTGCCATCCTTTCGCTTATTGGTGTTCCTAGTAGACTTAGGCGATCAAAGTATGAACGCATAAGATCCACATGGATCCTTAGTGGGACGCCTACCCTCTGTTTAGTGCGAAGGAGCTGAACATGTGTTTCTTGGACTTCCATCCTATAAGACCTGTTGGGAGAACTAACCTTTAGACCAGACATTGATTCAATCAACTCATGGACGTTCAGGTCCCTGTCCTCCGTGCTTCCACAACAGATATCCCTCAGATTCTTGATGAGCGTAAAAGGTTCATAGGCTACAAACCTTCTAGCCCAATCATCAGGGATATTGTTCAGCATGAGACTCATAACCTTTTTGAGATCCGCATCCCAAGCGAAAAATGTCTCAGGGGTCATGTCTCTGGCATAGTAGCTTGGCATGGGATGTGATAGTACATACTCAAGTCCATTGAGTCTGACTATTTCAACTAGCTTAGCTTCCCATTCAAGAAAATTTGCCAGGTTCAGCTTGACCATAAGCTCAGAACCTATGATGATGTTTTGATTGTGGTTTGCCATAGTTAAAACTACAATTGAAAAGAATAAACAAATAAATAATCATTCACAGTTTCTCTTAATAAACTTAAATTCTAGCATACATGCATAATTCAATGTTTATTAAGCATTTTATTCAAGTTATGTGTTTCGGCAGGTGTGAATAGAATGATTCCAAGATCCTAAAATCATTGAAGAACTAAGCACAGTTTGTCGACTTAATCCTAAAACATCTTAGGTAAGCAAAAGCCTTTTGCTAATAGTCTAGAAACTATTCTTGGTTGATAGGTACGTCTAAGAACTTATTAGGTAAACCTATCGATTTTGCCACGACATAAAAGGACTCCTTACTTATATCGTTGAGTTTCACCAAAACTAACATGTACTCACAATTATTTGTGTACCTTGCCCCTTTAGGACCAATAAGTAACACCTCGCTGAGCGAAAACTATTACTAGATTGATGTAAAGGATATCCAAGCAAGTGTATATTTTGGCATGGCACCTTTTAACTCAATTTTTAAGTTTGGAACTTAAGGCTCTTACTATGTTGGTTAGATTTTAAGTGAACTAAAATCCTTAATCATGCAACATAATCAAGCTTTGATCTCATGCATTTTAAGACATATTTAAAAGCAATAAATAACTTAAAACATGCATAAGATAAATGTGATCTAGTATGGCCCGACTTCATCTTGAAGCTTTAACTTCAAAGTTCGTCTTGAAAATCTCCGTGGGAGGCACCATTTTCTTCAAATAGAATAAGCTATAATTAAAACTAATTACAACTATTTGATGGTACGCATACCATATTTGAATTGAAAAACAACTTTGGTACTTTAGACCAATTACATTCAAATTAATGGTACGCAGACCATATTTTCTATCCTATTTGGGCAATACTAGTCACTTCATAACCTGCAAAACAGTACATATACAATATATACCATTCACCCATTCATTATCATGAATGGCCCACATAGCTGGTTAGTAAAACACATTATGCATCACATAAACATTTGCAGCAATTAATCAAGGGCACCAATAATCTACAAATTATTCAGTCCTTATTAATTCTAATCAAGTTGTTTTAACCTTAAGGATTTGTAGACCTAATCAAGAGTATATGACTAAAAGGGCTCCCACTTAAACCAATAAATTCATATGCTTTACTAATTTTAAACATAAAAAATGTATTTCTAGTCTAACCGGAAACATACAAATTTAATTAAAATTTAAAGCTCATATACCAGCGCGCAGAAGATCCGTTGAGAGTTTCTGTTGCAAGATATAGCGCGTGAGCGCAACTTCGCCCCAAAAAACCTGCCTTTGACGCTACGCTGTGCCGAACTGCCCGAAAGAGGCGAATTGCCAGAAAGTTGATCCATGGCCAGTAGCGTGAAAGGCATATCCTAACTCTGCCTGGGGTGAGGGTACCTATTATTCGTCGGCGGTCATCCAAAAGCATAGCTTTAGCTATTACAAACCTTAAGCACATGCCTTTCTTGGTCGAACCAACCCAACCGGTTAATTAAATGGACAATGAATAAATTTTATTTCTTCTAATTATAATTGAATCCATAAATTTAATTTAATTTCAGTCGTATTTAAATTAATTCATGATTTTAATTTTAGTAAAATAATTAGAATAAATAAAATTTATTATAATTACAATATTCAAAATTAAAATCCAAGAAATTAATTTAAATTATTTATTTTAAAATTAATTAAAATTACGTAAACTGAAAATTTCAAATTAAAATTTCAAAACGATCTAATCGCAACGCAACAACCCCACGCAACGCACGCCCATGGGCCACACGCACACAGCCATCGCTGGCCATGTGCGCGCAGCCCATGCGCTGCGTCGCATCGCTGCTGCTCCCCATCGCAAGGTGCGCGCCAGCGCTCGTCGCAACAAGCATGCTGCTGACCATCGCTGGGCGCAGCGCTCGTCGCTCGTCGCACGTCGCAACAAGCACGCTGCACGCCATCGCTGGGCGCAGCGCTCTTCGCACGCACACATGCGCTTGCGCGAGGCAGTGCACGCTGTGGCGCAGCACGCTTGCTACCCACACGCGACTGCTCGTGCCTTGCTCTCGCCCTTGCCCATGCGCCCATTGCTCACAGCCCACGACACAAGGCAGGGCTGCTGCCTTGTGCTCGTGCACCATGCCCTTGCTCGCTGCATTCGTACCGCATGGGAGACGAGCTCCCTTGCTCGTCGTCGCATGCCCGCACTATACAACACCCCTTAAGGGTAACACGTACCGTCCATTGCTTTGTGCGTGCAAGTTATATGAGCGAATAGCATAAAAATTTAGAATTTATTTTCAAAATTAATGACAAATTAATAAATAATATTAATTTCATAATTTTAGGGCGAAAAATCGAAAATTTATTATTTAATTGATTTCCGATTAACATGGATTCATGTCTAGGTCATAAAAATTTAAAATTTAACATAAATTTACAATTTTTATGGTGGTTTTTAATCATAGGTATCTAATTAAATTATAACTAATTATGAAAATCAAATTAATTCTAAATTATTCCAATTTTCAACAAATTAATCATAATTACAAATTAGATTGCATAATTAACAAGGCTAGGCATTCAAACTTGTTAAACATATACAGTAGGTCAATCAAAAATTCAAGATTTATCAACAAGAATCGCAAATATTTAATTCAACATCTTAAATTTACGAAATTTTGCATTCGAAAAACCAAAACCTCCGAAAAGTCATAGTTAGGCTTCGAATTTGAGAATTCTGGGTTCGGCCGAAAAATAGAGTTTTTGTCAAAATTTTAGAATGCCTTTTACATGCGGAATTGACACAAAAATCACTCGATTTGGATGAGTAACGAAAAAACTGCCGAAAAACTGCGTACGTATAATTAAATAAACGCAATTTGCAATTAATTAACAATTACGAAAATTAATCACCCCTTTTAATTCTTGCAAATTTGTAATATTTAACCATGTTCATGCAATTTAGATTATGAAAATAATAAGAGGCTCGTGATACCACTGTGAGGTTATGATACATATGACAATTCATAAATCATGCGGAAAAACCATAAAGCCAGGAAATCATATTATTTACACATAATCATTTAGCATAGAATAGATGCATACATGTTGTAGCGTGCCTTCCCTAGCTGCGCCCGAACCGAACAAGAACAAGTCTTTAGGACTCCAAATGTCGTCCCTCCGTAGATAGTCCACAGTACGTCCGGATCCGCCTCAAGTTAGACCAACTAGAATCGCCCTTAAGGTTACTAGGAATTTCAGCTATATGTTTGCAAGTGTATGGCTGATTTTTCTTTCAAAAACTTACCCTTTGAATACTTCAATCGTACCTGCAAATAATGACCCTAGGCCCTTATTTATAGAGGTATGGAAAAGGAACTGGAATCCTATTAGGATACTAATTAGTTAAACTAGAATCCTAGTAGGACTCTAACTAATTAATTTTATCCTTTCAGGATTAGGAATTTAATCATCAAACAAATCCTATACAATTTAGGTTTCGTATGTGAACACAAACTCTACACGAGCATGACCCACGAGCGTGCAGCCCATGCCCGCGCACAACCCACACGGCCGCTCAGCCCACGCGAGCCTCAAGCCCACGCGAGCAGCAGCACAGCTCGCAGCCCATTGCTGCGCGCGCTGCGCGCGCTGCCATGGCCTGCTGGGCCTGGCCTTGCGTTGGGCCTGGCGTGGCCTTGGCTGTTCGTGTGGCGCGCTTGGCTTGCTGGGCGATGGCCTGGCTTCGTGCTGGGCCCTCGTCCGGCAGGCCTCGTCCGATGCTTATTCGTACGATACGCTTCCGATTAAATTCCCGGTTCCGGAATTCATTTCCGATACGAACAATATTTAATATTTCCGATTCCGGAATTAATTTTCCGTTTCGAACAAATATTTAATATTTTCGTTTCCGGAATTATTTTCCGATTCCGATAATATTTCCGATTCTGACAATATTTCCGTTTCCGGCAATATTTCCGATTCCGGCAATATTTCCATTTCCGATAATATTTTCCGATACGTACCATGTTTCCGTTTCCGGCAACATCTACGACTTGGATAATATTTATATTTCCGATACGATCCATATTTCCGTTTCCGGCAATATTATCGTTTCCGGAGTATTCATTTCTTGCTTGTGACGATCTCAGCTCCCACTGAAACCAAGATCCGTCGATTCCGAATATCCATAGATAGAGTATTTAATGCCATTAAATACTTGATCCGTTTACGTACTATTTGTGTGACCCTACGGGTTCAGTCAAGAGTAAGTTGTGGATTAATATCATTAATTCCACTTGAACTGAAGCGGCCTCTAGCTAGGCATTCAGCTCACTTGATCTCACTGAATTATTAACTTGTTAATTAATACTGAACCGCATTTATTAGACTTAACATAGAATGCATACTTGGACCAAGGGCATTATTTCCTTCAGGATCCTGCGAACATTGCCCTCTACAAGACTTTATTTGATGATCCGGAAGAACTAGAGTAGTGTAGTTCTTGCTAGGGTGTAGTGGCCCTCTATTTATTTCAGTTGTGTTTGTTTTTTATTCCTAGCACTTTGTTTTCCTTCTTATTATTTTTTCAATAAAGGTGTATTTTTATTTTTCATTTTCATTTATTTTTGTTTCTCCTCCTTTTTTATGTTTTTATATGTCTAACACTTATGCACAAAGAATGTGTTTTTTTTTTATTGGACCGAATCCTTGGTAAGGATTGCCTACGTATCTTGTCAGAATTAGGTCGCGCATAGTTCTAGCTTTTGAATAAGTTCTAGGATACCAGATTTTAATAGATATGCCCTGCGGTGGTAGCATATTACTTAACCGGTCAAATGAGTGAAGTATTATCATTATTTTCGTCTGCCGTTTTTTTTTGCCATAGGTCGCGTAAAATTCGACTAATTTGTATAGCTATATTCTTGGTAAACCTATTTGGATACGTACTGTACCCCCCAAGTGTTTGTTATTTTTCCGTTGTGTGCGGATAAAATGACGAGCACTTTTGGAAGAAAAATTTTTGGCAGGCAGAGAGTTTCAACGCCCAGGCTAGGGCGTCAGAAATTTCGGCGCCCAGCCCTGGGCGCTGAAAATGACTTGGGCAGTCAATTTTTGACGCATTGCTTCACATGTTCTTGCATTTATTTCCTTTTTCGTGCCTTGATTTTTTTTGCTAGTATTTAAAGCCAATTTTGAGGCTATTTTGGAGGCTTTTTGACTGTTAGCGTGAAATGCGTTTTTGTCCGGATTAATTTTTTCTATTCGTGACCCAAAACAGTTTTGAAAATGGGGTTAGGGTGCGGAAGTTATAAAGATCTTTGTGTAGGCTTTTGAGGTGGGTTGAAGTGCGTGTTGTTAGTGAAGGGTATGATGGAATCTATGTTTTATGAATCTGTTTTTTTTGTAACATTTGCATTGTTTTGGATTTTGATTTCCTTTGATTCTGGGTTGCATGGATTGACTCTTATGATGACACTGGTTGGGCTTTTTAGGTTTTGGGGATGGGATAGTGTGGTTTATTTTGTGGGTTTCGGGAATTGGTTCCCATGGCACTATTTCAAAACCGAGTGGACTTTGTTTGTTGGGCCTAGAGTGGGCCGCCTCTTTATTTTAGTATTTTGCAAGTACATTTGGTGCTTATTTAATGTTAGAATAAAATTTTTAGGAAAAATATTACGCCTTTATTGATTCGGAAACCAAGGAAAACACACTTAAAATAAAACTGACCCATATTCTAAGGGGCCTTAGGACCATCTAAAGTCTCTATTATTTTTTTCTATCAATATAAAGAACTACTAGGCGCTTTTTACTAATGGTGCTCTATATCGCTCAAGCCTGGGGTTTAGTCTCATAAAACTTCGGTCCTTCAACGGTACTCATCTTGAATTCCATTCCTTTTGCATTGACCCACTAATATGTCTTCACCCATCCGTTCTCGACCTCTTCTAGTGTTGATGCAGGAGAGATTAACCGGGTTGGATCGAAACCTTCATCTTGTAAAGCTAGGGTAGTCATCACAGTCTCGTTCTCCATAGGCCTCGATTCGTTAAACAATGTCCATAGAGCCTGGTTGTCCAATATTTCAGCTGTTTGAGTCTTGGTGAGGTGGGGTGCCTCATCCAAGGTGTGGCAGTCATGGAAAATTTCAAATCCGGGTTTTAGCAAGCCATCCTGAACGAAGGGTTCAGGGAAATCACAGCATGGGTGTTTTTTTCTTCCAGAACAAACATCCCGTTAAGGGTCATTTGATACGGGGGAAGGAGGGTGGTTTGTTTGGCCTTTTTAAGGTGTAGCCTAGACAGGCGGTCAGCAATATCTTCCTCCGTTGGTTCATAGCCTAAGCCAAAGGGAGTAGATTTGTCGGGAAAAGGATGGAATGTGCATTCCTTCCTCCTTATGCCCAATGGGGTTCCTGGAAAATAACCTTGAGCTAACAGCATTCTAGGGATGACTCGGGATGCATGCGGGTCTAGGAATGCTGGATCATAATCTTCGATGAACTGGATTGCTTCTTCCATTTGAAACCCATAAAGGTCGTCTGCAGTTTCGGTCGTTCCAACCATAGTGCAACTGACGTCGAGAGGAGGGGCGCGGATTTCTAGTATTACCCCGTTATGGTTAAGTTTAACCATTTGGTGCAAGGTAGAAGCCACACCTCCTAAGTCATGGAGCCAAGGTCGCCCCAAGAGGAGGTTAAAAGTGGGCTTGATGTCGATTATTTGAAACTCCGTGGTGCGTGCCACAGGCCCGGTTTGTATGGTAAGGTTGATTTTTCCCAATACAGGCCTTCGGGAGTTATCATAAGCTCGTACCCCTTGCGTGGAGGTTTGGAAGTCATCGTTTCCTAGCCCCAAGCAATGGGCGGTTCGCAATGGGCAGACATTAACCGCCGAAGCATTATCTACGAGCGCTAGGGGGATGTTTTGTCCTTTGCATCCAACCACTAGGTAAAGGGCTTTATTGTGAGCACCCCCCTCTTTGGGTAAGTCTTTATCAGTGAAAACTATGGCCTTTTCTCCGGCATCTCTCATGACATGGCTAACCAATGAGTCTGGTGTGATATCTGTAGGTACTGAGATGAGGTCAAGTGAGCGAATAAGCTTTTCGCGATGTTCCTTTGAAGTACACATAAGATCCCAAATGGTAATCTCGGCCTTGGTTCTTTTTAGTTGTTTCAGGAGAGGATTTTCAATGACTTCTGCGACGGTGGCGTGCCGTCCATTCTCAGGAGTTTGCCTAACTGGGATGTCGTCCATAGGAGGTGGGTGAATATCCGGTTGGTATATTCTTCCGGATCGGGTGAGGTTGTCGACCTCGGGCTCCTGAGGGGTGGTGTCAATGAGGGCATACCCGGGCCAACTTTCAGTGAAGAGGTCCTGGCCCGACACTTGAGATAGGTAAATATCTTCAGCATCATCATTCCACACACCGCACACTTCTCTCTCGATTCGATCCATAGGGACCACAGCGAGTGGTGCACCTTGAGGTGTAATATACACCGTGGGGTCGAAATTCTCTAGTTGGTCGAGAGAGATGTGACAAGAGCCGAGTGGGCTCTTGTTGTTGTTGGGTTTGCCAACGTTAGGGAGAGGTATCACTTCATCCTCTATCATGTCCAGGATCGTATGTTTTAGATTCCAACAGTTTTCAGTGTCATGCCCATTTCCTTGATGGAATTTGCAGTAAGTACCTTCGACCCAATATTTGCTTTTGACAGGAGGGTCACGGGTGGGGCCTATAGGTCTCAACTTTCCTTGATTGGTTAGTCTTTCAAAGGCTTGTACCAAAGTCGACCCGAGTGGGGAAAACTTTCGGTCTCGGACCCATCTTCTAGGGCTTCTTCGGGCGGGAGTCTCTTCTACAGCATGGACTTCTTGGGCTTGGGATGTGTTACCCCGATTATAGGTGTTGTTCTTATATGTGGGTCTGCTTTGTATGGTTTTGGCGAGGTCGTCCTCGATCTTTATTCCCACATCATAAACTCTTTTGAAAGTGTCAAGTCTCAAGTACCTAAGATGTTGTCTGTAAGCCGGGTCCAGGTTGTCAATGAATTTTTGGACCAATTCTGTTTCGGGAGGCCTATTGATTAGCTGGGCCGCCTGGTCCCTCCATCTAGCAAAGTAGGTCGTGAAACCCTCATTTTTCTTTTGGAAGAGAACTTCCAGCTCGCGCATGGTGACATGGAAATCCATGTTCGACGAGTATTGCTTGATGAAGACATTGACAAAGTTCCCAAGTGGGGAAGAACTTAGGGTCCTAGTGATAGACCCATTTGAGCGGCACAGGTTCCAAGGACAAAGGAAAGGCAGGTAAGTACATGGACTTATCCACGCCTTTCAAGTTCATGGCATTCACAAAGCTCAGTAGATGATCACGGGGGTTGTCCGTGGCCTTGAACTTTGGTAAGTCAGATGAACTGAACTTTTCTGGTAGTTTGCCAGGAAAAGGTTCAGGATCGAGGGAGAAGTATTTGCTCCCCATGGTTTGCTGTAGGACCATTTTTTCAATCCTCTTCTCGTTATCGAGGTCATTTTTGGCTTGTGCAGCCGCTAAAGCTTCATTTTCCATTTTCAGTTGGCCCATGAGTCGGGTCATTTGAGCCATCTGCTCTTGCAAATCTTCCATGGACATGTTTGAAGGTGCGAATCGAGGTTGGGGAAGCGGAGATCCTTGAAATGAGGGATGACGGACGAAGCTTGGAGTCACTAAACCTGATGTTGGCGATGTATCTTCGAGACGCACTAACCGTTGATTCCCTGATCGGCACCAAGTGGCAGGACCAGTCCTAGGCATAAGATAAGCTAAAGTTTAGGTTCCCAAAGTTTCAAGCATTACTTAGTCTAGACTTCGACTCTCTAAATTGGTTTTTCACTCTTTCTTTTATCGGTACACTTTTTGGTTTTTTTTTTATTTTGGTCATTCTTTGGATTTTCGAAACACTTGCCCGTGTGACATTCATAGTTATTAGCACGTTCGGTTTTGGTGCCGAGCATTGTCGTCGTAGGAGGCCTAACAACGACACAAAGAGTTATTAATTTTTTCACGAGTCGCTTTTGAAATCGAGTGCTTTTCTTACGCCCTCGTAGCAATTCTTTTTACGAACATTTTTTGTGCTACGTATTTTCCTTTTGCGCGGGCACCGAGGCTGCTGCGCCTGACCAGAAGGCCAATCAGCAACTTCAGCGCCCAGCGAGGGGCGTGAGAAAATCTGGCGCCCAGCCAGGGGCGTTGAAAATGCGTCCCTGGCTGGTTCTCGTTTTCTTTCTTCTGTTTATGCGACTTCCATTTGCGTGCTTTCCTAATAACGTCCTTTACGCGTAGCAGCATTTGTGGGATTCATTACAGGCCATCCCGAGCGTCGCTTATTTTTGTGGCGATCATTCGGGTTTGCGGAACACGTGTTTCGGTATAACTCTTTGGCAAATTAGTCTATTAACGTTTGGGCAATTTTTAAGGTCGTTGGTTTTCTAGGATAGTTTGTCACACACAATCACATATTTCGCTACACATAACTACATTACAAACATGGATTTGAAAATTAAATATGTCACGTAGTTTATGATAGGCTTTTATGGGTAGTTTATTTGAGCCTGGCTTGGTACCGCTTCTATCGTAGATCCAACACATGCCCCGGTCGAGGTAGTGTCTTCAACAGACGAATTTCTCCCAAGAGGCCAACCCGCAAGTGCAAGCCAAAGGGGCATGCAGGCGAGAGGGACCTAATGAGCGAGCGATTGGGTTCGGGATAGGTGTACTACCTGCACAAGTACCGAGTGGTGTGAGGGGGTCGAAAAAGCGCGAGGCTAATGCGTGACCTCGTCCCTCGTGGGTGTGACGATTCTTTTATTCAATCAAGTGTAATTGGATTTCCTGTGAGTTTACACCCAATTGACTAGTAATATAGGAGTCGCCATTCAGTTTTTAACGACAATGAGAAAAACTGACAAAACCCGGTTATCGTGACATAAAGGGAGTGCAATTATGTTTGACCACGACGGCCGTAGGTTCCCTTGTGATCCCTGGTGTGGGGATCTCTCAATATACACCCGCAAGGTAGAGATTGAGGGTTCGGGGGACTGTAACTACCGAGAGGAGTACTTCGCTCGTCGATAACTCCAGAGGCAGGATATCCTTACTAGCTCAGCATAAATAATTGAAGGGACATGCGTTAACTATTAAACTGATCTGAATTGATTTTAGCCATATGCAACATATAATACTAATTCGATCGTGATTATCTGATTTAAATAGCATTAAGGGACCTAGCATGATAATCCGATTTCCCAAAAATATTATATTTGTTAGGCGTGATAGAACAATCAGATTAGGTTGGTTTAACAGTTCATAAAAAGGGCGAGGAAAGCAGTTAAATCATCGAAAAGGGACACATTACGACGCACCCTTGAGAGGTGCGTCACGGTTCTCAGAAAACTAACCACTTTGACTTTGCTATTTCTCCTTTTTATTTAACGAATCTCAATTATGGGACAGGATACGTTCTGCTCGATTTATGGATCTATTGCGACAGAACGCGTGAACAATTTCGCAGCGAGAGGCTTAGGCTAAGGGTTGGAGTCAATACTCATAATATAATTGTGTGTTGTTGTGTGTCCTTTCACGTCGAATTTAGGGGCCTATTTATAGGGAAGAGTTCGTGGAAAGATAGAATTGCAGAGTTCTAATCCACAAAGAATTAGGAAAAAACACGTACCCAGGTATTTTCAGCGCCCATGCCTGGGCGCCGAAGATTTCGGCGCCCAGAGCCAGGCGTTGAAAATAGGGTCTGGGCTGTTTTCTTTAGTCAGATTCGGATTCCTGAAATCCGTAGAGTTTGAGATTAATTCGAGTCTTTTAGCGCGTATCAATTTTATGACGGAATGCGTCTGGGCCCGTTACGAACTCTAGGCTCGTTAGGATTTTAATTAATACGTAACTCTTATTTCTGGATCATATTAGGAATAGGATTCTCGCAGTTTTCTATCTCATTTAGGATTTATGTTGGAATGCAACACCTAATTCTGACAGGTTTCTATCTTTTATGATTTTCCACTTTTAGAAGCTACCTTTTACGGCAGTTACTAGTTTTAGTAGGTTTCCATAAATAGCAGGTTTTGGGTGAAATGAAATGGGGAATCGAGATTCGTTTATGTTATAGGAGATGCGTTGTCAAGTGGAGTTTTTACGCTTTCATCATCGAACCTTTCCCTTGCGGGAATGGGGACAAAAGTAGGTGTCTACAAGTGGGCAACATGCGCGGCGTATGCACCCCCCTATTGGCGGAAAAAGGTATCCTTAGTCCCAACTCCCGAGGGAGCCGAGATTCGTTATGCGGTTCTGCCCGTTCACATTAATATGCTGATTTTCAGGTCGTCCCAACTTGATGGGGAAATAAAAGCGGGGTAGGATCGTTTCACCCTTCGGCTATTTTGATTACCTACAAGCACGAGTATTTCCTTCACTATCCCCAGTGGAGTCGCCACTGTGAGGGGGTCGAAAAAGCACGAGGCTAATGCGTGACCTCGTCCCTCGTGGGTGTGACGATTCTTTTTTATTCAATCAAGTGTAATTGGATTTCCTGTGAGTTTACACCCAATTGACTAGTAATATAGGAGTCGCCATTCAGTTTTTAACGACAATGAGAAAAACTGACAAAACCCGGTTATCGTGACATAAAGGGAGTGCAATTATGTTTGACCACGACGGCCGTAGGTTCCCTTGTGATCCCTGGTGTGGGGATCTCTCAACATACACCCGCAAGGTAGAGATTGAGGGTTCGGGGGACTGTAACTACCGAGAGGAGTACTTCGCTCGTCGATAACTCCAGAGGCAGGATATCCTTACTAGCTCAACATAAATAATTGAAGGGACATGCGTTAACTATTAAACTAATCTGAGTTGATTTTAGCAATATGCAACATATAATACTAGATCGATCGCGATTATCTGATTTAGATTGCATTAAGGGACCTAGCATGATAATCCAATTTCCCAAAAATATTATATTTGTTAGGCGTGATAGAACAATCAGATTTTGTTAGTTTAACAGTTCATAAAAAGGGCGAGGAATGCAGTTAAATCATCGAAAAGTGACACATTACGACGCACCCTTGAGAGGTGCGTCACGGTTCTCAGAAAACTAACCACTTTGACTTTGCTATTTCTCCTTTTTATTTAACGAATCTCAATTATGGGACAGGATACGTTCTGTTCGATTTATGGATCGATTGCGACAGAACGCGTGAACAGTTTCGCAGCGTGAGGCTTAGGCTAAGGGTTGGAGTCAATACTCAGAATATAATTGTGTGTTGTGTGTGTTTCACGTCGAATTTGGGGCTGTATTTATAGGGAAGAGTTCGTGGAAAGATAGATTTGCAGAGTTCTAATCCACAAAGAATTAGGAAAAAACACGTACCCAGGTATTTTCAGCGCCCAGAGCCAGGCGTTGAAAATAGGGTGTGGGCTGTTTTCTTAGTCAGATTCGGATTCCTGAAATCCGTAGTGTTTGAGACTTAATCGAGTCTTTTAGTGCGTATCAATTTCATGACGGAATGCGTCTGGGCCCGTTACGAACTCTAGGCTCGTTAGGATTTTAATTAATACGTAACTCTTATTTCCGAATCATATTAGGAATAGGATTCTCGCAGTTTTCTATCTCATTTAGGATTTATATTGGAATGCAACACCTAATTCTGACATGTTTCTATCTTTTATGATTTGCCACTTTTAGAAGCTACCTTTTACGGCAATTACTATTTTTAGCAGGTTTCCATAAATAGCCGTTTTCTATAAATATCAGGTTTCGAGTGAAATGAAAAGGGGAATTGAGATTCGTTTATTTTATAGGAGATGCGTTGTCAAGTGGAGATTTATGCTTTCATCATCGAACCTTTCCCTTTCGGGAACGGGGACAAAAGTAGGTGTCTACAATCGGAAACTCAAAACTTGATCTATGTTCAATACTTTATCGAATAGGTTGCCAATTCTAACAACAATTTAGCGTCACAAAAAAAAAAAAAAAAAAAAACATCAATTAGAAGCTTTGAACTTTTCAATATTGATCTAATATTTTTTCGAATATCAGATACTATGCGACAGATATGCAATTCAAATAAGAAAATATGATACCTAGCTAGTTTGTTAAAAGTTGTCACTTACTACCTAAATCTTTCGTTATTGTTGTCAATTACTACCTTAGCCCATATTCCATCAAATTAATCACTAATCATATCTTAATTAACTGTTATTCACATTTTAATTATTTTAATTAATTAAAGAAAACGAACTAAATCAGAAAATCGAAAATACCAAAAAAAATACCCAAAAGACATAAATCAAACTCCCTAAAAATCGCTGATCTGCCATGGTTAGAGCTTCTCTTCTATTTTTTCGACTGTTCTTCATCTCAAAACGCGAAATTTGCTCCTCTTTTTACATTGATGCTACTCGTCTCTATCTTCTCTCTCTGCTGGTGTCTCTGCTCATCTCTCCTCTCTTCTCTTTAATCTTTGTTGCCTTGCGTTTTTGTTTCCAACTCATGAGCACTATAGGTCGAAGACGATGAAACCCATGGCAATTGTTCGAAGACGATATAATTGGTTGATTTGATCCCCAAGTTGGGGTTATCATCATACTGGTAGTCTTTTCGTTTAAACAATTTGTTCTTTCCATAGTTGGTGTACTGTTTATCATTGATAGCCAACATAAATAGCTGCAAGCCAGATGTTCGACGAAATGCCTGAACGATGGTCTCATTGATTGCACAATTTTTTACAGTTTGTCGTCATATCAACCCTTCTAATATTTGAACTCACACAGTTGTTTCACCGTCGTTTTTGTCATTAACCTATTAAAATTGGAACACCCTCTTCGCTCAAAGAGTAAGCAATTGAAGCAGAAGAACCAGTTGAATCAGTTTTTGTTTGATTTAATTTTCTGGGTTTTGTGGGGTTGTGAGAAAGTGTAGGAATTTGGAAGATGAAGAAAGTGATCCTGCTTTGAGCTTGAAGTTTTGGAATTCATGAAAAATTAGAAAGGAAGGTGAAGAAAGTGACCTTGCTTTGGAGCTTGAAGTTTTGGAATTCATGAAAAAACCCACCTGTATGCACTTTTCTTTTTGGTATTTTTAAATTTTTTATTAATTTTATTTTTGGAATTTTGTTTTTTCATTTCTAGATTTCTTAATTAATTAAAATATGATTAACGGTGGATTAGAATATGATTAGTGACTAATTTGCCGGGATATGGGCTAAGGTAGTAATTGACAACAATAACTAAAGAACTAGGTAGTAATTGGTAGTAATTTGCAAAGTCACTAAATACCTAGGTAGTAATTGACAAATTTTCCATCCAAATAACCAATAATCTAGGATTTATTTTATTTTCCTTATTCTAAAAGGCTAGAAGAAAAAAAAAGGAAAAATTACTGACAATAAGTTAACTTTTGGGTAGTCCACAAAAAAATAAGTCCCTTTTAATTATGCTGGAATAAGTCAACCTTAATATTTCATCAATATTAAACAAGTCATATGATCGATGACTTGTTGTGATTTCAGTCAATATGTCATTTTGATTTTTTTTTCTTTTTTTCTTTTGGGTACTTTGATTGTATTTTTAAGCACATGTCATTCTGATTTTTATTTTTCTTTTGGTTACTTTGATTGTATTTTTAAGTTGATATTTTTTGTTTTTAAAATATTGGGAACTGATTTTTTTTTTTTTTTTTTTTAATTCTTCGCTACGTTTTTTTGATGAATCATTTTGGCATAGTTTAAAATATAAATATTGGGCACTTTTTTCAAATCGACATTTAAGAAATAAGTCAAGACATGTTTTTGACACATTTTATGAGGCATAGTTTTCAGCAAGCATTGTGCATTACGTACTCAAGGCAAGACACGTTTTTAAGACGACTTTACTACACGTTTTTCGAGATAATTTTTTGACATTTTTTTTCATAGTTAATATTCTGAAGATATATTTACTTTACAGAACCTATAGTTTCTATAATAGAAGACGCCGACTACGCGGTTCACGTTAATTTACAAATACACCCTGGTCCACGCTAATTATAGCATGAACCAGGTCCATGCAAGTGGGATTGTAATTATGCCAGGAACTTGTGCAGCCGCCCGACCATCTTCAGCCGGCGGGGTCTGCGTCACTAACCACGCGTGGTTAGTGACGCAGACCACGCACATGTTCATGACGTGCCGCCATGACCTGCAGCCTTGGTCTCGCATACCTCCGAAACTGCCCAGACCACGGCGCCGCAGATCAGCCTCACAACTTCTTGCGCCGATGTTGTTGTCTCTTCACCCACGAAACAACCAACAACGAAATTTGTTCGGCAACGCTCAGCAATGGCGACTATCGTCGTAGCCACGTTCAATCAAGATGTTGTAGCCACCCACAACCAGCACGCACAACACTTGTGCGGCTACCGCTGCTGATGCTGCATTTCTGCCAATGTGCCGACACGTGGTAATAACCCCACAACCCACGCCCTCTCTCTTCCTCATTGCAACATTTGCGTAAGATCTGGCCTGTCGTCGTGGCCCACCGTAAAGTGGTTGTGCTACCCAGCCGCGACCCTGTTCCTATCCCACTCAAACTTTGTAACATTTTAAAGTTTGGGTTGAACTCAACAACTAATTTGTGTCGTATGTGAGAGAAAAGTGACTCAGGGTGTAACAATCAGGAGTCCGGATCCTCTAGAGTTTTAATAAAACTCTACAAGATAGAGTTGTATTTAAACCATACATTTTAAAATCAATGGCTCAAATTGATGAGGAAAAATAGGGGGAAAGCATTGATTTTTCATTCAATGGTTGATATGTTAAAACTCTACCACGTAGAGTTGTTTTAAAACTCTAGAGGATCCGAAACCAACAATCAGGGATGATAAATTTGGGCATAAACAACTTTTAGGCAATAATTAATCAAATTAGGGAAAGTTAGTCTTAAATAGAGATTAATAAAAATAATCAAATTATTTTATGCATTAATTTTGAATGGTCTAGGCTATCGAGTAGATTCAACATGGCAAAAGCAATATTTTCGATGTATTATTATAATTTATACAATAAATTAAATTTATTGCACAAGTTAATTAAATAACTTTGAATCTTATAAGTATAACATAAAATTTGGTATTTAATGTATGCACATATTTTACACAAAGAAATCACATGCATTTATTGAATCAACATATAATTCAAATTAGATTCCTAAGCATATGATTTTCGAATTATTTCAACCAAACAATTCGAATTATAATTCAAACAATGCAAGCATGAAAATCAATTTATTGTAATGCATGACCAAAATTTTAACAAGAAATCAAATTTGTTGCATAAAATTATCATTATGAAGTAGGGCACATTTAAGCAACAAAATCAGATACTTTAGGGCTTAATATTTACAGATCTATGGAACAAAATTAAAGTGAGAATATGTTTATAAAGATCATACTTTTGTACATATGATCCACATAGTAAATCTCTCCCTATTGAATTAAAATAATCAAGAATAGGCTTATACAATATTAATCATGACAAAAATTAATATATGCAAGAGGCTAACTGATACCATTGTATGAATATAGATGCACTTAGCGGAATTGCAGAAAACTATTTTCTAACATATAATCCAAAATCTCATACATATAATTAATATGAATCATATTACAATTGTGCATACCTCTTGAAGCATAATTTCCACAAGCCACGAAAAAGAACAAATCATAGAGACAAGAATCCCAAGCTTGATTCCTCTACTTAGTCCACACGAGCACGGATCAAGATCTTCTTGCGTCGTTGGCTAGAACGATCGAATGAAGAAGATGGAAATCTCTCTGACATTTTCACAAGGAAGGGACGGGTTTTGGAGTATTGTATATGCTTTTATGATTTATTCTACTTGTGTGTAATCATATGGTCATCATGTCTATTTATAACGTTTATAATAACTTGATAACCAATCCTAGTAGTACTAGAAAACCTAGTAATCCTATTAAACCTTAACTACTTCAAAATCCTATCCAACACCAAGAGCCCATCATGAGCCTTGGATCATATTGATCATATCCAATACTCTATTGTGTGTGACCTTATAGGACCCATTTATATTAGCAGTAGGTCATATTAATTAGCCAACGTATCATAATTGATTTCTAGCCAAACATTATGACCACCTAAATAATCAAACTATTACTCTCCACTATGAATCTTAATCTATATTTAGTGATTGCCATCTTTATTAAAGGACATATTCCTTACCCTAATACTTCGTATGTATTTTCAAGCAACCAAACTTGTGAGTTGTGAAACTTGTGATAAGCCTAGGAGGACAGGACACTGATAATGGGCTCATTAGGAGCCACACCATACTTATGAATTGTGAGTATTTGATGCTAATAGTGCGTAAAGGGCTCATAGACTCACAAGTCACAAGACTCATAACGCTAATGTCTAATGGCTACAAGGAGCCACACCATACGTGTAGCTCTACACAACGATATCTAACAAACTCGAATTAACAACCAACACCTTCATGCTAGTCGGAAAAATTATTATATTATGACATATTTTATATTTATACTAGGTTATAAAAAAAAGTTGTTGAACTGAAGTATTAGTTTTCAATAAATGTTTTTTAACTTTTTACCGTATTTTGTAGAAAAATTGTAGAAAATATATAAATTAGTCTAAAAGCGGGCCAAATCTGCCTAGTCTGGGTTTCGGGCTAATTTTTCGTTCTGGTCCGAGTATGATTTAAGCATTACCGGTCTGGTCTCCGGATATTGAATGATCATAATTCCATTTTCTGGACCGGTTCGATTCGACCTTCGGCTTTTAAACTATTAAAATTTTACTCTCTGGTCCGGTCCAGCCCGGGTTTGGACCAATCAGCCCGAATATGATTTAAGCATTACCAGTCCGGTCTCCGGATCTTGAATGATCATAATTCCATTTTCTGGACCGGTACAATCCGTTCTTCGGCTTTGAAACTATCAAAATTTTACTCTCTGGTCCGGTCCAGCCCGGATTTGTACCGATGAATACCCCTGCATGAGACCACACAACCAACCACAGTAATTTCAATAGATCAGTGAAATTTTGTAAAAGTATTAAAATAGGAGATTTGCAAACCCATTTTACACAATAGTGATCAGAACTTCTTCTTTAAGTTATCAGACATTTACAAGGTCAAGTAAACTACCATCAATTTAATCCATGGTTTCCTTGACCTCTTCACATTTCCATAGGAAAAACAACAAGCTCGACAAATAATTTAGACCGTGTTT
Source organism: Spinacia oleracea (assembly GCF_020520425.1). NCBI lineage: Eukaryota > Viridiplantae > Streptophyta > Magnoliopsida > Caryophyllales > Amaranthaceae > Spinacia > Spinacia oleracea. The sequence continues at coordinate 100,889,551 of NC_079492.1, read as the reverse complement.
ACAAACAGAAGTATCAAGTATGGGATTAATGTAATCGTTTTTCTTGTCTGACAGTCCATGTTGATTTCTTAATAAACTTGTATGGTTTGAACTTTGTACCTATCTAAACTGTTATAACGGGTACAAAGAAATATTAAATAACGTGGTTCATTAACAATGTGTTAGCTACGTTCATAGGCAGAGGGGATGAAAGTTTTATTGATCTTGAGGAGTACATACTACAAAATACAACTAGGTTATGATCCAAAGAGTTTATATAGTACTCTCTAGACATATGCAGAAAAGCCCAGAAAATAGGCCCAAAACAGATAACCCTAGTCCAGAATAACAGATACCGTAAAATTCAGGGGCGTTGCCTCCGAACCCTTCGACGCCCCTGGACTGTGCTGGAGCATTGCAGTAAGGGGCTTGACCGATTCAAGGCATTATTCTAACACAAACTATTTACTCCGTAATAGAAATCCTGGGCAAAATCGATATATTTGAAACACTAAGAAAATTGGTAAATGAAATGGCTGGATAGGTAGAATGAAATGCCAGGAAGGCAAAGATATCATGTTAATAGCGTTTCCTTGTCGTCCAACTTTTTTTTTTTTACCGAGTACGTAGCTTGTTACAGAACAATTAATACATATTTGTAGCAAACCATATAAGATAGATTAGGCAGGCCGAACACTGCAAAATAAAACATTGCAGTGATGGGAATTACATACTATGTTACTTTACAAAAACAAGTTAAGAGGGTCAATTCTTAGTATCCAGTATCCACAGGAGCTACCACCTAGAATGACGACTACCGAAACAAGGACCTGGAGAAAAAATTATGCAGATTCTCATCGAGTGACTTGGAGAAAAAATGAATCTACTTTTGTCAAATTCCTGTAGGATCTGCATTCTTTAGGATCCAGGGATGCTCCATGATCTTTTGAAGAGAGAGCCTCTTTGAAGAGTCTTTCACCAGAAGCTGCAAGATAGATGTCAAAGTTTAAAGCTCTAAAGTATCGATTTGCATTAATTTCCAAGCAAAAATAAAGCAACTACTTACTCGGGTAATTAGATCCTTGGCCTCAGAAGAAACTCGGGGTGCATCTGGAAAGTTCAAATCCACCTTCATAATCCTACACAAGAAAACCACTAAACTCAGCACCGGGGACTTTGCCTTTATTATCTTGTTTATTTATTTTGTTTATGCATTCATTTTTTACCTTCTGAAAGTATCACCTTGGCTCTCAGCCTCGAATGGAGGTACTCCATACAAGAACTCATAGCATAGGATACCCAGAGTCCAATTGTCAACTGCATAGTCATGAGCTTTCTTTTCCACCATTTCTGGTGCCAAATAGTCAAGAGTTCCACACATAGTATGTCTCTTGTTTCTTGACTGTACAGACCATCCAAAATCCCCAATCTTCAGACGACCCTGACAAGCAAACATATACAACACCATTAAATACCTTCTTCTATAAGGCCCATCACTTAGCTAATAACCAAGCATTTACCCCAACTTCCAAAGGGTTGTTATCTTCGCTTGGACAATCCTTGGTAGCTAATGTTGGTAATTATAATGCATTACGGATCCGTTTAATTGTGATAATGCTTGTGGGCCCGTTTCAGTGTTGTCGTGTGTATTGGTTTTGGAGTATTGTTTGGGAGTTGCGGTTTATACCAGATTCCTTATAAATACTTCTTTATTTATTCCAATAAAAATACTGAGATATACACGGAGAAACGAAAAAAAACCCTAAAAATATTATCTCTGTCATTATTGTCAAAAAGAGATCTGAGCAGTTCTTGAAGTAATTCCAGCCTATCAATCGGGGTACAGAGTTGGAAGGTAGCTGTGTTACCCTTGGGGAGCAATCGTCACTGAGAACCTTGTACCGGTGGTGGCGAAATACGCTTCTAGGGCAGGCGTAAAACCCGTCACAGCTTTTGAGATCAATTATTGAGTATTGTGTTCTTCCCTATTATTTTATTGTTAATTTTCATGGTTACAACACATTATTTCCAACAATCTAGAAGCGTATTTTTTTGTTGTTACCGTATATATTTGGCGATCGATTTTATCTCATATGTGATTTCGGTTGCAGTAGAGATATTTATTTTTACATCAGTTCCCCAAATCCGGACTTGCCGCTAGCAGCAGGTTTTGGTTATGGTGGAATATCTATGCTTGAATATTGCGGCCATAGTTACTGTATGCCTATCGATCTTTACGCCTAACCAATAGCCAAGCCGTGTTCATTGGAGCAAAAGTATGGAAATTGATACGCTATTTTAAAGGATAAGAATTGGGACGGAGGTAAAGAGTTTGGATGGCCTAGCCTTCTTACTCCATTGTGATACTAACGTCTGATGTTGGGGGTACTACGACAAAATCAAGTGTAGGCAATAAGGGGGATTGTCTATTTTTTTTTTTTGACGTGGATCATTGCTGGTATCAAGTTGGTGTGGTTTTATGGAAGAACTTGTTGTGGACGCACTGTGGCTTAAAGCGTATGGGAGTCATCAGTGGAATCCACAACAATGTCGCGTCTCTGTGCGAGCAACAGGGTGAGAGTAGGCCTCAAAACTCATTGGAACAAATTTAATGCTCTTTAGGGGTTTTCAGTTAAAGGCTAAAACTGATCACAACCCACCCGCGGCAAAGAAAATAAGCCACACCCAGGCCGTGGAGTAGGCTGCCCCATGACATATTTGCATGAAAATACAAGCAAAACCCGCTTTACAAACATGAGATAAAGTCATTGGTTGAGGAGGGTCAAGTTCGTATATCCGGCTTTTGCATTCCAACAAGTTTGTGCGGTAAAAGGGAAGTTCCTCCCTTTAATTTACCTTTGTAAAACTTTAACTTATTCGCATAATTTATTTTATGTGCCCTCTAATGCAAAAGTGGGCAATGTGAGGGTTAAAGCTAAAGTTCGAAGACTAATAAGTGTGTTAGTTGTGATTTGTGCGTTGGTCACTAACAAGGTTGTGCAGGTTCATTATACTACGGTTAACGTGAATGTGAATACCTGTTTGCGGAGCTAGTAATAAAGATGAGGATGCTTGTGTACTACTTTGGAGAGCACGAGCATTAATGATAGTATATCCATCATGCTTGATATCAGGGAAGTTTCTTATCTAAATTTTATTTTTGGCAAACTCTAACTTACCAACATAATATGTAGTTATGTCCCCTCCTTTGATGTGTGGTATGCTATTATATGATACTTTGTTGGTCAATGTGGGGGTGTGAGTTATCTTGGAGGCAAATAAGCTAGTTTTACTAGCAATGGGGAGTACGTTAGGAAACAAACACTTAGCAATGCTATGAGTAGTTTTATTAAACTATTTTCATGCTATTGGTTTTATTATGAGCATACTTGATGCATATGTGTGTGTTCCTATATGTGGTTGGCTTTGATAGTGTTCATATGCCTTGTGTGAATCATATTTTGTTGCATGGTACACACGTTAGTGCTTTAAATGAGACTAAAGTTTCTGCATACTCAATTTAAGATAAAAGTGAATCTGGGACAAACGAGTGGGTAAAGGTGTGACCTACTACATATGAGCTTGTAGAAGAGTTGCTTTTGACTACCAATCTCTTATTGAGTGGTCAACTGGTCATTATATTCCTGCATATATGATCGCAGCATATTGTCATTGAAATCTATGTAGAAAGAGTTTCTCATAAATTGAAATATACTAACATGCTTGAAGTTCTAATATTGTATGATTGATTCATGACTTGATGATGTTTGGGTTATAAACATACTTTGTAGATAAACCTGTATAGCACGGGTGGAGAGTGTGAAAGTATTCTCCATTATTCAATTCACCGAAAGATACAATGGGAAGAGGATCAAACGAGTAGGTTTGAGATGTTCATTGAGTAGCAATGTTGAACCTAACATAAAGATTATGGTCAATATCATTGGATCCTACAAGTCAAGATGCATACAATTAGAAAGGGCTATTGGATGATGGCTCATTGTGGGAGTAAGTAATTTTATCGCATTTCTTTATACTGTCATTCACTAGTTACTGTATGTGTGAGTTGTCAGGTACAATGAATTAATTGGCAAAGTGAGACACATTCGTGCAATTTAGACACGAAAAAATACAGTTATTTGTGAATGTGATACCTTCCTTGAGTATGTAAGATTAAAGAGAAAATATTCTTAAAGTAAGGTCTTGGCACGAGTTGGTGTCAAACTAGTTAAGGGGAAGGGTTTCTAATCTATGTTGTGTTCAATTTCTACGGAAAACACTTGTTAGGATGAGCTTATGCTCTTAATGAATCTATATCCCGAATTTGGGTGGTTCTATGAGAGAACTTGATGGATTCACCGTTTTGTGTGAGGTTGAGTATTTTACTCTTAATGTATCTAGCCTTATGGTCTCCTAGAATGGATGGCACTATAAGAAGCCTTGATAGATACACCGCTTTATGATTGAGAAGGTTAATCCTTGTCACTCTTATGAGTCCATAGTCCCATTGTGTGGATGGTTCTTATTACTGAACTTGATGGATCTAAGATTAAAGTATCTAGCCTCATTGACTTTACTTACTAAGTGATTTCATGAGAAGACGTGATATATACATTGTGCAATTTGTGAGGTTGAACAATATGTTCTTAATATATCCATAGCTCCTTTGAGTGGTCCTAATAAAACGGACTTGATGTATATACCGATGGGTAAGGTTGGACGTTTAAAGTTCTTAATGTCTTCATATCCCTTTTGGGTGGTTTATGTGGTAAAATAGACTTGATGAGACACCTATGTGAGTAAGAGGGGATGGCATCCTTCTATGAAAATCATGTTTGTTGTTTTTCTAATAATACTCACTAGAATCCAAGGGAATGTTGGCCTCGTATGACGTTTCATGCGGTCGCGGAATTTTTCAAGCTTCTAAAGGTGAAGCGTGTGGTGTTGGGTTTCTTCAATAGTCGTAGAGTTCAATTTTCGGATACTTTATTGGTTGTTGAATACCTCGCTCCACTAATATGTTAGTTCAAGTCTTTAGACACTAACATTTATGCGCTAAACCTTTCATTTACTGCACAGATTTCAAGATCTCTTGTCTGTATGCATTAGTGGGGGATTGTTGGTAATTATAATGCATTACGGATCCGTTTAATTGTGATAATGCTTGTGGGCCCGTTTCAGTGTTGTCGTGGGTATTGGTTTTGGAGTATTGTTTAGGAGTTGCGGTTTATACCAGATTCCTTATAAGTACTCCTTTATTTATTCCAATAAAAATACTGAGATATACACGGAGAAACGAAAAAAACCCAAAAAATATTATCTCTGTCATTATTGTCAAAAAGAGATCTGAGCAGTTCTTGAAGTAATTCCAGCCTATCAATCGGGGTACAGAGTTGGAAGGTAGCTGTGTTACCCTTGGGGAGCAATCGTCACTGAGAACCTTGTACCAATGGTGGCGAAATACGCTTCTAGGGCAGGCATAAAACCCGTCACAACTTTTGAGATCAATTATTAAGTATTGTATTCTTCCCTATTATTTTATTGTTAATTTTCATGATTACAACACATTATTTCCAACAGCTAATATACTCATGTTTGTAAATTGTAACAGATTGAGAGCTCCTATTTCACATATCTCATACATACAGTTGTTACAGTGACAGTCCCTAAGCCGGTAATTGTTTAATTCACACTGAAAAATGTTTCTATTCAATGATAATTGAAGATTAATGCTCGAAACTGTATCCACAAAGAAAATGTACTTCTTATATATTCCTACATTGAACAGTATAGTATTAAAGTATAAGGGGTACAGATTAGTACATCCACCTCCGAAAGTAAAGACATAACGAAAGCACAACAAGTTACTCAAACAATACCTCGTGATCAAGCAACAAATTCTCCGGTTTGATGTCCCTATGGATGACATTCTTGTCATGACAGTATGCCAATGCTTCTGTCAAACTTGCTATGTACTGAAATTATAGAAGCAACCTAAGATCAGCAAAACTGAAATTGAATACTTCGTATACAATTAAGAAATGAAATGATATTTAACACGCTTGATTTCCTCCTTCTGGCCTTCGATAAAAGGGCATCCTTTACCAGTTTTGTACGGAATACTACTTTCTTCCTTGACCAATGAACAAAAGTAACCCCAATTGACTTACCAGAAATAATACAAAATTTTCAAATAATTGAAGCTTGTCAGAAAACAATAATCCAGAATCCCATCGTTGCTATCAATAAAAAGTAATCAAGAGCCATTTTCGGATCACGAATAACTCCAATTGAACAATCAAACCACATTTTTAACATTGAAAACCAGAAACCCTACACAATTAAACAGAAAACTACATACACTAAAATTCTCAGAGAATTCAATAGACTTAAAATTGAAATTTAGATTTATACCGTAGCGGCCTGCTGTTCGGGAAGATAACCATATCGACGGAGCTCCTTATAGAGCTAACCCCTGAAAGCATACTCAAGTATCAAGAAAATCCTCTCATCATCATGAAACCACCCATAAAGTCTCAGCACATTAGGGTGGTCTAAACTCGTCTGAATCTCCATCTCTCTACTCAATTGATGATGCAACTTATACTTCTCTATCTGCACCTTGAAAATCACCTTTAACGCCACCATATATTTACTATGTTTCCCAAATTTTCGAAAATCATGAACGGAAACTGCAATTAGAATCACAATTGGAAATGAACAAATAATTACAACTCCGGAAATTGGGGGAAAAACCTTGATTTCGCGAGCGAGGTAGACTCTGCCGAATTTTCCCTTTCCTAGAGGTTTTCCGATTTCGAAATCTGCAATTGACCAGTTTCGGTTGATGTTAGAGTTTTGCGGTTTCTGCTGATTCTCGGGTTGTTGATTTTTTGGGGGCTTAAAGGGCTGATGATGGGGTTTTTGCGGAGGTATACTGGTTTCGGAAGCCATTGCTTTTTGATTTGGAAAAGAGAGAGAAAATCAAGAAGAGGAAATTAGAGAGAGAGGATTTTAGGAAGGAGGGAATGTGATGTGGTAAGTGGATTTGAATTTGAATTTTGTGAGGGGTAGTATTGGCAATCTGATCCATCGGTTCTAATTGGGTCATATTAGTGCGTTACTCGTATTTAATTGGATCGAGTCATTTTTGTAAGCTGGATTTTCGGTTTGATGTCGGTAACTTTAGGGTTTATTGAATTGCCCAGATTTTTTGCTAGATAGCTATGCACGCAGCTCAACGTGCATATTACCTAATACGACGCCATTTTGCTTGTTTCAGCTCCAATCTCACCTTCCTTTCTTAGGCCAGATTTTTTCCTTTTTTCCCTCTTTCCCTTTGCTTACTGATCACGCTGAATCAATTCAAACATTATTCAGCGTTTATCTTGCGTTTCTCCTCTTCCTTTTCTCCCTCACAACAGTGTTTATCTTGCGATTTCAGCCATGGCGTCCTCTGTTTCTACGTTATGCTCTATTACTGATTTTACTAGCAAAGCTTCCATTGATGCTATACTTGCTGAACTTAATGCTGATAATTCTTCAATACTCTCTGCGTCGATGAAGGAATGTGAGTTTTGATTCAATTGTTTTATTTTGTTATTTGCGATTTTGATTCTGAGCATTGAACTTAATGTTGATAGTTCTTCAATGCTTAGTTTTTTTTTTTTTTTTTTTTGTTATTTGCGATTTTGATTCTCTTATTTCTAAAAATAAATAAATTAGTTTCATTTCTGTTATTAGCGATTTTGATTCAATTTTTATTAATATTATTCTTAGATTTGATTTTTTTTATGTTCATTGTTTTATTAGGTTTTAGTTTTAACGATTGTTAATCGTCTATTATGATTTTTAATATTTTCCAGATTTGTTTTTGATGATTTTGAACATATTTCACTCATATTATGAACATGTTTTTCGAAAGTTTGTTATATCAATATTTTTGATGTTGTGATTACGTTATATTTAAAACACATGTTTTGAAGATTGCGATTATGAACATTTGGTTTAAATATATGTACATGATACTATGTAAATTGAACATCATGTTTACCCTTTGTTTTTTACAGTGTCCAAAGAAGTTGTAGTGGTTGAAGAAGCATCTGCATCAGAATTAATGTTAAAAGAAGTTAGGAGTGATGATGAAGCTTATGAAATGATGACTATGCATTTAGGAAGGGTTTCAGTATTCGTAAGGGATTAATTATGAATAGTTGTAGAACTGGTTTGTGGATTATGCGTAGATTTGTTTGTTCCAATGCTAGTTTTAAAGATGTTAAGAAGGAAACATTGAGGAAGTATGAGAGGTTTGAATTGCGTACAGGTTGTACTGCTTTTATTCAGTTTTCTATTACCAAGGATGGTGTTTGGACTGTGGTGAGGCATAACATGACTCAAAATCATCATATGATTCCAGCTGACAAAAGATACTTGCTTAGGTCTCAAAGAGACATTACAGAGGAGCAGCTCAAGTATCTTAGTGCAATGAAAGCCAGTGGTTGTAGAGTGCCTGATCTGCTTCGTGCAATGAGAAAAGAGGTTGGAGGATCTCCTAATTTAGGGTTTATTACTGCTGATGCATACAACGCTTTGGCTGCTGAAAAGGCAATGAAACTTGATGGTAAAGACTATAATCAATTAAATAGGTACTTTGCTCAAAGACAATCTTCTGAGAAAGATTTTTATTACAATTTTGAGTTAGATGAACATGGATATCTAATTAGTTTATTTTAGAGGGATGTAAGGATGAAAAGGGATTATGAATATTTTGGTGATTTATTGGTGTTTGATACGACATAACGTACAAATCAATATGATATGATATGTGCACCCTTTGTTGGAATGAATCATCATTGCAATAATGTTGTTTTTGGTTTGGGGTTCATGGTTAATGAGCGTATTCCTTCTTTTATTTGGTTGTTTGAATCTTTTTTGCGATCAATGGGTGGCGGAATACCCCAAACTATAATGACAGATCAAGCTCCTGTCATTATTGCTGCTATTAGGGATGTGTTTCCGAGTGCTAGGCACCGTTTGTGTACATGACATCTTGGAGAGAAGTCAAAGAAGAATATTGCAACCCAGAGAGCTATGAAAGGTTTTACTGAGTTGTTTAGTTATCTTTTGAAGTACTGTGATAATGTTGCCGAGTTTGAACATTATTGGCCAAGGTATATTTCCTTTTATTCTTATGTTCAATTCTTTATATGTATTGTTCAACTCTGAAAATCTAATATTCATATTCATTTTAACTTTCAGATTCATTAAACAGTATAAGTGTGAGAAGAATGTTTGGTTGAATAATTTATATGTGATTAGAGAGCATTGGTGTCATGCGTATTTTAAGGATTCTTTCTCTGGTGGATCTTTGTCTTCTCAAAGGAGTGAATCGACTAATAATTCTATTAAAGATAGGTTGAGGAACACAGATGGTTTATGTGATTTTTATCACTTGTTTTAGATGTTATATATTCATGGCGAAGCAAAGAAAATCACAATAATTATCGTGTTTTGAGGGGCAATCGGCATATGGCTGTTGCCAATGTTAGCATACTTGTGCATGCAAGGAAGGTGTACACTGGTTATCTATATGTGAAGTTTGAGGAGCAGTTTCTAAAAGGAATTTCATTGAAACATGAACGTACATTTGAAGATGCAGAAAAAGTTATTTATCTGATATGGAAGCCTGCTACAGCTGATTTGATAAGGCATGAGGTTACGTTTAACAAAATTACATTTGAGTCCAATTGTACATGCAAGAATTTTTTTGAAGTGGGTTTATTGTGTTCTCATATTCTTCGTATACTACCTCCGTCCCGGATTACTTGACCTGTTTTCCTTATTGTGTCGTCCCTTAATACTTGACCTGTTTCTAAAAATTGAAATATTCTAACAATATTATTTTATTTCTCACTCCACCCCTATTAACCCACCTACCCCCTACTCCATACAAAAAATAATTAAAAATTCAACCCCTACTCTCCCCTAACCCCACCTCTTAACCCACCTCCCACTAACTACATTAAAATAATACCCCACTATCAAATACTACCTATTAAATTAAATAAGTCAATTCAAGTTCCTTAAACTCTGTGCCGGTCAAACCGGGTCGAGTATTCCGGAACGGAGGGAGTATATAGTATACATTGTGTTGCTATGCTACCTAAGAAATACATTTTGAAGAGGTGGACGAAAGCAGCTATGTGCAGCGCTGTTGTGGATGAACAATCCTCCAAAGCAAATGTTGTTCCTGCTTCTGTTTGGAGATTCCAAACTAGCTATTAGGAAGTTTGTTCGTTTGGTTACATCTTGTCAAGATTTCCTTGAATCTAGATTAGAAATCGATACGGCATTTGATTTGTTAAGGCAAAAGGTTGAGAGTGTTAGGGGTGCTATTGATTTTGCAGAGCCGGTTGAGGACATTGATGTTCTTGGTCACGGTGGAAAGGATGGTCCATTCATTAAAGATCCAAAAAATCGTAGGAAAAAGGGTGAGACAAACGAGAGGCCTAAGGGTATTGTTGAGAAAGAGTGTAACAAGAAGAAGGCTTGGAGGAAACGTGCTGAAAAACATGCTGAAACAGTTAAAACTAAAGCGCAAGCTTCTGTTCCGGTTAATTTTTTTTTACATAAATTTTATATGCTGAACATGCGTTTTTAAAGGTTGAACATGTTTTTTGAAAAGTTGAACATGCATCTTTTTAGGAGTTTGATGGTTTGGGAAATCCTCTCCTTTACTTACTTTTTGTCTCCATCACCAAATGCATAGTCTGAAATTATTGCTCTCATGTTCTCCACAGTCTTGAAAAAATCTTTGTACTTGACCATGAATGGTGATTTGAAGCAAGCAGGTACATCCCGGAGTTCTCGTTGAGGTCATTTGTCATTCTGGAAGGTTGCCTTCCTTTTTAAACTGCATGGAAATAATATATGTATAAAACAAATATATGAACATCATTTAGCAGAATTTTGAACATGAACATCATCACATTGAACATTCACTTAAAAACAAATTGAACATTATATAATTGTTGAAATATTAATTTGAAGGTATAACAGTAAAAGTTGAACATTTACTAAATACCATTTTATCATTCATAACATAAAAATATTTGTTTAACAATTACATATTTTTATAATATTCAATGTTCCATATTCAGATACATATGACTTGAATCCTACCCTGCTGTGACATTCGTAACAACAGCCTTCAAAGCCACTGTTTCAACCCCCACTGATGTTGTGCCTTCCCCAACATTTGAACCCCCGACTTCTGCTTTTCCTTCCCCAACATCTGAACCCCCGATTTGTTAGGTTATGATACATATAATTGAATATAAATGATGCGGAAAAACCATAAAGCCAGGAATGCAAATTAATTGCCACATAACAATTAGCATAGTTTAGGACACATACACTTTGTAGCGTGCCCTCCCTAGCTGCGCCCGAACCGAACAAGAACAAGTCTAGGACTCCAAATGTCGTCCCTCCGTAGATAGTCCACAGCACCTTCGGATCCGCCTTAGATTTAATTAACTAGAATTGCACCTAAGGTTCTATGAATATGTTCGAATATTTTGGCAAATATTATACTTAGTTTTAATCCTTAAAACTAGGTGTATGATTGAAAAGTATGTGTATATAAATTTGTGAATGCTATCACATATTTATAGAGTAGGAATATGGAATTAGAAGTCTACTAGGATTCAAGAGTTCTAACTCTATTAGAATTAGAGTTTACTTAAAACTAGTAACTTATAAAATTAATCTAATCCTAATCGCTTAAGGATTCGATGCATGCACAAACTCCAACACGCACACGAGCACGACCCACAAGCGAGCAGGCCATGCCCGTGCGTGCAAGAAGCCCATCGTAGGCTTCGCAGCCCACACAAGCTCACTGCCTCGCAGCCCATGCGCTGCCTCGCAGCCCGTGTTGCTCGCAGCCTTGGCGCGCTGGGCCTGGCCTTGCGCTGGGCCTGGCGTGCCTTTGGCTTGCTGTGTTGCGAGATGGGCTTGCTAGGCGTGGGCCTGGCTTCATGCTGGGCCTTCTTCTAGCAAGCTCGTCCGATGCTTATTTCGTACAACGCGCTTCCGATTAAATTCCCGATTCCGGAATTCATTTCCGATTCGAACAATATTTAACATTTCCGATTCCGGAATTATTTTCCGATTCCGATAATATTTCCGATTCTGACAATATTTCCGATTTCGACAATATTTCCATTTCCGATAATATTTTCCGATAGGTACCATGTTTCCGTTTCCGGCAACATCTACAACTTGGATAATATTTATATTTCCGATACGATCCATATTTCCGTTTCCGACAATATCATCGTTTCCGGAGTATCCATAATTTGCCTTTTGACGATTTCAGCTCCCACTGGAACCGAGATCCGTCGATTCCGAATATTCATAAATGGAGTATTTAATTCCATTAAATACTTTATCCGTTCACGTACTATTTGTGTGACCCTACGGGTTCAGTCAAGAGTAAGCTGTGGATTAATATTATGAATTCCACTTGAACTGAAGCGGCCTCTAGCTAGGCATACAGTTCATTTGATCTCACTGAATTATTAACTTGTATAATTAATACTGAACCATTTGTTAGACTTAGCATTAAATGCATACTTGGACCAAGGGAATTATTTCCTTCAGTCTCCCATTTGTCCTTAGGGACAAGTGTGCATTTCCTAATTCCTTTGTCGCTCGATGCTTGCTCTTGAACATAAGGTAAGAGTTGTCATCCTTATTATGTCCAGAGGTGTTTCTAGGTTTCAGAGTTCAACTGATCAAATAAACAGATAATCATAGCATATGATTCATCTGAGCACGGCCATGCATTTTACAGTTTCTAGCTCTCCGAGTGGCCTTGTACAACTTTCAGCATCTTATCCCGATTTATGGGAGGACAATGCCAATCTTACGATCTTGAGATTAGACTTCGTTTGATAGGTGATTACCCGAGCGTTGCCTTTATAGCCTCCTTTTACGGTGCGACGGTTGACAACGTCAAAGCAACCAGTTCTCAAACAAGTAATCTCAAATCACTCAGGTATTGAGGATTAGTGTCTAATAATGTTAATGAAATTTACTTATGCCAGATTTTCATCTCTTACAGTAAAGTTTCATAGGTCTGTCCGATATTAGTCTTCCCAAAGTAAGTATCTATGCAAATGATTGCGACATTGCCATGTCCACATAGTTCAAGAAACAGAACTACTAGTCATCTTGTATTCTAGTCGTCTAACGTTTTCTATGCGTCCATCTTTATAGAAAACTCCGACCAGGGACCATTCTCAACTTTTGACATTCAAGTTCACTTGATAGACATTTCTTAGTCACAGGACTGGTCCTGACAGTCTATCTTGAATATATCGTCAAATTGAAGGGACTCATCATTTAATAAACCATAAATTAAATGGAAAAATGAATTCAATTCATTAATGTGAATGGTTAACCAATAACGTTTTACAAAGTATTAAACTCTGGTGGTGTCTAGGCTCATTTGCCTGTGCAATAGCTCCATTATTATCACAATACAGAGCTATTGGTCCTTTAATGGAGGGGACTACACCAAGTTCACCTATGAACTTCCTTAGCCAAATAGCTTCCTTTGCTGCTTCATGTGCAACAACGTACTCCGCTTCAGTTGTAGAATCCGCAATGGTGCTTTGCTTAGCACTTTTCCAGCTTACTGCGCCTCCGTTGAGGCAGAAGACAAACCCAGACTGTGACTGTAATCATCTTTGTCGGTTTGGAAACTTGCGTCCGTATATCCTTTAAAAATTAATTCATCAACTCCACCATAGACCAGGAAATCATCTTTGTGCCTTTTCAGGTACTTCAGAATATTCTTGGCAGCAGTCCAATGTGCATCTCCTGGGTCTGACTGGTATCTTCTCGTAGCACTAAGTGCGTACGCAACATCCGGGTGTGTACATATCATAGCATACATCATTGAACCAATCAATGATGCATATGGAATCCCACTCATTCGTCTACGCTCATCTAGTGTTTTTGGGCACTGAGTCTTGCTTAGATTCAATCCATGAGACATGGGTAGGTAGCCTCGCTTGGAGTCTGCCATATTGAACCTTTCAAGCACCTTAATGATATAAGTGCTTTGACTGAGTCCAATCATATTCTTAGATCTATCTCTGTAAATCTTGATGCCCAGTATGTACTGTGCTTCTCCTAGATCCTTCATCGATTGTTCGTTGAATATCGTTGGAATATCGTTGAACGCTCGATTGTTCGAGCGGCTATGGAGGACGCTTCAGACAATGAAGCGGCTGAGGCGGATGCGCCACTGCCGGGCATGGTACCATGGACCAGACCGACTTTCGAGGGGACGGCTGACAGTCCTCTGATGTTGCATTTCGTCTCAAGTTTCATCTGTCACAGCGGCCGTGCGCTGGCTTGGTAGGTTTTGCACTGTGTTTTGAACTTGCTTCTTTAACTTGTATAGGTTTGAACCGATCCACCCTTTTTGTAGGCTGACGGCGAGGCGATGCGCACCTATTGGTCCTTGAAGGATCTTTGGACCATTTATCCGACTGTTTTCGGCGCTGAGGAGGTTCGAGCGATCTGGGATCAGACGGGCTTGGCGCGCTCCTTTCTGGGAGGAATTGGGAGGCTTTCGAGGGCAGGCGGGCGTCAAAGCCCGACTACAGGCCCTGTTGGAGCGGTGGTGGGATACCACCAACACCTTTCACATGGTCTGGGGGGAGATCACCATCACCCCTTTCGATTTTGCTATGATCACAGGCCTTCCTTTTTCCGAGAGGGACGTGACCTTTGATTCCAAGTTGAACTTGCATTCGGAGGGCGTCAGGGACTTGATCGGTCATGTCGTTGATTTGACCTCGGAGGGTACCCAAACCTCCGAGGCGGTGATTTTGGCTGGGCTTCGCATGGCAGACATATCAGCGGAGCAGAGGGTTCAGATCTTCCTCTTGGCTCTTGTGAGTAGAGTGATGGCCTCGGGCAGGAATAATCGCGTGCTGGTGGGCTTCCTGGGGTCTTTGAGGGATTTGAGGGCTGTTTTAGGCCTCAATTGGGGTGGTCTGGCATACGGCCACCTTTTGTACGAGATGAAGAACGCCTCCCGGACTGCACTAGAGAGCAAGGCGAGTGTAGCTGCTTTGTGGAGTGTGCCGGAGGTACTTAGGACTCCTTGTATTTTGTATTTTGTATTTGCATGCTTGTGTGTTGAATTTATATGCATAAAACTTATGAATGCCTTGCTTGATTTTGAAGATTTGGGCCTATGAGCACTTTCCGAGCTTGGCGCCGAATCGCCCCACGGTTGCAGCTTACCCGTTTGCTGCCTCTTGGGAAGGAGCGGAGCGCAAGGATGTGTCTTTAGCGACCTTCTGCAGAGCTTTGCGGATCTTGCCTGTCAGAGAGGTAGGCCTTTGTACTGTTCTGGATTTTTATCTTTGTTGTATCTGTATACTTGTCTGAGCTATCTGTCTTGTAGGTGATCTGGCGCCCTTTTGATGATGCGCCTACACCTGCTTTGGCTATGCGGGCCTATTACTTGTCCGAACGACGGGTGCTGTTCCCTGGTGTGTACCGTCCCATGTGGTATCTGGGTGAGCGGGTGACTCCTGAGCATAATGTGAGAGGCAGGTTCGTCCCTATGGATTCTCCGGAGTCCATGCTAGCGAAGACTGTTGATGTTGCTCGGTTTTATTCGGATGTCATGGTTGCTGGGGGCGAGTCCATTTGTCTTCCATGGGAGAACTTTGTGGATATGAGGAGCTGCTATGATGACCTCCTAGCGAGGCTTGCCCCACCTGTTCGCTTTGTGCCGCCGGTGAGCTTTTGGATTTGAATATTGTATTCTTGTATTTTTGTATCTTGTATTCTTGTATTCTTGTATAATCGGATCATTGTATGTGTGCTTGTGGGAGGAGGCGATCGACCCTGAGGACGTCCCTTATGCTGACAAGGTTATCCGTTATGTGGACTCAAATGGGGAGCAGGTGGAGGTTACTGTTCCAATGGCCTCTCCTCCGAATCGGGCGGCGACTGATGCCCTTCCTGAGTATTATGCAGCTCTAAGTGCCTTTGTATTTTTTTGAAATTGGTTGTAATTTTGTGTCTCTAGAAATTGATCTTGAATTTTTTATGCAGGCGCCTCGGGCGAGAGTGCGTTGCTGGATGCTCGTGATTGATTCTTTGAAGAGGCACTGCGTCAAACTGACCAAGAAGCTTGATGGCAAGGACAAAGAGGTGAGTTTGTTGCCTACGAGGTGTTTGTATTCTTGAAACTTGTATATGGATATCTGATGCTTGAATTTTGAATCTTGTATAGGAGCGTCGTCGAGGTCGGAAGGACATTGTGGACTGGGGTCCCCTGGTAGATACTTCGAGAGAGCAGGCCGGGAGGATCTTAGGTCAGGGCCTAGGTCCTAGTGCTGGTGCCCGTCAGAGGCATTCGGATGTTGATGGGGGAGTTGTCGCCTCTACTTATGTTGAGCATACCAAGCATTCGTACTCTGCTTGAGGTATGGGCAGCCAGATGCCTTTTACCCCTCCCCTGGTGTCCATTTAGGAGCAAGTAGCTCCCACCCTTGGAGTGCAGATCCTTGGGCTTGTTGGTATGAGATGGAGCGGAGGCGCCAGGCCTATGATTTTGAGGTGCAGCGCCGTTTTATGACGACCCAACAACCTTATCAGTATTCCCCCTATCAGTAGGGAGCTCAGCGGCCTTCTGGTACTCTTCGTATTTCGGAGCTAGGAGCTAGCTACCCCTGGGACAGAGCTAGACCAGGATCTGGAGCGGTACATGAGCCGAAACAGGAACAAGGAGCCTATGATTGATATCGTGGCTGATGGTGACTCGGATTGACCCTGCATGGTAGCGACTCCTAGCTTTGCCTTGGTTGGGCTTTTGTATGAGGATATTTGTATGGATATTTGTATGGACATTTGTAGTTGTATTTGTACTTGGATTTGTATGGTTGGATTTTGTGTGATTCGAATTTGGATTTTGTATGTTTTGAACTAGTATGATTTGAATTGGTATGGTTTGTATTTGTATGTGTTTGAATTGAATTTCGTATGCGTTGTGTGTGGTTTTGAAATTTGTTGCTATATGTATGCATGCAAAATTAAAAAAAATTGCCCATTTTTCCGGTTGTACATACCTACTATAAGCCCCCACTTTGACTTAAGTTTTTCTGGTTAGAAAAAAGCGCAAGTCAGAGTATATTCAACTCTTGCTTATACACCTGCGGATTCTATCAAAAATTTGCCCATTTTTTCGGGTCTACGTACCCACTATAAGCCCCCACTTTGACTGAGGTTTTTTGGTTAGAAAAAAGCGCAAGTCAAAGTATATTCAACTCTTGCTCCATGCATAGGCTGACTCGACTTAGGACACCGATCTAGGACTAGAATGCTTTAAATTTGAACAGGTTGACCCGAAATTGACCCGAAATGACCCGAGTGCTGATTTGGACTGCTTGAAATTGCGCGGCTTGCGGCTTTTGGAATCTTCAGCATGAATTATTGAGGCTGATCTAGCTGCCCAAAGCTATAAAGAGCGCGTACTTGGAGTCATAAAGTGGACGTTGAGCTCGTCCTTCCTGCAGGCCCTGCGTCTAGCATAGGCTATGGCACCCAGCGTAGGTGTCCCATCATAAGTGCTGGTTTTTGTATAAATATGGAGCTTTCCGGATCACATTTCTTGCACCAATCCTTCTCTTCTCTTCTTTACCTTCTACTTCTTCACAAAAAGAAAGCAAACGACTATATCATTTGAAAATGCCTTGAACTCTTGGCTCGGTTCGTTAGGCAAACTGGAGAAAAGGGAGTTGGATGGCATGCATCTTGGGGTGCTTGTCTCTTTCCGATTCGTGAAGCTTGACTTGTATTTCATTCATGCCGGGGGATTGGGATCCGATTCACCACGTTTCCAATTTGGTAACAACGAGGTATGTCCCCTCCATGAAGAGTTCAGTGCCATATTGGGGTGGCCCCATATGATAGAGCCTTGTATGCCTAGTGTTGAAGAACACTTTTTCTTGGCTTTTGAGAGGTATCTAGGCTTGAAGCCCCCACTTTTGAGTGCTGTTGTATATGATTGAGGGGTGGATTTGTCCCTCCTTGTCAATTACTTTGCTGGGCTTGACGTCCCCAAGGTTTTCCGCTTGAAGGCCTTGAGTTTTTGTATCTTTGCTCGCTTCCTCTTTTCGAAGCAGGGGCTTGGCAATGGCGATGCCTCCCTAATAGAGATTGTGGAGCTGTTTGCTAATGGTAGGGACCCAATGACGCTTGTGATTGGCGAGACATTGATGGGCCTTGATATGCTGAAGTCGGACCCTTCTTCTATGCTGTTGGGAAGTCCGGTGCTACTCCAAGTAAAAATCTGGAGCTTTTGTATTTTGAGATTTGTACTTGTATATAGAACATTGAATTTTGAATTGCTTTCTTGTATTTTCTCCAAGGTTTGGCTTATGGAGAGACTTATGTTGGTTGCACCACCAAAGAATATGAAAAGCTATAATAGGAAGGGATCACTGTGCGGCCCATGATGTATGGCCGGCTTTCGCTGGATGAGTGGCGCTGCGCACTCTCGAGGGTTGGATCTTGTATCAGGTGGGTAGTTCCTTGGTGGGGAATTGCTGCTATGAGATATGCACCCGGCTCTCCTGCTTTGAGAGTGCCTAGCCTTACAATGTTAGTCTTCTACTCGCCTGCTCGAGTGATGAGACAATATGGCTTGAAGCAAGAAATCCCGGATTGTGCTTAGGAGCATTCGAAACCTGTTGTACTGAATGCTGGCCGTCTTGAAGTTTGGAGGCGGTATTGGGTTGCCAAACCATTCTTGAATATTCAATTCCCACCTGAGCCTGCTACTCTGTCTGCGGGGTATATGTATGGATAAAAGGTCCGAGCGAAAGGGACATTTCTCTCTCCAGGCCAGCGGGAGCCCGAGGTTCTAGAGCTAGGCGCCCTACATTAACTGGTTGTGAAGAAGGTGATGGGAGGTGTGGCCCGTCCGGTGCTTGACCGTTCTAGGTCCAAAGGAGGTTCGTCATCCTCTTGTCTTGAAAGACTAACAAGTTCCTTCTCCTGCTGCTTGGGCAAGGGGAAGTGTAATACCTCGTATTTTTCTATAATTAAAAATATATTTTATTGTATTTATAAAGTTTTTTTATAAATTAATTTCATTTAATGAGAATTAAATGTGCTTTTATTTTTAATTAATTTAATTATTAATTAAATACGAAAATCGGATTTTATTAAATGAATTCAACGAATTTATTTAATCGGGAATTGTTGGGTCGTATTTCAAAAATGAATTTACTTTAATAAAGCCCAGTTGTTTTTCCATGATCAAACCCAACAAAGCTTGCAAGGAGTGAACTTAAATGAGCCCGGTAATAAGCCCAACTCAAAATTAACCTAACCTAGCCCACAAGGGAGAGAAAACCTATAAATAGACCTCATATCAAACCCTCACAACCAAAAATTCAGAAATCTCTCTCTCCTCTTTTTTCCTCTCCTTGCGGCACACTCCACGCCCCACACCCCCTTGCTTCTTCGTGCGCCCTTGCTTGCGGCGCAAGGCAGCCTGCCTCTCGCCCATCTCTCGCCCGTCTCTCTCCCGTCCCGCAGCCGCAGCGTAGCACTACGTGCCTGCGTGCTGTGTGGTCGTGCTCGCCCGCGCTGCCCACTCGTGCATCACCCCTCGTCGCGTCGCAGCACAGTAGCAGCGCTGTGTGCGCGTGTGTGCCTCGCCTGTGCCCAGCGCCCAGCTCGTCGCCTGCCCCTTTGCGCGTGCGCCCGTTGCTGTGGTGCGTTGCGCTGTTGCTGCTATTGTTGTTGCTTGTCGTGTGCGATGGTCCGCACACACACACACGATCAATTAATCATTGTGTGTGTGTGTGTTGATCAATTGTTTCAATCAAAATTTAATTTCAAAAATATTAATTTTCAGTTTTAAATTGATTAGAACGGTTATGAACACCGTATTGGGTTAGTGTTGCGTTTTAATTAAAGAGATTAGTTTTGATGATTGAAATTATTATTTTCAGATTTAATAAGTTTATAAAGTGTTGATTTTTGAAGTCAAAACATGTTTTTGGGATAAACTATTGTTAGGGTTTTTATTTCAATTAGTTAAGCGATTGATTCACATAATTTAAGGACAATTTAAATTATGGGAATCAACTTAAATTTTCAGATTGTTTATAAGCTTTTAAAAGTTGGTTTTTGATGGGTTTAAAGCTAAAAAGTCAATGTTTTTATGTTAGGACTTGAGTTAACTGTTTGAGACTATTAAATTAATGATTAATGAATGATTTCTAATTAAACTAAGAGTTTTAGAATCTTAAATAGTTTCTGGAAATTTAGTAAACATGGATAATAATTTAGTTCTCTTTTTGTGTTATAGGGGTTGATTTCTAGTGAGTTGTGATTCGCACAGTGGCCCCCGTACTTAGGTATTCCAGGTATGTACAAGACTAGGGTGACCACCCATCCTTTGAGGACTTTGTGAAGTGAATTGAATGCGAATCATGTGAACTTATATGTTGTTGTGAATTCATGTTTGATGATTGGGAATGAATATGTTATTATGGATTCATGGTTGATATTGAGAACGAGCATGTTATTATTATTATTGAATCTATGTGAACGAGCATGTTATTAATTGAATTATGCTTTGTAGATTCTATTGAACTATCATGTTATCGACTTTTATAATCGTTGAATTATGTCAAGCATGTTGTTCAAGTTGGTTTGCATGTATGAGTAGTGCGCATGCAAGTTGTTATTATTATTATGCTATAGTACAGGATGTCTAGCATATATATTGAGCCAGTCGGATATTGCCAGTGAGAAATATATATTCTACCAAGGGGTGGAATATGTTAGAGAGTCTATGTGAATTGAATTAAGGACAATTCGTGCTAAGGGCACACCCCGCTTGTTAATAGGCAATGCCGGGTTATCTCAAACAATGTTTTTGGGAAGGAACAATGGGAGTAATTTCACTTGAGTCGTGTTTGATCACAAGTTCTAAAGAAGTAAAATAATGAAGTGTCATTGTTGAGTTGTTTAATTTTTTAATGGTTTGCATGTTATGTCTTGTGTAGAGTCTTGAGTCGCCTTGAACATAACATACTAATTAACGTAAAGTGTAACCGAATGAGCTTCAAAACTCTTGGAACGTATATACCTTGAGTATGAACAATGGGGGGAGTCTTGCCGGAAAACTTGTACTCCTAGAATGATACAAGACGTTGTTTCATTCTCTTTTATGCCGTTGTGCATTGGAATTCCTGTCGGTATGGCCCGACTGTCGGTAGTAGCCCGACTTATTTTGGTGTATGGTTGGCTCCCATCACCCTTTTCTTTCCTTTTGAGGATACTTTACTTTACCCGTTCGAAGCTACTTTCTATTAATCTGTGAGTCAAGAGTCGTGTCAAGTGTCGGGTCTTGCCTCCATGTTTGTTTGTTTATTACATGGCTTTTGCATGTGGATTATTTAATTTTTCGAGTGAAGCATATTAGGATAGAATGTTATTCTAGCTTGTTCGTACTCAGCTTTTGCTGACTTCGTGCTTCATGTTTTCCAGTCATGGCCTTTGCCTTAAGGACCCTATGATGATCCATCAATTGCATTTGCGTTGTTGGGGAGTAGATTTTTAATAAAGCAGGTTTGTAGAGATAACTTGCGGGAGAAGTTATCATGGGATTCGTGTTGAGAGTTTAATCTTCCGTACTTTATAAACTCTATTTTTATTTACAGTCATGACTAGTACTACTTATAGTTAATGGATTTCAAATGGTTTAATACTTTGGATTTGGGCCTCAACGGTTCCAACTTGTTTTAATAACCATTAACTATTTATTTAATATGTTTTGAAAGTTAGTTAATTCCGCTGCGTAATTCTGGTAAATAGCCTTAGCCGTTATCACGGTGGCGGTAATATCTTGGTAATTCCTGTGTTTTAAGTCAGAAAATGTTTTATAAAAAGCAAGGAATTATTAGGGTGTTACAAGAAGATTGATGAATGCATATGATTGCGGGAAGATCCAGGGGATAGTACTCAAGGTGCCACGACTCAAGAGTATAGTCGCCCAACTCCAGATCTTTGTAGGCTTAATGTGTTTGAAATTGTATTTGTAGGAGATGTGTTTAGAGTGTGTTTAGAAGAAGTGTTTAGAAAGTTTGTTTAGTGGAAGTGAAAAGGCTTTGAACTTTGCTTCACTTGATTCCAACCTTGTAATTGAATTAGCTTTGATGGAGGCTTAAGCGCCAAATAAAAGTTAATGTGTTAAATTCCGCTTGGACATGCTTTGTATTTTATTTGCACATTTTGGAACAAGAACAACAACAACAATTGAAATTTAAATTTTGATTTTATTTTTAGGATGCCCTTAATTGAGGAAACTTTGAATTTTTTGTATTAAAGTGGCCGAGCCTCGGAATGAGGTTGCCTACGTGTCCCATTAAGGAATTAGGCCGAACGTAGTTCTAACATACAAAACTTTTCGAATTTTATTTTGAATTTAGACATAGAACTTCTTGAGCTGATCCAGGTTCGTCAAGGAACGGAACTCGGTCCCATCGACATCTATTAACTCGACTGCTCCTCCGGAAAGGATTTTCTTGACAATGTATGGCTCGGCCTAGTTGGGTTTGAACTTTCCCCTTGGGTCCATGACGCTCTTGCGAAGGGCTTTCAGGACAAGCTCGCCTTCTTTGATGTTTCGGGTTCTGACCCTCTTGTTGAAATGTCCGGCCACTCGGCGCTGATAGACTTGTACATGTTGAGCGGCTTGAAGACGGCGCTCCTCGAGCATGACTAGCTCGTCATATCTTTCTTGTACCCATGCAGCTTCTGGGATTTTTCTTTCGAGGACTATCCTTAGAGAAGGCATCTCTAGCTCAATAGGTTGTACTGCTTCCATTCCATAGACTAATGAAAACGGGGTTGCGCCAGTTGAAGTACGGATTGAAGTTCGATACCCCCACAATGCGAAGTGCAGCTTTTGGGGCCAATCTTTGTAGTTGGTTGTCATTTTCGTGATGATGGTTTCGACATTCTTGTTGGCTGCTTCGACTGCCCCATTAGTTTGCGGGCGGTAAGGCGAAGAATGGTGATGCTGAATTTTGTACTCGGTGAACAGATCTTCACACTCTCTTTGGAAATGGATTCCCTGGTCACTAATGAACTCTTGAGGAACACCGTATCTGCATATGATGTTTTCTTGTATGAACTGGGCCACTTGCTTGGAACCCAACACTTTGAATAACCTGGCTTCGACCCACTCGGTGAAATAATCGATCGCGACCAGTATGAATTCATGACCCCCGGTGCCTGTTGGAGTGACATTGCCAATGACGTCTATACCCCAAGATGAGAATGGCCATGGTGATGATTAAGAGTATAGGAAGGATGGGGGAATGTGCTTCAGGTTCGCACACTTTTGACAGATAGGACATTTCTTGACGAAGAAGTAGCAATCCCGTTCGAGGGTGGTCTAGTAATACCGAGCCCTGATTACTTTGAGGGCCAACATCTTTCCATTCATGTGAGTACCACAGACTACTACATGCACGGTGTCCATGACTCTTTGTGCTTCATGCTTGTCAACACATCGGAGATTGGGGCCGTTAGGGGACCTCTTGTATAGAACTCCGCCTTCTAGGACCAAGTTGGCTGATTGTAGGCGTAAAGCCCTTTGACTTTTTCTTGAAAAACGCGGTGGATATTTAGAGTTTTGTAGATACCTTTGGATGTCTGTAAACCAAGGCTCATCATTGTCAGGCTCGATGTCGTCAATATCATGGACATATGTTGCTTCTTGACGCGTTTCAATTGTAAGGGGCATTTCAGCTATGCCATTTGGAATGTTGATCATTGATGCCAATTCTGCTAGTGCGTCGGCGAATTGATTCTCCTCTCTTGGGAGGTATGTGTAACGAAGCTCTTCTACTTGTTCGGACAGCTTCTCGGGATAGGATTGGTATGGGGCTAAACTTTCGCTTCTAATTTTCCATTTGCCGGAAATCTGATTGATGATTAGGGAGGAATCCCCGTCTACTCGAAGTTTTTGGACGCCCAATGCTAAGGCGGCTTCCAGGCCCATAATGCATGCTTCATATTCGACCGCATTGTTTGTAACACTGAATTGTAATTTTGATGATAAGGGAATGTGAGTGCTGTCCGGAGCTACTAGGATTTCCCCGAAACCACATCTATTTTGATTTGAGGCACCGTCAAAGTGCAGCGACCAACTATCATCGCTTGTCATTAGAATGTGTTCATCGAGTAGATCATAATCCTCCTATTCCGCCTCGATGGAACAGTCGGCTAGGAAGTCTGAAACTGCTGAACCCTTGATAGACTTTTGAGGGATGTACTTGAGATTGAATTGTGCTAACATAACCAACCATCTAGAGAACTGTCCGTTGAGAGCCGGCTTTTCGAATAGGTACTTGAGAGGATCTGCTTTGCAAATCACATACACTGTGTCGGAGAGCATCTAATGCCGGAGTTTCCTTGTGGCCCAAACCAAGGCGATACTGAGTCTTTCGAGTTGAGTATATCTGGTTTTGGTACTCGAGTAACTTCTTTCTTAGATAGTACAAGATGTTTTCTTTGCCGTCGATCTCTTGGGCGAGCATGGCTCCTACTGCCGAGTCAGTTGTTGTAAGGTAAAGCCTGAGCGGAGCCCCTAGTATCGCTGGCTTCAACACTGGTGGATTTGAAATATAGTTCTTGATAGTGTCAAATGCATGTTGACAGTCTTCGTCCCATACCTTAGGCTCACTCTTGCGAAGTTTTTGGAATACTGGCTCACAAATCATGGTGAGTTTTGAGATGAATCTGTTGATGTATTATATCTGCCAAGGAACCCCCGAATTTCTTTCTAATTCGCTGGCGGTTTCATGTCTAGGATGGCCTTGATTTTTTAAGGACCAGCCTCGATTCCCCGAGAACTGATGACATACCCGAGTAACTTTCCTGACGTTACCCCAAATGCACATTTTGAGGATTGAGCCTCATATTGTATTGCCTGAGCCTGTTGAAGAATTTTCGAAGTACTGTTGTATGCTCATGCTGCTCTCTGAATTTGACTATCATATCATCGACATATACCTCGATTTCTCTGTGAATCATGTCGCTCATAATGGCTGTGACTGTTCTTTGATACGTTGCCCCCGCATTGTTTAGTCCGAATGGCATAACTGTATAGCAATAGGTACCCCACTGAGTAATGAAGGTTGTCTTCTCCATATCTTCATCTGCCATGGGAATCTGATTGTAGCCTGCGTACCCGTCCATAAAAGAGAGTAAGGCATGATTTGCTGTGTTGTCGAACAAGATGTCGATGTGAGGAAATGGAAAACCGTCTTTAGGGCTAGCCCTGTTAAGATCCCTGTAATCAACGCACATTCGAACTTTGCTGTCTTTCTTTGGAACTGGGACGACATTTGCAATCCATTCTGGATACTTGGCTTCTCGAATAAACCCGGCCTCTAGCTGCTTAGAGACTTCTTCTTGAATTTTGAGGGAAACATCCGGTTTCATGCGACGGAGTTTCTGCTAGATGGGATTTGTACCTGAATAAGGGGAATTGTATGCTGACCGATGCTTGGATCAATCCCTGGCATATCATGATAGGACCATGCAAAGACGTCAATGTACTATGAACGTAGCTTGATGAGATCATCCCACTCTGCTTGAGATAGAGTCAAACCAATCTGAACTAGTTTTGGATCACTGCTGTTCGAAAGGTTAACTTTTTCTGTTTCCTCAATTATGGGCGTCCTATTTTCATGATTTTCGATAGCTTTTAAGATTTCAAGGTCAGAGTCTTGTTAAGCAAAGTTGTTTGGATTAGGAATGTGTTTTGAATTTGGACTTGAAGAGTAGGAGAAAATAGAATTATTATTGAAATAGAAATCATTACATCGACAACTTTAACTTGAAGTTCGGTCTTTAAAGGCTCTTGATTGATGCAGGACTTTAGCCCTAGACTCTGAGATGAAGGAAATAATGTCCTTGGTCCAAGTATGCATTTAATAATAAGTCTAATAAATGCGGTTCAGTATTAATTAACAAGTTAATAATTCAGTGAGATCAAGTGAGCTGAATGCCTAGCTAGAGGCCGCTTCAGTTCAAGTGGAATTAATGATATTAAATCCACAGCTTACTCTTGACTGAACCCGTAGGGTCACACAAATAGTACGTAAACGGATCAATTATTTAATGGCATTAAATACTCCATCTATGGGTATTCGGAATTGACGGATCTTGGTTTTAGTGGGAGCTGAGATCGTCAAAGGCAGGTAAATGAATACTCCGGAAACGATGATATTGCCGGAAACGAAAATATGGATCGTATCGGAAATATAAATATTATCCAAGTCGTGAATGTTGCCGGAAACGGAAACATGGTACGTAGCGGAAAATATTATCGGAAATGGAAATATTGCCGGAATCGGAAATATTGCCGGAAACGGAAATATTGTCAGAATCGGAAATATTATCGGAATCGGAAAATAATTCCGGAAACGGAAATATTAAATATTTGTTCGAAACGGAAAATTGATTCCGGAATCGGAAATGTTAAATATTGTTCGTATCGGAAATGAATTCCGGAATCGGGAATTTAATCGGAAGCGCATCGTACGAATTAGCATCAGACGAGACTTGCTAGACGGAGGCCCAGCACGAAGCCAGGCCCGCGCCCAGCAAGCTAAGCGCCCAACACACACGCCAAAGCCTCGCCAGGCCCAGCGCAAGGCCAGGCCCAGCAAGGCATGGCGCGCGCGCATCGTGGGCTGCGAGCAATGCTCATGGGCTGCGAGCTGTGCAGCTCGTGTGGGCCGCGAGGCTTGCGCGAACTGTGCGGTGCTCGTGCTCGTGTGCGGTTGTGTGCGATACGAATCCTAAAGCTATTGGAATTCGTTCTATGATTAAATCCTAATCCTAGTAGATAGAATTTATTTAATAGAGTTCTAAAGGGATTCTAATTAAACTAATTGGTATTCTAATAGGATTCTAAATCCTTTTCCATTACTCTATAAATATGTGCCTAGGTTCACAAATTTATAAAGAAGTTTTCAAGTATTCAAAGCTAGGATTTTTAAGCAGAAAAATCAGCCATAACACTTGCCCTATTTAGCCGAAAATAAGTAGTACCTTAAGGGCGATTCTAGTTGGTCAATCTTAAGGCGGATCCGGACGTGTTGTGGACTTTCTACGGAGGGACGACACTTGGAGTCGTAAAGACTTGTTCTTCTTCGGTTCGGGCGCAGCTAGGGAGGGCACGCTACAAAGTGTATGCACCCTAGACTAATTATATGATTATGTGCAATTAATATGATTCCTGGCATTAAGGTTTTTGCGCATGATTTATGTTGTTCATATGTATCATAACCTAACAGTGGTATCACGAGCCCCTTATTAATTGCATGATCTATAATTGCTTAAACATGGTTAAATTTTACAAATTTGCAAAGAATTAAAAAGGGGTGATTAATTTTCGTAATTGTTAATTAATTGCAAATTGCGTTTATTTAATTATATGTACGCAGTTTTTCGGCAGTTTATTCGTTACTCATCCAAATCTAGTGATTTTTATGTCAATTCCGCATGTAAAAGGCATTCTAAAATTTTGACAAAAATACTTATTTTCGGCCGAACCCAGAATTCCCAAATTCGAAGCCTAACTATGACTTTTCGGAGGTTTTAGTTTTTCAAACGCAAAAGTTTGTAAATTTAAGATGTTAAATTGAATTTTTGCGATTCTTGTTGATAAATCTTGAATTTTTTATTGGCCTTCTGTATATTTTTAACAAATTTGAATGCCTAGACTTGTTAATTATACAACCTAATTTGTAATTATGATTAATTTGTTGAAATTCGAATAATTTAGAATTGATTTGATTTTCATAATTAATTAATGATTTAATTAGGTATCAATGATTAAAAACCACCATCAAAATTGTTAATTTATGATAAATTTTAAATTTTTATGACCTAGATTTGAATCCATTTTAATCGGAAATTAATTAATTAATAAATTTTCGATTTTTTGCCCTAAAATTATGAAATTAATATGATTTATTAATTTGTCATTAATTTTGAATTAAAAATTTTAAATTTTTATGAAAAAGGCTCATAAATGTTGCACGCACAAAGCAATGGACGCTACGTGTTACCCTTAAGGGGTGTTGTATAGTGCGGGCACGCGACGACGAGCAAGGGAGCTCGTCGCCCGTGCGGCACGAATGCAGCGAGCAACATAGCATGGTGCGCGAGCGAGGCAATGGTGCTGGCCGTGTGTGCTATGCGATGGGCGATGAGCGATGGGCGACAGACAAGGCACTGCGAGCAGTCGCGTGTGGGCAGCAAGCGTGCTGCGCCACAACGCGCACTGCCTCGCGCCAGCGAGCGCTGGCTCGCGTGCAGCGAGCGATGCCTCGCGTGCAGCGAGCGATGCCTCGCGTGCATCGAGCGATTCCTCGCGAGGGGAGCTGCTGCGATGCGATGTGCGCGGGCAGGCTGCGCGCAAGCGTGGCTTGGCTTGCTGCGTTTGCGCGTGGCGGCTGCTACTCATGCCTTGTGCAACGGTCAGTTGAGGGGCGATGCGGCCTCGTGGCTCGATGGGGCTTGGGCGCAAGCCCAAGTGCCTCGTCTTGCGACGATTGACATGTTTTGGTTTTAATTTTGAATTTTCAGTTCGGAAATAAGTTTAATTAATTTTAAAATTAATAATTTAAATTGTTTTCTCGGGATTTAATTTTGATTATTATAATTATTATAAATTTTAATTTATACTAATTATTTTACTAAAATTAAACCTTGAATTAATTTAAATTCGTTTAATTCAACTGAAAATAAATTAAATTAATGGATTCGATTATAATTTTATATGAGCTTTAAATTTTAATTAAACTTGTATGTTTCCGGTTAGACTAGAAATACATTTTTATGTTTAAAATTAGTAAAGCATGTAAAGTTATTGGTTTAAGTGGGAGCATTTTTAGTCATAAACTCTTGATTAGGTCTACAAATCCTTTAAGGTTAAAACAACTTGATTAGAATTAATAAGGACTGAATAATTGGTAGATTATTGGTGCCCTTGATTAATTGCTGCAAACATTTATGTGATGCATAACAATGTGTTTTACTAACCAGCTATGTGGGCCATTCATGATAATGAATGGGTGAATGGTATATATTGTATATGTACTGTTTTGCAGGTTATGAAGTGACTAGTATGGCCCAAATAGGATAGAAAATATGGTTTGCGTACCATTAACTTGAATGTAATTGGTCTAATGTGTGAGGGGGTGGAAAAAGCACGAGGCTAATGCGTGACCTCGTCCCTCGTGGGCGTGACGTTTCATTTTGTCAAATCAAGTGTATTTGGATTTCCTGTGAGTTTACACCCAATTGACTAGTAATATAGGAGTCGCCATTCAGTTTTTAACGACAATGAGAAAAACTGACAAAACCCGGTTATCGTGACATAAAGGGAGTGCAATTATGTTTGACCACGACGGCCATAGGTTCCCTTGTGATCCCTGGTGTGGGAATCTCTCAATGTACACCCGCAGGGTAGAGATTGAGGGTTCGGGGGACTGTAACTACCGAGAGGAGTAATCGCTCGTCGATAACTCCAGAGGCAGGATATCCTTACTAGCTCAGCATAAATAATTGAAGGGACATGCGTTAACGATTAAACTAATCTGAGTTGATTTTAACAATATGCAGCACATAATACTAGATCGATCGCGATTATCTGACTTAGATTGCTTTAAGGGACCTAGCATGATAGTTCAATTTCCCAAAATATTATCTTTATTAGGCGTGGTAGAACAATCAGATTTAATTAGTTTAACAGTTTATAAAAGGGCGAGGAAAGCAATTAAATCATGGAAAAGGGACACATTACGACGCACCCTTGAGAGGTGCGTCACGGTTCTCAGAAAACTAACCACTTTAACTTTGCTATTTCTCCTTTTATTTAACGTATCTCAAGTTACGGGCTTAATTCTTCAGCTACAAGGGACAGGATACGTTCTGTTCGATTTTTGGATCGATTGCGACAGAACGCGTGATCAATTTCGCAGCGTGAGGCTTAGGCTTAGGGGTTGGAGTTAATACTCGGAATATGAATTGTGTGTTTTCTTTCACGTCGAATTTGGGGCTATATTTATTGAAAAGAGTTTGTGAAAAGATAGAATCACTAGTAGAAAAAACCTCATTTGCAGCGCGGGTAAAACGGGCTTTTTGCAGCGTTATTGGGCGCTGCAATTGTGATGGCTGCAAATACCGTATACTTTTTTGTAGCGAACACAAACGCTGCAAATAGTTGGTTAATTGCAGCGCATATGGACCTGTATAAGTTGCAAATACTGTATTACTTGCAACTCATATTAATCACTATAAGTTGTGAATAAATATTAGTTGCAGCGACTTGTTCAGTATTACGCGTTGCTATTAGTTTTTATTTTGCAGCGCAGTTTGATTACACGCGCTGCAAATAATGTTTTTTTTTAAAAAAAATATAAATATAATAGCCCATATCATATGCATATTATATAGTAGCATATCCATGGACAATCCTATTATTTTGACAACAAGTTATAATAAAAACATTACAACATAAACATAATTTTGCAGAAATTTTGCCATAGTTTCTCTTGTAATATGTGAAACCCGGCCAAAACGGAAATTAATATAAAAACCTGTATATAATACATAACATTCATATATGCTCCAACATCCATACATGTTACAACTGGCATCCAACGCCATATCTAAAAAGAAAGGTTAGCAATAAACTCTACAACTCCATCAAAAACTAAAATGAAGAAAAGAGAAACAAGTCTATATACCGGGCGGCTACAGAAGAACTTCTCCTCAGCCATTAGTGCATCTTTTATGCTTCTGTTATTCATATGTCTTGTTATTCATATGTCCTGTTCACAAAACATATAGCAGAGTGGTTAAAAAATAATCCACTTAATTACAGAAATGAAAAATGCAATAAGAATTGCAGCAACACTAATAAAAAGATCTCTTTATTCTACAACATCCTAAGTAATCTTTTATAAATTATAACACAAGATTAAACCCAAGGGACAGTAAAAAAGACAAGTTTCTCAATAAGAACTGAATGGAGCAGGCCTTATCACTAGAAATGACTGAAA
Source organism: Spinacia oleracea (assembly GCF_020520425.1). Classification (NCBI taxonomy): domain Eukaryota; kingdom Viridiplantae; phylum Streptophyta; class Magnoliopsida; order Caryophyllales; family Amaranthaceae; genus Spinacia; species Spinacia oleracea. The sequence goes on along the minus strand of NC_079492.1, from coordinate 100,858,361 downwards.
ATCATGAAATGAAGAATTGAGATACATACTGAAATGATCTACTAAAATTTCTATCATTTTGGACAGTTTTGGGCTGGGGGCACCATGTGACAAACTTTTCTGCATTAGGAGCTTCGTTCTCTGTATGGCTTCATTTCTACTCATAAGTCTTGCAAAATACCTGTCCCGAGTTTATCAAACATTAGCATCTTCAAAGAACAAAGCTTTTACCGGAACTAATAAAACTTGCTTCGTAAGAGGAGCCATTTTCATCCATCTAACAGAAAACAGTACATTAGACCAGTATGTCAATGAAAAGAATGTTCAGTTAAAGTCAGAACTACAACTGGTGAAAGCTATTTAGTCTCTTAAAGAGGACCTAAACCAAATTTCAACAACAGAAATCTAGATATACTTGAGCTTCTCATGTCTGCAGTCTGCAGTCTGCACCTTAACCCACCCCCACCCACAAAAGGAAAAGGGGAAGAGAAAACTACATTATTACAGACACCACAACATTATTACTGTCAATCTTTTTTGTCAAAGTATCATCTAGTGTCAGACAATCCGAGTATCCGACATGAGTAATTAAGGTAAAAAAAGGGTCCGGACTCTGTATTTACATCCATTACTCGAAACAACATAATTCACAATTGGAAAAAACAATCATATTCAAGAACAAGAAATAATAATAAGAACAGATAGAAAAACAGTGGCGAGTTCAACAAAACAAGTTTGACTAACCGGAAAAGAGGAGCAAATCTCAGACAGAGCAACACCAACAAACCCAGTAAAAAAAGAAACAACAACCCAACCCCAAACAAGACTAGTGAACTCCCAATTGATTCTCAATGAAAGCACTCGCGTGATGACCCATGAAGGTGTTTACATATGACTGTATTATGCGATTTGAACCAAAATGAAACAAACCATTTGAACCAGAACCCTGCCTATCAGAGATTGATGAGAACCATTTAAACAGAACACTGCCTATCAGAAATTGACAATAAAAAAACCAGATATCAGACAGCCAAAACTTTGACAACGAAATAATCCAATTGCACGGGTCAAAGAAAATCTCGTTGCAGGTGATTCGAATATACGTGACTTTTACCCAATTCAAATAATACAAAAGCAAACAGACCTGAGAACTTTTCCCAAATTGGCATCCAAAAATTACAATTAAATGCTCAAAAAATCATACAAATTATTGAAAATTATTAGATTTTCAAACACATAATATGAGTTGTACAACAGATCTACCAGTTGGACAATATTAAGGAGATGAACAGGGAACCAAAGAACCAAAACTTTGAGAAAGAAACAACCTAATTACACGGGATAAATTAGATAATAATTGCACAGGGAGAAATGAGATCCGAATTGCAAAGGATTCAAATATACAGAAATAAACCAAAAAATCGAGTGAATACCAAAAATCTCGAATCAATTTGGCCCCATATTAATCAACCCAAATAACGTTATAAAAAACAACAAACTAACCCTAAAATAACATGAATCGATCAATCAAAGTTTTATTTAAGTACTAAATCAAATGAAGAACAATAAATCACACACAAAATAATCAAATCACCCAAATAACATAAATAAAACAATATTCGAATAAAAAAACAGATAATTTGAAGCCCTACCGCAAAGTCAAAGACGGAGATTGATGCTAGCAGAGCGCAACGAAGTTTAGCGTCCTCCCTCTCTTTATCTCTCTCCTGGTTGAATACTTGACGCAAAATCGAAAGATTTTGAGGTATCCTTGATGCGTGACCCCAGATTTAGAGGAATAAAGTATGAATGAGATTTACACCAATGATCCGTGAAGCACCCTTTACAACCTGTTGGTGTAGTGTGCAATTAGATCATCAATAAAAGAGAATAAAATTCACTTAAATTAACATAAATAGGTTCACTAGAAAATTACAGCAAGGCCTACAGTTCCAAGAACAAAAAATAGCAACGATGGACCCAGGCTATACCTTTGCAGTGTTCCAGACAGCTCTAAGACTTGCAGGAAATAATGAGAATATTATAAACGATGTTATTCCCCTAGTATGAACCCTAGTTTGGGGGATGGGTGGAAATTCAGTGCATTAAACAAATAGGGACGTCCATTTTTTTTATAACTGGGGCAACTTTTTAGGGACGTATGGGAGTACAAGGCATAAGCTTCATAACCTTGTTAATTTTCTACCAAGTTCAGTCGTACCTCCTGACATTATCAAAACAACATGTATGCTCTTTAACAACAAGGTTATGGAGCAAAACTCTAAAAGAGTCCTAATGGAGCAATAGTGAAGTTAAATTCTAGTTGAAAATTAAACTTTTTAGCTTAGTTCTAAACTACATAGAAAGAACAGGCGAAGAGAGGTACCTGTTCTCCAAGCATGCGGGACTTGTCAGCAGCACAACATTGAATTTATCACCAGCAACATCAAAACTGGCCTTCACTGCTTACAAATCAGAAGCAAACTCCTAGCTTTACAGAAATTGACAATAAAAAAAAACCCAGATATCAGAGAACCAAAAATTTGAGAACGAAATAACCCAATTGCACGGGTCAAAGCAAATCTCATCGCAGGTAATTCAAAAATACGAAAATCAAACAAATATGAACTTTCTGAATTCCAAATAAGCAGACACAATTTGACCCAAAAATCAACAAAATCAATCAAAATAACTTCAAAAACCTAAAAAATTAACCCTAAATGACCAGAGTTAGTCGCTGAATCGATGAAACCCCAAAATTGTACATCAAATAAACAAGTCAAACCAAGAACAACAAATCAACCCTAAAAATAATCAAATCAACGAAACATAATAAATAAATTAAAGATCGAAGAAAAACAAAGAGTATGGCGTCAAATCCCTACCGCAATTGGCGAAGAAATGGTAGAACGTTGAGCATAGCAAAAGGTCGGCGTCTTTCTCTCTCTTCCGCCCTCTGTTTCTCTCTCTATGACCAGGATGGAAAGACTTGGGACAAAATCAAAGAAAGATGAATCCATTAAAGATTGGAGGAAGATATCAAGGAGAGATTCAGGGAGGGGAGGAAGAAGAATGCTAGGGTTTGAGAGAGAATTGTGACATAGACGGAGAGTTCGAGAGTTTTTTTTTTGAATCTAGAAAAGGCCAGATTGCACCGCGGAGAAGGGTGTGAGCTGCAACTAAGTGACACGGTTGCAGCGTGTAGGGACATGTCCAAGCTGCTAATAATTTTTTAATTTTTTTCCAATTTCTCGCAGCGTTTATGGCTAATAGTACGCTAATAATAACTCATTAAAGTCTGACCCGCGTTGACTAAAGATAATTTGCAACTTCTACTCATTACATGGGTTGCAAATGATGGGTTGCAAATGAAGTTTTTTCTACTAGTGTAATTTTAGAGCTCTAATCCACGAAGAATTAGGAAAGAACACGTCCCAGGTAATTTCAGCGCCCAGGGCTGGGCGCCGAAGATTTCGGCGCCCAGAGCCAGGCGTTGAAAATAGGGTCTGGGCCGTTTTCTTTGTCAGATTTGGACCCTTAGAATCCGGAGTGTTTGAGACTTATTCGAGTCTTTTACCGCGTATTAACTTTATGACGGAATGCTTCTGGGCCCGTTACGAACTCTAGGCTCGTTAGGATTTTAATTAATACGTAACTCTTATTTTTGAATCATATTAGGAATAGGATTCCTTTTGTAATTTCTATCTCATTTAGGATTTATGTTGGAGTGCAACCCCTAATTCTGACAGGTTTCTATCTTTTATGACTTGCCACTCTTAATAACTACCCATTACGGCAATTACTAATTTTAGCAGGTTTCCATAAATAGCAGGTTTCTATAAATAGAAGGTTTCGGGTGAAATGAAAAGGGTGATTGAGATTCGTTATTTTATAGGAGATGCGTTGCCAAGTGGAGATTTATGTTCTCATCATCGAACCTTCCCTTTCGGGAATGGGGACAAAAGTAGGTGTCTACAGTTAGCCCCCACTTTGACTGAGTCTTGGAGTAAGACGATGGTCAAAGTATTAGACGGAGTGCGTCACACAAGCCATGGTGACCTGTTTTGCGAGGGTCTCACGAGCCCCCGAGTGATAACGTTTGACTTAAGGGTCATCACTTGAAGTGTCGACATATCCCTCACGTGTCATTGGGATTTATCAACGGATAGTATAGAAACTCCCTCACTTTGTCATTGGAAGTATCTAAAGATGCGTAGAAACTCCCTCACTTTGTCATTGGGAGTAGCTACAGATGTTTTCGAAATCAAAGCTATAAAGTGTAATTGGGCCTGGCCAAGCCCAATCACGAGGTAAAAATGTTTTTAAATATTCTCGTTTTCAGGGTTAGCTAAACGAGAAAACCCCCTTGTTTTTATGGGACGTAAAACGAAGGAAAATCCAGCACATCGCTCTTTTTTGGAAAAACGGAAAACCAATCCTTTAGGGCTCGTTCGGTATCGTTTTTTGTTTCCAGATTTCTGTTTTTTACAAAACTAAAAACCAAAATATGAAAACCACAAAAAGTAGTTTCCAGTTTTTTGTTGTCAGTTTTCAAAATTAACATGATTACAATATGTATGACTATTTTTTAGTTCGTAATTCAATCTAAATTATATGACTTACTAAACCAAAAAACCAAAAATTGAAAACTGACAGTTATACCGAACAGGCCCTTAATTTGTGGAAAAAAAAGGAAAACTACTCATATCGTTCTTTTTTAGAAAAACGGAAAACCAATCCTTTAATTTTTTGGAAAAAGGGGAGACCAGAAAAAGTTATCGCTACGGCGACTAAGGACCTGCGCGGTTAGTGGCGTAGACCCCACCGGCTAAAGATGGCGAGCCTGTCCGCTAAGGGTGGACACCCCGTCCGATAGAAGTGGACGAATCTGTTTTGAAATTTGAAAATAAGGACCTACGCGATTTGTGACGTAGACCCCGCCGGCTGAAGATGGCGAACCTGTCCGCTAAGGGTGGACACCCCGTCCGATAGAAGTGGACGAATCTATTTTGAATTTTTTTTGTGCTTTTTGAAAATAAGGACCTATGTGGTTTGTGACATAGACCCCGCCGGCTGAAGATGGCGAGCCTGTTTCATTTTTGTTTTTTGAAGATTCTATTTTTCGAAAACTGAGGACCTGCGCGGCTAGTGACGCAGACCCGCCCGTTGAGGGGGGCGAGCCCTGTCCGCTGAGGGTGGACGTCCCTGAATTCGTTTGTTCGATTTGGAACCCGCGTGGTTCGTGACGCGACCCTGCCAACTGAAGATGGGCAAGTTCCTATTTTTTGTACATCGTGATTTCTTTTGAGAATTTCTTTTATTCATTCTTGCAAGAGCGAATTCTTTCGAAGGATGCTCGGATTTAGTTGTAACCTGAATGTGGGTTGACAACGGGTTTAGACGGACCTTTGTCTTGTGGTCGTCTTCTTTTGTGGTTTCGAGCTAGTCTTTACGGCTCGATTTTTGCCACCGCTTGGTCTTTGATCAGAGGACCATGTACAAGTATCAACGACGACCTTTACTCTGAGGTCGGAATCCGTTTTTTTTTCTTTTTTGAGATTATCCAAACATGGGACTGTGTATGGCGTAGTCCGGGAAAATAATTTTGACTTCGCACACTCTTTGTTGGAGTATATTTTTTTCGAGCCCCCAAGCATTCGGGCTTGACGGTCATTTCTTGCCAAGAGAGGTACGTATTTTATAACATCCTTTAATCATGTTTGGGGTCGTGCTCGTATGTGCGAGCGACCTTTATAGTGGTATGCTATTTTGGCGAAGTCGTAGAGTGCGACTTCATTTTCCAGGCAACGAAGTTTATTTTTCAATAATATCAAGCTTAGCTTGGCCCAGATTAACCTTTTGACAAACAAACATTTTTCATTTTGAGAAACCAACGACTTAACAACATTTTTTTGGTGTTTCGAAGAATGACCTTGATCTTTATTTTTCTTATATTTGTTTTGAAAAGTGTACATATATATTCCTTGAGACGAGTCTAAGTTTCGACCAAGTTTTAACATTCATTTTTACTATTTGGGTGCTAAAGGTGCTTTTGGGCTTTATCTTGATTGCAATAGGGCCTCGTGTCTACCGACAGGGTTTTAAGTCCTTTTGCTATTCCGCGTTTTGTGAGATCCGGGCCTTGGGCTGCATTCTCAGCGTCCAAGGCTAGGCGTTAATCATTTCGGCGCCCAGCCGTGGGCGCTGAAAGTCTTTTCCTGGCGATTTTTGGTTTTCGGATTTCTTAACGCGTTTCCGAATGGGATCAGGATGTCACTTGATGTCTTCAGCTATATATAGGGGCTAGATACGTCCCTCTTTTCCATCACTCTCAATTTTCTTCTCTCTTGTAGTTGCTTAGCTTTAATTCCTCATTGCTTTTATCATGTCGATTCCTCCCTTCTCACTCCAACGAGCTGTTAGGCGTTGGCTAAGAGCCCTTACTCCTACAGAAAAGGCTTTGTTGAAAGAATACCACTTAGAGGCACTTTTAGGCTTACAGCAAATTAATATCGATTATAACTTTCTGTATGCAGCCATGAGATTTTGGGATTCCGATCACCATGTTTTTGTTTTTCGGGGCAATGAAATATGTCCTTTGCCAGATGAATTTGCTGCGATCCTTGGTTATCCTACTAATGCTACTCCTGCCACCCCTGGCACCATTGAAGAGGGTAAAACAACCATAGGGACTTTCCTAGGACTAGATGCTAACATGCTTGCTGAGATTGTTGTAGGTGATGAGGTTAATTTGGCAAAGCTTGTAAAACATCACTTTAGGCCTAGTAAAAATATGACCGAACAGAAATTGAACATTCGAGCCCTTGTATTTTGCTTGTTGAATCATTATTTGCTGTCGAATAACAATGGTGAGTTCGGTGACATAAGGTTGATCCCTTTGATTAGCCAGATGGAAAGTTGCTATTCTATTATGCCGTTGGTTGTTGCCGAGACTTTGCTGAGTGCGGATGAGTTGAAGAAGAATGCCAAATCAGAATATTTTAAGGGGAGCCCCCTATTACTGCAGGTAATCGACCTTTTCTTTGTGCACATATATTTTTTTTTCACCTTTTTTTTACTCGTCCTGCCTGGAGCTGAGTTTCAGCGCCCAGGGCTGGGCGTTAGAATTTTCGCCGCCTGGTCCTGGGCGTTGAAACTGCGCCCCAGGTTTCGTTTGTTATTTTTTTTTGATCTGATCGTACCCGTTTTTGCAGATTTGGCTCATGAAACGACTTAGGTTCTTAGAAACTCTTGCCGATCCTAAACAATTATCGCCCTATAGCCTTGGGTAACCGGAAGTATTTGCACCGAGGCCAGGACGAGGCCGAGTGGGCTTCCTTTTTTACTCATGGTATCTGTTCTATTAAGTGGGTGGTACCGTGGTGGGGTTTGACTACTATGACAGGGGGTTCTGATGTGTCAGTATATGTATCTCTGCTGGGGCTATCTAGGCCCATTTATATTTTTCCTTACCGAGTCATGCGTCAATACGGCTTAAGGCAGACTATCCCCTTTTCTGATACAGTACCACCTAAAGTAGCGGCCTTTTCACAAGCACGGGTTCAAGCATGGGCTAAGTATTATGATGGTCTCCCGCGTTGGGCCGTGGCTACAAATGGCTTTGTGGGTCTTTCTGAAAACTACAAGTTGTGGATGAGTTCCGATGATAAAGCTGTGAGGACCTAGGCTCGAAATGGGGAGCCGGCTGAGCTTTTGATACCTCATATTCGGGTTAGATACGAGGGCCGTGATTCTGCCAATCCTCGCACCCATGGTATTAAGACTGTGAAAGCTCGTCCTGATCGAAAGCGAAAGGAAGTTCCTCCCCGTTCCAGTTCTAGGCCTAAGAAGATGCCTAACATGAAGGGGCCTGCCGTTGCTAAAAGAAATGCAAGCTCTCGCGGAGATCGTCGTCGGAACAATGTATGGGTTAGGAAGGCTCAGCCGCCAGTAGAAACAGTGACTAATCCAGTTGATGTCGATAATCCTTCCCCCACCATTGTCTCTGCCCTTGAGGCTGAGCGGGCTATAGCTGTTCAAACTGAGAATGTTTCTGAAGCCTTGGCATTTTTGGAAGTTAGTGTCCAGGAGCCGGTTCTTATGGAGATTGATATAGGGGCAGCGTAGAAAACTGTGGGGGTGGACCCTGCGAACATTGCCCTCTACAAGACTTTATTTGATGATCCGGAAGAACTAGAGTAGTGTAGTTCTTGCTAGGGTGTAGTTGCCCTTTATTTATTTCAGTTGTGTTTGTTTTTTCCTTCTTAGCACTTTTGTTTTCCTTCTTATCATTTTTTTTAATAAAGGCGTATTTTATTTTTACTTTCTTTTTTGCTTCTCCCCCCCCCCCTTTTTTTTTTTATATTTGTCTAACACTCTTGCACAATGTATATATGTTTTTTACTTGATTGGACCGAATCCATAAATAGGATTGCCTACGTAGCTTTGTTAAATATTTTGTAACTTAGAATCAGGTCGCGCGTAGTTCTGGCTAGAATAAATTCTAGGATGCCGAATTTTAATAGATATGCCCTGAGGTGGAAACATATTATTTAATTGGTAAAATGAGTGAAGTATTATCATTATTTTAGTCTGTTGTTTTTTTTTTGCCGTAAGCCGCGTATCTGTAAAAATGAAATTCGATGTGTTTTTTTGTTCGGCTATTTTTTCGGTACGCATGTTTGAATATGTGTTGTACCCCCCAAGTGTTCGTTATTTTTCCGTTATGTGCGGATAAAATGACGAGCACTTCTGAAAAATTTAGGAAGGCAGAGAGTTTCAACGCCCAGGCTGGGGCGTCAAAGATTTCGGTGCCCAGCCCTGGGCGCTGAAAATGATTTCTGGGCGGTCGTTTTTGACGCTTTGCTTCACATGTTCTTGCATTTAGTTCTTTTCTCTTTGTTTTGTGCTTTGCTTTTTACTCGTATTAAAATCAATTTTGAGGCTATTTCGGAGGCTTTTTTTTTTTTGACTGTTAGCGTGAGATGTATTTTTTTCCGGATTAATTTTTTCTATTCGTGACTCGAAACGGTTTTGAGAATGGGGTTAGTGTGGGGAAGATATGAAGATCTTTGTGTAGGCTTTTGAGTGGTCTGAGGCGTGGGCTGGGAATGATGGTGTTCTATTTTATGGATGTATTTTTTTTAGCAACATTTTGAATTTGATTTCCTTCTTGATTTCTTTGGGTTGCATGGGTTAGACCCTTATGTTGTGGCAATATGATAGTATGGCTTTCTTTGGATTTTTTTTGATGAGTTTCGATGTCACGATTTCAAGACCGAGTGGGCCTTGTTTATTGGGCCTAGAGTTGGCCGCCTCTTTGTTTTTGTATTTGCAAGTACGTTTGGTGCTTATTTAGTGTTAGAACAAAAGTTTTTAGGAGAAATCTTACGCCTTTATTAATTTGGAAAGTAAGGAAAACACACTGAAACAAAATTAGCCTATATTCTAAGGGGTCTTAGGACCATCTAAAGCTTTATTTTTTTCTATCAATCTAAAGAACTACTAGGCGCTTTTTACTAAGGTGTTCTATATGGCTCAAGCCTTGGGTTTAGTCTCGTAAAACTTTGGTCCTTCACCGGTACTCGTCTTGAATTCTATTCCTTTTGTGTTGACCCACTGACATGTCTTCACCCATCCGTCCTCGGCCTCTTCTAGTGTTGACGCAGGAGAGATTAACCGGGTTGGATCGAAACCTTCATCTTGTAAAGCTAGGGTAGTCATCACAGTCTCGTCCTCCATAGGCCTCGATTCGTTGAACAATGTCCATAGAGCCTGGTTGTCCAATATTTCAGCTGTTTTGGTCTTGGTGAGGTGGGGTGCCTCATCCAAGGTGTGGCAGTCATGGAGAATTTCAAATCCGGGTTTTAGCAAGCCATCCTGAACGAAGGTTTGAGGGAAATCACAGCATGGGTGTTCTTCTCCTTCCCGAACGAACATTCCGTTAAGGGTTCTTTGATACGGGGGAAGGAGGTTGGTTTGTTTGGCCTTGTTAAGGCGTAGCCTAGACAAGCGGTCAGCAATATCTTCCTCCGTTGGTTCATAGCCTAGGCCAAAGGGAGTAGATTTGTTGGGTAAAGGATGGAACGTGCAGTCCTTCTTCCTTATGCCCAATGGGGTTCCTGGGAAATAACCTTGAGCTAACAGCATTCTAGGGATGACTCGGGATGCTTGCGGGTCTAGGAATGCTGGATCATAGTCTTCGATGAACTGGATTGCTTCATCCATTTGAAACCCATAAAGGTCGTCTGCAGTTTCGGCCGTTCCAACCATAGTACAACTGATGCCGAGAGGAGGGGCGCGGATTTCCAGAATTACCCCGTTATGGTTAAGTTTAACCATTTGGTGCAAGGTAGAAGCCACACCTCCTATGTCATGGAGCCAAGGTCGCCCCAAGAGGAGGTTGAGAGTGGGCTTGATGTCGATTATTTGAAACTCCGTGGTGCGTGCCACAGGCCCGGTTTGTATTGAAAGGTTGATTTTTCCCAACACAGGCCTTCGAGAGTTATCATAAGCTCGTACTCCTTGCGTGGAGGTTTGGAAGGCAATGGGCGGTTCGCAATGGGCAAACGTTAACTGCCGAACCGTTATCTACGAGCGCTAGGGGGATGTTTTGTCCTTTGCATCCAACCACTAGATAGAGGGCTTTATTGTGAGCACCCCCCTCTTTGGGTAAGTCTTTGTCAGTAAAAATTATGGCCTTTTCTCCGGCATCTCTCGTGACGTGGTTAACCAATGAGTCAGGTGTGATATCCGTAGGCACTGAGATGAGGTCAAGTGAGCGAATAAGTTTTTCGCGATGCTCCTTCGAAGTACACATGAGATCCCAGATGGTAATCTCGGCCTTAGTTCTCTTTAGTTGCTTCAAGAGAGGATTTTCAATGACTTCTGCGATGGTGGTGTGCCGTCCATTCTCAGGAGTTTGCCTGACTGGGATATCGTCCATGGGAGGTGGGCGAATATCCGGTTGGTATATCCTTCTGGGTTGGGTGAGATTGTCGACTTCGGGTTCCTGAGGGGTGGTGTCAATGAGAGCATACCCGGCCAAGTTTCAGTAAAGAGGTCTTGGCCCGATACTTGAGATAGGTAGATATCTTCAGCATCATCATCCCACACACCGCACACTTCTCTCTCGATTCGATCCATAGGGACCACAACGAGTGGTGCTCCTTGGGGTGTAACGTACACCGTAGGGTCGAAGTTCTCATTTTCTGGTTGGTCAAAAGAGATGTGACAAGAGCCGAGTGGGCTCTTGTTGTTGTTGGGTTTGCCAACGTTAGGGAGAGGTATCACTTCATCCTCTATCATGTCCTGGATTGTGTTTTTTAGATTCCAGCAGTTTTCAGTGTCGTGCCCATTTCCTTGATGGAATTTGCAGTAAGTACCTTCGACCCAATATTTGCTCTTGACATGAGGGTCACGGGTGGGGCCTATAGGCCTCAACTTTCCTTGATTGGTTAGTCTTTCAAAGGCTTGTACCAAAGTCGACCCGAGTGGGGCAAACTTTCGGTCTCGGACCCATCTTCCAGGGCTTCTTCGGGCGGGAGTCTCCTCTACGGCATGGACTTCTTGGGCTTGGGATGTGTTGCCCCTGTTGTAGGCGTTGCTTTTGTATGCGGGTTTACTTTTTATTGTTTTTGCGAGGTCATCCTCGATCTTTATTCCCACATCATAAACTCTTTTGAAAGTGTCAAGTCCCAGGTACCTAAGGTGTTGTCTGTAAGCCGGGTCCAGGTTGTCAATGAATTTTTGGACCAACTCTGTTTCGGGAGGCCTATTGATTAGTTGGGCCGCCTGGTCCCTCTATCTAGCAAAGTAGGTTGTGAAACCTTCATTTTTCTTTTGGAAGAGGACTTCCAGCTCGCGCATGGTGACTTGAAAATCCATGTTCGACGAGTATTGCTTGATGAAAACATTAACAAAGTCTTCCCAAGTGGGGAAGAGCTTAGGGTCCTGGTGGTAGTACCATTTGAGCGGCACAGGTTCCAAGGACAAAGGAAAGGCAGGTAAATACATGGACTTGTCCACGCCTTTCAAGTTCATGGCATTCACAAAGCTCAATAGATGATCACGGGGATTGTCAGTGGCTTTAAACTTTGGTAAGTCAGATGAACTAAACTTTTCTGGTAGTTTGCCAGGAAAAGGTTCAGGATCGAGGGAGAAGTACTTGCTCCCCATGGTTTGCTGTAGGACCATTTTTTCAATCCTCTTCTCGTTATCGAGGTCATTTTTGGCTTGCGCAGCCGCTAAGGCTTCGTTTTCCATTTTCAATTGGCTCATAAGTTGGGTCATTTGGACCATCCGGTCTCGCAATTCTTTAATGGACATGTTTGAGGGTGCGAATCGAGGTTGGGGAAACGGAGATCCTTGAAATGAGGGATGACGGACGGAGCTTGGAGTCACTAAACCTGGTGTTGGTGATGTATCTTCGAGACGCACTAGCCTTTGATTTCCAGATCGGCACCAAGTGGCAGGATCAGTCCTATGCATAAGATAAGCTAAAGTTTAGGCCCCAAAGTTTCAAGCATTACTTAGTCTAGACTTTTGACTCCCTCTATTGGTTTTTTTGCTCTTTCTTTTGTTGGTACACTTTTGGTTTTTTCTTTTGGTCATTCTTTGGATTTTCGAAACACTTGCCCGTGTGACATTCATAGTTATTAGCATGTTCGGTTTTGATGCCGAGCATTGTCGTCGTAGGAGGCCTAACAACGACACAAATAGTTATTTATTTTTTATAAGTCGCTTTTAGAATCGAGTGCTTTTTCATACGCCCTCGTAGCAAATTTTTTTCACGAAAAGTTTTTTTTGCTACGTATTTTCTTCATGCGCGGGCACCGAGGCTGCTGCGCCTGACCAAAAGGCCAGGCAGCAACTTCAGCGCCCAGCGTAGGGCGTTAGAAATTTTGGCGCCCAGCCATCGGCGTTGAAAATGCGTCCCTGACTGGTTCTCGTTTTCTGTTTGCGTCTACTTTTTGTTTATGCGACTTTGATTTTGCGTGCTTGCCTAATAACGTCCTTTACGCGTTGTGCGGCGTTTGTGGGATTCGTTACGGGCCATCCCGAGTGTCACTTATTTTTGTGGCGATCGTTTGGGTTTGCGGAACACGTATTTTGGTATAACTCTTTGGCCAATTGGTTTATGAATGTTCGGGCAATTTTTAAGGTCATTGGTTTTCTAACCTTGTTTGTCACACACAAACACATATTTGCTACACATAACTAACATTACATCATGAGGCAATAATAACATGTCATGTAGTTTATGATAGGATTCTATGGGTAGTATTTGCGCCAGCTTGGTACCGCTTCTATCGCAGATCCAACACAAGCCCCGGTCGAGGTAGTGCCTTCAACAGATGAATTTCGCCCAAGAGGCCAATCACGATGTAAGCCAAGGGGGCATGCACCAATGAGAGGGACCTAGTGGGCGAGCGATTGGGTTTGGGACGGGTGTACTACTAGCGAAAAGTGTCGAGTGGACAACATTCGAAGCGTATGCACCCCCGGTTGGCGATGGGTATCCTTAGTCCCAACTCCCGAGATGAAACATCCAATGGAGCCAAGATTCGTTATGCGGTTCTGCCCGTTCAAATTAATATGTTGATTTTCAGGTCGTCCCAACTTGATGGGGAAATAAACGCGGGGTAGGATCGTTTCACCCTTTGGCTATTTTGATTACCTACACGCACGAGTATTTCCTTCACTATCCCTAGTGGAGTCGCCACTGTGAGGGGGTCGAAAAAGCACGAGGCTAATGCGTGACCTCGTCACTCGTGGGCGTGACGTTTCATTTTTGTCAAATCAAGTGTATTTGGATTTCCTGTGAGTTTACACCCAATTGACTAGTAATATAGGAGTCGCCATTCAGTTTTTAACGACAATGAGAAAAACTGACAAAACCCGGTTATCGTGACATAAAGGGAGTGCAATTATGTTTGACCACGACGGCCATAGGTTCCCTTGTGATCCCTGGTGTGGGGATCTCTCAATATACACCCGCAGGGTAGAGATTGAGGGTTCGGGGGACTGTAACCACCGAGAGGAGTACTCGCTCGTCGATAACTCCAGAGGCAAGATATCCTTACTAGATCAGCATAAATAATTGAAGGGACATGCGTTAACTATTAAACTAATCTGAGTTGATTTTAACAATATGCAGCACATAATACTAGATCGATCGCGATTATCTGACTTAGATTGCTTTAAGGGACCTAGCATGATAGTTCAATTTCCCAAAATATTATCTTTATTAGGCGTGGTAGAACAATCAGATTTAATTAGTTTAACAGTTTATAAAAGGGCGAGGAAAGCAATTAAATCATGGAAAAGGGACACATTACGACGCACCCTTGAGAGGTGCGTCACGGTTCTCAGAAAATTAACCACTTTGACTTTGCTATTTCTCCTTTTATTTAACGAATCTCTAGTTACGGGCTTAATTCTTCAGCTACAAGGGACAGGATACGTTCTGTTCGATTTTTGGATCGATTGCGACAGAACGCGTGATCAATTTCGCAGCGTGAGGCTTAGGCTTAGGGGTTGGAGTTAATACTCGGAATATAATTGTGTGTTTTCTTTCACGTCGAATTTGGGGATATATTTATAGAAAAGAGTTTGTGGAAAGATAGAATTTTAGAGCTCTAATCCACGAAGAATTAGGAAAGAACACGTCCCAGGTAATTTCAGCGCCCAGAGCCAGGCGTTGAAAATAGGGTCTGGGCCGTTTTCTTTGTAAGATTTGGACTCTTAGAATCCGGAGTGTTTGAGACTTATTCGAGTCTTTTAGCGCGTATTAACTTTATGAAGGAATGCGTCTGGGCCCGTTACGAACTCTAGGCTCGTTAGGATTTTAATTAATACGTAACTCTTATTTTTAAATCATATTAGGAATAGGATTCCTTTTGTAATTTCTATCTCATTTAGGATTTATGTTGGAGTGCAACACCTAATTCTGACAGGTTTCTATCTTTTATGATTTGCCACTCTTAACAACTACCCATTACGGCAATTATTATTTTTAGCAGGTTTCCATAAATAGCAGGTTTCTATAAATAGCAGGTTTCTATAAATAGCAGGTTTCGGGTGAAATGAAAAGGGTGATTGAGATTCGTTATTTTATAGGAGATGCGTTGCCAAGTGGAGATTTATGTTCTCATCATCGAACCTTCCCTTTCGGGAATGGGGACAAAAGTAGGTGTCTACATAATGCACCAAAGTTTGGTTGTTTCAAGCAACTATACCTAAGTGAACCAAGAGAAGAAACAGTTGCAGAATTTGTTCACCTTGTCAGAAAGGCTGAGATAATACTCGACTGTGAAGCCAAGGATTTACTCAAGGCTAAAGGGAGACCCTTCAAGAAAGGTGGAAAGTTCAAGGGCAATGCTAAAATAAAGCAGGACAAGTCCACATCAAGATGTCTTTATTGTGATGGAATAGGCCATTACAAAAGAGAATGTCGAAAGCTTAAGGAAGATCAGAAGAACGGAACAGTCGTTCCATCTTCAGGTATTTTCGTTATAGGCTGTATACTTGCTAATTCAACTTCTTGAGTATTAGATACAGATTCTGGCTCACACTTATGTTCCAATGCACAGGGACTAAGAAGACGTAGAAGGTTAAGCAAGGGTGAAGCCGACCTACGAGTGAGAAATGGAGCACGGATTGCTGCATTAGCTGTAGGAACTTATTATTTGTTGTTGCCCTCTAGGCTAGTTTTGGAACTGGAAGACTGTTTCCATGTTCCAAGTCTTACAAAAACATCATTTCTGTTTCTTGCTTGGATGCTAAGGGATTTTCCTTTTTAATAAAAAACAATAGTTGTTCGTTTTATTTTAAAGAGATGTTTTATGGATCTGCTAGATTAGTCAATGGATTTTTTTTATTAGATCACGACAAACAAGTTTATAACATAAATACCAGAAAGGCCAAAAAGGATGATTCAGATCTCACCTATCTGTGGCATTGTCGACTAGGCCATATTAACTTGAAACACATAGAAAGACTTCAAAAGGAAGGAATTCTAGAACCATTTGACTTATAGGATTATGGCCGGTAAGTGCGAATCATGTTTACTTGGAAAAATGACAAACCAACCGTTCTCTAAAGTTGGAGAAAGAGCAACTGAACTATTGGGTTTAATCCATACTGATGTATGTGGACCAATGAGTACAAATGCTAGAGGTGGTTTTAGCTACTTTATCACTTTCACTGATGACTTCAGTAGATATGGTTATGTCTACCTAATGAAGCATAAGTCTGAATCCTTTGACAAATTCAAGGAATTTCAGAGTGAAGTAGAGAATCAATTAGGCAATAAGATTAAGGCACTGCGGTCTGATAGAGGTGGTGAATATCTGAGCTATGAATTTGATGACTATCTGAAAGAATGTGGAATTCTATCAGAATTGACTCCAACTGGAACACCACAATGGAACGGTGTGTCGGAACGGAGGAACAGAACCTTGCTAGACATGGTTAAATCAATGATGGGTCAGGCCGAACTTTCAATAGAATTTTGGGGACATGCACTAAATACAACAGCACTCACTATAAATAGAGCTCCGTCTAAAGCTGTTGAAAAGACTCCATATGAGTTATGGTTTGGAAAGCCTCCAAATGTGTCTTTTCTTAAGATTTGGGGATGTGAAGTATACGTCAAACGATTAATTTCAGACAAACTTCATCCAAAATCTGACAAATGTATCCTTGTGGGCTATCCAAAGGAAACAAAGGGGTATTACTTCTACAATACATCTGAGAAAAAGGTGTTTGTTGCTCGAGATGGTATCTTTTTGGAAAAGGATCACATTTCCAAAATGACAAGTGGGAGAAAAGTAGACCTCGAAGAAATTCGAGTCGAACAACACAATCTAGAGAATGCTCAAGATGACATTCAGGATGAAACTCAGAGATCTTTAAAAGTATCTGGTGAGAATCATGGACCATCTAGAAATGTAACCCCGTGTAGATCGCAAAGATATAGATCTCAATCGGAAAGATAC
The DNA here is from genome assembly GCF_020520425.1 of Spinacia oleracea. NCBI lineage: Eukaryota > Viridiplantae > Streptophyta > Magnoliopsida > Caryophyllales > Amaranthaceae > Spinacia > Spinacia oleracea. The sequence goes on along the minus strand of NC_079492.1, from coordinate 100,841,382 downwards.
TTAGGTATTTTGACGAACGAGAGCTATGACGTTCTATTACTCGAAAGTGATGAACCTGCGACTTACAAGCAAGCTATGACGATCCCTAGCTCCAAGCAATGGCAAGAAGCCATGCAATCTGAATTAGACTCCATGTCTGAAAACCAAGTTTGGGATTTGGTCGATTTGCCAGATGGCTACCAAGCCATAGGAAGCAAATGGGTTTTCAAACTGAAAAAGGAAAAGGATGGGAAACTTGAAGTTTTCAAAGCTAGATTGGTTGCAAAAGGTTACAGGCAAGTCCACGGTGTGGATTACGATGAAACCTTTTCACCAGTTGCAATTCGGATAATGTTAGCAATCGCTGCATATTACGATTACGAAATATGGCAGATGGATGTCAAAACCGCTTTCTTAAACGGCGTTTTAACAGAAACTGTGTTTATGACACAGCTTGAGGGTTTTGAGGATCCAAAGAATGCTAAAAAGGTATACAAGCTTAAGAAATCAATCTACGGATTGAAGCAGGCATCAAGGAGCTGGAATATACGTTTTGATGAAGCAGTCAATGACTTTGGTTTCATCAAGAACGCAGACGAATCTTGTGTATACAAGAAGGTCAGTGGGAGCTAAATTGCTTTTCTAGTATTATATGTTGACGACATATTACTTATTGGAAATGACATTCCTATGTTGAACTCTGTCAAGATTTGGCTTGGGAAATGTTTTTCGATGAAGGATCTAGGAGAAGCACAGTACATACTGGGCATCAAGATCTACAGAGATAGATCTAAGAAGATGATTGGACTTAGTCAAAGCACTTATATCAATAAGGTGCTTGAAAGGTTCAAGATGGCAGACTCCAAGCGAGGCTACCTACCCATGTCTTATGGAATGACTCTAAGCAAGACTCAGTGCCCAAAAACACTTGATGAGCGTAGACGAATGAATGGGATTCCATATGCATCATTGATTGGTTTAATAATGTATGCTATGATATGTACACGCCCGGATGTTGCGTATGCACACTACTACAAAATGCATGTTTTCTAGACGCTTTGGCCTCGACGCCTGAGTTATAGCGTTAGCACGAAGTTACAATGTCCGTGTTTTCTCGACGCCGTTCTGTGTCTACCAAATTCTAGACACTAATCAACGACGAGGAATCAGAGAAATATCACCTGCTTTGCACGTGGTCTCAGTTAGCGGCCTCGGTGTTCACGTTTTGGAAAAAATAAACCCGCCCCACCTCTCTTTCTCTCTCTTAGTCGTCTTCTCCTCTACCCTTCCCTCAACCCTAACCTCTTCCACTCTCGCTTCTATTCCTTGAAATTTCTAGATCTACTCCCAGGCATGAAGATTCTGCCTCAAGAAGTACGAAAAACTGTAAACAAAATTCAAAGAATTTGAGGTGTCAATTTGTCTCCAATGTTCTGATTTTTTTTGGATATTTAGGTTCTTTCCTCAAGTTTGAATTTTTGTTCTATTCTGTGAATTGAAGTCTGTCGGTTACCTAATGCCAGGCTTTTGTACGTTGTGAAAACTGATGGGTACCATAGTAGGACCCATGAGGAGATTCATCAGCTGCTGTTGCATTTTCTAGTGCTAATGTTGTTAAGACTTAAAGGCGGAGATCCTCTTGTAAGTAATGTTTATGTGCTAACAATCACTTTTTATTTTGTCAACAGATTGCGTAAAACATATAATTGTGGTTTATTTTGTGTGATTGTTGTGCTAGATTTTCAGACGCGCTGGCGAAGAGATGGATTTCCTACAGCAGAAGGGGATTCAAGTTAAAGTTGTTCCAGGTACTGCTCTATTATTAGTTGTTGAACGTACAACTAGGAGTGCTAATCTTTAATTCATTTGAATGTCACAAGAGCACATGAATTAGCTGTAGTTAATTAGTATTGAAGAAAACATATAAACCTGGTCAATTATATCAAAATATTAGAAGGAATAATGCGGGAAAAACTGTATTTATGATTTATACTGTAGATTTGTAGTATAGGTTGGAATCGGGTTTTCAACTGTGAGAGATTAGTGTGCAAGAGGAGTAAAAGGTGAGTGTGTTGATCATTAGCTTTTACTTTCCTCCCTGTGTCTATCAATAGGCCAGGTTTTGTTAGCTTTGTGCTGTGTTTAGCTGTGAATCTGTTATAGACGTGAACTTCCGGGTGCACTGTCAGATAACTCTTTCCTTACTCTGCAATTTTCTTTGACTTGAAATGGAATTACTACTCATAAGAAAATGGTGTGTTTTGTATGTATTCTGTGAGCTAATTGAAGTTTCCTTTATATATATAATATGTTTCTTATTCGTCCTTTTTTTTCTCTATCTCTAGTTTTCGGTCATTTTTGGTTCCCCTGACTTCACATTCGATTAATGTTATGTTTTGATTTAGGTACATTTAGGTTTTCCACACTTTTAATACTTTTTTTGGTTGTTATCTTTTGCTTATATGAATTTCTCCCATTTGTGTTCATTCGACTCTGATATGTCCAGTTAGGCTCAATTTTTTTCTTTCTCCATTTCGATCAATTTAAGCATAGGAAGTTTGAGAAAGAAAATATAGCTTATTGTGTAGATTCGAACTTGAAACCCTCCACTTTCCGGTTAGTTTAGGGATGCTTGAATTTGTACGTGATATGACTAGGACACACCTAGGGACCGTCTTTTTAGTTTCAAGTATAACTAGAAGATAGCTTCCCCTTTCACATTGTCTCCTTTATTAATTCATGTCTTACCAATTACTTGGATGATATTACTTATATTTTGCAAAAGGACCTATAATGTTCTGAGCTTAGAATAGAGAAAATATAAAAACTAGTCTAGCATGATATCATTGATAGGTGTAGATATATATCTGTTGATGGCTGAAGAATGTGGGAAGTTTATTGTGTAATCTGGGGCATTATCTGCATATTACTCTAGTGTTCTTGAAGTAGGCTAATTCATCTTCATCATGAGTCTTCATCAAGCCTTTGTTTTTACCTAGAGATATGGATGTTTCGTCAAACATCATTCCAAAATAATCACTGTTACACCTTCTTCTTTCTGTCTGAGCAATTCTCCAAGTTCCACTCCTCTTGCACGTGAATTTTTGTTTGAGGATCTCGAACCTGCCATAAAGCTTTTAAGAAATACAAGAAAAGGTAGGAGTAGGATATGAATCACAAGACAAATATCCTCCCAATGACATGAGACCCCAAGAGGCCAAGACCCTGGTTCGGTATGGAGATGACAAATCGTTTTAACATCAAATAGTAAATGATGAAGGACGTCTATGCATACTTTTTCATTCAACTTGAATTGTGTTCTGTTGTGAAGTTTTTCTTTGTGTTAACGTGACATTTTTCTTTCTGCAGCCATTACATTGTTCCTGGGCACAAAATGAACTTGTCTTGAATATCCCACAAGGTTGTGAATGAAAGTAATACAAAGACATTAAGGTTGTATGCTCTCATCAATGAACATTTTGGTAGTCGATGATAATGGTGTTACCCGTAAAGTAGCGGAAGGAGCTCTAAAGAAATATTGGGCTACTCTGACCTGTGTGGACAGTGGTAAGGGTGCTGTGACGAAGCTTACGCCACCTTATAATAATAATGCAGATGGGGTGAGTTTTCCTAAAGTTTTTATCTTGATTTGGTCTTATTTTGATTTTACATCTTTTTTTTATATACTTTTAATTTAGTGTTATATTTTTATTCTTAATGGATCTTTGATGATTACTGAAATGAGTGATATGAGTTGTTTTGAGCATTAAAATTTTATTTATTAGTAAATCAAATTAATTGACTTAAGAGCGTGATTATGATCTCTTAAAGTAATAAATTTTGAGAATAGTTTGTGTGTTCAAGGACTGATATTGTAGTTCTTTATAATTTATTGTGATTTATTGGTGATTTATTTTAATTTACATTTAGTATTTAGGTTGTTGAAATCTTCTTCATGTGATTATATTATACTGGTTTAGGTGTTCTTAACCTCTGGCAAAGCCATGTAAGGGTTTAAGGTCATTACTAATTTGATGAGCGATCGTGAAGTGCCATAATTGCCATAATGTGCCTTTGGTTGTTTGTATGGAAACTTTTTATAACACTATCCTATTTCTTTTCCTTCGAATAACAGTTGACAGATGAAAAATCATTGTATTACGACCACCATCACAAATTGCCTTTTTGTTCTTAAACTTTTCACTATTCATAGGGTGAATAAAAGCTCCAAATTCTATCTCCAACCGTTAGCATCAACAAACTAGCAAGAAAAGAGTAAAAGTGTATAGAGACTACAAACACCATTAGAAAATAAAATTTTAAGTTACCCGTCTTATCACACAATTACTCACATGAAACAGCAACTCCCGAATAATTAATGGCATATTGTTGCAACCACACGCTCTCCATCATAGCATTTCACCAAAACAGCCATTTCCTTGTTGTGAGATTGTTAAACTTAATTGTGGTCATAAATCTAGCATACTAAGTAGTTTATGTTTGTGGTTGCAGATCTGAAACTTGCATTTAGTTGCTCCGAGTTGAGGCCTAAGAGCATCAGTGTTTATACAGGTAAACGAGATGTATTTTCATTCTGTTTACACTGCAAACTGATTACAGTTTACAACTATTTGAGAGGCTAATTCTCTCTTTGTCTAGGAAATGAAAGAGCCATACTCCTAATTGTTCTTAATTGTAGCTCATATGATAGGCTGATAACAACTTTCGTGTGCATCTGTTTCAGCATTGCTTGGTTCATTAGACAAATTTTGCAAGTTGTGATCTTGTTTTATTTTATCTATGAGTGTCTAGACAACGAGTATATGACATTTTTCTTCAGAAACTTTTGCATGACATGTGCTTGTATTTTAAAAATAAAAGTTTAGATTTTAGACTCATTCCATCATTCATATTAGCCTGAGGGGAACATGGAGTAAGATTAACGAAGGCTTTATTACTGATGAGATATGCAATAGTAGTGTTTAAGAGAGATGCAATAGTAGTGTTCTGTAAACATTTGTTACTTCAGGCTTGTTTGGTTATTTTTGTGTGACTTGTCTTGGAGTTGCTATATCGTAAGAGATGACTTGTCGCAAGAAGGTTAGACCTACAACAACTGTTGGGAATGGCACATCAACGAGTATTCTAATTTCTTCTCATTAAACTGTTTTTGCATTTGATCATTTCTCTAAATTTTCCAAAAGTGCCTGAAATACAAAAAGATCTTATAAACTGATCAGAAGTTCCTTACATGGAGCTTCTGTAATCTATTCTTCTGTCTTTTCTGTAATTGCATATCTTCCTTATTTGGTTCTCCTAATCAGTTTTGTTGGGTCCTATTACTGATTGTACTTGATTATCCTCTGAAACCAAAGCAATCTAATATTTATAGACATTTCCAAACCCATTATATGCTGGTTTTTTTTTTATTTTAGTGTTCTGGTTTCATTATTGACTTCTTGTTGTATTCAGTAGGTGATTCTGAAACAAGCCCTTTCTCTGAATTCTGAATTCTGAATTCTGAAACAAGGCTGCTGAACTCTCTTTTGAAAACAGGGCTTCTTAAGACATGCTTGGAATAAGGGTTCAGTTAAATGGCTATGTCCATTTGTCCATTGTGGAAACTACCATGGGTCTTAAGCTATTATGTATAATATATAAAGAGGATAGAAAATCGATCAAAAAACTAGATATATGTATGCACTTTTTCACTAAAAAAAATACAGTTCATTGAATCCTCAATCTTTCTCTGCAAACAAGCTCCAGCACAAATTGATCCCTTTCCCTAAATATCAGTATGCACCCAGCTGAACCATTCAAATTACTCACATTATGTGAAAGGGAACTTGGTGTACCTTATATGCAAATCCTAGTCTCCCCTTAAATCCTCAACACATAAAAAATTATTTGCACTACACTTGCACACATAACTATTTATAGGTAGCCAATACAAGAAAAGGTAATAGGTACTGTTCTAAAAGAGATTTGAACTGTAGACAACACAAATTTGTGTGATTAAACAATATGAAATTCTTCTCTGTTTTATTTAACTTCCTTGGTGGTTTTGGTTTCCAACTTATTATGTACTTATTACATTTTGTATTTTTCTTTGAAGGTCGTCCAACGTGATAAGGTGCAAAAGCAGAATGAAGTCCAAGACACATGAACTTCATTTGAGCTACTACCATCGATCATGAGTAGCATTTATTGTTTCATTGTTCCATTGTTCTTTTGGTTGATTTCCGGTGACAGGTAATTTTGATTTCCAACTCATGCTTATTTCATTTTGTTTTTTCTTTGAAGATTGTTCAACGTGGCAAGGAGCGACATAAAAATGAAGGCCGTGACACTTGCGCTTATAAGATACTACTACTATTAGATCCTAGTTTTTCTAGGATTTAGTTCTTCGGTTTTGTAGATATAGTTTGTGTTTTTTATTATGTTTTGGACTATTAGTTAGTAACATATTAGTAAAATTATCATGTATTATGGATTTTAACGTACTATGTACTTCTAGATTTTTGAAGTAATTTTAACGTTATTTTGGTCGAAGACCATTTATTTAAAATTCATGTTTCATTTATAGGTGAAAAAAAAAGCATACAATAAATTTGGACACCTTTTGATGTTGTGATAGAAGGCTGACAAATTTGAGAATATAGAAAATTTTGGACGCAAACAAACGTAGAGAACACAAACTTCTCGACGCTTTTAGGCGTCGAGGAAATAAAATAGTTTAAAGTTGGTATAGCGGGAAAAATTCTTATCAACAGATAGAATCTAAACTCTAGACGCTTTAAAGCGTCGAGGAAATTCTTGTCAACAGATAGAATCTAAACTCTGGACGCTTTAAAGCGTCGAGGCTCTAGACACTGAACAAAGGATGTGGACGCCACAAAACGTCCACATTAACGACGCCATAAAGCGTCGAGAATATTCTCGACTCTAATTTTGCCGACGCTTTAGGAAAGCATCGAGGCTTAATTTCGCGACGCTTTCTTGCGTCGAAAAATGGTCTAAAAAGTGTCCGCAAAGGGCGGGATTTGTAGTAGTGGCACTCAGTGCTACGAGCAGATACCAGTCAGAGCCAGGAGAGGCACATTAAATTGGACTGCTGGCAAGAACATTCTGAAGTACCTGAAAAGGCACAAAGATGACTTCCTGGTCTATGGTGGAGATGATGAATTAATTGTTAAAGTCTATACGGACGCAAGTTTCCAAACCGACAAAGATGATTTCAGATCACAGTCTGGGTTTGTCTTCTGCCTCAACGGAGGTGCAGTAAGCTGGAAAAGTGCTAAGCAAAGCACCATTGCGGATTCTACAACTGAAGCAGAGTACATTGCTGCACATGAAGCAGGATAGGAAGCTATATGGCTAAGGAAGTTCATAGGTGAACTTGGTGTAGTCCCCTCCATTAAAGGACCAATAGCTCTATATTGTGATAATAATGGAGCTATTGCACAGGCAAAAGAGCCTAGACACCACCAAAGAGTCAAGCATGTACTTCGTAGATTTCACCTTCTACGAGAGTTCGTTGAAAGAAAAGAAGTCGAGATAAGCAAGATTGGAACTGATGACAACATCTCAGATCCATTGACTAAACCTCTGCCGCAGGCGAAGCACAACTCGCACACTGCAGCTATGGGAATCAAGCATATTGGAGAATGGCTTTGATGTCCTTGTTTAATGTTTTAAAGTTTTAGAGTTTAATACTTTGTAAAACATTATTGGTTAATCATTCACAATAAATGAATAGAATTCATTTTTCCATTTAATTTGTGGTTTATTAAATGATGAGTCCCTTCAATTTGACGAAATATTCAAGATAGACTGTCAGGACCAGTCCTGTGACTAAGAAATGTCTATCAACTGAACTTGAATGTCTTAAATTGAAAATGGTCCCTGGTCGGAGTTTTCTATAAAGATGGACGCATAGAAAACGTTAGACGACTAGAATGCAAGATGACTAGTAGTTCTGTTTCTTGAACTATGTGGACATGGCAATGTCGTAATCATTTGCTTAGATACTTACTTTAGGAAGACTAGTATCGGACAGACCTATGAAACGTTACTGTAAGAGATGAAAATCTTTCATAAGTAAATTTCATTAAAATTATTAGACACTAATCCTCAATACCTGAGTGATTTGATATTACTTGTTTGAGAACTGCTTACTTTGACGTTGTCAACCGTCGCACCGTAAAAGGAGGCTATAAAGGCAACGCTCAGGTAATCACCTATCAAACGAAGTCTAATCTCAAGATCGCAAGATTGGGATTGTCCTCCCATAAATCGGGATGAGATGCTGAAAGTTGTACAAGGCCACTCGGAGAGCTAGAAACTGTAAAATGCATGGTCGTGCTCAGATGAATCATAGTCTATGATTATCTGTTTATTTGATCAGTTGAGCTCTGAAACCGAGAAACACCTCTGGACATAATAAGGATGACAACTCTTACCTTATGTTCAAGAGCAAGCATCGAGCGGCAAAGGAATTAGGAAATGCACACTTGTCCCTAAGGACAAGTGGGAGACTGAAGGAAATAATGCCCTTGGTCCAAATATGCATTTAATGATAAGTCTAATAAATGCGGTTCTGTATTAATTAACAAGTTAATAATTCAGTGAGATCAAGTGAGCTGAATGCCTAGCTAGAGGCCGCTTCTGTTCAAGTGGAATTAATGATATTAAATCCACAGCTTACTCTTGACTGAACCCGTAGGGTCACACAAATAGTACGTAAACGGATCAAGTATTTAATGGCATTAAATACTCCATCTATGAATATTCGGAATCGACGGATCTTGGTTTCAGTGGGAGCTGAGATTGTCAAAGGCAAGTAAATGAATACTCCGGAAACGAGGATATTGCCGGAAACGGAAATATGGATCGTATCGGAGATATAAATATTATCCAAGTCGTAGATGTTGCCGGAAACGGAAACATGGTACGTATCGGAAAATATTATCGGAAATGGAAATATTGCCGGAATCGGAAATATTGCCGGAAACGGAAATATTGTCAGAATCGGAAATATTATCGGAATCGGAAAATAATTCCGGAAACGGAAATATTAAATATTTGTTCGAAGCGGAAAATTAATTCCGAAATCAGAAATGTTAAATATTGTTCGTATCGGAAATGAATTCTGGAATCGGGAATTTAATCGGAAGCGCATCGTACGAATTAGCATCGGATAAGACTTGCTAGACGGAGGCCCAGCACGAAGCCAGGCCCGCGCCCAGCAAGCTAAGCGCCCAACACACACGCTGCCAAAGCCTCGTCAGGCCCAGCGCAAGGCCAGGCCTAGCAAGGCATGGCGCGCGCGCATCGTGGGCTGCGAGCAATGCTCATGGGCTGCGAGCTGTGCAGCTCGCGTGGGCCGCGAGGCTTGCGCGGGTTGTGCGATGCTCGTGCTCGTGTGCGGTTGTGTGCGATACGAATCCTAAACCTATAAGAATTCTTTCTATGATTAAATCCTAATCCTAGTAGATAGAATTTATTTAATAGAGTTCTCAAGGGATTCTAATTAAACTAATTGGTATTCTAATAGGATTCTAAATCTTTTTCCATGACTCTATAAATATGTGCCTAGGTTCACAAATTTATAAAGAAGTTTTCAAGTATTCAAAGCTAGGATTTTTAAGCAGAAAAATCAGCCATAACACTTGCCCTATTTAGCCGAAAATAAGTAGTGCCTTAAGGGCGATCCTAGTTGGTCAATCTTAAGGCGGATCCGGACGTGCTGTGGACTTTCTACGGAGGGACGACACTTGGAGTCCTAAAGACTTGTTCTTGTTCGGTTCGGGCGCAGCTAGGGAGGGCACGCTACAAAGTGTATGCATCCTAGACTAATTATATGATGATGCGAAATTAATATGATTCCTGACATTAAGGTTTTTCTGCATGATTTATGTTGTTCATATTTATCATAACCTAACATTAGACTCATCACTAGACTCGAAAATTGAAAGACAAACTCTGGACTTGAACATAAGAAACTAATCATAGAGATAGTTCTCAGGGTACTCCCAAACGTCCTCATAGCCATCATCGTCGTAGACAAGGCTGCATCCGCAGATTTTTAGAACTTGATCCCAGACTTGATTCCAGGTGTTGTATGGAAACGCAGCAAAACGGCTCTTACACTGAGTATTTAGGCCTAGGAGAAACATTCTCACCATCTTCCCTTCTGGTAGCTCAGGTTGGACTCCATGAGCAGAGGCATTCCACCTATAGTAGTACTCTTGAGCACATTCACCCTTCTCTTGGCGTAGGGTCGGTGCATGCTTGACATAAGTCCTATTGTAGCTGGAGCCCTTTGGTGTAAGACATGCATGACATCTAACAACTCCTCGAACCAAGGTTCCCTGACTAGGAGGTCGAAGTCGGCCGGTATATCGATGACCAGGAACTCAGCATTGTTGTAGTAAGTCTCGAAAGAGAAGACCAGGTCGAGGACCCCTAGGATCTTGTATGTGATGCGATGGAATTGGACGGTCCGTTCTATAGTCAGCATCAGGTCGTACTCGGAGAAGCCCAAAGCTTTCAGGGTTGCTAGGGGACAAATGTTTTCTTGGATGTCAGTGGTTACCCTGGGTTCGGGGATCACCCAATCTTGAGTGTGTTGAATGAGATGGTAGAAGCTTGGAATCATCACCTTGAAGCTTGGCTTGTACAGTGTAGAGATTATGTTGCACGGGAAGTCTTCCTCTTCATCCTTATAGTCATAGGAGAAAGCTTTTACTGAAGGAGACTGCTTGGCTCCTGGAGGTAGGGGCAAAGTCTTGTTGTCGACCATGTTCTGGATTAGATGCTTGAGCTTAAAGCAGTTCTCAATGTCGTGCCCGTTCCCCTGGTGGAACTTGCAATATGCCTTGCGATCCCAACTTGTGGACCTCTTTGTCACCTGGAGGATCTGGTGTGGGCCCGATGGGAGTTATGACTTGCTTCTCGGCCAATCGGTAAAAGGCGTCGCTGTAGGACATCCCGAGGTTGGTAAAATCCCTTTGGGGCCTGCTCTGGAAATCGCGCTGATTAGTATTGTTCTTGAAGTTGCCTGGTTTCGGACCTTGAGGAGCTTCTAGAGCGTTGACCTCGTGGACCTTATGTGTTGCTTCAGTTTTCTCGCCCTTCCACTTCTCAGCTTGTGGAGTTGGTGCTACATGTGCTTTCATGAGGTCATCTTCTATGTCAACCCCGATGTCATATGTTCTCTTGAAACTTTCCAGGCCCAGATTTTTCATATGGGTGTTGTACTTTGGAAGGAGCCCAACAATAAAAATCTTGACCAATTCTCTCTCGGAGGGCCGAGTAACCATTAGAGATGTCATTTCCCTCCACCGGTAGAGGTAGTTAGTGAAGCCTTCTTGGGGTCCTTGCCTGAGAACCTTCAGTTCTCGAAGAGTGGGTTGAAGTTGAATGTTGGGCTGGTATTGTTCCATGAATGCTTAAGCTACCTCGTCCCAAGTGCTAGTTTGATGGTCCTTGAGGGAGTAGTACCACTTCTGACAGACCGGTTCTAAGGACATTGGGAACATCACGGGGTACAACTCAGGATCAACCCCCATAGCTTAATGGCCATGGTGGCTCTGAAATTCTTGAGATGGTACTTGGGATTATTAGTTGACTTGAATTTTGGAATATCATTGGCAGAGAATTTGTCCGGAAAATTTTCCCTCCCCTTGAGATTGTCATCCATTGAAGTGTCAAAATAGTTCTCTTGATCGGTAACCTTGTTAACCATGATTTCGATCTTTTTGGTCAGATCGACCGGAGGTGTAGCCTGCTCTACCACACCCAGACGGTTGCTCACGTTTTCTAAGTTGGTGTTAAGGTTGGCTACAGCAGCCATGAGCTGATTGATTTGATCGACGGTAGCCATTTGAATTGGTTCTTGAAAGGGACTGGAAGCTTGATTTGTAGAATGTGAACTTGTTGCTTGTTCGATGCCGGCTATAAGGGAGGCTAGGGCTGATGGAGCTCTCTTCAACCTTTCTCCTCTTCGGCGAACCCACAAGATCTTTTGACTCCTAGTTAGACACATCACATGGATTTAGAACTTGGACTAGCCGACACATGGTATGATATGCATGCAATGAATGAGACCTAGACTTGACTCTAAGTGCCACTCTGAAGATCCGGGATTTTGGATTTTGTACTTGTATCGGGGTTTGCAACCCGTTTGAAATATTTCAAAAGATTTTTAACCTATTGTGATTTGTATAAGAATTTGTACTTGTATCGGGATTTACAACCCGTTGGAAATAATTTTGAAAGGAGCTTCATTCTTTTGTGGAGGTTATAATTTTGTGGAGCTTCATTCTTTTGTGGAGGTTATAATTTTTTGGAGCTTCATTCTTTTGTGGAGGTTTCCTCCTTGGGGGATTTCAACCCAATTGAATCGGATTTGGAATATTTCAAGGGAATTTCAACCCGTTTAGACTTGGAGTATTTCAAGGGAATTTCAACCCAGGAGAAGGGGAATTAGATTTTGTACTATTTCGGGGGATTTTCAACCCATTGGAAGTGATTTTTAAATTTTTTATTTGGGAGAAATGGAAAGCAAGGGTTTTTGTAGTTCCAAAGTGAATTTGAAATACGAATTTGATTTGAACTTGAACTTGGAATTTGAAAAGAGGAGCTTTGTATAGAATATGAGGCTTTGAATTTGGAACTTTGACGGGTTAGAATTTTTGGACTTGAAAATTCGGCATTATGCCGCCATCGGTTTTAAGCATTTGAAATCGGACTTGGAAATTTTTATTCTTGAAAAGGGATAGGAACTTTAAACTTAAAAGCCCGGCATTATGCCGCCGTGGACTTAGAAATTTGAAGTGTTGAACATAGAATCTTGAGATTGAATTGAAAATCCGGCATTATGTCATCATGGATTTGAGACTTGAGGTTTGGAACATTGAACTTGAAACTTGAAAGATTGAATTGAAGAACATGGACTTGGAAATTCGAACTTGAGGTTTGAAAGGTTGAATTGAAAATTCGGCATTACGCCATCATGAGTTTGGATATTTGAACTTGAGGTTTTGAGGTTTGAATGGTCAAATGGGCAATTATGGATTTAGGAATTTGAACTTGAGGTTTTGAAGTTTGAAGTGGAGGTTTAGAAATTCGGCATTACAACGCCGTTGAATTGAATTTGAGTTTTGGACTAGAAAATCCGGCATTATGATGCCGTTGAATGGAATTTTGGAATTGGAAATTTGAATTTGGACTAGAAGATCCGGCATTATGATGCCGTTGGATTGAAACTTGAATTTGGAACTTGAAATTTGGATTGGAAAATCCGGCATTATGACGTCGTTGGATTGAAACTTGAATTTTATAATTGGAAACAGGACTAGAAAATCCGGCATTAAGACGCCGTTGGGTTGAAATTTTGAATTTGGAATTGGAAATTGGATTTAGAAAATCCGGCACTATGACGTCGTTGGATTGGAATTTGAATTTTGAATTCGGAATTTGAAATTTGGACTAGAAAATCCGGCATTATGATGCCGTTGGATTGGATTTTGAATTTGGAACTTGAAATTTGGATTGGAAAATCCGGCATTATAACGCCGTTGGATTGGAATTTGAATTTTAGAATTGGAAGTAGGACTAGAAAATCCGGCAATATGACGTCGTTGGATTGAAAATTTGAATTTGGAATTGGAAATTGGATTTAGAAAATCCGGCATTATGACGCCGTTGGATTGGAATTTTGAATTTATCATTTGCGCGTGAGGCGTGTTTGAGGGTTTTGAATCAAATGGAGTGGCACTCCTAAAAGACCCTAAATTGGCAAGTTTTAGATGCATGAGGTTTGAATGATGCTCCTAGGGGTTAGGTTTCCTATTTGGAGGCTAATGGTTTTGGCGTAGCTAGAATTCGAGGTTAGCCATTCACACGTGCAAAGACGCCCACACAATTCACAAATAACACGTTGTCACACTAGCATGGATATGAACGCGACATGCAAAGTTCTCAACCTAAGGTCGGTCTAAGTTTTGTATGATGCAAGTGGTCGACTTTAGGTGTCAAAAAGGTGCTTGACTAAGAGGCGGATCCGGCAACAACTAGTTCACCTCCTCAAAGTGGAGGTGTTGGTTGGCGGACGACCTCCATACCTGACATCAGGAATGTCAAGCAAATGTCAAGTTTCGGTAGGCGCGGAAATGGTCACGCACTTTGGTCAGGAACTGTATGGAGAGTCAGCATTTTGTTGCCACCGAGGCTAACCTGAATGTAGAACACATATGTATTGGGCAAGGTAGAAATTCATTTTGCACAAATATGATTTTCGAAAACATGTATGTCAAGCCTAGAAATTGAAAAACTGTACTCGAATATGGTATTTGAAAAGGTCGTTTTTCGGCATTCGTTTTCAAGGTTTGGGAGCGTCCTTCGAAATTCAAAATCAGAACTGAACTCCCAATCGAAAACTTGGGCAGCATGGGCAACCAGCCACTGGAAGCCACTGTGCTGAATGCAGGCCTCGGCGTCTGGCGCAGGGGTCTACGCCTAGAGCTGGTGCTGACATCCAGAACAGGATCATGGCAGTGGCAAGTTGCTCAAATCTTGCTCGTATAATCAAATTTGAAATCAGAACTCTCCAGCGGAGTCTCCAGAATTGTAGGGGGTGTTTTTTGTATGTTATTCCCTAGGGGATTTTGTAAGCTTTTGAATTTAGAAGGAGTCGCCACCAAACAATATTTAAGGGTCTGGTTTGGAAAGACCAAGGTTGACTCTTTGTGGATAAGGCATTGAATCTTAGAAACGGATGGGTGAGATCCGGGCAAGGAAACGAGATGCTTATTTTGCGAGATTTTAAAATTGTATTCGAGTACATGACAAGAAGCATTTTCGGATAACCCTAGTCATGACACTATGTTGCTTTGAACATGGATTTAGAACATGAATATTGCTACTTGTATGTGATCACTTGCTTTAAAGTTAATCAAAGGAACCTAAGGCCGGTTTGTCCAAGAATTATCTTTGTTAAGCGTGATGTGACCTATTGTATATTTGGTTAATTTAGCATGTGAGGTGATGAAAGTAATAAACAAGTAAAGCATCATCACAATAAGTAAAGGAATTATTGAAAGTGCGAAAACCACATCACCTTAAAATAAGGTGAGTAAAGAGTGCGGAATCGAAATAGCAAGAATAAAGGTGCAATATTGAAATGCGATATTGAAAGGTGAGATATTGAAATGCGTTATTGAAAGGTGCGATATTGAAATGCGTTATTGAAAGGTGCGATATTGAAATGCGGTATTGAAATGACGATATTGAAATTGTACTATTGTATTTGAGATCCGAACGCCTAACGACTACTTAATAATAAGTGCGTCCGACACGGATTCAATTCTAAAAATCTCAACTTTAGGATAAGTTGCTCATCCCAAATTGTCTTAGATTTTGATTATTGAAATTGAACTTTGAATATTGACTCTTGAATATTGAATCTTGAACTTAGGAGGCTAAATGTTTAAAGTCCAAATATTTTAATATGGAAAAGATATCGACTTTAATGTGCTCCATAACTTTGACATTGATTCTAGTTTAAGGAAGTGATTACATACAACCTTAAACATCATAGAATCCACAACTTGTATTTGAATCATAAAAGGGTTTTGATTTTGTAAAAATGTGTGATTGTTGTAAGTAACACTTTTAAGAGTAAAAGTGTCAACTTTACTAATCGTTTTTGAAATAAAGATTGAATCTTGTAATGCTTAATGGAAATGGTATTTTGGACAATCATTTGGAGAGGGTTTCACGAGTGAAACCTCCCAAAGATGACACCTTTGGCATTATTTTCCTAGTTAATCAAGGGTATGAACCCTAATGATAACATCATAGCATTTTGGATTTAGAAAGGTAGGAGAGTAGAAAACATTGTAGATTTGAGTAGGGATTCGGAATTACCTAGTTAGGATTAAGTTGGATTTCTGATTAGTTCTCCCAATTGCTTAAATTCTTGAAATTGTATAGGAATTTGTAGTTTAGAATTCGATTTTTTATTTTGATTTTGAGAGCGGATTTTGAAATTACGACGTTGTGTTTTTGATTTGCTGCCCTAAATGCTTAGGAAATGAGGGCTTAAATAGAGAATTAACCGGCTAAAATCCAAAAGGCACCTACGCCTGGTGCAGGTGACGTGGCTTATAATCCGCGAAAGCAAGGACGATGACGCCGTCCTTGCATTTGTCTCTTATGGGTGTACCTTTGTACGAATTGTACGAAGTTGGCACGTAGTGAATGCTTAAGGATTAAGGCTTGATTTTCGTCGAAAAACAAGCCGTTTTGAATTTCGAAATTGTGTTTGGACTCGGTTTTACGGGACGGGGCCCGTCATGCTCGGTTTTGTGGGTCGGCGTCCGAATTTGGATTGCTTAGTGTCATTTTTACTGGAAAAGGCCTTGTAAAGCCAGTGGAGAGATCCATTGGGTGAGATTGTGTTTAGATTTTGAAATTGAGTTTTATACCGAGTTCCGTAATGGGAACATGCTCGGGGATTGGACTTTGGATTTTGGAATACATTTTAGCAATTGGGACTTCCGCACGGAGTTTCACCAACCACCTAGCAAGGATAATAGTATCATCATCACCCCATTAGGGGAGACACGATTTAGGTTTCTACAGAACATGATGGATTAGGGGATTTTTATAAATGAATTAAAAAGTATTGAACATGATGGATTAAATGTTGAATACCTGTAAGAAAGGCATTGGTCCTTTGAAAAATCATGTCTTGTTCTTCTTCCAGTCTTCCACTCTAGCATCTAAACTCGACAACACATATTCACACCAATTGTGTAATGTCGACATCCTCATCATCTTCTTCAGATGAGGTCCCATTCTCATTTTCCTGAGGAGGCTCCATATCAGATGTCTGATTTCTGGGCATTCTCTTTTCGAAAGAGTAATTCATCACCTCTTTCCCCTTTTCCCTTTTTAGCAACGTGCTTCCTTTTCAAAGGTGGTTCATCTGCAGCGTGCTTCCCTCTCTCCATCTCCTTCTTTGCAGCCTCCAATTCAACCTTCTTTTTTCCGGCTTCCAATTTAGCTTTCAATTTTTCTGCTTCCAATTAAGCTTTCTTTTTTTTGGCTGCCAATTTTGAAGCTTCCCTTTCAGCCTTCTTTCTTTCAGCTTCCTCTTTTCCAGCTAATTTTTTAACTTCGACAGCCTCCTTTCACTTTTTATTAGCTTCCTCTTTTTCAGCTTTTTTTCCTCTCAGCTTCCCTTTTTCTCATCTCAGCTTCCTCTTTTTTTCTTCATCTCGGCTTCTTCTTTTCTCAACCTCTCATCTTCCTCTCTTTTCTTCCTCGCAGCTTCCTGTTTTCTCGTCCTTTCGACTTTCTTTTTCAGCTATAGCAGCTTCTATCAATACCAACTTTTCTATTTCTAAATCAACTTTTTTCTTTAGTTGACGCTTCCTTATTATTGATGATATTGCTTCTGGACTGGCCATTTCCTTCCTGCAACACAAATATTTCAAGAGCCCGCTACGCGGATTCAAAGGGTTTTTTCAATCAAAACCTAATTTCTAGGAAGAATCAAAATAAAGGTTCCTCTTTGTGAAACCCACATTTCTCTTTTCCTCAACAAAGAAATACGATTTCTCCATTCATTGAGAAGATGAACTTGTAACTAGGGAACACCATAAATGGAATTTTGCTGCAGGTGCCTGTGAGGGGGTCGAAAAAGCACGAGGCTAATGCGTGACCTTGTCCCTCGTGGGTGTGACGTTTCTTTTTGTGAAATCAAGTGTACTTGGATTTCCTGTGAGTTTACACCCAGTTGACTAGTAATATAGGAGTCGCCATTCAGTTTTTAACGACAATGAGAAAAACTGACAAAACCCGGTTATCGTGACATAAAGGGAGTGCAATTATGTTTGACCGCGACGGCCGTAGGTTCCCTTGTGATCCCTGCTGTGGGGATCTCTCAACATACACCCGCAAGGTAGAGATTGAGGGTTCGGGGGACTGTAACTACCGAGAGGAGTACTTGCTCTTCGATAACTCCAGAGGCAGGATATCCTTACTAGCTCAGCATAAATAATTGAAGGGACATACGTTAACTATTAAACTAATCTGAGTTGATTTTAACAATATGCAACATATAATACTAGATCGATCGCGATTATCTGATTTAGATTGTTTTAAGGGACCTAGCATGATAATCCAATTTCCCAACATATTATCTTTATTAGGCGTGATAGAACAATCAGATTCAATTAGTTTAACAGTTCATAAAAAGGCGAGGAAAGCAATTAAACCATGTAACAGGGACACATTACGACGCACCCTTGAGAGGTGCGTCACGGTTCTCAGAAAACTAACCACTTTGACTTTGCTATTTCTCCTTTTATTTAACGAATCTCAAATTACGGGACAGGATACGTTCTGTTCGATTTTTGGATCGATTGCGACAGAACGCGTGATCAATTTCGCAGCGTGAGGCTTAGGCTTAGGGGTTTAGAGTCAATACTCAGAATATGAATTGTGCGTTGTTTCACGTCGAACTTGGGGCCCTATTTATAGAAAAGAGTTCGTGGAAAGATGGAATTGTAGAACTCTAATCCACGAGGAATTAGGAAAGAACACGTCCCAGGTATTTTCAGCGCCCAGGGCTGGGCGCCGAAGATTTCGGCGCCCAGAGCCAGGCGTTGAAAATAGGGTCTGGGCTGTTTCTTTGTCAGATTCGGACTCTTAGAATCCGAAGTGTATGAGACTTAATCGAGTCTTTTAGTGCGTATTAATTTTATGATGGAATGCATCTGGGCCCATTACGAACTCTAGGCTCGTTAGGATTTTAATTAATACGTAACTCTTATTTTTGAATCGTATTAGGAATAGGATTCTCTCGCAATTTCTATCACATTTAGGATTTATGTTGGAGTGCAACACCTAATTCTGACAGGTTTCTATCTTTTATGACTTGCCACTTTTAACAACTACCCATTACGGCAGTTACTATTTTTAGCAGGTTTCCATAAATAGCAGGTTTCTATAAATAGCAGGTTTTGGGTGAAATGCAAAGGGTGATTGAGATTCGTTATTTTATAGGAGATGCGTTGTCAAGTGGAGATTTATGTTCTCATCATCGAACCTTCCCTTTCGGGAATGGGGACAAAAGTAGGTGTCTACAGTTAGCCCCCACTTTGACTGAGTCTTGGAGTAAGACGATGGTCAAAGTATCAGATGGAGTGCGTCACACAAGCCATGGTGACCTGCTTTTGCGAGGGTCTCATGAGCCCCGAGTGATAACATTTGACTTAAGGGTCATCACTTGAAGTGTCGACATATCCCTCGCGTGTCATTGGGATTTGTCAACGGATAGTATATAAACTCCCTCACTTTGTCATTGGAAGTATCTAAAGAGGCGTAGAAACTCCCTCACTTTGTCATTGGGAGTAGCTACAGATGTTTTCAAAATCAAAGCTATAAAGTGTAATTGGGCCTGGCCAAGCCCAACCACGAGGCAAAATGTTTTTAAAGATTCTCATTTTCAGGGCTAGCTAAACGAGAAAACCCCCTTTGTTTTTATGGGACGTAAAACGAAGGAAAATCCAGCACATCGTTCTTTTTTGGAAAAACGGAAAACCAATCCTTTAATTTTTTTGGAAAAAGGGAAAACCGAAAAAAAGTTATCGCTGCAGCGACTAAGGAGCTGCGCGGTTAGTGGCGCAGACCCCGCCGGCTAAAGATGGCGAGCCTGTCCGCTAAGGGTGGACACCCTGTTCGATAGAAGTGCACAAATCTGTTTTTGAAATTTTGAAAAAAAGGACCTATGCGGCTTGTGACGTAGACCCCGCCGGCTAAAGATGGCGAACCTGTCCGCTAAGGGTGGACACCCCGTCCGATAGAAGTGGACGAATCTATTTTGAAATTTGTTTGTGCTTTTTGAAAATAAGGACCTACGTGGTTTGTGACGTAGACCCCGCCGGCTAAAGATGGCGAGCCTGTAAACATATATTTTTTGAAGATTCTTTTTCGAAAACTGAGGACCTGCGCGACTAGTACCGCAGACCCCGCCCGCTGAGGGTGGGCGAGCCCCGTCCGCTAAGGGTGGACGTCCCTGAATTCGCTTTTTCTATTTGGAACTCATGTGGTTCGTGATGCGATCTTGCCAACTGAGATGGGCAAGTTCCTATATTTTTCATCGTGATTTCTTTTGAGAATTTCTTTTATTCATTCTTGCAAGAGCGAATTCTTTCGAGGGATGCTCAGATTTAGTTGTAACCTGGATGTGGGTTGACAACGGGTTTAGACGGACCTTTATTTTGTGATCGTCTTCTTTTGTGGTTTTGAGCTAGTCCTTACGGCTCGATTTTTGCCACCACTTGGTCTTTGATCAGAGGACCATGTACAAGTGTCAACGGCGACCTTTCTCTGAGGTCGAAACCGGTTCTTTTGAGTTTACCCAAACATGGGACTACGTGAAGCGTAGTCCGGGAATATGATTTTAACTCCGCACACTCTTTGTTGGAGTACATATTTTTTCGCGAGCCCCCAAGCACTTGGGCTCGTTGGTCATTTTTCGCCAAGAGAGGTGCGTATTTTATAACGTCTTTTAATCATGTTTGGGGTCGTGCTCGTATGTGCGAGTGGCCTTCATAGCGGTGTGCTATTCTGGTGAAGTCGTGGAGTGCGACTTCAGTTTCCGGGCGACAAAGTTTATTTTCCAATAATATCCGGTTTAGCTTGGCCCGGATTTAATCTTTTGACAAACAAATATTTTTCATTTTGAGAAACCAACGACTTAACGATATTTTTTTGGTGTTTCGAAGAATGACCTTTATTTTGCTCATATTTGCTTTGAAAAGTGTACACATATATTCCTTGAGACGATTCTAAGTTTCGACCAAGTTTTAACATTCATTTTTGCTATTTGGGTGCTAAAGATGCTTTTGGGCTTGATTTTGATTGCAATAGGGCCTCGTGTCTAGCAACACGGTTTTAAGTCCTTTCCTGTTCCGCGTTTTGTGAAATCTGGGCCTTGGGCTGCATTTTTAGCGCCCAAGGCAGGGCGTTAATTATTTTGGCGCCCAGCCAAGGGCGTTGAAAGTCCTCTCCTAGCGATTTTTGGTTTTCGGATTTCTTAACGCGTTTCCGAATGGGATCAGGATGGGGGCTAGATACGTCCCTATTTTCTATCACTCTCAATTTTCTTCTCTCTTGTAGTTGCTTAGCTTTAATTCCTCCTTGCTTTTGTCATGTCGATTCCTCCTTTCTCACTCCAACGAGCTGTTAGGCGTTGGCTAGGAGCCCTTACTCCTACAGAAAAGGCTTTGTTGAAACAATACCACTTAGAGGCACTTTTAGGCTTACAACAAATTAATATTGATTATAATTTTCTGCATGCAGCCCTAAGCTTTTGGGATTCCGATCATCATGTTTTTGTCTTTCGGGGCAATGAAATATGTCCTTTGCCAGATGAATTTGTCGCGGTCCTTGGTTATCCTACTAATGCTACTCCTGCCACCCCTGGCACCATTGAAGAGGGTAAAACAACCATAGGGGCTTTCCTAGGACTAGAGGCTAACACACTTGCTGAGATTGTTGTAGGCGATGAGGTTAATTTGGCAAAGCTTGTAAGACATCACTTTAGACCTAGTAAATATATGACCGAACAAAAATTGAACATTCGAGCCCTTGTATTTTGCTTGTTGAATCATTATTTGCTGTCGAATAACAATGGTGAGTTCGGTGACATAAGGTTGATCCCCTTGATTAGCTAGATGGAAAGTTGCTATTCTATCATACCGTTGGTTGTTGCCGAGACTTTGCTGAGTGCGGATGAACTGAAGAAGGATGCCAAATCTGAATATTTTAAGGGGAGCCCCCTATTACTGCAGGTAATCGATCTTTTCCTTGCGCATGTTTTTTTTGCATTAATTTTTTCTCGTCCTGCCTGGAGCCGAGTTTCAGCGCCCAGGGCTGGGCGTTAGAATTTTCGGCGCCTGATCCTGGGCGTTGAAACTGCGCCCCAGGCTTCGTTTGTTTATTTATTATTTTTTGATCTGATCGTACCCGTATTTTGCAGATTTGGCTCATGGAACGACTTAGGCTCTTAGAAATTCCTGCCGATCCTAAACAATATCGCCCTATAGCCTTGGAGAACCGAAAGTGTTTGCACCGAGGCCAGGACGAGGCCGAGTGGGCCTCCTTTTTTACTCATGGTATCTGTTCTATTAAGTGGGTGGTACCGTGGTGGGGTTTGACTACTATGACGGGGGGTTCTGATGTATCGATTTATGTTTCTTTGTTCGGGCTATCCCGGCCCATTTATATCTTTCCTTACCGAGTCATGCGTCAATACGGCTTAAGGCAGACCATCCCCTTTTCTGATACGGTACCACCTAAAGTGGCGGCCTTTTCACAAGCACGGGTTCAAGCATGGGCTAAGTATTATGATGGTCTCCCGCGTTGGGCCGTAACTACAAATGGCTTTGTGGGTCTTTCTGAAAACTATAAGTTGTGGATGAGCTCCGATGATAAAGTTGTGAGGACCGAGGCTCGAAATGGGGAGCCGGCTGAGCTTTTGATACCTCGTATTCGGGTTAGATATGAGGGCCGTGATTCTGCCAATCCTCGCACCCATGGTATTAAGACTATGAAAGCTCGTCCTGATCGAAAGCGAAAGGAAGTTCCTCCCCGTTCCAGTTCTAGGACTAAGAAGATGCCTAACATGAAGGGGCCTGCCGTTGCTAAAAGAAATGCAAGCTCTCGCGGAGATCGTCGCCGGAACAATGTATGGGTTAGGAAGGCTCGGTCGTCTGTAGAAACAGTGACTAATCTAGTTGATGTTGATGATCCTTCTCCCACCATTGTCTGTGCCCTTGAGGCTGAGCGGGCTATAACTGAGAATGTTTCTGAAGTCTTGGCATCTTTGGAAGTTAGTGTCCAGGAGCCGGCTCTTATGGAGATTGATATAGGGGCAGCGCAGAATACTGTGGAGGTGGACCCCGCGAACATTGCGCTCTACAAGACTTTATTTGATGATCCGGAAGAACTAGAGTAGTGTAGTTCTTGCTAGGGTGTAGGTGCCCTTTGTTTATTCCAGTTGTGTTTGTTTTTCTTTCTTAGCACTTTTTGTTTTCCTTTTTATTATTTTTTAATAAAGGCGTTTTTTTATTTTTGTTTTCATTTTTGCTTCTCCCCCCTTTTTTTATATATGTCTAACACTTTTGCACAATTTATACATATTTTTTATTTAATTGGACCGAATCCATAAATAGGATTGCCTACGTATCTTTGTTAGAATCAGGTCGCGCGTAGTTCTAGCTAGAATAAATTCTAGGATGCCGAATTTTAATAGATATGCCCTGAGGTGGGAACATATTATTTAATCGGTAAAATGAGTGAAGTATTATCATTATTTTAGTCTGCTGTTTTTGCCGTAAGTCGCGTATAAGAATGAAATTCCACGTGTTTTTTGTTTTTGTACGGCTATTTTTTTTTTTGGTACACATATCCGAATATATGTTGTACCCCCCAAGTGTTCATTATTTTTCCATTATGTGCGGATAAAATGATGAGCACTTCTGGAAAAAAGTTAGGCAGGCAGAGAGTTTCAACGCCCAGGCTGGGGCGTCAAAGATTTCGGCGCCCAGCCCTGGGCGCTGAAAATGATTTCTGGGCGGTCGTTTTTGACGCTTTGCTTTAGATGTTCTTGCATTTATTTCTTTTTTTTTTTGTTTTGTGCTTTGCTTTTTACTTGTATTAAAATCAATTTTGAGGCTATTTCGGAGGCTTTTTTGACTGTTAGCGTCAGACGCATTTTTGTCCGGATTAATTTTTTCTATTCGTGACTCGAAACTGTTTTGAGAATTGGGTTAGTGTGTGGAAGATATGAAGATCTTTGTGTAGGATTTTGAGTGGGCTGAGGTGCGTGTTGATGCCGGGGGCGGCGTTTATTTTTATGAGTTTTTTTTTTAGCAACATTTGCGTGGTTTCTTTTGCTTTCTTTGGGTTGCATGGGTTAGACCCTTATGTTTTGGTAATATGATAATGTGGTTCATTCTGGGGTTTGATGAATTTCGATGTCACGACTCAAGACCGAGTGGGCCTTGTTTGTTGGGCCTAGAGTGGGCCGCCTCTTTGCAAGTACGTTTGGTGCTCATTTAGTGTTAGAATAAAAGTTTTTTAGGAGAAATATTACGCCTTTATTATTTTGGAAAGTAAGGAAAACGCACTGCAATAAAATTTAACCTATATTCTAAGGGGTCTTAGGACCATCTAAACTCTTTATTATTTCTTTTCTACCAATCTAAAGAACTACTAGGCGCTTTTTACTAAGGTGCTCTATATGGCTCAAGCCTTGGGTTTAGTCTCGTAAAACTTTGGTCCTTCACGGTACTCATCTTGAATTCTATTCCTTTCGCGTTGACCCACTGATATGTCTTCACCCATCCGTTCTCGACCTCTTCTAGTGTTGACGTAGGAGAGATTAACCGGGTTGGATCGAAACCTTCATCTTGTAAAGCTAGGGTAGTCATCACAGTCTCGTCCTCCATAGGTCTCGATTCGTTAAACAATGTCCATAGAGCCTGGTTATCCAATATTTCAGTTGTTTTGGTCTTGGTGAGGTGGGGTGCCTCATCCATGGTGTGGCAGTCATGGAAAATTTCAAATCCGGGTTTTAGCAAGCCATCCTGAACGAAGGGTTCAGGAAAATCACAGCATGGATGTTCTTCTCCTTCCCGTATGAACAACCCGTTAAGGGTCCTTTGATACGGGGGAAGGAGTGTGGTTTGTTTGGCCTTGTTAAGGCGTAGCCCAGACAGGCGGTCAGCAATATTTTCCTCCGTTGGTTCATAGCCTAAGCCAAAGGGAGTAGATTTGGTGGGTAAAGGATAGAATGTGTATTCCTTCTTCCTTATGCCCAATGGGGTTCCTGGGAAATAACCTTGAGCTAACAGCATTCAAGGGACGACTCCGAATGCGCGCGGGTCTAAGAATGCTGGATCATAGTCTTCGATGAACTGGATTGCTTCATCCATTTGGAACCCATAAAGGTCGTCTGCAGTTTCGGCCGTTCCAACCATAGTACAACTGACGTCGAGAGGAGGGGCGCAGATTTCCAGTATTACCCCGTTATGGTTAAGTTTAACCATTTGGTGCAAGGTAGAAACCACACCTCCTAAGTCATGGATCCAAGGTCGCCCCAGGAGGAGGTTGAAAGTGGGCTTGATGTCAATTATTTGAAACTCCGTGGTGCGTGCCACAGGCCCGGTTTGTATGGTAAGGTTGATTTTTCCCAACACAGACCTTCGAGAGTTATCATAGGTCGTACCCCTTGTGTGGAGGTTTGGAAGTCATCGTTTCCTAGCCCCAAGCAATGGGCGGTTCGCAATGGGCAAACGTTAACCGCCGAACCGTTATCTACGAGCGCTAAGGGGATGTTTTGTCCTTTACATCCTACCACTAGATAGAGGGCTTTATTGTGAGCACCCTCCTCTTAGGGCAAGTCTTTGTCAGTGAAAACTATGGCCTTTTCTCCAGCATCTCTCGTCACGTGGTTAACCAATGAGTCAGGTGTGATATCTGTAGGCACCGAGATGAGGTCAAGTGAGCGAATAAGCTTTTCGCGATGTTCCTTTGAAGTACACATGAGATCCCAAATGGTAATCTCGGCTTTGGTTCTTTTTAGTTGCTTCAAAAGAGGATTTTTAATGACTTCCGCGACGGTGGTGTGCCGTCCATTCTCAGGAGTTTGTCTGACTGGGATATCGTCCGTAGGAGGGCGAATATCCGATTGATATACCCT
This sequence comes from Spinacia oleracea, assembly GCF_020520425.1. Taxonomy (NCBI): domain Eukaryota; kingdom Viridiplantae; phylum Streptophyta; class Magnoliopsida; order Caryophyllales; family Amaranthaceae; genus Spinacia; species Spinacia oleracea. Next base: position 100,815,617 of record NC_079492.1, on the reverse strand, counting down.
TCCGAATCGGGTGAGATTGTCGACTTCGGGTTCCTGACGGGTGGTGTCAATGAAAGCATACCCGGGCCAAGTTTCAGTAAAGAGGTCCTGGCCCGATACTTGAGATAGGTAGATATCTTCAGCATCATCATCCCACACACCGCACACTTCTCTCTCGATTCGATCCATAGGGACCACAGCGAGCGGTGCACCTTGAGGTGTAATATACACCGCATGGTCGAAGTTCTCATTTTCTGGTTGGTCGAGAGAGACGTGACAAGAGCCGAGTGGGATTTTGTTGTTGTTGGGTTTGCCAACGTTAGGGAGAGGTATCACTTCATCCTCTATCATGTCCTGGATCGTATGTTTTAGATTCCAGCAGTTTTCAGTGTCATGCCCATTTCCTTGATGGAATTTGCAGTAAGTACCTTCGACCCAATATTTGCCCTTGACAGGAGGGTCACGGGTGGGGCCCATGGGTCTCCACTTTCCTTGATTGGTTAGTCTTTCAAAGGCTTGTACCAAAGTCGACCCGAGTGGGGCAAACTTTCGATCTCGGACCCATCTTCCAGGGCTTCTTCGGGCGGGAGTCTCCTCTACGGCATGGACTTCTTGGGCTTGGGATGTGTTGCCCCTGTTGTAGATGTTGCTTTTGTATGCGGGTTTACTTTGTATTGTTTTTGCAAGGTCATCCTCAATCTTTATTCCCACATCATAAACTCTTTTAAAAGTGTCAAGTCCCAGGTACCTAAGGTGTTGTCTGTAAGCCGGGTCCAGGTTGTCAATGAATTTTTGGACCAATTCTGTTTCGGGGGGCCTATTGATTAGTTGGGCCGCCTGATCCCTCCATCTAGAAAAGTAGGTTGTGAAACCTTCATTTTTCTTTTGGAAGAGAACTTCCAGCTCGCGCATGGTGACATGAAAATCCATGTTCGACGAGTATTGCTTGATGTAGACATTGACAAAGTCTTCCCAAGTGGGGAAGAGCTTAGGGTCCTGGTGGTAGTACCATTTGAGCGGCATAGGTTCCAAGGACAAAGGAAAGGCAGGTAAATACATGGACTTGTCCACGCCTTTCAAGTTCATGGCATTCACAAAGCTCAATAGATGATCACGGGGATTGTCCGTGGCTTTAAACTTTGGTAAGTCAGATGAACTAAACTTTTCTGGTAGTTTTCCAGGAAAAGGTTCAGGATCGAGGGAGAAGTACTTGCTCCCCATGGTTTGCTGTAGGACCATTTTTTCAATCCTCTTCTCGTTATCGAGGTCATTTTTGGCTTGTGCAGCTGCTAAGGCTTCGTTTTCCATTTTCAGTTGGCCCATGAGTTGGGTCATTTGGGCCATCTGGTCTCGCAATTCTTCGATGGACATGGTTGAGGGTGCGAATCGAGGTTGGGGAAGCGGAGATCCTTGAAATGAGGGATGACGGACGGAGCTTGGAGTCACTAAACTTGGTGTTGGCGATGTATCTTCGAGACGCACTAACCTTTGATTTCCCGATCGGCACCAAGTGGCAGGACCAGTCCTATGCATAAGATAAGCTAAAGTTCAGGCCCCAAAATTTCAAGCATTACTTAGTCTAGACTTTGACTCTCTCTATTGGTTTCTTCGCTCTTTCTTTTGTTTGTACACTTTTGGTTCTTTCTTTTGGTCATTCTTTGGATTTTCGAAACACTTGCCCATTGTGACATTCATAGTTATTGGCATGTTCGGTTTTGGTGCCGAGCATTGTCGTCGTAGGAGGCCTAACAACGACTCGAAGAGTTATTTATATATATTTTTTTGGTCGCTTTAAGAATCGAGTGCTTTTCATACGCCCTTGCAGCAATTTTTACGAGTGGTTTATTTTTGCTACATATTTTTTTGCGCGGGCACTGAGGCTGCTGCGCCTGACCAAATGGCCAGGCAGCAACTTCAGCGCCCAGCGTAGGGCGTGAGAAATTTTGGCGCCCAGCCAGGGGCGTTGAAAATGCGTCCCTGGCTGGTTCTCGTTTTCTGTTTACGTCTAGTTTTTGTTTATGCGACTTTGATTTAGCGTGCTTGCCTAATAACGTCCTTACGCGTTGTGCAGCGTTTGTGGGATTCGTTACAGGTCATCCCGAATTTCGCTTATTTTTGTGGCGATCGTTCGGGTTTGCGGAACACGTATTTTGGTATAACTCTTTGGCCAATTAGTTTATGAATGTTTGGGCAATTTTTAAGGTCGTTGGTTTTCTAACATTGTTTGTCACACACAATCATACATTTCGCTACACATAACTAACATCACATCATGAGGCAATAATAATATGTCATGTAGTTTATGATAGGCTTCCATGGGTAGTATTTGCGCCTGGCTTGGTACCGCTTCTATCGCAGATCCAACACATGCCCTGGTCGAGGTAGTGTCTTCAACAGACGAATTTCTTCCAAGAGGCCAATTACGATGTAAGCCAAGAGGGCATGCACCGATGAGAGGGACCTAATGGGCGAGCGATTGGGTTTGGGACGGGTGTACTACTAGCGAAAGTGCTGAGTGGACAACATTCGAAGCGTATGCACCCCCCCGGTTGGCGATGGGTATCCTTAGTCCAAACTCCCTGAGGGAGCCAAGATTCGTTATGCGGTTCTGCCCGTTCACATTAATATGCTGATTTTCAGGTCGTCCCGACTTGATGGGGAAATAAACGCGGGGTAGGATCGTTTCACCCTTCGGCTATTTTGATTACCTACAAGCACGAGTATTTCCTTCACTATCCCCAGTGGAGTCGCCACTGTGAGGGGGTCGAAAAAGCACGAGGCTAATGCGTGACCTTGTCCCTCGTGGGTGTGACGTTTCTTTTTGTCAAATCAAGTGTACTTGGATTTCCTGTGAGTTTACACCCAATTGACTAGTAATATAGGAGTCGCCATTCAGTTTTTAACGACAATGAGAAAAACTGACAAAACCCGGTTATCGTGACATAAAGGGAGTGCAATTATGTTTGACCACGACGGCGTAGGTTCCCTTGCGATCCCTGCTGTGGGGATCTCTCAACATACACCCGCAAGGTAGAGATTGAGGGTTCGGGGGACTGTAACTACCGAGAGGAGTACTTGCTCTTCGATAACTCCAGAGGCAGGATATCCTTACTAGCTCAGCATAAATAATTGAAGGGACATACGTTAACTATTAAACTAATCTGAGTTGATTTTAACAATATGCAACATAAAATACTAGATCGATCGCGATTATCTGATTTAGATTGTTTTAAGAGACCTAGCATGATAATCCAATTTCCCAACATATTATCTTTATTAGGCGTGATAGAACAATCAGATTCAATTAGTTTAACAGTTCATAAAAAGGCGAGGAAAGCAATTAAACCATGTAACAGGGACACATTACGACGCACCCGTGAGAGGTGCGTCACGGTTTTCAGAAAACTAACCACTTTGACTTTGCTATTTCTCCTTTTATTTAACGAATCTCAAATTACGGGACATGATACGTTCTGTTCGATTTTTGGATCGATTGCGACAGAACGCGTGATCAATTTCGCAGCGTGAGGCTTAGGCTTAGGGGTTTAGAGTCAATACTCAGAATATGAATTGTGTGTTGTTTCACGTCGAACTTGGGGCCCTATTTATAGAAAAGAGTTCGTGGAAAGATGGAATTGTAGAACTCTAATCCACGAGGACTTAGGAAAGAACACGTCCCAGGTATTTTCAGCGCCCAGGGCTGGGCGCCGAAGATTTCGGCACCCAGAGCCAGGCGTTGATAATAGGGTCTGGGCCGTTTCTTTGTCAGATTCGGACTCTTAGAATCCGAAGTGTATGAGACTTAATCGAGTCTTTTAGTGCGTATTAATTTTATGATGGAATGCATCTGGGCCCATTACGAACTCTAGGCTCGTTAAGATTTTAATTAATACGTAACTCTTATTTTCGAATCGTATTAGGAATAGGATTCTCTCGCAATTTCTATCTCATTTAGGATTTATGTTGGAGTGCAACACCTAATTCTGACAGGTGTCTATCTTTTATGACTTGCCACTTTTAACAACTACCCATTACGGCAATTACTATTTTTAGCAGGTTTCCATAAATAGCAGGTTTCTATAAATAGCAGGTTTCGGGTGAAATGAAAAGGGTGATTGAGATTCGTTATTTTATAGGAGATGCGTTGTCAAGTGGAGATTTATGTTCTCATCATCGAACCTTCCCTTTCGGGAATGGGGACAAAAGTAGGTGTCTACCGTGCCGATCAACAATTATCTACTACCACCTCATTTGTTTGCTCTAATTTGGGTTTTTTAATCAATTATTTTTTTTACAATCAATCAATTTCAAGTGCAATTGAATATAATGATACCCTGCTTATAAATTCTCTAAATTAATTCCTTCACTGATGAAAGAGGATAATTGCTTTCAGGTTCTTGATCGAACTGTTATTTATTTGAGTAGTTCAAGTATAATTTATTTTCTGTTTTATTCCTTTTTTTCTAGAAAAAGAAATTCCTTTTTCCTTTAAACATTAATAAATAGAGGATATTTCCTCGCCAAGTTTGTTGGAGAAAAAAAATTTGGGTTCTAATTTTGATTAACATTCTAGTTTGTCGAAGCTAAAATATCTAATACTATGCACTCCGGATCCGTAGTAGCTTTTTCTTCCATTCATACAACTGTATAAATTCTTTTAAATTTTTATAATGGGAAATTTTGTTCGAATTTATCTTTTTTAATCAAACCACTCCGCTTATAATGGAGTGAAACCTAGAGTAGAATTTAATTTGTTGGGAATTGTTGAAATTCGTTCTACTGGAAGTTGGAATTGATGTTGATTGGATTTTAAGTGATTTGGTGGACTAATTGTTGTGTTAATGTTATGTTATCTGGTTCTTTAAATCTAGAAACTTTGGAAAAGATACAGTTAACACTTGACACTTGTTTTTTAGTTGTAAGCTTATTATATCTCTTTTAGTGTTCTGGCTTCTGACTGAATTGAGTGTCCTTAGCTGCAAAATAAGAAAAAGGCCATAGTATTAATGGATACTATAGACTAATAAGAAGGAAATGGGTTAATGATTTACAAATTTTATTTTGTGCTGGTAGCTGAAGTGTGAATTTGTGAAGAAAATCATTATCTGTTTTGCTATCTAATCCTACATGCAGCTAGCAAATTTGTGAGAACTGTAGACTAAGGACTGCTACGAGATTTTTTTATTATTATTGATTGTTATTGTTAGTGATTTTTTTACCACGGGGAGTTCCTTTGAGCCTAGTAGAAGAGAAGCTAGCTGATGAATTAAATTGGTGTGATGCCTGTATAAAAATTTAACGAGTTAGCCCAATTTTTTTAAGGTTAGTAAAATGTGTTATGTTCAAGTAGTCTGATAAAATGGTATGGGTAAATTTCATGTAAATTCCATTAACAAGTCGAAACGTGTTAAGAGATTGACTCATGGTGTGTATGTTCTTTCACCAAAAGCTATTATACATAATACATGTTGACTCTGACTTCCGAGTCACAAAACTGTCATAGCTAATCTTGGGGCTTAATCATTGTGGTCTTTAGAGTTATGGATCACATGTAAATGTCACTCCATAACTGTAATTAGATGGAATCGTATGGATTTGAGGTAATAATTTGTAAAGGTTGCCAGCTTGACTTCTGACTGATCAAACCTTGTTAGTGAATATTGTTTGTTGTTTTCTGGTAATTTGCAGTTGCCATGTCATTATGCAATCTCTTTTAGTTTGCAAACATAGTTTGCTTCGATCTTTTAAACTTACTTGAAATATTTAGACAAATTGAAGGATCTACTAGCCACCTGATTTCCCACAGTTTCTTCCAGACACAGACTACTACTTGTTGTTATTCAAAGTCCATCAGCTTTAGGAGTATCTTATTGGACCTTCTTGCTCTTGTTTTCGTGCAAGTCATAAGTTCTACATATGAAAATTTGTGTATCTATTTCATTATATTTCTTGTTGTTTGTTGTGCTCTAAAACAGTAGTATGAACTATGAAGGAAGAAACACTCAAGAGGCAGTCCATGTATGCTCTTGGAAGCCTCCGCCTAGTGGCAGTCCGGGTTTAGAGTACTAGGGGTGGAGACGGACAGATGGCTTAGCTCTCGTAACCCTCTAATAATAACCCTCAAAAGGTCTTGCGCGCATAAGGTGTACAATAAATTTATTGTACACCAAGATAACTTTTACCCATTTTTTTGTAACTTTAACCTAGTTTTAATTAACTTTTATATTAGTAAAAAAAAGTTGATAGAAATGATTAAATGATTAATTTTATACATTACTAGTGGTTTTGAAGAAATATGTTTTTACTGAAATGAAAAAATTTATCACTAAAAATAGATAACTTTTACACATATAAGCTAAACTTTTAAACATTTTGAGTTAACTTTTACTTCGATGTACAATATTTATTGTACACCCTTTGTAAATAAGAATTTGATAAAAGAGAAATCAACCACCCAGGTGGTTATAATAAATTATATTCTTGCTTTAAATTATTCTTTCTATGTTTATAAGTTTAATTATGATCGTAGACCTTATAATAAAGTGGCTCACTCCATCCAAGGTCTTCTTACTCTTTGAGGAAACCTTAGTTTGGATGGAGGATAGCCCCGGGATGTATTAAATTGAATCATAAGCATACCATTTCCCGTCAAAAATAGAAGTTATAGACCAATATAAGTTATTTTTTTTTGACATTCAACGGAGTATAATACTTTGCATTTGATTGAGTTTATAGAATAAAATTTTCCTTTCTACACTATCCACTACTACGTAATTTGTACACGGTTTTTTATTTTTATTTTTATGAAATGGATGTTCTATTGGACAGAAACGTCTCTTGAGTTAATACAATGCTAAAGAGTTTCCCTTTTTTTTACTACGGAGTATTTGAGAAATACTTTATTTACTAATAATAATTTAAAATTTAAAATCAAGTATTACAAATTTGTTTATAATTTTTTATCTAGTAATTCACAACATAGTTTTTATACGTAGTATATTTTTGTTCTAACCGTGCATCAGTATAGGTTCTAATGTAGTGAGTAACCTCTTTACTTCGTTATTCGGTTGATAAAAATGGTTATGTAACCAAAAAGGGAAAAAGATTCTATGTGGCAAATCGCATTTTTTAAATTAGTTCCAAATTGCCATTAGACTTTAGTGTTTGAGTTTAGCAAAGATAAAATATTTAATAAATTTAAAACCAATTCAAGTTGGGTTAAATGAGTTATGGTTGTAATTGGTTCGGTTTAAGCTGGTCACAGGAGAATGTTTGAAAATGGTTTGAGTATAACGGGTCACAATAGTTGACAACTTGATTTATATTTATATTTACCCTATTCTATAAGTTAATGATATATAATAAATTTTGCTACAATTTTAAAACAAAATCATGGTGTGATTTATATACATACTCTGTAGAAATTAGCAACAATAATTTAGAAGATAGTTAATATGGTAATATATATTTTACTAGTGCCTAAAACAACTTTTAAGGGCAATTTAAGTTCAGTAATAGTTGAAAAGACTTATAGAGGCTATCTAAATTTCACTAATGTAAAAAATAACGTTTAGGGGCAATCTAAATTTCAGTAATGCAAAAACAATATTTTAGAGGCAACAACAATACCACTAATGCTAAACATGAACTTTTAGGGACAATTTAATTTCATTGATGCTTAAAAAGGTTTTAGAGGCAACAACTAGTTAGTGTCCCGGGCGATGCCCCGAATAGTAGAAATATGGAACAATCAGATTATTATATACTTAACTCGTTTTTACATTACAATATATCTTGCCTTGAGTATGTTTTAATAAATTTTATCATGTAAGGAGTAGTAACTTGTAAAAGTAATGAGTAATTAGTGATGTGAGACTATTAAAAAATGATTCAGGCCATTTTTCTAATTATATTGAGTTAATATAATTTTGAACGTATAACGAATATCAAAATGAGTTGTGGCATAGTGGTTAAAATATGTGTTTACCAAATGAGAGGTCATGAGTTCAAAGCTTATAACTAACATTTTTTCATGATCAAGAAAATTACATGAGATGACATGTCAAAGTTGACGATACGTGAAGCGACATGTGGCAAGATGGCATTTCTTGCCTTGGAGTTTTAATAATAGTATAGATTATTTCATTAATTCTAAAAAAGTAATTTTTTTAGGGGCAACATATATTTCAATAATGCTAAAAAACGTTTTAGTGAAAGTCATTATTTTGTTAATGCTAAAAAGTACTTTTTATGGGCAACTTAAATTCACTGGTGCTAAAAAAAATTTAGAGCCAATCATTATTCCATTAATGCTAAATAGTATATTTTTAGGGACAACTTATATTTTACTGGTGAATAAAAAAAAGGTTTTAGAGGCAACCATTATTTCTTTAATGTTAAAAAAAACTTTTTAGGGGTAACTTATATTCCACTGATGCTAAAAGAAAGTTTTAGAGGCAGTCATTATTTCGTTAATGCTAAAAGTACTTTTTAGGGGCTAATTAAATTTCAATATGTTAAAAAGAAGTTATAGAGGCAAATATTATTTCATTAATGCTAAAAAGTACTTTTTAGGGGTAACTATTGTTTCATTAATGCTAAAAATAGGTTTTAGAGGCAACCAATATTTTAGTGATGTTAAAAAGTACTTTTAGGGGCAGTCTAAATCTCACTGATGCTAAAAATAATTTTTAGAGGCAACCATAATTAACTAATGCTAAAAGACACTTTTAAAGGCCATAAAAAAACAATTGCCACAAGGTGTTGCCTCTATATATATGTAAATTTTCGTGTAGTGCTCGAAAATCCATTATATATAAAATAAGAGGGTACAAGAACCCTAAATTATTAGGATAGTAATATACTTATAACTCTTAATATACCTGTAAAAAAAAAAACTCTTAATATAGTAGGATAAACTTACAAAAGAGTTCTCTAAAAAAAAAAAAACTTACAAAAGAGTAGAACAAAAAGATATTGGATAGTGTACAGGGAGTGTTTATAGAGGAAAGCGTGTACCGTATTCTTGTGTACATGTACATCTTTCCAATTGATGATCAAATCCCTTTTTAAACAAGATTATGGCGGCGAAAATATTTCTTTATGTCTAGATCCTTCCATAATTCTTGATTGTTGACATCAGAAGATTTTGACTAACACTTGTGGAATCTTCTAGAATTATCAAGATATTAATCTTATTTGTAGCAGTATATGCATTAATTAGTAGTTGAGCTTAATAATTTGGGTCACACTCAACATGTTTATTACAAATTTTGTTCAATATGTACACTATTTTGCTGGGTATTAATATGAATTTGTATTGTATATTGACCTTCTTGAATGGAAGTAAACATGAAATGACAATTTCTGCGAATTGGGGGTGTTTATTTCGAATTTTATTCAACTAGTAATTATTTACTGGACATTAATATGAATTTGTAATATATATATTTTACCATCTTGAATGGATGTAAACATGAAATGCCAAAGTTTCTGGGATTTGGGGTGTTTATTTCCAATTTTGTTTAACAAGTACACTATTTTAATGAGTATTAATATGAATTTGTAATCTATATTTTCCCTGTCTGAATGGATGTTAACATGAAATTTCATAATTTATGCTAAAACATATATTTTTTTAAAGATCAAATAGCTTATATCTATTGTTATCCAAATCGATCAAATCGAATCAAAATAAAAGCATTTTAAGTTGTTTGTAACCGAATCTTATATAGTAACTAGCTTAGAACCCATGCAACGCACGGATGATATTAAATTTGTTTACGAAATAATATTAATTACTCGTAAATAATAATTTATTAATAAAAAATATTTAATGAATTTTTTTTTTTGTATTTGTTACGTGTGTTTGAGAAAATACAAGCTATAAACTAAAAACAAGGATGTAGTAAAATTTTGAATTTTGTAAAACAAATTAGTTAAAATTGGTCAATTAAGCATGGTGTTATACTGCATACATAAAATACAAATTTAAACATTGTTATTTTCAGTTTATTTTCAACATAAGAGTTACTTGATTTCTCTAAGTTTTAGGGGTTAATATTTTTAAAAAGAAATATTGAAAGCTTTGAATTTTTTTTAGGGATTTAAAATTAAAGTTCGTGTTAGCTACGTTGATATAACTTTAGAACTTATGACATGTTGAAGATCACGAAGAATACTAGTGAAGAATGTTACACTTTTAGATAGGTCTGGGAGAATGGAAGTGAAATGGAGAACCAAAAGAGGGCAGTACATAGAACTCTATTTTAATTTCTATATTGGAAATGTCGAGAAAGTGGAGGAGTGTCTAGGAAGTATGATCGGATTTCATGTTGACATGTCTGCCAATAGAAGAGCATTAACACTATTCTACAGTGTTAATGACTACTACAATTGGAGGTCTATGAAGTTGCATCCTTCTAAGTTTGGCTTGAAGAGCCATATGTAAGCCTTCTTTGACGAGTATCTCAATGAACTGGGAAGTAGAATAATCCTCATCTCTGGCCCTGAAATAGTAGGAAAATCTCAAGTATTTGTTGCAATGTCTTAGTATATACGCTTCAACCTATATCTACTGCATCCACCAAAAGGTATCAGACAATCTACTATGATGAAGTTGGTGTTTACTATCAGGAATAGATCTATTCGTGTCGTTGAAGATGTTGAAAACAATGATACCAAGACAAGGTGAGTCATACTACTCATATATGCTTAAGTCTTGTAAACAAATTTGTGGTGACAGGTGATATAGAGCTGGTGTGAATTTATGTATTTCTGTAGATCTCACACTTTCTTAAGATCTTTGTTTTAGCAATTTATGAGGGGGTCGAAAACTGATGCAATTTTTAGATGCACAACCTTTCTTTTGTCAAGAATGAGATGCGTACTGTATTTGATACTCATCTATTCCCTCATATGTTGTGGAAATTGAGATTAAGGAAGGTAATGTATTCAGCCTTAACTAGTTAATGGACCCGCTGGAAAGTTTTAGCCTACGTATTTTTATTAAATTTTAAATATAATATTTATTTATAAATCATTTTTTATAGATCTTATAAATAAAAGTTTCATTTAAATATTTTTTTAAATATTTTTTTTAATTAAAAATATTAATTGTTTTTAATTGGAGAGAAAAAAATTTAGTTTTTTGTTGGTGAATTTTAATTGGGTTTTAAGAAAAGAAAATGAATTTAAACTAGCCAAGTCTAGTTTCAAATTAAAGTCCAAATGAATTTATACAAACCCAATTTGTATCTAATGAAGCCTGTAAAGGAATCCTAAAGCCTAGCCTATCTTAGAATTTCCTAGGCCTATAAATATAGGTGATCGCCCACAAAATCCCTCAATAATATTCACTAAACACTAAAGAAAAACCCTAACCATAATTCTATATTTTTCCGTTGAACTTCTGTTTGGCCTTATTTCTCCTACCTGCGTTCGTTTTCAAATAAAATTCCCTTCTTCAAAATTGTAGATTTCAAAATTTTATTGAATTTTCCCTCAAGAATCGTTTAATTTATAGTTATAAAGTAGGAGTTATGGCTGTTTTAAAATCTTGCAGCAGTATTTATTTTCTCTCTTTTCCTCTCCCCTTGGCAGTGAGTCACAATCGAGCAGCTCCGCCACTGCCGTGTCACCTGATGCCTCCCGGGCCGCCCGTACCTCTTTCCTTGCCGTGCTCCTTTATTGTTGGCCGGCCTGTATGTTTCGCTCTTCCTAAATCTCTCCTCTATTTTAAATTATGATTATTATTATTATTATTATTATTATTATTATTATTATTATTATTATTTTGAAAATTAATATTGGGAATATGATTATGGATAATTAAATTAATGATTTTGACATTTATTTATTGAATGTTGAAAGTATTTAATGGAGTTATAATTTTTCAGATTTATTTTAATTAATAAAGTTTGATTTTTAAGTATTTTAAAGGTTTTATTCATGCTTATTGATTAGGGTTTTAAATTAAAGATCGTGGATGATTTATTACCATAATTATATGTTAATCTTAATTATGATAATCAATTATAATTTTCAGATTATTTATGAATGTAAAATTATTGATTTTTAATGGTTTTATGCAAGAAATTAATTAATTTTCATGCTAGGGTTTCAAGTAATTAATTAGGATTATTATTTACGTTAAAAATGATTTATTTATAATTAATTAAAAAGGTTTTAAATCTAAATATGTTGCTAGAAATTTAAAGAACATGGTGATTAATTAAGAATGATTACTTTATGATAGGAGGAGGTATTTAATTGAATTGAACTGAATCACAAAGTGGACCCACTACTTAGGTACACAAGGTACGTACAAGTCTAGAGCAACTCGAATTATACATATGCATACATGCTATGTTTATGATGTTGTGATTCATTTTTACTTGGATTATTGATTCATGTTTGATTATGTAAGCAAGCATGTTAGTATGATTTATGTTTGTTGAATTTAAATAGCAAGCATGTTGTCTAAGTATGATTTATGCACGTATGGTTTATACACATGAAAGGAGTTTATTTATGATTTGTACGTAAGGTCAAGAATGTTATGAGAAGTTTATTAATGATAAAGTACGTCATGTCTAGCATTCAAGGAGCCTAAGTTTACTCGTGCCTCGTTGCACAACCACGTTTACTTTTGGTCATGTAGAGTACACACATGTAGAATAATGTGAGAAAGAGAAAAGAATTAGGATTTATTCGTGCCTTGTGCACAACCCTTATGTTAACAGACATGTTGTGAAATCACACGTAGAGTCATATTGAGAAGGAACAAAGTAGTAATTAATTGAGAGTCGTATTTTGATAACAAGTCCTAAATGATTTTAAAGGAAGCTTTGTCTCGTTATTTAATGGTTGAATGTTTTATTTGATTGTATCTCGAGTAGGCCTATGAATAAAATATTAATAAACGTAAAGTGGAACCGAATAAGATTCAGAACTCTTGGAACGTATGCACCTTGAGTATGAACAATGGGGGGAGTACTCGAACGATGGGTCGTTGCTTTTAATGGTGATACAAGACGTTGTATTACTATTTTATGCGCAGGGAATTCCGTCACAAAGGTAACACGGGTTTTATCAGTGTATTTTAGTGTTTGGAGGGCTCCCAACACTGGTCCAGTTGGACCTTTAGAAGAAAGAAACATGTTCGATGCTTATTCTAATTAAATTATAAAGTCAAGAGTCGTGTCAAGAGTCGTGTCAAGAGTCGAGTCTTGTCTTTATTATTGAATGTTTATAATGTACGTGGATTTTGCGTTTGAATTCATTATTGTATTTTGGAGTGAAGCATGTTTAGTTATAGGCTTTGCTTAGCTTGTAGTACTCAGCTTTTGCTGATTACGTGTTTTTCATGTCTTTTGGTGATGGCCTTTGCTTTACTAACCTTATGATGATCAACCAATTGCACTTGCGTTGTTGGGGAGTAGCATTCTCAAAGCAAGACTTCCTTAAGTAATTGCAAGTGAAATCAACATTCGGGATGGGAATGTTAAGAGCGTTTTTATATTTGCATTTATTCATAAACTTTATTTTAATAATTTTCTAAACAAAGCTCAGTTAATGGATTGGTTTGTTTTAAATTGGATTTTGGTTTGGGCCTATATGGTTCCAACTTGTATTAAAAGTCATTAACTATTTATTTATATTTTGAAAGTTAGTTATTTCTGCTGCGTGATTCTGGTACTAGCCTTAGCCGTTATCACAGTGGCGGTAATATTCTAGTAAGTCCTGTATTTAAGCGAGAAAATAGTTTTATAAAAGCAAAAAATTATTAGGGTGTTACAATGTAGGATGGAACTAAGTGCTAGATGTTCTTTTTTCTTTCTTACGATTAAGGGAAATTGAGTGAGAACTTGATTTTTTATTTCCATAATTTTAGCTTAAAATATTATTATTTATACAAAGTCTTTTTGTTCCTTTTCATTTGAATGAGTAATGATACATTTTAAGCAATGTTACTGTTGTTAGAAGCTAATTAAAAATTCTTTTATTACGTCAACTTAATTGGTTATTATTTTCTATTTGTTTGACGTTATTGTGTGCATAATAACTACAACAAATTTAACCGTCGTAATAAATTAACGATGGATGAAGTATTTTACGTAAATAGTAACGAATAACACATCATTTCGTCGTTAAAAATTCACGAAGAACATCGTCGTTATAACGTCGGAATCTATTACGACAAAACCAACGACAAACTCAGTTCGTCGTTAAAGTTTTATCGACGAAATTTTAGCCTTATAACGACGAAAATTTTCGTCATTATAAGCCCATTTTATAGTAGTGAAACTTTGTGTCACAAATTAACTTAGGGAGATGCATGCGTTAGGCTAGATTACTAATCTAAGTTGATTTTAATGCATAGATATTTTATGACTAAATAATGCATCAAGAAATTATTTAGATTGATTTATGGTACCTAGCAAGATCCAATTTGTCCATCGATTATCTTATTAGGTGTGACAACTAATCAGATTAGGTGAGCAGATTTATAATGGGTGATAAAAGCAATAAAAGTAACGCACTTTACAATACAACGGACATTGTATTGTGGTTCTCAAGAACTTACCAGTTGTCCTTGCTATATCTCCTTTTAGGTTTGTAGCTTACTTGCGGATGACTTAATGATCCTGAGTTTAGTCTTGATTTCTCCTGAGTAATCTACTGGCCTAAAGTCCCCTTGGCTAGGGATTTGACTGACATGTAGGCTTAGAAATAGATAACGAGTACAAATATTCGAGACCGGGTTTTAGCAGTAGTTCACAAAATACACATAAGAATAAAGAACATAAACTTATGTCAATACTTAATTTTAGATTAGGCTGATTGTTCATGATTAATTTGGAGGTTTAAAAGCTCGTATTTATAGTGAAAATTGGGCGAGAAAAGATAGACGTACAAAGAGTCGTAAAGTTGCTGAAAACTGGAGGCAGGCGCTAGAAATATCTAGCGCCTGACTAGCAAGCGCTGGATATATCTGGCTCCGGCCACAGAGGCGCCAGATCTAAACGGGATGGGTCTGATTAGCTGCATTTGTATTTCAGTATAGCGCAATTCCCAACTAAAACTGGCACTAGAAAAGAATGGCGCCTGCGTGGCAGGCACTAGAAATTCCTGGCGTCTGCCTTCCATCTCTAAAAATTTATAGCGCTGATAGGTTTGCGTTGTGCGGCTTCTGGATCCTTCGATTTAATTCCGAATTTCTATCCTTTTATGATTTTAACTCTTGTAAAAACTAATTGGAATGCGATTTTATCTTTTGGCAAATATAAATCTATCTTGACCGTGTTTTATAACTAGAAGCTACTTAGCTTAACAGTTATTATTTTCAGCATTATAAATAGAAGTTTTGATCTAGGCGATCATTTTAGTTAGTTGCAAGGATGCTCATTTTCTTAATCAGGAGTGCATTGTGGACAAGTGCATTATAGTTTCATCATCAAACTTTCCTCCAAGGGACGAGGGTCAAAAGTAGGCGTCTACACAATGACTACATTATGATATTGAGCTCCAACACAACAGAAGAACTTGATTCAGAGGTGCGGAGTGTTATCGATAACCACTTTCTTGTTGATGATGTATCTGTGTTAGGTTATGAACAATCTAATGTCATGCGAAAAAACCATAAATGCCAGAATCCAAATTAAATGCACCTAATCATTTAGCATAATTTAGTGAACACACTTTGTGATTCGTGCCTTCCCTAGTTGCTCCCGAACCGAACAAGAACAAGTTTGAACGCTAAACGTCGTCCCTCCGTAGAAAGTCCACAGTATGTTGGGATCCGCCTTAGATCTTACCAACTAGGATATAATATAAGGTTTATGATTTCGGGATCTCACTATTATGTGATGGGCAAAGAGAATTAAATTGTGATTCAATTGATGTGTATTGTTGTAGACACCTAAATTGCGTCTCCCCTATGGGATGATGACGATACTATTATCCGTTTTAGGTGGTTGGTGCAACTCCGTGCGGAAGTCCCGGTTGCTAAAACATGATTCCAAAGTCCAAGATCCAAAGTCCAATTCCCGAGTCGTTCCATTACGGAACTTGGTACAAAATTCAATTTCCAAAAATCAATTTCAAAATCCAAACACAATCTCACCCAATGTACCTCTCCATTGGTTTTACAAGGCCTTTTCCAGTCCAAATGATACTAAGCAATCCAAATTCGGGCGCCGACCCACAAAACCGAGCAAGCCGGGCCCCGTCCCCTAAAACCGAATTCAAAAACCCGAAAACTGAAGGAAATAATGCCCTTGGTCCAAGTATGCATTCTATGATAAGTCTAATAAATGCGGTTCAGTATTAATTAACAAGTTAATAATTCAGTGAGATCAAGTGAGCTGAATGCCTAGCTAGAGGCCGCTTCAGTTCAAGTGGAATTAATGATATTAATCCACAGCTTACTCTTGACTGAACCCGTAGGGTCACACAAATAGTACGTAAACGGATCAAGTATTTAATGGCATCAAATACTCTATCTATGGATATTCGGAATCGACGGATCTTGGTTTCAGTGGGAGCTGAGATCGTCACAGGCAAGAAATGAATACTCCGGAAACGATGATATTACCGGAAACGGAAATATGGATCGTATCGGAAATATAAATATTATCCAAGTCGTAGATGTTGCCGGAAACGGAAACATGGTACGTATCGGAAAATATTATCGGAAATGGAAATATTACCAGAATCGGAAATATTGCCGGAAACGGAAATATTGTCAGAATCGGAAATATTACCGGAATCGGAAAATAATTCCGGAAACGGAAATATTAAATATTTGTTCGAAACGGAAATTAATTCCAGAATCGGAAATGTTAAATATTGTTCGTATCGGAAATGAATTACGGAATCGGAAATTTAATCGGAAGCGTATCGTACGAATAAGCATCGGACGAGGCCTGCCGGACGAGGGCCCAACACGAAGCCAGGCCATCGCCCAGCAAGCCAAGCGCGCCACACAAACAGCCACGCCAGGCCCAGCGCAAGGCCAGGCCCAGCAGGCCGTGGCAGCGCGCACAGCGCGCGCAGCGCGCGCGGATGCTTGCGTGGGCTTGTGGCTCGCGCAGGCCTCGCTGCGTGGGCTGCTGCTCGCACACACGCATGGGCGGCCCATCGAGGCTGCCGTGTGTGTGTCCGTAAGTGTTTGTGTTCGTGCACGATTCCTAAAACGTGCAGAGTTCGGTTAATGATTAAATTCCTAATTCTATTTGATAAATTAATTAAATTAGAGTTCTTGTAGGATTCTAGGTTTAATTAATTTGTATCTGAATAGGATTCCAATTCCCTTTCCATAACCCTATAAATATGTGGCCTGGGTTCACAATTTATAACGAGTTTCAAAGTATTCAAAGTGAGTTTTTGAGAGAAAAATTCAGCCACACATCTTGCTCAAAAGTGCCGAAAATTCTAGTACCTTAAGGGCGATTCTAGTTGGTCAATCTTAAGGCGGATCCGGACGTGCTGTGGACTATCTACGGAGGGACGACACTTGGAGTCCTAAAGACTTGTTCTTGCTCGGTTCGGGCGCAGCTAGGGAGGGCACGCAACAAAGACTATGCATCTAAATTATGCTATATGATTATGTGTAAATAATATGTAATCCTGGGTTAATGGTTGTTTCCGCATGATTTATGTAATATCATATGTATCATAACCTAACAGTGATATCACGAGCCCCTTATTATTTTCATAATCTAAATTGCATAAACATGGTTAAATATTACAAATTTGCAAGAATTAAAAGGGGTGATTAATTTTCGTAATTGTTAATTAATTGCAAATTGCGTTTATTTAATTATACGTACGCAGTTTTTCGGCAGTTTCTTCGTTACTCATCCAAATCGAGTGATTTTTGTGTCAATTCCGCATGTAAAAGGCATTCTAAAATTTTGACAAAAATACTATTTTTCTGCCGAACCCAGAATTCTCAAATTCGAAGCCTAACTATGACTTTTCGAAGGTTTTAGTTTTTCGAATGCAAAAATTTCGTAAATTTAAGATGTTAAATTAAATATTTGCGATTCTTGTTGATAAATCTTGAATTTTTGATTGACCTACTGCATATGTTTAACAAGTTTGAATGCCTAGTCTTGTTAATTATGCAATCTAATTTGTAATTATGATTAATTTGTTGAAAATTAGAATAATTTAGAATTAATTTGATTTTCATAATTAATTGTAATTTAATTAGAAACCTATGATTAAAAACCACCATAAAAATTGTAAATTTATGATAAATTTTAAATTTTTATGACCTAGACTTGAATCCATAACAATCGGAAATCAATTGGATAATAAATTTTCGATTTTTCGCCCTAAAATTATGAAATTAATAATATTTATTAATTTGTCATTAATTTTATAAATTTTAAATTTTTTATGCGATTCGTTCATATAACTTGCACGCACAAAGCAATGGACGCTTCGTGTTACCCTTACGGGGTGTTGTATAATGCGGGCATGCGACGACGAGCAAGGGAGCTCGTCGCCCGTGCGGCACGAATGCAATGAGCAAGGGCGTAGTGCACGAGCACAAGGCAGCAGCCTTGCCTTGTGTCGTGGGCCACGAGCAATGGACGAATGGGCATGGGCGGAGGGCGAAAGCAAGGCATAGCAGTCGCGTGTGGGCAGCAAGCGAGCTGCGCCACAGCGCGCACTGCCTCACGCAAGTGTGCGAAGCCTCGCGCGCAGCGAGCGCAAGCTCGCGTGCCACGAGTGCTACGCCCAGCGTCAATGCCTCGCGCAGCGAGCGCTGGCTCGCATGAAGCGAGCGCTGGCGAGCGAACGCAGCGAGCGATGGCTCACGTGCATCGAGCGCTGGCGCGCGCGCAGCGAGCACCAGCTCGCATGATGCTTTGCGAAGGAGAGCAGTAGCAGCGATGCGACGCAGCGCATGGGCTGCGCGCACATGGCCAGCGATGGCTGTGTGCGTGTGGCCCATGGGCGTACGTTGCGTGGGGTTGTTGCGTTGCGATTGGATCGTTTTGAAATTTTAATTTGAAATTTTCAGTTTACGTAATTTTAATTAATTTTAAAATTAATAATTTAAATAATTTTCTTGGATTTTAATTTTGAATATTGTAATTATAATAAATTTTATTTATTCTAATTATTTTACTAAAATTAAAATCATGAATTAATTTAAATACGACTGAAATTAAATTAAACTTTTTGGATTCAATTATAAATTTATATGAGCTTTAAATTTTAATTAAATTTGTATGTTTCCGGTTAGACTAGAAATACATTTTTATGTTTAAAATTAGTAAAGCATATGAATTTTTTGGTTTAAGTGGGAGCCCTTTTTAGTCATATTCTCTTGATTAGGTCTACAAATCCTTAAGGTTAAAACAACTTGATTAGAATTAATAAGGACTGAATAATTGGTAGATTATTGGTGCCCTTGATTAATTGCTGCAAATGTTTACGTGATGCATAATGTGTTTTACTAACCAGCTATGTGGGCCATTCATGATAATGAATGGGTGAATGGTATATATTGTATATGTACTGTTTTGCAGGTTATGAAGTGACTAGTATGGCCCAAATAGGATAGAAAATATGGTCTGCGTACCATTAATTTGAATGTAATTGGTCTAAAGTACCAAAGTTGTTTTTCAATTCAAATATGGTCTGCGTACCATCAAATAGTTGTAATTAGTTTTAATTATAGCTTATCCTATTTGAAGAAAATGGTGCCTCCCACGGAGATTTTCAAGACGGACTTTGAAGTTAAAGCTTCAAGATGAAGTCGGGCCATACTAGATCACATTTATCTTATGCATGTTTTAAGTTATTTATTGCTTTTAAATATGTCTTAAAATGCATGAGATCAAAAGCTTGATTATGTTGCATGATTAAGGATTTTAGTTCACTTAAAATCTAACCAACATAGTAAGAGCCTTAAGTTCCAAACTTAAAAATTGAGTTAAAAGGTGCCATGCCAAAATATACACTTGCTTGGATATCCTTTACATCAATCTAGTAATAGTTTTCGCTCAGCGAGGTGTTACTTATTGGTCCTAAAGGGGCAGGGTACACAAATAATTGTGAGTACATGTTAGTTTTGGTGAAACTCAACGATATAAGTAAGGAGTCCTTTTATGTCGTGGCAAAATCGATAGGTTTACCTAATAAGTTCTTAGACGTACCTATCAACCAAGAATAGTTTCTAGACTATTAGCAAAAGGCTTTTGCTTACCTAAGATGTTTTAGGATTAAGTCGACAAACTGTGCTTAATTCTTCAATGATTTTAGGATCTTGGAATCATTTTATTCACACCTGCCGGAACAATAAATTCGAATAAAATGCTAATAACTTGTTGAAATTGCATGATTGCTTTAATTTTCAAGTTATTACTCATGATAAATGTTTAGACTTTGCATGCTTCAATGTATGTTTTAATTATTGTTTATAATTAAATATCTTGCACTGCGGTAAATCCTTTTAGAAAGGTAACAGTAAATTTCCTCGATTGGTAGTGAATTCAAGAACGATTCACGGAAATGAGAGAAAATGAGCAATTTAAAATGTACGTTTCTTTTAGCGACTTTTATGGTTGTTTTCGAATATCAAAATCGAATGGCAAACCAATTGGTGCTTGTGAATTCAAAATACACTGTAGTTTTGAGATCATAAAGCACTGAGCTTAAAACGCTCAGCTTTACCAATGGTTAACAACCTAATATCTTTGTCCATTTAATTCTCGAATGAGTCTAGTCCCTAGACATTCGAATAGATCGATGCTTAGAGAACTTTAGAAGCTTCTGGTAAGATCATCTAGTTGAAACAGAATGTTCAACATAAATTAAATGGAAAGAACCTTGTTGGTGACATTGGACATGTCTAACAAAGTATAAAAGTCAACACTAAAGAATTCAATTCTTAAGGCTGTAAGAAAGGGTACAAGAAATAAGTAAACAAAGGAACTAATGAAAGGAATTTACAATTCTGTTTCTACCTATAAGTTTATGTTTAAAGAAAGTGACCTAGCAATCAAACTTCCTTGGTATCATATACCGCTTGAGGTTCTTACTTCGGTAATAACTCAAACAATGGAAGCTAAGATACACTAATGACCTACAAGTGGGAAATGAAGCATGGCAATGCTACATTAGTTGTAGGGTCATCTAGTTTGTTTTAAGTCCTTCAAGGCTGGAACTTAATGGCTATTTTGTTCCATAATCAGCATACCTAAATTTCTGCTTCAAACACAGAAAGACTCACATTCAGAAGAACAAAAACAATTCTTGTTTGTTTGTTTATTTGAATGAAATGGTCATTTACGAGTTGAGTCAATTTGCTTGATTAAAAACAAACAACTCTTTAACAATAAAACTTTACTAGGTTCAAATCAATCTCTTGATTTGAGTTCCACTAACCTTTAGCATTGTTGCTTAGACCATATCAACAAGTTAACATTCAAAAGCTCTATTTTGATGGAGTTTTGAAAGTTGATTGATTTCTAGATCAATTTAAGACAACTAGTCTTACTTGTTGAAAGTAACAAAAGATATGAACTATTGTTAGAACGCCTAGACAATAGAGTTCAAAGCTAAAGAAAGATTTTATGACTTTATTATTTCACATGGATTTGAGTGAATATAGGTCTATTTACTCAAATGTGATATAAGTTGAATCTGTTTGGCTAGTTCAAAGATTCAGAAGTATAAAATCCACTTGGCAAGAAATCATAAAGATCTAGGTCAGATCATGTTGATGATTACTTAAGTCAAGAATGATCATCAATGATTGTGTGTTGTAAATTCACGATCTAGCTCCATAAGATATGGCATATCTAAGTAGGAATGATCGAAGTCAATTAGTACTTGATTCGATCAATGATGAATCATAAAGACTTTTCCTATAATTTCTAAAACAAAATGCTCAACTACCACCAAACTAAACCAAATTCGTCAAAGCTATTGAAAAGTAATTTCAGAATAACTTTTCATAAAATATATCTAGAGAGTTGCAAAACTCAGTGGGAGCTTAGTGTTTGTCGTTCGACAAACTAAGGCCCAAGTATAGATATATGTTTCATTGTGATTTATTCAAATGAGATACAAGGGTATTGTTTCTACCACGAATTTTTGAGAACATAATGTTTGTTTGCTCGAAATAATGTCCTTTTGGAGATTCGTTTCCAAAATGACAAGTGGGAGAAAATAGACCTCGAAAGTCTTCGAGACGAACAACAAACATAAACGGACAATCTGGAGGCTTTTCGAAGTTCTTTAGAAAATCCGAACACGTATTCTTTAAGGACTTTAGAAGTGGCTTTTAAAGAATAGACATCTCTTAGAAGACTTTACAAGTGCTTCAAGGAGAACAGAATATTCAAAGGACTTTCAAGTGGCTATTGATATTCTATTTGTTTGATGTTCTATACCCAAAGTAGGCATAGAGTTCAATTCACTGGAACTATGATATTCTTCTATTGGATAGTGAAGAAACATGGAGTTCAGGTCACTGAAACTATGCAATTCTTCTATTAGATAGTAAAGAAACCTACAACTTGCAGTCAAACTATTATCATGTAGATTAATGAGTTTGTGACCTGTAAGAAAGCTATGACGAAACCCAGATTCCCTAAAATGGTTAGAGGCCATATATAGACTCAAATGTTTTAAATGGTTAGAGGCCATAAAACATACTCAAGGTTTTGATGACAAAATTGAAATTTTGTTGATTTGCAAGAATAGTTTCACACCTATTGGTTGCAAGTTTGTTTTAAGGATAAAAACCATCAAACATGAAAGTGTGTTCACACACAAAGATAGATTAGTTGCTAAAGGTTACAAGCAAATTCACGGTGTGGATTGTGTTGAAACCTCATGCAAAATCGTAATGTTTAAGTCTATAATTCAAGCAATGATTGCATATTGGTACATATGGCAATTGGATGACAAAACGTATTCCTCAATCAAATGATGGAAGAAAACTATGTACATGGCATGTCATAGGATTTGTGGATCCAAATAATGCTTGAAATGAAATCTAAGTACAGATTTAAGCAAGCAATTGGGAATTGGAATTGTATTTTAGTGAAGCTAATAAGTATTTTAGTTTCATAAAAAGTACATGATTCTTATAGATATATAAGAAGTTTAGTGGGAGTACATAATAACTTAATTGGTCCTATGTGTATCACACACATATCTCTCTATTGTGAAATAACATTCAAATGCTAAATAGTTAGGTTTGAAATTATTCATCAATGATGGACCAAGGCGAAACTTAGTACATACTGGGTATTAAGATCTATTTACAAAGATCTTATGATATTGTTTAGTGATGGCATTTACTAAATCAAACACGAAAGACTCCATTGGAGATATTCGATCCATATGAATAAATCTAAGTAATGAATGTTTGAACTATGTATAAGCATTTACTAAGTTAAACATCAAAGAATCTAATGAGATTCTTCACCTATATCATATGTCAAAGAATTTAGTTGGATTCAGTATCTACTGTAACTGAATGAGCTAAAGTTACATGAATAGAATTCAATTGGGAATTATTCTGCAAAAGAATTTATCATGTATATAATATAATATGAGGATCGCCAAAAACGTATCGTATGACTTTAGGCATGACGAACATATACCAATCTCTATTGATCTAAGTGAAGATCAACTAGATTGAGATCAAGAACACTTATGGTACTTGAAAAGGTACATAGGAATAGTTCTTGATTCAAGGAAATAAAGATATGCTAAATATTGATGCTACACGCATAAACACTGGCAAAGGATCAAGCAAGACCCTTTGGAGTTAACCATTGACAAGGACGAGCTAAAGAGCATCGTGTTTTGAAATGGCAACATGGATTGAAGACCATGAGTTGTTGTGTGGGAAATTAAAATAATAATTTCTATGTTCTAAGATATAGTTGGAGAGTCTTCCACATATCTGTGAACTGCTTGGATAAGTAGATCCAAACAAAGCATCACTAGCAACCTATACAGTTGAAGTAAAAGTAATTATTGCCTAAGAAGCAATAAAATAGAGTTGTTTATATGAGTTCTTCATTGAACTTGGGAAGATCACATGTCTGTTGACTTAATGGTTCTTCATTGCAAAATGCGTAGAACCACTAATGTAGCAAGAAAGACTAGATCACAAAATAAACATACTCAAAAGATCTTATCATCATATCTCGAAGAACATTCGATGAAAAGGGTGTTAAGATTGGCAAAGCGTGATAACTAAACCTATGCAACAAGTGAGAAGCAACACTCACGTTGTAGCACTGGAAATCAAGCATAGCTTTGAATTCCATGAAATGTTTTAAAGATGGGTTTGAGGCCCATGGTTGTAAAACATTAGGGTTGAACATTTATCATATATGAAATGTATTTTCATATTCCATTTAATCTTGGTTTAGTATTAAATGATGAGTCCCTTCAATTTGACGATATATTCAAGATAGACTGTCAGGACCAGTCCTGTGACTAAGAAATGTCTATCAAGTGAACTTGAATGTCAAAGGTTGAAAATGGTCCCTAGTCGGAGTTTTCTATAAAATTGGACGCATAGAAAACGTTAGACGACTAGAATGCAAGATGACTAGTAGTTCTATTTCTTGAACTATGTGGACATGGCAATGTCATAATCATTTGCATAGATACTTACTTTGGGAAGACTAGTATCGGACAAGACCTATGAAACTTTACTGTAAGAGATGAAAATCTGTCATAAGTAAATTTCATTAAAATTATTAGACACTAAATCCTCAATACCTGCGTGATTTGAGATTACTTGTTTGAGAACTGGTTGCTTTGACGTTGACCAACCGTCGCACCGTAAAAGGAGGCTGTAAAGGCAACGCTCAGGTAATCACCTATCAAACAAAGTCTAATCTCAAGATCGCAAGATTGGGATTGTCCTCCCATAAATCGGGATGAGATGCTTAAAAGTTGTACAAGGCCACTCGGAGAGCTAGAAACTGTGAAATGCATGGCCGTGCTCGGATGAATCATAGGATATGATTATCTGTTTATTTGATCAGTTGAACTCTGAAACCGAGAAACACCTCTGGACATAATAAGGATGACAACTCTTACCTTATGTTCAAGAGCAAGCATCGAGCGACAAAGGAATTAGGAAATGCACACTTGTCCCTAAGGACAAATGGGAGACTGAAGGAAATAATGCCCTTGGTCCAAGTATGCATTCTATGATATGTCTAATAAATGCGGTTCAGTATTAATTAACAAGTTAATAATTCAGTGAGATCAAGTGAGCTGAATGCCTAGCTAGAGGCCGCTTCAGTTCAAGTGGAATTAATGATATTAATCCACAGCTTACTCTTGACTGAACCCGTAGGGTCACACAAATAGTACGTAAACGGATAAAGTATTTAATGGCATTAAATACTCTATCTATGGATATTCGGAATCGACGGATCTTGGTTTCAGTGGGAGCTGAGATCGTCACAGGCAAGAAATGAATACTCCGGAAACGATGATATTACCGGAAACGGAAATATGGATCGTATCGGAAATATAAATATTATCCAAGTCGTAGATGTTGCCGGAAACGGAAACATGGTACGTATCGGAAAATATTATCGGAAATGGAAATATTACCAGAATCGGAAATATTGCCGGAAACGGAAATATTGTCAGAATCGGAAATATTACCGGAATCGGAAAATAATTCCGGAAACGGAAATATTAAATATTTGTTCGAAACGGAAATTAATTCCGGAATCGGAAATGTTAAATATTGTTCGTATCGGAAATGAATTACGGAATCGGAAATTTAATCGGAAGCGTATCGTACGAATAAGCATCGGACGAGGCCTGCCGGACGAGGGCCCAGCACGAAGCCAGGCCATCGCCCAGCAAGCCAAGCGCGCCACACAAACAGCCACGCCAGGCCCAGCGCAAGGCCAGGCCCAGCAGGCCGTGGCAGCGCGCGCAGCGCGCACAGCGCGCGCAGCGCGCGCGGATGCTTGCGTGGGCTTGTGGCTCGCGCAGGCCTCGCTGCGTGGGCTGCTGCTCGCACGCACGCATGGGCGGCCCATCGAGGCTGCCGTGTGTGTGTGCTTAAGTGTTTGTGTTCGTGCACGTTTCCTAAAACGTGCAGAGTTCGGTTAATGATTAAATTCCTAATTCTATTTGATAAATTAATTAAATTAGAGTTCTTGTAGGATTCTAGGTTTAATTAATTTGTATCTGAATAGGATTCCAATTCCCTTTCCATAACCCTATAAATATGTGGCCTGGGTTCACAATTTATAACGAGTTTCAAAGTATTCAAAGTGAGTTTTTGAGAGAAAAATTCAGCCACACATCTTGCTCAAAAGTGCCGAAAATTCTAGTACCTTAAGGGCGATTCTAGTTGGTCAATCTTAAGGCGGATCCGGACGTGCTGTGGACTATCTATGGAGGGACGACACTTGGAGTCCTAAAGACTTGTTCTTGCTCGGTTCGGGCGCAGCTAGGGAGGGCACGCAACAAAGAGTATGCATCTAAATTATGTTATATGATTATGTGTAAATAATATGTAATCCTGGGTTAATGGTTGTTTCCGCATGATTTATGTAATATCATATGTATCATAACCTAACAAAAACAGCTAATTTTTAGTCGCAAAATCAAAGGCTTAATCATTAAGCAAATGCTACGTGCAAAAGTTCGTACATTTCGTACAAAGGTACATTCACAAAAGACGAACGCAAGGACGGTGTCATCGTCCTTGCTTTGGCGTTTCCTGTGCCACATTAGCGGCGCCAGACGCCAGCCTCTGTGCTGGGCCCAGCTGGAACTTGGCGTTTAGCCATCCAATTTTCTTTTTAAACCATGATTTCCAAGAATTTTAGGGCACCAAATTACAATCAGAACGTCGTAATTCTGAAATTCAATCTCAAAAATTAAATACAAAAATCAACTTTCAATCTTCAAATTCCCATACAATTTCAAGTGTTCAAGCAATTGGGAGCTCTAAAAGAAATTCTAACCTAACCCTAACTAGGTAATTCCGAATCCCTACCTAAATCTACAATGTAGTCTATTTAATACAAAATCCTATGATGTTACCACTTGGGGTTCATACCTTTTGGTAACTAGGAAAATCATACAAAGGTATCATCTTTTGGGGAGGTTTCATACTTGAAACTCTCTCCAAATGATTTTCCAAAGACACTATTTCAATTAAACCATGCAAGATTCAATTTTTCTTCCAAAATGATTAGTAAAGTTGACACTTTTGCTCTCAAAAGTGTTACAACAATCACATATTTTTACAAAACTAACACTTTCTATGATTCAAGTACAAAGTTATGGATTTCATGATGTTTAAGGTTGTTTGTAATCACTTCCTTAGACTAGAATACTTTTCAAGTTATGGAGAAAATAAAAGGTGAGGCCTTTTTAACATTTAAAGGTCTAATCTTTGAGATTCAAGACTCCACATTTCAATGTTCAAGTACAAGTTTCATTTTCAAGATTCTATGATGTTTAAGGTTGTTTGTAATCACTTCCTTAAACTAGAATCATCTTCAAGTTATGGAGCACATCAAAGGTGGAACCGTTTTAACAATAAAAGGTCTAATCTTTGAGATTCAAGACTCCTAAGTTCAATATTCAAGTTCAATATTCAAGATTCAATGTTTCAAGTTCAATTTCTATAACCAAAATCTAAGACACTTTTGGATGAGCAACTTGTCCTAAAGTTGAGAGTTTTAGACTTGAATCCGTGTCGGATGCACTTATTATTAAGTAGTCTTTTAGCGTTCGGATCTCAAATACAATAGTTCAATTTCAATATCGGACCTTTCAATATCGCAATTTCAATATCTCACCTTTCAATAACGCATTTCAATATCGCACCTTTCAATAACGTATTTCAATATCGCATTTCAATATCGTACCTTTACTATTTCTATTTCAATTCCGCATTTATTTACTCATCTCATTTTGAGATGAGGTGGTTTTGTACGCACTTTCAATAATTCCTTTATTTTTATTGTGGTGTTGCTTTACTTGTTTATTTCTTTCATCACCTCACATACTAAACCCAACAAAATACAAAGCTTCATCACACTTAACAAAGATAATTTCTTGGACAAACCGGCCTTAGGTTCCTTTAAATTAACTTTAAAGCAAAGTGGTCACAATACAAGTAGAAATTGTATGTGCTAAATTCAAAGTTCAAACCCACATAGTGTCATGACTAGGTTTATTCGAAAATGCTCTTTCCCATGTATTCGAATACAATTTTTAAAGCTCGCGGAATAAGAATCTCGTTCCCTTGCCCGGATCTCACCCATCCGTTTCTAAGATTCAATGCCTTATCCAACTAAAGAGTCAACTTTGGTCTTTCCAAACGGGACACTTAAAATTGTTTGGTGGCGACTCCTTCAAAATCCAAAACCATACAAAGCCCTTTTTTTCTAGTAGGGGAAAATGTACGACACAAAAATACCCCTACAATTGTACATGTCCATAGGCCATGTATATATAGGAAATAGGAAAAACCCTAGGTGCCAAAACCCTAGCAAGATTTAGGAAAGTTTAGGAATATATACCAAAAATCCAAAACCCTAAAACTCCTAGGGTTGGCCGGCTGCTTTGCTTGAATAGCAAGCAAGCCGACCAACTTTCCTTTTGCATGAAGCCCTGCGCGCTGGCCCAAGGCAGCAGGCACAACAACGTTGGTCCCCGTGCTAGGCGCAGCAGCGCTGGGCCCATGGCACTGGCCAACTGCGTTGGCCCTTGTGGTTGTGCGCGTTTTTCCTTGGCCCTTGGCGCTAGCCAGCAGCGCTGGCCCTTGTGGCTGGCGCGCTGTACCACGGCCCACGAGCGATGGGCCGTTACTTCGTGCAACAGTCTGTCGCTTGTTTCGTGCTTCTGATTCGTTTTTCCGATTCCGGAATTTATTTCTGATTCGAACAATATTTACGGTTTAGATAATATTCAGATTCCGATAATATTTCCGATTTCGACAATATTTCCGATTCGGACAATATTTCCATTTCCATTAACAATTCTGATTCCGACAATATTTCTATTTCCGATTAATATTTACGATACGAACATTATTTCCGTTTCCGACAATATTTTTGACTTCGATAATATTCATATTTCCGTTATGAACCATATTTCCGTTTTCGGTAATATCTTAGTTTCCGGCAAATATTCTTTCTTTGCTTTTTGACAGTTTGTTTAGCTCCCACTGAAACTAACATCCATCATTTTCGAATTTCCATAACTAGAGTATCTATTGAATATAATATTCAACTAAATACTTGATCCGTTAATGTACTATTTGTGTGACCCTACGGGTTCAGTCAAGAGTAAGTTGTGGCATTAATTATATTAATTCCACTTGAACTGAAGCGGCCTCTAGCTAGGCATTCAGATCATTGATCTCACTGAAGAATTAACTTCCTTAATTAATACTGAACCGCGTTTATTAGACTCAGCATTAAATGCATTAAATGCAAACTTGGACCAACGACATTATTTCCTTCAGTCTCCCACTTGTCCTTTGGGACAAGTGTGCATTTCCTAATTCCTTTGTCGCTCGATGCCTGCTCATGAACATAAGGTAAGAGTTGTCATCCTTATTACGTTAAGAGGTATTTCTCGTTGTTAGAGTTCAACTAGACAAATAAGCAGATAATCATAGCCTATGATTCTTCTAAGCACGGCCATGCATTTTACCGTTTTTAGCTCTCCGAGTGGCCTTATACAACTTTTAGCATCTCTTCCTGATTTATGGGAGGAAATCCCAATCTTGTGATCTTGAGTTTAGACTTCATTTGATAGGTGATTACCCGAGCGCTGCCGTTATGGTCTCCATTTACGGTGCGACGGTTGACAACGTCAAAGCAACCAGTTCTCAAACAAGTAAGCTCAAATCACTCAGGTGTTGAGGATTAGTGTCTAATAAGATAATGAAATTTACTTATGACAGATTTGCATCTCTTACAGGAAAGTTTCATAGGTCTTGTCCGATACTAGTCTTGTCAAGTAAGTATCTATGCAAATGATTGCGACATTGTCATGTCTTCATAGTTCAAGAAATAGAACTACTAGTCATCTTGCACTCTAGTCATCTAGCGTTTTCTATACGTCCACCTTTATACAAAACTTTCGACCAGGGACCATTTTCAACTTTTGACATTCAAGTTCATTTGACAGACATTTCTTAGTCACAGGACTGGTCCTGACATCTATCTTGAATATATTATGAAATTGAAAAGACTCATCATTTAATACTAAACCAAGATTAAATGGAATATGAATATTCATTCCATATATGATAAATGTTCAACTTGGGTGTTTTATAACCATGAGCCTCCAACCCATATTTATAACATTTAATGGAATTCAAAACTATGTTTTATTTCTAATGCTACAATGTCAGTGTTGCTTCTCACATGTTTCATAGGTTTAGTTATCATGCTTTTCCAGTCTTAACATCCTTTTCATCGAATGTCTTTCGTGATAGGATGATAAGATATTTTGAGTTTTATTATGTGATCTAGTCTTTATTGCTTCAATAGTTGTTCTACGCATTTTGCAATGAAGAACCATTAAGTCAGCAAACATGTGATCCACCCAAGTTAAATGAAGAACTCTTTAACATAAATAGCTCAGTTTTATTGCTTTTTAGGCAACAAGTACTTTAACTTCAAGTGTATAGGTTGCTAGTGATGCTTGTTTGGATTTGCTTATCCAAGAAGTTCATAGATATGCGGAAGACTTTCCATTTGTATCGTAGAACATAGAAATTAATTTTTAATTTCCCACGCAACAACTCATGGTCTTCAATCCATGTTTCCATTTCAAAGCGCGATGCATTGTAGCTCGTCCTTGCCAATGGTTAACTCCAAAGGGATCTTGCTTGAAGTGTTTATGCGTGTAGCCTCAATATTTAGCATATCTTCATTTCCGTGAATCAAGAACTATTCATATGTACCTTTTCAAGTACCATAGGATTTTCTTGATCTCAATCTAGTTGATCTTTACTTAGACCAATAGAGATCGGTATATGTTCATTGTGCCTAAAGCCATACGATACATTTTTGGTGATACTCATATTATATCATATATGATAAATTCTTTTGCACAATAATACCCAATCGAATTCTATTCATGTAACTTTAGCTCATTCAATTTCAGTAGATACTGAATCCAGCTAATTATAATATAGATGAAGAATCTCTTTTAGATCCTTTGATGTTTAACTTCGTAAATTCTTATACATAGTTCAAACATTCTTTACTTAGATTTATTCATATAGGTCGAATATCTCCAATGGAGTCTTTCATATTTGATTTAGTAAATGCCATTACTTAAACCAAAACAATATTCTAAGATCTTTGTAAAAATATCTTAATACCCAGTATGTACTAAGTTTTGCCTTGGTCCATAATTGATAAATAATTTTCAAATCTAAGTCATTAGCATTTGAATGTTATTTTACAATCGAGAGATATTTGTGATACACATAGGACCAATTGAGTTTTATGTACTCCCACTAAACTTCTTATATATCTATAAGATTCATGTATATTTAATGAAACCAAAATATTTATTAGCTTCACTAAAATACAGTTCTAATTCCCAGTTGCTTCCCTAAGTCCATACTTGGATTTCATAAGCTAACATTCATTTCAAGCATTATTTAGATCCACAAATCCTATGACATTTCGTGTACATAGTTTCATCCAACATTTGATTGAGGAATACATTTTTTCATCCAATTGTCATATGTACCAATATGCAATCATTGCTTGATTTATAGACTTGAGTATTTCGATTATGCATGAGGTTTCAACACTATCTACGTCGTGAATTTGCTTGTAACCTTTAGCAACTAACCTAGTTTTGTGTGACAACACAATTCTCTGTTTTGATGGTTTTTATCCTAAAACCAATTTGCAACCAATAGGTGTAAATAATTCTTGCAAATTAACAAAATATTAATTTTTCATCAAAACATTGAATCTATATATGGCCTCTAACTATTTTAGGGAATCTGAGTTTTGTC
Source organism: Spinacia oleracea (assembly GCF_020520425.1). Classification (NCBI taxonomy): domain Eukaryota; kingdom Viridiplantae; phylum Streptophyta; class Magnoliopsida; order Caryophyllales; family Amaranthaceae; genus Spinacia; species Spinacia oleracea. Next base: position 100,783,594 of record NC_079492.1, on the reverse strand, counting down.
ATAGTTTTCTTACAAGTCACAAACTCATTAATGATAATAGTTTGACTGCAAGTTGTAGGTTTCTTCGCTAGAATAATTTCATAGTCTCGTTACCTGGACTCTATGCCTACATGGGTATAGAACGTCAAACAATAGAATATCAATAGCCACTTTGAAAGTCCTTTGAATATTCTATTCTCCTTGAAGCACTCGTAAAGTCTTCTAAGAGATATATTCTTTAAAGCCATTTCTAAAATCCTTTAGAGAATAAGTGTTCGGATTTTCATAAGAACTTCTAGAAGCCTCCGGAATGTCCGTTTATGTTTGTTCTTCACCTTGAAGACTTTCGAGGTCTATTTTCTCCCACTTTTCATTTTGGAATCTGAAAACGAATCTCCAAAAGGACTTTATTTCGAGCAAACAAACATTACGTTCTCAAAATTCATGGTAGATATATTACCTTTGTGTCTCATTTGAATAAATCACAATGAAACATATATCTATACTTGGGCCTTAGTTTGTTGAAAATCAAACACTAAGCTCCCACTGAGTTTAGGAACTCTTTGACGAATTTGGTTTAGTTTGGTGGTAGTTAAGCATTTTGTTTAGAAATTATAGGAAAAATCTTTATGATTCATCATTGATCGAATCAAGTACCAATTGACTTCGGTCATTCCAATTTAGATATACCATATCTTATGGAGCTCGATCGTGAAATTACAATACACAATCGGTAATGATCATTCTTGGTCTAAGTAATCATCAACATGATCTATCCTATATCTTTATGATTTCTTGCCAAGTGGATTATATACTTCTCTATGAATCTTTGAACAAGTCAACAGATTCAAATTTATATCACTTTGAGTAAATAAAGCCGTATTCACCATGTGAAATAATAAAGTCATAAAATATTTCTTTAGCTTTGAACTCTATTGTCTAGGATTTCTAACAATAGTCCATTCCTTTTATTAATTTCAACAAGTAAGACTAGCTTGTCTTCAATGATCTAGATATCACTCAACTTTCAAAAGTCCATCGAAATAGAGCCTTAGAATGTTATCTTGTTGATATGGTCTAAGTAACAATACCAAAGATTAGTGGAACTCAAATTAAGAGATTGATTTGAACCTAGTAAAGTTGTATTGTTTAAAGAGTTGTTTGTTTTAATCAACCATACATGACTCAATCTGAAATGACCATTTTCATTCAATCAAACAAACAAACATTGTTTTTGTTTTCTTTGAATGTGAGTCTTCCTTTGTTTAAAGCAGAAATTTAGGTATGCCAATTATGGAACAAAATAGTCATTAAGTTCCAGCCTTGAAATGACTTTAAACAAACTGGATGACCCTGCCATTAATGTAGCATTGTCATTCTTCAATTCATTTCCCACTTGTAGGCCATTAGTGTAGCCTAGCTTCCATGATTTGAGTTATTACTAAAGTAAGAACCTCAAGCGACATATGATACTAAGGAAGTTTGATTGCTAGGTCACTTTTCTTTAAATATTAACTTTTAGGTAGAAACGAAATTGTAAATTCCTTTCACCTGTTCCCCGTTTTCCTATTTCTTGTACCCTTTCTTATAGTCTTAAGAATTGACTTCTCTAGTGTTGACTTTTATACTTTGTTAGACATGTCCAATGTCACTCCAACAAAGGTCTTACTATTTTATGTTGAATATTTTTCTTCAACTAGATGATCTTACCAGAAGCTTCTAAAGTTCTTTAAGTATCGATCTATCCGAATGTCTAGAAGGTAGACTAATTCGAGAATTAAATGGACAAAGATATTTGGTTGTTAACCATTGGTAAAGTTGAGTGTTAAACTCAATGCTTTATGATCTCAAAACTACATTGTATTTTGAATCCATAAGCACCAATTGGTTTTCCATTCGACTTTGTTAGTCGAAAACAACGATAAAAGTCTCTATAAGAAACGTACATTTTGAATTGCTCATTTTCTCTCATTTCCGTGAATCGTTCCTAGATTCACTACCAATCAAGCTAGGAAATTTACTGTCACCCTTCTAAAAGGATTTATTGCAGTAAAAGATATTTAATTATAGACAATAATTAAAACATACATTGAAGCATGCAAAGTCTAAACATTTATCATTAGTAATAACTTGAAAATTAAAGCAATCATGCAATTTAAATTAGTCATTGCCATTCTATTCGAAGTTATTGTTCTGGCAGGTGTGAATAAAATGAATCCAAGATCCTCAAAATCATTAAAGAACTAAGCATGTTTTGGCTTGTCTTAATTCTAAAATATTTTAGGTACGCAAAAATGTTGCTAATAGTCTAGAAACTATTCTTGGTTGATAGGTACGTCTAAGATCGAACTTATTAGTAAAACCTATCCCATTTGCCACGATATAAAAGACTCCTTACATATATCGTTAAGTTCAACCAAAAACAACTTGTACTCACCACTAATTGTGTACCTCAACTTTTTAGTATCAAGAAGTGACACCCCGCTTTGGCAGAAAACTATCATTAATCAACCTAAAAATATACTCACAGTTGAATGGTGTACCTTACCCCAATAAAGTCAAGAAGTGACACCTCTCTTTGGCGGAAAACTATCACTAACTTGACATAAAGGTTTCTATAAAGTAAGTGTTATTTTGGAATGACACCTTTTAACTCAATTTTGATGTTTGGAACTTAAGGCTCTTACTATGTTGGTTAGATTTTAAGTGAACTAAAATCCTTAATCATGCAACATAATCAAGCCATAATCTCATGCATAATATCAAGACATATTTAAAACAATAAATATCTTAAAACATACATAAGATAAAATTGGTGATCTAGTATGGCCCGGCTTCATCTTGAAGCTTCAATCTTCAAACTTCGTCTTGAAAATGGATCGGAAACTCCGTTCTTGAATTTCACCATGCGAGGCGCCATTTTAACCGAATAGGATTTGCAATAATGAAACTAATTACAACAAATTGATGGTACGCAGACCATATTTAAATAAAACCATGGTACTTTTTACCATATTTTACATTCTAATTTAATGGTGCGCAGACCATATTTTCTATCCTATTTGGGTCATACTACTAACTTTCCGTAACCTGCAAAACAATATATTTACAATATACCATTCACCCATTCATTTATCAATGAATGACCAACTTAGCAACTTAGCAGAAAAAATGCACCATACAATAATTGCAACAACTAATTAAGGCTCAAGAATCTACCAATTATTTGACCTTATTAGTTCTAATCGAGTTTATTAATCCTAAGGTAACAAGGACCTAATCAAGAGTTTAACCATTCATGAATAAAATCTCTCACTCAAACCAAGAATTATATGCTTTAATAATTTTTAAACATAAAAATGTCTTTCCAAGTCTAATCGGAAACCACATTTTTAATTAAAAATTTAAAGCTCATATATTTAATATTTTAAATCCCTTTTGGATAATTTTATTTTATTAAATAAATTAATCATAATTTATTCAAGGTTTTACTTTTATTAAATAATTAGTATAAAATTATTTATATTAATTAAACTAAAAAAATTATATTCCGAAAAAAATGACAAGCACGAAATTAAATTTAATTAAATCTGTCGCTTAAGGAAACTTAAATCGGACATTGGGCCAAGGCAAGGCAACGAGCACGATGCCCATCCCTCACCTATCCCATTCGCGTGCACCAACAACCACACTAGAGCGCAGCTCAGCAGCGAGTGATCGCTCGCTGGCTCGCCCAACGTTCGCTAGCTCGCGTTGCATTCATCGCACACAGCCACGAAGCAAGCAGCAGCGAAGCAGTGCTTGCTTGCTCGCTTGCTCGCACGCTGGGCAGAGGCACGCAAGGAAGAGCCCACACGAGTGTGCCGCCCAGCGATGCCTTTTGTGCCTTGGTCTCTCGCCCTCTCTCGGTCACTCGCACACAGTACACACGCATAGGTCGTAGCCCATGTGCGTGCTTGTGCCTTGCTCATTGCTATGGTACCGCATGGGCGACGAGCTCCCTTACTCGTCGTCGCATTCCGCATCATTTCAACACCCCTTAAGGGTAACACTAGGCTACCATTGCTTCATGTGTGCAAGTTTTGTGAACGAGTTTATAAAATCAATAATTTTATAACTTTTTCAAAATTTATGACAAATTCATAAATCATATTAATTTCATAAATATTTATGCGATTTAATCAAAAATTCATTAATTAAAACAATTTTTCGATTACTTAAACCTTAGGAATTAAAACAAGGTTCATAAAATTTTAAAGATTCAAACTTTAACAAATTTAGGTGGTCTTTTAAACATAAGATCCCAATTAAATTACTAATTAATTATGAAAATCAAAACAAATTCCGAATTATTTGAATTTCAAAAAATTAATTATAATTACAAATTAGGTAGCATAATTAACGAATTTAAAACTTAAAATTGTTAATCTTATGCAGTAGGTCTTTTATTAACTCAAGATTATTAAACAAGATTCGCAAATAATAATTTTTAATATCATTAAAATTATAATTATGTATCCGAAAACTAAAACCTATGAAAAGTCATAGTTAGGCTTCGAATTTGAGAACTCTGGGTTCGGCCGAAAAATATTGTTTTTGTCAATATTTTAAAACGTCGTTTACATGCGGAATTCACTATAAAATCATAAGATTCCGATCATTATTGACAAAACTGCCGAAAATCCTGCAAACATATTAATTAATAATCGCATGAATTTGCAATTAACTATACCAAATTAATTCACCCCTTTAATTCTTTTCAAATTTATAAGAATAATCCATATTAATTTAAATGATTATGAAATTAATTAGAGGCTCGTGATACCACTGTTAGGTTATGAACACTCTAATGTCATGCGAAAAAACCATAAATGCCAGAATCCAAATTAATTAAATAAACATAATCATTTCGCATAATTTAGTGAACACATTTTGTGATGCGTGCCTTCCCTAGCTGCTCTCGAAACGAACAAGAACAAGTTAGAAGGCCAAACTTTGTACCTCCGTAGAAAGTCCATAGTACGTTCGGCGGATCGTACCAACTAGGATATAATATAAGGTTTATGATTTCGGGATCTCACTATTATGTGATGGGAAAAGAGAATTGAATTGTGATTCAATTGATGTGTATTGTACATGTCCATAGGCTATGTATATATAGGAAATAGGAAAAACCCTAGGTGCCAACACGATTTAGGAAAGTTTAAGAAAATATACCAAAAAATCCAAAACCCTAAAACTCCTAGGGCTGGATGGCTGCTTTGCTTGCATAGCAAGCAAGCCGACCCGCTTTCCTTTTACACGAAGCCCTGCGCGCTGGCCCAAGGCAGCAGGCACATCAACGCTGGCCCATGGCACTGGCCAGCTGAGCTGGCCCTTGTGGCTGTGTGGGCTGTGCCTTGGCCCATGGCGCTGGCCAGCAGCGCTGGCCCTTTGGGGTGGCGCGCTATGCCACGGCCCACGAGCGATGGGCCGTTGCTTCGTGCAACGGTTTGTCGCTCGTTTCGTGCTTCCAATTAGTTTTTCCGATTCCGGAATTTATTTCTGATTCGAACAACATTTACGTTTCTGATAATATTTCCGATTCCGATAATACATCCGATTTCGACAACATATCTGATTCCGATAATATTTTTGTTTCCGGTAACATTTCCGATTAATATTTCCGAAACGAACCATAATTCCGTTTCCGGCAATATATATATATATATATATATATATATATATATATATATATATATATATATATATATATATATTCGACTTCGATAATATTTATATTTCCGTTATGAACCATATTTCCGTTTCCGGTAATATCTTCATTTCCAGCAAATATTCTTTCTTTGCTTTTTGACAATTCGTTGAGCTCCCACTGAAACCAACATTCATCATTTCCTAATATCCATAATTAGAGTATCTATTGAATATAATATTCAACTAAATACTTGATCTGTTATTGTACTATTTGTGTGACCCTATGGGTTCAGTCAAGAGTAAGTTGTGGTATTAATTATATTAATTCCACTTGAACTGAAGCGGCCTCTAGCTAGGCATTCAGATCACTTGATCTCAGTGAATAATTAACTTGCTTAATTAACATTGAACCGCATTTATTAGACTTAGTATTAAATGAAAATTTGGACCAAGGACATTATTTCCTTCATTCTGAGCCTCTTAGTTTAAAGGACAAGGAGGATAAGAGGAAGAAAAATATTAAGAAGAAGAAGAAGAATGTGCTACAGTAGGTTCTAATTCTTGTTACCTTAGCCCAGTGATCATGTGCTTGTTTATATGACGTAGCATAAAACATTTGTGTAGATAATTTGGTTGTCTCCTACTAGTACAGATAATAATTTTACACATTTTCTTATTTTTGTTATTTCCTACTCGTACATATACGTTGCGCAATCAAATTAAGCTCGAGAAAAATTATCTTTTACTCCTAGTGCGATAAGCTTTTAGATTTAGAAATCATGAAGTTTACATGATATATGGTTAAGTTAATGATAATTCATTTGTTGGAATATCCCTTGGTTAATTGTCTTCTAAATAAGTACTTATCTTTTAGATTTATCCTTGCACCTAATACAAGTAGTCGTGTACTTCTGCTATTACCTCCAAAACTCTAAGCTGTCCGATATCAATTTGAGCATGGTCAAATAACTGAGAATTTAAGCTATTAAGGTTGCACAAAATAAATAAATGTTTTTTACACATTTTTACACTTTTGTACTTCTGTATTAATCTATATTGTTTCCCGAGAGATGACGAGTTTATCTTAGTTGCACAAAAAAAATTTAGGTATTTAAATCTTCATCTATCTACCAACCGCTTCAAGGAATCGTCTAATTTTTGTTTCAACCAACTTATTTTTGTCAAATCTATTTTATCTATCTAATATCACCAAATATAGCCTCATTTCATATTGTGGCCTAATAAATATAGTCAATAAGGCATAATAAGTCTTGCAAGAACAACTTATAACACGAGGTGGAAGAAAATGATGTTTAACATACTAGTTGTTGGACGGATGTCGTCCCCAAAAGTTATTAAAATTAAGCACCAAAATGCACAACATAAAATTATAGGTAAAGTAATCCAAGAAAATTAAATATTAATGTGATTTGTAAAAATAGGAAAAAAAAACAAAATAATCGGCCTAACACAAAAACAAAAATGCAACCAAACACTCTAAGTTATCAATGGAACACCACAACAAAAAAAAACATTTAGAAAAATCAACCAGTATCAAGCGAGCAAGCAACCAATCAATATTCACCTTAGTAGGTGAGTATTTACTCAATTCATGCCCCAGCGTCAGTGACAATATGCATATCAGCTCAAATTAGGCAGCAAGGGCATAATGCATTTTCAAGAATTGATCAGAATGTTAAATAGATGATCAGAAAATGTACAATAATACCATCGTGGTAGAACAAAAGTAGCATGTTAGCAAAATATATGAAGAATGTTTATATTTCTTTGAATTTCATGCTTTTTATTTTGTAAGATGATAGAATTTTTTTGTGTACCAAATATTGTAAGGTTATTCACTAGTATCGTATGAGCAATGTATGATGTTTCAACATGATTAATAATAAAATTTACAATTTGCGTTTCTATATCTACAATCTTGTTCAAAGCGCCAAACCTTAAACTGGAAAGACAGTAAAATCTTACTAATATAACATTTTTCAAAATGAGAAAATGACCATTTAAATTTGTATGTATGATACAAAAAATGAATCAAATTTGTCCCAAATTAGATCAATCCAGTAGGTGTAAACAGAATTCCCTGCATGTTTGATATTAAGTACTCTAACATTGTCTAAGTAGCTGAAGAAACTACTCCGTATTTTTGAATTGCGGAGCTACTGAAACATTATATTGTTCTATTACATTGTCAAAAGTAAGTCCATTAACTCAAATTTTGCTTACTTTTTCTAGAACGCTACAAAAGCGTGTGAATGGAACCACGACATTAATAGAAGCTCAGTAAAAACAAATATTTAATGGGTATTTTCTAGGAACAACACATAATGTGCGTGTTCCTATAAAATGTATAGGTCATTAACATTCAAGGTGCAAAAATATTAAAGACTATAGAAAAAAGAATGAACTAAATATAGCAAATGGCTCAAAGAGAGCGGGAGGGCAAATCCGAGACTGAAAATACTTCGCAGAAGGGTTGCCTTCTTCGTTCTCTTTCTTACAACTCCTTTTTAGTGCAACAATGTTGGCTTTCTCGTCTTCTTCTAGGGCCTATTCTTCCAAGGCACCTATGTCGCTCCTAGAAAGCCCCGTTGTTGGGGAAACCTCCACTAAGAAGTGGTCTTTTTGTGAAATGTATTTAACATATTTAAAGGTTTCCTTTGAAAAGAGTAATTTTCATTAGATTATATCAACCCAAATGAACTTATAAAATAAAATATAATTATATCAGATGAAACATATGATAGCTAACGTGTGTGTTCATCTTTGTTCGAATTATTTGACTGGATAAAATGGAATCCAATGCTCAACACGACGACCCATATAGTTTCTGATTGCTCATCTATATATGTCTACCGGTTGTTGTAGAAGATGTTGTGATTAATTTAATGAAAACATAATATTGGGTGACAAAAGGACTTTGTAATTTCATTGTGATATCCCTAAAAAGTATTCAAATTCCCATTATCCCCTCCCCCTCCTTCATCTGTAATTTATCGTCTCACTTTTAACAAGTAAGAGATTGTTTTTGAGTTTTCTTTATCTTTCTCATCTTCACCCCTCACTTTTGCAAACATATACACTGATTAATAAGCATGGACCTTAATCTTGTGTAACATGACCCAATAATCAGAATGTTTTATATTTCTCTGCCATCTATATTACTAACTATCCCCCCCCCCCTCGTCTTCACTCCCTCCCTCCTCCTTCCCCTCACCCTCCCCTCAGCTACTTAACTCTTTTTCTTGCATCCTCAATTGTATTTTATCGTTACCCAGTTTTTATTACTATTGTCATATCTTCTCCTCAACTACAAGCATGCATAATACAATATTTTAATTAAATATCAGAAGCAACATACGATCCTAATCTGATTGTGATATTTTCATTCATACTACTATTTTTTCCACCCATATAATCCCAAGTATCAATTTTCATTTTAAAATAAAGCAAATTCAATCAACTTCTGATTTTTTAGTACTCTAGTGAAAAATAAAAGGCATTTGAATATGGAGAAAATAAAAAGTAAATATATTGCTAGCGTAACAATTTATTTTAGGGTATATATGGAATATATATATAATTAATAATTAATCAACACACTTTCCATTTTACAAAATTAAAATTTATTTAAAGATAATATTTTAGTGAATTAAGAAATACCCTCCTCCATTTCCCTTTCTCTCTCCCCTTCTCTCATACGTGTTAATGTTTTTTCATAAAAATACTTTCTCCTCTCTCTCCATCTATCTAGCTATTTTCATTATAAACTTTTCCTCTATCTTTTCTTTTTCCTTTAATTTTCTTTCAACAATCACTTCCTACTTGTTCTTTCCCTCTTTATCCCTCTCTCACTCGTCTTTTTAATTATCGTTTTGTGAAATCCATAGTGGCTCATATTCTGTTTATATTTTTCCACAAAACATACCATACTCTAAACATGTTAAAATTATTCTATATCTCTTCCCCAATTACACTCTAAGATGGTTTCTTAAAGTGCATGTTATTTACCTCCTCCTCCATCCTCTTTCCCCCGCATCCCCTCTCCCTATGTCTTTTTTAATTCGTCTTTCATGGTTTGCCGAATTTTATACAGTTTTATGTGTATCTTCCTCGATTGAACTCTAAACATGGTTTCTTAAACAAAATTAAATCTTTTTCTATTACACTCTAAAAATGGTTTCTTAAAGTGCCCCCCATCACTTCTATCCCTTTTCATGCATCCTCTCCCCTCTGTATTTCTTTCTTTTCCTCTCTCGTTCCCTATCCCTCGCCTCCTTTACTCCCTCTCTCTATCTCATTCTCATTCTTCTTTTATGGATCTAGAAATATCAATAAGCCTTGTCTTACTTTCTCCTCCTCCCTCCCCCTCTCAGTCCCTTCTCCTACTCTTTCACTTGTCTTTAAGAAATTAACATGAATACCTTAACTTTCTTCCAAGGTGTTGTATACAGACCTAAGAAAACTTGCTTTATAACAGAGTTTACCATGTACTAATTCGGAAATATGTCTCTCATCTTCTTTTATCTCCCTTTCGTTTTTTCTCTACCTCTCTCATTGATTGACAAATTTCTGAATTTTTATTGTTAATCTTGTTGGGATTTGTGATAATCAAATTGACAAAGTGGAATTAATCCTTATCCATAATCTCATGCAAAAATATAAGTTAGATTGAACATACTTACGTAGCATGTACTTCGACTAGCTTCACAATCACGAACAAGATATCAAGTGTAGTTCCTCTACAAGTATCCACTGTCACGTTTGGATTCGATTTGATTACGTTAGCTTAGAACTTCTTCAAGGTATGATGCCTATGGAGTTTTATATCACTTTTGGGTTTTCTTGCTTGGAGGAAACACTTCATTAGGGTTAAATTTTATGCCAAAACCTAGGTTTTAATAAGTAAAAACTTATTCTCCAAGTCAAGGGAAAACCGTAAAAGCACAAGGCCTTGACCGACCACAAACGCACACAGCACGACCGCGATGGGCCTGCAGGCCATTGGTCATGCAAGCCATCGTTGTTATTGCTTCGCTCTATAGCACGCGTGCTTAAGGCATGGGTTGGTTACCCATGCGCGTTGGCTCGATGTTGCACCCATGGGCCTTGCGTGCTTGGCTTGTAGGTTGAAAATAAAGTGACAGCCTATAGCCAAACAGGAAGTTTGCAGTCAAATCTTGTATTTAGTTGTTCCGTGGTGTTGCGTATGGCCTCATATGCGCATCTATGGCCTTGCGGCCACTATTCTTCGTGCAACACATTTTAATGTCTTGAGATACGACGATTTGTGCAACCAAGCCCACGAGTAAAGCGATACGATATACTATTCCGGTCTAATGACTTATCGTATCCTTCCTCCGTTCCGGAAATATCGCACCATGGTTGACTTATACTCATCTAACCATTACCTTGACTCTTAATATCTCAAATCGTGTGCAAATAAATATTATAAAAAAAATTAATATTTAGATAATATACATCGACACGAATCCAACATGACCTCATATGACAAAAATTTTCTTACGTACGAATCACAAAAAATGGCCAAAGTCGTAGTGTGAATAGTGTAGAAAACAAATGGTGCGATATTTTCGGAACGAAGTAAGTATTAATTTTCGGATCTAAATTTCCCATTCCCCATTAAATGAATTTCCTATTCATTTAATTCGGCGATCCGTTATACGCCATTGGTGTGACCTAGTAGGTTCAATAAAGAGTAAGTTGTGAGCCAAATAAGGATTAGAAGTCACTGATATCAGAAGTAATGCACAAGCTAGTTGTTCTGATCACTTGATCTCACTAAATAACTATTCCGGTAATTAATTTGAACCTTAAAATTAAACCAGTTCACCTTGGCTGAAGGAATTCCCTTCAGTCTCCCACATTTCCTTTTGACTAGGTGTGTAAGTGGATTGAGAAAAGTTCAAAGTTCAATCCAGTCCAGTCCAAACTTGTCGAACTGGATCGGACTTCAAATATTTTGGATCGGACTCAGACTCAAATTACCAAGTCCAATTATATTTGGACTGGACTTGGACTCAACCTTTTGGAGTCCAAAAATTCAATTAGGTCCAAAGTTTTAATATTTTATCTATAGATAAACATATGTAATTTAAAATTTATTGTGAAATATGTGATTTTGGGGCCTTTATTTACTATGTGCAACAAAAAATAATCAAATATTACACTCCATATAAAACCCATAACCCTCTTTCTCTTTCTCTATCTCTCATCGGCTGTGATGTTTGATTATTGAGCTTTAATATATTTTAAATTTCGGTTTTTTAAGAACTGGAACCTTTTTTGGCTAAGTATTTAAATGTGTAAGACATATTGTTATTTGCAATTTTATCTACTTCTTAATGGCTATTTATTTTCTCTTTTTAGAAGAGTGACTTGTAGTATAGGCGTTAAAGCATTCCATACCCAATATTTAATACCCGTATATTTCATTTTATGTGTCAGAAAAATTAGTCGATACAACAACAACAACAACAAAGCCTTAGTCCCAAAAGTAAAAATTAGTCAATAACAGTATTATTTCCATTTATGTTCGAACCATTTGAGTTTAACTTTTTTTAAAAAAAATATATGTAAAATAAATAAAAAATTCTAAAAGAAAATTCAAATCGGATTGGACTGGATTTGGACTCAAGAATTTTTTTAAGTATTGGACTGGATCTATCTCGAAAAATTTTGGATTGGAGTCGGACTCAAATATCCAAGTCTAAAATTTTTTGGATTGGGTTTGTGAAGGAAATATGTCCTTCACCCAAGGTGTATTAGTCCAATACCAAGGTTCAGATTAATTACGAACAATTAATTTAGTGAGATCAAGTGATCGGCACAACTAGCTGGAGCAATGCTTCGGATCAGTGAGTTCTAATCTATATTAGGCTCACAACTTACTCTTGACTGAACCTATAAGGTCACGCCATTGGCATGTAACAGATCACCGGAATAAATGAATCGGAAATTCATTTAATAGCTTTTCGGGAAATTAGTTCAGAAAACATAATTATACGATTTAACATTGGATCGTGAAATCGTATATCGTATTGCGTATATTCGTAAGATAGGCGAGAAGAATAATCGTATCGTACGAAATTGGATCGTAAGCACGAAACGATAAATAAATTGTCGAATTATAATTTAATCGCAACACGAAAGCGATCCACGAGCCAGAGCACACAAGCGCAAGGCCTATGGGTGCAGCGCGCATGACAATGCAGCACTGGCCCAAAGGCCTTGGCTGTGTGGCGCACGCGAATCAAAGGAGAGGGGAGCAGCAGCGGCACGCGGCCCACGGCCCAGCAGTGCGCGCCTGCTGCTTGCTTCGCGTGTGGGCTTGGCCGGCCAACTTGGTTGGCTTGCCCACCAAGTTGGTTGGCTTTCTTATTATGACTACTAGGTTATTCTAATAACCTTAGTACACTTTCCCAACACACACATCAAACCCTAAGGAAGAGAGAGAAAACCCTAATTTTCTCTTAGCCTCCATGGATGTGTTCTTCCCAAAAGCACAAACTCTTGAATATTGTCTAAGCTACGATTATCATGACGGATCTGAACGTGTCGATGAACCAAATAGAGGAATGATAATTGGAGTTCTTTGTTCGTGTTCGTTGATACTAAACTTGGGAAAACACGCTTCGAATGTAAGTATGCTTAATCTGTGCTTTATACATGTTTACTGACTTTGGGGATCTTCCGCACATGTTATATGTATTTAACTGTATTCCCCTACAGTGGTATCAGAGCCTTAAGTATTCAAATCATTTTTTAACATGATTATATTTTTTTGTATGTTGTCGAATTTTCTTATATTTTTCGTAATTTTTTCGAATGTTTCTGGATTATTGGATAGATCGCAGGAAACAGTTCTGAATTTGAAAATTGTCAAAATTTCGACTTTTCGGACCCTAATCTGATTGAAAACGATTTTCTAAGATCAAATCATGTGAACAGAATAGCAAAAACAGGCCTCGAAATACGAGTTTTTGGGTGTTTTTGTTAATTAACGAATTAAAATTAACAAATTTGGAAAAAAATTCAATTAGTTGGTCGACCTAAACTACTCGGAATTGATTGAAATTTTTCCCCACTGTTCTTGGGTATATTTTAAAATTATGGTAAAATTTTTGGCCTAAAATGTTAAGTATAAATCCTAATTTCACTTTCCCCAAATTCGTAAATTTAGATCGCTAATTGATTTTTTAAATAATTTATATCTGGAAATTTGGTTAATTGGGAAAGGAAATATAATTTCATATAAAGTGGAAGTTTTTAAAAATTATTAGATTAAAATTTTGATTAGATTCGTTAATTTTAATCAACACTTAAACCAAATTGGTGAAAATCTGAAATTTAAATGTTTAGAACGATTTAAAATTTTAGATTCGATTATCAAAATGTTCAAATTTTTTGTTGACATTGTTCGTTCGTTAAAATTTGAATATAGTTAGCCTAGATTTAATAAATTTTGCAAAATTGGATTGTTGTAAAAATAATTAAATCGTAAAAATTGTTATTTTTTGAAAATAAAAATTGTTAATTTTGTGAAAAATAAGTAAATGCAAATATGTTCGTGGAATTGATTTTTTTTTTTAATTAGTTGGTTCTCTAGCACAAACCAAAGGCACGAACAAAGGGGTGTGCGGTGCGTGTGGCTCGTCGTAGCCATGCGGGATGTCTCCCCGCAACATAGGCGCAGCAACGCGGGCAACAGCAAGCGAGCTGCGAGCAAGCAAGGGACAAGGCTGCCTTGCCTTACGCGTAGCGACGAGCACAGCGTGCCACGAATCAGCGAGAGTTGCGGCAGTGTGTGAGATGGGCTTGCGAGGGATGGGCGACGAGCTCGTGGCCTCGTAGGCCACACAGCACATGGCAGTGCTGGGCTGGGTGCAAGCCTGGCCCGCATTGCACAATTTTGGCGTTTTTTCGTTCGTTGGGATTTAATTTTAATATTTGCATTTAAAATGGCTAACGGGATAATTAATTAATTATTTTATTTAGGGTCGGGGCCGTGAGTTTAATTTAATATTTAAATATTTAATTATCCGGAATAAATATTGGTTTGAGTGGGAGCCGCTTAATGAAATTAAAATGATTATTTTCGTAGGGCGCTTTATTTTAATTAAATTAAATTTTAATTACAATAAACTCCGAGGATAAATAATTTGAAATTGATTAATCTTTTAGGACGCGTTTATGTGAACGTGAATTTTAAATAATTCACGTAAATACTTGCATATTTAATTGGGCCATTCGTTTTAGGATACGAATGGATGAATGCATAGAATATATATATATATATATATATATATATATATATATATATATATATATATATATTTTATGTAATGTAGGTACTCCAAGTGACTAGTATGGCCAATATAGGATAGTTAAATACGGTATGCGAACCGTTTTATCTTTGAATGTAAAGTTTTAATATGGTCTGCGTACCATTGAAATTTTGATGTAATTTTATTATTTCAAGTATTTCTAGTTTAGAACTTTAAGTTAGCATTGAATGAAGATTCAAGACGATGTCAAGCTAACAAGATGGTGAAGAAGATTGGATGCTTCAAGACAAGAGTTTTGGGCCATACTAGTTCACCAATTTATTTATGCACTATATATTATGCTTGTATGAATATATTATGCAAGAATGTTGTTTGTATGCTCGATTAGATTTAGTTCACTAAATAATCGAACCAACATAGAAACAACTAGCTCCAAAGTAATATTGAGTTCAAAAGTTGCCTTCCAAATCAACCACTTACAAAAATCTAAGGATCTAACGTAGTAGGTTTTCGCCAAAGCGAGGTGCTATTTTAGTTGACTTAGATGGTAAGGTGTCCCAAAGGAGCACGTTGATTGTGGTTGTAACTCAAACAACAATGGCATATGTTGTGGCAATGGGATAAATTATGGTATTAATTTATTAACCAAGAGTAATTTGGAGATTGCTAGGAATAGGTTTTGCTTACCTAGAATCTTAAAAGACTTAAGACACGCCAAAGCTGCTTAAAGATTTAGGATTTTTAGGGTCTTGGAATCGTTTCGTTCATTATGGACCATGTTTTATTTTTGCATGAATGAAATGTTTAATAGCTTTGATGATTGCGTGAATGCTTTTATTTCAAGTTATTAAAGTATGATAAATGTTTTCTTTGCTAGTTCATTCTGTAGAATCTTAAATCTTCAACCTTATTGCGTTTGGATAATAGAACTGCGATATTTACTCAATCGATTGGTAACTAATTTTGAGAGCGATTCTCAAAGAAAAGGAAATGAGAGCGTATCTTGAATGATATTTTCGTGGTTGTTTTCAAACTAAAATTTGAATGGTAGACCAATTGGACCTCATATATTCAGAATACTGGGTAGTTTTGGAATAATGAAGTATTGAGTTAAAGACTCATGTATAACCAATGGTTAACAACCAATTTTCTTTCGATTCGATAACGAACTAGACTCATTGGATGTGGTCATTCAAAATGAATAAAATAAAGGGACTTTGTAGGCATAACAAAGTAAAAAGATCAAGCAAAGAGTAAAATCTTTTGGACTATAAGAAAACGTGCTAGAAATGATAGGAAACAGTAACAAAAGAAATGAATTCAAGGTTCAATTTCTACCTAAAAGTTTGTGTTAAAGAGAAAGGACTTAGCAAATAAACTCCTATGGTATTAAATTACCCCTTGAGGTTCTAACTCTTGTTAAGAACTCAAATTCCGGGAGCTAAGTCTGGTTATTGACCTACAAGTGGGAAATGAAGCAAAGTTGTGCTACATTAATTGTAGGGTCATTATGTTTGTTTTAAAGTCCTTCTAAAGGCTGGAACTTAATGGTATTATGTTCCATTAATCATCATAAACAATTTCTGTTTGGACAACAGAGAGACTCACATTCAAAGTAAACAAAAAACATTCGTTGAGTGTTTATTTGAATGAAATGGTAATTTAAGGGTTGATTCATATGATTGATTAATAAACAACAAATCTCTTCACACTCAAACTTTTGAAGGTTCAAATCAAGTATTTTGATTTGTGTTCCACATATCTTTGGCAATGTCATACGACCATATCAACAAGACAACATTCTAAGATTCCATGGCATGGATCTTTGAAAGTTGGTTAATTTAAGACACATAGATCTTGCTTGTTGAACATGACATCGAAATAGACTATTGTTAGAAGAGTCTAGACAATTACGTTCATAGACCAAAGATGGATTTTATGACTTACCTATTTCACAAGAATTTGAGAAAATATGGCTATATTTACTGAAGGTAAAATATGTGAAATGCTTCAATGCGATTCACAAAAGGGTATAAAATCAACTTGGCAAGAATCTTGGAACATCTAGGCTGGGTCAAGGTGATGTTTTCATGAGCCAAGAAATATTATCTAGATTGTTTATATGGCAATATGACAATCGAAGCTCCATAAGAATATGGTATGTCCAAATGGAGAAATCGGAATCTATTCGATTAACGATAATCACGACTATTTTCTTATATAGTTTCTAAATGATACTCTCAAGCGACTATCACACTAAACAAAGTTGTCAAAGCTAAGGATAAGATGTCATAAGGATTTAACTCGGGTTCAGTACATCTTTTCAGCATATATATCTATGGTTGTCAAACCCAGTGGGAGTTAGTGTTTACATCAAACATACTCAAGAATAGATACATGTTTCTTTATGAGCGACTCATAGAAACAAAGGGTATTGGTTCTACCACAAATATGAGAACATATGGTTGTTGCTCTAGATAATGTCTTTTAGGAAACCATCATATTTCCAAAAAGGCAAGTGGGAGAAAAATGACCTCGAAGTGACCTCAAAAGAACTTCGAGTCAAGCAACAAACAAATGTAGGATACTTAGGAGTCTTTGGAAAAGCTCCGTACTTAGAAGCCTTAGGAAGAGCTTCAGGAAGACTTTGGAAGTGCTTCAAGATAATCCTAATACTCAAAGGACTTGAGTAATGTCTTTATAGACACTAACGTTTGATGTTCAATACCTAGGTAAATCGTATAAGGAATAGAATTCAACCAAGATACATACATAGATATCTTGAGGAATGAAAACTATGAAGACTTTGGAAGTGCTTCAAGAACATACGAGTTACTGGTTAGCTACGACGAATTAAAAATTCCAAAGTATGGTTTGAGGCCATCAGAAGCATAAGTATGGTTCGAGGCCATATAAAATGGTTTGAGGCCATTTTATCCAAAGTATCTTCATCTTAAAGAATCGAATCTATGATTTGGTTGATCTGCATAAAGTGTTCACTCCCATTAGTTGCAAACATGTTTTCTAAACATAAAAGGTTGATTTGCATAAAGGGTTCACTCCCATTGGTTGCAAACATGTTTTTCAAAACATACAAAGATGATATTGTATACACATACAAAAGAAAAGCTAGATTGGTGGTTAAAGATTATAAACAACTTCACGGCGTTGATAATGTTGAAATCATTTTCACCAAGTCGGAATTCTTGAACTATTTTGGATAAATCCAGCAATCATTGCATATGGCAATATGGCAATTAGAAAATGAAATACCTTCCTCAATTGGACTTGTAGAAAGGAATTGTGCACATCACACAATGTAAACGTTTTGGTTGCTAGATAAAAGAGCAAGCTTAAGAAATCTATTCGTAGATTAAAGCATGCAAGTGGGAATTGGAACATATTTTCAACAAGGCTATTGAGCAATCATGGCTCTATGAAAATATGGATCATCTTGTAGATGAGGAGTTTAGTGGGAGCTAAGTCAAGTTTATTGGTTCTATATATATGAGATACACATCTCTCTATTGAAAATGACATTCAAATTCTAAATGGTTAGATTTGAAAGTATTTGTCAATATTAGAACCATGCCGAAACTTAGAACATAGTGGGTTAAAGATCTATTGGATAGGATCTAAAGCGATTTGGATTCTGTAAAAGTAGTTACTAAATCAAACACAATAGAGAGACTCAAAAGAGACTCTCAACCCATATGAGTAAGTCTAAGTAATGAATGCTTTAACTAAAGTATAAATCTAGGTTGTTATCACTAAATTTAAACATGAAGGACCTTGAAGAGGTGCCTTCACCTTATATCACATGGCAATGCCAAGATTTTAGCAAGATTCAGTATCTCTTGAAACATAATAAAGCTAAAAGGTTACATGGATGGATTTTAAAATGCGAATGGTTTTTGCATTACAATCAATCATGTATGATGTGATATATAGATCGCCAAGACAACTCATGAACATTAGATCGTGACGATTTCATACCAATCTCTATTGATTTAGATCAAAGATCATTAGAACAATATCAAGAACATCCAGCACATTTGGATATGTAGGATGAGCACTTGATAAGAGGAAGCGAAGATGAACTAAAGTTTGGATGCTACATGCATTTGCCTAAGAAAAAGTTGAATCTTGTTGTTAGGCAAACCACAAACATACAAGGGCAATTAGGCGTTGTGATTAAAAGGTAGTAACATAGTTTCTAAACCATATGTGATGCATGGAAAACGGAATCAATGATTAGTTTCCAAGTTCTCAGTTGAAATATGTATCTCCCACATCTCTGTGAACTGGTTGGAGTATTCCTAGAGGGAAGCATCGTTTGCAATTCTATATAATTGAAATGAACTCATTATTGCCTAAGAAGCAGTGAAAGGGAATTGTTTCTAGTGAAAGGTTGATCACAAGTCTGCTATCTGGATGATTTTCTATTTTACATATGATTATCATTTTAGACAGCAATGAAAGACTAGATCATTCTATAAACTAGTCAAAGATCTTTTCATCTTACATCGAAAGGCTTTCGATAGAAAAGATGCTAAGAATAGAAAAGTATGATAAACTAAACCTCTGCATCGAATGAGATACAACACTCATATGCAAAAATGGAATCAAGTTTGACTTCCATGAATGTTTTAAGTATTGGGTGAAAGACTTATATCTGTAAAACATTAAACGCTTGATTTTGGGTTAGAGGCCCACAAATTGGTAAGCATTTGGTTTAAACATTTATCATTTATGAAATCATATTTCATATATCATTTAACCTTGGTTTAGTATTAAATGATGAAGTCCAAGTGATTCAAAACATTCAAATGGGATGTCAAGATGGATTCTTCGACAAAGAAACACCCATGAGTGAACTTGAATATTGAAGTCACAAAGGATCCCTAATGCAGGTCATTGAAAGGTTGGACGACCAATGACAAATGAAAATTAGATTGCAAGTTGATTTATAGTTCAGTTTCTTGAACTAGATGGACCGGATGTCAGAAATCATTTGCATAGATACGTATTGGATCTTGTATCGGATTGACCATGAGAACACTTTAAGAGATTAAAGTCATGTCATAAGTAGTTCTCATTAATGGTGATTGGAACCTATTCCTCAGAACCAGAGTAGTTATGGCTGCTTGTTTGAGAATTAGTTCGCTTTAATGCTCGCTATACGTCGTACCGTAAAAGGATACTATAAAAGACGTTATTGGGTGTACTATGAATCAAAGTAAGTTGTTCATAAGTTACAAGAAGGGATTGTCCTCCTATCTTTGGTAGGATATGGTGTTGTTGTTGTACAAGGCCTCACGAAGAGTTAGATACTGTGAAAATGCATGGCCGTGCTCAGAATGGTGAAGGCTTAACCTTCTGTAAAAGTTTAAAAGTTGAACTCAGTAATTGGAGAAACACTTTAGGACCTAATAAGCATGGCTTGGATCTTACCTTATGTTCAGTAAGTAACACCAAGAGACAAAGGAATCGGAATGCACACTTGTCTGAATGACAAGTGGGAGACTGAAGGAAATATGTCCTTCACTCAAGGTGCATTAGTCCAATACCAAGGTTCAGATTAATTACGAACAATTAATTCAGTGAGATCAAGTGATCGGAACAGCTAGCTGGAGCAATGCTTCCGATCAGTGAATTCTAATCTATATTAGGCTCACAGCTTACTCTTGACTGAACCTATAAGGTCACACCATTGGCATGTAACAGATCACCGGATGAAATGAATCGGAAATTCATTTAATAGCTTTTCGGGAAATTAGCTCGGAAAACATAATTATACGATTTAACTTTGGATCGTGAAATCTTATATCGCATTGCGTATATTCGTAAGCTAGGCAAGACGAACAATCGTATCGTACGACATTGGATCGGCAAGTACAAAGCGATAAATAAATTGTCGAAGGATAATATACTCGCAACACGAAAACAACCCACGAGCCGAAGTGCACAAGCGCAAGGCCCATGGGCGCAGCGCGCATGACAATGCAGCGCTGGCCCAAAGGCCTTGGATGTGTGGCGCGCGCGGATCAAAGGAGAGGGGAGCAGCAGCGGCACGCGGCCCACAGCCCAATAGTGCGCGCCTGTTGCTTGCTTCGCGTGTGGGCTTGGCCAGCCAACTTGGTTGGCTTGCCCACCAAGTTGGTTGGCTTTCTTATTATGACTACTAGGTTATTCTAATAACCTTAGTAAACTTTCCCAACACACACAATTCAGAATACACACATCAAACCCTAAGGAAGAGAGATAAAACCCCAATTCTCTCTTAGCCTCCATGGATGTGTTCTTCCCAAAAGCACAAACTCTTGAATATTTTCTAAGCTACGATTATCAAGACGGATTTGAACGTGTCGGTGAACCAAATAGAGGAACAAAAATTGGAGTTCTTTGTTCGTGTTCGTTGATCTAAACTCGGGAAAACACGCTTCGAATGTAAGTATGATTAATCTGTGCTTTATACATGTTTCCTGGCTTTGGGGATCTTCCGCGCATGTTATATGTATTTAACTGTATTCCCCTACAGTTTGGACTTGGAAAAGGCCAATCCAGACCAACCAATTTACACCTCTACTTTTGATAAGTGTGCATTCCCATTCCTTTGCCTCTTAGTATTACTTACTTAACATAAGGTAATATCCAAGCCTTCCTTATTAGGACTAGAAGTATTTCTCGAATTACCGAGTTCAACTTCCAAATTACAAATGATTAATCCTTAATCAATCTGAGCACAACCATGTATTTTCATAGTATCTAACTCTTAGAGAGGCCTTGTACATCAATAACACCGTATCATATCATAGATAGGAGGACAATCCCTTCTTGGAGCTTATGATTCACTTACTTTGATTCATAGTTTCCCGAATAATGTTTTTATAGTCTCCTTTTATGGTGCGTGCGATGTTTAGCAAGTATCAAAGTAAACTAATTCTCAAACAAGTAATCATAATTAATAATGTTTTGAGTAATAGGTTCTAATCACCATTAACGAGAACCACTTAAGACGTGATTTTAATATCTTAAAAGTGTTCTCATGGTCAATTCGATACAAGTATCAATAAGTATCTATGCAAATGATTTCTTGATATCCA
Organism: Spinacia oleracea; assembly: GCF_020520425.1. Classification (NCBI taxonomy): domain Eukaryota; kingdom Viridiplantae; phylum Streptophyta; class Magnoliopsida; order Caryophyllales; family Amaranthaceae; genus Spinacia; species Spinacia oleracea. The sequence goes on along the minus strand of NC_079492.1, from coordinate 100,761,489 downwards.
AGTCCCATCTAGTTCAAGAACTTGAACAATAAATCAACTTGTTATCTAATTTTCATTATTCATTGTCCGTCCAACCTTTAATCATCTGGATAGGGGATCCTTTTACGATTCAATATTCAAGTTCACTTATGGGTGTTTCTTTATCAAATAATCCAATCTTGATATCTCTTTTGAATTATTTTGAATCATTTGTACTTATCATTTGATACTAAACCATGATTAAATAAATCGTAAAAATTAATTTTAGAAATGACAAATGTTTAAACCAAATGGTTTCGAAATTATGAGCTTCTAACCCAAAATTAAAATATTCAATGTTTCACAGATACGGTTCTTTTACCCAACACTTAAAACGTTCATAGAACTCAAAGGATTGATTCTATTTCCGCAATGCATATGAGTGTTGAATCTCATTTCTTGTACAGGTTCAGTTATCATAAGTTTACTAACCTTAGCATCTTTTCTTTCGAATATCTTTCGATATAAGATGGCAAGATCTTTGAACATGTTTATATATAGTGTAATCTAGTCTTTTATTGCTTTTAGAAATGACTTCTCATATTTTAAAATAAAGAACCATCAGATAGCAGACATGTAATCTACCTAGGGGTGGCAATGGATCGGAGGTGGATCGAGTAGAGCTTCATCTGCCTCCATCCGCCAATTATTCATCCATCATCCAACCCATCCATATTTACTCTTCATCCACATCCGACCCATTCATCATCCACTGGTGGATCGGGTGGTTAACGGATGTAATTAAAAGTATCGTCAAATTTATTTATAATATTAATATAAAAGTAATGTGTTAATATAGTGGATAATGAATTATGATTTTGATACATCTAAATTATAAAATAGCCTAATATAATAATAAAAATTATTAGTAATACATAGAAGTTCAAAAAAGAATTATTTATTTACCTACTTTTAAGCAAATTAATTGTTATTTTTATTTTATTTTTTTGCTTGTAAATTGAAATATTAGGTAACAATTAGATTCCTATAAACCAATATCCATTAAGTAGGGAGTAATATAATATATCAATGTAAATATATTTATAAATTATATTTAGTAATTAAGTAATTGTAATAAAAAAATTAATAATTTTAACGGCTGGATGGATGGATAGGATGATGGACCGGGTGACGGGTTGGATGAACCTCCGCCCGAATCCGACCCGACCCATCATCCCATCCACCCGCCACCCATTTAACATCCGTGTTTTATCTTCTTTTCATCCATATATTCGGTTTAGGAGTTTCGGATATCCGTCGGGTTTGTATGAAATTGCACCCCTAAATCTACCCCAGCTCATTGAAGAACTTTCCAATATAAACAATTTTCTTTTGTTGCTTCTTAGGCAATAATGAATTCATTTTAATTATATAAAATTTCTTATGATGCTTTCTCTTGGATTTACTCCAACTAGTTCACAGATATGTGGGAGATTTATCTTTGAACAGGGAACTTGAAAACTAATTACGGATTCAGCTTCCCATTCATCACATTTGTTTTGAACCAATGTATCCACCCTTTAACCAAGACGCCTAATGGCCCGTGTATGTTTGTGGTTTACCTAGCAACAAGATCCAACTTTTTCTTAAGTTGTGCATGTAGCAACAAACTTTAGCTCATCTGTAATTTTATTTATTAAGTGTTCATCCTACATGTTCAAATGAATTGGATGTTCTTGATATTAATCTAATGATATTTTGCTTAGATCAAGAGAAATTGGTATATACTCGTTATGCTCATCTCCAAGCCTTACGAATTATTTTGGGATCATTATATCACACCTTACATGGTTGATTGTATTGCAGAACCATTCTCAAATTAAAATGTATCTATATTTTTAAGCTCATCTAGTTTCACGAGATACCGTTTAGTAAAATCTTGACATTGTCATGTGATATAGGGTGAAGTTTCTTTTGGAAATCCTTAATTCACAACCTATTCCATCCTAGGAGTAATTCTAAAAAATATGAATGGAAATATAATTTGGAAATTGGATTATTGGAGGAGAAAGAAAGAAAGAAAAATGCACTCAACGAATAGACACTCCAAAAAAAATTGATGGCAAAAATGAAATGGAGAGGAGAGAGAAACATGGGGATGTACATTCAAGTTATACCTAGAATATTTAAAGTCTCTAAAACTGTCATAAGGGGCTGACGACATATTAAATAAACTCCTAATGAAACAACAATAATGTCGTTCAGAATTCATTTTCATTTTTGCATCCAATAAATGTTTCTAAGTATATAACTTAGTCTTAATTTGTCATTTGAACCTCAGGATATCTGGATATGTGCACTGGTAACTTTTTCTCTTAGACCGTTTATCCTTTACTATTGTTGAAGAAATAAATACACACCAGTAACCATTAACGTAGCGGATTCGGCTTTCATCTTCTAGATCTAGTGTCTTGGTTCATGTCAATTTCAGGTTATGAATATGCAAAAAGTACGAAAATTGCCCAAAACTAATACGGATCACGTACGCAAAGTTCATCCTCCATATATACCTTGTATATACTTTGCATGTAGCAACTATCCCAGGAAGTTTACAAGCTCTCCCTCCATACTATATATTCCCTCCACGAGAACAATGAATTTATTCCATTGTCTATGTGTCCTTCGTTGACTCGCGGCAATTTATTCTCTCTAAATGTTCTCCAACTCATATGGAGGTGACCATAATAGAAAATAGAGCAAGTTAGAGAGGAGAGAGAAAATAAAATATATAATAAAAATAAAATTATGCTATGTAGTAATAATTATTTGTAAATTTTTCTACAGATAAAAAGTAAACATCAATTATAGGGGGTGTATTTTTATTATGGAGTATGTATTTTTGATTGAATTTTGTTTTAAAAAAATATTAAAATATGATTTATTTGTGACAATACAAAAAATGTGGCGTAATAAATAATTGAAAGGAAAAAATGAATTATGTGATTAAAAAGGAGTATATTTCGATGTGATTAAGTGTTTGATTGTGACTTATTCTTTTTATTTTTTTGACTTTTTGTCTATTGTGGTTAAATCTGATTGACTAACTATTTTATTTTATTTTGTCTTTTTATTTTATTTTACAATTAATGTTAATATAATTGGTAAGTAGTATTAATTGATTAATTTCCTTTTATGTCTTTTTAGAGATTGCATGAATCAGTCCATGATTTGTATTTAGACTTTCTTAATTGGTGATTTGTATTAAATAATTAATTTTAAATTAATTAAATTCAATGTCATAAAATAATCATCTTTTTTAAATAATTCGATTTGATGATGAATTTATAAAGGGCATTTTAGACTATTTCGTAGGGAGACACCAAAAGAGCTTACAAAAATGACCTTATGAGTTCCCTTCTAGAATAGAGATACAACCAAAATTTTAAAAAAATTCTCGAAGAAATTCGCACAAATGTAATCAAACCAGGGTTTTGAGAGATTGTTAAGTAAACCACCATCCAATTCCAATAATTTTGTCATTAGATACCATAATTCACTCACCAAGAAGAAAAATATAAACATGTGATTATAATTACAACTCATTACATGTTGTGTTTTCATTCAGCATTGTTCCAAGCCTTAAAACCTACTTCAAGTTTATACACATTCCACTCCATTATTCCAGCATAACCTTATAGACAATCTAGTTTTGGGGTCTCACATAACCTCTTCAATCAAATGCCGACTACAGAATTGGTTAAGAGTCCCAAAAAAAAAGACTCGGTGAAGAAAAGTGAGATTATTGTTTTTTTTTTGACATACAGTAAAAGTACAAAATTAAGTACATGAAATAAATGTAGTCAGGTTCTAGTGCAAAGGTGGCGAACGAAATGCCTCCGTTGATAGCTGATTGCGCCAACGCATGTGCATTACTGACCTGTTCTCGATCAACCTTACGAATGTCACAGTGCGTGAAATCCTTTCCTTGTTGCAGAATAGTGGATACTGTCCATTGAACCTATATATCTTGAGAACCTCCCGCTGTGAGATTAGCCACCAAATTTTTCGAGTCAGATTATTGTTTTAGCAATGCTAATGTCACGAAAACAATGAAAGAAAAAGTACATGGTACTATTGATAAATCAAAACAAGAAGTGGTACTATTGGTAAAAATAAATAGCACAATGATATCTTTAGTAAGTCAAAAATAAAACGTAAATTGAAGTTCCTTCCATCAGTAAAAGTGAATAGTACAATTGTACATGTGAGATTTACCCTTTCGGATAAGTTAGTTACATAGATTAAAACAAATATCAATCATTTTATGTACAACTCTCAAGTAAATTTCAAAAATAATGGTGTACTCAAAATGGTAACTTAAAGAATAGAAGTGAGTAACCACATGTTGAACCTCGTTGCACGAGGGGGAAGCCATACATAAACATACTCCATTCGTCCCAAATAATTTTGACATTTATCAGGCCAACTAGTTTTAAAAGATAAACTGTTGTTTGGTTATCAAATATTATATTATTAGAAAAGTAGAAGTGGAAGGAAATAGTGGGTATTATTTTATTGAAAGGTAGAAAAGATTAGGGGTGCAAACTAGATCCAAACTTTTTCCAAAATCCAAAATTTTTGGGACTCGGATATTTGAGTACAAGTTAGATCCAAACTTTTTCCAAGTCCAGTCCAGTCCGATCCAAATAAATTTTTGTTTGTCCAAATCAAATCCAATTTTTTTCAAAAAAAATATAAGTTAAACTTATATGGTTTGTGCAAATATTAATTTTACCTTCTAACTTTTTTGACACATAAAATAAAGTGTACGATATTATTAAATTTTGGGTATGAAATCCTTTTAACATCTAGGACTATAAGTCACTCTTCCAAAAAGGGAAAAGAAATCAAAATCAATTAATTAAGATATAGATATAATTGCAAATAAAAATATGTTTCTTAAAACACAAAACTTTGAAATATTAAAGCTCCAAAAATTAGTTACCACAGCAGTCGAGAGAGGCGAAAGAGGAAGGGGTGTGTGAGAAAATAATTTAGGTTAGGTGTACGTCCGTATGTGACATTGTAAATAAAGACCCAAAATCACATATGTTGCACAATATTTTTTAAATTACATACGTTTATATTGTAAACAAAATTAAAAAACTTTGCACTTAATTGAATTTTGGGGCTCTAAGAGATTAATCCAAGTCCAATCCAAAAATAATTGGACTTGAAAATTTGAGTCTGAATTCAATCCAAAATTTTCAAGTCCGATTCAGTCCAACAAGTTTTTAATGGATTGAATCGTACTTTTGACTTTTCTCAGTCCACTTACATCCCTAGAATTAATAGAAGATAGTGAAATATTTTTTACTCCGTAATTAAATGTGAGAGAGTGTGGGACTCTAAATTTTTGGTAGTGGAAAAAAAAATATTAAAATAATTTTAAGATCTTTTCCAAAATAAAATTATAAAAACTAATATTGGAGATTAGAAAGAATGAAAATAAGAAGCGTAAAAACTATATGAGACAGAGGGTGTACAATGATTTTCTTAGCAATCGGCCATCCAAATTCTTTCCGTTAGAGGATCTAGCCCGAAATGCTACAAGCAATGGACCATCGAAGTTCTTTCCTTTAGAGGACCTAGACCGCATTTGTAGATACATAATCAAAGGGTCATGCACTCACTTAAAACCGAAGTAAGCGTACGTTTGCTATTTTTAACCTTCAAGGACCTCATTCCTCTTTTTGGGTTAATTAACCTTACTCCTAAACTCAAGTGGTGGTTCCTTGCAAAATAAATTTTAATTAGTTTAATCACAAATGCATTGATGTTACCAATGATGTCTTGGCCTAGTGATTAAGACTGAGGGCATGTGTATAATGTTGCATATTATCACAATATAATAATAATAATGATGATGATGATGTTGCTACAAGAATTTAGGTAGAATAGACTTATCTGGAATATGCGAACAATCTGATGAACATATAATCTAAAGTTGTTGCGTCGTGGAATACCACTGTCCTAAAAGACGATTCCGCACTACCTCCTGGTGCAGTAGAACAAAAGCGGTCGCCCTCCAGGATTAACACAACTCCGAATTTGTGTGCACTCACAAACCCGAATGGAGTCAGAATATTTGCCCAAAACCGAGAGCAATTTGAGAGAGAAAGCATGTGTTTTTGTATTTCTGGAACTGTGATTATAGTTCATGTTAGGAACCCATGAACATGATATTGATTAAATAATCAATCTCCATAAAAGGCAATGGACAAAAACGTGAAGAGCAATAATGTGGAAAGTTATTATGGGAAGAAAATAATTATGGTTGTAACGGACGCCATAAATGCTAATTAATCCAACAGTTACGTAATAAATACAAATTCCCGTAACAAGGACTTAAGCAAAACATTCCGGTACCAAAAGAATATGTAAAACCCACAAAACCCACCCACGCTCGCGCATCGCATTCCCAAGTACCATGGTCCACGCTCGAGCCCGACCCGGCCCAGCCGGTGTGCACGTGCGTGTAAGTTATGTGTCCACCCATACCACTCTCACACTTTCTTAAACAAGAGTTACACCCACATCCCAATATATAAGCAAGGAGGAAATGAGGAATTCTTTCAACATGGGAGAATAAACATTATTCACATATTTACACTCTTTTCTTTTGTATTTCCCAACAAGAACTTCCAACAATCCCCCACAGATTCGAAGATGAGAAAAAGAAAGAAAAGAAGGAATTGGTTTTGGACAAGACATAACAATTGAATAGGTGTCAATGTCTTTCGACTTGAATTAACACTTAGTGACATTTGAGCTATGATCTCTTTCCTACCAAGTGACTTTCGTATTGAACTTGATAGGGAGTTAGAAACCCGTCTCTCAAAGCACACAACTGAATATGTATGATATTCTGACTCCGCGAATAAAGTGACGCCTTATACTGGCCATACGTCTGACCTGGATATGCTCATAGGTGCTCTAGAGAATAGCCCATATCGCAATTCTCATAGGAAGCGGCCACACTTCCAAACCTACGTAGGTGAATCCCATCAAGTGTGAGCTACCTTCACACCACCAAAAATATGGATATGGGTTCATTAAGATCCGTATGCTCAACCTCTTTCCGATTGTAGCAAGCACATACTAACATCTAGGGGATGGACAAAAATAAAATTTTTGTGCTTCTGAATTACATCATAATGTTGTTCTTTGAACTCTGAGAGTAGGAGTTCATTACTTTACAATTCATCCAATGGGCCTCAAGCCCATCCCTTCCAATGTTTCCAAAACTAGTTTTCATCATAGGCCTTTCGTTTACGGATCCGCTTTCATTCATTCAGACTTTTCTATAGTCTAGTGATATCACACTATTTGACAAAATTCTTTGGCGGCCATATGCCTCAAACAAATATGTCTTTTCTTTCCATTGAAGGCATGGTTGATTGCAACTGAAGGTGTTGTCTTCCCCCACAATGGAATATCTGCAAGCACATTCCTCAACCACTTTGCCTCGCAACCTGCCAACTCAATAGCAATAAATTCACATTCTATATTAGTCATAGCAGTTAGTACACAATTGCTTGTAAGATTTCCAAGATACAACTCCACCCCCTAGGTTGAATACATATCCATTGTTGGAGAGAACTTTATAATTTACAGATACCAAATAGGCATCACATAATCACTCCAACACTCCTGGAATTTTGGAATAGTGAAAACTCCAGCCAATCCATGGTACCTATATAGTACCGAAGCAATCACTTTATATCATCCCAATACTCATTAGTTGGGCTGTTATATTGTACATGCTCAATCTACTCACAGAATAATCAATGTCAAGCGTAGTGAAGTTCATTCGAAACATAACACTACCAAAAATCTTAGCATATTCAGGTTGACAAACTAGATCACATTTATCTTTAATTTGATATTTGGATCAAAGGAAGTCTTTCCTTGATCGATGTTAAATGAGAAAAACGTTTTAAGCAAATTTTCAGCTTGATGAGACAGACTAAGACAAATGCCATTTGGAGTCCTTATAAATTTTACTCCCAAAATCACATTTGTCTTATCCATGTCAATTATCATTTCAAAATGCCGAATAGAAATCCTTTTATCTCATTTATTCGATCCAAGTTAGTGTCAAAAAACCATATCGTCCACATAAAGATAAACGATCACACAACCAAGAGAATCATGCTTATGACATAAAAATCATTACCAGACATAGTCTTGTCAAACTTGCCATGTCGATATTTAGAAGCTTGCTTAAGTCCTTCAACGACTTAACCAACTTTGCAAATCTTGTAATTTTGACATTTGAGATCCATTCCTATGAAATCAACTTTATAGTGTAAAGTGCAATATACTTCTTTGCATCTTCTCATAACGCTACACTACCACCTAGTGAGACATAAATTCACTAGTAGTGTTATGATTGTATCAACAAACGTTGTTTATGTTAGGTTATGATACATATAATTGAATATAAATCATGCGGAAAAACCATAAAGCCAGAATCCAAATTAATTGCCACATAACAATTAGCATAATTTAGCATGCATACTCTTTGTAGCGTGCCCTCCCTAGCTGCGCCCGAACCGAACAAGAACAAGTCTAGGACTCCAAATGTCGTCCCTCCGTAGATAGTCCACGGCACGCTCAGATCCGCCTTAGGTTTAATTAACTAGAATTGCGCCAAAGGTACTATGTAATTTTTGGTTTTTATGACAAATAAAAGTCTGAGTTTTAAGCCTAAAACTTGAATTACTCGTTATAAATTGTGAACTATGATCACCTATTTATAGTGTAGGAATATGGTATTGGAATTCTACTAGGACTTTAAGAATCCTAATTCTTTTAGAATTAGAGTTCCATTAAAACTAGTAAATCAGAAAATTAATCTAATCCTAATCACTTAAGGATTCGAAGTATGCACAAACTCCAACACGCACACGAGCATGGCCCACATGCGAGAAGGCCATGCCCGCGCACACGCAAAGCCCGTAACAGGCCTCGCAGCCCATACGAGCTCGCTGCCATGTGCTCGCAGCCTTGGCGTGCTGGGCCTGGCCTTGCGCTGGGCCTGGCGTTGCCTTGGGCTGTTGTGACACGCGCTGGGCTTGCTGAACGTGGGCCTGGCTTCGCGCTGGGCCTTCGTCTAGCAAGCTCGTCCGATGCTTATTCATACGACGCGCTTCCGATTAATTTTCGGATTCAAGAATTCATTTCCGATACGAACAATATTTAACATTTCCGATTCCGGAATTAATTTCCGTTTCGAACAAATATTTAATATTTCCGTTTCCGGAATTATTTTCCGATTCCGATAATATTTCCGATTCTTAAAATATTTCCGTTTCCGGTAATATTTCCGATTCTGGCAATATTTCCATTTTCGATAATATTTTCCGATACGTACCATGTTTCCGTTTCAGGCAACATCTACGACTTGGATAATATTTATATTTCCGATACGATCCATATTTTCGTTTCCGGCAATATCATCGTTTCCGGAGTATTCATTTACTTGCCTTTGACGATATCAGCTCCCACTGGAACCAAGATCCGTCGATTCCGAATATCCATAGATGGAGTATTTAATGCCATTAAATACATGATCCGTTTACGTAATATTTGTGTGACCCTACGGGTTCAGTCAAGAGTAAGTTGTGGATTAATATCATTAATTCCACTTGAACTGAAGCGGCCTCTAGCTAGGCATACAGTTCACTTGATCTCACTGAATTATTAACTTGTATAATTAACACTGAACCGCATTTATTAGAATTACCATTAAATGCATACTTGGACCGAAGGCATTATTTCCTTCAGTCTCCCACTTGTCCTTAGGGACAAGTGTGCATTTCCTAATTCCTTTGTCACTCGATGCTTTCTCTTGAACATAAGGTAAGAGTTGTCATCCTTATTATGTCCAGAGGTTTTTCTCGGTTTCAGAGTTTAACTGATCAAATAAACAGATAATCATAGCCTATGATTCATCTGAGCACGGCCATGCATTTTACAGTTTCTAGCTCTCCGAGTGGCCATGTACAACTTTCAGCATCTCATCCCGATTTATAGGAGGACAATCCCAATCTTGCGATCTTGAGATTAGACTTCGTTTGACAGGTGATTACCCGAGCGTTGCCTTTATAGCCTCCTTTTACGGTGCGACGGTTGACAACGTCAAAGTAAGCAGTTCTCAAACAAGTAATCTCAAATAACTCAGGTATTGAGGATTAGTGTCTAATAATTTTAATGAAATTTACTTATGACAGATTTTCATCTCTTACAGTAAAGTTTCATAGGTCTGTCCAATACTAGTCTTCCCAAAGTAAGTATCTATGCAAATGATTGCGACATTGCCATGTCCACATAGTTCAAGAAACAGAACTACTAGTCATCTTGCATTCTAGTCGTCTAACGTTTTCTATGCGTCCATCTTTATAGAAAACTCCAACCAGGGACCATTTTCAACTTTTGACATTCAAGTTCACTTGATAGACATTTCTTAGTCACAGGACTGGTCCTGACAGTCTATCTTGAATATTTCGTCAAATTGAAGGGACTCATCATTTAATAAACCACAAATTAAATGGAAAAATGAATTCTATTCATTAATATGAATGGTTAACCAATAACGTTTACAAAGTATTAAACTCTAAAACTTTAAAACATTAAATAAGGACATCAAAGCCATTCTCCAACATGCTTGATTCCCATAGCTGCAGTGTGCGAGTTGTGCTTCGCCTGCGGCAGATGTTTAGTTAATGGATCTGAGATGTTGTCATCAGTTCCAATCTTGTTCATCTCGACTTCTTTTCTTTCAAAGAACTCTCGTAGAAGGTGAAATCTACGAAGTACATGCTTGACTCTCTGGTGGTGTCTAGGCTCCTTTGCCTGTGCAATAGCTCCATTATTATCACAATACAGAGCTATTGGTCCTTTAATGGAGGGGACTACACCAAGTTCACCTATGAACTTCCTTAGCCATATAGCTTCCTTTGCTGCTTCATGTGCAGCAATTACTCCGCTTCAGTTGTACAATCCGCAATGGTGATTTGCTTAGCACTTTTCCAGCTTACTGCACCTCCGTTGAGGCAAAAGACAAACCCAGACTGTGATTTGAAATCATCCTAGCTGTAAACTTGTGTCCTTATAGCCTTTAACAATTAATTCATCATCTCCACCGTAGACCAGGAAATCATCTTTGTGCCTTTTCAGGTACTTCAGAATATTCTTGGCAGCAGTCCAATGTGCCTCTCCTGGGTCTGACTGGTATCTGCTCGTAGCACTGAGTGCATACGCAACATCCGGGCATGTACAAATCATAGCATACATTATTGAACCAATCAATGATGCATATGGAATCCCACTCATTCGTCTACGCTCATCTACTGTTTTGGGCACTGAGTCTTGCTTAGAGTCATTCCATGAGACATGGGTAGGAAGCCTCGCTTGGAGTCCGCCATATTGAACCTTTCAAGCACCTTATTGATATAAGTGCTTTTACTGAGTCCAATCATCTTCTTAGATCTATCTCTGTAAATCTTGATGCCCAGTTTGTACTGTGCTTCTCTTAGATCCTTCATCGAAAAACATTTTCCAAGCCAAATCTTGACAGAGTTCAACATAGGAATGTCATTTCCGATAAGTAATATGTCGTCGACATATAATACTAGAAAAGCAATTTTCCTCCCACTGAACTTCTTGTATACACAAGATTCGTCTGCGTTCTTGATGAAACCAAAGTCACTGACTACTTCATCAGAACGTGTATTCCAGCTCCTTGATGCTTGCTTCAATCCATAGATTGATTTCTTAAGCTTGCATACCTTTTTAGCATTCTTTGGATCCTCAAAACCCTCAGGCTGTGTCATAAACACAGCTTCTATTAAAACGCCATTTAAGAAAGCGATTTTGACATCCATCTGCCATATTTCGTAATCGTAATATGCAGCGATTGCTAACATTATCCGAATAGACTTTAGCATTACAACTGGTGAAAAGGTTTCATCATAATCCACACCGTGGACTTGCCTGTAACCTTTTGCAACCAATCTAGCTTTGAAAACTTCAAGTCTCCCATCCTTGTCCTTTTTCAGTTTGAAAACCCATTTGCTTCTTATGGCTTGGTAGCCATCTGGCAAATTGACCAAATCCCAAACTTGGTTTTCATACATGGAGTCTAATTCAGATTGCATGGCTTCTTGCCATTTCTTGGATCTAGGGCTTGTCATAGCTTGTTTGTAAGTCGCAGGTTCATCACTTTCAAGTAATAGAACTTCATAGCTCTCGTTCGTCAAAATACCTAAGTACCTTTCCGGTTGAGATCTATATCTCTGCGATCTACGCGGGGTTACATTTCTAGATGGTCCTTGATTCTCACCAGATACTTCTAAAAATCTCTGAGTTTCATCCTGAATGTCATCTTGAGCATTCTCTAGAGTTTGTTGTTCGACTCGAATTTCTTCGAGGTCTACTTTTCTCCCACTTGTCATTTTGGAAATGTGATCTCTTTCCAAAAAGATACCATCTCGAGCAACAAACACCTTGTTCTCAGATGTATTGTAGAAGTAATACCCCTTTGTTTCCTTTGGATAGCCCACAAGGATACATTTGTCAGATTTTGGATGAAGTTTGTCTGAAATTAATCGTTTGACGTATACTTCACATCCCCAAATCTTAAGAAAAGACACTTTTGGAGGCTTTCTAAACCATAACTCATATGGAGTCTTTTCAACAGCTTTAGACGGAGCTCTATTTTTAGTGAGTGCAGCTGTATTTAGTGCATGTCCCCGAAATTCTATTGGAAGTTCGGCCTGACCCATTATTGATCTAACCATGGAGCAAGGTTCTATTCCTCCGTTCCAATACATCGTTCCATTGAGGTGTTCCAGGAGGAGTCAATTCTGACAGAATTCCACATTCTTTCAGATGGTCATCAAATTCATAGCTCAGATATTCACCGCCTCTATCAGACCGCAGTGCCTTAATCTTCTTGCCTAATTTATTCTCTACTTCACTCTGAAATTCCTTGAATTTGTCAAAGGATTCAGACTTATGCTTCATCAGGTAGACGTAACCACATCTACTGAAGTCATCAGTGAAAGTGATAAAGTAGCTGAAACCACCTCTAGCATTTGTACTCATTGGTCCACATACATCTGTATAGATTAAACCCAATAGTTCATTTTCTCTTTCTCCAACTTTAGAGAAAGGTTTCTTTGTCATTTTGCTAAGTAAACATGATTCGCATTTACCATAATCCTCTAAGTCAAATGGTTCTAGAATTCCTTCCTTTTGAAGTCTTTCTATGCGTTTCAAGTTAATATAGCCTAATCGACAATGCCACAGATAGGTGAGATCTGAATCATTCTTTTTGGCCTTTTTGGTATTTATGTTATAAACTTGTTTGTCGTGATCTAATAAATAAAGTCCATTGACTAATCTAGCAGATCCATAAAACATCTCTTTAAAATAAAACGAACAACTATTGTCTTTTATTAAAAAGGAAAATCCTTTAACATCTAAGCAAGAAACAGAAATGATTTTTTTAGTAAGACTTGGAACATGGAAACAATCTTCCAGTTCCAAAACTAGCCCAGAGGGCAACGACAAATAATAAGTTCCTAAAGCTAATGCAGCAATCCGTGCTCCATTTCCCACTCGTGGGTCGACTTCACCCTTTCTTAACCTTCTACTTCTTCTTAGTCCCTGCGAATTGGAACATAAGTGTGAGCCACAACCTGTATCTAATACCCAAGAAGTTGAATAAGCAAGTATACAGTCTATAACGAAAATACCTGAAGATGGAACGACTGTTTCGTTCTTCTGATCTTCCTTAAGCTTCAAGCAATCTCCCTTCCAATGCCCCTTCTTCTTGCAGTAGAAGCATTCAGATTCAGAAGTGGGTAGGCTCACCTTCTTCTTTTCAGACTTGGTGGCGCCAGGTTGCTTAGTCGGGCTAGCCTTATTTCCACCTTTCTTAGCATTCCTCTTCTTTCCAGATTTCTTGAACTTGCCCCCACGCACCATAAGCACATCTTGCTTATCACTTTTGAGCGTCTTTTCAGCGGTCTTCAGCATACCGTAAAGCTCAGTGAGCGTTTTGTCCACACTATTCATACTTTAGTTCAGCTTGAACTGATCATACCCGTTATGAAGAGAATAGAGGATGGTGTCTACAACCATTTCCTGGGAGAATTTCTGATCCAGCCGACTCATATTCTCAATGAGTCCAATCATTTTGAGAACATGTGGACTTACGGGCTCGCCTTTCTTAAGCTTAGTCTCAAGAATTTGCCTATGAGTCTCGAATCTTTCGACTCGAGCCAGATCTTGGAACATGTTCTTTAACTCACTGATGATCGTGAAAGCATCTGAGTTGATGAACGTTTTCTGTAGATCTGCACTCATGGTTGCAAGCATTGGACATTTCACATCCTTGTTGGCATCAATCCAACGATTAAGGGTTGCCTGAGTGAACCCGTCACCCGCGGCTTCGGGCATCGCCTCTTCCAGGACATACTCCTTTTCTTCCTGCATAAGAACTATTCCCAAGTTCCTTTGCCAGTCAAGGAAGTTTTTCCCGTTCAACTTCTCCTTTTCGAGAATTGATCGGATGTTGAATGAAATATTTTTGCCATAGTTAAAACTACAATCGAAAAAGAATAAACAAATAAATAACCATTCACAGTTTCTCTTAATAAAATTTAAATTCTAGCAAACATGCATAATTTATCATTTATTAAGCATTTTATTCAAGTTATGTGTTCCGGCAGGTGTGAATAAAATGATTCCAAGATCCTTAAATCATTGAAGAATTAAGCACATTATGTATTTAGACTCAATTCTAAAATATTTTAGGTAAGCAAAGCCTTTGCTAATAGTCTAGAAACTACTCTTGGTTGATAGGTACGTCTAAGAACTTATTAGGTAAACCTATCTCATTTGCCACGACATAAAAGGACTCCTTACTTATATCGTTGAGTTTCACCAAAACTAACATGTACTCACAATTATTTGTGTACCTTACCCCTTTAGGATCAATAAGTAACACCTCGCTATGGCGGAAAACTATTACTAAGATTGATGTAAAGGTTTATCCAAGTAAGTGTTATTTTGGCATGGCACCTTTTAATTCAATTTTAAAGTTTGGAACTTAAGGCTCTTACTATGTTGGTTAGATTTTAAGTGAACTAAAATCCTTAATCATGCAACATAATCAAGCCACAATCTCATGCATAATTAAGACATATTTAAAGCAATAAATAACTTAAAGCATGCATAAGATATAAATGTGATCCAGTATGGCCCGACTTCATCATAAAGCTTCAACTTCAAAGTCCGTCTTGAAAATGGATTGGAAACTCCGTCTTGAATTTCACCATGGGAGGCGTCATTTTCTTCAAATAGGATAAGCTATAATTAAACTAATTACAACTATTTGATGGTACGCAGACCATATTTAAAGCAATAAAATTTGGTACTTTAGACCAATATTACATTCAAATTAATGGTACGCAGACCATATTTTCTATCCTATTTGGGCCATACTAGTCACTTTCAATAACATGCAAAACAGTACATATACAATATATACCATTCACCCATTCATTTATCAATGAATGGCCCACATAGCTGGTTAGTAGAACATATTATGCATCACATAAACATTTGCACCAATTAATCAAGGGTTCCAATAATCTGCCAATTAATCAATCCTTATTAATTCTAATCAAGTTGTTTTAACCTTAAAGGATTGTAGACCTAATCAAGAGCTTATGACTAAAACGCTCCCACTTAAACCAATAAATTTACATGCTTTACTAATTTTAAACATAAAATTGTATTTTCTAGTCAAACCGGAAACATACAAATTTAATTAAAATTTAAAGCTCATATAAATTATTAATTGAATCCTTTAATTTATTTTCAGTTGAATTAAATAAATGAATTTAAATTTATTCAAGGTTTTAATTTTAGTAAAATAATTAGTATAAATTAGAATTTATAATAATTAGATTATTCAAAATTAAATTCCGAGAAAACAATTTAAATTACGAATTTCAAAGTTAATTAAAATCGTTTCCGAACCGAAAATTTAAAATAAAATTCAAAGCGCATCAATCGTAACAAGACGAGGCACTTGGGCTTGCGCCCAAGCCCCATCGAGTCACGAGGCAGCAGCGCCCCAACGATTGATCGCACAGCAATGCACGAGCAGGCCACACGCATCGCAGCCAGCCCAACCACGTAGCGCGCAGCCCGCCTCACTCGACGCGTTTGGTCTGCTCGTTGGGCGAGGCAGCGCGCGTTGTGGCGCAGCATCCATCGCTGCCCACACGCGTCCGCTCGCTCGGCTTGTGGCTTGCCCCTTCGCCCATCGCCCATCGCCCATGGGCGCAGCACACACGCCCAGGCATCACTGCCTTGCGCGCGCGCCACGCTTGCCTTGCTCGTTGCATTCGTACCGCATGGGCGACGAGCTCCTTTGCTCGTCGTCGCATGCCCGCACTATACAACACCCCTTAAGGGTAACACGTAGCTTCCTTTGCTTTGTGCGTGCAACATTCATTAGCAAATTATATAAAAATTAAAACTTTTTAATTCAAATTTATAGACAAATTAATAAATAATATTAATTTCATAAATTTAGGGCGAAAAATCAAAAATTTATTAACCAATTAATTTCCGATTATCATGGATTCAAATCTAGGTCATAAAAATTTAAAATTTATCAAAAATTAACAATTTTTATGGTGGTTTTTAATCATGGATACCTAATTAAACCGTCAATTAATTATGAAAATCAAATCAAATTCTAAATTATTCGAATTTCAACAAATTAATTACAATTACAAATTAGGTTGTATAATTAACAAGTCTAGTCATATGAATTTGTTAAAAATATACTGTAGGTCAATCAAAAATTCAAGATTTAACAACAAGAAGCGCAAATATTTAATTTAACATCTTAAAAATTACAAATTTTGCGTTCGAAAAACTAAAACCTTCGAAAAGTCATAGTTAGGCTTCGAATTTGGAAATTCTGGTTTAGGCTTTGAATTGAATATAAATCATGCGGAAAAACCATAAAGCCAGGAATCCAAATTAATTGCCACATAACAATTAGCATAATTTAGCATGCATACTCTTTGTAGCGTTCCCTCCCTAGCTGCGCCCGAAACGAACAAGAACAAGTCTAGGACTCCAAATGTCATCCCTCCGTAGATAGTCCACAGCACGCTCGGATCCGCCTTAGGTTTAATTAACTAGAATTGCGCCAAATGTACTATGTAATTTTCGGTTTTTATGACAAATAAAAGTCTGAGTTTTAAGCCTAAAACTTGAATTACTCGTTATAAATTGTGAACTATGATCATCTATTTATAGGGTAGGAATATGGTATTGGAATTCTACTAGGACTTTAAGAATCCTAATTCTTTTAGAAGAGTTCCATTAAAACTAATAAATCAGAAAATTAATCTAATCCTAATCACTTAAGGATTCGTAGTATGCACAAACTCCAACACGCACACGAGCATGGCCCACATGCTAGCAGGCCATGCCCGCGCACTGATAAGCTAAAGTCGTATCGCCTAATCAAAAATAACCTAAGTTCACAAGCTAGGTAGCAAAGGGAAGTTAGGATCGAATCCACAGGGAAACAGTGTTCTTTCTATTACTAATTAACTAATCTAGACTATTGGTATCAAAAGGGTTTGAATTGGTTTGTTGATTAAACTAAGGCAATAATTAAAGTAGAAAATATCAATGATAAAGGAATCTAGGGAAGCGGTTCACCACAAATGCAGACCGGGATTGGACAACGGACAATAACAATCAAATAACAATCATAACTAGGAAAACATGCATCTCTCGAATCTTATGAATTCCTTAGGCAATTATAACTAGCAGGATCTCGCTATGTACTAATTACAATTCCTATCTAATAGCCACAGATCAAAAACATCAGATTTATACCTCTCGGCGCATAATCTAAGGTTAATCAAACTCAAATCAAAATAGTCCGGCCGAACAGAATTGACGAGCAATAATAATAAGCTATAGAAATTATAATCAATAATCAAGTTCACATATAATCTCAATCATGCATTCATAGATCCCCTAAACCCTAGAAATTAAACTACTCACTCATGCTAACAATTAACAAAGCAAGCATATTAATTGAAAGCATAATTAAAACAAAATAATAAATCGAGGTAAGAAAATAATACCTAAATGAAAAACAATGGAAATTGAAAGCTTGAATTTTTATAGAAATTGAAACTTAAATGTTGGAGCAAATTTGAGAGAATAATAAACTAAGGAAAAATAAACTAAGTCTACAATACTAGAAATGAAGGTTCTCTCTAAAAAAAACAAAGGCTAGTATATATAGTTTGCCCAAAATAAAGCCCAAAAACCGTAAATATAACACGCGCATAAGCATCAGAGGTTGGCGTCGCCCGATCGGGCGACGCTTCGCCCGATCGGGTGATGTGCTCGATAGTCGGCCGGATCGGGCCAAATTCCGCCCGATCGGGCGGTTTGCGAAAGGCTCACAGCAGCACCCAGATGGCCGCCCGATCCGGACCGGGCGAAGTGCGCCCGATCGGGCGCGCACGGAAGACTTTAAATCCCTTTTCTTTCCGCCCAATCTTCGCGTTTCGCCCTCAGCTCACAGGGCGATTTGCAATCATCAACATCCTTCGCCCATATCGCCGAGTCTAACTCCCGGGGCTCAACCATAAGCATCTAAGGCTCCCGAAAGTCGACGATAATGGTCCCGAACTTCCTCGGGCTCGTGTAGTGGCCTAAATCACCATGAAACTGGTCTAAAAAGACCAATTTCTCACTAATCAAACCTGAAACTCAAGGCACACTCAATAACACATATTAGTACTAAAAACGGCTCCTACGAGCTCATTTGATGCATAAAAGTACTAAGGGACGGGGGTAAAACTCTATATAAAACACACATATCAAACTCCCCTAAGCTAGATCCTTGCTTGTCCCTAAGCAAGGAAATCATCGATGAATACGAGACCAACTTCACCCCCAACATATTTCAAAATGAAAAACATAATTCAAGGAAAAATCTAACGAGCATGCATCAATGTCAACCAATCAAATCCACCCAACCACAAATCCTCCCTAACAATCGTCACGCAAAGCGAACCACAAGTGCACAATGGAATTCAAGACTAGTGCTCACACACTAGTCACTCATTTATGTGCTGGGTAAAAGATGTACCCGTTCGCTCTCCTCCCAACATATAAGTGAACAATGTCCTCCCAAAGTCGCAACACTCGTGTGTCTAGAAAAACATACACTCAACCTATTAGTCGACTCGAAATGTGTCATGTCATAACTTGCATTGATAAACAACTACTTTCACATTAATACGACTTTATGCACAAAGGTCGGAAGGTCTTTAAAGCTTGTAATGATAGGCTTAGGTAAGGGTGCGGTAAATTTGGGCATAATGTGAGCTTAAAGCCTTGGCTTTAGGGAGCATAAATCCTAAATACAACCATGATCAACCAAAATAATGACCATAACTCTCCCACTCAACACATGACAAAACAACAAATAACCAACACCTTTCTTGCCTTTTTCACAATTAAAACCAATCACTCATAAGGATATGAACTTGCAAAACTTGATTGAAACAATACTTTGAACTTTCTCTGAGAGTAATAGATATTTCTCTTTTTTTTCAATCTCTCTTTTTTTTCTTTCTTTTAGAAACCTTCACATTTGTTTTATTCTTCTCATCTCTTTCATTTTTCAACTCATTTTTTCAACAACAAACATGATAAGAAGAACTCCCTTTTTCAATACTCAATATGCTCAAAATGTATTAGCTCCCCTAAACTAGGCTTGGGACTAGTAACCAATGGGGAATTCACGGGCTTGTAATGTGGTTAGTCACCGAATAAAGGGCACAAGCACAACATGGGTAGAAAAAAGAGGGAACAAATGTATCTAAATTCATCTGAAGGCTACCAAAATAGAAAAAATGCCTTCGTCCTCCACAATGTGCATGTATATGAGTCATAAAACACTACTAACAGTTGCAAATCAATACTCAAAATCAACGACACACCAGGAAACTATCACACATTCCTAACCAAGTCAACTAGCCAAGCACCAAGTCCACAAACAGTTAGTCAGAGTTAACTCATGTTAAGGCATCAAAGTAATCGAATATTAAATCATGGCTAACACATCTACATTGCTCATCATCAAATACCAAGAATCAAAACAATTTTCAATCAAAGGGGCACAGGGAAGCATGATTTTGCATTCATCGGAACGTATTTTCGTATTTTTTTTTTAAAGCAATAAACTAATCTAGAAAGCAATAAACACACCAAAAGAAACACACCAAAATAAGTAAATGCAAAAAGGAAAGAAAACATACCTAAAATGTACAAGTGAGTGAACACCCCCCCCCCCCAAGCTAAATCAGACAATATCCTCATTGGCTCAAGGGGTATCGAACCATCTCGATCATCCTCAGCATCATTGATGGCCTTGACTATCATCACCACCTCGACCACCATGACCGCTAGGGCCCGCTCCATACCCACCATAGTGGGTGGGTGTGAAGGTGCCCATGGCACCGGGAGCTCCATATCCCTCCGCGGGATAGGTAAACCAGGAAGGGTGTTGGGCATCCTGAGCAATATAGCCCTGCCTGGCATACTGATCATAGATAGGGAACATGGCTCTCTGGTGATCACTCGCAAACTCATGAAAACCGATCTCAAGCCTGCCCAACCTCTCATGAATGGAGCCTTGCTCCTCCTCTGGTGTCGGGCCACCCTGTGGCCTCCCCTCATCCCCTCGACGCCCCCTCCTAAAGTAGGTGCGAGGCTCGGGCTGAAACTGGTGGGGCTCTGGCTGTGGGTCGGGCTGGGGCTCAGGCTACTGCTCTTGCTCAACCCCAACATACAAATAATGAGCCTGGTCGGGTGTGAAACGGGTGCGGCCCTGAGGGTCAGGCAAGGAGAAAAGCATGTTCCCCTCGAACATCCAATACATGGCACCGGGCCGATACAACCCATGCTCACCCTGCAAGCGGCAAAGCCCAGCAAAATAGGCCAAGTCTAGTAAGTTGTTACCCAAAATCGGAGTCTGGTTAGCCTCTATAAAGTTTACCGTGGCCATGGCAATGTGGGTGATCAACCCACCAATGGTGATGCGAGTGGTGTGCGAGCTAGTGGCTATTGAATAAAGTTGGGAAACCATATGATGGGCTAAGTTCATTGTATACCTCGCTTCCCCCTCTAGAACATAGCCACCCAAAATCTCCAGCTCCGTACTCCTAACATTCTGAGTCTCCTCTCTACCAAATATGGTGAACCCCAGGAATCTGTAGAATACAATGGGGACGGGGTGTTGGATCTTTGAAGCATGCAAGTGTTTCATACTACCGGGATCACTATAACCGGTCAGCTTTCCCCACATTTCACAATTATTATGGGCATTACCAGGCTTCCTACTAGGGGTAGTGGACAATCCAAAAATTCCACCAAAATCAGCAATATTCAAATGAACATCACGGTTCATCTAACGAAAATGAACCGAAGACACATTCCAATAACCATATTTACGTAAATGCAAAGAACTCAAAAACTCCAAAGTCAATCACCTAAAGGTAAGACGCAACGTACTATACATATTTTTCATGCCAACACCATAAAAAAAAACTCGTTTTACATCCTGTTCAATACCCATATCATGAATTGATTTTTGACAGATAAAACGGGTAGGAATTACCTCCCTCTTTTTGAGGTGGATGAATTGATCCCGTTGCCACTCCGTAGTAAAGATAACTTCCGGAAATTCCCGGTCGGCTTCGAACTGGGGCGGCGGCGGTGGTGGTGTCGGCTCACGAGCTCGGCTTGTAAAAGCCTCATGTTGGTTCCTTGCTTGCATGGTGCAATTCCTCTTAGGATGTCTAGCCATGGAAGAAAATCTGAATTTTTGAGGTTTTTTGGGGTTTTTGGTGGAATTTGGGGATTTTATGGAGGTTGGAGAAATATGAAATTAGTTAGGTGTAGGTTGTAGAGGATGATGAGAGGAAGATTTTGATGTATGGTGTGTTGAATTTGGTGAATAATTGAGTAAGATATGAGGGTTGGAAGTTTTGAGAGATAGGGGTTTAATGGAGGAAGAGAGAGAAAGCTTAGGTTGAAGAAGATGAGAGTGAATGAAAGAAAGGAGATCCGTGTTCTTATGTCGCTGAAATCGCCCGAGGCTCGATCGGGCAGCAGCTCGCCCGATCGGGCGAAATAATACTCTCCAGAAATTGTCTGTGCGCGCCCGATCGGGCGCACCTCGCCCGATCCGGGTCGGCGTTTTGCGATCCTCTTTCAGAACTCCTTCTTTGACCAAATTTCGCCTCTTGACTTTCATATGACGTCATCTTCACCCGCCCGATTGGGCGGAATTTCGCCCGATCGGGCATTTTACTCGCCTTTCAGGTCGATCGGGCTGCCAGCGCCCGGTCGGGCAAAAATCAAGGTCTCCTCAACTTTCCGTACGCGCCCGATCGGGCGGACCTTCGCCCGATCGGGAATTTTACTCGACAGGCGGCCCGATCGGGCTTTCGTCGCCCGATCGGGCGACTTTCAAATATTTTGATGATGTCGACACGCGCCCGATCGGGCGACTTTCAAATATTTTGCTGATCCGAATCGGGCGGATTGCAGGATGCTCCGTTTCAGCTATAACTTCACTTTTTTCGAACTTGGAGCTTTAGGCCTGCATACTATTAAACACCCAAACAGCGTAATTCCCTCTTCTCACCTCTCTAACACCAAAAACTATACCGAAGCACACTTAGGTAGGGGAAAACACTAACAAAACACACAAAAGAAAGCGAAAATTGAAACATTATACTACTAAAGCAATAAAATACGGGTTGTCTCCCGCAAAGCGCTGGTTTATTTCTAGGTCCCGCTCGACCTCATTACCTCGAATATGCAGTTCATAGGGTGGAAGGATTGAGGTGTTGAACCTCAACCACTCCTACAGTAGCCCCTTAGTGGTACAACTTCAGACGTTGCCCATTCACTTTAAAGAGCTCACCACCTGGTGTTCTCTACCTCAACTGACCCAAACTTGCTGACCATAGTCACGGTGAACGGCCCAGACCATCTAGACTTGAGTTTTCCAGGAAACAACTTAAGTCTAGAATTGAATAATAAGACCTTGTCGCCCACCGCGAACTCTCTATGCAAAATGCGATTGTCGTGCCACCGCTTAGTCTTCTCCTTGTAAATTCGGGCACTATCATAAGCTTGTAATCGGAACTCATCTAGCTCACTCAATTGAAGTAACCGCTTCTCACCGGCTAGCTTAGCATCCATGTTGAGCTGCTTGATTGCCCAATAAGCTTTATACTCCATTTCTACCAGTAAATGGCACGCCTTGCCAAACACCAATGATATGCATGTTTTATATAGTATTTTTACCCCCGTCCCTTAGTGCTTTTATGTGTCAAACGTGCTCTTAGGAGCCGTTTCTAGTACTAATGTGTGTTATTGAGTGTGCCTTAAGTTTCAGGTTTGATTATGAGAAATTGGTCGTTTTAGACCCGTTTCATTGTTGATCTAGGCCACTATATGAGTCCGAGAAGTTCGGGACCTCCATCGTCGACTTTCGGGAGCCTTGGATGCTTATGGTTGAGCCCCGGGAGTTAGACTCAGTGATATGGGCGAGCTACATTGAAGATTGCAAATCGCCCTGGAAGCTGTGGGCGAAATGCAACCATCGGGCGGATTTATAAGCAATATGGAATCATCAACGCGCGCCCGATCGGGCGCATCTCGCCCGATCCGGATCGGACGGTCAATCTGGAGGCTGTATGGAGAGTTCACAAACCGCCCGATCGGGCGGATTTTGGCCCGATCGGGCCGACTATCGAGTGGATCGCCCGATCGGGCGAAGCAACGCCCGATCGGGCGACGCCAACCCCCAGCACTTATGCGCGAGTTTTATTTCCGTTTTTTGGGCTTTATTTTGGGCAAACTATATAAGCAAGCCTTAATTGTTTTTAGAGAACACCTTTTATTTTTAGTTTTGAACCTTGAGTTTATTTTCTTAGCTTATTATTCTCTCAAATTTGTTCCAATACTTAGTTTTATTTTCAATCAAAAATTCAAGCTTTCATTATTCATTGTTCTTCAATTAGGTATTGCTTCTTGCTTTAATTTATCTTATTGCTTGATCATGTTTTCTATTATGTTAATTGCTTTGTTATTTATTATCATGAGTGAGTAGTTTAATTTCTAGGGTTTAGGGGATCCATGAATGCATGATTGGGATTATATGTGGACTTGATTAATTGATTGATTGATTATAATGTCTATAGCTTATTATTATTGCTCGTCAATTCTGTTCGGCCGGACTATTTTGATTTGAGTTTGATTAACCTTAGATTGTACGCCGAGAGGTATAAATCTGATGTTTTTGGTTTGTGGCTATTAGATAGGAATTATTTCTAGTACGTAGCGAGAGCCCGCTAGTTGTTCTATCCTAAGGAATTCATAAGATTCGAGAGATGCATGTTTTCCTAGTTATGATTGTTAATTGATTGTTATTGTCCGTTCTCCAATCCCGGTCTGCATTTATGGTGAACCGCTGCCCTAGATTCCTTTAATATTGTTATCTTCCGATTTGATTATTTGCTTTAGTTTAATATACAAACCAATCCAATTCTTGTTACCAATAGTCTAGATTAGTCTTTTAATAGTAGAAAGAACATTGTTTCCCTGTGGATACGATCCCTGCTTCCCTTGCTATATTTTTAGTTGGTGAACGTTAGGTTTATCTTTGATAGGAGTGCGATTTAGCCTGTGAAATTTTGGCGCCGTTGCCGGGGAGACGGTTTTATTTTCTGTTGTTGATTGCTTATCCTAGATTATTGTTTGTTACTACTCAAGGAACTCACGTTCCTTGAGACCGGATCTCACATTGTTTTGTAGTCTTTGTCTATGCCCAGGACCGTAGGTACAAGTAATCTTACTCCATTCGATCTTGAGCCCGAAAGAACCTTTCATAGACGAAGAACTTTCATTGCACAGTGTGGGAATTACTCTGATTCTGATCATAATATTGGCGATCTTTTTCCTTCAGATACAGATTCAGTTTCAGAGATAGAGATGGGTGACGAAAATCTGATACCGCCACCTACCCCACGGCTTACGGACTATTCTAAGCCAAGTCTGTCCGTGCTACCAAAGGCAATCATGCCTTCTATTGCAACTGAGACCTTCAAGATTGAGCCTGCATTGATTAACATGATCGAGAGACGCCAGTACGGTGGGGACCAGGTGAAGATCCGAATCTTCACATTCAGTCCTTTATCCAATATTGCTCCACCATCAAGCAAAAGGGATTGACTCCGGAGCAGACTATGGAGATACTTTTCCCGTTCTCTTTGAGTGGGAAAGCTAAACTGTGGAGTAATGGGTTGAATCGGGCGGCTTTGAAAATCAATAATTGGGAATCCTTGGCTCTTGCTTTTTATGTTAAATATTTTCCACCTGAGAAAACAGCTCGTCTAAGGGGTCAGATATTAGGTATCTCACAACAAGCGGATGAGAGTTTGTTCGAGGTTTGGGAGAGATTCAAGGATTTGCAAAGAGAATGCCAGCACCATGGTTTGGAAGATTGGTTCTTGATTCAGCAGTTTTGTAATGGTCTGGGCAATGAGTCTAGATGTTTGTTGGATTCATCTGCCAGTGGGAGGTTCATGCAACTTGAGGTGCCTAGAGCTATGGAGGTGATTGAGGAGATAGCCATTCACAATGCCCAGTATGGAAATCCTAGAGGTCTATCTAACAGGGGTGGTAAGCATGATTTAAATTCTATTGAACAATTAACTGCCCAATTGACTGCTTTACATTATAAGTTCGATAATATGCAAGCGGCCAATGCTCAATCTGCCCAACCTGTTAGTGTAGCTGCTATGAGTGCCCAACCTACTACTATTTGTGAAAGTTGTGGAATGTCTGGTCATTATGCACAGGAATGTAGAAGCTCTATTGAATAATGTAATGCATTTCAATCCTACAAACAAAACAACCCATTCTCCAACTCTTACAATGAGGGCTACAAAAATAACCCTCTGCTTTCCTACAGGAGCAACAATATCCAAAACCTTCACCAAGTTCAACATCCACCACCACAACCATATCAACCCCCACACCAACAATCTTACCAACCCCGAAACAACTACAACCAACAGTCTAGTGGGCCACCTGGGTTCTCTAGACAACACACATCACCCCCACAACCACAACCTCAAGCCACACAGCCTGACCCTATGCTAGTAGAGATGAGAAACATGATG
The DNA here is from genome assembly GCF_020520425.1 of Spinacia oleracea. Classification (NCBI taxonomy): domain Eukaryota; kingdom Viridiplantae; phylum Streptophyta; class Magnoliopsida; order Caryophyllales; family Amaranthaceae; genus Spinacia; species Spinacia oleracea. The sequence goes on along the minus strand of NC_079492.1, from coordinate 100,735,132 downwards.
CTACAAATGCAAAAATCTCTAAGTGAAAAGGATGCAAAAATCGATGCTCTTACTGCTCATAACAAGATCATTGATACACAGTTGGCACAGATGGCTACTACTATTGCAGGGAGGCCACCAGGCCAACTTCCTTCACAGCCCGAAAATAGGGAGACTGCTAATGCAATTACATTGAGGAGTGGTAGGGACTATGATGGTCCTTCTATGCCGGTTGAGGTTGATTCCGGGGTGTCTGCTAGTGATCTGGTCAGTGAGGAAATCCCGAAGATAGTTATGGGTGAAAAGGAAGCTGAAAAGGTAGTCAACGAGAATGAGGCTACAACTGCGGTTAAGAAGGGGGCGGATATACAAGTACCACCTATTGCACTCCCCTTCCCAAACCGACAACTCAAGAATAAGCTAGACAAGCAGTTTGGCAAATTCTTGGAAGTGGTCAAAAATTTGCAGGTAACGGTTCCTTTTACTGAATTAATTTTACAAGTTCCTGCTTATGCTAAATTCATGAAAGATATTTTGACCAGAAAACGTGCTTTTTGTGAGATAGAGACTGTAGCTTTCACTGAGGAATGTAGTGCTTATTTGCAAAACAAGTCTCCACCTAAACTTAAGGACCCCGGGAGTTTTTCCATCCCATGTAACATTGGCACCGTATTTATTGATAAAGCTTTATGTGATCTAGGTGCTAGTGTGTCTGTCATGCCTTTGTCTGTCTGTACTAAACTGAATATGGGTGAGCTTAAGGTTACCAATATCACTCTACAAATGGCCGACCGTTCTGTCAAATACCCCTTAGGTGTTTTAGAGGACGTCCCTGTTCGAGTAGCTAAATTCTATATACCTGTGGACTTTGTAGTATTAGACATGCAGGAGGATTCTCAAATTCCCATAATCTTAGGTAGACCCTTCCTTCACACGGCGGGGGTGGTAATTGATGTTAAAAGTGGGAAATTGACATTGTCTGTTGGGGATGATAAGGTGACTTTTAATCTGAATAGTGCCTTAAAAAGTCCCATGCTAGAGGAGGAACAATGCTATCGCATAGATGTAGTCGATTTTATTACTCGTGATAACGTCTCCCAAGTTCTCGAAAGAGATCCTTTGGAGGCAGTGCTTCGTTGTGAGTCTTCTGCAGGTGATAGCAGTTCTTGGAGTGCTGAAGTGGATGCTCTGGAGTTGGCTCTTAATGGTGGAGAATCTGAGCCGGAGAGCACCAAATTGAAGAGGTTAGTTCGGCCGGTTTGTTCTGCTAAAGAGGTAAAGAAACCCGAACTTAAGCCTCTTCCTGCTAACCTTAAGTATGCGTTTTTAGATAATGAACAACTTTGCCCTGTTATCGTCAGTACTGCACTTGATGCAGACCAGTTATCCCAACTTCTTATTGTGTTGAAAAGGCACAAAAAGGCCATTGGGTACAGTATTGATGATTTAAAGGGTATTAGCCCTGACTTTTGTATGCATAGGATACATCTAGATGAAAATCATAAACCATGCATTCAACCCCAGCGTCGTTTGAACCCTGTCATGCAAGATGTTGTAAAAGCTGAAGTTATGAAATTGCTTGATGCGGGTATAGTGTATGCTGTGTCTGATTCTAAGTGGGTGAGTCCCGTTCAGGTAGTGCCTAAGAAAGGGGGGACAACTGTGGTGAGAAATGAAAAAAATGAGTTGATACCAACTAGGGTAGTCACAGGTTGGCGCATGTGCATTGATTATAGGCGTCTTAATGTTGCTACTAAAAAGGACCATTTTCCCCTTCCCTTCATTGATCAAATGTTAGAAAGGCTAGCCTGTCACAAGTTTTTCTGTTATCTGGATGGTTATTCTGGTTTCTTTCAAATTCCCATACATCCAGACGACCAGGAAAAGACCACCTTCACCTGCCCCTATGGTACCTTTGCATATCGTAGGATGCCTTTTGGTCTGTGTAATGCACCTGCTACTTTCCAACGTTGCATTATGAGTATCTTTTCTGATTTTATTGAGTCTATCATGGAAGTGTTTATGGATGATTTTAGCGTCTATGGTACTTCTTTTGATTCTTGCTTGCTAAATCTGACTAAAGTTTTGAAAAGATGTGAAGAGTGCAATTTAGTCTTGAACTGGGAAAAGTGTCATTTCATGGTTACTGAAGGGGTGGTTTTGGGACATTTGATATCTGATAAGGGCATTCAGGTGGATCGAGCTAAGGTCCAAGTGATTGAACAATTACCCCCTCCAGTTAATGTGAAGGGTGTTAGAAGTTTTCTTGGTCATGCGGGGTTTTATCGCCGCTTTATCAAGGATTTCTCTAAAATTGTTAAACCACTTACCCAGCTCCTCCTCAAGGATGCCCCGTTTGTGTTTACTGATGCTTGTCTTGAAGCCCTTGACAGGATTAAACAGGCACTGATTTCGGCTCCCATCATCCGTTCTCCCGAATGGGATATTCCGTTTGAGATAATGTGTGATGCAAGTGATTATGCAGTTGGGGCAGTGCTGGGTCAGAGAAAGGAGAAGGTTTTACATGCCATCTATTATGCAAGTAAGACCTTGGATGAAGCTCAAGTTAATTATGCAACTACTGAGAAGGAGCTTCTAGCTATAGTCTATGCCTTGGATAAATTCCGCACCTATCTGATTGGATCCAAGGTGATAGTCTATACTGACCATGCGGCCCTTAAGTATATGCTCTCTAAGAAGGAAGCCAAGCCTAGGCTTATTCGATGGATACTACTGCTACAGGAGTTCGATCTAGATATCCGCGACAAGAAAGGGGCTGAGAATGTGGTTGCAGATCACTTGTCTAGATTGAGGTATGACGATGGTAAGGGATCTACACCGATTGATGATTCATTTCCGGATGATCATTTACTTGCACTTGCCAGTCAGTCACCATGGTTCGCAGATTTTGCTAACTACATTGTAGGTAGAATTCTTCTGGCCGATCTTTCATATCAACAGAAGAAGAAATTCCTACATGATGTCCGGTTCTACTTTTGGGACGACCCTTATTTGTTTCGTGAGACTGCTGAAGGGTTATACAAGCGTTGTATTCCAGAATGGGAAGTTCAAGGTGTTATCAGTAGGTGTCATTCTTCACCTTATGGTGGTCACCATGGACCGTCTAAAACAAACGCTAAGCTGTCACAATGTGGTTTTTACTGGCCTACTATGTTCAAGGATGCACAGGCTTTTATTATGGATTGTGATGCGTGCCAGAGGGCCGGCACTATTTCGAGGAGGTATGAGATGCCACAGAACGGGATCCTTGAGGTTGAGATTTTCGATGTGTGGGGAATTGATTATATGGGACCATTCCCATTGTCCAAGGGTAACTTGTATATCCTTGTTGCTGTAGATTATGTGTCAAAGTGGGTGGAAGTCGTTGCCTCACCTACTAACGATGCTAAGACAGTCATCTCCCAGTTCAAGAAGATCATTTTTCCTAGATTTGGGGTTCCGCGCGCTTTGATCAGTGATGGAGGGTCACACTTCCATGAGAAGCATCTGGATGCGCTCCTGCGCAAGTATGGAGTTTATCACCGCACTGGACTAGCCTACCACCCTCAGACGAGTGGTCAAGTTGAGGTCTCCAACCGAGAGATCAAATCTATCCTTGAGAAAGTGGTGGCAAAGTCTAGGAAGGATTGGAGCGATAAGCTAGATGATACTCTATGGGCATACAGAACCGCCTTTAAGACACCTATTGGTACCTCCCCGTATCGGTTGGTGTATGGCAAGGCGTGTCACTTAATAGTAGAAATGGAGTACAAGGCTTATTGGGAAATCAAACAGCTCAACATGGATGCAAAGCTAGCCGGTGAGAAGAGGTTACTTCAATTCGGTGAGCTCGATGAATTCCGACTACAAGCCTATGATAGTGCCCGGATTTACAAGGAAAAGACCAAGAAGTGGCACGACAATCACATTTTGCATAGAGAGTTCGCGGTGGGCGACAAGGTTCTACTTTTTAACTCTAGGCTTAAGTTATTTCCTGGAAAACTTAAGTCTAGGTGGTCTGGGCCGTTCACTGTGACTATGGTAAGCAAGTTTGGGTCTGTTGAAGTAGAGAATGAGAATGGTGAACGATTCAAGGTCAACGGGCAACGTCTGAAGTTGTACCATGATGGGGCTACTGTAGGAGTGGTTGAGGTCCATCACCTCAATCCCTCCGCCTCATAAACTGCATATTCAAGGTAACAAGGTCGAGCGGGACCTAGAAATAAACCAGCGCTTTGCGGGAGGCAACCCGTATTTTATCGCTTTAAGTAGTATAAGTTTGATTTTTTTTTTTTCCATTCTATTTTTGTGTGTTTAGTTAGTATTTCCATACCTAAGTGTGTTTAAGTATTGTTTTGGTGTTAGTGAGGCGAGAAGAGGGCATTACGCTGTTTGGGTGTTTAATAGTGTGCAGGCCTAAAGCTCCAAGTTCGAGAAAGTGAAATTACGCACAAGGCCAAGCACGCTGCAAACCGCCCGATCCGTATCGGGCGAGGTGCGCCCGATCGGGCGCGCACGGATGAGTTTCTTGCAGTTTATTTCCGCCCGATCGGGCGAAGCATGCCCGATCGGGCTGTCCGCCGAGTGGAATGCTCGATCGGGCGAAATTATTTCGCCCGATCGGGCGGTTTGGCGAGTGGAACGCCCGAGTCGGGCGTTTGTTTGCCCGATCGAGCGCAGAAGACGAGTGGAAGGCCCGATCGGGCGAAATTATTTTGCCCGATCGGGCGGTTGATGAAATTTTCGAGGAAAAGTCAAGGATGATTCTGGGCAGGAAAAAGTCAAGAAAATGAGCATTCCAAATCGCCCGATCCGGATCGGGCGAGGTGCGCCCGATCGGGCGCGCACGGATGAAAAGAAAAGGATCGCATTCCGCCCGATCGGGCGAAATGTCGCCCGATCGGGCGCGACGCGATTTCAGCAATAAACCAACGATTCCACCCTTTCTTTCTTCACTTCCTCTTCATCTTCAACCTAAATTTCTCTCACTTCCTCCATTAAACAACTTCCAAAAACTTCAAACCACCATATCTCCCTCAAATCTCCACCAAATTCAACAATTCTTTCATCAAAATCATCCTCTCATCATCCTCTACAACCTACACCTAACCGATTTAAGTTTTCTCTCATCCCCACAAAATCCCCAAATTCACCCAAAAAGCTCAAAAAACTCAAAAATTCAGATTTTTCATCAATGGCAAATAGACCACAAAGAAAATGCACGAGGGTACCAAGAAATCAACATGAGGCTTCCACAAGCCGAGCTCGGGAACCGACACCACCACCTCCACCACCGCAATTCGAGCCCGACACGGATTTTCCGGATGTCATCTTTATTACGGAGGAGCAACGAGCACGATTCATGCACCTCAAATTGAGGGAGGTAATCCCTACTCGCTTTATATGTCAAAAATCCTTGCATGAAATGGGAATTGAGCGTGATGTAAAACGTGTTTTTGTTGGTGTTGGTATGAGTAACATGTATAGTATGCTCCGTCTCACATTTAGACGGTTGACTCTAGAATTCTTGAGTAGTTTTAATTTGCGTAGGGATGGCTATCGAACCGTGTCATCGGTTCAATTTCGTGTGATGAATAGAACCTACACCATGAGCTTATCTGTTTTTGGTAGGATTTTTGGATTATCTACCACATATAGTAGGAAACCTAAGGAGACCCATAACAACTGCACCATGTGGGGAAAGCTTACGGGCAATGATAATCCCGGGAGTATGCAACATTTGCATGCTTCCAAGATACAACACCCGGTACCCATTGTCTTTTACAGGTTCCTAGGATTTACAATCTTTGGTAGGGATGAGACCCAGAACATTAGGAGTACGGAGCTAGAGATCCTAGGTGGCTACGTTTCCGAAGGAGAGGAGAGCTACAAAATGAACCTTGCACATCACATGGCCTCTCAATTTTACTCCATAGCCACCTCCACACATACTACCAAAATTACCATTGGTGGGTTGATCACCCACATAGCCATGGCCACGTCCAACTTTACTGAGGCTAACCAGATTCCAGTTCTGGGTAGCAACTTGCTTGATTTGGCTTATTTTGCTGGACTCCGTAGGCTACAGGGGGAGCATGGGTTATTTAGGCCGGGAGCCATGTACTGGATGTTCGAGGGAAACAGGCTTTTCACCTTGCCTGACCCTCAGGGCCGCACTAGTTTCAGACCCGGTCAGGCTCATTATTTATTTGTTGGATTTGAGCAAGAGCCTCAGCCTGACCCCCAGCCTCAGCCTGACCCTCAGCCAGAGCCCCATCAGTACCAGCCAGAGCCTCGCACCTACTTCAGGAGGGGGCGTCGAGACACGGGGAGGCCCCAAAGTGGCCCGGTAGTTCATGAGGAGCAGGGGTCCATTGATGAGAGGTTGAGCAGACTTGAGCTCGGGTTCCGGGAGTTCGCAGCTGATCACCAGAGGACCATGTTCCCATTTTGTGATCAGTATGCCAGGCAGGGCTATATTGCCCCAGATTACGAGCACCCTACCTGGTATACCTATCCCGCGGAGGGATATGGAGCTCCGGGTTCTATGGGCACCTTCACACCCACCCAGTACGGAGGGTGGGGAGCGGGTCCTAGTGGGCATGGTGGCCGAGATGATGGTGATGATGATGATGATGGCGGCAATGGCCGTCAATGATGGAGATGAGATCGAGTTGGTTCGATACCCTTGAGCCAATGAGGACATTGTCTGATTTGGTTTGGGGGGGTTTCACATTACTTGTACATTGTAGGTATGTTTTTCTTTTCTTTTCGCATTTCTTTATTTTGGTGTGTTTAATGCTTTCTAGATTAGTTTATTGCTTTAAAAAAAAAATACAAAAATACGTTCCGATGAATGCAAAATCATGCTTCCCTGTGCCCCTTTGATTGAAAATTGTTTTGATTCTTGGTGTTTGATGATGGGCAATGTAGATGTGTTAGCCATGATTTGATGTTCGATTGTTTTGATGCCTAAACATGAGTCAACTCGGACTAACTACTTGTGGACTTGGTGCTTGACTAGTTGACTTAGTTAGGATGTGTGATAGCTTCTTGGTGTGCCATTGATTTTGAGTATTGGTTTGCAACTATTAGTAATGTTTTATGACTCATATACATGCACATTGTGGAGGACGAAGGCATTTTTCTATTTAGGTAGCCTTCGGATGAAATTAGATACGTTTGTTCCCTCTTTTTCTACCCATGTTGTGCTTGTGCCATTTATTCGGTGACTAACCACATTACAAGCCCGTAAATTCCCCATTGGTTACTAGTCCCAAGCCTAGCTTGGGGGAGCTAATAGTAGTGAGGTGAGGGAGTTGTAGTGTGGTACATTTTGAGCATATTGAGTATTGAAAAGGGAAGTTCTTCTTATCATGATTATTGTTGAAAAAAATGAAATGAAAAATGAATGAGATGAGGAGAATAAAGAAAATCGTGTGAAGGTTCCAAAAAGAAAAAAAGAAAAAAAAAATGAGATTGAGCAAGAAAAAAATAAGAAGGAAAAATCGTTATTCTCAAGAAAATTCAAAGCATTGTTTCACTCAAGTATTGTAATTTCTTATCTTTATGAGTGATTGATTTTAATTGTGAAAGAAAGGCAAGAAAGTATAGTGTGGTTTGTTTGTTGTTTCATCATGTGTTGAGTGGGAAGTTGTGGTTGTGGTCATCATTTGTGGTTGACCATGGTTTTGCTAGGATTTATGCTCCCCAAAGCCAAGGCTTTAAGTTCACGTTTTACCCAAATTTACCGCACCTCTACCTAAGCCTATCATTACAAGCTTTGAAGACCTTCCGACCTTTGTGCATAGAGTCATATTAATGTGAAAGTAGTTGTTTATCAATGCAAGTTATGACATGACACATTCCGAGTCGACTACTAGGTTGAGTGCATGTTTTTCTAGACACACGAGTGTTGTGAGTTTGGGAGGGCATTGTACACATATATGTTGGGAGGGGAGCGAACGGGTACATTTTTTATCCGCCACATAAATGAGTGACGAGTGTGTGAGCACTAGTCTTGAATTCCATTGTACACTTGTGGTTCGCTTTGCGTGACGATTGTTGAGGTGGATTGGCGGTTGAATGAATTTGATTGGTTAACATTGATGCATGCTTGTTGGATTTTGCCTCGAATTATGTTTTTCATTTTGAATTATGTCGGGGGTGAAGTTGGTTTTGTGTTCATCGATGATTTCCTTGCTTAGGGACAAGCAAGGATCTAGCTTGGGGAGGTTTGATATGCATGTTTTATATAGTATTTTTACCCCCGTCCCTTAGTGCTTTTATGTGTCAAACGTGCTCTTAGGAGCCGTTTCTAGTACTAATGTGTGTTATTGAGTGTGCCTTGGGTTTCAGGTTTGCTTATGAGAAATTGGTCGTTTTAGACCCGTTTCATTGTTGATCTAGGCCACTATATGAGTCCGAGAAGTTCGGGACCTCCATCGTCGACTTTCGGGAGCCTTGGATGCTTATGGTTGAGCCCCGGGAGTTAGACTCGGTGATATGGGCGAGCTACATTGAAGATTGCAAATCGCCCTGGAAGCTGTGGGCGAAATGCAACCATCGGGCGGATTTATAAGCAATATGGAATCATCAACGCGCGCCCGATCGGGCGCATCTCGCCCGATCCGGATCGGACGGTCAATCTGGAGGCTGTATGGAGAGTTCACAAACCGCCCGATCGGGCGGATTTTGGCCCGATCGGGCCGACTATCGAGTGGATCGCCCGATCGGGCGACGCCAACCCCCAGCACTTATGCGCGAGTTTTATTTCCGTTTTTTGGGCTTTATTTTGGGCAAACTATATAAGCAAGCCTTAATTGTTTTTAGAGAACACCTTTTATTTTTAGTTTTGAACCTTGAGTTTATTTTCTTAGCTTATTATTCTCTCAAATTTGTTCCAATACTTAGTTTTATTTTCAATCAAAAATTCAAGCTTTCATTATTCATTGTTCTTCAATTAGGTATTGCTTCTTGCTTTAATTTATCTTATTGCTTGATCATGTTTTCTATTATGTTAATTGCTTTGTTATTTATTATCATGAGTGAGTAGTTTAATTTCTAGGGTTTAGGGGATCCATGAATGCATGATTGGGATTATATGTGGACTTGATTAATTGATTGATTGATTATAATGTCTATAGCTTATTATTATTGCTCGTCAATTCTGTTCGGCCGGACTATTTTGATTTGAATTTGATTAACCTTAGATTATACGCCGAGAGGTATAAATCTGATGTTTTTGGTTTGTGGCTATTAGATAGGAATTATTTCTAGTACGTAGCGAGAGCCCGCTAGTTGTTCTATCCTAAGGAATTCATGAGATTCGAGAGATGCATGTTTTCCTAGTTATGATTGTTAATTGATTGTTATTGTCCGTTGTCCAATCCTGGTCTGCATTTATGGTGAACCGCTGCCCTAGATTCCTTTAATATTGTTATCTTCCGATTTGATTATTTGCTTTAGTTTAATATACAAACCAATCCAATTCTTGTTACCAATAGTCTAGATTAGTCTTTTAATAGTAGAAAGAACACTGTTTCCCTGTGGATACGATCCCTGCTTCCCTTGCTATATTTTTAGTTGGTGAACGTTAGGTTTATCTTTGATAGGAGTGCGATTTAGCCTGTCAACCAACCGATACGGGGAGGTACCAATAGGTGTCTTAAAGGAAGTCCTATATGCCCACATAGTATCATCCAACTTATCGCTCCAATCTTTCCTAGACTTTGCCACTACTTTCTCAAGGATAGATTTGATCTCCCGGTTGGAGAACTCAACTTGCCCACTCGTCTGGGGGTGGTAGGCCAGTCCTGTGCGATGATAGACTCCATACTTGCGCAGGAGCGCATCCAGATGCTTCTCATGGAAGTGTGACCCCCCATCACTGATCAAAGCTCGCGGGACTCCAAATCTAGGAAAATTGATTTTTTTGAATAGAGAAATGACCGTCTTAGCATCATTAGTAAGTGAGGCAACGGCTTCCACCCACTTGGACATAATCTACAGCAACAAGGATATACAGATTACCCTTGGACGATGGGAATGGTCCCATGTAGTCAATTCCCCACACATCGAAAACCTCAACCTCAAGAATCCCGTTCTGTGGCATCTCATACCTCCTCGAAATAGTGTCGGCCCTCTGGCATGCATCACAAGCCATAATGAAAGCCTGTGCATCCTTGAACATAGTAGGCCAGTAGAAACCACATTGTGACAACATAGCATTAGTCTTTGACGGTCCATGGTGACCACCATAAGGTGAAGAATGACACCTACTGATAATACCTTGGACTTCCCATTCTAGAACACGTCGCTTGTACAAACCTTCAGCAATCTCACGAAACAAATAAGGGTCATCCCAAAAGTAGAACCGAACATCATGTAGGAATTTCTTCTTCTGTTGATATGTAAGATCGGCCGGAAGAATTCCCCCTACAATGTAGTTTGCAAAATCTGCGAACCATGGTGACTGACTTGCAAGTGCGAGCGGGCGATCATCCGGAAATGAATCATCAATCGGTGTAGACACTTTACCATCATCATATCTCAATCTAGACAAGTGATCTGCAACCACATTCTCAGCCCCTTTCTTGTCACGAATCTGTAGATCGAACTCCTGTAGCAGTAGTATCCATTGAATAAGCCTAGGATTGGCTTCCTTCTTCGAGAGCAGATACTTAAGAGCCGCATGGTCAGTATAGACTATCACCTTGGACCCAATCAGATAAGTGCGAAATTTATCCAAGGCATAGACTATGGCTAGAAGCTCCTTCTCATTAGTAGCATAATTAACTTGAGCTTCATCTAAAGTCTTACTTGCATAGTAGATGGCATGCAAGACCTTTTCCTTTCTCTGACTCAGAACTGCCCCAACTGCGTAGTCACTTGCATCACACATTATCTCGAACGGAAGATCCCATTCGGGAGAATGAATGATAGGAGCCGAAATTAGTGCCTGTTTAATCCTGTCAAAAGCCTCAAGACAGGCATCAGTAAACACAAACGGGGCATCCTTGAGGAGGAGTTGGGTCAGTGGTTTAAAAATTTTAGAAAAATTCTTGATAAAGCGGCGATAAAACCCCGCATGACCAAGAAAACTTCTAACACCCTTCACATTAACTGGAGGGGGCAATTGTTCAATCACTTGGACCTTAGCTCGATCCACCTGAATGCCCTTATCAGATATTAAATGCCCTAAGACCACCCCTTCAGTAACCATGAAATGACACTTTTCCCAATTCGGGACTAGATTGCACTCTTCACACCTTTTCAACACTTTAGTCAAATTTAGAAAACAAGAATCAAAAGAAGTACCATAGACACTAAAGTCATACATAAACACTTCCATGATGGACTCAATAAACTCAGAAAAGATACTCATCATGCAACGTTGGAAAGTAGCAGGTGCATTACACAGACCAAAGGGCATCCTACGATATGCAAAGGTACCATAAGGACAGGTGAAGGTGGTCTTTTCCTGATCGTCTAGATGTATGGGAATTTGGAAAAAGCCAGAGTAACCATCCAGATAACAGAAAAAACTTGTGACATGCTAGCCTTTCTAACATTTGATCAATAAAGGGAAGGGGGAAATGTTCCTTTTTAGTAGCAACATTTAGACGCCTATAATCAATGCACATGCGCCAACCTGTAACTACCCTAGTTGGGATCAATTCATTTTTCTCATTCCTAACCACAGTCGTCCCCCCTTTCTTAGGCACTACCTGAACAGGACTCACCCACTTTGAATCAGACACAGCATAAACAATACCCGCATCAAGCAATTTCATAACTTCAGCTTTCACAACATCTTGCGTGATGGGATTCAAACGACGCTGGGGTTGAATGCATGGTTTTTTATTATCATCTATATGTATCCTATGCATACAAAAGTCTGGGCTAATACCCTTTAAATCGTCAATACTGTACCCAATGGCCTTTTTTTGCTTTTTCAACACAATAAGAAGTTAGGACACTGGTCTGCATCAAGTGCAGTACTGACGATTACAGGGCAAAGTTGTTCATCATCTAAAAATGCATATTTAAGGTTAGCAGGAAGAGGCTTAAGTTCAGGTTTCTTTACCTCTTTAACAGGACAAACCGGCCGAACTAACCTCTTCAATTTGGTACTCTCTGGTTCTGACCCTCCACCATCAAGAGCCAACTCTAGAGCATCCACTTCAGCACTCCAAGAACTGCTATCACCTGCAGAAGATTCACAACAAAGCACTGCCTCCAAAGGATCCCTTTCGAGAACTTGGGAGACGTTATCACGCATAATAAAATCAAGCACATCAATTCGATAGCATTGTTCTTCCTCTAGCATGGGACACTTTAAGGCACTATTCAGATTAAAAGTCACCTTATCATCCCCAACAGACAAAGTCAATTTCCCACTTTTAACATCAATGACCGCCCTCGCCGTGTGAAGGAAGGGTCTACCTAAGATAATGGGAATTTGCGAGTCCTCTTGCATGTCTAGTACCACAAAGTCTACAGGTTTATAGAATTTACCTACTCCAACAGGGACGTCCTCTAAAACACCTAAGGGGTATTTGACAGAACGGTCGGCCATTTGCAGAGTGATATTGATAACCTTAAGCTCAACCATATTCAGTTTAGTACATACAAACAATGGCATAACAGACACACTAGCACCTAAAACACACAAAGCTTTATCAATAAATACGGTGCCAATGTTACATGGAATGGAAAAACTCCCGGAGTCTTTAAGTTTAGGTGGAGACTTATTTTGCAAATAGGCACTACACTCCTCAATAAAAGCTACAGTCTCTACCTCACAAAAAGCACGTTTCCTGGTCAAAATATCTTTCATAAATTTAGCATAAGCAGGAAACTATAAAATTAATTCAGTAAAAGGAACCGTTACCTGCAAGTTTTTGACCACTTCCAAGAATTTACCAAACTGCTTGTCTAGCTTATTCTTGAGTTTCCGGTTTGGGAAGGGGAGTACAATAGGTACGGCACTTGAATATCTGTCCCCTTCTTAACCTCAGTTGTAGCCTCATTCTCACTGACTACCTTTTCAGCTTCCTTACCATCCATGACCATTTTTGGGACTTCCTCACTAATCAGACCACTAGCAGACACCCCAGAATCAACCTCAACAGGCATAGAAGGACCATCATAACCCCTACCACTCCTCAATGTAATGGCATTCGCAGTTTCCCTATTTTTAGGTTGTGAAGGAAGTTGGCCGGGAGGCCTCCCTGCAAGAGTAGTAGCCATCTGTGCCAACTGTGTATCAATGATCTTATTGTGAGAAGTAAGAGCATCAATTTTAGCATCCTTTTCACTTAGAGATTTCTGCATCTGTAACATCATGTTTCTCATCTCTACTAGCATAGGGTCTGACTGTGTGGGTTGAGGCTGTGGCGGTGGAGGTGATGTGTGTTGTCTAGGAAACTCAGGCGGTCCACTAGACTATTGGTTATAGTTGTTCCGTGGTTGGTATGATTGTTGTGGTGGGAGTGGGTATGATTGTTGTGGTGGTGGATGTTGGACTTGATGGGGGTTCTGGATATTGTTGCTCCTGTAAGATAGTAGAGGGTTGTTTTTGTAGCCCTCATTGTAAGAGTTGAAAATTGGGTTATTTTGTTTGTAGGACTAGAATGCATTACATTGTTCAATAAAGCTCCTACATTCCTGTGCATAATGACCAGACATTCCACAACTTTCACAGACATTAGCAGTATGAGCACTCATTGCAGCTACACTAACAGGTTGGGCAGATTAAGCATTTGCTGCTTGCATATTATATCAAACTTATAATGTAAATCAGTCAATTGGGCAGTTAATTGTTCTATGGAATTCAAATCATGCTTACCACCCTTGTTAGCTAGGCCTCTAGGATTCCCATACTGGGCATTATGAATGGCCATCTCCTCAATCACCTCCATAACTCTATGTACCTCCAGCTGCATGAACCTCCCACTGGCGGCCGAATCCAAAACAAGTCTAGACTCATTGCCCAGACCATTATAAAACTGCTGAATCAAGAACCAGTCATCCAAACCATGGTGCGGCCACTCTCTCTGCAAGTCCTTGAATCTCTCCCAGACCTCGAACAAACTCTCATCTCATCTGCTTGTTGAGTAATGGAAATTATCTGACCCCTCAGACGAGCTGTCTTCTCGGGTGGAAAATACTTCACATAGAATGCAAGGGCCAAGGACTCCCAATTTGTGATTTTCATAGCTGCCCGATTCAACCCATTGATCCACAACTTTGCTTTCCCACTCAGAGAGAACGAGAAAAGTATCTCCATAGTCTGCTCCGGAGTCAATCCCTTTTGCTTGATGGTGGAACAGTATTGGATGAAGGACTAAATGTGAAGATTCGGATCTTCACCTACTTCCCCACCGTACTGGCGTCTCTCAATCATGTTAATCAATGCAGGCTCGATCTTGAAGGTCTCAGCTGCAATAGAAGGCATGATTGCCTTTGGTAGCACAGACATACTTGGCTTAGAATAGTCTGTAAGCCGTGGGGTAGGTGGTGGTGGTTGAGTTTCGTCACCCATCTCTATCTCTGAAACTGAATCTGTATCTGAAGGAAAAAGATCGCCAATATTATGATCAGAATCAGAGTAATTCCCACACTGTGCAATGAAAGTTCTTCGTCTACGAAAGGTTCTTTCGGGCTCAAGATGGAATGGAGTAAGATTACTAGTACCTACGGTCCTGGGCGTAGACAAAGAAACTACAAAAACAATGTGAGATCTGGCCTCAAGGAACGTGGATTCCTTGAGTAGTAACAAACAATAATCTAGAATAAACAATCAACAACAGAAAATAAAACCGTTTCCCCGGCAACGGCGCCAAAATTTGATAGGCTAAAGTCGTATCGCCTAATCAAAAATAACCTAAGTTCACTAGCTAGGTAGCAAAGGGAAGTCAGGATCGAATCCACAGGGAAACAGTGTTCTTTCTATTACTAATTAACTAATATAGACTATTGGTATCAAAAGGGTTTGAATTGGTTTGTAGATTAAACTAAGGAAATAATTAAAATAGAAAATATCAATGATAAAGGAATCTAGGGAAGCGGTTCACCACAAATGCAGACCGGGATCGGACAACGGACAACAACAATCAAATAACATTCATAACTAGGAAAACATGCATCTCTCGAATCTTATGAATTCCTTAGTCAATTATAACTAGCAGGATCTCGCTATGTACTAATTACAATTCCTATCTAATAGCAACAGATCAAAAACATCAGATTTATACCTCTCGGCGCATAATCTAAGGTTAATCGAACTCAAATCAAAATAGTCTGGCCGAACAGAATTGACGAGCAATAATAATAAGCTATAGAAATTATAATCAATTAATCAATAATCAAGTCCACATATAATCCCAATCATGTATTCATAGATCCCCTAAACCCTAGAAATTAAACTACTCACTCATGATAACATTGAACAAAGCAAGCATATTAATTGAAAGCATAATTAAAACAAAATAATAAATCAAGATAAGAAAATAATACCTAAATGAAATGGAAATTGAAAGCTTGAATTTTTATAGAAATTGAAACTTAAATGTTGGAGCAAATTTGAAAGAATAAAAAACTAAGGAAAAATAAACTAAGTCTACAATACTAGAAATTAAGGTGCTCTCTAAAAGTAACAAAGGCTAGTATATATAGTTTGACCAAAATAAAGCCCAAAACCGGAAATATAACACGCGCATAAGAATCAGAGGTTAGCGTCGCCCGATCGGGGGACGCTTCGCCCGATCGGGCGATGTGCTCGATAGTCGGCCCGATCGGGCGGTTTGCGAAAGGCTCACAGCAGCACCCAGATGGCCGCCTGATCCGGACCGGGCGAAGTGCGCCCGATCGGGCGCGCACGGAAGACTTTAAATCCCTTTTCTTTCCGCCCGATCTTCGCGTTTCGCCCTCAACTCACAGGGCGATTTGCAATCATCAACATCCTTCGCCCATATCACCGAGTCTAACTCTCGGGACTCAACCATAAGCATCTAAGGCTCCCGAAAGTCGACGATAATGGTCCCAAACTTCCTCGGGCTCGTGTAGTGGCCTAAATCACCATGAAACTGGTCTAAAAAGACCAATTTCTCACTAATCAAACCTGAAACTCAAGGCACACTCAATAACACATATTATTACTAAAAACGGCTCCTAAGAGCTCATTTGATGCATAAAAGTACTAAGGGACGGGGGTAAAACTCTATATAAAACACACATATCACGCACACGCAAAGCCCGCAGCAGGCCTCGCAACCCATACGAGCTCGCTGCCATGTGCTCGCAGCCTTGGCGCGCTGAGCCTGGCCTTGCGCAGGGCCAGGCGTTGCCTTGGGCTGCTGTGATGCGCGCTCGGCTTGCTGGACGTGGGCCTGGCTTCGCGGTGGGCCTTCGTTTAGCAAGCTCGTCCGATGCTTATTCGTACGACGCGCTTCCGATTAATTTTCCGATTCCGGAATTCATTTACGATACGAACAATATTTAACATTTCCGATTCCGGAATTAATTTCCGTTTCGAACAAATATTTAATATTTCTGTTTCCGAAATTATTTTCCGATTCCGATAATATTTCCGATTCTGGCAATATTTCCGTTTCCGGAAATATTTCCGATTCCGGTAATATTTCCAATTCCGATAATATTTTCCGATACGTACAATGTTTCCGTTTCCGGAAACATCTACGACTTGGATAATATTTATATTTCCGATACGATCCATATTTCCGTTTCCGGCAATATCATCATTTCCCGGGTATTCATAATTTGCCTTTGACGATCTCAGCTCCCACTGGAACCAAGATCCGTCGATTCCGAATATCCATAGATGTAGTATTTAATGCCATTAAATACTTGATCCATTTATGTACTATTTGTGTGACCATACGGGTTCAGTCAAGAGTAAGTTGTGGATTAATATCATTAATTCCACTTGAACTGAAGCGGCCTCTATCTAGGCATACAGTTCACTTGATCTCACTGAATTATTGACTTGTATAATTAACACTGAACCGCATTTATTAGACTTACCATTAAATGGATACTTGGACCAAGGGCATTATTTCCTTCAGTTTACTGCAAAGCAACATTAAGTTAAGAGTAAGTGATCACCGCATTATACTTATAAACGCATTAGCATATTATATTTGAGAGTACTTTCTCAAAAATTATCAATAATAGTATGCTAGAACCATAACTAGTGTATATTTGGTAATTGTTAAATTAACAAACATTCTCCATGCAATGAGAATAAGATTAAAAGCGCTTCTACCAACTCAAATCCCTTACCAAGCCATCAAGTGTCATATAATTGACCTCGAACCTTCATCTTGGCTTAAGACATTAGAAACATTAATCTCACCAACATCATTATAACGTGTGAGAACCAACAACATATGATTACCACAATCCATATTGGCACATTCAAAGCTAATTAATAGTTTAGGCTACACACATGCAATAAATCCCAAACGTTATAAGCCAAGAAAAAGAGTAGTTTTAATAGAACTTCTCATACCACAATGTACGTAGGTGCTTGAAACGATTCTTTCATAGCTTTACAAACATACTCACCATAACCAAGTTTGCAACTAACTTATTAGTTAATCTCAAACAATGGCTCACCCCCCACATTGCACAACTATTTACCAAAATTATTATTTTACATAAATGGGGCACAAGTAAAATATATGTATGAATAATAATAATAATAAATATTCATATATTATAAAACAATTATAGACTTCCTTACTACCGTGTCTGATGGATATACTACCATCACTGCACCTGTTTGCCAAGTAGTATACGAGAACTCCCACACTAATATTTCTAGCATCGCAGAAAAGTAGTCATGTTAACTTTTGAGTACGACACACCTGCACAATCTTACTAGCGATCAAATTCGCATCACAACTTACTCATTAGTGTTCAAGTTTTAACCTCAACCCCAACATTTCCTACTAGAGTATTAAATAAAATACCTAACATGAGACTATGAGAAGGTACACAAACTAAGATATATAAATAAGTCAAACTTGACAACATTAAAAATAAGAAGGAGCTTTCCCTATATCGTCAAATTTCACAACAAGTTAGTTGAGTAACGTTACCTATCTCAACTATATAACTCATCGAGGCACAGACATATACAACCCATCAAAGCCTCGTGCTTCAAATGCTACCGCGACTCTTACGATCATTTTCTGTGTAAATACCATACAAGGAGATAACACCTATAATCCAAAATAATATTTAAGCACTTAAAACAAATTTTAAACTATCCAAACAAATTCTGAATAATAACCAAATTCAGCCACTGTGGTAACCGCATGTCCGATAGTTTTATGTACTACAAAAGAATCAAAAGGTTAAATGTACCAAACTGATTTCTAAAATCAACAAGTAAAGGTTGACTGCGTAAAGATACACCCAAAATATCGATTATAACAGCAAGTGTATGCATATATTAATAGCCCAAAATACACAACAACACAACGAAAATCGTTATTTAAATGACCCAATTTTAGGATACCCTTCCCTCGGCCTTCGAGGCAAATAACCTATACTTCGTGTGAAGTATAATACAACAAGAATAATAGTCTTGTCATCATCTAAGACAAAAGACAGAACTATATAGTGAGAAATAAGAAATCCGATCAACCACGTGATTAGGTCAAGGCGCTTCATTGAGTCTCTCTTATTACCATTTTAAGAAATACTCACAACTTATCTAATTGCTCCTAAATCTCAATTCCAATCACGATCCCGATCCCTTTGCCACAAAATTACTTTAAATCCTAACATTCAGAGAGATGACCTCCATAATATTGACTAGCCAACTAAAAGTTACTAGTCCCAATATACAAACCGAAGAACTTAAGAATTAGGCGAAACAACGGATAATAATGTTCTGTACATAATTGAGACAATTTTAATCACCAAATAAACTCTTGGCCAGTGCCATAATGCTAGCCATAACGTAAATTCATCAGGGGGTCATAAAGACATGTATCTAATTAGTATAGTGACTAAAAGCAATCAAGGATCACTAAACTATTACAATAGCATAATTTTACAATAACATTAAACTAATTCAAATGATAAAAAAAAAAAAAACATACATGCATATATCACAAGGTAACATGTAAAGATTAATTTCCCAATATCACATAACCATCACAGTGATTTGATCTTAGTCACCGGATTTCCTTTCAAAACAAACACCATAATAAATAGTGCAGTAAAGTTAATATTAAAAGAAATTCAGAAAACTCCCCTTGATAATAGGAATCTGATTTTAAGGCTAAACAACACCAACAACATTTTTCTTCCATCCCAAATTCATATATTTCCAGATCGTTTTATAAGTTCGACCAATTGAAGAAATCACATTTATTTATTTATCTGGAACAACACCATCAGAACATAAGCAACATTAATAATCGTCTTTTAGATTGTTGCACATAAGCACAATATAATAATAATAATAATAATAATAATAATAATAATAATAATAATAATAATAATAATAATAATAATAATAATAATAATAATTTAGGTAGAATAGACTTATCTGGAATATGCGAACAATCTGATGAACATATAATCTAAAGTTGTTGCGCCGTGGAATATCACTGTCCTAAAAGACGATTCCGCACTACCTTCTGGTGTAGTAGAACAAAAGCGGTCGCCCTCCAGGATTAACACAACTCCGAATTTGTGTGCACTCACAAACCCGAATGGAGTCAGAACATTTGCCCAAAACCGAGAGCAATTTGAGAGAGGAAGCATGTGTTTTTGTATTTCTGGAACTGTGGTTATATTTCATGTTAGGAACCCATGAACATGAGATTGATTAAATAATCAATCTCCATAAAAGGCAATGGACAAAAACGTGAAGAGCAATAATGTGGAAAGTTATTATGGGAAGAAAATAATTATGGTTGTAACGGACGCAATAAATGCTAATTAATCCAACAGTTACGTAATCAATACAGATTCTCGTAACAAGGACTTAATCAAAACAGTCCGGTACCAAAAGAATATGTAAGACCCACAAAACTCACTCACGCCCGCGCATCGCATTCCCAAGTACCATGGCTCACGCTCGAGCCCGACCCGGCCCAGCCGGCGTGCACGTGTGTGTGAGTTATGTGTCCACCCATACCACTCTCACACTTTCTTAAACAAGAGTTACACCCACATCCCAATATATAAGCAAGGAGGAAATGAGGAATTCTTTCAACGTGGGACAATAAACACTATTCACATATTTACACTCTTTTCTTTTGTATTTCCCAACAAGAACTTCCAACATACAATAGGTCTCAGGTTCGAATCCCCTCGCCCCCTTTGTAATTTGTAATGCCCTTGTGACGCATTAATGTTTTTCTCCTACTTACAATTCCACACTAGCATTGTGTACTTAAAAATATATGACATAATATAATAGCATTTAATGCCTTTTTTATTACTTTAGTTTGCATTATCGCTTCCACTTACAGCAAGTACTTCCTCCGTTTCTTTTTGTTCTTTACGTTTGGCTTTTTACACGTTTATTAACGACTAATGTACATTGAGATTTCTCTGGGTTTTTTTTTAAAACAAGGAAAATTACTTTTATTTACAATGTTTTCACTTTTATCAAAATTCTGATATTTACAATGTGTGAAAGATTAAATGACCTAATGAATTTAAATGGTTAAAATAATCATTAGACACAAATTTTTGATAGAATATTAAAGCATTTATGTGAATATAAAAGGAAATGTAAATAACATTTCGAGACAACAAAAAAGGAAAACATAAAGAACAAAAAGAAACGGAGGCAGTACCATTAATGGTGGGTTTTGGGATAGCATATTTGAAAATGATGTTCAAATCTTTATATTTTGATTATAATTGAGTTATGTCAATTGTAACTGTTCACCTATGGAAATCACAAAATATATTAATGATAGACCCATTTTAATTTTGTTTTAAAAGGTCTTTTGGGTGCGCAAATGTTAAAGAAATTGAAAATATTGTTGTTGAAAAAACTGAGGAAAGTCACATTTTGTAGCCCGTTTCAAACAAGCTAAATTTTTGTAATTTTTTGTTTTAGTTTAGATTTCTCACTAGAATTTGTAAAATTAATACTCAGTAACTTTGAGTTTTTTTTTTTTTTTTTTTTGAAAATATAACTTGAATTAAAGGTGTGGTTAACTCACATGAAAAGTGGAGTAAGGTTCTTAAAGTTGAAAATTTTTAAACGTTAGACCACAAACGTATGCTTAACTCCTTGAAATCTAGAGCTGTCAAAACGGTTAATTAAGTTGAACCGGGTTCCGCCGGGCTGGTTTCCGATCAGGTCATGTTGAGTTATTTTTCCATTCAGGGTACATGTTGGGTTATGTTCGAGTCATATTTGTATAGGGTTCAATTTCGGGTTCAGGACTTATCGAGTCGGGTTTAATGGGGTTTTGTAGCAGGTAATTCTGTATATGTTTCAATTTTGGATCAGATAATTATCGGATCGATTAAAATTGAGGCCGGGTTCACTCCTAGACACAGGTCAAGATTGGGTTCGATAATTATCGGGTCTGATCAAGTTTTTAACCTATGGTTATTTTTTTCTTATATTGTAAAAATTAATGTTCAGTTTCTTTAAATTTTGAGTTTATTCAAATTAGGTCATCTTCTGTTCTTGTTAAGTCAATACATATATAAAGTTAATACTACCTCCGTTTCAAATGATCTTTACACTTTCCGTTTTAGTTTATTTCATAATGTTCTTTACACTTTACTTATTCTATTCTTGTACATGAAAATTTACTACCTTACCCTATTTACCCCACAATATTTACAATTTTCACTCGATTTCTCTTACTTTATTAAATTTTTTTCTTAAACTCACCCACTTTTTTACACATTTCTCTTACTTTATCCATATTTTATTATATTCTATCAACTTTTTTACTTTTGTGTTAATATTTGTGCAAATAGTAACTGTAAAAATCTTTATGAAACGGAGGTAGTATGAATTACGGAAGGTCAATTGACCAATTTGCTAAAAGAAAATTGTAGTTGGACGACAAATGGTAATAAAAAGTGCTCAGAAGACTACTGTTAAATAAAAAACGAGTTCAAATAATAAAAATTACTTCCGACAACAATTGAGCCACAAATTCGAACTGAACTTACAAAAGCTCACACGTAAGACACCATATTTTATCAAAATATGGTTTATGCACCCGGTGAACTCTGTTTTGAAATGAACATACAATTCAAATCAAAGAAACATATTGTTCATACCCATAGAACATATAGTTCAAATGCAATGAACATATTGTTCATACCTAAATAACATATAATAAATGAAAATATAATTCTAATCTAAAGAACATATAGTTCAAATATTTCATTTGTACATGTACATTGAAATTATTCTCCATGTTCAATAAATATTCAATGAATATTCATAAGGGTGCACCATAAACACTATACACCCGGATATATAATCCAAATTACGACATTTTATCGAGCAACGGACCATCGGAGTCTTTCTGCAGAAGATCTAGACCGCATCGGTAGACCCTAGTCAATAACTCAAATGGTCATACACTCACTTAAAACCGCAACACTCTTCATTTACTCAAAACACGTGCTCTGTTCTTCTCTGTTTTTTGCAACTATTACAACAACTAAAACAAACTCCTTTTCTTCCTCAAATTCCAAAACCCAACTCACGTTTGCACAAATTCCCTTCCTCCTCCCTTCCATCAGCTCAACAATCACGTTCTTACCCATCTAGGTACTCTCACTTTCCCATTAATTTCTGTTTTTTTCATTTCCCAGATCTTTAATTGTCTTAGTTTTTCAAGCAATTCCTCTCTAATTTAAGATCCGATTAATTTAACATATTATTGCACCTGGGTTTGGTTTAATTTTGTTTTGAATTGGTTTAAAAAGGGGGAAGAAATGGATGATTGTGATGGTAAAATTAGGTTAGACAGATTATCAATCGAAGGATCTAGAGATACCCAGATGGAAAATCGGATCAATTCGGGTACCCTTTTGAATTATCAGTTTCGTTCAATGAGCGTTTTGCAGATTTTGAGAGAAACAGTGAGAATTCTGAGATATAATTGTGCTGGATTTATGGGAATTGCAGCATTGCTAATTTGTCCTGTATCTGCTGTTCAATTGTCAAATATGTTAGTTGATCATACTATTGTGAGGAGATTGAGTATAAGATTGTTATTGATTGGTAGAGCTAGTGGTTTACCTCTTAGTCCTGTTGTTAAGCAATCTTGTCAAAAGTTTTCGGAAATGGCTGTTTCGACTGCTGTGTGCTTCTTTTTGTATATTACATTGTCACTTGTATCGAAAGCGGCTGTTGTGTATTCTGTTGATTGTACTTACTCGAAGAAGCAATTCAATGTCTCGAAGTTCTGTGTGATAGTTAGTAAGTTATGGAGGCGGGTTGTGGTGACCTATGTATGGGCTTGTATGGTGATTGTTGGGGTTGTTACACTGTTCCTTATTATTCTTGTTGCTGTTTGTAATGTGTTGTTGATATTTGGGTTCATACCGGATTTAGTTGTCTATCCAGGTGTGGTTATCGGGCTTATTTTCTCGGTAGTGTTTGCAAATGTAATTATTCTTTGCAATGTTGCGGTTGTGATCTCGGTTTTGGAGGATGCTTCTGGGCCTCAGGCATTATTGAGGTCTTTTGTTCTGATTAGGGGTCAGACTCAGGTGGGTCTTCTTATGTATTTGGTGTCTACGATGGGGATGGCTTTTGTGCAAGGATTGTTTGAGCATAGAGTGAAGACTTTGAGCTATGGTGATGGTTCATCTAGGATATGGGAAGGGCCTCTTTTGGTGATCATGTATTCCTTTGTAGTGCTTATTGACTACATGATGACTGCAGTTTTCTATTTTAGCTGCCGGTCTTATAGTATGGAAGCAGCAAATGAGGAAGCTCAGTCAATTTTGGAATTGGCTACTGCAACCCCAAAAGCAAACTCTGTTGATACTGAGAATCAAGCTAGTTGAATTTGAATGGTAATTTCTGGAATAAGTCTCTTTTCAGCTAATGGCCTATGAGGATGCTTCAGCAGCCAAGATATCTGAATGTTACCTGTCTTGCAGCCTAACCATAAAGAACGTCAAGAGAATCAAACTTCTTGGGAAGAAGATGTTGATGACTCGGGTAGTAGATGCTAGAGATGGTTTTGATTATTGAATATACAGAATTTGTGAGCTTGAGATGTCTGGCTCGTCTCTAGGTGACCTATGAACATAGTGGATGATGCTCTTTACGAAAGATTTCTACTGCAAATCAGTAACATACTGTTCTCGTAGGTATAAGTTTCGGAGTATGCAGCATATTATGACTTTTTGGTAACTAAAATATAGTTTTCCCCCTTGATCGATTTGGTTATACATGTATGTTTTATTTATTTGAACCTAAAAATAATTCAATAAAATCCTAGTCATCCCCCAACTTTACCTTAATTGATATGCTTCTTTTTATCAAATGCTCAACATTCTCGTTGCTTGCTACCTTGCACCAGTTTTGCTCATTGTTGACTCTCAGATCTGATACAAAGGGAAACTGAGGGTCAATGATCTCCTTATCACAAGTACAGTTGCCTAGATCTGTTATTGATTGAATAGTATATATATTTTGTACCTCCTTGAAAAAAATCCATGATACGAGGGGTTACCTGGGTTATACTTGTTACCTTAGCATCTGATGGTTATGTGCTTGTTCTTTTCAAGTAAACCAATGTTTTTCTTCTCAATCTGGTTGTTTCCCAAAATTATTTGCATTTTACATGGGATACTTACTACAGAATTAGGCATCTTCTTCTGATGAAAAGAAGTAATGGCTTCTTTTCATGGTATACTTATTTCAGATCAGTTTTGTAATGGCTTTTGGGATTTCTCTGCATATTACGCAAGCAGCTACTTAAGTTGAGCTAAGAAAAAATTGATCTGAAATATTCTTGCGCAGAAGGTAGTTACTAGCTAGTCTGCTAAGACTCATTTTGATGGTAGTCTCAAATTCTCAATTATTTACTTGGTGATAATAGGCTTACGATGTTAACTTGCATAAAATGTCTCTGCTCTCTTTTTCTGCTGAACAATAAAAAGTAAAGTTTTGGCCTTAGTTTGTTTCAAATGTTTTCCGGGTAACAGGTACGTACTACGTAGTACTAACTTGCAGTGACATGGTTCAGTATTTGCTTTGGTCTCTGCCTCAAGAGAAAGCTAATTAACTTGTTGTTGAAAGGTTATACTGAGTAGTGCTCAATATCCATCGTGATATAAATTGACTTCAGCATGCCAAAAGAAGATAATGTTCAATCTTTGCAGAGTTATGCCTTAAGCAGACAATCTAGAGTGCAAGGAAATCAATTTTGCCTATGTTAGTCTCTTCCCAACCACTTTGTCACAGTCAGATGAGACCATATATGTTGCTGATGAGATTGTGATCAATATCAAGGTTCGAGATTAGTTACTGTTTTGTCAATAATAATGTAGTTTTGCTTCCCTGCATTGGCGTATGAGGTGTTTAAGGTGTAGTTACTGTATTTTTCGTAATGCTTTTAACTAGAGCGTAACAGAAACTGCTTTTGACATACATTAGATTGATTTTGGCACACCTCTTTGTGAGTAAAACACATAAAACTGTAATCTTTCAGTGAGTTGGTGCTTTTATGTTTGGGATCTCTTAAGCATACATCTGGCGTTCTGTGGCAGCCTGATAGGAGTTATAGGAGACTATAAGTAGTACTAGGAAACATATTTCTTTTTTCCGAAACGGATTAGGAAGTACATTGTTAGTGGGACTCTTTTGCTTATTAGATGTGTATCAGATAACTTGTTGATTTTTCCAGTTTGAGTTTGAGTTTGAGTTTGAGTTTGAGTTTGAGTTTGATTTGATGTCTAATTGTATACTCCATAAAAGCTTTAAATATTATAATTACGGAGTATATATGTATAATCTGAAACAATGTGCAGTATTAGAGTTGATATTGATATCCCAGAAGACATTATTTTCCAGATTCTATCAAGACTACCATCGAAATGGTTGGTGCGATTTCAGAGTGTGTGTAAGTCTTGGTATGCTGTGATAACACAAGACCATGATTTTCAGCTTAATTCAAGAAACAGCTGTTGTCGTAGTTGGATTGGTATTGAATCTAAATTCAGTCTTGATGAGTATATAATCAAGAATAATTTGTGGGTATTTGATGAATCCTTTACTTACATCTAAAGAGCAGCTTTATCTTCCAACATGTGCTTTACGGAGATAATTGGATCATCCCATGGGATATCCCACCATAAAAAAGTATGGTGAAGGAAACAAATGGGAGGTAGGAAAATTGTTCATGTGTTTGACTGTTTGTGGAACCCTTGTGTTAGAAAATATAAAAGGGTGGACTATCCATGGAAGATTCCTCCAAGGAACGTATATAGGACGAGCATGATGATGGGATACGGATACGGATACGGATACGCCACCAATAGTCGTGATCACAACATTGTTGTCATAACTAAAGATAAACACGGCCAGGACCATGTTTATGTCTATTCACTTCGGACAACTTCTTGGATTGAAATCATACCTAAACCCCAATCCTCCAGCCTTGGACACATTGTATTGGAAGATAGTAGCTGCACTTTTTTCAATGGAGTTTGTCACTGGGTAACTTTTTCTTTTCTTTTCAATTTTTACACAAATCTCTAATGCATTACTTTGACCATTCATACTTTTAATTTCACATCTATTACTATATACTACAAGAGACACTAGGAACGACACACATGTCAATTCCTTGTGCGATTTTTTTCTGCCAAAAATCACTTTCCCAAAAAAATATCTGTTTTATTTTATTTTTTACAAACTTTTGTATAAGGCGGTCTTTCCTGTAAGACCACCTTATAGTTGGGTTGTATTCGCGGGTCAAGTCTTGTTGGCTGGTCGCGGGTCACATTATTCGGGTCTTATAAAAGCCCCTTTTACACGATTTTTTCCTCATTTCTTATCACTGTTCACCTTCCAACT
The DNA here is from genome assembly GCF_020520425.1 of Spinacia oleracea. Lineage (NCBI taxonomy): Eukaryota > Viridiplantae > Streptophyta > Magnoliopsida > Caryophyllales > Amaranthaceae > Spinacia > Spinacia oleracea. The sequence goes on along the minus strand of NC_079492.1, from coordinate 100,708,074 downwards.
TTGAGGAGAGAGAAAGCTCTGTGATTCTTCGTCGATCCTTCTTCTACTTCCATTCAACTCGATTTCTTCAGATCTCTGACTCTGACTCAACCTATCTGCTTCATCTTCGTTTCTACGATTTTGTAAGTTTCCCGGCGAAGAAGCGGTGAGGAAGGTGGCGGCGTTGTCGCCAAATTCGATTGAATTTACTCGTTTCTATGCGAAGTTGCTCGTTTCTATGCGAATTTGATCGTTTCTCTGCGAATTTGATGTTTTAGCAACGACGAATTTTGGTGGCGTAGTCGATTGCGGCGCCGCCGGCGGTAGTGTTCGTCTTCTCTCACCACAAAGGATGCTCGTAAGTCCGCAACCACTGGATCTCCGCGTTCAAAATAGGTTTGATGTTCGATCTAAAATTATTACTCGTATTTGAATGCTGGAGATTACGATTCATTTCCTTGAAATTATTAGGATTGAGTTTTTATTTGGAATTTGATTTTCTGTTTTTGTTTTTGTGATTCCTTTTATTAAATTCCGGCGAGAAATTAGGGTTCCAGCGAAAAAAGATCGTCGGCGAACAGCGAGAGATGAAGGAAGGGAAGGAGAAGCGTCGGCGTGAAGATTGAGAGTCGCCAATCGCCATTGTTCGATGTTATGTGCTGGTTGAATGAGTTCCTCTTGCTGTGGTGGAACAGATCTTGTGGTTGTTGTGTTGGCGGCTCTAATTCCCTGGTTGCGGCTGTGGCGGTGGCGTCAATGTGAAGGAACAATGTTGCAGAGGCCTCGCAAGTGGTAACAACTATTGTTGTTGTTGGTCTTCCTTGTTGTTAAATTAAAGGAGCTGCTTTGTCATTACAGATTTGTTTTAGTCATAGTTTGGTTATATTTAGTTAATAAATAAAATGGTTTAGTAATAATTTTTATGGTAAAATTGCAAAGAAGTGCAATTAATTCCTGGATTGTAACAATTTTGGTTCATTTATATGTTTTAGTTAATAATACGTTTATTTTGGTTACACATTTCTGGATTTTAGTTAAGAGTTTTTGAGAATTAGTTATGATTTCGTGAAATTTTTTTTGTTAATATAAAATTCAATTAGTTAAGCAATGGAGTAAATTAGTTAAGTATTGAAGTCAATTATTTAAGCACCGAGACCAATTAGTTAAGCGATAAAATTTATAAGTTTACATATATAAATAAAGTATTTGTTAAGCCGGAAATTCAATTAGTTGAGCAATGAAACCGTTTAGTTAAACAATGGAATCAATTAGTTGAGCTTGAAATTCAATTAGTAAGCAATTGAACTAATTAGTGATGGAATGAAACTAATTAGTGAGGCAATGAAACCAATTAGTTAAGCATTGGAACTAATTAGTTTAACCTGAAATTCAATTAGTCAAGTAATGTAACATGTTAGTTAAACATTGAACCAATTAGTTAAGCATGAAATTCAATTAGTTAAGCAATTGAACCAATTAGTTAAGTTTGAAATTCAATTATTTAATAAATGAAACCAATTAGTTACACAATTGAACCAATTAGTTATGCAATCGAACTAATTAGTTATGCAATGAAACCAATTAGTTAAGCAAGGAACTAATTAGTTAAACATGAAATTTAATTAGTCAAGTATTGTAACGTATTAGTTAAGAAATGAAACCAATTAGTTAAACAATGGAACGATTTAGTTAAGCAACGAAACCAATTAGGTAAACCTGAAATTCAATTAGTTAGGCAATCGAACCAATTAGTTAAGTTTGAAATTCAATTAGGTAAGCAATGAAACCAATTAGTTAAGAATTTGAACTAATTAGTTAAACCTGAAATTCAATTAGTCAAGTAATGTAACCTATTAGTTAAGCATTGAAACCAATTAGTTAAGCATTGAAACCAATTAGTTAAGCATTGAACCAATTAGTTAAGCATGAAATTCAATTAGTTAAGCAATTGAACCAATTAGTTAAGTTTGAAATTCAATTAGTTAATCAATGAAACCAATTAGTTACACAATTGAACCAATTAGTTATGCAATGGAACTAATTAGTTGTGCAATGAAACCAATTAGTTAAGCAAGGAACTAATTAGTTAAACATGAAATTTAATTAGTCAAGTAATGTAACGTATTAGTTAAGCAATGAAACCAATTAGTTAAACAATGGAACGATTTAGTTAAGCAACGAAACCAATTAGGTAAACCTGAAATTCAATTAGTTAAGCAATCGAAACAATTAGTTAAGTTTGAAATTCAATTAGTTAAGCAATGAAACCAATCAGTTAAGTTTGAATTCAATTAGTTAAGTAATGAAACATATTAGATAAGCAACGAAACGATTTAGTTAAAGCAATAGAACCAATTAGTTAAGCAATGAAACGATTTAGTTAAAGCAATGAGACCAATTAAGATTTTCTGAGTTTTAGTTAGGGATTTTCGAGCTTTAGTTATGGTTTTTGAAGTTTTAGTTAGGATTTTAAAAAATAAAAATAAATTGAGTTCTAGTTATATATTTTTAGTTTAAAAAATTTAGTATTAGTTATTTTTTTTGAGCTTTAGTTAAGATTTATGCGGTTTTAGTTTCTTTATTTTGTGTTTTAGTTAATTTTTTTTGAGTTTTAGTGGATTTTTTCAGATTCAGAAAATTAACATCAAAAGACATTGATGATTTGTTGCTTATAACCAAAAATAAAATGCAAAAAGATAACTAAAACACTTTATTTCATAACTAAATATAAAAAAATTATAACTAAAACAAAATTCTATAAAAAAAAACTACAGGAGAAATTTCAATATACTGAAATACATCTACATTCAGTGGTTTTTCTTGTGACTCCATTCCTCACTCCGACTTCCTTGCCGCCGCCTAATTCACCATCATCGAATCCACCGGTGATAGGTGGCGTGACTGAATTCAACTAAATTAAAAACCACAACCACCGCAACGAATCAAAGGCAGATAAAAAATCTATAATGAAAAAACCTAATTTCAGCACACCCAAACACAACACCATCTCTCTCGCCAATCAAACACAACAACCATGCCCAGATTCCAATCAACCCTCCTCGCAAAACACCAATGACACCAGCATCGAATTTAGAGCACCTTCCAGAACTACTCATAGACCGCCGTAGAAGAGAATTCGTCAACCTCGACCACCAGCCATAATCAATCTTGAAGTTTTCATGTGGATACGACGGTGAGAGATCCATGGAATTCGTTTTGTGGTAGAAATCGCTGCGAAAGAAACTAGGGTTTGCGGCGGAGGAGAAGAAGAGATCGCGAAGGAGGAGTTTAGGGTTTTGAGTTACAGGGAGAACGATGAGAGGAGAGAAGATGGAGTTTACAGAAAATGAGAGGAGAGAGAAAAAAAGTCAATTTATACCGCGCGTGAAGATACGCGCGCGTGATTGTCTCACCTGGTCTTTCCTACACGCGCCGTGAGGCGGTCCTACCGAAAAGTTGCTGTTTATTTTTATTCTCTACTTTTTTTTTTATAAACTATTTATGTATGAAAACAAAATTTCGTTTATAAATTATGGCAATAATAGATACGACGTGATAATAATTATTCTAAATTAGTCAATTCGCTATATTAATAATGGAAAATATATCATTCGATATTTTGGTCAAATTACGATACTAGCATTTTAAATATGCATATTAAACGAGTATGTTAAAATGTTATAACTATGCGGTAGTTGGGGAATACAAACTTTTGTATAAGGCGGTCTTTCCTGTAAGATCACCTTATAGTTGGGTTGTATTCGCGGGTCAAGTCTTGCTGGGCTGGTCGCGGGTCACATTATTCGGGTCTTATAAAAGCCCCTTTTACACGATTTTTTCCTCATTTCTTATCACTGTTCACCTTCCAACTTTGAGGAGAGAGAAAGCTCTGTGATTCTTCGTCGATCCTTCTTCTACTTCCATTCAACTCGATTTCTTCAGATCTCTGACTCTGACTCAACCTATCTGCTTCATCTTCGTTTCTACGATTTTGTAAGTTTCCCGGCGAAGAAGCGGTGAGGAAGGTGGCGGCGTTGTCGCCAAATTCGATTGAATTTACTCGTTTCTATGCGAAGTTGCTCGTTTCTATGCGAATTTGATCGTTTCTCTGCGAATTTGATGTTTTAGCAACGACGAATTTTGGTGGCGTAGTCGATTGCGGCGCCGCCGGCGGTAGTGTTCGTCTTCTCTCACCACAAAGGACGCTCGTAAGTCAGCAACCACTGGATCTCCGCGTTCAAAATAGGTTTGATGTTCGATCTAAAATTATTACTCGTATTTGAATGCTGGAGATTACGATTCATTTCCTTGAAATTATTAGGATTGAGTTTTTATTTGGAATTTGATTTTCTGTTTTTGTTTTTGTGATTCCTTTTATTAAATTCCGGCGAGAAATTAGGGTTCCAGCGAAAAAAGATCGTCGGCGAAAAGCGAGAGATGAAGGAAGGGAAGGAGAAGCGTCGGCGTGAAGATTGAGAGTCGCCAATCGCCATTGTTCGATGTTATGTGCTGGTTGAATGAGTTCCTCTTGCTGTGGTGGAACAGATCTTGTGGTTGTTGTGTTGGCGGCTTTAATTCCCTGGTTGCGGCTGTGGCGGTGGCGGCAATGCGAAGGAACAATGTTGCAGAGGCCTCGCAAGTCGTAACAACTATTGTTGTTGTTGGTCTTCCTTGTTGTTAAATTAAAGGAGCTGCTTTGTCATTACAGATTTGTTTTAGTCATAGTTTAGTTATATTTAGTTAATAAATAAAATGGTTTAGTAATAATTTTTTTGGTAAAATTGCAAAGAAGTGCAATTAATTCCTGGATTGTTCATTTATATGTTTTAGTTAATAATACGTTTATTTTGGTTACACATTTCTGGATTTTAGTTAAGAGTTTTTGAGAATTAGTTATGATTTCGTGAAATTTTTTTTGTTAATATAAAATTCAATTAGTTAAGCAATGGAGTAAATTAGTTAAGCATTGAAGTCAATTATTTAAGCACCGAGACCAATTAGTTAAGCGATAAAATTTATAAGTTTACAGATATAAATAAAGTATTTGTTAAGCCGGAAATTCAATTAGTTGAGCAATGAAACCGTTTAGTTAAACAATGGAATCAATTAGTTGAGCTTGAAATTCAATTAGTAAGCAATTGAACTAATTAGTGATGGAATGAAACTAATTAGTGAGGCAATGAAACCAATTAGTTAAGCATTGGAACTAATTAGTTTAACCTGAAATTCAATTAGTCAAGTAATGTAACCTGTTAGTTAAACATTGAACCAATTAGTTAAGCATGAAATTCAATTAGTTAAGCAATTGAACCAATTAGTTAAGTTTGAAATTCAATTAGTTAATCAATGAAACCAATTAGTTACACAATTGAACCAATTAGTTATGCAATCGAACTAATTAGTTATGCAATGGAATCAATTAGTTAAGCAAGGAACTAATTAGTTAAACATGAAATTTAATTAGTCAAGTAATGTAACGTATTAGTTAAGCAATGAAACCAATTAGTTAGACAATGGAACGATTTAGTTAAGCAACGAAACCAATTAGGTAAACCTGAAATTCAATTAGTTAGGCAATCGAACCAATTAGTTAAGTTTGAAATTCAATTAGGTAAGCAATGAAACCAATTAGTTAAGAATTTGAACTAATTAGTTAAACCTGAAATTTAATTAGTCAAGTAATGTAACCTATTAGTTAAGCATTGAAACCAATTAGTTAAGCATTGAAACCAATTAGTTAAGCATTGAACCAATTAGTTAAGCATGAAATTCAATTAGTTAAGCAATTGAACCAATTAGTTAAGTTTGAAATTCAATTAGTTAATCAATGAAACCAATTAGTTACACAATTGAACCAATTAGTTATGCAATGGAACTAATTAGTTGTGCAATGAAACCAATTAGTTAAGCAAGGAACTAATTAGTTAAACATGAAATTTAATTAGTCAAGTAATGTAACGTATTAGTTAAGCAATGAAACCAATTAGTTAAACAATGGAACGATTTAGTTAAGCAACGAAACCAATTAGGTAAACCTGAAATTCAATTAGTTAAGCAATCGAAACAATTAGTTAAGTTTGAAATTCAATTAGTTAAGCAATGAAACCAATCAGTTAAGTTTGAATTCAAATAGTTAAGTAATGAAACATATTAGTTAAGCAACGAAACGATTTAGTTAAAGCAATAGAACCAATTAGTTAAGCAATGAAACGATTTAGTTAAAGCAATGAGACCAATTAAGATTTTCTGAGTTTTAGTTAGGGATTTTCGAGCTTTAGTTATGGTTTTTGAAGTTTTAGTTAGGATTTTTTTTAAAAAAAAATTGAGTTCTAGTTATATATTTTTAGTTTAAAAAATTTAGTATTAGTTATTTTTTTTTGAGCTTTAGTTAAGATTTCTGCGGTTTTAGTTTCTTTATTTTGTGTTTTAGTTAATTTTTTTGAGTTTTAGTGGATTTTTTCAGATTCAGAAAATTAACATCAAAAGACATTGATGATTTGTTGCTTATAACCAAAAATAAAATGCAAAAAGATAACTAAAACACTTTATTTCATAACTAAGTATAAAAAAATTATAACTAAAACAAAATTCTATAAAAAAAAAAAACTACAGGAGAAATTTCAATATACTGAAATACATCTACATTCAGTGGTTTTTCTTGTGACTCCATTCCTCACTCCGACTTCCTTGCCGCCGCCTAATTCACCATCATCGAATCCACCGGTGATGGGTGGCGTGACTGAATTCCACTAAATTAAAAACCACAACCACCGCAACGAATCAAAGGCAGATAAAAAATCTATAATAAAAAAACCTAATTTCAGCACACCCAAACACAACACCATCTCCCTCGCCAATCAAACACAACAACCATGCCCAGATTCCAATCAACCCTCCTCGCAAAACACCAATGACACCAGCATCGAATTTAGAGCACCTTCCAGAACTACTCATAGACCGCCGTAGAAGAGAATTCGTCAACCTCGACCACCAGCCATAATCAATCTTGAAGTTTTCATGTGGATACGACGGTGAGAGATCCATGGAATTCGTTTTGTGGTAGAAATCGCGGCGAAAGAAACTAGGGTTTGCGGCGGAGGAGAAGAAGAGATCGCGAAGGAGGAGTTTAGGGTTTTGAGTTACAGGGAGAACGATGAGAGGAGAGAAGATGGAGTTTACAGAAAATGAGAGGAGAGAGAAAAAAAGTCAATTTATACCGCGCGTGAAGATACGCGCGCGTGATTGTCTCACCTGGTCTTTCCTACACGCGCCGTGAGGCGGTCCTACCGAAAAGTTGCTGGTTGGGGAAATATTCAGTTAAATATTTTGTGAAAAAATGATTAAAATACGTGCGTGCATGAGATCTAATCTAGTTAATAAAAATATGGTAATTAGCAAATTTAGTAATCCAATGAGATCGATCCCACAAGTTAATATTAAAATGCTATAAATTACAGGTTGTGACCAGCAATCCAGCAAGTGAGACTGTAAGTTACATGGGAAATCCTGGTAAAATCTTGTGCTTCAATCTTGACGACCAGAAATTGTATAACATCGACCTAATTCCAATGGAATTGCAACCAAACAAAGGCAGTCATCGTTACCATCTGCGACAGCTCAATGACTACAACTACAAGTACACGCCTATGCATAAGATTATGGTGTATGAAGGAATATGGGAACTCCAATTCTTGGACTCCTTTGTTTAACGTACATACAGGTACAGCCCATACAGGGGACCTTTTTTCGGTCAAAAGACTATACGGAACGGACGAGGGAACTGAAAATAAAATATTGTTACTTACAGAAGTTTTATGGACCTATGAACCTCATAACCAACTACTTAAGCCACTTCCAACATCAACACATTCTATTGATCAATTAGTTTTATACCAGGAAAGTCTATTTCTATTTTCTATTGTAAGGGCTTAGTCCTTTGTACACTTTAGTAATTGTAAACATGGACAAATTGTTAACGTCCCATCTAAGTCTTTAAAAGTTAATGGGTGCAAATGTTGGATTATTAGATAATAAATTAAAAGAAAATCGTCAAAATGTTGGATTATTATAAGTAATTTTTCCTTATTAGTTTCATTCATTCATACTCTTATTAAATTATAAAATATATAGTGTGGTCATTTGCTTATCCGGCATTTTTCTTACTATTTGGATTCTGCTATTTGATTTGATTATAGGTACCCAGTCAAAAACTATGGAACCGATCAGAACCGGTTCATGATTTTTGGTACCGGTCAGGTACCCGATTAGCATTCACTTTTTTCATCCTTGCTTTAATTAACAATTAAGTTAAAACTGAATTTAAATTTATGCTTTTTTCTAATAAACTACAAGCTAGACAATTTTAAAGTTGCTTTTTTCTAGGTTTTTTAAACAAAAACTACAATTAATTATTATGTTTTTTGAACTACTTGTGTCTGTTTAGTACCAGGTATTTGGTCCCGGAATCGGTCCCACAGGGTAGTCGGTCCCGGAACTGGTACCCAGTGGGTCCTAGAAATCTAGACCCTGACCCGGTTATGACCGGTTCCTAAAATTTGGAACCGAATATGTCCCGCCGGTACTGCTTCAGGTCTGGACCCGTGAGGATCGTTTGCGGTTCCGACTCCGAGACCGGGTACCCAGTATTTCTGCTCACCCCTAATTATAAGTACTTGTTTGGCCATACTTTTGAAAGTATTACTTAACTTGAGACACAATTTATAGGCAAAACAAGGGGTTTTTAGGAAGGAGGGACATTTTCCTAAGAGCCCTAATCAATTTCTAGGAAAGAAGGCAGAGCTGATCATTATGGGCCCGGCCTGAAAATTAGCGGGTTTTGGGCAGCCTATTCTAGCCCGATTTTCGGGCCCGACCTGCCCCGAATCGAATTTTTAAAAAAGTGCGGGCATTGGGCAACACAAAACAACATTTTTAGTTATAAATTTGGCCCAGCTCGAAAATGGCCCGAAAAGCCCGCTAATTTTGGCCTGAAATAGCGGGTTTTGGGCACACAAAATTGGCCCGAACCTTGGCTCGGCCCGGCACGACCCGACACAATGGGCAATTTTTTATTCTCTCGGCCCGGCCCGCCTTTTGATCAGGTCTAAAAGAAGGGAAGGAGAAACACCAATTTAAAGCTTCTACTGAGTTTTTCTTGTGGGACTATAGCTAGGTTTCTAAACGTTAAATGGCTTGTCACCAATTGGAACCATTTTAATTCTAACACAAAATATGTCAGTACAATAAGGAAAATGACTCGTATTGGTACTCTTTAGTCCTTAGCAGTGTATCCTCTCAATACCAAAACCAAAATAATGGATACTGTTAAGAGTCACGTGCGTCTATTTTATACACAAGTCACTTTTGATATAGACTTCCTCGCTATTTTCCCCTTCAAAAAAACATTCGTCCTGCCCAAAACACCCTTATTTTCTGAAAAAAAAATGTCCAAAATATCCTTCCTGTTGTTCTCTCTCCTCATCAAGCACTCGTATCAATGGCACCTCCGTCTCTTCTCCGTCGTTCTCTCACTACCCATCCATATGCCCCTTCAAATAAGTTTATGTTTTCTCAGAGAATTATTTAATTTCATATTCCGTGATATCCTGATATGATTAAAATCTCCATAGAAATTTATAGACTTAATCCTTGAACAAAGTAGAAAATGTAAGGAAGAAAAAAGGAGTGCGTTATTACACAAATTTAAGAAAGTGGTTACTCCCTATGTTCTCCAATATTAGTCCCTTTTGGAATCTTGACACTATTCACAATTGAAGAGAATCTTCTAATTTCTTTCCAATACGTATTTCAAAACATATTCATGTAAGATCTTATTTTGTTTGTCTTAATGTGTAGTTTAACTATATCAAAACAGATGTTCCACTGACTCCTTCCCACCAAAACACAAAACACAGTTATCAGAACAACCAATCCCCCATGCTTGAATTCTATCAGTAGTATACAACCTGTTGGAGAATGGCTAACCAAGCAATGAATATACTCCTAGGGCTAGCCTTGTTGTAACAAAGCACCCTCCTCCAAGTCACCTTGGGGTACTCTTCTTGCAGACTTCTATAGACTGTGCTGATAGAATATTTACCTTTAGCCACAGACTTAGCCGAATCACCAATCTGTAAGATGAAATTCTTACTGTTAAAAATCTTTTAAGAGCCCAGGAGCAAGAAATAGGAGCAACAAACTGGAGAGGATCTTGCCCTTTCATATAGAAAGTGTCAATCCACTGCACCCAAAGCTTATCTTTTTTGAAAGCCAAAGCCCACAGAAGCTTGCCTATTGCTACTTTATTCCAAAGAGAAATGTTTTTCACATTACGACCACCTGAAGACCTAGGCATATACAACCTTTCCCATGCCACAAGAGCTTTCTTTGAGTTCACAGTGTCACCAGTCCATAGAAAAATTCTGCAAAAAGCTTCAACCTCTTTTATAATTCTCTTAGGGAGTATAAAAATCTGGCACCAAAATGTATGCATCCCAAAAAGGATAGTCTTAATAAGAATAAGCCTGCCTGCATAAGAAAGAAACTTAGCAGACCAAACCTTGGCCCTGGCTAAAATCTTATCAACCAGTGGCTTACATTGATGGTAGTTGAGCTTTTTAGAAGAGAGAGGAACTTCTAAGTATCTAAATGGCAAGCTACCTTCTACTATCTCTGCTGTGTCAAGAATATAACCTTTCTCAGAAGTAGAAACACCCCCAAAGTAAATATTGCTTTTGTTCATATTGGCTTCCAAACCTGACACTATGGAAAACTTGAGGAAAGCACCAAGCAACAATTGCACTGAGATCTTATCAGCTCTGGCAAACAACAATAAGTCATCAGCAAACATCAAATGAGTGATACATAATGGCCTTTATTGTTCACATAGTGACTATGATAAGTTTTCTGTATGCGTGTCTATTATTCAATTCCTCCTTTGTCCTCTTTTTCTGAAAATCATGAATGACCTGCAAATATGAATCAACCCCATTGGATGGTTGACCAAACAAATCGATTTTGTCCATCTTTTTTTGATTGATTTTCTTATATGAATTATTATTATAAGTTTCGTTTTTCAGATCTAGGTTATAGTCCACTTTTATTTGCTCCGGCAAATTAACATTGCCAACAGGATGTTCTAGGACGGCGTGGTGAAGTTGTGGGAGAGGAGAGAGAACGACGTGGTGAAATTTGGGAGAGGAGAGACAATCGACGGGAGAGGGAAAAAAGAACGTAAAATTTCCCGTTTTCGGCACCGGTTACGGGAAAGGTGTAAAGAGGAGAGGAAGACAGAGTCGGCTACGGGACGGCGAAAGCGGAGAAGTTAGGTGGCGTCGGGTGTGATGGTGACGATAACGGTGTAAATGACAAGATGGCAGGATCTGGATGGATTAACTAATTAATTAACTTTATTAGGATCTTTGATATTTTGAGAAAATACTTTTGGCCAAAATATTATGAATTTAGAAAGGCAAATTTGTCAAAAAGGACCATTTATAACTCAAATTTTGCGAGAAAGGATCTTATATAATTTTTTTTTGTGAAAACACACCTTAAAGTAATTTTTTTTGCGAGAAAGGACCTAAGGGAAGTTACCGGCATTGACTGAGTTTTTCCGGTCATTGACTTGCACGTGAGCAGCACGTATGGCTTACGTTGGCTAAAGACATTGATTTTTCCGAGTCTTGAATTTTCAAACTTGATTTTATTTCGATTTTTTTTTCAACTTTAGTTTTTAAAACTTAGAATTTTGGAGGAAAATTGGGTGTAATTAGCAAAATAAAGTCACACGTGCTTCTCACGTGCAAGTCAATGGCCGAAAAAGCTCAGTCAATGCCGGAAATTTACTTTTGGTTGTCTTTCGCAAAAAAAAATTACATTAAGGTGTGATTTCACAAAAAACAATTATATAAGGTCCTTTCTCGCAAAAAAAATTTACATTAAGGTGTGATTTCACAAAAAAAATTATATAAAATCCTTTCTCGCAAAATTTGGGTTATAAAAGGTCCTTTTTAACAAATTTGCCATTTAGAAATAATTTTTGAAATTACAAATTATTTAACAAAAATAAGAATTTTTTTTAATAAAAAGAAAACACTAAGGTGTCCTCGGCGGATCACCTTAGACATGTTCCCCATCCTTTGATCCATTTTCTTCGTCCTCGTGCTTGTCGTTGTACAGTAAGAAAGCAGAAAACTTCATCAAAACTCATCTCCTGTCTTCCCAAGTTTCAACACCGGCAATATCACTTTCTCTCTCCTATCATATCTCACATCAACAAACAAGCTAGCAACAATGGAGAATTCATCCCAATCTCTGGTAGATTTCTGGGGCGTAATCACAGAATCAAAGCGCATAATCAACGCCCACTCCCGCCATTTCTTAGCCCTCTCTGTCCTCTTCCTCCTCCCTCTATCCTTCTCCCTCGCCGTTTTCCCCACCCTCCTTCACTCCTTTACTTCCTCCCAACCCAACCGCATCGTCTCTCTCCTCCGCCTCAGCATCCACCACAGCTCCGCCGTCGACCCCCCAATTCTCCTCCACCCTGCCCTCCACCACTATGCGCACCACAAAACCCTCGTTTTCTCTCTACTCTTTTCCGCCTTCATCCTCTTTTTCTCTCTTCTCGCCTTCGCTTCCATCACTTTCTCTGTTTTCCATGGCTTCTATGGTCGACCCGTTAAGCTTATCTCTGCAATCGCCTCTCTTCTTCGCTCCTTTTTCCCTCTTTTGGTCACTTTTATTGCTGCCCAGATTGTGATTTCTCTTATTTTCGCGCTATTTGGGATTTTAGCTTATCTGGGTGTTAAAGGTATTGAAGTAATTGAGGGTGAATTCTCGTATAATTCGCCTTACTTTTATGGGGTTTCGTCAATTGGGGCGATTTTATTAGGGTTGGTTTTAGTTTATGTTGGTGTCAATTGGATTTTGGTTAATGTGATTGTGGTGGTTGAATCAAGATGGGGGTTTGAACCCATGACTAGAAGTAGCGATTTGGTGAGGGGAATGAGATGGGTGGCACTGTCCTTGATCATGTTTTTCGGATTTTTTGAGCTGGTGTTGCTGTGGATTAGTTTGGTTTCCGGGGGTGAATCCATTGCTGTGGGGGATGGTTGGAGCACTTGGGCTTTTGCTGTTAGAATCGTGGCTACTACTGCTATTTTGACATTGGTTTTGCTCCATGGTATCGCTGCCACCACGGTTTTGTATATGTACTGTAAGGCTTTGCACGGGGAATTAGCTGGGGAGATCGCTCATGAGTTTGCAGCTGATTATGTGAGCCTGCCTTTTGATGATCAGAAGGTCCCTCGCATTGTTTGTTATGTGTATTGACTTTTGAGCAAGTTTCGGCATTACAGGTTAGTTTGGATTTATTCCCATTCTAATCCTGTTTAGTTCTGTAGTTCTTTTAATCTTTGTTGCATTAGTTTATGAATTTATTGAAAATAGGTGGAAATTAGATTTTAAGGAAATGAATGAATGATATCGATGCCTGAACATTTTGACCATTGTTGGATGAATAGCATTGCTTAAGTTGCTTTGCCATGATTTTCAAATATCAAAAGAAAAGGCCATCTTATATACTGATATCCTAATGCAAGATGCTTTTGTAATCATCATATGTATTATCTGTTGTGGCTGATTTAGCTTTGGTTTTGCAATTTTTGTGGATAAGTCGGAGTTGCATCCTGTGAATAAAGAAAACATTAGCTCAGAACACTATAACATATAGAGACTGTTGAAGGGATGATAACATGTATGAGCATTACTCGGTGGATCAAATGTTGATTTGATGCCATCGCCTAGCCTGCTAAGTTTCTCGGTGACCGGAAGAGAGATCAGCAGTTCAGGATTCTGGTACATGTAATAGGATCACAAGTTTGTTAGGGGATCATTTGCTTTTGCTTTTCTTTCGGCAGAATAAGGCATTAGATGTTACATTTCACATGGGTACACAAGGCATCACTCTGTCTATTACTCTACCTCATCTCTGTTATTTATGGCTACTTTCTTATCTTTCTATTACCTTCGAAGAGCTCATACCAAATTCTAGATGTCTTACCCAGTGTTACCCAGTTACCTAACTATGTAATCATCCCATGAACTGCGAACTGAAAAGGCGAATTATAACATGAAAATGTTACATTTTGGTCTAATTTTAGCAAATTAGATAGCGAATTACAAAACCCGTGCCCAATCTAATACCAGCAAATCAGATAACAGTGGTCTTACCTTAATTCCCTCCCCTTCCTTCCCCTCAGGGAAAGATTGTCCACTACTGTCCTCATGTGCAAATCTTATCCCATACGGAGGAGCTTTCTGTTCCATGAGATTCTACTTTTAAACTCCCGTTGCCCTTTATTGAGTTGTCACGTTGTCTTAAACTCTCAACTTCTCTAGTTTAAGATATTGATTTTACAAAATACGGAACTCTTTATAATAGTCAGACCATTTGTACTATCTCCCTATCACTTACTTCAAAGTGGCATATTGAGATATAGTAATATATAACCATAGTATATTATGAAAGGTGAATCTCAGGTCATCTAAAATATTGTATGTGACAATATATTCCTGAAGTGGACTGTGGGAATATATGTCTAGTCATTTCTTCTTAACTTGCTGATCTGCTGAACAATGAACATTGTGATTCATTACTCATATAATTTTACTACTGCATTTGGAAATAGTTCTCTTGTTAGCCCACCCCTTATATTTAAAGATACCATAGTTTTACCAAAAGACCATATAGAGTATTTGGGTCTTTCTCATGCTCTCCTCATTTCTTACATTAATTAGGGACTTTTAGGAATTTTAATCACAAACCTTAACTATTTTAGGAAATATGACAACTTTTTTTGACATTTTAAATTGACAAGCGTGATCATATTTTCAGATGGAGGGAGTATAAAAGCATAAGAAAATTAAGTTCACAAGTATATATTGTTGTGTAATTGACATATATCTTTTTAAAGCCAGTCAATTTTGCTTAGTATGTCTGCCACATCATTTGGGCCTATTATTATGGCGAGGGCCCCTTTCTGGAGGGAGGCTCTAGTTGCTAAAATGTAGCACCTCCCGTGTATGATCAGGTTTTTCTAATTGGCGGCCCAAAGGGCTTTACTGCAATTCCTGACTATCCTTCATATTTTACTGGTTCTCTGTAATTTTTCTGGATTACTGCGAAGCTGGGGACATTTACTTGAAAGTTTCTGTTATGTTTACAAAGAACAGCTGATGAAACAAAATGTAGTACTAGTGAATGTAAAGATTTCTGTTTGTTTTGTCTAGTTTGTTACGGAAGGAGAAGTAGGATATTTGCACTGTAATGGCACTGCGACACTGCTTTTTCGCTGGGAAATTAGCTGCAATAAAGATCCAGTGCCACTGGTTGTATGGTGCACTAGGAGCTCATATAGAATTTGCAATCTTTTATTTGTGACTTATTTTTTGTTAGTTTAATGAACTTAGTGCCCTGACAGTACATTCTATGACGCTATTGTAAATTGCCGGCTGTACATCAGTAGAAACTTTTAGTATATTAGTGCAGAGAACTTGTTCGTGTGAGATGGTTTCCCAAATTAATTGTGGTATAAAAGAAACAAAGCTTTGCAGGAAGTAGCTTGTAACTATGTTGGTGTATTCTGGAAGTTTTGCTGCTAATTTCAGAAGGCTGACAAGTTAGCAAGGTGATTATGTTGTGGTCTAACAACTTTCCCTATCTATGCAGTATGTCATCGATTCAAACTTCTTGGTATCTTTTTGAAATTTTTCTTCTTGTTGGAAAATGTCTTGAACTACACATGCTCGAATAACACACTTTTGGGGGCAAAGGGCAGAGTATATCTGTATATGCATATCATTTACTCTGTGTACAGTAACTCTTATTGTACGGTATTTCTATAAAGTTACATGACCTAGCCAATATTTTAAAAAGTAGCAGGAATGGAGACCCTACAAAAATAAGCCACATTCTTGTGCCTGAAACATGTATGCATTTATTTTCTGTAAATGCGTTTCAATGCAGAGCTTCTTCATGATGTTTTGTTGGTTGTAGATTCCTTAGGAGAAAATACTCTTTATTGATCTCAAGTAGTTAACCCTGCCTATGGTCGGATCAATACAGGGTGGTTAAATTATTGAAGTTGTGGGTTTGAGTGTAGCTTTCAACTACTCTGGACTCCGCCCATCCCTCAATAAGAGGCTACATTTCTAGTTTCGTCCCAAAAATATAGGCCACTTTCCAAATTTAGGTTTTAAGTTGAACTTTCCCATAGTTCGGAGTCCTTTTATGATAGTTGAATTTTGTAAGAATTATAAAGGTGATAGTAAATATATTTTTCTACTGAAGTATATTTATTGCATTGTAGTTAAACTCGTTGAAAAATGATCCCAAATTAAAAGTGGGACGAAGACTGTATTAGAATTATACTGAGATCTCTATCTTGTAGCAGAATGAATTTGCTAAAAACATGTTCCATATCACAAGTTTGTATTTTCATATTATTTCAGATATCATATCAAACAAAATGGACTGAATTGCAAGGTGTGGCATGTATCTAATAGCTAATGTAAGTTTGGTGTGACATAAGTGAAGTCTCCTCTGCCAGAACAAGTCAACAGTCTGCAGTGGCGTCAATTGTTCATATGTTGACTATTCGCTGATAGTTAGAGATGGTAACAGTTTTTCTCCAAAATTTTCCCACTGCAACACTAATGTAACATCCAAAGCCTGGCATGTAACATGTAAGTAAGCCTTGTTTTTTCGCTTCTTGTAAAAAATAATCGAGACTATGTAACAAAACTTGTATAATCAGTTGTTTTATGGAGTACATGGACATTAATTGAGAATCTGTAGACAGAGCTGGCAAATTAAGTTGTGTTGGGTCAATTTTGTCTAAAAAAAAGTCAACTTTACTCGAAAGCCCTCAGTCTTGCACTGAACTTGTTTAAGTGTTTTTCTTAGACATTAACATTACTATACCTGAAAGGGATGACGCAAATACATAACCCCAATTAAAATAGAAACAAGTCTAGAGAATTTGGTAATCAAAGAATTCGAATAATGTTGATATTTTTAAGAGTTCTACACAGTTGGAAATTTCGATTGCAAAGACACTCAGAAAAAGAAAACTGCCTAGACATTCCTAGCAAAATTCTACACATAGAGGTATTTGGTAATAAATTACATGCCCTACAACATCTACCTGACATATTTTTTTTCTTTCAGAAACATCGCTAAAATAGCATGATCAGTCAAGGTTAGATCCTGCACAATGCCTTGGGAGATAGGACCAACTGATTCTGATGGTGCTTTAAAACCCACAAATGAAAGATAATTGACCCTCCAAATTCCAAAACCCTAGAAAAGAAATCAACATATTCACTAAATTTCATCCCTTTAGAACTTTCTAAGGTTGCCCTGGTTAAATGCGGATGGTCCCTTTAAACTGAGCGTTCCTCCATCTTGGTTTGACCTGAAGAGTAAACTAGTCCAGTTTACTGTCCTTTCCTCAGGCCTTGAAGGAACCTGATCGCTGTCTTCTCCGCCAGAAGGTTCATATCCATCACTGGTCGATCTTGACAGTGGAATCCCAGGCAGTACACCTCCACCAGCCACTTGCAGACCAGTAAGCCTTCTAGATTCTTCCGCACCAGAAGAGGAAAGACGAAATGGATGCACATCAGGCGAGTCTATGCTGCTCTCAGGGGAGGACCCAGCCATGATGTTAGCTCCACTCGACATAGCCATGCTAGTTCGGAAGGCACTTCTTGCTTCTAGCTGGAGAGGAGCCATGCTACTTGATGATGATGCTTTTGTTGTTGTTTTACCAGATACATTCACCAGCTGCTCAAGGGGTAAATCAGAGGGCAGTCTTACCCGTTTACTATTTCGCCTTCTATTGTGATCAACTCTGGAGACAACCCGTCGGCCACTACCAAAACTGCTGTCCCTTTCAAGGTTAATTGGACCCTCACGTCTTGTAACAGGCTGCAGAATCTTGGACTTCTTCCTTGCCTCTGCAGCAGCCTTCGAAACCTCTTCCGCATTTAAACGGGCTAATGTCCATGGGCTAATCTTTACAGCTGGATTCTTTTTCTTCATTGGTTCCTCTATTGCACCCTTTTTACCATACGAACTTACCGATCCAGTGTCTGGAGGAACTACATCAAACTGAAAACCAATGCACCCAGTAAAATGAAATGTATATAAAACTCACAAGGTAGAAAAATGCATACATATTTTTTGAGGAAACAACATGTCAAAGTCTATGATGGCCTGGCCTGCTAGTGCTACTTATTTGCCAATTCCAACAGGAAACAGCTTATAAAAATTACCTGATCCTCAAGAAACAACCGTGGGGGTGTACACCAGGCACCCCGCCGGAAAGTGTTGAACGAACTAGCACTGCTCAATCCCGTAAGAGAACTAACTTGAGACATCTGAGGACTCTGTCCACCTCCAACTTCTTGTTGCTCCTGCTCTCTCAGAGCTACAATATAGTCATATGTGCTAAGCCCCTGAACATAACATATTTGAAAATTGAAAGATAATACTTCAGAGTTCAGACCAAAAAAGAATTTTTTCATCATGATAACAGTAGGTGCTCAATAAAGCTGTAAGAGGAAAAGCTCTGTTGTTGCAAGAGATTGTCATATTTACCTTCTTTATGAGGAGGATGTGGAAAAAGAAAAGCTGAGCCAGTGGTAGGGTTGCTATCATAGCCAAAATGGTGCACATGGCCTACAAAATTATAGCGTGATTCAAAAAAGTCAGCACTACCACAACTCCACAACTAAACTACAAACTCAATACATCCTTTCCATTAAACCCAGCATCAACAATGTAATAATTGCAAGTAAGCTGAGAAAACAGCACAAGAAGAAATGTAGTGGACAGATTCAGGCACTAACCACTACAATAATAAATGGCACCAGAGAGAAACTGCTTCCCAGCTTTGCAACAATCTCTGCACTGAATCTCTTCCTCTCAAGAAAAGAGCAAATCAAGACAAGGATCCCAGTTGACCATTGAAGAATTAGCTGCAATCTCAAAGCCCAACATGCCATTCATACACCTGTCAATAATTATCTAAAATAAAAATGACGTGAAAATAAATGCTCATTTTTTACAAGGTTCTACTCTGATAGACACAGATGTTTAATTATTGAAATTTTAAAAAAAGTCGCCACTAAGTAAATGGTTAATCAACGAAAACCTGGCCCCGCCATCCAAATAAACGCATAGTTTCCTAGGTAACTTGCTCGTTTTCAACCCAAAATAGTTATATGGACTAACAATTGAAACAAGAATAAAAATTGTTACAATGCCCATTCTCTCAACACTCAGTATAGGTTAAACACTGTTCAGAAGTTCTCGGAATTCATTCATTCATTCAAGATACAAGCTGGTACCTTTTGAATTGACTTATGCCAAGTTAATTTAAGACTCATATTAATAGTTTCAGTTTTTGGTTTCCAAGTTAGATCATGTTTCTGTTTGAATGATTGGATAATTTGTTTTAGATTATTGAGATTTAGATTTCCCAATAAATAGGCAATCTAAAATTTGAAACCACAAATTTACTGGTTCTAAAAAGTCTATATCGATTGTCGAAGAGAAAAACTTTATACACAATGATACCAAACAAGCTGTGAATTCCTTATCTGCTTTCTAGATGCCATGGATGGATGCTTTCACTTACCAATAGAAGTGACACAACCATGAGGGTGAAAAACTTCCGATAGTTGCCTTTGCCTATACAGTTATTTAGCCACTGCATATCAAGAATACATGCAAAAAAGAATCTTAGGAAAAGTGAAGAACTCAAATATTATAAGGCAAAGTGCACTCAACCTCTGACATACCCGGCAGTGGTGATCAAAACAATCAACACATTTATCACAAACTCTACAATGCTTGCTGTACTTGAAAACCTACATCATAGACATCATTTGAACCACAAAAGATTAGTGAGAAGTAAAGACCATTAAAGCAATATCAAAACAGTATACACAAACAAATTTCCTGCAATTCACCGAAATGGCAGAATATCTCCGATGGAAAAAGGGTTCTTTTATGTTTATACAGGAGATCATTTTTATAACTCTCAGTAGCATTTTTAAAGCTTAAAAAATGACCAAACTTAAGGTCTAAGGAAAAAATTTACAAATAAATTCAAGTAGTTGAAGATACCTCAACTTCACATAAACTGCAATAGAACATTCCTTCTTCACTTATTTGCTGCTCTGAAGATTCTTCTGATGAGCTCATGCAGTTGCAAAGAAAAGTACAAGGAAAGAACAATACTCCCAAAACACAAGATAAACAATTTGATGATCCAACATTTTGTTCATGTTCAGCATCAAAATCTTCCATGTTAACATCTGCGCTCTTGACACTTCCATCATGAGGTTTGTTACTATTCTCTCCCGCAATCGCAAATTGCTTAGACGAAACAGACCCCCCTCCTAGCTTTAAGTCCTTTGCTTCGGTATGTTTGCCTTTGCATGATGTTTTAAGGTACTTCTTAGACCTGAAAACTCCTGGGTCCGCTGGATCAGACGCTGCACACCAGATATATAGTCCAAAAGCACTTACTATCTGAAAAAAGACAAAATACTAAATGAGAATTCTACTCAAGGGGAGCTCACACTTAAAAGTGAAAATCGGGAAAAAGATCATCATGTCATGAACTAGATAAGACTGCTCCTATTCTTTAAACATGCATTGTGTTTAGATGTAGTAGCTGAATCTTGATAATAAACTAGCAAGAACCAACATGTTTTTGTTTTTTTGAGGGAGCATGAATCAACATGTTTGTATGAAGACACTAGAACTCAAACTATCTACACTCTCCAGGAAATAGAGAACCAATCAAGCAAAGGGACTTCCAAAACCGTATAGCACAAATGTTAAAGTAAGGAAAAGGCAAAAAGATTGAGAACTTCATTGACCCAGATTCAAGCAATACAGGCACCTCCAATAAGTCCTTGACTAGAAAGGAGCCAATCTAAACCTCCCTATAATCAATCTTTACAAGGGTTGGTTGCAGTACTTATAACGAACTAATCGACGCACAGGAATTGAAGGCCACACGGAAATGGACATGGAATTAGGAATTTCAGATTGTATATGTTAATTTTATCCTTCATTTACGAGTACCATAGAAACCAAAACATGCAATTATATGAATGGTCGGATCAGCATACATCAATGCCAATATTCCCTTTGAACATTGTTAGGTTAAATACTAACACAATACAGAAATGCAAGCAATCTACACCTTGGTTACCAGAATGATAAAGGACATCCATATCTTTTGTGGCAGGTTCTGAACCAAACCTCGGCATTATATATATAACAAATAGTTCAATAATAATTTAACTAAAATTCACACCAAGTTAGCAAGGGATAAAGACTTCTCTAGTTACAGACACTTCACTTTTATATAGTGGAAAATTAACAATATACTCATACTTTTTAAACATTGTCAAATTATAGCTCAGAAGAATCAAATCCAAAATAATAAGCCAGCAAAAACGCCAAAAATGACAGAATGCCCAGTGAATTATACTGTATGAATAATACATAGCTAGCAATAATAACAAAAGATAACCAAAGATAATTTACCAATAATAAGCCATTGAATTATACATATACATGAATCATTATGTCATATTAACAACAATTATCTGGGATTTTCCACGTAAAAAAATGAAATCTGATAATTAACTTCTTGTGAGATAAACAGCATAATTCAAAATTACATAATTAGGAATACTTTGAAAAAACAAAAAGTTGCTAGAAGACAAATACTCCATCTTCCCTTATCAAGAAAAAGTAATGGCATTGGTGCTCTTAGATTGTGTGGTGACAAAAAGGAAACTTGAAATTTAAAAATCAAAACCCAGAAAAGGAAAAGTAACCCAATTGCAGCAAATTTGACTTGGAAAAAAAACCCAGGAATTAGAACCACACAAGTAAACCCCATAATTAGTTCGACAAACCCCGGATCGAATCCCGTCTACACTGTTGCCTTTCGTGGCACGAAGAAATAAATAAAACCCAGATCTCAACTTAATCAAGGCAGCATAAACTCACAAGAGGAGTGTAGAGGCCCATAATGATGTACTGGTAAAGCTCCTTTCCAACAAAAGGAGCAAAAAATACATAGAATGCAAAACCCAGTGCTAGAAACACTGCTACTGCAACCACCTGCAACCAAATAATGAAAATTCGAGCAACATTTAGTGCCAAAAATAGAAAATATTCAGCAAAAATTGACAAAAAATTGTACCTGAAGTGGGTGATAAGGAAGTTGCCATCCATGCTTTCTCATAATTTTTTTTGAAGAAATGGGAAATGGGAAATTGGTGATTGTGAAGTAAAATTAGTGCTCAAAGTTTCCCTAAATTCCCGGGAAATAAAGGGTATTTTGGATGGATGGTCATTATTTAGGAGAAATAAATGTGGGTATAGAAGTTGACAGAAAATGAAAAAATGGGGTTTGTTTATGTGTTGTGTTCTGTGAGCTTTTAGAAACTGGGGTTATGGAGATCTGAAACAGCAGAGGTTGGGAGGAGGAGAGAGAAAGTTGAAGAAGGTGGGTGTGTGGAGTGAAGAGGAGGAGTGTCGGAGTGGTGGTTGTATTTTCTTTTGCAAGACCAATTATAGTCACTCAATGCTTAAAAGCTCTTTTCACTTTTTGGCTGATTTGCCTGTTTCAGTTCGCCATCTAGTACCACTATATCGTTTTCGGACTCACTTATGACTAAGAGCTGTTAAATACTTAAATCGGGTGTATTCGGATCGATTTTAAGTTGGGTTTTGGCCAAAGCTCGATGGATTTGGGAAGGTTATCCATTTATCCTAGATGTTTCTCATAATTTAATAAACAAAAGGTCTTCTCGATTTTAAGTTGGGTTTTTGGCCAAAACTCTTTTTTTTTTTTGTAACTTTAACCTAGTTTTGATTAACTTTTATGTTAGTAAGAAAAATTAATAAATAAATATTTTAAAGGGTTAAATGATTAATTTTATACATTATTAGTTATTTTGAAGAAATAAGTTTTACTAAAATGAAAAAATTTATCAGTGAAAAATAGATAACTTTTACATATGTATGCTTAACTTTTAAGCATTTTAGTTAACTTTTACTCTGGTGTACAATATTTATTGTACAC
This sequence comes from Spinacia oleracea, assembly GCF_020520425.1. Taxonomy (NCBI): domain Eukaryota; kingdom Viridiplantae; phylum Streptophyta; class Magnoliopsida; order Caryophyllales; family Amaranthaceae; genus Spinacia; species Spinacia oleracea. Next base: position 100,684,909 of record NC_079492.1, on the reverse strand, counting down.
CCATTATAAATAAGAATTTGTGTTTACTAAATTGACTCTATGTATAAATATCTTGAACAATTAAGTTTTTTCGGGTTAGGGTCAAGTCGGATAATTTTTTGGCCCAGGTTCGACTAGGTTAATTAGGTGTAAGTTGATTAACGTTCTTTCAAGTTCAGGTAAATTCAAGTTTGAATCAAGTCATTATCGAGTACATGATAGATTTGAAATATTTCATTCTCGAATACAACTATTCAAGTTAAGGGTTTGTTTGTTTCAATTTATTTTAACTTATTTCAGCAAAAATAAGTTCAAATAAATTCGGTCAAGTTTAGATAATTAATTTGAATCAAAATCATATGAGTCAAACAGAGTGTAAGTTGGAAAATAATCATTTTCGATTATCGCTAAAATTACAATTTAGTTATTCCAAAATTAGAATTATGTTTAAGTTCGTGCTTAACATTAATAGGATGGCTAATAACAAACGAGTTGAATTTAAGTTAGGTCAATAGAAGATTGGATTGAATCGAATTTGGCCAATAACAATTCATACGGAGTATTTGGTTAAACAGGTTTCAAGTCTTTCATGGGTTGAAAGTGGATTCAATGTATAATTTTTTTTATTTCTGGTCCATCTTTAATGTTGAATTTCCTAAAGTTGACGAGGAGTTAGCAAATTCAGACTCGAATTCTCTAATTATATATGTTGATCTAATTCCGAGTCATGTTAAAAGGAAGTACATAAATACATGAATAAATTATTATTTTTATTCAAATTAGTATATGAATAGTGAAAAGGGTAAAAAAATCATATAAGTCAACCATAAGTTTAATGTCCACACCTGAACTAACTAATATTCCCTTACAACTTGTGTTATCTTTTAAAATATTTCCTCTGTTTTTATTTAATTTTCATATTTCTTTAGTCATATTTATCAATGTACATTTTTAACATTAATATACGGAGTAGTTGTATAAACTTAAAATTTATACTCCGTAAAAAAATTAAAATACCAAAAATATTTTTGAAGACGAATTTAATAAGATATTATACGACTATGAAGCAGTTATTAAATTCATTTAAATCTGATCTAAAATAGACAAAGGAAGGGTTCAATCAACCCAACCCGTAAAAAGACCAAGAACCTAGAGGAAAGTGATCGAGAAATGGCATTACCAAAAAAAGACATTACGATTAAAACATTAAAAGATATTGCTAATTTCAAAACTTACCAAATTCATTAAATAATGCCTAATTGTAGCCACCAAGAGGGTCATTTTGGATTTAGCGGTTCAGATCTTTGTTCAGCTTCTAAAAACCGTGATATCTGCAAAATCTGACATTAATTTAATTTAATTAATTAATTAAGAGGTTAGAGATTCGTTTGTGTAATTAATAATTAGTTTATACTTACATCCCTATCTTACATTACTTTGTACGTATTGTTTGTTTTGTGGTATTAATTTGTCCACTAGTATTTTGGAACGAATTTGATTAACTTTTCCACATTGACCATAGTATAACTAACCTATTCATCAATTTATGTAAGAATGTGGAAAAGTTAGTAAGATTAACTAATTTGTGTTAGTCAAACAACCATTGTAATCCCACTACGGAGACAATTTGATATTCTCCTAAAATTAGGTTAGAAGTGAGAATAATAAGAAGGAAAATAAGCTCTTATGTTAGTGTAGAATTTTTCCAAAACACATATCCTGGCCACAAGTGTTGCAGTCTTCCGAGAGCATCGTGGAAGAATTTAGAAAGTATGTAGTAACACGTGTCTCATTTGCCTGCGTCTTTTCTGAGATTTTAATCCTATATGTGCTACATTTTCAAAATCTGGGACCCATGAATTGCTCTTTACCAATTGGGCTATGCATTGGATTACTTGTATAGGACCATTATATTCAAGGGATGTTTTAGGCTTCATGTTTACGATGGAATTTTAGTGGTCGATAATGCTTTAGAATACACAATAACTTATAACCACGAGATTTCCATAAGCAAATATGAGTTTCATACTACCTATGTTTCAAAAATATCTTTACACTTTCCGTTTTAGTCCGTTTCATAATGTTCTTTGCACTTTGCTTTATTCTATTTTTGGGCATAAAAATTTATTACCTTACCCTTCTTACCCTACAATATTTACAATTTTCCACTCACTTTCTCTTACTTTATTCATTTTTTTCTTACACTCACCCACATTTTTACACATTTCTTTTACTTTATCCATATTTTATTATATTCAACCACTTTTCCTAATTTTATCTTAATATTTGTGCAAACAATAACTGTAAAGATCTTTATGAAACGGAGGTAGTACATTACTTATGAAATAGAAAAACCAATTTGAGCTTCTCATGAGCTTTCCGAGTCGCGTAACAAGTTTCTCAACTTGACTCGTTTGTATCTCGTGATCTATTTGAGCTAAATCGAGTCGAGTTTTGAACCAGTGGCGGTTGAATGAATTTCGAGTAGCTCGCACGTTGTTTTATACCGACCATTAATTAATCTGCAATCCTAATGTTGTGCAAGCCTTGTTGTTTTATGATGTGCATACTATTTGCACATATTAGTGTCATTAAAGATGTATTTATGTGTAATTTAGAGTAGTTTAGTTGCATTTTAGGACATAATTTGCACATCTTTTATAATCTTGTCATTTTTTTGCTTGTTTTTTTACGGAGGGCTCATCTATTTCTATTCTTAGGTGCTAATCAAAGCAATGCACAAAAATATGAACCTCCTTAAAATCGAAATAGAAAGAACTTGAAGACCCTGGAGGACGAGGCTAGTTCTGGGATCTTCAAACCGCCCCCCTCATCATCATCACAAGTCAATCCATGGAGCTCTCTTGACAAAGAGAAGAAAAGAGAAGAACATCAAAGCTCCACTAAAAATCCAAAATCAGTCCAAGAACCAATATCATTTGGGCCCAAGGGAAAAATCTAAGGCCCAAAAGATAACAAGGTATAGAGAAGGAAGTAGTACCAAGAGGCACAACATAATGCATGACCATGCCTCAAAAACACTAAAAACAACCGTTAAGTAATAAAAACAAACTAAATTTAACCCCACGGTTTTTCTTTTGTTTTAAATTTTAATTTTCATCAAATGACCAAAAATTTATGCTTAGAAATCAAAGGGGAAGTAAGTTGCAAGAAATTAATAATAAGTAATCAACAAATCATGGATATACATGAAGTTCTCCAAGTGAAAGTATTTCTCAATTGTACTTTTCATATTGGTTATGAACAATCAACTTTCACGAAGTCTAATCGAACCTCAATATTTCCCCATAAAATCGGGCCAAAAATAACCTATCCTTCCTTAAAGTTTGAAAAACATAGTCAAATGCAATCAATACGAAAAATAAGCTTGTAATTGATACAAAAAACTGCAAGTTGATGAACCTGCAACACGATTTTCCCTGAAAAAGTTCATTAAACCACAAAGCATTAGAAAATACATGTTGAGAGTAGTCTATACAATTCTTTAAAATATCTAAAAGTCTAAAACATCATAAATTTCACAAGTCTAATTGAATAACAAATCTAAGGCAATCCGTAAAAGAAGAAAAAGAGAACCCATGTTCCTAATATGCAAATTGAACATTTCCAAAAAAATAAAAATAAAATTGAATTCATGATTAAATTTTTATATTATGAGAATAAAAAAAAATGACAATTAAAATATGAAAAAATAAAATTCATGCAATAGGTCGAATAGTTTGTTCATAATAATTAACTAATTGCATAAACAATTGGGGGTACGAACCAAAAATCAAATTAGAAAAGACGATTAAAATATTACGGAATTGTAACTGAGAAAAAAATAGAGTTAATAATACCAAATAATATTACTCTTTGGTAGATTGAATTCATTCGGAAATGTAGAAATAACGTTAAGAATATTGATTTGGAATTATTTTTGCAAAACTAATTACGGAGTATGAAATTTGGCGACATTGGCTATAGTTTTATGCAAAAATCAACTCACATACAGTAAAACCAGAATTAGGGAAGAGAGAAGGAGAATGAAAGAGTATCTAATTTGTAATTGCGAAGGTATTACAGAAACATGTTGAAATTAAAAATATGATTTTGATGGCCAGTGGTGAAGAAGCTGGAACATGAATAGAAACTGTTATTCTGTACTATAGATATGGTTTTCTAAGCAGTAGAATAAAACGGGCGGAATTAAACGACGGGAAAAAGACAGTGAAAATAGGTTTTTTAATTAATTTTTTTTTGAAAAAAAATTGAATTATGAAGGAGTCACGTGGTACTCTACATGCATTTCTTTTAAATTGGGTTGTTATTGCTCGTTATCCTTACTGTTCTCTCTGCGGGGGGGGGGGGGGGGGGGGGGGGGCGCTATCACATAGCTCTAAGCAGGGCAAGGAAGGTCTAGTATAGATTTTTAAAAGTGTATGAAAATTACCCTTTTGAAAACCTCTGAAAAATACCCCTACACAATTGTTGATGTTTTAAGTAGCTGATAGAGGAGGGTAGAGACTAAGTTTATTCACAATCTATACTATATATTAAAAATCATTTGTAAGAAAGCTTTCAGGATACGTGTTGCTCTGTTTATGAGTTTTTCACTCTATGTATATTTTTTTTTTGACATAGGCTTAACATACATTAATGAAAATGGTTCACACCATACAACAAACTACTACTTGAGCTTTAGTAGCTCTTAGAAACCATAATAAACAGATAGCTTTTAAAACAACAAAGGTAGTGAATGCTTTAATTGTTGGCCCTTGACTGATGACATCCTCTTGATCATTGTAACATGCAATACTCCATGCGCCAAAACATTCTACACACACAGTGGCGGACCCAGCTAAGGGCAAGGGGGCACGTGCCACCCCCGGAAAAAAAGAAAAAAAGAAACTGGAAATTTTAAGAAGTTGTCAACTGAAATGATATTATTTATTATCTGCCTAACTGATACATGAAGTGTAGCTTACTCTAGTGGTAAGCGGAATGTTCCTCATGAATTGCGGACCCAGGGGGAGGATGGTCGCGGGTTCAATTCCTATGTGAATGAAAAATTGGTACTATTCCCTCTTTTTTTTGTAATAAATCGAAGCAATATTTCTTTTTCTCCTTTCAAAAAATTAAGTTTATTTATTACCAAAAGGAAAGATTAATAACAATAAAATAACTTACTTAAACTACTACTCTATCATAGTAGTCATCTTCATTTTTGTAAATTATTTTATAGAGTTTTGGTGATACATTTAAGAAAAATCTCAATCTATTTAAATTTTGCGATGTACTCTATAATCAACTACACACATTTATCATTATAAAAAAAATCCTACTACTTTAGTGTATGGGGATGAACAATCGGAACCTTTTCCTCTTTTTTTTTTTTTAATAAATCAAAGCATTCTTTCTTTTTTCCACCTCATTTAATTGGACTACATTTTTCTTCACAAAATCCACTTTTTTGCAAATAAAGTTTATTATTACCAAAGGAAAGAGTAATAACAATAAAATAACTTACTTTAACTACTACTCTATCATAGTAGCCATCTTCATTTTCGTACGTTAGAATTTTAGTGATAGATTTTAAAAAAAATCTCAATCTATTTAAATTTTGCGATGTTTAGAATCAACTACATGAATTTATCATTATAAAAAAAAAACTTTAAAAGTTACCCACTTTTTATTTTTTTATATAAAAAAATATATCAATGTCTTTTTATATACTAACAACTACTCGTATAACTTTTGTGCCACCCCTGGATTATAATCCTGGGTCCGCCACTGTACACACATACTTTCCACATTCTCCTTTTCATTTGGTTGGAAGAAAGCTTGAAATCAATTGGAAGCCCTTAAAAACCAGTGATACTTGAACGACAAGGAGAGACACTGAAGGATAGATAATCCACTAATTTGAAGAACCAACGTTGTAAGCAGGGTGAAAAGCTCACAAACAACCTGAGACAATGACTGAATACCTTCCTGAAAAGGTGCATATATGGAGTTTCTCCTTAGAACGTGAGAAACTCAACCTAGTTGACATGATATGAATCCCCAAAAGTTGGGGAGAAGTCTTTGGATAAGAAATTATGAATGCAATGAGAACACCTCTCATCGCAAACCTATACCAAACCACCCAATTTCGTGGATACCAACACCCCCTCCCACAATCGCCCATACCATCTCCCTTCATCTTATAACTTGTCACACTACCATTATAGGTAGTATGAACACCCAAGACAAGACCACTAACAGGGTTAATTGCCTCTTTTGCAAATAGAATCGGGTAACACTTAAACTCATCCGAACTACCCCTACTTGCCTCAAATTAAGTTGAACATATCCACACAAGACATCCAACAACAAACCAAATTTGGGAACAACAAAACGGGAAACAATAACTAATAATTCCAACAGGGAACCTTCCAACACCAAAGCATAATACCATACTACCCAACAACAAAAAAATTTAAACTTGACATTTAAACTAAACAACTAAACCAATCAACACAACATGGATGAAAATAAGGATACACTCCACTCACACAAATGACATAATCCCGAAGTTTTGGCCGTAATTAACACCAAACACCACACACTAACTTAGTCTTTACCTTTACTGTCAAGATCGGCGTGTATTCAGACACTATAAAACAGTGGCGAGAAGGAACTATGTAATATTTATATACATTAAAAAAAAGTTAAACATAGTTTGTGTAAGGTTTGAACCCCTGATTTTGAGTTTAAATAATAAAGCTTTTACAACTAGCATATGGCATGTTTCATGTTATCATTGCAAAATAAATATAACTAAATGTTAATGTTATTCATGTAGTAACCAGGGGCATCGCCCGAGCCCAAAAACTAGGTCTTATTTAAAGTTTTAAACGTGGTGTACTGGTGTATAATAAATATTGTACATCCGAATAAAAGTTAACCGATATAATGTAAAAGTTATTTATTTCTCACTGGTAAATTTTTTCATTTTAATAAAAACTACTCCTTAAAAATCACTAATAAGTAATAATGTATAAAGTTAACTATTTAGCTCTTTTAAATGTTTATCCGTGATTTTTTTTATATAATACTACTTCCGTTTCACAATACATGTAACTTTTTTTTTTCGTATTTCAACACGCTTCTTTAGATACTAATCTCTCTATGTATAAGGAAAAAGTGTAAAAGTTTGATATTTGGAATCTTCGCATTGATACGAATTTAATAAGATCCCACTTGACTATGTTTTTTCTTACATGATGGTAAAAAAAAATATTGTCAAAGTTGGTTGGTAAATAGTGCCCAAATGAGAAACAATGCAATGTGAAACGGATGTAGTATAAAAATTAATCAAAATATGTTAAAAGTTACAAAGAACTGGGTAAAAGTTATTTGTACAATAAATTTATTGTGCACCTTATGCGTGCAACACATTTTAAAGTTTATTACAAAGTGATAATGAGGTTTAAAAAAGGGGCTTACTATTTACCGCCTCATATTACTCAAAACCGTCTAATTCATTTACCCATATACCTTTCTTTATTTACCCTTTTCAATCAACATTTACCCATATACCCGCCCAAATCTAACCACCACCTCCGGCCACTACCATCACGTCGTAGGCGACAAAATGGCCGAGTATTCACAATAGTTTTTTTTCCCCGGATTTTTTTTAGAAACTTATGCATTTTTATCTTGTACCATGGTACAGGCTTATGAATTTTAAGCTTGTACCATTGTATAGATTTATGAGTTTTTAGCTTCGACAATGGTATTGACTTATGTAGTTTAAGCTTGTACCATGGAAGAAGCTAAAAATTCATAAGCCTGTACCATGGTACAAGCTAAATATTCATAAGTCTATATTATTTAAGATTTTGATTTGTTGTTGCAATTAATTTAATATAATCGGAAAAAAAATAGAGACTTATGAATTTTTAGCTCCTTCCATGGTACGGACTTATGAATTTTAAGCTCATTCCATGTTACAAGCTTAAATTGCAAAGTCAATACTATGGTCGAAGCTAAAAACTCATAAGTCTGTACCATGGTACAAGCTTAAAATTCATAAGCCTGTACCATGGTACAAGCTAAAAATGCATAAGTTTCTAAAAAAATATTCGGACAAAAAAAAAAAACTCTTGTGAAGACTTGGCCATTTTGTCGCCTACGACGTGATGGTGGTGGCCGGAGGTAGTGACCGGTGATGGTGGCCGGAGGTGGTGGGGTGGTGTGAGAGAATTGGAAAGTAAGATTAAGTAAGGGTATTAATGGAAAATAAGGAAAAATAATGGAACGGCTTTTAGCGCTAGAAGATAAAATGAGGGGGAGGGAGGAGCTTGAGGGAGGAGAGAGGTTGTGCAAACTCTTCATTGCTTAATCAAGACATCAAGCATACTTCACCCGTTTCATTTTAGAGACAACAACTTTTACTTTAACTTGTGTCAATGCATTATTTATGATTTCTAGCCATAATATTTTTAATTAACAATAAGTCAAAAGTATAGAATTTTGACATATTAAAAGTATATATTTGAGAGGATTCTAACAAAAGCACTCATAAACATGTATTTTCTTAAATATAAATCACCAAATTAAAGTACTCTGTAGTTAAAATATGGTATGAACATATATTGTAAACTGTCAATTGTCTTTGCACAAAAAAAAAATACATGATGATTTATTTTAAGTGTTTTAAAATAACGCCCGCGTTTCCCTAAAAACACATGCATTTAATGTTTGAAAATACAATTTTGCCCCTTTAATATTCACCCCTTTCAATAATAATAATAATAATAATAATAATAATAATAATGACAATAAAAAAAACAATAATACTAATAATAACAAAAAAAATTTTTCGCCACTCATCAATCAATCATCAATACTATATACTAAAAGACACACCACGAATGACACATGTCATCTCCTGGTGTGTCCTTAGATTTATTTTTAAATAAAATTTTAAGAATCTTTTAAAATATCTAATTTCTTGATTTTTTTTCTTATTTTTTCTTCAAAATTACAATTTCATGTGTATTATGACAAAAATCTAACATAATGTAATAATACTAATTTGAAAAATATATCAGTAATGGAAAAATCATAATTTTTATGATATTATTGTTTTTATAATATACGTAGTAAATTGCTACTCCGTTATAGCAAGATAGTATTTTGATTTTCATAAACCTTTTTCAAAAAAAAAAGTAATTATACTCTTAGACTACATGCAATATTTTTTAAAAAAAATAATGTGTTATTATATGTGGAATGACACATGTCATCTCTTGGTGTGTCCTTAGATTTTTTTAAATAAAAGTTTAATTAAATAATATTTTAAAATATCTAATTTCCGGATTTTTTTTTCTTATATTTTTTTCAAAATAACAATTTCATGTGTATTATGACAAAAACCTTACATAATATAATAATTCTAATTTGAAAAAATATGTCAGTAATGGAAAAATCATAATATTTATGATATTATTGTTTTTATAATATACGTAGTAAGTTGCTACTCCGTTATAGCAAGATAGTATTTTGATTTTCATAAACCTTTTTCAAAAAAATAATAATTATACACTTAGCCTACATGCAATATTTTTTTTAAAAATAATGTGTTATTATATGTCCATACCCAAACAAGTATTTTTTAATTATTTTCTTCCATTTTATGTAGCGGGCCGGGTACGGGTATGGTTACAGTTTTGGATATCATTCAATTTTAAAAGAAACAGTTACCTGATAAAGGCATTCAATTTTTGTCGAAACCCTAAACACCTAATATTGCACTAATCACTTTATAATTCGAATAAATAATAAAATTCTCTAATTTTCCAACAACCCATATTAAAATTTTATATGATTTTGTTTTATTAAAAAATTATTTTAAATAAATTAGTCAGAATAGAAAAAACAAATTATTTAGTCTATCCGTGCGTTGCACGGGACCTAATAACTATACTAAACGAGAGGCCCCTAAAATCACATCTGACACATGTCACGCTCTCATTAAAAAATTTCCCACTCTTTTATCCTTCCCTAATACTCCCTCCGTATTTATTTAAGAGATACACTTGGCCGACCACAGGTATTAAGAAGAAGAATTGAATGAAATAAAGTAATTAAACAAGTGGGGTTGAGTAAATATTTTAATTAATAAGTAAAACAAGTGGGGACCAGACATTTTAGGGGGTGGGGGTGAGGTGTAATTATGAAATTATTTGTTTAATAGGGTGGTTGAACATAGGATTGTAGGGTTATGAAAAATATAAGTAATATAATTCATGCGGAAAAACCATAAAGCCAGGAATCCAAATTAATTGCCACATAGTCAATTTGCATAATTAGGATACACACAATGTGATGCGTGCCTTCCCTAACTTCTCCCGTGCCGAACAAGAACAAGTGTAGGACTCCAAATGTCGCCCCTCCGTAGATAGTCCACATCACGTTCGGATCCGCCTCAGATTCAATTAACTAGAATATTATCTAAGGTTTTATGTGTAGGGGAATACAATTAAACATAATAACATGTGCGGAAACAATCCCCAAAGCCAGGAAACATGTATAAAGCACAGATTAAGCAAACTTACATTCGAAGCGTGTTTTCCACAATAATCTGTCAACGAACACGAACAAAGAACTCCACTTGTCGTTCCTCTACTTGGTTCACCGACACAATCAGATCCGTCTTGATAATCGTAGCTTAGACAATCATTCAAGAGTTTGTGCTTTTGGGAAGAACACATCCATGGAGGCTAGAGAGAATTAGGGTTTCTCTCTCCTCCTTAGGTTTTTATGTGTAATCTGATTTTTGCATAAGGTTATTGGAAAACGTGAGATGGATTAATATTATAACCCTTAGGTTATAATATCAACCGGCCAAGGCACATAGGCCATGCGCCAGCCAGCCCCGTCCGTGCAAGCCCACACACGCACAGCCACACAGGCGCTGGGCCTTGGGCCGCGCTGTGTGCGCTGCTGCTGCTGTTCCTCGCATGCGCGCGCGCGCCCAACCAAGGCTTGGGCCTTGCGCGCTGGCTCGCTGCTACGCCCAGTGGGCCTTGCGCGCTTGCGCGCCTTGGCTCGTTGGGCTGGCAGCGTTGCCCCTTTCCGTATCCGCGATTAATATATTTCCGATATATTATTTACCGTTTCGTATACAACGAATCACCGTCGTACAATACGATTTATTCATTTCGCCTAGCTTACGAATATTCGCGATACGATATACGATTCCGATGCAAGGTCGTATCGTATAATACGTTTTCCAACTAATTCCCGAAAAGCTATTAAATGAATTTCCGATTCATTTAATCCGGTGATCTGTTACGTGTTATTGGTGTGACCTTGTAGGTTCAGCCAAGAGTAAGTTGTGAGTTCAAATATGCATTAGAACTCACTGATCGGAAGCATTGCTCCAGCTAGCTGTTCCGATCACTTGATCTCATTGAATTAATTGTTCGCAATTAATCTGAACCTTGGTATTAGACTTAATGCACCTTGGATGAAGGACATATTTGATTCATAGTACGCCCAATAACTGCTTTTATACCCAAGATAGGAGGAAATATGTCCTTCATCCAAGGTGCATTAAGTCTAATACCAAGGTTCAGATTAATTGCGAACAATTAATTCAGTGAGATCAAGTGATCGGAACAGCTAGCTGGAGCAATGCTTCCGATCAGTGAGTTCTAATGAATATTAAGCTCACAACTTACTCTTGACTGAACCTACAAGGTCACACTAATGGCATGTAACAGATCACCGGATTAAATTAATCGGAAATTCATTTAATAGCTTTTCGGGAATTAGTTGGAAAACGTATTATACGATACGACCTTGCATCGGAATCATATATCGTATCGCGAATATTCGTAAGCTAGGCGAAACGAATAAATCGTATCGTACGATGGTGATTCGTCGTATACGAAACGATAAATAATATATCGGAAATATATTAATCACGGATACGAGGAGGCAACGCTGCCAGCCCAACGAGCCAAGGCGCGCAAGCGCGCAAGGCCCACTGGGCGTAGCAGCGAGCCAGCGCGCAAGGCCCATGCCTTGGCTGAGCGCGCGCGCATGTGAGGAGTAGCAGCAGCAGCGCACACAGCGCGGCCCAAGGCCTAGCGACTGTGTGGTGCGCGCGTATGGGCTTGCTGTCCGGTTCTTGCCCTTGTGGCTTGGCCGGATAGTATTATAACCTAAGGGGTTATAATATTATTCTACACAAGTTTTCCTAACCTAATACAAAATTCAGCCACACACATCAAACCCTAAGGAGGAGAGAGAAACCCTAATTCTCTCTCAGCCTCCATGGATGTGTTCTTCCCAAACGCACAAACTCTTGAATGATTGTCTAAACTACGATTATCAAGACGGATCCGAACATGTTGGTGAACCAAGTAGAGGAACGACAATTGGAGTTCTTTGTTCGTGTTCGTTGACAAATTATTGTGGAAAACACGCTTCGAATGTAAGTTTGCTTAATCTGTGCTTTATACATGTTTCCTGGCTTTGGGGATTGTTCGCACATGTTATTATGTTTAACTGTATTCCCCGACAGTGGTATCATGAGCCTTATGTATTCAAAGCATGAATTAGCATGAATTTATTTTTTTTGCATCTGTCGAAAATTTTGAATTTTTTGTTGATTTTTCGGAATTTTTACGAATTATTGGATGAATTGCGTAATAATCAGGTCCGAAATAAAAAATGTTCGTTTTTTCGAGTTTTAAAACCCTAATTTGATTGAAAACGATTTTCTAAGATCAACTCATGAGAACGGAATTGCAAAATTAGGCCTCGAAGTGTCGTTTTTTGGGCGTTTTTGTTAATTTTTTTATTAAAAATTAAAAGTGTCGGACAGTAATTCAATTAAAAGGTCTACCTAAACTAATCGGAATTGCTTGAAATTTTGACACATTGTTTCTAGGTACATGCTTGATCTATGGTAAAAATTTCAGATGTTTCTGGTAAGTATAAACCCTAATTTTGCCTTTTCCCAATTCGTAAAATTTGAAACCCTAATTGAATTTTAATTAATTTTGGTTTAATAATTCGGTTAATTGGGAAAGGGGTTATAATTTCATAGGTCAGTGGCTAATTTTAAAAATTATTGGATTAAAATTTTGAATGGTTTCGTTAATTTTAATCGCACTTAAACCAAATTATTAAAAATCTGAAATTTAATTGTTAAAGAACGATTTAAAGCTTCGGATTTTATTAATTAAAAGTTCAAACTTTAATGTTGATTCGTTCGTTCATAAAAGTTTGAATATTGTTAGACCTTGATTTAATAATTTTACGAAATTGGATTGTCGTTAAAGTTTATTAAATCGTTAAAAATCGTTGTTTTTCGAAAATAAAAATCGTAACTTTTTGAAAAATAAAATTAATGCAAGTTCGTGAAATTAAATTTAATTTTAATTAAGTTGGTCCGTATCACGAACCAATGGCACGAACATGAGCATGGTGGACGTATGGCTCGTCGAGCCATGCGAGGCTATTGTGCTTAGGCCGAGCCGCATGCGACACGGGCAGCAGCAGGTACGCTGCGTGCCTCGTGCTCGCTGGGCGAGGAAGGGGCAGGCGGCATTGCTTGCGGGGCTGCAACGAAGCAAGGCGCGAGCCATGCGACGTCCAGCACACACACGACGCACAACACGCAACGCAGGGGCAACATAGCTGCGGGGACGCGATGCGCGCGCAAGGGGCTGGGGGTGTGCGAGACTTGCTCGTGCGCTCTTGGGCCTCACGCAAGGCATGGGACTTGGCGCAAGCCTAGCCCGACTACGTAATCGAACTTTTTTCGTTGAAAATTGTTTATTTCGTTGGGCTTCGTATATTTGCATTAATTTGGGCTAACGGGATATTTAATTTTAATATTTTATTTACTTGGGCCGGGGCGCGAGTTTTAATTTAATATTTCATAATTAATTATCTGGAATAATTATTGGTTTGAGTGGGAGCCACTAAATGAAATTAAAATGAAATAATTATTTTTAATTATTTTCATAGGTCGCATTATTTTAATTAAATTCAATTTTAATTAGAATAAAGTCTAAGGATTAATAATTTGGAAATTGATTAATCTTTTAGGACGCGTTTATGTGAACGTGAATTTTAATTAATTCATGTAAATACTTGCATATTAAACACGGGCCATTCGTTTTAGCACACGAATGGGTGAATGCATAGAATATATATTTTATGTAATGCAGGTACTCCAAGTGACTAGTATGGCCAATTTAGGATAGTTAAATACGTTCTGCGTACCGTTCTATCTTTGAATGTAAAGTTTTAAATATGGTCTGCGTACCATGGAAATTTTGATGTAATTTATTTTTCAAGTATTTCTAAGTTTAGAACTTTAAGTTAGCATTTGAACGAAGATTCAAGACGATGCCAAGCTAACAAGGAGGTGATAAAGATTGGATGCTTCAAGACAAGAAGTTTTGGGCCATACTAGATCACCATTTATTTATGCAATTTAATATATATATATTATGCGTGAATGTATGAATGTATGTATGCTTTGCATGAACAGGTTGTTTCCTATGAATCGATTAGTTTTAAGTTCACTAAATAATCGAACCAACATAGAAACAACTAGGTCCAAGTAATATTGAGTTTTAAAAATTGCCTTCCAAATCAATACTTACAAAAATCTAGGGATCTAAGATAGTAGGTTTACGCTAAAGCGAAGTGCTATTTTAGTTGACTTAGGTGGTAAGGCGTCCTAAATGAGCACGTTGATTGTGGTTACAACTCAAACAACAATGGCATTAAGTTGTGGCAATGGGATAAATTATGGCATTAATTTATTAACCAAGAGTAATTTGGAGATTACTAGCAATAGGTTTTGCTTACCTAAAATCTTAAAATACTTAAGACATGCTAAAGCTGCTTAAGGATTTAGGACTTTTGGGGTCTTGGAATCGTTTCATTCATTTTGGACCATGTTTTTGCTTTTTGCATGAATGAAATGTTTAATAGCTTTGATGATTGCGTGAATGCTTTTATTTCAAGTTATTAAAGTATGATAAATGTTTTTCTTTGCTAGTTCATTTTGTAGAATAGTAAATTTTCAACCTTATTGCGTTCGGACAATAGAACTGCGATATTTCCTCGATCGATTGGTAACTATTTTGAGAGCGATTCTCAAAGAAAAGGAGAGTGAGAGCGTATCTTGAATGCTATTTTCTTATAGTGATCTTCATGGTTGTTTTCAAACTAGAATTTGAATGGTAGACCAATTGGACCTCATATATTTAGAATACTGGTTAGTTTTGAAATAATGAAGTATTGAGTTAAAGACTCATGTATAACCAATGGTTAACAACCAATTTTCTTTTGATTCGATGATGAATTAGACTCATTGGATGTTGTCATTCAAAGTGAACAAAAGAAAGGGACTTTGTACGCATAACAAAGTAAGAAGATCAAGCAAATAGTTAAATCTTTAGGACTATAAGAAAACGTGCTAGAAAGGATAGGAAAGGGGAACAAAAGAAATGAATTCAATATTCAATTTCTACCTAAAAGTTTGTGTTAAAGAGAAACGACTTAGCAAATAAACTCCTATGGTATTAGATTACCTCTTGAGGTTCTAAACTCTTGTTAAGAACTCAAATTCCGGGAGCTAAGTCTGGTTATTGACCTACAAGTGGGAAATGAAGCAAAGTTGTGCTACATTAATTGTAGAGTCATCATGTTTGTTTTAAAGTCCTTCTAAAGGCTGGAACTTAATGGTATTATGTTCCATTAATCATCATAATCAATTTCTGTTTGGACAACGGAAAGACTCACATTCAAAGTAAACAAAAACATCCGTTGAGTGTTTATTTGAATGAAATGGTCATTTAAGGGTTGAGTCATATGATTGATTAATAAACAAACGAATCTCTTCACACTCAAACTTCAGAAGGTTCAAATCAAACATTTTATTTGTGTTCCACATATCTTTGGCAATGTCATACGACCATATCAACAAGTCAACATTCTAAGATTCCATGGCATGGATTTCTGAAAGTTGGTTAATTTAAGACACGTGGGTCTTGCTTGTTGAACATGACATAGAAATGGACTATTGTTAGAAGTTTCTAGACAATGGAGTTCATGGGCCAAAGATGGATTTTATGACCTACCTATTTCACAAGAATTTGAGAAAATATGGCTATATTTACTCGAATTGAAATGTGTGAAATGCTTCGATGCAATTCACAAAAGGGTATAAAATCAACTTGGAAAGAATTTTGGAACATCTACGCTGGGTCAAGGTGATGTTTGCATGAGCCAAGAAAGATTATCTAGATTGTTTATATGACATTATAACAATCGAAGCTCCATCAGAATATGGTATGTCCAAATGGAGAAATCGGAATCTATTTCGATTAACGATAATCACGACTATTTTCCTATATAGTTTCTAAATGATACTCTCAAGTGACTTTCATACTAAACAAAGTTGTCAAATCTAAGGATAAGATGTCATAAGGATTGAACTTCGGTTTAGTACATCTTTTCAGTACATATATATCTAGGGTTGTCAAACCCAGTAGGAGTTAGTGTTTACATCAAACAAACTCAAGGATAGATATATGTTTCTTTATGAGCGACTCATAGAAACAAAATGTATTGATTCTACCACAAATCTGAGAACATATGGTTGTTTCTTAAGATAATGTCTTTTAGGAAACCATCATATTTCCAAAAAGGAAAGTGGGAGAAAAATGACCTCGAATGGACTTCGAGTCAAGCAACAAACAAATGTAGGACACTTAGGAGTCTTTGGAAAAGCTCCGTATTTAGAAGCCTTTGGAAGAGCTTCGTGAAGACTTAAGAAGTGCTTCAAGAGAATCCTAATACTCAAAGGACTTGAGTAATGTCTTTATAGACACTAACGTTTGATGTTCATACCTAGGTAAATCGTATAAGAAATAGAATTCAACCAAGATAGATACATAGATATCTTGAGGAATGAAAACTATGAAGACTTTGGAAAGTGCTTCAAAAACATACGACTTACAGGTTAGCTACGACGAATTAAAATTCCCAAGTATGGTTCGAGGCCATACAAAATGGTTTGAGGCCATTTCATCCAAAGTACCTTCATCTTGAAGAATCAAATCCATGATTTGGTTGATTTGCATAAAGGGTTCACTCCCATTAGTTGCAAACATGTTTTCTAAACATACAACGTTGATTTGCATAAAGGGTTTACTCCCATTGGTTGCAAACATGTTTTCAAAACATACAAAGATGATATTGTATACACATAAAAAAGAGAAGCTAGATTGGTGGTTAAAGATTGTAAACAACTTCACGGCGTTGATAATGTTGAAATCTTTTTCACCAAGTCGGAATGCTTGAACTATTTTGGATAAATCTAGCAATCATTGCATATGGAAATATGGCAATTGGAAAACGAAACACCTTACTCAATTGGACTTGTAGAAAGGAATTGTGTACATCACACAATATAAAAGTTTTGGATGCTAGATAAAAGAGCAAGGTTAAGAAATCTATTCGTAGATTAAAGCATGCAAGTGGGAATTGGACCATATTTGTCTAAAAGGCTATTGAGCAATCATAGCTTTATGAAAATATGGATCATCTTATAGATGAGGAGTTTAGTGGGAGATAAGTCCAGTTTATTGGTTCTATATATGAGATACATATCTCTGTATTGAAAATGACATTCAAATTCTAAATGGTTATATTTGAAAGTATTTGTCAATATTAGAACCATGGCGAAACTTAGAACATACCGAGTTAAAGATCTATTGGATAGGATCTAAAGCGTTGTTTGGATTCTGTAAAAGTAATTACTAAATCAAACACAATGGAGAGACTCAAAAGAGACTCTCAACCCATATGAGTTAGTCTAAGTTATGAATGCTTTAACTAAGTATAAAGCTAGGCTGTTATCACTAGAGTTAAGCATGAAGGACCTTGAAGAGGTGTCTTCACCTTATGTCACATGGCAATGCCAAGATTTTAACAAAGATTCAGTATCTCTTGAAACAGAATAAAGCTAAAAGTTACATGGATAGATTCAAAATGCGAATGGTTTTTGCATTACAATCAATCATGTATGATGTGATATATAGATCGCCAAGATAACTCGTGAACATTGGATCGTGACGAGTTTATACCAATCTCTATTGATCTGGATCAAAGATCATTGGAACAGTATCAAGAACATCCAATACATTTGGAGATGTAGGATGAGCACTTGATAAGAGGAAGTGAAGATAACTAAAGTTTTGATGCTACATGCATTTGCCTAAGCAAAAGTTGAATCTTGTTGTTAGGCAAACCACAAACATACACGGGCAATTAGGCGTCGTGATTAAAAGGTGGTAACATAGGTTCTAAACCATATGTGATGCATGGGAAACTGAATCAATGATTAGTTTCCAAGTTCTTAGTTGAAAGATGTATCTCCCACATCTATGTGAACTGGTTAATTGGAGCATTATTCCAAAAGGAAGCATCATTTGAAATTCTACATAATTGAAATGAATTCATTATTGCCTAAGAAGCAATGAAAGGGAATTGTTTTAGTGGGAGTTCTTCAATGAACTCAGGTTGATCACAAGTCTGCTACCTGGATGATTTTCTATTTTAGATATGATTATCATTCTAAACAGCAACGAAAGACTAGATCATACTAGAAACATATTCAAAGATCTTTTCATCTTACATTGAAAGGCTTTCGATAGAAAAGATGCTAAGGATAGCAAAGCATGATAAACTAAACCTCTGCATTGAATGAGACACAACATTCATATGCAGATATGGAATCAAGTTTGAGTTCCATGAATGTTTTAAGTATTGGGTAAAACATTAAATGCTTGATTTTGGGTTAGAGGCCCACAAATTGGTAAGCATTTGGTTTAAAACTTTATCATTTATGAAATTATATTTCATAGTTCATTTAATCTTGGTTTAGTATTAAATGATAAGTCCATGTGATTCAAATCATTCAAATGGGATGTCAAGATGGATTCTTCGACAAAGAAACACCCATAAGTGAACTTGAATATTGAAGTCACAAAGGATCCCTAATCCAGGTCATTGAAAGGTGGACGACCAATGACTAATGAAGATTAGATTGCAAGTAGATTACTTAGTTATGTTTCTTGAACTAGAGTGACTGGATGTCAGAATCTTTTGCATAGATACTTATTGGATCTTGTATCGGATTGACCATGAGAACACTTTAAGAGATTAAAGTCATGTCATAAGTAGTTCTCATTAATGGTGATTAGAACCATTCCTCAGAACATGAGCGATTATGTCTGCTCGTTTGAGAATTAGTTCGCATTGATACTAGCTAAACGTCGCACCGTAAAAGGAGGCTATAAAAGCAGTTATTGGGCGTACTATGAATCAAAGTGAGTGTTTATAGATTGCAAGAATGGATTGTCCTCCTATCTTTGATAGGATATGGTGTTTGTTGTGTAACAAGGCCTCTCGGAGAGTTAGATACTGTAAAATGCATGGCCGTGCTCAGAATGGTTAGGCTTAACCTTCTGCAAAAGTTTGACAGTTGAACTCTTTAATCCGAGAAACACTTCTAGACCTAATAAGGATGGCTTGGATCTTACGTTATGTTCAGTAAGTAACACTAAGTGACAAAGGAATGTGGATGCACACTTGTCTGAATGACAAGTGGGAGATTGAAGGAAATATTTCCTTCATCCAAGGTGCATTAAGTCTAATACCAAGGTTCAGATTAATTGCGAACAATTAATTCAGTGAGATCAAGTGATCGGAACAGCTAGCTGGAGCAATGCTTCCGATCAGTGAGTTCTAATGAATATTAAGCTCACAACTTACTCTTGACTGAACCTACAAGGTCACACCAATGGCATGTAACAGATCACCGGATTAAAGGAATCGGAAATTCATTTAATAGCTTTTCGGGAATTAGTTGGAAAACGTATTATACGATACGACCTTGCATCGGAATCGTATATCGTATCACGAATATTCGTAAGCTAGGCGAAACGAATAAATCGTATCGTACGACGGTGATTCGCCGTATACGAAACGATAAATAATATATCGGAAATATATTAATCGCGGATACGAGGAGGCAACGCTGCCAGCCCAACGAGCCAAGGCGCGCAAGCGCGCAAGGCCCACTGCGTGTAGCAGCGAGCCAGCGCGCAAGGCCCATGCCTTGGCTGGGCGCTCGCGCATGTGAGGAGTAGCAGCAGCAGCGCACACAGCGCGGCCCAAGGCCCAGCGACTGTGTGGTGCGCACGTATGGGCTTGCTGTCCGGTTCTTGCCCTTGTGGCTTGGCCGGATAGTATAATAACCTAAGGGGTTATAATATTATTCTACACAAGTTTTCCTAACCTCATACACAATTCAGCCACACACATCAAACCCTAAGGAGGAGAGAGAAACCCTAATTCTCTCTCAGCCTCCATGGATGTGTTCTTCCCAAAAGCACAAACTCTTGAATGATTGTCTAAGCTACGATTATCAAGACGGATCTGAACATGTTGGTGAACCAAGTAGAGGAACGACAAGTGGAGTTCTTTGTTCGTGTTTGTTGACATATTATTGTGGAAAACACGCTTCGAATGTAAGTTTGCTTAATCTGTGCTTTATACATGTTTCCTGGCTTTGGGGATTGTTCCGCACATGTTATTATGTTTAACTGTATTCCCCAACAAGCAAATCCTTTGCTAATAGTCTATAAACTACTCTTGGTTGATAGGTACGTCTAAGAACTTATTAGGTAAACCTATCTCATTTGCCACGACATAAAAGGACTCCTTACTTATATCGTTGAGTTTCACCAAAAATAACATGTACTCACAATTATTTGTGTACCTTACCCCTTTAGGATCAACAAGTAACACCTCGCTATGGCGGAAAACTATTACTTAGATTGATGTAAAGGTTATCCAACTAAGTGTTATTTTGGCATGACACCTTTTAACTCAATTTTTAAAGTTTGGAACTTAAGGCTCTTACTATGTTAGTTAGATTTTAAGTGAACTAAAATCCTTAATCATGCAACATAATCAAGCCATAATCTCATGCATAATTAAGACATATTTAAAGCAATAAATAACTTAAAGCATGCACAAGATTTAATTATGATCTAGTATGGCCCGACTTCATCTTGAAGCTTCAACTACAAACTCCGTCTTTGAAAATGGATTGGAAACTCCGTCTTGAATTTAACCATGGAAGGCACCATTTTCTTCAACGAGGATATGTTATAATTAAAACTAATTACAACTATTTGATGGTACGCAGACCATATTTAAAATTTAAAAACTTTGGTGCATTAGACCAATTTTACATTCAAATTAATGGTACACAGTCCATATTTTCTATCCTATTTGGGCCATACTAGTCACTTTCCATAACCTGCAAAACAGTAGATTTACAATATACCATTCACCCATTCATTTATCAATGAATGGCCCACATAGCAAGTTAGTAGAAAAAAATCATGCATCACATAAACATTTGCAGCAACTAATCAAGGGTTCCGATAATCTACAAATTATTCAACCTTATTAGTTCTAATCGATTAACCTTAAAGGAATGTAGGCCCAATCAAGAGTTTATGACTAAAAGCTCCCACTAAAACCAAGAATTTACATGCTTTACAAATTTTAAACATAAAATTGTATTTCCTAGTCTAACCGGAAACTTACAAATTTAATTAAAATTTAAAGCTCATATAAAATTAATATTTAAATCCCTTTATTTTATTTTTAGTTGATTAAAATTAATTAATTTAAATTTTATCAAAGTTTTAATTTTAGTTAAATAATTATTACAAAATAATTTATAATAATTAAATTAATCAAAATTAAATTCCGAGAAAAAATAAAATTACGAAATTAAATTTAATTAAAATAGTTTTCAACCGAAACATAAACAAAACGGCCCAAACGTACTAAGGAAAGGCCTTAGGACGAAGCCCAAGCCTCGCCCAAGCACCAACATCCGCAACGCCATGAGTCGCGTGCACGAAGCAGCACCCAAGGCCCACGTTGCTGTGGCCGAGGGACACACCCGCAGCGCAACAACCCTTGTTGTGCCTGCTGCCTGCTCGTGGCTGGTTGCACGCTGGGCTGTGGCTTGCGCAACGGCACGCGAGCTCCCTTGCTCGTTTGCTGCTGCCTTGCCTCGTGCCTAGCGCTACAATGCATCGCTGCCCCTTTTTGCTCGACCATCCACACGGCACACACGACACAGGCCACTGCCTGCCGCGCATGCCTTGCTTGCTCATTGCCTCGTACCGCATGGGCGACGAACTCCCTTGCTCGTCGTCGCATGCCCGCACTATGCAACACCCCTTGAGGGTAACACTTAGCTTCCATTGCTTCGTGCGTGCAAGATTGGTGATCGATTTTATAAAACTTAATAATTTTTATACTTTAATTTAATTGAATAAATAAATCATATTAATTTCATTAAATTTGGGCAAAAATCGAAAATTTATTATTTAAATTAATTTCCGGTTACATTTATTTTTAGGGATTCAAATCTAGGTCATAAAATTTTAAAACTTTTCAATTTTAACAAATTTTATGGTGGTTTTTAATCATAGGATCCTAATTAAATTGCTAATTAATTATGAAAATCAAAACAAATTCTAAATTATTCGAAATTCAACAAATTAATTACAATTACAAATTAGGTTGTATAATTAACAAGATTAGGCTTTAAAATTGTTAAACATATACAGTAGGTCAATCATAGATTCAAGATTTATATACAAGATTCGCAAATATTTAATTTAACATCAAAAAAATTATAAATTTTGCGTTCGAAAAAATAAAACCTCCGAAAAGTCATAGTTAGGCTTCGAATTTGGGAATTCTGGATTCGGCAACAAATCTTGGATTTTTGTCAAAATTTTAAAACGTCGTTTACATGCGAAATTCACTATAAACATATAAGATTCCGACCATTATTGACAAAACTGCCGAAAAATCCTGCGAAAATATAATCAAATAATCGCACGAATATGCAATTAATTACATAAACGAAATTAATCACCCTTTTAATTCATTGCAAATTTATAAAATTTAATCCATGTTGACTATAATTGATTATGGAATTAATTAGAGGTTCGTGATACCACTGTAGGGTTATGAAAAATATAAGCAATATAATTCATGCGGAAAAACCATAAAGCCAGGAATCCAAATTAATTGCCACATAGTCAATTAGCATAATTAGGATACATACATTGTGATGCGTGCCTTCCTTAGCTGCTCCCGAACCGAACAAGAACAAGTTTAGGACTCCAAATGTCGCCCCTCAATAGATAGTCCACAGCACGTTCGGATCCGCCTCAGATTCAATTAACTAGAATATTATCTAAGGTTTTATGTGCACTCAGAAAGCTTATTATTAATTTTAGGCAAATTATTCAATTCTCTCTTGAACTTAATGTATGTGAATACTTATTGAATTGCATTATAAATTGTGATTATGAACCACATATTTATAGGGTAGAAATAACGGAATTAGAATTCTACTAGGATTCCAATAACTAAATCCATTAGGATTCTAGTTAAATTATATCATTAGAATTTAATGTTTAATCAAACACCTAAGTATTTCAAATTTAACAAATTATCTAATTTGAGTAGAATTAGGAAAACGAGATTACTTCACAAGGAAGTAATCCTAACCGGCCAAGGGAATGGCCATGGCACCGCACAACCCACCCCTTTGCACAGCCCGTAGCACGCAGGCCCAAGGGCGCTGCTGCTTGCTCGCTGGCCAAAGGGCGCTGGCAGCAAGCACGTGACCCACTGGGCGCTGCTGCTGCTCGGCCTGCTTGCACGGCGCGCGCGGGCTTGCTGGGCGTTGGGCCTGGCTTCGTGCTGGGCCTTGTGTCTTGCAAGCTCGTCCGTCGATCGTTTCGTACGTCGCGCTTCCGTTTCGTTTTCCGATTCCGGAATTCATTTCCGATTCGAACAAATATTTAATATTTCCGATTCCGAAAATATTTCCGATTCCGGTAATCTTTCCTTTTCCGGCAATATTTCTATTTCCGATAATATTTTCCGATACGTACCATGTTTTCGTTTCCGACAACATCTACGACTTGGATAATATTTATATTTCCGTCATGATCCATATTTCCGTTTCCGGCAATATCATCATTTCCGGAGCATTCTATATTTTTCCTTTTGACGATTTCAGCTCCCACTGGAACCGAGATCCGTCGTTTTCGAATGTTCATAAATAGAGTATTTAATGAATAATATATTCACTTAAATACTTGATCCGTTCACGTACTATTTGTGTGACCCTACGGGTTCAGTCAAGAGTAAGCTGTGGATTAATATTATTAATTCCACTCGAACTGAAGCGGCCTCTAGCTAGGCAAACAGCTTACTTGATCTCACTGAATTATTAACTTGCAGTCTTGCATAATTAATTAATACTAAACCACATTTATTAGACTTAGCATTGAATGCATACTTGGACCAAGGGCATTATTTCCTTCAATGCAGTAGAGTAGGAATAGCTCCAAATGCAACTATATGTAACTAAACTACGCTAATACGTACACAAAAGAGTTCCTAGTAGATCCTAAAGATGTGAAAATTAGAAGCACATCACCTCCTTAGAATGGTGTGTTTTGTAATTCCGCCGCGTAATAATGTTCATGAAATGCGAACCCGTACTAAAGACGGAATTTTTAAATTAAAAAATATTAAATCTCAGTACAAATGAAAACGAATAGCACCAACTTGTTTTTCAAAAGCTAATAAAATTCAAAAATGGCGTGAAGTTATGGCGGAAGAGAATAATGCAATGCTTGTCAACAAACTTGGGATTAAATAACTTTTGATGCGTCAAAGAACTTGGTTGGTACAAAATGGATGTATACGATAATAACCAAAGAAGACGGTTATGTGATTAGTCCTAAGGATCGGCTGGTTACTCGTGGGTTTGGACAACAAGAAGGTATAGATTATTCTGAGAAGTTTATCCCTATTGTAAAATCAACTACTATTTTGTTAGTTTGTCTTTAGATCTTTCCTATAATAGTTCATTCTTCAATTAGACGTTGAAAACGCATTCTTACATGGTGATTTAATTGAGGAGGTGTACATGAAACAACCTGCAGGTTTCATTCATCCTGATTTTCCTGATCACATTTGTCGTATTAGGAAAGAAATCTATGGTCTAAAATAGGCTCCTAGAGCTTGGTATCTTCACTTCAATAGTTTTTTTGTTACAACATGGCTTCTTTTGTTGCCAATCAGATAATTTATGTTTATTTTTCACCGTGAAAAATTCATTGGGTATCTTCTTCTTTATGTCGTCAATATCATTATCACAGGAAACTCGGCTTCTTTGATCACAAAATTTATTTCTCTTTTATCTACCGAGTGCGCTATGAATGATCTAAGTGATCTACACTATTTCCTAGGAGTGCAGGTGGTGCGTGCTTCCGAGGGTTTATTTTTGTGTCAGAAAAATGTGCTCATGATCTTCTTTTAAAATTCCATATGCACATTTCTAAACATGTCCGTACTCCTCTTCCTAGTCGTACAACACTTTCATGATTTATTATCCGATCCTACTGGGTATCGCAATATGATTGGGGCTTTGCAGTACTTGACTATGACAGGACCTGATATTACATATGTTGTGCATTTCGTTTTCCAATTTACGATGCACCTCGCATATCGTACTTGTTGGTTATTAAGCGTATATACATGTACTAGTAAGGTACTTCAGACTGCGGTCTTTGGCTTCGCCGCTCCTCAGACATGTCAATCATGATTGCCTATTCAGATGCAGATTGGGAAGGTTGCCCCGATAGTTGTCGTTCTACTGGTTATGCATTTTTTCTCTAAGGCAATCTTATTTCCTAGGGCTCGAAGAAGCAACCCACTGTCTCCAAATCTTCCACATAAGCAAAGTACCGCGTTGTTACATACACGGTACAGGACACTCTCTGGATTCGTTCCTTGATAGCTGAGTTGGGAATCGTCATCCGTGGACCCGTGAAGTTATCATGGGATAATATTTCTGCATCCTATCTTGCAATGAATCCGGTTCAACATGATCGTAGCAAACATATCAACATAGATAATCATCTTGTTAGGGAGCATGTTTCTCATGGTGATTATTTGTACGTTATGCCCCTACTGAGTTACAAATCGCTGACATTTTTACGAAGACTTGTCAGGTTAGGGTTTTGAGTTTTAAAGTCCAATCTATACGTGCTTCCCCTGCACAAATTGAGGGGTGTAATAGAAGATACTAAGGGTATACTCGTAATTATTCTAGTGTACGATATTATTATATACGTAGTATTTGAGTCCAGGAACCTGTATTAGTTAGGGTAAACCGTATCATTACCAACATTCAACTCGATAAATCGAGGGAACTAAAGATTAATTAAAATATATCACATGATTCTATCACAACTCGTAAGTGTCAAAACAACTATCTAATGTACTATCTATTGATAATTGAACAAGTGATTCGTTAAGTTGAAGAAAAACTATCGTTCTCAATTGATTAGGTAAGATGAAGAATTGAAGATGGAGACCTTTGGAGCCTTGACCTTAAAATTAGTCTAATTCAACAACTTAAACACGATTCAACCTTTCAAACAAACTAATTAATTAATTAACTAACATTAATTAATACCTTATTCTAATAAATCGTCATCATTGACAAGTAATCTACTTGGTTGTTGGATGTCCCACTCAAAGCGGCTCCTACTCATTTTCATACATGTAAGAATCTTTAAGTTGGGTAGCAAACCAAATCCATTATCGTTATTAACTATATTTATATGTGTTTTTTCGTTACTATTGATTTGTTGGCTACGGTGTAAGGACAATAGCCGCAATACAAATTACAACGGTGAGATTGAGAATTTGAATCCATAGTACTTCCTTTAGTCTTAAGCATTAGGATTAGTTAGTCCAAGGCATTATTAATGTTATCGATTTGTAATAATATATGATCGATCACATTTTTTATAATTAGAACTTTATCCTTTATTAACAATATTCCTCTCTATTTATTTTTGTTCTTCCTATTTGATGCTTTTCATTGTAAAAATAATATTTACACTAAATATGGACAATATGTGTAATTGTACGTCACGTGATAATTATTTTGTGATTTTAAATAGTAACTATATGTGTAATACAGTAACTATGTGTTTGGTAGAGTTTCAATGCGATTTGTGTCTAACCCACTTTATATACGTTTTAAACTTTTTTATTTTTCAAAATTTCAGATCTGCATTCTGTTCATTTCTCTCTCTTCATTTTCTCTCTATGCTTTTCAAAATTTAGCCCAAATTTCTAGGTTTTGTTCGATTTTTTTCGTAATTATTTTATAATTCTTATAATTGGATCTATTAGATGAGGAAAAATTGGAGGAAGTAGTAGATCAAGAAGGAGGTTCGTTGTTGCCGAAACCGAATCGAAGAATTTGCGCTCATCTACAAATCTTCGCAAGAATTTTTAGAGACCACATCTCGGTTTGCTGTTTTTTGAAGAATTTTAAGTCTACTTTTATTTAAAATTGAAAATATTTGTTGTTTTGGATAAATTAATGTTTGTGTTTTTCCGAAATAACGTTTTCACTTCGCGAATTCGATCAGTGACTTCACGATTTTAAATAGTAACTATATTAGTAATACAGTAACTATATGCTTTAAAAAGGTACTATGTAATTTTAATGGTTACTATATGTGTACAATAGTTACTATATTATTTTAATGGTTATTATATGTGTACAATAGTTATTATTTTGTTGAGTGATTTGAAATGTTTGTTGTTTTGTTGAAATTAGGGTTAGTGTTTCACATAGTTAATATATAAATGATATAGTTACCTTTAATTTATGTTACGAAATAGTGTTTTTAATAGTCAATGGAATGTTCGTTGTGTTTATGTTAGATCAATAGAGATTGGTATATGTTCGTCATGCCTAAAGTCATACGATACGTTTTTGGCGATCCTCATATTATATCATACATGATAAATTCTTTTGCAGAATAATTCCAATTGAATTCTATTCATGTAACTTTAGCTCATCTAGTTTCAGTAGATACTAAATCCAGCTAAATTCTTTGACATATAATATAGGTTAAGAATCTTACTCAGATCCTTTGATGTTTAACTTAGTAAATCCTTATACATAGTTCAAACATTCTTTACTTAGATTTATTCACATGGGTCGAATATCTCCAATGGAGTATTTCGTGTTTGATTTAGTAAATGCCATTACTTAATCCAAAACAA
Source organism: Spinacia oleracea (assembly GCF_020520425.1). Lineage (NCBI taxonomy): Eukaryota > Viridiplantae > Streptophyta > Magnoliopsida > Caryophyllales > Amaranthaceae > Spinacia > Spinacia oleracea. Next base: position 100,656,619 of record NC_079492.1, on the reverse strand, counting down.
TAATATAAGATCTTTGTAAATAAATCTTAATACCCAGTATGTACTAAGTTCCGCCATGGTCCATCATTGATGAATAATCTCAAATCTAAGTCATTAGCATTTGAATGTTATTTCTCAATAGAGAGATATGTGTGTGATACACATAGGACCAATTAAGTTTTAGTACTCCCACTAAACTTCTTATATATCTATAAGAATCATGTATAATTTATGAAACTAAAATACTTATTAGCTTCATTAAAATATAATTCCAATTCCCAATTGCTTGCTTAAATCTGTACTTAGATTTTATAAGCTAGCTTTCTCTTTCAAGCATTTATTTGGATCCACAAATCCTATGACATACCATGTACATAGTTTATTCCAACATTTGATTGAGGAATACGTTTTGTCATCCAATTGCTATATGTACCAATATGCAATCATTGCTTGAATTATAGACTTGAGCATTACGATTATGCATGAGGTTTCAACACAATTCACACCATGAATTTGCTTGTAACCTTTAGCAACTAATCTCGCTTTGTGTGTGAACACAATTTCATGTTTTATGGTTTTTATCCTTAAAACAAACTTGCAACCAATAGGTGTGAACCTATTCTTGCAAATCAACAAAATTTCAATTTTGTCATCAAAACATTGAGTATGTTTTATGGCCTCTAACCATTTAAAACATTTGAGTCTATATATGGCCTCTAACCATTTTAGGGAATCTAGGTTTCGTCATAGCTTTCTTACAATTCACAAACTCATTAATCTACATGATAATAGTTTGACTGCAAGTTGTAGATTTCTTCACTATCTAATAGAAGAATCTCATAGTTTCATTGACCAGAACTCTATGTTTCTTTACTATCTAATAGAAGAATCTCATAGTTCCAGTGACTTGAACTCTATGCCTACTTGGGTATAGAACATCAAACAATAGAATATCAACAGACACTTTGAGAGTCCTTTGAATATTCTATTCTCTTTGAAGCACTTGTAAAGTCTTCTAAGAGATGTCTATTCTTTAAAGCCACTTCTAAAGTCCTTAAAGAATAAGTTCGGTTTTTCTGAAGCACTTCGAAAAGCCTTTGGAATGTCCGTTTATGTTTGTTGTTCGCCTCGAAGACTTTCGAGGTCTATTTTCTCCCACTTGTCATTTTGGAAACGAATCTCCAAAAGGACATTATTTCGAGCAAACAAACATTATGTTCTCAAAAATTCGTGGTAGAAACAATACCCTTGTGTCTCATTTGAATAAATCACAATGAAACATATATCTATACTTGGGGCTTTAGTTTGTTGAATAACAAACACTAAGCTCCCACTGAGTTTAGGAGCTCTTTAGATATATTATGAAAAGATATTTTGAAATTACTTTTCAATAGCTTTGACGAATTTGGTTTAGTTTGGTGGTAGTTGAGCATTTTGTTTTAGAAATTATAGGAAAAGTCTTTATGATCCATCATTGACCGAATCAAGTACTAATTGACTTCGATTATTCCATCTAAGATATGCCATAGCTTATGGACCTAGATTGTGAAATTACAACACACAATCATTGATGATCATATTTGGTCTCAAGTAATCATCAACATGATCTAACCTAGATCTTTATGATTTCTTGCCAAGTGGATTTTATACTTCTGAATCTTTGAACTAGCCAAACAGATTCAACTTATATCACATTTGAGTAAATAAACCTATATTCACTCAAATCCATGTGAAATAATAAAGTCATAAAACCTTTCTTTAGCTTTGAACTCTATCGTCTAGGCGTTGTAACAATAGTTCATATTCTTTGTTACTTTCAACAAGTAAGACTAGCTTTTCTTAAGTTGATCTAGAAATCAACCAACTTTCAAAAGTCCATTAAAATAGAGCTTGTGAATGTTAACTTGTTGACATGGTCTAAGCAACAATGCCAAAGATTAGTGGAACTCAAATTAAGGGGTTGATTTGAACCTAGTAAAGTTCTTTAAAGAGTTGTTTGTTTTAATCAAGCATATTGACTCAACCTGTAATTGACCATTTCATTCAAATAAACAAACAAACATTGTTTTTGTTTTTCTTGAATGTGAGTCTTTCTGTATTGAAAACAGAAATTTAGGTATGTTGATTATGGAACAAAATAGCCATTAAGTTCCAGCCTTTGAAAGGACTTAAAACAAACTAGATGACCCTACAACTAATGTAGCATTGCCATGCTTCATTTCCCACTTGTAGGTTATTAGTGTATCCTAGCTAGCTTCCATTGTTTGAGTTATTACCGAAGTAAGAACCTCAAGCGGTATATGATACCAAGGAAGTTTGATTGTTAGGTTACTTCTCTTTAAACATAAACTTATAGGTAGAAACGGAATCGTAAATTCCTTTCATTTGTTCCTCGTTTTCCTATTTCTTGTACCCTTTCTTATAGTCTTAAGAATTGAATTCTTTAGTGTTGACTTTTATACTTTGTTAGACATGTCCAATGTCACCCCAACAAGGTTCTTACCATTTAATTTATGTTGAATATTAAGTTTCAACTAGATGATCTTACCAGAAGCTTCTAAAGTTCTCTAAGCATCGATCTATTCGAATGTCTAGGGACTAGACTCATTCGAGAATTAAATGGACAAAGATATTAGGTTGTTAACCATTGGTAAAGCTGAGGGTATTAAACTCAATGCTTTATGATCTCAAAACTACAGTGTATTTTGAATTCACAAGCACCAATTGGTTTGCCATTCGACTTTGATGTTCGAAAACAACCATAAAAGTCGCTAAAAGAAACGTACATTTAAATTGCTCATTTTCTCTCATTTCCGTGAATCGTTCTTGGATTCATTACCAATCGAGGAAATTTACTGTTACCTTTCTAAAAGGATTTACCGCAGTGCAAGATTTTTAATTATAAACAATAATTAAAACATACATTGAAGCATGCAAAGTCTAAACATTTATCATGAATAATAACTTGAAAATTAAAGCAATCATGCAATTCAAACTAGTTATTACATTTTATTCGACTTTATTGTTCCGGCAGGTGTGAATAAAATGATTCCAAGATCCTAAAATCATTGAAGAATTAAGCACAGTTTGTCGACTTAATCCTAAAACATCTTAGGTAAGCAAAAGCCTTTTGCTAATAGTCTAGAAACTATTCTTGGTTGATAGGTACGTCTAAGAACTTATTAGGTAAACCTATCGATTTTTCCACGACATAAAAGGACTCCTTACTTATATCGTTGAGTTTCACCAAAACTAACATGTACTCACAATTATTTGTGTACCTTGCCCCTTTAGGACCAATAAGTAACACCTCGCTGAGCGAAAACTATTACTAGATTGATGTAAAGGATATCCAAGCAAGTGTATATTTTGGCATGGCACCTTTTAACTCAATTTTTAAGTTTGGAACTTAAGGCTCTTACTATGTTGGTTAGATTTTAAGTGAACTAAAATCCTTAATCATGCAACATAATCAAGCTTTTGATCTCATGCATTTTAAGACATATTTAAAAGCAATAAATAACTTAAAACATGCATAAGATAAATGTGATCTAGTATGGCCCGACTTCATCTTGAAGCTTTAACTTCAAAGTCCGTCTTGAAAATCTCCGTGGGAGGCACCATTTTCTTCAAATAGAATAAGCTATAACTAATTACAACTATTTGATGGTACGCAGACCATATTTGAATTGAAAAACAACTTTGGTACTTTAGACCAATTACATTCAAATTAATGGTACGCAGACCATATTTTCTATCCTATTTGGGCCATACTAGTCACTTCATAACCTGCAAAACAGTACATATACAATATATACCATTCACCCATTCATTATCATGAATGGCCCACATAGCTGGTTAGTAAAACACATTATGCATCACATAAACATTTGCAGCAATTAATCAAGGGCACCAATAATCTACCAAATTATTCAGTCCTTATTAATTCTAATCAAGTTGTTTTAACCTTAAGGATTTGTAGACCTAATCAAGAGTTTATGACTAAAAGGGGCTCCCACTTAAACCAATAAATTCATATGCTTTACTAATTTTAAACATAAAAATGTATTTCTAGTCTAACCGGAAACATACAAATTTAATTAAAATTTAAAGCTCATATAAATTTATAACTGAATCCAAAAGTTTAATTTAATTTCAGTCGTATTTAAATTAATTCATGATTTTAATTTTAGTAAAATAATTAGAATAAATAAAATTTATTATAATTACAATATTCAAAATTAAAATCCAAGAAAATAATTTAAATTATCAATTTTAAAATTAATTAAAATTACGTAAACTGAAAATTTCAAATTAAAATTTCAAAACCATCTAATCGTAACGCAACAACCCCACGCAACGCACGCCCATGGGTCACACGCACACAGCCATCGCTGGCCATGTGCGCGCAGCCCATGCGCTGCCTCGCATCGCTGCTGCTCACCATCGCAAGGCATCACGCGAGCTGGTGCTCGCTGCGCGCGCCAGCGCTCGACGCACGAGCATGCTGCCGCAGCCCATCGCTGGGCGCAGCGCTCGTCGCACGTCGCAACAAGCACTCGCACGCCATCGCTGGGCGCAGCGCTCGTCGCACGCACAACAAGCACTCGCACGCCATCGCTTGGCGCAGCGCTCGTCGCACGCACAATAGCGCTCGCTGCGCGCAAGCGATCGATGCTTGGCGCAGCACTCGTGGCACGCGAGCTTACGCTCGCTGCGCGCGAGGCTCCGCACGCTTGCGCGAGGCAGTGCGCGCTGTGGCGCAGCTCGCTTGCTGCCCACACGCGACTGCTCGTGCCTTGCTCTCGCCCTCGCCCATTCGCCCATGCACACAGCCCACGACACAAGGCAGGGCTGCTGCCTTGTGCTCTTGCACCATGGCCTTGCTCATTGCATTCGTACCGCGTGGGCGACGAGCTCCCTTGCTCGTCGTCACATGCCCGCACTATACAACACCCCTTAAGGGTAACATGTAGCGTCCATTGCTTTGTGCGTGCAAGTTATATGAGCGAATCGCATAAAAAATTTAAAATTTATATTCAAAATTAATGACAAATTAATAAATAATATTAATTTCATAATTTTAGGGCGAAAAAATCGAAAATTTATTATTCAATTGATTTCCGATTAACATGGATTCAAGTCTAGGTCATAAAAATTTAAAATTTAACATAAATTTACAACTTTTATGGTGGTTTTTAATCATAGGTATCTAATTAAATTATAACTAATTATGAAAATCAAATTAATTCTAAATTATTCCAATTTTCAACAAATTAATCATAATTACAAATTAGATTGCATAATTAACAAGGCTAGGCATTCAAACTTTTTAAACATATACAGTAGGTCAATCAAAAATTCAAGATTTATCAACAAGAATCGCAAATATTTAATTTAACATCTTAAATTTACGAAATTTTGCATTCGAAAAACTAAAACCTCCGAAAAGTCATAGTTAGGCTTCGAATTTGAGAATTCTGGGTTCGGCCGAAATTTTTTTTTTTTTGTCAAAATTTTAGAATGCCTTTTACATGCGGATTTGACACAAAAATCACTCGATTTGGATGAGTAACGAAGAAACTGCCGAAAAACTGCGTACGTATAATTAAATAAACGCAATTTGCAATTAATTAACAATTACGAAAATTAATCACCCCTTTTAATTCTTGCAAATTTGTAATATTTAACCATGTTCATGCAATTTAGATTATGAAAATAATAAGAGGCTCGTGATACCACTGTTAGGTTATGATACATATGACAATTCATAAATCATGCGGAAAAACCATAAAGCCAGGAAAGCATATTATTTACACATAATCATTTAGCATAGTTTAGATGCATACTCTTTGTTGCGTGCCTTCCCTAGCTGCGCCCGAACCGAACAAGAACAAGTCTTTAGGACTCCAAGTGTCGTCCCTCCGTAGATAGTCCACAGCACGTCCGGATCCGCCTTAAGCTTGACCAACTAGGATCGCCCTTATGGTACTTAGAATTTTCGGCACTTATTAGGCAATTGTATGACTGAATTTTTGCTCTCAAAAATCACTTTGAATACTTGAATACTCGATATAAATTGTGAGCATTGATCACCTATTTATAGGGCATGGGTATCGGATCTTAGAATCCTACTAGGAAACGATTTAGTGAATCTGAATTAATCTAAAATTCAATCACTTAATTTATCTAGTAGACTTAGGAAATTAATCTTATACGAATCCTAACCGATCAAGGTTTCGTACGCAAGCACAAACACACACGCACGCACAGCAGCCCACGAGGGGCGCCATGCGCGCGCGCGCTGAGCCCAGGCCCAGCAAGTGCTCACAGCCCACGAGGGGCGCGCGTCTGCTGGCCTTGGTCTCGCGTTTGGGCTTTGCTTGCTTTGGTCGCGCGCGGGCTTTGCTAGGCGTTGGGCCTAGCTTTGTGCTAAGCCTGGCGTCTAGCAAGCTCGTCCGATGTTTATTCGTACGATGCGCTTCCGATTAAATTCCCGGTTCCGGAATTCATTTCCGATACGAACAATATTTAATATTTCCGATTCCGGAATCAATTTCCGTTTCGAACAAATATTTAATATTTCCGTTTCCGGAATTATTTTCCGATTCCGATAATATTTCCGTTTCTGACAATATTTCCGTTTCCGGCAATATTTCCGATTCCGGCAATATTTCCATTTCCGATAATATTTTCCGATACGTACCATGTTTCTGTTTCCGGCAACATCTACGACTTGGATAATATTTATATTTCCGATACGATCCATATTTCCGTTTCCGGCAATATCATCGTTTCCGGAGTATTCATTTCTTGCCTGTGACGATCTCAGCTCCCACTGAAACCAAGATCCGTCGATTCCGAATATCCATAGATGGAGTATTTAATGCCATTAAATACTTGATCCGTTTACGTACTATTTGTGTGACCCTACGGGTTCAGTCATGAGTAAGCTGTTGATTAATATCATTAATTCCACTTGAACTGAAGCGGCCTCTAGCTAGGCATTCAGCTCACTTGATCTCACTGAATTATTAACTTGTTAATTAATACTGAACCGCACTTATTAGACTTAACATAGAATGCATACTTGGACCAAGGGCATTATTTCCTTCACGGTGTCCCCGTCTCGGGGGCTCCGTCAAGGGGACCCTTTGTCCCCTTATTTATTTATTCTGGTAGCAGATGCTTTTTCTTTTATGTTACAGAATAAGGTGAAGGATCGGTAATTACATGGAGCCAAGGCGAGTCGTAGTGGTCCGGAAATCTCACATCTTTTATTTGCAGATGACAGTTTACTCTTTGCTAGAGAAAACTGACGGGAATGCGAAGTTATAGTTGATACTCTCAACCAATATGAAGCAACATCCGGTCAGAAAATTAATTATGAAAAGTCGGAAGTTTCTTTTAGCAGAGGGTGAGTACTGAGCAAAAAGGAAGACCAGATGAGAGTTCTAAACATGCGACAAGTTGATAGACACGGTAAATATTTAGGGATTCCTACGGTTGCGGGAAGATCTAAAAAAGCCGTGTTTAGTGAACTGTTAGACAGAATCTGGAAAAAATTGCAGGGTTGGAAAGAGAAATTACTCTCACGAGCGGGGAAGAGGTGCTTCTTAAGTCCTTCATGCAGGCCATTCCAACCTATTTGATGGGTGTTTATAAATTTCCATGTTCGGTGATATATGATATTGGTTCGGCAATGGCTAGATTTTTTTGGGGGCAAAAAGGAACTCAGAGAAAGATGCATTGGAGGAGTTGGTGATCAATGTGCGAACCCAAATGTTTGGGTGGGTTGGGTTTCAAGGACTTGACGGTGTTTAATGACGCTTTACTAGGGAGGCAGGCATGGAGATTGGTAATCAAAGGAGAGTCACTCCTTGGATGAGTTATGAAGGAAAAATATTACCCGAATAGCTCTTTTCTAGACTCTTCTTTAGGTTTTGCGGGCAGCTATTCTTGGAGGAGTGTTTGGAGTTCTAAAGCTCTAATAAAGGAGGGGGCAATTTGGAGGACTGGAAATGGTTCTCGTGTTAATGTTTGGACGGTCCCTTGGCTAACGGATAGTGATGGACGGTTTGTCACTAGGATGCAGTTGAGGGCATCAATCAAGTAAGTGACCTTATTGATTTTGATAAAATGGAGTGGAATGTGGATTTAGTCTCTAGAATTTTAATGATAAAGACAAAAAAAGCATACTATCTATTCCGTTGAGTTGGAGAGCACATAGGGATATACTTACTTGGGCCTATTCTAACGACGGCATGTACTCTACGAAGACTTCGTACATGCTTGGAAAGGGGTGTAATTTTGATGCTTTTCATCTTGCTTGGGTGGAGATTTGGGGGATGGACGTGGCACCTAAGGTAAGGCATTTTCTATGGAGATTGTGCACAGGCACGCTACCAACAAGGAGCCTCTTGACGGAGCGTCACTTAATCACAGACGCAAGATGCCCATGGTGTGGGGCGAAGAGACGAGCAAGCATGCAATCTTTAAGTGTAAACGAGTACGGGAAATGTGGGAAGACAGTGGTTGCATAGCACTCCTTCGAGTTGGCATGTTAAACATGTGTGACCTTGTAGCAAGCTGGAAGATAATAGATGCCAAGGTAAAGCAACGTGGGGTTTATCTTGCGTGGTGTTTATGGGATATGAGGAACCAAAAAGTGTTTGAAGGAAGGACCACTCCTAATATAGTGCTTCTTGCAAGAATTGAGAGGTTGGCGCATGAACATGGGAGCTACAGCAATAACATCTACAAAACATGTATACCAAAAAGTATACGGAGCATAAAAAAGTGGGTAGCACCGCCTAGAGGTACTGTTAAACTGAATGCGGATGCTTCGCTGGCGGATGAAGGGTGGATTGGTTTGGGAGTAGTGGCTCGAGATCATGAGGGTAAAGTCCTTTTTGCAGCAACACGAAGAGTGAGAGTGTGGTGGCCTCCAGAGATTGCAGAAGGTAAGACACTAGTGATGGCTGTTAGGCTCGCAAGAAGGTATGCTCATGAGAGGGTTATTTTGGAGTCGGATTGTCAAGTGCTTAGTAATCGTCTTTCAAAGGTTGCAGTTTATTTTTCAGATTTTGATGGTGTTTTAGAAGATATTTTGACTTTGAGTAGTACTTTTAGCTCAATTGTTTGGTCTCATGTTGTAACACCCCGACAATTCTCTCTTTTCTAAAATAACCTTTTTATATAAAACGTAGAGAATTATCAAGGCATTATCGCCCATGTGAAAACGTAACGGCTTATTCAGAATTTTGCAGCGGAAAACATAAAACTAACTTTTGGTTTATAAATAATCGATTACAGATTTAATCCCAAAAACCAACCAACAAAAATAAGGAAATATAAATAGTACGACAAGTTTAAAGTCCAAATTAACAAACCAAGCCACTTAGCAAAACAAAACTAAAAACAAGCTCTCTAATCCCGATCCCCATGATGCATCATCTTCAAACCTGTAGGTGGGCAATGCTTATTGATCCTTAGAGACTGACAGGCTAAATCGTACTCCTATCAAAGATAAACCTAACGTTCACCAACTAAAAATATAGCAAGGGAAGCAGGGATCGTATCCACAGGGAAACAGGCGTTCTTTCTACTATTAAATTATTAATCTAGACTACTGGTAACAAGAGTTTGGATTGGGTTGTGTATTAAACTAAAGCAAATAATCAAATCGGAAAATAACAATATTAAAGGAATCTAGGGCAGCAGTTCACCATAAATGCAGACCGGGATTGGACAACGAACAATGACAATCAATTAACAATCATAACTAGGAAAACATGCATCTCTCGAATCTTATGAATTCCTTAGGATAGAACAACTAGCGGGCTCTCGCTACGTACTAGATATAATTCCTATCTAATAGCCACAGACCAAAAACATCAGATTTATACCTCTCGGCGCATAATCCAAGGTTAATCAAACTCAAATCAAAATAGTCCGGCCGAACAGAATTGACGAGCAATAATAATAAGCTATAGAAATTATAATCAATCAATCAATAATCAAGCCCACGTATAATCCCAATCATGCATTCATGGATCCCCTAAACCCTAGAAATTAAACTACTCACTCATGATAATAAATAACAAAGCAATTAGCATAATGGAAAACATGATTAAAGCAACAAAATAAATTAAGGTAGGAAATAATACCGAATTGAAGAACAAATAAAATAATAAAGTTTGGATCTTTACTTGAAATTAAGTATTTGAATAATTGGAGAGAAAACTAGAAATAAACTAAGTATTCAAAACTAGAATAAAAGATGTCACTAAAAATATAAGGGGCTAGTATTTATAGTTTGCCCAAAATAGAGCCCAAAATCGGAAATAAAATCTCGCGAAATACGCTGGAGGTTGGCGTGGCCCGATCGGGCGACGCTTCGCCCGATCGGGCGATGTGCTCGATAGTCGGCCCGATCGGGCGAAATTCCGCCCGATCGGGCGGTTGCAAAATGCCCAGAACAGCGCCCAGAATGACCGCCCGATCCGGATCGGGCGAAGCCCGCCCGATCGGGCGCGTGTTGAAACTTCACGATCCTCTATCTTCAAAACGGCATATCTCCTTCGTTATTCGTCGGAATTAGGCGAGTGACCACTCGTTGGAAAGCTCTTGAAGTCTAGAATCCAACCCAATTTGAATCGCTGCATTTGAAGTTGTATAACTCGAGTTATGATCAAAAGAGTGGACGACATTCAGTTTTCTACTTCTTTCACTATTCGCTTTGCATGAAAATTCTTCCAACTCAATGTTTGCGCTCTCGAAAGTATATAATCTCTTGTATTGATTCAAATAAGTAGGAAATGCACAAAAATATGTTAATTCCTACAATGATGAACCTGAAACTACAAACACACTACAAGGAGCACATTAGTACTAAAAATCGCTCCGAAGAGCTCATTTGAGATCAAAAAGTACTAAGGGACGGGGTAAAAACTCTATATAAAACGCATATATCAAACTCCCCCAAGCTAGATCCTTGCTTGTCCCTAAGCAAGGAAATCATCGATGAATACAAGATCAACTTCACCCCTAACATATTTCAAAACGAAAGACATAATTCAAGGCAAAATCTAACGAGCATGCATCAATGTCAACCAATCAAATCCACCAACCACAAATCCTCCCTAACAATCGTCACGCAAAGCGAACCACAAATGCACAATGGAATTCAAGACTAGTGCTCACACACTCGTCACTCATTTATGTGGCGGATAAAAGATGTACCCGTTCGCTCTCCTCCCAACATATAAGTGTACAATGCCCTCCCAAAACTCACAACACTCGTGTGTCTAGAAAAACATACACTTAACCTAATAGTCGACTCGGAATATGTCATGTCATAACTTGCATTGATAAACAACTACTTTCACATTAATATGACTCTATGCAAAAAGGTCGGAAGGTCTTCAAAGCTTGTAATGTTAGGCTTAGGTAAGGGTGCGGTAAATTTGGGTATAATGTGAGCTTTAAAGCCTTGGCTTTGGGGAGCATAAATCCTAAAAACAACCGTGATCAATTAACATAATGACCATAATCTCCCACTCAACACATGACAAAACAACAAATAGCCAACACCATACTTTCTTGTATTTTTTTCACAATTGTAACCAATCACTCATAAGGATATGAATTTGCAGAACTTGATTGAAACAACACTTTGAACTTTTTTATGAGAGTAATAGATTTTTCTCTTTCTTTTCCTTTTCAATCTCTCTTTTTTTCTTTCTTTTTAGAAACCTTCACATTTGTTTTGTTCTTTCATCTCTTTTCATTTTCAACTCATTTTCAACAACAAACATGATAAGACGAACTCCTTTTTCAATACCTACTTTGTGCTCAAAATGTAGCACATTACAACTCCCTCACCTCACTACTATTAGCTCCCCCAAGCTAGGCTTGGGACTAGTAACCAATGGGGTTTTTCATGGGCTTGTAATATGTCTAGTCACCGAATAAAAGGGCACAAGCAACAACATGGGTAGAAAGGGAGGGGACAAATGTATCTAATTTCATCTGAAGGCTACCTAAATAGAAAAATGCCTTCGTCCTCCACAATGTGCATGTATATGAGTCATAAAACACTACTAATAGTTGCAAATCAATACTCAAAATCAATGACACACCAGGAAGCTATCACACATCCTAACCAAATCAACTAGTCAAGCACCAAGTCCACAAATAGTTAGTCGGAGTTGACTCATGTTAAGGCATCAAAGCAATCGAATATCAAATCATGGCTAACACATCTACATTGCCCATCATCAAATACCAAGAATCAAAACAATTTTCGTTCAAGGGGCACAGGGAAGCATGATATTGTATTCATCGGAACGTATTTTTGTATTTTTTTTTTTCAAAGCAATAAACTACTCTAGAAAACATTAAACACACCAAAATAAACACAAAAAAATAAGTAAATGCAAAAATAAAAGGAAAAACATACCTAATATGTACAAGTGAGTGAAACACCCCCCAAGCTAAATAAGACAATGTCCTCATTGGCTCAAGGGGTATCATGAGGAAAGTGAGCAAAACGTGGCTTATTTGTCGCTGATTCGCAAATCGCCCGATCGGGCAGCAGATCGCCCGATCGGGCAGCAGTTCGCCCGATCGGACGAATTTCGAACCTTTCCGTTGAATCTGTGCGCGCCCGATCGGGCTCACCTCGCCCGATCCGGATCGGGAGAAATGCAATGCCTTGTTTTATTGACTTTTCTCAGCCCAGAATCCTTCCTTGACCTTTCTACGACGTCATCATCAACCGCCCGATCGGGCGGAATTTCGCCCGATCGGGCATTTCACTCGCCTTTTGTGTGGATCGGGCAACCGTCGCCCGTTCGGGCGATTTTCCAACATTTCCTTGAATCGACACGCGCCCGATCGGGCGCTCCTCGCCCGATCCGGATCGGGCAAAACGCAGACTACTCCGTTTCAGCTTGAATTCAACTTTTTCGAACTTGGAGCCTTAGACCTGCACAGCATTAAACGTCCAAACCGTAAAATACCCTCTTCTCACCTCTCTAACACCAAAAACTACAATGAAACACACACTTGCTCAAAAATTATACTAAAACACACAAACAAAAGCGAAAAATACACTACGAAAAGCAATAAATGGATAGTGAAATACTCATCCCCTATTAGATTGATGCAATGTCCCCATTACACAATCTTAGTTTATGTACAGACAACGAAAGGAAGGGGATGAGAGCCACGACAACTCATCGAATGGGGGCACCAAAGATGGTGCCATCTGGTGTCGAATCAATTGCCTTGGATGAGCTATGTGGCGCGGGAAGTGACAGACCACGACCCCGATCATGAATACGGTGCCCACCGTTCACCGAGCTTTCGGCCTTTCGGGTCTCAGCATCATCAAATCGTGCCTCCCGCAAAGAGATTGGTTAGTAAATAACCAACGAACGAGCGCAGAAGCTTGTCATGCGCACTCGCACAACTTTCGTGCAACAAGACATGCACGATAATCAACAACAACATTTGCATAAAGTCCGAATGAAATCTATGCCAGTAAGGAGTAGGATGCCTAAAGGAAGAAGAACAAAAAGAAAAAACAACAATAAAAGAAGAATAAGAAAAGGAAGGGAAAGAGAAAGTAGGCATACTCTCCTTATGGAAGTTGTTTTTACGGACTATTGATTCTTCAACCTCAATGATCAATGAAATAGCTCTCTCTGTGTTTTGGAATTCATGGTGGATAGGCTCTTCACCATATAGAGCTCTCTGCAAAGCATCCTCCTCTTCTTTGTAAGTATTGTAAGTACCTGCGAAAGATTCACAAAGAGGAACATACTCTATTGGGTCATTGGGCTTTTGATTTTCATGGGGAGGAGGAAGATCCTCAAGTAAAGGTTTTATGGGGAAAGAGAAGGGGAGTGAGACGGTGTAAACGGGGCTAAGAATAACCCTTCTTGGACTTGGAATATGAGGGGTAGGGGTTGACACAACAACAAGGGTTTTATCAACTTCAACTTCCTCATGGACTTGCTCTATGACATATGGCTTTTCAGTTTCAACAAATCCTTCATCCATTGATCCAACAGTCAAATCATCACCCTCCCACTCATCCTCAGCCTCTGTTATAAGCTTCTCCCACTCTTGGTTGCCTATGGGTTCACTCAGTTGACCCCCATCCCCAACACAACTCGAATCATTATTTTCAATAATTTCTTGAACTTTTCTAAATCTCTCAAGAGTAGCCTTACTAGCTTTAATAATCTCATTAGTAGCCTCTTGAGATCTAATACACTGAATCTCAATCTCAGAGTTTAATCTTCTTAATTCCTCTAAGAAGCTATCTCTGCTTTCTGATTCGGGTTGAACAGGATTGAGCAAGGGTTCACAATAATACACGGGAGAAGCAACAGTGGAATCATGAGGCAAAACATTGATATCCATGCAAGGGTTAGATAAGTCGTTAGAATATACATGATTATCATAAACATTAGAATGCACCTCATTATAACAAGCATTCAAGGGAGAGGGGGTAGAAACATGTAGATTATGCTCATAATTTGGATTAGCACATGTAACATGAATCGCCATTTCACGCTCATACAAATCCCTTGCAAACCACATATAGTAATCCCACATATCATCCAAAGACAAGGCTCGAAAATCACCATTAAATCTACTTTCTATCACATTCCTTGTATACTCATTTAAACCACCATAAGCAAAACCACAAGAATCCGGATCGGGAGAAATGCAATGCCTTGTTTTATTGACTTTTCTCAGCCCAGAATCCTTCCTTGACCTTTCTACGACGTCATCATCAACCGCCCGATCGGGCGGAATTTCGCCCGATCGGGCATTTCACTCGCCTTTTGTGTGGATCGGGCAACCGTCGCCCGTTCGGGCGATTTTCCAACATTTTCCTTGAATCGACACGCGCCCGATCGGGCGCTCCTCGCCCGATCCGGATCGGGCAAAACGCAGACTACTCCGTTTCAGCTTGAATTCAACTTTTTCGAACTTGGAGCCTAAGACCTGCACAGCATTAAACGTCCAAACCGTAAAATACCCTCTTCTCACCTCTCTAACACCAAAAACTACAATGAAACACACACTTGCTCAAAAATTATACTAAAACACACAAACAAAAGCGAAAAATACACTACGAAAAGCAATAAATGGATAGTGAAATACTCATCCCCTATTAGATTGATGCAATGTCCCCATTACACAATCTTAGTTTATGTACAGACAACGAAAGGAAGGGGATGAGAGCCACGACAACTCATCGAATGGGGGCACCAAAGATGGTGCCATCTGGTGTCGAATCAATTGCCTTGGATGAGCTATGTGGCGCGGGAAGTGACAGACCACGACCCCGATCATGAATACGGTGCCCACCGTTCACCGAGCTTTCGGCCTTTCGGGTCTCAGCATCATCAAATCGTGCCTCCCTCAAAAAGATTGGTTAGTAAATAACCAACGAACGAGCGCAGAAGCTTGTCATGCGCACTCGCACAACTTTCGTGCAACAAGACATGCACGATAATCAACAACAACATTTGCATAAAGTCCGACATTAACATTATACTTGATTGGACTAGACTTTTGTATCATTATCATTATTTTAATTGAAATAGTCAATGGACTGAGTTGTCTACTAGAAACTTCTTCTTCCCGAAACTTGACACGAAATTTCCCACATTTTCCCGAAAAGCTTTTAACTTATTTTTACTAGAGAAGTACTTGTGCCACCTATGTGCACTCTTTTGTGCACTCTTTTACCAACTCAAAGCTGTTTGTGTTACTCATGAACACCTTTTCTATGCGGAGAATCTATTTGCTTTGCATCAACTTGTAAAATTTGCTAAAATAAGCAATAAAATGCGTAAAAATGCCATAAAATAGGTAAAAAGCGCAAATTTCTATCGCATTCTACCCCCCTTAAAGAAAACGAGTTACGCCCTCGTAACTCACCTCAGGGAATAACTTGTTAGGTTATGATACATATGAATAAACATAAATCATGCGAAAAAACCATAAAGCCAGGAAACATATTATTTACACATAATCATTTAGCATAATTCAGATGCATACACTTTGTAGCGTGCCCTCCCTAGCTGCGCCCGAACCGAACAAGAACAAGTCTTCAGGACTCGAAGTGTCGTCCCTCCGTAGATAGTCCACAGTACGTCCGGATCCGCCTTAAGCTTGACCAACTAGAATCGCCCTTAAGGTTACTTAGATCTTCGGCTATTTGGGTGCAAGTGTTTGGCTGATTTTTTTGCTTAAAAATCTTACCTTGAATACTTCAATAATCGTCTGTTAAATATGTGACCCTAGGCCTATATTTATAGAGTTTATGGAAAGGAATTATAATCCTACTAGGATATGGATTTATTAATTAGAATCCTATTAGAACTCTAAATAATAAATTTAATCTCTTAGGATTAGGATTTAATCAATGCACGAATTCCAATAGGATTAGGATTCGTTACGAACACGAGTGTTGCACGACCACGAGGAACGCACGCACCCGCGCAGGCCTTGCGGCCCACACGAGTGGGCGCTGCCTCGCAGCCTACGAGCACACGCTCCAGCGCGCGCGCCTACGGCCTTGCTGGGCCTGGCGAGGCTGTGGCCTTCGTGTTGGGCGCTTGGCTTGCTGGGCGCGGGCCTGGCTTCGTGCTGGGCCTTCGTCTGGCAAGCCTCGTCCGATGCTTAATTCGTACGATGCGCTTCTGATTAAATTCCCGGTTCTGGAATTCATTTCTGATACGACCAATATTTAATATTTCCGATTCCGGAATTAATTTCCGTTTCGAACAAATATTTAATATTTCCGTTTCCGGAATTATTTTCCGATTCCGATAATATTTCCGATTCTGACAATATTTCCATTTCCGGCAATATTTCCGATTCCAGCAATATTTCCATTTCCATTAATATTTTCCGATACGTACCATGTTTCCGTTTCTGGCAACATCTACGACTTGGATAATATTCATATTTCCGATACGATCCATATTTCCGTTTCCGGCAATAACATCGTTTCCGGAGTATTCATTTCTTGCTTATGACGATCTCAGCTCCCACTGAAACCAAGATCCGTCGATTCCGTATATCCATAGATGGAGTATTTAATGCCATTAAATACTTGATCCGTTTACGTACTATTTGTGTGACCCTACGGGTTCAGTCAAGAGTAAGCTGTGGATTAATATCTTTAATTCCACTTGAACTGAAGCGACCTCTAGCTAGGCATTCAGCTCACTTGATCTCACTGAATTATTAACTTGTTTAATACTAAACCGCATTTATTAGACTTAATATTAAATGCATACTTGGACCAAGGGCATTATTTCCTTCAGTCTCCCACTTGTCCTTAGGGACAAGTGTGCATTTCCTAATTCCTTTGTCGCTCGATGCTTGCTCTTGAACATAAGGTAAGAGTTGTCATCCTTATTATGTCCAGAGGTGTTTCTCGGTTTTAGAGTTCAACTGATCAAATAGACAGATAATCATAGCCTATGATTCATCCGAGCACGGCCATGCATTTTACAGTTTCTAGCTCTCCGAGTGGCCTTGTACAACTTTTAAGCATCTCATCCCGATTTATGGGAGGACAATCCCAATCTTGCGATCTTGAGATTAGACATCGTACGATAGGTGATTGCCTGAGCGTTGCCTTTATAGCCTCCTTTTACGGTGCGACGGTTGGTCAACGTCAAAGTAACCAGTTCTCAAACAAGTAATCTCAAATCACTCAGGTATTGAGGATTTAGTGTCTAATAATTTTTAATGAAATTTACTTATGACAGATTTTCATCTCTTACAATAAAGTTTCATAGGTCTGTCCGATACTAGTCTTCCCAAAGTAAGTATCTATGCAAATGATTATGACATTGCAATGTCTACATAGTTCAAGAAACAGAACTACTAGTCATCTTGCATTCTAGTCGTCTAACGTTTTCTATGCGTCCATCTTTATAGAAAACTCCGACCAGGGACCATTTTCAACTTTTGACATTCAAGTTCACTTGATAGACATTTCTTAGTCACAGGACTGGTCCTGACAGTCTATCTTGAATATATTTTCAAATTGAAGGGACTCATCATTTAATACTAAACCAAGATTAAATGGAATATGAAAATGCATTTCATATATGATAAATGTTCAACCCCAATGTTTTACAACCATGGGCCTCAAACCCATCTTTAAAACAGTTCATGGAATTTCAAAGCTATGCTTGATTTCCAGTGCTACAATGTGAGTGTTGCTTCTCACTTGTTGCATAGGTTTAGTTATCATGCTTTGCCAATCTTAATATCCCTTTCATCGAATGTTTTTCGAGATAAGATGATAAGATCTTTTGAGTTTGTTTATTATGTGATCTAGTCTTTCTTACTACAATAGTGGTTCTACGCATTTTGTAATGAAGAACCATCAAGTCAGCAGACATGTGATCCACCCAAGTTCAGTGAAGAACTTTTTAATGTAAACAACTCTGTTTTATTGCTTCTTAGGCAATAAGTACTTCTACTTCAACTGTATAGGTTGCTAGTGATGCTTTGGTTTGGATTTACTTATCCAAGCAGTTCACGGATATGTGGAAGACTTTCCAGCTGTATCTTAGAATATAGAAATTATTATTTTAATTTCCCATGCAACAACTCATGGTCTCCAATCCATGTTGCCATTTCAAAACACGATGCTCTTTAGCTCGTCCTTGTCAATGGTTAACTCCAAAGGGTCTTGCTTGATCCTTTGCCAGTGTTTATGCGTGTAGCATCAATATTTAGCATATCTTTATTTCCTTGAATCAAGAACTATTCCTATGTACCTTTTCAAGTACTATAAGTATTCTTGATCTCAATCTAGTTGATCTTCACTTAGATCAATAGAGATTGGTATATGTTTGTCATGCCTAAAGTCATACGCGCGATACGTTTTTGGAGATCCTCATATTATATCATACATGATAAATTCTTTTGCAGAATAATTCCCAATTGAATTCTATTCATGTAACTTTAGCTCATTCAATTTTAGTAGATACTGAATACAGCTAAATTCTTTGACATGTAATATAGGTTAAGAATCTTACTTAGATTCTTTGTGTTAACTTAGTAAATGCTTATACATAGTTCAAACATCTTTTACTTAGATTTATTCACATGGGTCGAATATCTCCAATGGAGTCTTTCGTGTTTTATTTAGTAAATGCCATTACTTAATCCAAAACAATATCATAAGATCTTTGTAAATAGATCTTAATACCCAGTATGTACTAAGTTTCGCCTTGGTCCATCATTGATGAATAATTTCAAATCTAAGTCATTGGCATTTGAATGTTATTTCACAATAGAGAGATATGTGTGTGATACACATAGGACCAATTAAGTTTTATGTACTCCCACTAAACTTCTTATATATCTATAAGAATCATGTACATTTTATGAAACTAAAATACTTATTAGCTTCACTAAAATACAGTTTTAATTCCCAATTTGCTTGCTTAAATCTGTACTTAGATTTCATAAGCTAGCTTTCCTTTTCAAGTATTTATTTGGATCCACAAATCCTATGACATACCATGCACATAGTTTCTTCCAACATTTGATTGAGGAATTGTTTTGTCATCCAATTGCCATATGTACCAATATGCAATCATTGCTTGATTTATAGACTTGAGCATTACGATTAAGCATGAGGTTTCAACACAATCCACGCCGTGAATTTGCTTGTAACCTTTAGCAACTAATCTAGCTTTGTATATGAACACAATTTCATGTTTGATGGTTTTTTTCCTTAAAACAAACTTTCAACCAATAGGTGTGAAACTATTCTTGCAAATCAACAAAATTTCCATTTTTTCATCAAAACATTGAGTATGTTTTTATGGCCTTTAACCAATTAAACATTAAGTCTATATATGGCCTCTAACCATTTTAGGGAATCTAGGTTTCATCATAGCTTTCTTACAAGTCACAAACTCATTAATATACATGATAATAGTTTGACTGCAAGTTGTAGGTTTCTTCACTATCTAATAGAAGAATCGCATAGCTTCAGTGACCTGAACTCCATGATTCTTCACTATCTAATAGAAGAATCTCATAGTTTCAGTGACTTGAACTCTATGCCTACTTGGGTATAAAACATCGATCAAACAATAGAATATCAACTGCCACTTGAAAGTCCTTTGAATATTCTGTTCTCCTTGAAGCACTTGTAAAGTCTTCTAAGAGATGTCTATTCTTTAAAAGCCACTTCTTAAGTCCTTAAAGAATACGTGTTCGGATTTTCTAAAGAACTTCGAAAAGCCTCCGGAATGTCCGTTTATGTTTGTTGTTCGCCTCGAAGACTTTCGAGGTCTATTTTCTCCCACTTGTCATTTTGGAAACGAATCTCCAAAAGGACATTATTTCGAGCAAACAAACATTATGTTCTCAAAAATTCGTGGTAGAAATAATACCCTTGTGTCTCATTTGAATAAATCACAATGAAACATATATCTAGTCTTGGGCCTTAGTTTGTTGAATAACAAACACTAAGCTCCCACTGAGTTTAGCAACACTTTAGATATATATAATTGAAAAGATATCCTGAAATTACTTTTCAATGGCTTTGACGAATTTGGTTTAGTTTGGTGGTAGTTGAGCATTTTGTTTTAGAAATTATAGGAAAAGTCTTTATGATTCATCATTGATCGAATCAAGTACTAATTGACTTCGATCATT
This sequence comes from Spinacia oleracea, assembly GCF_020520425.1. Classification (NCBI taxonomy): domain Eukaryota; kingdom Viridiplantae; phylum Streptophyta; class Magnoliopsida; order Caryophyllales; family Amaranthaceae; genus Spinacia; species Spinacia oleracea. The sequence continues at coordinate 100,635,907 of NC_079492.1, read as the reverse complement.
CCATTTAGATATGCCATATCTCATGGAGCTAGATTGTGAAATTACAACACACAATCATTGATGATCATTTTTGGTCTCAAGCTATCATTAACATGATCTATCCTAGATCTTTATGATTTCTTACCAAGTGGATTTTATACTTCTGAATCTTTGAACTAGCCAAACAGATTCAAACTTATATCACATTGAGTAAATAAACCTATATTCACTCAAATCTGTGTGAAATAATAAAGTCATAAAACCTTTCTTTAGCTTTGAACTCTATCGTCTAGGCGTTCTAACAATAGTTCATATCTTTTGTTACTTTCAACAAGTAAGACTAGCTTGTCTTGAATTGATCTAGAAATCAATCAACTTTCAAAAGTTCATCAAAATAGAGCTTATGAATGTTAACTTGTTGATATGGTCTAAGCAACAATGCCAAAGATTAGTGGAACTCAAACCAAGGGTTTGATTTGAACCTAGTAAAGTTTTTAAAGAGTTGTTTGTTTTAATCAAGCATATTGACTCAACCCGTAAATGACCATTTCATTCAAATAAACAAACAAACATTGTTTTTGTTCTTCTGAATGTGAGTCTTTCTGTGTTTGAAGCAGAAATTTAGGTATGCTGATTATGGAACAAAATAGCCATTAAGTTCCAGCCTTTGAAAGGACTTAAAACAAACTAGATGACCCTACAACTAATGTAGCATTGCCATGCTTCATTTCCCACTTGTAGGCCATTAGTGTAGCCTAGCTTCCATTGTTTGAGTTATTACCGAAGTAAGAACCTCAAGCGGTATATGATACCAAGGAAGTTTGATTGCTAGGTCACTTCTCTTTAAACATAAACTTATAGGTAGAAACGGAATCGTAAATTCCTTTCATTTGTTCCTTGTTTTCCTATTTCTTGTACCCTTTCTTATAGTCTTAAGAATTGAATTCTCTAGTGTTGACTTTTATACTTTGTTAGACATGTCCAATGTCACTCCAACAAGTTTCTTACCATTTGAATATTAAGTTTCAACTAGATGATCTTACCAGAAGCTTCTAAAGTTCTCTAAGCATCGATCTATTCGAATGTCTAGGGACTAGACTCATTCGAGAATTAAATGGACAAAGATATTAGGTTGTTAACCATTGGTAAAGCTGAGCGTTTAAACTCAATGCTTTATGATCTCAAAACTACATTGTATTTTGAATTCACAAGCACCAATCGGTTCGCCATTCGACTTTGATACTCGAAAACAACCATAAAAGTCGCTAAAAGAAACGTACATTTTAAAATGCTCATTTTACCTCATTTCCGTGAATCGTTCTTGGATTCATTACCAATCGAGGAAATTTACTGTTACCTTTCTAAAAGGATTTACTACAGTGCAAGATATTTAATTATAAACAATAATTAAAACATACATTGAAGCATGCAAAATCTAAACATTTGTCATGAATAATAACTTGAAAATTAAAGCAATCATGCAATTCAAACAAGTTATTGGCATTTTATTCGAATTTATTATTCCGGCAGGTGTGAATAAAATGATTCCAAGACCCTAAAACCATTGAAGAATTAAGCACATTATGTATTTTGACTCAATTCTAAAATATTTTAGGTAAGCAAAAGCCTTTTGCTAATAGTCTAGAAACTACTCTTGGTTGATAGGTACGTCTAAGAGCTTATTAGGTAAACCTATCGATTTTGCCACGACATAAAAGGACTCCTTACTTATATCGTTGAGTTTCACCAAAACTAACATGTACTCACAATTATTTGTGTACCTTACCCCTTTAGGACCAATAAGTAACACCTCGCTGAGCGAAAACTATTACTAGATTGATGTAAAGGATATCCAAGTAAGTGTTTATTTTGGCATGGCACCTTTTAACTCAATTTTTAAGTTTGGAACTTAAGGCTCTTACTATGTTGGTTAGATTTTAAGTGAACTAAAATCCTTAATCATGCAACATAATCAAGCCACAATCTCATGCATAATTAAGACATATTTAAAGCAATAAATAACTTAAAGCATGCATAAGATAAATGTGATCTAGTATGGCACGGCTTCATCTTGAAGCTTCAACTTCAAAGTCCGTCATGAAAATGGATTGAAAACTCCGTCTTGAATTTCACCGTGGGAGGCGCCATTTTCATCAAATAGGATAAGCTATAATTAAACTAATTACAACTATTTGATGGTACGCAGACCATATTTAAATTGAAAAACAAATTTGGTGCATTAGACCAATTACATTCAAATTAATGGTACGCAGACCATATTTTCTATCCTATTTGGGCCATAATAGTCACTCCATAACCTGCAAAACAGTACATATACAATATATACCATCACCCATTCATTATCATGAATGGCCCACATAGCTGGTTAGTAAAACATGTTATGCATCACATAAATATTTGCAGCAATTAATTAAGGGCATCAATAATCTACCAATTATTCAATCCTTATTAATTCTAATCAAGTTGTTTAACCTTAAAGGATTTGTAGACCTAATCAAGAGTTTATGACTAAAAATGCTCCCACTTAAACCAATAAATTCATATGCTTTACTAATTTTAAACATAAAAATATATTTCTAGTCTAACCGGAAATATACAAATTTAATTAAAATTTAAAGCTCATATAAATTTATAATCGAATCCATTAATTTAATTTATTTCAGTTGAATTAAACGAATTTAAATTAATTCAAGATTTAATTTTAGTAAAATAATTAGTATAAATAAAATTTATAATAATTATAATATTCAAAATTTAAATCCAAGAAAACAATTTAAATTACGAATTTTAAAATTAATTAAAATCGTTTCCGAACTGAAAATTAAAAAATTAAATTCAAAACGCATCAATCGGGTCAAGACGAGGCCATGGGCTTGCGCCCATGCCCCGTCGAGTCCTCGAGGCAGCATCGCCCCTCACGAGTGATCGCACAGCAAGGCACGAGCAGCTGCCACGCGCAAACGCAGCAGGCCGAGCCACGCTTGCGCGCAACATCGCTTGCTGCTTCGTAGCGCAGCAGTTGCTTGGCGAGGCTGGGCGAGGCAGCGCTCGTTGCTGCGAGGCACCCCTCGCTGCCCGCGCGCGCGCGCCTGCCATTTTCGCTCGCCTTGCTTCTTCGCCCATCCGCCCATGCATTATCGCAGCACTCGACGCAATGAAGGGCTGCTGCCTTGTGCTCGCGTGCTACTCGTCTAGCTCGCTGCATTCGTACCGCATGGGCGACGAGCTCCCTTGCTCGTCGTCGCATGCCCACACTATACAACACCCCTTAAGGGTAACACGTAGCATCCATTGCTTTGTGCGTGCAAGTTTTATGAGCGAATTCCATAAAAATTAAAATTTTTATTTCCAAAATTAATGACAAATTAATAAATCATATTAATTTTATAATTTTAGGGCGAAAAATCGAAAATTTATTAATCAATTAATTTCCGATTAACATGGATTCAAATCTAGGTCATAAAAATTTAAAATTTAACACAAATTAACAATTTTTATAGTGGTTTTTAATCATTGGTACCTAATTAAATTATTAATTAATTATGAAAATCAAATTAATTCTAAATTATTCGAATTTCAACAAATTAATCATAATTACAAATTAGGTTGTATAATTAACAAGGCTAGGCATTCAAACTTGTTAAACATATACAGTAGGTCAATCAAAGATTCAAGATTTATCAACAATAATCGCAAATATTTAATTTAACATCTTAAATTTACAAACTTTTGCGTTCGAAAAACTAAAACCGTCGAAAAGTCATAGTTAGGCTTCGAATTTGGGAATTCTGAGTTTCGGCGAAAAATACTAATTTTGCGAAAATTGTAGAATGCCTTTTACATGCGGAATTGACCCAGAAATCACTCGATTTGGTTGAGTAACGAACATTCTGCCGAAAAACTGCGTACATATAATTAAATAAACGCAATTTGAAATTTATTAACAATTACGAAAATTAATCACCCCTTTTAATTCCTTGCAAATTTGTAATATTTAACCATGTTTATGCAATTTAGATTATGAAAATAATAAGAGGCTCTTGATACCACTGTTAGGTTATGATACATATGAATAAACATAAATCATGCGGAAAAACCATAAAGCCAGGAAACATATTATTTACACATAATCATTTAGCATAATTCAAATGCATACACTTTGTAGCGTGCCCTCCCTAGCTGCGCCCGAATCGAACAAGAACAAGTCTTTAGGACTCGAAGTGTCGTCCCTCCGTAGATAGTCCACAGTACGTCCGGATCCGCCTTAAGCTTGACCAACTAGAATCGCTCTTAAGGTTACTTAGATCTTCGGCTATTTGAGTGCAAGTGTTTGGCTGATTTTTTTGCTTAAAAATCTTACCTTGAATACTTCAATAATCTTCTGTTAAATATGTGACCCTAGGCCTATATTTATAGAGTTTATGGAAAGGAATTATAATCCTACTAGGATATGGATTTATTAATTAGAATCCTATTAGAACTCTAAATAATAAATTTAATCTCTTAGGATTAGGATTTAATCAATGCACGAATTCCAATAGGATTAGGATTCGTTACGAACACGAGTGTTGCACGACCACGAGGAACGCACGCACCCGCGCAGGCCTTGCGGCCCACACGAGTGGGCGCTGCCTCGCAGCCCACGAGCACACGCTCCAGCGCGCGCGCCTACGGCCTTGTTGGGCCTGGCCTTGCGCTGGGCCTGGCGAGGCTGTGGCCTTCGTGTTGGGCGCTTGGCTTGCTGGGCGCGGGCCTAGCTTCGTGTTGGGCCTTCGTCTGGCAAGCCTCGTCCGATGCTTAATTCGTACGATGCGCTTCTGATTAAATTCCCGGTTCCGGAATTCATTTCCGATGCGACCAATATTTAATATTTCCGATTCCGGAATTAATTTCCGTTTCGAACAAATATTTAATATTTCCGTTTCCGGAATTATTTTCCGATTCCGATAATATTTCCGATTCTGACAATATTTCCGTTTCCGGCAATATTTCCGATTCCAGCAATATTTCCATTTCCATTAATATTTTCCGATACGTACCATGTTTCCGTTTCCGGCAACATCTACGACTTGGATAATATTCATATTTCCGATACGATCCATATTTACGTTTCCGGCAATAACATCATTTCCGGAGTATTCATTTCTTGCTTATGACGATCTCAGCTCCCACTGAAACCAAGATCCGTCGATTCCGAATATCCATAGATGGAGTATTTAATGCCATTAAATACTTGATCCGTTTACGTACTATTTGTGTGACCCTACGGGTTCAGTCAAGAGTAAGCTGTGGATTAATATCATTAATTCCACTTGAACTGAAGCGGCCTCTAGCTAGGCCTTCAGCTCACTTGATCTCACTGAATTATTAACTTGTTTAATACTGAACCGCATTTATTAGACTTAATATTAAATGCATACTTGGACCAAGGGCATTATTTCCTTCATAACTAACCAAAAATTCTCTTTCGAAGAATTCTATCCTCAAAATTTCTATTTCACTAAAACTACTAACTTTAGACTTTTCACAACAGATGATGAAACAAAAGAACAAGTCACCACGAATTAAATAATACTTAACTTGCGCGGAGTTAATAAAGAAAGTACCAGAATCTATATCGGCAGATCGTTCATCCTCATTCTGATTCATCATGTACAACTTTCCTGGAGCCTTATTCGGGTTGTTGTTATCATTTGCAGGCTTATTATAGTTCTCTTGATTGTTTTGTGCCCCTCTAGGATTTGAATTTTGACCTCCAGACTGGTTAAACCTCACTTGGTTTCCACTTCCATTACTATTTTGTTCCTTTCTGTGCTTAGTGAAGCACTCATACTCCCTATGCCCCCTTTTATGACAATAGTTTCAGGTCACTAATTCTCCTTTGCAGTTCTTACCAGGGTGATTGTTACTGCACATCTTGCAATGATGCACTCTCTCAGATTGGTTCGAGTTTTTGTGGTGCCCCTGATTGTTTCCTCCTTGGAAATTTCCATCTCCATTTACGTTCCTATTCCTTTTAAAGTTCTCTTGGTTTCCGCCAGTATTAAAATCTTTCCTCTTTTCCCCAATTACCACAGTTTTCTTGTCCCTTCTAGACTGCAGACCATAAATATGAGCAGCTCTCCCATACACTATATCTAAGGATGTAAAAGTTTCCCCACCTAATCCCAGTTGAATTTCATCAGTCAGCCCTTGCTCGAACCTTTGAGCTTTCAGCTCCTCCGTAGCTACAACCTCAGGTGCAAACCTCGATAAAGCTATAAACTTGCTATAGTATTCATCAATAATCATATTCCCCATCCTAAGGTTGATGAACTCCTGCGCTTTCTGCTTTCTCATAAAAGGAGGATAAAACTTCCCCCTCAAGGCAACAATAAATGAATCCCAATTGAATCCCTCAGCAGCACTTAGTCTAGTTCCATTTTCCCTCCACCAATAGTCGGCCTCATCTTTCAGGTAAAGGACAACTTGACTTACTCTCATACTCCCAGGGCAACTCACAGCCTCAAATAGTTTCTCAAACTCCCTAATCCCGTTTTCCAGGAAGGTTGGATCTGCTTGCCCCTTGAAATACGGTGGCTTAACCTTAGAAAATCTTTCAAACATTTCCCCTGCAGAGTCGGGGCGCTCAGTTCTCTCCTGGGTTAGCTTTTCCGCCAAAAGGCGAATCGCAGCAGCTAGATCATTGTTGTTGGCCATTCTAGAACGCGACCTACAATTAGTATACTCTATTTTAGGTTTGAAACATCACCTTTACTTTATCCCATACAATTTAATATTTGAATTGACCATAAAGATCGCCTCAACCAACAATGTTCACATTAATACACATCATTTACGAAGGCACGACAATCGTTTACGAAGGTGCAACGATCGTCTACAAGATGCAATAATCATTGAAAAATAATCATCCTAAATAATTCACGAAAGACATTCACACGCTACACATAAGGCATAGCATTTTGAATCATATTGGTTATGAGGGTCTAGATTGGCCCTCACTTCCTTTATGTACTCAAATCATTTAATATTTTTGTGGTAATTAAATTGACCCACAATTCACATTGAGTATGCAAACAATAAAGAATTAATCCATGACGTACTACCTAGAGGTTGGGGTATTATGGAATCCTCAAAATAGAACAAAGAACAATTCCTTGAAAACTTTAACTTTTATTTCTAACTCCATAGAGGTTTATTACATCCTTGAAAATAATAAAGAACATTTCAAACTTCAATAAACTTTAACCTTAAACTGTTGTAGCTTTGCTACTTATTCTTTAAAACATAAAAGAGCTAATTAACTATTTATGACTTCAAAATATTTGTGGTCTCTTGCCTATCCATTGCTCCTGAAAACTTGCGGAGTGAAATTTAGATCTCAAGATCATCGAACTCTTCTTCAGGGTCTACATCGGGGTCTTCCTCAGGGTTTGCATCTTCTCCCATGTCTTCATCTTGATTAGGCTCACTTTCCATCTCCTGTTCACTTTCGAGCTCTGCATCTGAATCACTAGAAATCTCAATGGTTGGCTCATGGGCCGCTGGGTTAGGATTCTATGCCTCAACACCTACATTCTCATTCTCCACAGCTACATCATTTTCCTCTAGGTCATTATTTACACTTACTCCCATAGGTTCTTCTGTAACTGCATCCCCAACATGACTCCTTACGATTTTACCGTCCCTAAACCCACTTTCTGCCGCCTCAATAATGGTAGTCAGAATTTCTGAGTCATATTTCCATCTACCATCCCGAGTCCCATACTTAGCCAAGTTTGGAGTTCCATTATCAAAATGCATGTCTTTAAACTTTTCCTTGAGTTCTAGGTATGGAAATTTGTTAGGTAAGCAATTAATGATAGTGGCTGCTATGGTATCCTTTCTCATTAAGATAGGTTGCCCTTGAACTTTAGCATGATATTCACATCGAAACACAATTTTCTTCACGTAAATATCAGGGGTTTCTATATCAAGTTTTTCGAAGGATCCTATGTTGGTGTACTTGGAAAGAAACATTTCATTCCTGAAATAAACAATTCCAGGTCTCACTAACGATTTTCCAACCAAATCATAAACAAAGTTCAATAACGCAATAAGTTTGGTGGAAGCAAACAATTCTTTATGCACATTTAAATGCAACACTTAAACAATAAGCACACGCACGTACGAACAATCAATTTCTTATGCTAGCATTGACTAGCTACTAATGCACATATAATTCTATCTTATATGCCCTTCTTATACTACCCATCTCTCATAAACTAAAGCATTGGAATAATTTAAATAACAAAGTAAAAGGACGATAATATAAGAAAATTATAATATAGAATAATAACATAAATAAAAATATAAAATAAATAAAGTAAAATAAATTAAGGAAATGCGTAGCGAATAAATTCGAAAATAAAGTTATTAATTCGAAAAGATTTATATTTCCTAAATAACGAATTCTAACTCTTGAAACAACTAAAAAAAATTGAACTTCTTTAAAAAAAAATGTACTCATTTTTTTTGAATAATAAATAATAAGAAAAATAAAAATGTCGAAAGTATCACTTTAACTTGAATAATCATTTGGTTTCAAACTTAAATAAGAAATATTATATACTTTCAAACAAGATAAAAGGAAATCGGCCCCCCAAAAAAAAGTACCAATTTTTTTGAACACTATAATACGTAGAAGCTCGATTTTTAAGAAATTTATTTTAAATAACTAGATAGTTAGGCGCCTAAAACTTTATTAAAGTAAAACCTTAGCTCTGATACCACTTTGTAACACCCCGACAATTCTCTCTTTTCTAAAATAACCTTTTAATATAAAACGTAGAGAATTATCAAGGCATTATCGCCCGTGTGAAAACGTAACAGCTTATTCAGAATTTTGCAGCGGAAAACATAAAACTAACTTTAGGTTTATAAATAATCGATTACAGATTTAATCCCAAAAACCAACCAACAAAAATAAGGAAATATAAATAGTATGACAAGTTTAAAGTCCAAATTAACAAACCAAGCCACTTAGCAAAACAAAAATAAATACAAGCTCTCTAATCCCGATCCCCATGATGCATCATCTTCAAACCTGTAGGTGGGCAATGCTTATTGATCCTTAGAGACTGCTCACCAAAGATGGGTCATCACAGGATCAATAAGGCATAGCCATGATCAACACACACAAACAAAGCACGTAATCAGCAAGGCTGAGTACTACATACTAAAACAAAAATAATCCTAACCTGCTACTATTAAACGAACAACCCTAACATGATACTAATAAACGAACAACCCTAACATGATACTACTGAAACATAAGCAAGGAAAACCTAAACATATTGACTTGAAAGCTATACTTGGCTGGACTAGACTTTTGTATCATTAACATTATTTTAATTGAAATAGTCAATGGACTGAGTTGTCTACTAGAAACTTCTTCTTCTTCACTAAGGAAGACGAGGTACGGGCGCGACTCCGTAAACCCCAATGACCTACGATATCGAGGGACTTTTGAATAAAATAGAACCGGTGATCAATCCGACCCCAGAAAAAGCCATAGGCTACCCATGACCTTAACTCCTGATTGTCCGTCACTTTAGACGTGCACAGTCTAAAGCTATTGCTACCCAGTTTCACTTTACATGATTTACAAATTAAACTCTGTTATGACTCAACAATCACATAAGTCATACAATCAACAATTATTCTCCACTGTTTTTGTCTTGGAATTAAGTACGTGATCACAGAGATGTCAATCAAGACTTATTCCAATTTATCCAACATTTCCTTTAATACTGATCAACCCCTCTATATGGGTATAAGGTTTCAACTTACTAAACAAGGTCCCCGGCCCTTATAAAGTAGTGAAAAGCTGAAAGGGAACAATGAACAATCGATCTGAATTAATATATATAATAATCTAATGTTCCCAACCAACATGTTCGCATCAATCATCTACTAACATGTTATAATTCTCATAACGAAATATGTATGCTTAACATATCCATCCTACAATATTAAACATGCACTTTAAACATAACCAAGTTCATCAACAATTTCAACATAACCAAGTTCATCAACAATTTCAACATAACCAAGTTCATCAACAATTTCAACATAGTTTCAACAAATCACACACATGCCAAGCACACAGGTATGTACGTACCTTGTGTAAACAAACTGATAGGCCACTTTAACGAATTCAAAAGTCGCCTACAAAGAATTCTCCGCCAAAAAAGAGAAAAAGGAGTTGCTGGCCGGCGGATGGATGACGGCCGCAGTGCAGGTGGTCGCGGGTTGGGCGACGGCGGCAGTAGTGCTGGTGGTTGCGGGTTGGGCGACGGCTGCAGCAGTGCTGGTGGTTGCGGGTTGGGCGACGCCTGCAGCAGTGCTGGTGGTCGCGGGTGGTTGCAGGCCACGAAAGAGAAAGGGGGATGGATGGTTGGCCGGCGAAGCAGCGACGCTGTAGGTGGCGACGCGGCGGAGTGAACGACGAAGGTGGTTGGTTGTGGCTGGCCGGACGACGAAGGTAGTGGCTCGACGGCGGTGGTCACTGCGGTGGTGCAGTAGGCGGCAGAAGTGAGGAGGACAGCAGCGAGAGGGGGGAGGGAGTTCTTGAGGGTTTGAAATCCACGTGAGTTTGCAAGGGAGATATTTTGAGTTTTACGTGAAATAGAAAAGGGGAGGGTTTAGCTTTGGGTTTTAATGTTGGGCTTTATCTATTTGGGCTTTTCCAAAATTGGGCTAGGATTAGGATTAGGATTTGGGATTGAGTGTTTTTCCGAATTCAACATGTTTTCCTAATTCATTCTTTTCAACATAAAGTTCTAAAATTATTTTTGATTGCACAAACCGTTAAAATATTTAGAATATATTTAAATAAAATTAAATATACATTAAATATATAAATATAATAAAGTGCAAAAATCGTTAAATATTTAGAACGTACTTAAAATAAAATAAATATACGTTAATTATATATTTATTACTAAAATTCATAAATTCTATTTAAATATAAATAATATACGTTAAAATATATTAATAAAATTTATAAATTTACGAGGGATTACACATGTAAAATGGGAGGGTAATTTTGTTGCTCATCACCTTGCTAAGCTAGTGCCGTTTGGTGTAGAAAAAGTGTGGGAAAATCACAGTCCTACGGAGATTTCTCCCTATGTACTATCGGACACTTTGTCCCTTAATTAATGCATTAGCTCGACTTTTCCCTCAAAAATAAAATAAAGTAAGAGTTACTATGTTATGATCACATTAACTATATGATCAGAACAATAACTATATATGCAACTCTGCTAATATATGACTATCATTAATATTAGAATATACTATATCATGTACAATAGTAACTATATATTTTTAATAGTTACTATGTTATCATTTTGTTCTTTTTACGTTTTTTTTTTTTTTTTTCTCTATGTTATTAGTAATAAGAGTAACTATATTATTATGACAATAACTATATAACTATATTAATAACTATATCTGCATTTCTTCGAATATCTTACCATCATTAATTCTAAGAGTTACTGTATAATGCATAATAGAAAGTATATGTTTTACATAGTTACTATGTCATTATTTCACACTTAAATGTTAAATTATTAACTTAGTTTATATATTATTAATTCATAAATACAAAGATGATTCATCTAGAATTGAAGTCGTGCAATTAAAGAATAACTTCTGCAAGGAAAACAAAAGTAGGAGAAGAAGAAGAAGAAGAAGAAGAAGAAGAAAATTTTGACCACAATGAAAACCAAGGACGTGCGTGGTAGAGAAAAGAGAGGACGCGGGCATCGAAGGAGAGGACATGTTGGTGTAAACAAGGGACATGGGGGTGGACGTGGCGATTAGTACTTTTTAGTTCAAAAATATTTGAGTTTAATGTGTCTTATTGAATAGATGTAAGTAATTAGAATGTCGTAGCTAAAAACAACTAATCATGTAGTTAATATTTTCTTAATTATTGTTCAAGATTTATAATTACTCTTACTTTTGATATAGTCACTCTTTTTTTTATTTTAGTAATTATATGAAATAATAGTAACTATAATCGAAAAGGTTACTATATGACCTCTAAAGTATCTATATTATATTATTTATTTTAAAATATATACTTCGTAGTAATTGTTCTACAATAAAAATTACTTTTCTATATGATTTAGTACGTTACTCTTTAGAGAGAATAGTTATTCTTATCGAAATGGCTATATTATTATTTTTTCATAGTTACTATTATGAAGATATAGTTACTTTACGGAACATATAGTTACTCTTTGGATAAAATAGTTATTCTTATCGAAATGACTATATTTTTTTCATAGTTACTATTATAAAGATATAGTTACTTTACAGAACATATAGTGTGAAACCCTCCTGGTCCATTGCTGCTAATTTACGAAAATACCCTGGTCCATGCTAATTATAGTGTGGACCGGGTCCATGCAAGTGGGATCGCAAAAATAAAGATCCCAACTTGAAAAGAAACAAAAGCAGGCGAAGTGCTATAATTTTAATAATTCATTATTAAGCCCTGTTTAAATCACCTTATTTCAAAAATTTATTACATTTAGATTTAATTAGATCAGATCAGTTCAGATTAGATCAGATCAGAAGAAAAAAGTCCAAATCAGATTGGATCAGTTCAAATCAGATCAGATGATTATTATTATTATTATCATTAGTATTATAATAATAATAATAATAATAATAATAATAATTATTATTATTATTATTATTATTATTATTATTATTATTATTGTTATTATTACCATCATGTCCAAATCAGAACAGATTTTACTGAATGATCATGTCTAGATCCGAACAGGTTTGTACTGATCATGTCCAGATCAGAACAGATATGTACTGATCATGTCTAGATCAGTACAAATCATGTCCACATCAGAACCGATCTGTGCATATCATGTTTAGATCGGAATCGGTATATGTCTATATCAAAACTGGCATGATCAAATGATTACCTGATCATAATTTATCTGAACAGATCATGTCTGATTAGAACTAACATGTCCAGATCAAAACTGATTTGTACAAATCCTATGGAGATCAGAACCAATATGCCCAGATATTGATATGTACAAATCATGTCAAGATCAGAATCGATCTCTATATGAAGGAAATAATGCCTTTGGTCAAAGTTTGCATTTAATGCTAAGTCTAATAAATGCGATTCGGTATTAATTAGGATTTTTTGGATAAAATCACATTTTAAAGTTCAACTTTTTGAAATAACCACCTTATATGTTTTATTTTTTTAAATAACCACCTTAAACTTTGAAAGTCAAGGAAATCACCACCAGAAGTTAACGGACGTCCAAACTTCCATTAGTGGGGCCCACAACCAACGACCATATTCTTTTTCCCTCCAGTTTTTCTTTCTTCTTCCTCCCTTTGAACTGATCCTCCATTAACACACTTCTCTCGAAAAAAATTCTCAAAAATTCCCAAATTTACACTCATTTCTCTCCCAAATTTTCAAGTACAATTCATCAGCAATCCATTTTCGGCACTTTTCCCCCCAAGAATCAGCATGGTTTGCATGCTTAAACAGGTAATTAAAATTAGGGTTCTTAAATTGTTTAATTTGGGGGATTTTTCAATTTGGGGATTTAAATTCAATTGATTGTTGCAGGTTGATGGACCACGTGATTATTGTTATTGCGGACCATCAACCTGCAACAATAATTGAGTTTAAAACCCCAAATCGAAAAACCCCCAAATTTTACATACGAATAACCTTAATTTTAATTTAGCACAAATTACATGTTTAACTACACGCACCATGCTGATAATTGGGGGAAATTGCCGAAAATTGTTTGATGATGAAATTTACTTAGAAAATTGGAAGAGAAATTGATTTAATTTTGGGAATTTGGAGAATTTTTTTTGGACCAAGGTCTGTTAATGGAGGACCATATTAAACAGAGGAAGAAGGAAGGAAAAGAGAAGGGAAAATCCGTTGGATGTGGGCCCCACAAACGGAAGAATTGATGGAAGTTAAAAAAAAGGTGGTTATTTCCTTAACATTGTAAATTTAATGTGGTTATTTAAAATAAAAAAAAAACTTTATAAGGTGGTTATTTCAAAAGTGCCAACTTTTTAAGGTGGTTTTATCCAAAAAATCATATTAATTAAGCAAATTAATTATTCAGTGTGATCTGAATGCCTAGTTAGAGGCCGCTTCAGTTCAAGTGGAATTAATTTTATTAGTGCCACAACTTACTCTTGACTGAACCCGTAGGGTCACACAAATAGTACGTGAACGGATCAAGTATTTTGTTGAATATTATATTCAATAAATACTCTAATTATGGATATTCGAAAGTGACGGATGTTGGTTTCAGTGGGAGCTAAACAAACTGTCAAAAAGCAAAGAAAGAATATTTGCCGGAAATGTAGATATTACGGAAACTGAAATATGATTCATAACGGAAATATAAATATTATCGAAGTCGAAGATATTGCCAGAAACGGAAATATGGTTCGTATCGGAAATACTATTGGAAATAGAAATATTGGCAGAATCGGAAATATTACAGGAAATGGAAATATTATCGGAATCGGAAATATTATCGGAAACGTAAATATTGTTCGAATCGGAAATAAATTCCGGAATCGAAAAAAACGAATCGGAAGCACGAAACGAGCGACGGACCATTGCACGAAGCAATGGCCCATCGCTTGATGAGCCAAGCGCAGCACCAAGAACCAAGGCCCAGCGCCAACGCAAGCACGCCAGGCACAAAGGCCCATCGCGCCAGCGCCAGCGCACATGCCCAGCGCCCAGCGCGAAGCTGTGCTGGCCTTGTGCGGGTTGTGCGTTTCTTGGGCCACAAGGCTGCGTGCACACAAAACCTAGCTGGTCGTTTTGCTTGCCTTGCAAGCAACCGGCCAGCCCTAGCATGTTAGGGAAATTGGTTTTTGGTATATTTCCAAGACTTTCCTAAAATCGTTCTAGGGTTTTGGCTCATAGGGTTTTTCCTATTTCCTACAAATACATGGCCTATGGTCATGAATAAACACATCAATTGAAATAAAATTCAATATACTTTGCCTATCACCTAAAAGTGAGATCCCGAAATCATAAACCTTATATTATATCCTAGTTGGTACGATCTAAGGCGGATCAGAACGTACTGTGGACTTTCTACGGAGGGACGACATTTGGTGTTCTAACTTGTTCTTGTTCGGTTCGGGAGCAGCAAGGGAAGGCACGCATCACAAAGTGTGTTCACTAAATTATGCTAAATAATTATGTGCATTTAATTTGGATTCTGACATTAATTTATGGTTTTTTCGCATGAAATTAGATTGTTCATAACCTAACACTATAGATCATGTCTAGATATCGATTTATCCTGATCAGAACCGGTATAATCTGATCATGTCCAAATCATAACTGATATGTCTAGATCAGAACAAATATGTGCATATCAGAACCGATATGTAGATATCATGTGTTGATCAGAACCAATCAGTACAAATCATGTCCCTATTAGAACATAGCATGTCCAAATCAGTATTGATCTGTATAGATCATGTCCATATAGGAACCGAACTATACAAATCATGTCATGATCAAAACCGATCTACATATATCATGTCTAGATCAAAGCCGATCTGTACAGATCATGTCCAGATCAGAATCGTTATGTGCAGATCATGTCGAAATCAGAACCATTATGTCCACATCAGAATCATCATGTCTAGATGAGAATCATTATGTCCAGACCAGATCCGATTTGTACAACTCATGTCCAGATCAGAACCTTTATATCTGTACGATTCATGTCCAGACCAAAACCTATTTGTACAGATCACGTCAGTATCAAAATTGATCTATACAGATCATGTCCAGATCTGAACCAATCTTTCCAGATCATAACCCATACGTCCAGATCAGTACCGGTATGTCCAAATAATGTCCGAGTCATAACCACTATGTCTATATAAGAACGGGTATGTCCAGATCATGTCTAACTCAGAATCGATCTGTCCAGATCATGTCCAAATCAGAAACAGTCTATGCAAATCATGTCCAATTCTATCTAATATATGGAAAATTTAAATAATGTGTAATTTATAATAAAAATATAATAAATTTAAAATTTTATTTTATTAGTGAATCAATTAATATTAGTATTTTTTGTTTTTATTTAAATCTTAATTGTGATAAATCAGATCAAAATCAGATAAAAAAAAAAAGTTCAGATCATACTAGATAAGTTCAGATCATATTAGATAAGGAGAAAAAAGGTGAACTAAACGGGGCCTAAATGGGAATTGTAGAAGAATTATAGAGTACTTGTATTAAAGTATACGACGCGTTTGTTTCGTAAAGGGGTATGCATGTGGTTATTGGAATCAGGGATAATATCAAGATATATGGATTTAGCATTTGATTTTTAATAAGAGTATCATATGTTTGGTTCAGTTCAAGAATGAATTTTTTTGTTCTTTTTTTTGATATATGGAGTAAAGGTATGAGTCAAATTCACTAATCCTACTAGGCTTATAAACCTCACACCTCAGGGGTTTGAAATATGGGTTTAAAGATTTCAAAATTATCAACTAAACCCATGGTATGGGTTTGGACCTATTTTCAAATGTTTTACTACAAAATAAAGGTATTTTAGATAGGGTTGTAAATAAGTCGAGTAGAACCCAGTATTAACATTATCAAGCTAAGCTTGGGAAGGAATATTGGTTTTCGAACATGCTTGCGCGAGCTTGAACAAGATTATAATTTTATTTTATTTTTGTTCGAGTTGAGCTCGTTAAGCAAAATAATTATTCGGGCTCGGCTTGAGCATGCTAGCTCGTTTTTATTTCAAGCTTGAGCTCTAAATGGAACGAGCTTTTGAAAACTGAACTTTTCGATTCATTCTCTTTTTATGCAGATAAAAGAGAACTTTAAATAGGTACTGTGCATAAATTTTAGACTTTACAATTGTACTAAATAATATATCTTATAATTAATTACTTAGTACTACGTATAAGATTTTTAGCGAAACATATTTCATATTTTTCTATTAAAATATACTTGTACGAGCTATTAACGAGTTATAAAAGAGATATTCGTGAAAACTAACGAGTAGAACACAAATGGTTTAGGAAACGAGCCTTAAACATTTGACTGAACTTGTTTTGACCGAACTTATTCTCAAGTTATTAATGAATGTATAGCTTCTTTAAGTCTTTTCACCCCTAATATTTTTAGATTACAAGTATAATCTATACTAATATATTTAAAGGCGTTTATAAGAACGTATATGTGCCACGTGGATCCCTCCTTATTATGTCACATCACCATTACTATGTAGTTGACAACCAAAAAGCATGTAGCAAGGATTGAACACTAATCCTCTTGAATTAAAAGTTACCATTCTTACCATCTTAGCTAGCCACAATGATGTTATATTTTTCTATTTAAATAATATATACAACCTTTTTAAAATGAATAATAATGAATTAAACGGAAAAAAAACAAAAGGGAATTAATTACTTAACTTATAAATATACAATTCTTCTCTTCTCAATTTAAGCTTGAAAAATAAAAATAAAACTTAGGGTAATGGAGTGTAATTATGAGTGCGGAAGAGAGAAACATTGACAAGAGTATAATAATCAACTAATCATGAAGAAGAGAACTCGTCTTCGTTTTGATTTTCGGATATGTGAAGGAAGTTTGTTGATCGGCCACTGATCTTGCATGGAAATCAGATAATAGCACCACTTACGCACATATTTAAAATAAGTAAATCCCACTAAAAGTAAAACCCGGAACAACGCCGGGCCAAAACTAGTTTATATAATTAGGTGTTCGTTTTATGAAAAATCAATGTTAGGTTAATTAATTTGGCGAGGTTTGACTTCTGGTTTGGTTAATGGCCTAAATTTAGCGCACACACACGGCCACACTCCTCTATCTATTTATTTAATCGTTTTTTGATTTATGGTGTTTGAAGATACTCCCTAGCTTTGTTCCTTTATATTCTCCTACTCTTTGTAGGTTTTCTAATTCATATAAATTTATATTTTATATCATATAACTCAGTTATAACATAACTCTAATATATACGATACTAGATTTTAGCCCGTGCGATGCACGGATTCTATTAAATTGTTATATTTAAATAAAACTCCTATATATATATACCAATTTATATATTATATTAGATTAGTTTTTTATTTTTCATTGAATTTCATTTTAGATTTTTATTTTTAATTATGAGAGTGTTTATTTTTGGATGAAATTGTATATACGTAATATGAATAATTAATTGATAAAAAATTTTACGTGAAAATTAATTATTTATCCATGTGGCACTCGACTTTTTTAATTCAAAATTAATTTTAAATTCTTATATTTCATTGGCGGAAACCATTATATTTCCTACGTGACGCTCTAATATTTGATTAATGTTTGATTTTAAATTGAATTTTATTTATTTTTATTTTAGATTATTGTTTGATTTTGGATGAATTTTATTTTAGATTTATTTTTAATTTTTAGAGTGTTTGATTTTAGATGGAGTTGTGTATATTAACAATTAATTAATTAAAATATCTACGTGGCACCTAATTATCTACGTGGCAATCAATTTTTTAATTCAAAAATAAATTATACTCCCTCCGTATTTTTTTAAGAGATACACTTGCCTTTTCCGACCGTATTTATTTAAGAGATACACTTGCCATTTTTAGTAACTTATCAACCTCACCATCTAATTAAATAATACATCTAATATACCCTATCACCCATCATCGTATTAAACAAATATTTTCATAAACTCACCCCACCCTCCACCCACCAAAATGAAATGGCCCCCACATATTTAATTATTAAAATATCTATCCAACCCCACTTGCTTTATTATTTTATTTCATTCAATTATTCTTCTTAATACCCGTGTCCAGCCAAGTGTATCTCTTAAAAAAATACGGAGGGACTAAATCTTATTTTTCATTCACCGAAACCATTAGTAATCCTAGGTGGTGCTCTAATATTTCAGCAAATATGCCTCCTCCTAGGTGGTGCTCTAATATTTCAGCAAATATGCCTCCTTTATATATATATATATATATATATATATATATATATATATATATATATATATATATATATATATATATATATATATATATATATATATACATATATATACATATATATATATATATATACATATATATATATATATTATATTATATTCTATCATCTAGGATAACGTAGTTATCCTCAATAACTTCTTCTGTTCTTTTATAAATGACACAATTATTTAGACACTTTTGCGAATGTATGATTTCAAACATTAATATTTCAATTATGGATAAGAAAAAAAATAAAAACGTTTGATATTTAAAAAATATTTATTGAGACGAATCTGATAGAGATAGAGTTCTCTTATGATATTCTCTTAGGATATTTAATGTATATTAGACTTCTAGTCATATTAGTTTACCTAATTCAATTAGGACTCATATTGTCATCTCTATACATTTGATCAACGGAATACACTCTAATCATGGAGTTTCACATGACTATGTTTTTTTCCTGAAGTATAATCACAAAGAAAATCAAAACAGCTTGTGTAAATAGTGTCCAAAACCCAATTATATCATGTAAATAAGAACGGAGGAAGTATATACACTCATGTCGCTTTAATTAGCGTCTTTCATTTCTGAACAAGTGTTGCATACTTTTAATAATTCATACAGAGTACAATTTACAATTTCTTTTCGGTTCATGAGTGAGTGATTATTGATCCCACAATTTAATTAATTAGTTTTTGGGTTCGGATAATGCCCCGGGTTACTACATTAACAACTTTACATTTACTTGTACTTTTTTTTGCATTGATAACATGAACACATGTAATAGCTTAGTGGTAAAAAATTAATTGTTTAAACTCAATGTCAGGGGTTCAAACCTGGTCACAACAAGTGTTATATTTTGAGATTTTGTTTATTCTTTGATTAGGTGTTGAAATACTTTTTTTTAATTAAAATTAACTCATTAATAAAAAGTCATGCAGCACGTTGTTTGGTTTAGAAAGGGATAAAAAATAATTTTCCATCTTTCCTTCTTACCGCCCTCTCACTTCTTCCCCTCAATCTTCACCATCTTCTCCAATTTTCTTTTAAAAAACCAAACAAAAGAAAACTAGTTTGCAAATTGTGTTTTCCTTGAAAAATATTTTTCATGAAAAATGATTTTACACCGAAAACGTCTACACCACAACCCAAACCAAACAGAACCCAGGTGTTGAAATACTTTAGTCACTCAAATTATATTTGTGGCATGCAGCTGGCCTGAGAATAAAAATAACTAATAGTGCTTTAATTTCCTGTTCCAGAAAGGTTGATTATATGTTACGGAAAAGGGTATTTCTTCGTATTTTTTTTGGAATCACAATTATTACTTTCGACAGTATTTTTTTAGGAGTCATAATTTTATTTTTGATAAATTTTACATTCATTCTCCAATTGTTTATTATTTTTTATAACTTAGGGTCATAATTTCATTTTTGGTAACTTTTATACCCTACGTAAATCATAAATAATATCATTTTTGGTAACTTTTTAAAAAAAATATATTTAATTCTTTCATGTCAAATACTCCACTTACCTAAGCCTAATTAAGTAGCAATTAGCATAATTGAATGAAATAGAGAGATGAGAGAACCGGGAGAGAGGGGGTGAAAAAGTCGAACCCCAAAACCAGCCTCACCAACCCCCTTGGGTGACCGTCCACCGCCGGAGACGCAACCCAAAACCCAGATTAGCTAGCAGAACATGCTTCGTAGATTTCCTCCCCATCAATGTCTGCGAGTATGATGTTTCCCGAACCTTCGAACCTTATGGCCCTATCACAAACATCACCATCCCACAATCGCTCCGGCCTCGTAGCCACCATAGATTCGCCTTCGTGAAATTCTCCTCAAGTACCTCGCTGCAAAAAGCGATACAAAACGAAAATGGCAGGAAGCTCTCAAATGAGCGTCTAAAGGTATTCGCGGCAAAAAAATACACCATCCTTCCCCCTCCAGAATAAAAAACCCAGCGCAAACCCCAACCTACCACCACCCCTATGAAGAAATCTCAACCAGCAAAAGAGAAACCCCACTCCTTCAAAGACACCAAATCATACAATTAAGGAGGCATTTGAAAACAACGCAAATGCTATCCCACCCCTGACTAAAACAACAACCCAGTCAGAACCTGCAACAACACCCCCCCCCCCCAACCTTTCCATAAAATCCCAACCAATGAACCTGACCCCCAACCGGAATGCTTCAGATTCGAACTATCTCTGACCAGGAAAATAAGCTCAAGAATATTGGGCTCTGAAGTTGAACGGGCAAGGATATGATATCCTTATGGGAGAACTCGATGATGAACCTATGATCTTAATAAAAGGTTCGAGAAGCAAAGACTATGAAGAATTGTTCTCCAGAAGTGTGATAGCAACAACAAGCTCCTCTCTGTCGTTTAATCAGATTCTGGACCACATACTCGCTGAAGGAGTTACATGCTTGACTATTAAACCCATTGGAGGCATGCTCCACCTTATCACCTTCGCATCTTTCGAAGATAAAAAAGAAATATGGAAAAGCAAACGGTTGGATAGATGGTTTATTGACATTAGAAATGTCAATAATGTGTGTGCAACCCACTGGAAAGAAACCTGGGTTAAAATATATGGCGTTCCTCTGACGGGTTGGGGATACAAAAACTTCTATGACATTGGTTGAATTTTTGGAAGGGTCTTATCAGTAGATCACTCAAGTTTTGAGTACGCAAGGGCCCTCTTGTACACAGATTGCCTTTTCAACATAAATTGCAAAATGATCTTTGAAGTTGACGGAGTTCAGTTCCCAATTTGCATAACAGAAGACCAGAGCTTCCAAAAACTGCCACCAAGCCACTGGAATCACCCTACACCACTGTCATCTCCGTCAACCCCCCAGACTAGAGATTTAGAGCATGATGTTAACAACATTGATGCTGAAACCCCATACACACACCCCAAAAATTCCCCCAGTGTATCTGGTCCCCTTGGTAATCTGGAACTACTCTAAATCATAACCTTGATCCCCACCAAACCCTCGGGAACCAAAAAACTCACTCTCCTCCCATACTTCATCTTCCTTGGGAACCCCCAAAAAATCTCCCACAATTGACCTCCTCTCACCCACCTCATCCCCAAAAAAACATTGTCACCAATGACATCTAGAACCTTGAGCCCAATTCACCAAAAATATGTAAGTGGACTGAAACGCACTGCAGCCAGCCCAATACCACTATCCAACAACTTTAGTGCCCTTGTTAGGCCCAAAAACCCCTCACTCTCCTCATCAATCTCTGGCCCATCCTTCTCGCCAGGATTTGAGGACGAGATATGTTAGGTTATGATACATATGACAATTCATAAATCATGCGGAAACAACCATTAAGCCAGGAATACATATTATTTACACATAATCATTTAGCATAGTTTAGATGCATACTCTTTGTTGCGTGCCTTCCCTAGCTGCGCCCGAACCGAACAAGAACAAGTCTTTAGGACTCCAAGTGTCGTCCCTCCGTAGATAGTCCACAGCACGTCCGGATCCGCCTTAAGATTGACCAACTAGAATCGCCCTTAAGGTACTATTATTTTCGGCACTTTTAGGCAAATGGGTGACTGAATTTTTCTCTCAAAAACTCACTTTGAATACTTGAAAACTCGTTGTAAATATGTGACCCTAGGCACTTATTTATAGAGTTTATGGAAAGGAATTATAATCCTATTAGAATACAAATCTATTTAATTATAACCCCACTAGGATTCTAATTAAACAAAGTTTATCTATTAGGATTAGATTTAATCATATTACGAATCCCGGTAGCCTTAGGATTCCGAGTAACACACACGAGTGGCACACAAGTACCGCACGCCCGCACGCAGGCCTTGCGGCCCACGCCGAGCGCACAGCGCAAGGCCCACTGTCGCAGCCTTGTCCGCGCGCGCGCCCAAGCTTCGGCTGGGCCTGGCTTTTGCGCTGGGCCTGGTCGTATGCTTGGCGTGTGGTTGTTGCGCTTGTCTTGCTGGGCGATGGCCCGGCTTCGTGCTGGGCCTTCGTCTGGCAGGCCTCGTCCGATGCTAATTCGTACGATACGCTTCCGATTAAATTCTCGATTCCGGAATTCATTTCCGATACGAACAATATTTAATATTTCCGATTCCGGAATTAATTTCCGTTTCGAACAAATATTTAATATTTCCGTTTCCGGAATTATTTTCCGATTCCGATAATATTTCCGATTCTGACAATATTTCCGTTTCCGGCAATATTTCCGATTCCGGCAATATTTCCATTTCCGATAATATTTTCCGATACGTACCATGTTTCCGTTTCCGGCAACATCTACGACTTGGATAATATTTATATCTCCGATACGATCCATATTTCCGTTTCCGGCAATATCATCGTTTCCGGAGTATTCTTTTCTTGCCTGTGACGATCTCAGCTCCCACTGAAACCAAGATCCGTCGATTCCGAATATCCATAGATGGAGTATTTAATGCCATTAAATACTTGATCCGTTTACGTACTATTTGTGTGACCCTACGGGTTCAGTCAAGAGTAAGCTGTGGATTAATATCATTAATTCCACTTGAACTGAAGCGGCCTCTAGCTAGGCATTCAGCTCACTTGATCTCACTGAATTATTAACTTGTTAATTAATACTGAACCGCATTTATTAGACTTAACATTGAATGCATACTTGGACCAAGGGCATTATTTCCTTCAGTCTCCCACTTGTCCTTAGGGACAAGTGTGCATTTCCTAATTCCTTTGTCGCTCGATGCTTGCTCTTGAACATAAGGTAAGAGTTATCATCCTTATTATGTCCAGAGGTGTTCCTCGGTTTCAGAGTTCAACTGATCAAATAAACAGATAATCATAGCCTATGATTCATCCGAGCACGGCCATGCATTTCACAGTTTCTAGCTCTCCGAGTGGCCTTGTACAACTTTTAAGCATCTCATCCCGATTTATGGGAGGACAATCCCAATCTTGCGATCTTGAGATTAGACTTCGTTTGATAGGTGATTACCTGAGCGTTGCCTTTATAGCCTCCTTTTACGGTGCGACGGTTGGTCAACGTCAAAGTAACCAGTTCTCAAACAAGTAATCTCAAATCACTCAGGTATTGAGGATTTAGTGTCTAATAATTTTAATGAAATTTACTTATGACAGATTTTCATCTCTTACAGTAAAGTTTCATAGGTCTTGTCCGATACTAGTCTTCCCAAAGTAAGTATCTATGCAAATGATTATGACATTGCCATGTCCACATAGTTCAAGAAACAGAACTACTAGTCATCTTGCATTCTAGTCGTCTAACGTTTTCTATGCGTCCAATTTTATAGAAAACTCCGACTAGGGACCATTTTCAACCTTTGACATTCAAGTTCACTTGATAGACATTTCTTAATCACAGGACTGGTCCTGACAGTCTATCTTGAATATATTGTCAAATTGAAGGGACTCATCATTTAATAAACCACAAATTAAATGGAAAAATGAATTCTTTTCATTTATTGTGAATGATTAACCAATAATGTTTTACAAAGATTTAAACTCTAAAACTTTAAAACATTAAACAGAGACATCAAAGCCATTCTCCAATATGCTTGATTCCCATAGCTGCAGTGTGCGAGTTGTGCTTCGCCTTCGCCTGTTGACTTCTTTTCTTTCAACGAACTCTCGTAGAAGGTGAAATCTACGAAGTACATGCTTGACTCTCTGGTGGTGTCTAGGCTCCTTCGCCTGTGCAATAGCTCCGTTATTATCACAATACAGGGCTATTGGTCCTTTAATGGAGGGGACTACACCAAGTTCACCTATGAACTTCCTTAGCCATATAGCTTCCTTTGCTGCTTCATGTGCAGCAATGTACTCCGCTTCAGTTGTAGAATCCGCAATGGTGCTTTTCTTAGCACTTTTCCAGCTTACTGCACCCCCGTTGAGGCAGAAGACAAACCCAGACTGTGATCTGAAATCATCTTTGTCGGTTTGGAAACTTGCGTCCGTATAGCCTTTAACAATTAATTCATCATCTCCACCATAGACCAGGAAGTCATCTTTGTGCCTTTTCAGGTACTTCAGAATATTCTTGGCAGCAGTCCAATGCGCCTCTCCTGGGTCTGACTGGTATCTGCTCGTAGCACTGAGTGCGTACGCAACATCCGGGTGTGTACATATCATAGCATACATTATTGAACCAATCAATGATGCATGTGGAATCCCATTCTTTCGTGTACGCTCATCAAGTGTTTTTGGGCACTGATTCTTGCTTAGAGTCATTCCATGAGATATGGGTAGGTAGCCTCGCTTGGAGTCCGCCATCTTGAACCTATCAAGCACCTTATTGATATAAGTGCTTTGACTAAGTCCAATCATCTTTTTAGATCTATCTCTGTAAATCTTGATGCCCAATATGTACTGTGCTTCTCCTAGATCTTTCATGGAAAAACATTTCCCAAGCCAAATCTTGACAGAGTTCAACATAGGAATGTCATTTCCGATAAGTAATATGTCGTCGACATATAATACTAGGAAAGCAATTTTGCTCCCACTGACCTTCTTGTATACACAAGATTCATCTGCGTTCTTGATGAAACCAAAGTCACTGACTGCTTCATCAAAACGTATATTCTAGCTCCTGGATGCCTGCTTCAATCCGTAGATTGACTTCTTTAGCTTGCATACCTTTTTAGCATTCTTTGGATCCTCAAAACCTTCAGGCTGTGTCATAAACACAGTTTCTGTTAAAACGCCGTTTAAGAAAGCAGTTTTGACATCCATCTGCCATATTTCCTAATCGTAATATGCAGCGATTGCTTACATTATCCGAATAGATTTTAGCATTGCAACTGGTGAAAAGGTTTCATCGTAATCCACACCGTGGACTTGCCTGTAACCTTTTGCAACCAATCTAGCTTTGAAAACTTCAAGTTTCCCATCCTTGTCCTTTTTCAGTTTGAAAACCCATTTGCTTCCAATGGCTTGGTAGCCATCTGGCAAATCGACCAAATCCCATACTTGGTTTTCAGACATGGAGTCTAATTCAGATTGCATGGCTTCTTGCCATTGCTTGGAGCTAGGGCTCGTCATAGCTTGTTTGTAAGTCGCAGGTTCATCACTTTCAAGTAATAGAACGTCATAGCTCTCGTTCGTCAAAATACCTAAGTACCTTTCCGGTTGAGATCTATATCTTTGCGATCTACGCGGGGTAACATTTCTAGTTTGACCATGATTCTCACTAGATTCTTCTAAAGATCTCTGAGTTTCATCCTGAATGTCATCTTGAGCATTCTCTAGAGTTTGTTGTTCGACTCGAATTTCTTCGAGGTCTACTTTTCTCCCACTTGTCATTTTGGAAATGTGATCTTTCTCCAAAAAGACACCATCTCGAGCAACAAACACCTTGTTCTCAGATGTATTGTAGAAGTAATACCCCTTTGTTTCCTTTGGATAGCCCACAAGGATACATTTGTCAGATTTTGGATGAAGTTTGTCTGAAATTAATCGTTTGACGTATACTTCACATCCCCAAATCTTAAGAAAAGACACATTTGGAGGCTTTCCAAACCATAACTCATATGGAGTCTTTTCGACAGCTTTAGACAGAGCTCTATTTATAGTGAGTGCAGCTGTATTTAGTGCATGTCCCCAAAATTCTAATGGAAGTTTGGCCTGACCCATCATTGACCTGACCATGTCTAGCAAGGTTCGGTTCCTCCGTTCCGACACACCGTTCCATTGTGGTGTTCCTGGAGGAGTCAATTCTGATAGAATTCCACATTCTTTCAGATGGTCATCAAATTCATAGCTCAGATATTCACCGCCTCTATCAGACCGCAGTGCCTTAATCTTCTTGCCTAATTGATTCTCTACTTCACTCTGAAATTCCTTGAATTTGTCAAAGGATTCAGACTTATGCTTCATTAGGTAGACATAACCATATCTACTGAAGTCATCAGTGAAAGTGATAAAGTAGCTGAAACCACCTCTAGCATTTGTACTCATTGGTCCACATACATCTGTATGGATTAAACCCAATAGTTCATTTGCTCTTTCTCCAAATTTAGAGAAAGGTTGCTTTGTCATTTTGCCAAGTAAACATGATTCGCATTTACCATAATCCTCTAAGTCAAATGGTTCTAGAATTCCTTCCTTTTGAAGTCTTTCTAAGCGTTTCAAGTTTATATGGCCTAATCGACAATGCCACAGATAGGTGAGATCTGAATCATCCTTTTTGGCCTTTTTGGTATTTATGTTATATACTTGTTTGTCGTGATCTAATAAATAAAGTCCATTGACTAATCTAGCATATCCATAAAACATCTCTTTAAAATAAAACGAACAACTATTGTCTTTTATTAAAAAGGAAAATCCCTTAGCATCTAAGCAAGAAACTGAAATGATGTTTTTAGTAAGACTTGGAACATGGAAACACTCTTCCAGTTCCAAAACTAGCCGGGAGGGCAACGACAAATAATAAGTTCCTACAGCTAATGCAGCAATCCGTGCTCCATTTCCCACTCGTAGGTCGACTTCACCCTTGCTTAACTTTCTACTTCTTCTTAGTCCCTGTGGATTGGAACATAAGTGTGAGCCACAACCGGTATCTAATACCCAAGAAGTTGAATTAGCAAGTATACAGTCTATAACGAAAATACCTGAAGATGGAACGACTGTTCCGTTCTTCTGATCTTCCTTTAGCTTCAAGCAATCTCTCTTCCAATGCCCCTTCTTCTTGCAGTAGAAGCATTTGGATTCAGAAGTGGGTTGACTGACCTTCCTCTTTACAGATTTGGCGCCAGTTTGCTTAGTTGGGCTGGCCTTGTTTCCACCTTTCTTAGCATTCCTCTTCTTTCCAGATTTCTTGAACTTGCCCCCACGCACCATAAGCACATCCCGCTTATCACTTTTGAGCGTCTTTTCAGCGGTCTTCAGCATACCGTGAAGCTCAGTGAGCGTTTTGTCCATACTATTCATACTGTAGTTCAGTTTGAACTGATCATACCCGCTATGAAGAGAATGGAGGATGGTGTCTATAGCCATTTCCTGAGAAAATTGCTGATCCAGCCGACTCATATTCTCAATGAGTCCAATCATTTTGAGAACATGTGGACTTACGGGCTCGCCTTTCTTAAGCTTGGTCTCAAGAATTTGCCTATGAGTCTCGAATCTTTCGACTCGAGCCAGATCTTGGAACATGTTCTTCAACTCACTGATGATTGTGAAAGAATCTGAGTTGATGAACGTTTTCTGTAGATCCGCACTCATGGTGGCGAGCATTAGACATTTCACATCCTTGTTGGCATCAATCCAACGATTGAGGGCTGCCTGAGTGACCCCGTCGCCTGCGGCTTCGGGCATCGCCTCTTCTAGGACATACTCCTTTTCTTCCTGCATAAGAACTATTTGCAAGTTCCTTTGCCAGTCAAGGAAGTTTTTCCCGTTCAACTTCTCCTTTTCGAGAATTGATCGAATGTTGAATGAATTGTTGTTTGCCATATTAAAAACTACAATTGAAAAGAATAAACAAATAAATAGCCATTCACAGTTTCTCTTAATAAACTTAAATTCTGGCATACATGCATAATTCAATGTTTATTAAGCATTTTATTCAAGTTATGTGTTCCGGCAGGTGTGAATAAAATGATTCCAATATCCTAAAATCATTGAAGAACTAAGCACAGTTTGTCGACTTAATCCTAAAACATCTTAGGTAAGCAAAAGCCTTTTGCTAATAGTCTAGAAACTATTCTTGGTTGATAGGTACGTCTAAGAACTTATTAGGTAAACCTATCGATTTTGCCACGACATAAAAGGACTCCTTACTTATATCGTTGAGTTTCACCAAAACTAACATGTACTCACAATTATTTGTGTACCTTGCCCCTTTAGGACCAATAAGTAACACCTCGCTGAGCGAAAACTATTACTAGATTGATGTAAAGGATATCCAAGCAAGTGTATATTTTGGCATGGCACCTTTTAACTCAATTTTTAAGTTTGGAACTTAAGGCTCTTACTATGTTGGTTAGATTTTAAGTGAACTAAAATCCTTAATCATGGAACATAATCAAGCTTTTGATCTCATGCATTTTAAGACATATTTAAAAGCAATAAATAACTTAAAGCATGCATAAGATAAATGTGATCTAGTATGGCCCGACTTCATCTTGAAGCTTTAACTTCAAAGTCCATCTTGAAAATCTCCGTGGGAGGCACCATTTTCTTCAAATAGGATAAGCTATACTTAAAACTAATTACAACTATTTGATGGTACGCAGACCATATTTGAATTGAAAAACAACTTTGGTACTTTAGACCAATTACATTCAAATTAATGGTACGCAGACCATATTTTCTATCCTATTTGGGCCACACTAGTCACTTCATAACCTGCAAAACAGTACATATACAATATATACCATTCACCCATTCATTATCATGAATGGCCCACATCGCTGGTTAGTAAAACACATTATGCATCACGTAAACATTTGCAGCAATTAATCAAGGGCACCAATAATCTACCAATTATTCAGTCCTTATTAATTCTAATCAAGTTGTTTTAACCTTAAGGATTTGTAGACCTAATCAAGAGTTTATGACTAAAAGGGCTCCCACTTAAACCAATAAATTCATATGCTTTACTA
The DNA here is from genome assembly GCF_020520425.1 of Spinacia oleracea. NCBI lineage: Eukaryota > Viridiplantae > Streptophyta > Magnoliopsida > Caryophyllales > Amaranthaceae > Spinacia > Spinacia oleracea. The sequence goes on along the minus strand of NC_079492.1, from coordinate 100,606,140 downwards.
ATTTTAAACATAAAAATGTATTTCTAGTCTAACCGGAAACATACAAATTTAATTAAAATTTAAAGCTCATATAAATTTATAATTGAATCCAAAAAGTTTAATTTAATTTCAGTCGTATTTAAATTAATTCATGATTTCAATTTTAGTAAAATAATTAGAATAAATAAAATTTATTATAATTATAATATTCAAAATTAAAATCCAAGAAAATAATTTAAATTATTAATTTTAAAATTAATTAAAATTACGTAAACTGAAAATTTCAAATTAAAATTTCAAAACGATCTAATCGCAACGCAACAACCTCACGCATCGCACGCCCATGGGCCACACGCACAGAGCCATCGCTGGCCATGTGCGCGCAGCCCATGCGCTGCGTCGCATAGCTGCTGCTGCTATCCTTCGCAAGGCTCCACGCGAGCTTGTGCTCGCTGCGCGCGCGCCAGCGCTCGATGCACGCGAGCCATCGCTCGTTGCGTTCGCTCGCCAGCGCTCGCTTGATGCGAGCCAGTGCTCGCTGCGCGCGCTTGATGCGAGCCAGCTCTCGCTGCGCGCGCTCGCCAGCGCTTGCTTTGTGCGAGCCAGCGCTCGCTGCGCGAGGCATCGACGCTGGGCGCAGCACTCGTGGCACGCGAGCTTGCGCTCGCTGCGCGCGCTTGCGCGAGGCAGTGCGCGTTGTGGCGCAGCTCGCTTGCTGCCCACACGCGACTGACGTGCCTTGCTTTCGCCCATGCCCATTCGTCCATTGCTCATAGCCCACGACACAAGGCAGGGCTGCTGCCTTGTGCTCGTGCACCATGGCCTTGCTCATTGCATTCGTGCCACATGGGCGACGAGCTCCCTTGCTCGTCGTCACATGCCCGCACTATACAACACCCCTTAAGGGTAACACGTAGCGTCCATTGCTTTGTGCGTGCAAGTTATATGAACGAATCGCATAAAATTAAAAAAAAAAATTATATTTAAAATTAATGACAAATTAATAAATTAATATTAATTTCATAATTTTAGGGCGAAAAATCGAAAATTTATTATTCAATTGATTTCCGATTAACATGGATTCAAGTCTAGGTCATAAAAATTTAAAATTTATCATAAATTTACAATTTTTATGGTGGTTTTTAATCATAGGTATCTAATTAAATCATAATTAATTATGAAAATCAAATTAATTCTAAATTATTCTAATTTTCAACAAATTAATCATAATTACAAATTAGATTGCATAATTAACAAGGCTAGGCATTCAAACTTGTTAAACATATACAGTAGGTCAATCAAAAATTCAAGATTTATCAATAAGAATCGCAAATATTTAATTTAACATCTTAAATTTACGAAATTTTGCATTCGAAAAACTAAAACCTTCGAAAAGTCATAGTTAGGCTTCGAATTTGAGAATTCTGGGTTCGGCAAAAAATTATTATTTTTGTCAAAATTTTAGAATGCCTTTTACATGCGGAATTGACACAAAAATCACTCGATTTGGATGAGTAACGAAGAAACTGCCGAAAAACTGCGTACGTATAATTAAATAAACGCAATTTGCAATTAATTAACAATTACGAAAATTAATCACCCCTTTTAATTCTTGCAAATTTGTAATATTTAACCATGTTCATGCAATTTAGATTATGAAAATAATAAGAGGCTCGTGATACCACTGTTAGGTTATGATACATATGACAATTCATAAATCATGCGGAAACAACCATTAAGCCAGGAATACATATTATTTACACATAATCATTTAGCATAGTTTAGATGCATACTCTTTGTTGCGTGCCTTCCCTAGCTGCGCCCGAACCGAACAAGAACAAGTCTTTAGGACTCCAAGTGTCGTCCCTCCGTAGATAGTCCACAGCACGTCCGGATCCGTCTTAAGATTGACCAACTAGAATCGCCCTTAAGGTACTATTATTTTCGGCACTTTTAGGCAAATGTGTGACTGAATTTTTCTCTCAAAAACTCACTTTGAATACTTGAAAACTCGTTGTAAATATGTGACCCTAGGCACTTATTTATAGAGTTTATGGAAAGGAATTATAATCCTATTAGAATACAAATCTATTTAATTATAACCCTACTAGGATTCTAATTAAACAAAGTTTATCTATTAGGATTAGATTTAATCATATTACGAATCCCGGTAGCCTTATGATTCCGAGTAACACACACGAGTGGCGCACAAGCACCGCACGCCCGCACGCAGGCCTTGCGGCCCACGCCGAGCGCACAGCGCAAGGCCCACTGTCGCAGCCTTGTCCGCGGGCGCGCCCAAGCTTCGGCTGGGCCTGGCTTTTGCGCTGGGCCTGGTCGTATGCTTGGCGTGTGGTTGTTGCGCTTGGCTTGCTGGGCGATGGCCCGGCTTCGTGTTGGGCCTTCGTCTGGCAGGCCTCGTCCGATGCTAATTCGTACGATACGCTTCCGATTAAATTCTCGATTCCGGAATTCATTTCCGATACGAACAATATTTAATATTTCCGATTCCGGAATTAATTTCCGTTTCGAACAAATATTTAATATTTCCGTTTCCGGAATTATTTTCCGATTCCGATAATATTTCCGATTCTGACAATATTTCCGTTTCCGGCAATATTTCCGATTCCGGCAATATTTCCATTTCCGATAATATTTTCCGATACGTACCATGTTTCCGTTTCCGGCAACATCTACGACTTGGATAATATTTATATCTCCGATACGATCCATATTTCCGTTTCCGGCAATATCATCGTTTCCGGAGTATTCTTTTCTTGCCTGTGACGATCTCAGCTCCCACTGAAACCAAGATCCGTCGATTCCGAATATCCATAGATGGAGTATTTAATGCCATTAAATACTTGATCCGTTTACGTACTATTTGTGTGACCCTACGGGTTCAGTCAAGAGTAAGCTGTGGATTAATATCATTAATTCCACTTGAACTGAAGCGGCCTCTAGCTAGGCATTCAGCTCACTTGATCTCACTGAATTATTAACTTGTTAATTAATACTGAACCGCATTTATTAGACTTAACATTGAATGCATACTTGGACCAAGGGCATTATTTCCTTCAAGATACCACTCCAACTAAGGATGAACCACAAAAAAGCCAAAGCCAGAAAACTCAAAAAGAGGAGAATGAAACGCTCCTTAGCCCGAAGAAACCCACTGCCTTCTTCCCCCTCTCTAACCTCAAGTCCCAGGTTGACCCTAACTCCATCAATGACACCTCCACCATGGAAATTACAAAAAAGCTCGGCCTCTGTTTCGATGGCCCAATGTCAATCCTCCACGATATAGTGGACTATATTCTAGGTAAGCAGATATCAGACTGGATGATAAACAAAATAGTCTGTCTCCTTAGTTTCCTCCCACCACAGTGCATTATTATGATCATTTTGTCATGGAACATTAGACGACTAGGCGCAAGAGTTAAAAGGAGCACCCTTAGAAAACTCATCAATCTCCATAATTCGAGTTTTTTCTGCATCTCGAAGACAAAATTGGAATCTTTTAAACCCAAGTTCATCCAATCAATCTGGAAAGACTCCAATATTGAGTATATTTTCAGCCCTTCACATGGAAATTCAGGTTGCCTTATCACTTTATGGAAAAAAGACTTTTTTACTCTAACATCATTGACCTCAGAAAAACATTGGATAGCTATTTCAGGTCTTGTTCCCAACTCCAACTTGGAATGTGCAATTGTCAATGTGTATAACCCTTGCTTAGCAGAAGGAAGAAGCCAAATCTGGTCAGACATTTCTCAATATTGGTACGATGCAAAACTCTCCAGTATCATAATTGGGGATTTCAACGAGGTGTTGTCTCCCTCTGGCAGAGGAAGTAACCTCATCACAGCCAGTGCAACCGACTTCCATAACTTCTTGTAGGAAGTTCAAATGATTGAAATCTCTTTGTCTCGTGGTAAGTTTACCTGGTTTTGTTGGCAATCCAAGAGCAAACTGGACCGCATGTTCATAAACGCTGAAATCCTATCCTCCTTCCCATCACTAAAAATCTCCCTCTTGCACAGAAACCTCTCAGACCATTACCCCCTTCTAGCCCATTCAAAAACACAAAGTTGGGGCCCAAAAATGTTTTAGGTTCCTTAATTGTTGGTTGTCCCAGCCGGGGTGCTTAAAGATTATCAAAGAATCATGGTGCGAGGCTAACTCCCTGCCCATTACGGACAAGCTCAAGGTGGTGAAAACCCGACTCAAAAAATGGAACTCCGAAATCTTCTGGCAAATTGATGCTAACATCACATCCTTAGAAGAAAAAATCCAGATCCTCGACACCATTGCAAATAACAGGATGTTGAGTCAAGGGGAGCTTGATGAGAGAAGAACGACTCAACTTGACCTATGGAAATGGATGAAGAGGAAAGAGTCTTACTGGGCTCAGAATTCAAGGATACTATGGCTAAAGGAGGGTGACAAGAACACCAAGTTCTTCCATACAGTGGCAACAATCAGGCGCCGGAGGAGCTGTTTAGAACAAGTAAAAGTGGGTGAGGTTACCATAGAGAACCCGGATGAAGTAAAAAAAGAAGCATCAGAATTATTCAAACTCATATTCAGTGAAGAATTCTCGTCTCGCCCTCACTTCCAAGGGATTAGCTTTAGAAAGTTAAACCTAGAACAAACCTCAGAGCTCACTGAAATCTTTTCCCACGAAGAAATGGATGAGGCAATAGCATCCTATGATAGTTCAAAAACCCCCAGGCCCGACGGATTTAACTTCAAATTCATGAAAAGTGCCTCAGACGTGATAAAGGAATATGTTTACAAGATTTTACATGAGTTTTGGGCCTCTCAAAGCTGCCCAAAGGATGCAATAATACTTTCATAGCCCTGATCCCAAAAATCGACAACCCAAACGGGTTCAAAGATTTCAGACCAATTAGCATGGTGGGTTGTGTTTACAAGTTCATCTCAAAGTTTCTTGTCCGCCGTCTACAATGAGTCATACATTCCCTTATCATCTCCCATCAAACCTCCTTCATCAAAGGCCTCCAAATCCTTGATCGCGCCCTGATCGCGGGTGAATTGATTGATTCTTACAAACGCCATAAGACCAGTGCAGTGATCCTCAAACTAGACTTCCACAAAGCTTTTGATAACGTGTCATGGGGATTCCTTGACTGGGCTTTGGAACAAATGGGCTTCTCGGCTCAATGGAGGCAGTGGATACAAGAATGCATAATGACTGCTTCGGCATAAATATTGATTAATGGCTCACCCTCTCCACCTTTCAAACTACATCGTGGTCTCCGTCAAGGTGACCCACTCTCGCCTTTCCTATTTGACATAGCAGTTGAATGCTTGAACCTCCTCATCCTAAAAGCCACAGACCTGCACTTATGCGAAGAAATTAAAGTCAGCCCCGGTGGATTGAAGGTCTCCCACCTACAATATACAGATGACACAATAATCTTCTGCCCCCGCCCCCCCCCCTCCCAGAAAAATATAATACCTCCATAACATCAAGAAAACCCTCATCCTGTTCCATCTCTCTTCGGGCCTTCAAGTCAATTTCCACAAAAGCTCTATCATGGGCATAAACAATGGAAATTTGTGGATGGAAGGGGTTGCAACATCCCAACTATGTAAGCGTGGAACACTCCCATTCCAGTACTGGGCCTCCCAATTGGTGGAAGCACATCAAAATTTCAATATGGAACCCCATCATCGATAGAATGAAATCCAAGCTGGCATCATGGAAAGGAAACTTATTATCAATAGGTGGATGGGAAACCCTGATAAAATCTTGCCTCTCAAACCTCCCACTTTACTATATGTCACTGTTTCCAATCCTGAAAGGGGTCCTTGAAATCCTCTCCACACTTCAACGTCAATTCTTGTTGGGTGGAAACACTGGGAAAAAAAAATCTCTACCTCTTGTGAAATGGAAAACATTGGAACACCCTAAATTCCTAGGTGAATTGGGCCTGGGAAACCTTCACAACAAAAATCCCTTTTGATCAAATGGGTGTGGCGCTTTTTTTGCGAACCAAACGCCTTGTGGTGACAATCAGTATACCTCAAATACGGGTACGGACCTTCCACCACCATGGTTGATATTCATACCCCTCAATGTGGAGGCCCATGGAAGGAAATCATCTCATCACTAGTGCAAAACAAATCTTCCCTTGATCTGATGAGGTCCAAGGTTAGGAAAAAAATTGGGGGATGACACAAAAACCCTATTTTGGCACGACAGATGGACTCGGGAGTTCCCCTTAAAACATTTGTGCCCCCAATTGTTCTTTCTCTCCATCTCTCCTGAATCTTCAGTCTCATCTTGTGGTTTCTGGGATGGCCAAATATGGAGATGAGTCTGCAGTGGAAAAGAGCATTAAGACCGCAGGATATCAATGAAAGAGACAGCCTGCAAGCTCTCCTAAATCATTCAATTCAGAACTTGCAATAGCTTCCCCAATAGAACACTCAGACGTTGCCAGAGGTCTATGGAAGGGGTTGGTACCTCATAGGATCGAGCTCTTCACCTGGTTCGCTCTACTGGCTAAACTCAATACCAAATCAAAACTCGCCAACATCGGAATTATACAGATGAATGACAACATCTGCATCCTGTGCTCCACTGAATATGAATGCACCCATCATCTTTTTCTCCACTGCCCATTCTTGCGGCAAATCTGGAACTGGTGGCTAGGCCTTTGGAACTTAAGTTGGGCTCTGCCAAAATCCATTAGGGAACTCTTCAACCAATGGAATTACCCTTGAGGGTGTAATTTTTTTCAAGAAAGTATGGGCATCTGCCTTCTTTGCCATCGTTGGACAATTTGGAAAGAAAGAAATCTTGGGAGTTTTGAAAGCAAATCAAGCACGCCAGACACGATCAAATGCCTTATTCTTGCAAGAATCTCCTAGTGGATTTAAGGGTGGGGAGACCCGTTCCCATATAGCCACGGCGAGGTCCAAAGAAACCCAACATGTCTCCAATGGACTCGCCCTTCCAAAACAAGGATTTCAACCATCCCTGACAATGGCAAAAAACTGGGATCCCCCTCCTATTGGCTGGCAAAAATGGAACGTGGATGCCTCTGTTGACCTTGCCAAATTGCAAGTATCAATTGGGGGTGTTCAGAGAAACTCATAAGGTAATTTTATCTGCATGTTCTCAAGACCAATCCCTCTCATGGAGATTAACCATGTTGAAGTCCTTGCGATTCACCGTGCCCTACAGATTAGTGAGCAATGCGATCAAATAAATGGGTCTAAACTCATCCTTGAATCAGACTCTTCCAATGTGGTAAAGTGGTGTAACGATGGTTCAGGTGGGCCTTGGAATCTCATTTTTATCATCAACGACATCCGAAACCATAAAACATCAGATACGGGGGTCCAAATCACATATAAAGGAAGAGACTCAAATGGAAGGGGTGAATTTATTACCCGGATGTAACATCTAAGTTGTTCACTGTAATATTCAGTACTCCACCAATGTACGAATCTGAACTATCATTTTGTGCTACTCCTGTACTTCCGCTGAAAGTTCAATAAAAGTCCCCCTAATTTATCACAAAAAATACTCCACTCACCTTATATTTATTTCAAATTCAACTATTCTTCCTTAATACTACCTTCGTTTCACAATATTTGCATCATTTTTTTTCACGTACCCCAAAATGCTTCTTTGAACATTGATATCTCTAATTGCGTGTAAGGATTATAAAAAATTGATATTTGGAATCCTCACATTGATACGAATTTAACAAGATCTCAATTGACTATGTTTGTTTTTACATAATGTGAAAGAATAATTGTCAAAGTTAGTTAATGAATAGTGTCCAAAAGAGAAACGATGCATCTATTGCGGAACGGATGAAGTATTTTCGTCGATCAACAAGTTATACGAAGGGATCGGCTTTGGAAAACGAGTGAAATGCGTTGAAATCGTCGAATTTTTCTTTTTTAAATCATATAGTATCATGGCTAAAGCAGTTTAGCACCACCTTTTACCTTAAACTTTTCACTGTAGCTATAGCAGCACACTAGTAGCACCACATTTCACGATTCCCTAAAGCATATACATACTACTGTACTGTATTTGGCTGGCAAGCGAGGGAAAAAAAATAGAGTTAGTACAATTGATGAGCTTTTCCTTCTTCTCTAGCATAGTGTAGGGTTCGATTCCTACTCAAAGCATTTACTTGGGAATTAAGGGGGTTGCGGAGCTTGTAATGGGCATCTGGGTGGGGGGGGGGGGGGGCGCTGTGCGAGGGTAGTCCAGAGGATTTTTTTTCTTTAACTTCTTTGTATGTTTTTTATTATTATTCATTTTTTTACGACACTTTCCTAGTGTTTCTTACCTATTGATTACTACCTCCGTTTCAGAAAGTTCTTTACAGTTACTATTTGCACGTACTCCAATGCAATATTTAACTACTAATATATCCAATTTCGTATGTGGAAAAGTTATAAAAAGTTGATAGTCTGAAAATACATACCGAGACCGATCTAACAAGATATTACATGTAACGTTTTGATGTATATAATAGTGAGAATTTATGGTCAAAGTTTTCATATTTGGACACGTATTCCAAAGCGTAAAGAAATTTCAGAAACGGAGGAAGTATAAGATATGTATGTCCCATTTAACACACTTATTTAAGTTTTTATTTTCTTGTGCATAGATTTCAACGTTATAAAAATATCAAAATATATATACTAGTAAATATTTTTCTTGAATAAAATATTATTACTACATTTGATATTTTCTACCCTTTAAATTTGATATGATTGTGTTAATAGGCGAGACTCAACTAATATATATATATACTAAAAGTAAATTGATTGTAAAAATAAAATAAAATCTATCTTAATTTTTTTAGTCAGTACTTCGTAATTCCTATTAATGCCTCTTGAAGGTATCGTATTTCCTATTATTCGATTAATTAACGTAATTAATTATAGTACGAAATATTTTAATTGAAAAATAAATTATTATTAAACGAAATTATCTCTGGTAGCAACGAATTCTTTCAAATTTAGTAGATACTAGATTTAAAGCCCGTGCGATGCACGGGTTAAATTCTTTTTTTATGAGATTTATTTTTTCAACTCTAAGCGATAGTTAGAACAGTGATTGTTTTTAGAATCAATGAATATGACAATTTTAACGGGTCTTTATTTATTTATTACAAAATTTCAAAATTTATTTAAAATGCAACGGAGACCATTTAAACCCTCTGGCATTTGGAGCAACACAGCGTAATGTTCTTATGAAATAGCTGGAACCCGGTGGAATGGTCAAGTATAACAGAATCGTGATTTACCTGCCAAGCAATTATAATTGATAAAACCTCATTATAGTCGCGCGATTAAAAAAAGAATGGCAGGACACATAAAAGGTACATATATCCTTACCTTGGTCGGTTCCAGTTAACATCCCTATATATTAAGGTTAAAACCTCCATTGCGGAAGGGGGCAGCTGCTACCTTCCGAGCAGCATCAGATGCCAAAGGGAAATTGTTTCCTTGGAAATTGGACCTTTTCTGAGCAAGAACCCCCTGAATGCAACAGCAAGAAAAACACAATGCTTGATAATATGAGCTTATCACATGAAAAATTAACAAACTTAAAGTAATTGCATCAAAGTAAACGTTGTACGGAGTATGTCTATATTGTTTCTTAATCGTATTTAGTAATATCATTTCCTTGATATTACACTCAAATATATCACATGATCCTCTAAACAATCTAGGGTGCTCGAATGATCCAGGCGTCATAGTATAAGGGTTTTTGAGGTGCCATCTATTCGATTCCAGTAGCTTTCCTGTCAGACCGCCTGACAGCGACGCGCCTGTCAGACGGCCGACGTGGCCCACGCGCGGGTGATATCACGCGCACTATAAAAGATTTTTTTTTCTTTCTTCCCTTTTCATTTCCATTCAGCCTTCTTCTGCGACTCTCTCCTTCAGCAAACCCTAGTTTTGCCATCCTCTCCTCAACCTCCGCCCCTCTCTCCTAGTTCAAAACTCAAAACCTCCACTTCTTTCTCGGGCACTCTCGCTCTCCTCAGAGTCGATGGCCTCCATGGAAGCTCTCCCTCCGCCTTCCATGGAAGAGTTGCGAATCTAGGTAACTCTTCTATCTCTCTCTTCCATTTCAATTCTTTGAGATTTTTTAGGATTAATTTTGTTGATTTATAAGTTAGGTTTTTTTATTATTTTCATTGATTTTTTCGATTTTAATATTCTACCTGGAGGTGGCGGAGGTGGCGGTGGCGGTGGTGGAGGTGTGGCTTGGTTCTGCAAGAAAGGGCGGCGAGTTTTGGCGGTGGAGGTGCGCTTGGGTTCTGCGAGAATGGCGGCGAGTTTCGGTGGTGGAGGTGCGGCTGGGTTTTGCGAGGAAGGGCGGCGAATTTGGGTGGTCAGATGAGGCGTCGCAAAGAAGGGCAGCGAGTTTCTTCAAATATGCAGGGCCATTGATTTGAGTGTGATGGGAATTTTCATTTTACCATTGATGAAGAATGCTTGCAAGTGTGATTACTCTGATTGTCCAATTATTATTGCATTAATTTAGTGTATATTTATATTTTGTAAAAATTGTAATGATTTAATGGTAATTTTCTCATATTTAGTTATGAAAATAAATAGTTTAGTTTCAATATTTTGTTTTTGCATATTAGTTATACTTTTGTTATACACTAGTAGAAAAAACCCTTGTTGCAGTCCCCTTGTTGCAGCGTACATGTATTAATACGCTTCAATAACCAGTCGGTCAACGCGGGTCAAACCCTTTAAAGGGTTATCGCAGCGTACATTTTAATTGTTCGCAGCGAAAGTGTATGTTGCAGCGTACAAAATAAAAGCCCGCAATAACATCTAGACTTTGTTGCAGCGTACATGCTATTGCCCCCTTCAACAAGTCCGCGTTTCAAAATATTTTGCTGCAATAACATTATTTCGTCAATAGCTTTTTCACTTAACAAAATATCTCAAAATTTTATTTCCCAGCGCTCGCTCGACTCCTTCTCTCCAAGCATATGGCCTTCGAACTCAGCCTTCGAACTCAGCCGCCGTCGAACTCAGCCGCCGTCGAACTCAGGCGTTGCTCGGCCCTGCGTCGCTGTCTTCGCCGATGGGTCTGTGTTCTCGCCTCATCTCCCCCATCGCGTTCTGTTCTCGCCGTCTCAGTCCCAAGTATTTCGATCCCTTACTCTCTCCTGCGCGAATCTGTTTGAGGAGGTATAGTTTTCTAACTTTTTGTATTTGTTTTTGCCTAATTTTGTATTTTTAGGGTTTGCTTTCAGTCAATTCTTAATTTTTCCCCCAATTTCGTATTTTTAGGGTTTGATTACATAAATTATTCTTATTTTTTGTGTTAATTAATACATTTTTTCCGATTATGATTGTTAGGGTTTGATTTTTTTCCGATTTTGATTGTTAATTTAACTTGGGGACATTTATATGACGGTTTATTAATATAATGGGGAATGCCTTAATTATTGCATTTTAGACTTCAGAGATTCATATTTTGGTAAATGTATCAGTTTAATTGACTCAAGCTTGGTATGAAATGTGTGTGGATTATGATTGTATTGGACCATTGGTGTTTAATGTTTATGCTTCATGGTAATACATTGGGTTATAATGGTTTATGTTATTCAAGATTATATTCATTGACTGAAATAGCTGTTGTTGTTTAGCCTTGTTTTTCATTAAGAGATAAGCATGCTATGATTCGCTTTTCTGCTGTTGCTGCAAATTTCCCTACCTTTTTTCTTTAATAATCGACATGTGTTGGTTATGAAGCCTATTACAGATCTTAATTACTGTTTTATTTATTTATTTTTGTGCAATTTTGGCTAATTCTTTCAATTGGGTTGCTCTGGATTGTTCTGCAGCAACACCTTGACTTCAATGTTGATCTGGATTGATCTGCAGCAACACCTGAACTTCAATGTTGTTTATGGTAGAGTGAGCAGGCGCAGGTCCCAATCTCAAAGTTGTGGCAGCTAAGCTGCTAAGCTGGCTACTGATCTGCACGTACTGATCTGCACATCAGTTACTTGCATTTTCCATAATGAGATACAACTAGGATAGCCAACAATTTGGGCTGCTGTCTGACCGGTTTTCCTCCTCACGGGAACATCGAATACTGGTGAGCATGTCCATCAGTCTCTAAATATTTGCTCAGAGTTGTTCCAGATAAGTTCTGCAGCGAATGCTCAAAGGGGAGGAGTCTATTGCATGCAAAGTTCCGTATTTCAGATCCACAGCGAGTCTGTGACGTTTGCTGTGTGCGTTTGGAATTTGTGCAGGGGTATTTGATGGACCAAGTTAGTCGTGCTGCACAGTTTCCAACCTATGATTTGACTGATCTCAGTACCTTGAGATCTTGGCTGAATTTTCCGTGGAGCCAGTCTATGGAATATGAGATTTACAAGGCGACAAATGCACTCAACCATTCTACCCATAAAAATTCCACTATCTCTTTCTCTCTCTTACTTTGTTGTTTTACCCTTTGAAATGTGATATATGGTTTTGAAATTTAAGGCTGATTTCGGAAGAAATTAATTTGTTTTTTGAAATTTGTCTTGATTTCAGATCAGAGACAAAGCTGAAAAGGACGGGCAGAAGAAGAAGCAACAAGGAAGAGATGATTCTAGGTCGATCTGGTTTGATTTCTTTCATAATTTTTGAATTGTGAAATTATGTCACATACTTGGTAGAATGTTCTAATTGTTGCATAAATTTCTGTTATAATTTCTAAAGTGATTTTTGAATTACGCTTTGATTTTTGAATGTTGATGACCATGAGCTTTCCAACCCAATCTATTGTTGTAATAATGCCACTCTATTCTTTCATTTTTTTTTTTTCTGGGTAAATTAGTACTGGATTTTTTGAAAGATTTTATAAGGTTTTTGTTTGTTCAAGATTTCTGCCTTTTTAGTTAATCCAGAAATAGAAGTATAGAACTGATGATTTATATATTTTTTTCTCTATTGTGTTTGCATTTTGACTGGAGTAGAAGGTGGAGAGGTTTGAAGAGCAACCCCAAGTTTTTAAGTTTCAGGTAATTTCTTTGACAACAATTTGCTTATTTTTTTTTTGTGTTTGCATGTTTGGAATTTGAGTTGTAGAATTGAATAGATTATAGTATTGAAGCAAAATCAATTGAATCGGCCGACTGTCAATTGAACTCTTTACAGTATTAAAGCAAAATCAATTGAATCGCCCACAACTTTGATCTAACGAACTTAAAAACTAATTTCAAACTTATTACATGATTCATATGATTATTTTTAACTTTTCAAGACTCAATCCGATCTATTATGCACATTTGAGACTTGTTTGGTCGTTATAGGTCATATTTAGGCTAAAATGAGACATTTTCGCTCCTAACATTGAACTAAAGAATCTAATGACTCATTTTAAACCTTTTAAATGATTAATATGCATAGTTTTAACTTTCTAAGACTCATTTCAATCTATTTATTCACATTTAAGGCTTATTGGGTCGTTATAGGTCATATTAAGGCTAAAATGAAGCATTTTCCCTCCCAACTTTGAACTAAAGAACCTAAGGACTCATTTTATACTTATTACATGTTTAATATGAATAGTTTTAACTTTCTAACACTCATTCCAGTCTACTTATGCAAATTTAAGGCTTGTTTGGTCGTTATAGGTCATATTAGGCTAAAATGAGGCTTTTTTGCTCCCAAATATGAAATAAAGAACCTTAGGACTCATTTTAAACATATTAAATGTTTTATATGATTAGTTTTAACTTTCCAAGACTTAATCCAATCTATTTATGCACATTCGAGACTTCTTTGGCCGTTATAGGTCATATTTAGGCTAAAATGACATTTTCGCTCCCAACTTTGATCTAACGAACTTAAAAACTATTACATGATTCATATGATTATTTTTAACTTTTCAAGACTCAATCCGATCTATTATGCACATTTGAGACTTGTTTGGTCGTTATAGGTCATATTTAGGCTAAAATGAGACATTTTCGCTCCTAACCTTGAACTAAAGAACCTAAAGACTCATTTTAAACCCTTTACATGATTAATATGCTTAGTTTTAAGTTTCCAAGACTCTTTCCAATCTATTTAAGCACATTTAAGGCTCATTGGGTCGTTATAGGTCATATTTAGACTAAAATGACATTTGCGTTCCCAACTGTGAACTAAAGAACCTAATGACTTATTTCAAACTTATTACATGTTTAATATGCTTATTTTTAAAGTTTTCAAATACTCATTTCAATCTATTTATGCACATTTAAGGATCATTGGGTCGTTATATTTCATATTTAGACTAAAATGACATTTAATCTAATGCTCCCATCAAATTTTTGTTTTTGAAGGTCTATACTACGAGGAATGCGCCTTATGCTAGTGAGGAAATTGATGTGGTTCGTGAGCAATGGGCTAAGTTTTTTACCAGCAAGTATTTATTATTGGCCTGAGCGCGTTTGATCGAGTTGGCTTAGATGTTATAGAACAATATTTTGTATTAAAATGTATGCGTACGTTGAAATTGGAACGTACATATATTTAAATGTATTAGTACGTGCACTTTGGTTTTGGAATATATACAAAACTACAGTTATTGTTTATATATTTGTTATACAGGTTGCGATATTCTATTATTGTTATGACAGGTTTCTATATTTGGTGCAAAGTCCCTAAACAAAATTAGAATTTTCCCGCCAAAATTGTTTGTTGCAGCGTACATATATATGTGTACGCTGCAACAAGGGTGTAAATTTTGGCAAATTTTCAGACTTGTTGCAGCGTACAAATAGATGTACCCTGCAACAAGTGGAGTTTTTTGCAGCGTACACTTCTTTGTACGTTGTAACAAGTCACTATTTTTGCCAAAATTTTGACACTTGTTACAGCGTACATGCATATGTACGCTGCAAAAAAGTACTTTTTGCAGCGAACATTGTACGCTGCAACAAGTTCAGACTTGTTGCAGGCCCCCCAGTTGCAGCATACGATGTACGCTGCAACAGGGGTCTAAAAGCCCGCTGCAATAAGGGTTTTTTCTACTAGTGATAATTAGTTACAAATACTTCCGTTTTAGTTAAGAACAGAGGCGATGATTCGCCTCCGGCTGGTGGTTGATTGGTCTTTGTTGATTGGTGTTGTTTATGTTGTGGTTGGTGCAACACTACAATCCTCTCCTCAGTCGTTGTTGTTGATATTCCAGGAAGACGAGCCATGTATAATTGGGTTGTTAATCATGTTAAAGTGATGGACTGATGGGTTGTTAATCATATTGATGTTCCTCCAGAGTTTCTTTAAGATCTGTTTTTTCTTCTTTTTTGAATCTTTAACTAATTCGTTCAATTGACTAACTAAATGGATTTCAGACTTAACTAATTAAATTAATTGATTATGTTGCTTTAACTATTTTGTTTAGCTGTTTAACTAATTGGTTTCATTGCTTAACTAATTAGTTTGATTGCTTAACTAACTAATTCAAGTGCTTAACTAACTAATTCAAGTGCTTAACTAATTGGTTTCATTGCTTAACTAATTGGTTTCGTTGCTTAACTAATTGGTTCGATTGCTTAGCTAATTTGTTTCATTGCTTAACTAATTAGTTCGATTGCTTAACTAATTAATTAAAGTGCTTAACTAATTGGTTTCATTGCTTAACTAATTGGTTCAAATGCTTAACTAATTAATTCGATTGATTAACTAATCTATTCTAATATTTAATAGCATGGAAGTTGGAGAGCCACGTGGCACTCTCTTGGAATTTCCAAATCTATTCTAATATTTAATAGCATGGAAGTTGGAGAGCCACGTGGCACTCTCTTGGAATTTCCAAATTTAATTCCTTTATTTTTTAAAATAATAATTTCCGTTTGATTTATTTTTATTAAAAAAATACGATAACCATCGGACGCATTCCTTCGCCTCTTTCACTTCCTTCTTCAATATGACGCTGATTATTTCCTGAAATTCTATCGCGGGATTGATTGTGGGTATTTTTCACTTCCAAAACTCAGAAAGAAGACTCAGATGACAAACCCTATTTGTAAAATTTCAAAGTCTAAGACGGTTTCTATTTCTCAATTTCTAATTCCTTTTAGCAATTGAATTGGGAAACTGAGGCCTTATTTGGTTGGGAGGAATTGGAAGGAAAAGAAAAGAAAGGAAAGGTCAAATAAAGTTTCCTGTATTTGGTACAAATAATTATATGGGAAGTGGAAGGAAAGGAAGGGAATTGGAAGGAAAGCTGCTTTATAAAATTTTCACTTTCCTTTCCTCTCAAAATTGGAGGAATTTGGAAGGAAAGAGAAAATTAAAAGCTGTCATTTAGATTTCCTTTCTATTCCCTTCGTTTCTTTCCCTTAAACCAAACACAGGAAAATAAAATCTATTTCCCTTCCTTTCTTTTCCTTTCTTTTCCTTTCTTTTCCCTTCCTTTCTTTTCTCTTCCTTTCCTTTACTAATAATGAACCAAATAGGGCCTGAATCTTCCTCTCAATATTTATACAGTTGGTTAGGGATTGAAGATTTGCCGACTATTTGCGTTGAAGGTTAAAGAATTTTCTCGCGAATTCTATCGGTATACTTTTTTCTCTATTGTTGTTGCCTTATGTTGATTATGTTTCTACTTTGTTTTCGAAAATTCTGATTTCATTAGCAATTCTATAAGTTTTGGTTTCAATTCCAATTTTGAGGGAATATCTGTTTAGCGGTTTTTTCTTTCCAATCATGACTGCCAATATCTGATTTACGGTTTCAATTGTTTAGCCAATTTCTATTTAAGGTATTTTGAACCATTTGTGATTATCAGTTTGATTGAGGATGATGATAAATAAGTTGTGGATGTTTGTAAAGGGAATATCTGTTTAGCGGTTTTTTCTTTCCAATCATGACTGCCAATATCTGATTTACGGTTTCAATTGTTTTGCCAATTTCTATTTAAGGTATTTTGAACCATTTGTGATTATCAGTTTGATTGAGGATGATGATAAATAAGTTGTGGATGTTTGTAAAGATAATAACACTTGATCATTGACATGGTAGATACTGATCTTTGTTTGACTGTAGAAAAACTTGATCTTGCAGTTTTCAGATTTTGTTTATTCTCTTGATTTTGGTTTCTTTTTATTCATCTGTTTCAGGATGATATTGACAGTAAGAATTGTAAAAAAGAAAAAAAATCTACCCAGTTCATTGTTTATAAATCTGTTTCAGTTTACGATCTGGATTTTCTGATTCTTGAAGATTGCAAAATACTAAAAATTAATTGAAAAAACTGGGTGCTTTGATGAATAGGTGGAGTTCAACAGAAAAATGTTCAAGGAGGAGGAGAGAGAAGAAACAGAAAAGCTTTAGGAGACATTGGATATGTAGTAACTTCAAGAGGGGGATTAATTGTTGATGTGGATGGTATTGTAAAACCTCAAGCAATTAACTGTCCTCTCACTAGGAGATTCTGCGCCCAATTACTTGCAAATGCACAAGAAGATGCTGAGAAAAAGAAGGTACAGATAGTTACTTGCCTTTGGTGAGGCTTTGGGTTTAAATTTAATTGAGGCAAAAAACTTACCCAATAAAAATAGTACGTTAATTGATTGCAGAAACAAGGACAGCAAGTCCATTAATTCCTCTAATTCTGAAGTTTCGGATCAGGTATTTTCTTTATTCTGCAATTTACCAATTTGCAAAGCATTTGAGTCTAATTAACAATTATTTTAATTTTCTAAATAATTTCGTCATATTTCTTAATCAATTATGCCAAAATAAAGTATATTTCTCCGAATTTTCACATTTTCATTCAATGCTTTTTGAATTTTAATTCAAAAATTAATTGTTTAAATTTTTATTAAGGGGAGCTTTTTATTTTTTGTTTAAGGTGTTTTGAATCATGGCTGACGGAGTGACATATACTATCGTTCGCAGAAAAAGAGTGATTGAATTTATGATGATATTTGTAGGTAATTTATTCTTTATAAAACAAGTACAAAGTATGATTTGATCTTTCTATTTTGTTTTCCATTGTTCAATTGAAACTTCTTTTATTTTTTATTTTTTTTAAAAAATTAGGTAAGCATGTTAATCCTACTTGGTTCTTTTGGTAAATTGGTTGATTGGTTGATTGAAAGTTAATTATTATGTTGTACAATTGGTTAAGGTTTTTAAATATTCTAAATAGCCAGAAACGTATACATAGGATAACCTAATACATGTTTACAGCTGCTTACTACCTGGGTATTTCAAACAAATTTACTGCTAATTACAAACAATATGAGTTAATTATATTGCATTTCTGCTCCTCATATTGGAAATATGGAGGATTCTATGGTCTATTCCCATTGCTTTAAGGTATAAATTGTCTCACTTTTCACAATTGTTGGACCCTTCTTTTTGTTTACTGTTCAATTGTGCCTTTTAATTCAATTGTTAGTTTTTGAGAAGTTCTGAACATTGCATGTTGAAATTTGGTTCAATGAACCAAGCTACTGTATTTCTATGGAAATTCTGCCTGCAGTTAGCCAATTTTGGATAGTGGAACCTGTTTGATACCCAAAGACAATGAATTTCTTGAAGAGCTTGAGTTTGGATAGCAAGGGAAGCTTTCTAACATGTTAAACATGTAGGTATAGAGGAATGATAATGCATGTTGTGAGATTAGTCCGTCATAGACTTTTCAAGTAATGGTATGAAGATAGGTTTCCATAGTTGAATATTATGGGTTTATTTGTTTATGAAGTCTTATGACGATTATTATTGAATATGACTTCATTGAGTAAATTTCGTAATAGTATGGATTCTAATATTTTCTTAGGTTTAAATGCAGTCCGGATCCTCTAGAGTTTTAATAAAACTATATAAGGTAGAGTTGTATCTAAACCACACATTTTATAATCAACGGCTCATATTAGTGGGAATGGAAAATCAGTAGGTGGATATTAATGAGAAAAAAGAAGGGAGATTTTGGAAAGATAATATATGAGCCATTGATTTTTCATCTAATGGTCGATATTGTTCAAACTCTACCTTGTAGAGTTATTATAGAACTCTAGAGGATCCAAAACCGTTTGAATGTGAGTGAATTAGATAGAAGTCGTTCTTTGATTGAATTTTCTAAAAAACTTTTCAAACTTTTGTCAAACATGTTTGATCTACAATTAGAAACTTACTTGGGGGCGTATGAAAGTTAAATCCCTTCAACAAACCGAAGGAAGTGGTATATGATATCCCATTATTCAGATTATTGAATACCAAAAGCCAAAAAAGTGACGTTTATATTTTCCGGGAACCTTCACTCTGTTAGTTTGATGTCACGATTGTCATCTTAACAACATCTTGAACAAGAAGAGGTTTTCACCTTTGACCAATAAATTTTTCTGTTTATATGTTCATGAATTTAAGAGAGTTATAACCTTAATGAGTGATTTGTTGTTGTCAATTGAGATTTTTTTTCTCTTATTAGTAAAGCATAAGCTTTTTTTTTTTAGTTCTGATTGTATCTCAATGTGGTGAATTAGATTGAGATAATGAATTGGTGTTTGTCAACCCAAGAACATTAACAACTGGTTTATCAACCAAAGGGTAAGGGCCAACTGGCACAACAACTCTCAGTCAGCGAATACTCTCAAGTCTACACCCAAGAGGTAAACGGCCGTGCCATAATCTTAATTATTTCTGCAGAATGATAAGACAGACCATACAAATATACATTTGTATTTAAGTAGCAATATTGGGTTTACTGGAAATTTAATCTTGGAATACTATTAGAATGTGCAGGGTATATGACTTGGAATACTATTAGTTAGAATGTGCAGGATATATGACTTTGTTCAACAGTTTATGTAAAGAATAATGATTATGCATAAAGGAGTTTAGGTATTTTGTTCCATTATATGGTGAATTAGATTGAGAGGTTAAATTAGTGTTTGTGTTAAATTCCTACTCTTTTTCCAGTAATGGTTCTCATTTCTTGAACTTTTGGAATGTTGAGTCATTTTGCAGAAGTATAGGTACAAAATTGAAAACTAATACATTCTTTTGTAGATTGAAGGGAAAAGAAGATAGCAAATGAATAGGTCCGTGAATGTGGAATGCAGGACATCAACAAGACAAAGATGGAGTTATTTTTACCTAATGTTAGATATTGTAATCACATTAGAGTCTTTTAAAAAATAGTTTTTAGATTGTACTAATCTGTTTGATTTTACCTATTATGTTAGGGATAAATTTTAAAGAGTGTAATATTAAAACTCTAATTATGTATTGTACAAAGAATTTAGCTATGATGATGATGTAACTATTAGACATATTAAAGAATTCTATGTAAACACTTCAAATTATTATTTAATATAATGAAAAATTTCAAAAAATACCACTGTCTTTCATAGAGTTAATTTTTTTCCAATTTTTTCTCTAGCACTAAATTACAGCTTTTTATCATACAATGTGCGTCACATTTAACAAATAAAAGGATAAATTTTATACTGTTTTGTATTCAAACTAAAAAATAATAGGGAATCCGTGCATCGTACGGGCTTAAAACTAGTTGGTTTCATTGCTTAATTAATTGGTTCAAGTGCTTAACTAATTAGTTCGATTGATTAACTAATTAATTCCAGTGCTTAATTAATTGGTTTCATTGCTTAACTAATTGGTTCTAATGCTTAACTAATTAGTTCGATTGCTTAACTAATTGGTTTTATTTTTTAACTAATTCGTTCAATTCACTAACTAATTGGATTTCAGACATAACTAATTAAATTAATTGATTCTATTGCTTTAACTATTTCGTTTCGTGGTTTAACTAATTGGTTTCATTGCTTAACTAATTAGTTTGATTGCTTAACTAACTAATTCAAGTGCTTAACTAATTGGTTTCATTGCTTAACTAATTGGTTCAAATGCTTAACTAATTAGTTCGATTGCTTAACTAATTAATTAAAGTGCTTAACTAATTGGTTCATTGCTTAAGTAATTGGTTCAAATGCTTAACTAATTAGTTCGATTGATTAACTAATTAATTCCAGTGTTTAACTTATTGGTTTCATTGGTTCAAATGCTTATCTTATTAGTTCGATTGATTAACTAATTAATTCTAGTGCTTAACTAAATGGTTTCATTGCTTAAATAATTGGTTCTAATGCTTAACTAATCAGTTCGGTTGCTTAACTAATTA
The DNA here is from genome assembly GCF_020520425.1 of Spinacia oleracea. Classification (NCBI taxonomy): domain Eukaryota; kingdom Viridiplantae; phylum Streptophyta; class Magnoliopsida; order Caryophyllales; family Amaranthaceae; genus Spinacia; species Spinacia oleracea. The sequence continues at coordinate 100,584,983 of NC_079492.1, read as the reverse complement.
ATTCAAGTGCTTAACTTATTGATTTCATTGCTTAACTAATTGATCAAATGCTTAACTAATTAGTTCGATTGCTTAACTAATTGGTTTCATTACTTAACTAATTGGTTCAAATGCTTAACTAATTAGTTCGATTGCTTAACTAATTAATTCAAGTGCTTAACTAATTGGTTTCATTGCTTAACTAATTGGTTCAAATGCTTAACTAATTGAATTTCAACGCTTCACTAATTAGTTACAGTGATTAACTAATTGGTTCCAAAACTTATATAATTGAATTTTAGGCTTAACTAATTGGTTTTGGTGCTTAACTAATTAGTTTCATTGCTTCACTAATTAATTTCAGTGGTTAAATAATTGGTTTCGTTGCTTTACTAATTAGTTTCAGTTAATGATAATTGATTATGTTGCTTAACTAATGGAATTTTAGGCTTAACTAATTGAATTCCAAGCTTAATCAAAACTCAAAACATCTTAACTAAAATGTAGAAAATCGTAACTAAAGCCCATAAAATCTTAACTAAAACCCTCAAATTCTCTTTTTAAAACTTAGAAATACGTAACTAAAACTCAAAAAATCTTAACTAAAACCAAGAAAACCGTAACTAAAACTAAGAAAATCTTAACTAAAACTCAAAAAATCTAAAACTCAAACCGTCTTTTTAGAAAGTTTGTAATTCGATTCAACCCGTTGTTCTACCCTGTCAATCCAACCACATTCACCTTTGTGTCCCGGTGGAGATGGGAATATGAAAAGATCACTTTGTGAAAGATATGCTTTATTGTACTCGATTAATTCTGAAGAAAATTGAGTTTATATAAATTGATAAATCAGTATTTTACTTTTCTCAAAACTCTACTATTTACCTTTTTATCTAAAAATATTGTGGAGTGAATTTTATCTTTTTACCATATTTATCTATTTACTATATTTTTTAAATAATTATACTTTTCTCAAAACTCTATTATTTACCTTTTTATCTAAAAATATTGTGGAGTGAATTTTATCTTTTTACCATATTTATCTACTAGATTTAGAAACCCGTGCGATGCACGGTTTATTATAGATATATTCGTATTATCATATATAAAAGGTTATTTGATGAAATACAATGAAGTTAGAAGAAAAAAAAATCACAATCAGTTATGCCGATAACTAAAAAAAAAGACGAAGAATTTGCTAATAACAAAACATGCATGTTGAGGGAGTGTAATTAATAATCTTTTTGAACCATCAACTAATGGATTACGATTTGTATTTATATTTGTATTTTAATTACTATATTTTACTCAACGCAAATGAATTTAATTTGCAGATATGTTATCCTAAAAAATGGTACTCCTTAGATAAAGAGTGTTCTTTATAGTAAACTTGGAGAAAAGTATAACTCTAAGCTATTACTCAATTCCAACCATTAATCTTATCGATGCACGGATATGTATTTTCATTGCATGATAAATACACATTATAATAATATGAAATATATAAAAACGCAGTTAGTTTATAATTCAACAAATACATACTATAAAGATATATTATAAAATACTCGTATAAGATTTTGTTAACCTTGTACTTTGTTATAGTCATTTTCTTTATCGGTTGGTTAATTACATTAAATATCGAATAATTGCTTCGTTATGATGAGATAAAACTAACGTAAAAAATAAGGAGGATAAATTTTAGTCTAAGTAATTTATATACTTCTTACTCGTTTTCCATTGATAGCATAAATATAACACTTACCAGTTACCATTCAAACAACCCATGCATATGATGCATAACTAACTACATGTGAAGGAATTTGAGAAAAAATGGTGATAGAAGTTACAAAGAAAAACACCACAATCACGTACAATTACAAAATCGAGTAGGAGGAGAAGGAGTGGCGAACCTACGAACACTTAACCCTAAGAGAACCAGAACTATGTATAATGTTTTCATGGTTAAAGTTTAGGTTACATTAAACTCTAGTTTTTTTTTTATTGAATTTAAACTTTGACAATACTTTTATCAATACAAACCTTATCTCATGGATTATTTATCTTATGACTCAATATTAATTATTACTGTTGAAGGAAATAATGCCCTTGGTCCAAGTATGCATATAATGATAAGTCTAATAAATGCGGTTCAGTATTAATTGACAAGTTAATAATCCAGTGAGATCAAGTGAGCTGAATGCCTAGCTAGAGGCCGCTTCAGTTCAAGTGGAATTAATGATATTAATCCACAGCTTACTCTTGACTGAACCCGTAGGGTCACACAAATAGTACCTAAACGGATCAAGTATTTAATGGCATTAAATACTCCACCTATGGATATTCGGAATCGACGGATCTTGGTTTCAGTGGGAGCTGAGATCGTCAAAGGCAAGCAAGTGAATACTCCGGAAATGATGATATTGCCGGAAACGGAAATATGGATCGTATCGGAAATATAAATATTATCCAAGTCGTAGATGTTGCCGGAAACGGAAACATGGTACGTATCGGAAAATATTATTGGAAATGGAAATATTGCCGGAATCGGAAATATTGCCGGAAACGGAAATATTGTCAGAATCGGAAATATTATCGAAATCGGAAAATAATTCCGGAAACGGAAATATTAAATATTTGTTCGAAATGGGAATTAATTCCGGAATCGGAAATATTAAATATTGTTCGTATCGGAAATGAATTCCGGAATCGAGAATTTAATCGGAAGCGCATCGTACGAATTATCATCGGACGAGACTTGCTAGAAGAAGGCCCAGCACGAAGCCAGGCCCGCGTCCAGCAAGCCAAGCGCCCAACACAACGCAGCCAAGGCCACGCCAGGCCCAGCGCAAGGCCAAGGCACGCGCGCACGGGCTGACCCTCGTGGGCTGCGAGCAGCGCCTGCTCGTGTGGGCCGCAAGGCCTGCGCAGGTTGTGCGGTACGCTCGTGGTCGTGCAACGTTTGTGTTCGATACGAATCCTAAAGCTGATGGAATTCGTTCATTGATTAAAATCCTAATCCTAATAAAGATAGAATTAGTTTAAAAAGAGTTTTAATGAATTTCTAATTAAACTAATTAGTATCCTAATAGGATTATAATTCCTTTCCATAAACTCTATAAAAAGGTGCCTAGGGTCACATATTTAAATCGAGGATTGAAGTATTCAAAGGTAAGATTTTGGAACAAAATCAGCCAAACACTTGTAGCCTATTAGCCGAAATTTCCTAGTACCTTAAGGGCGATTCTAGTTGGTCAAGCTTAAGGCGGATCCGGACGTGCTGTGGACTATCTACGGAGGGACGACACTTGGAGTCCTAAAGACTTGTTCTTGTTCGGTTCAGGCGCAGCTAGGGAGGGCACGCTACAAAGTGTATGCATCTGAATTATGCTAAATGATTATGTGTAAATAATATGTTTTCTGGCTTTATGGTTTTTCCGCATGATTTATGTTTATTCATATGTATCATAACCTAACAACTGTACGATTTAAAAAAAAACATTCTCATATTTCAATATTCAACCTATGTATAAATCCATATATGTAGAAGTACTATGTAGCAAAAGATAGTTTTTTCCATTGATTGAAAATCTTCTTCGTTTATGTTCTCAAATTAACATAAGTAGTATATTTTAATATTAATATATATTTAATATTAATTAAATAGTGTGTATTTGAAATTCTCATCCTCAATCTATAGTAATATCGTATGAAGTGTGATTCTACGGAGTAATATTTATCTTTCTTAAACATTTAAATATATTTAATTAATATTTGATACTTCAAAATTAATTAAAATACCTACGTGGCACCTAATTATTTATCTACGTGGCACTTGATTTTTTTAATTCAAAAAGAAATTATAAATCTTATTTTTCATAGGCCGAAACCATTAGTAATCCTAGGTGGCGCTCTAATCTTTCAGCAAATATGCCTCCTTTATATATGTATATTAGATTTACTATATTTTTTAAATAATTAATACTCGAATTTATGACTGGACTTTCCTACGTGGACGCTCTCAATACTCTTGAAAAAACTCCCCTTTATATATTAGACTAGATTTTAGCCCGTGCGATGCACGAATTCTATTAAATTGTTATGTATATACCAATTTTATATACTTCGTATTAGATTAAATTAGTTTTTGATTTTTCATTAAATTTCATTTTAGATTTTAAAAAAATAATTTATGGGAGTGTTTGTTTTTTGATGAAATTATATATGCGTAATATTATTAATTAATTAATTAAAATATCTACGTGGCGTTTAATTATTTATCTACGTGACACTCGACTTTTTTAATTCAAAATTAATTTTGAAATCTTATTTTTCATTGGCCGAAACCATTAGATTCCCTATATGACGCTCTAATATTGGATAATGAATTTTATTTATTTTATTTTAGATTAGTGTTTGATTTTGAATGAATTTTATTTTAGATTCTTTTTTTAAATATTATAGTGTTTGATTTTACATGGAGTTGTATATATTAGTAATTAATTAATTAAAATATCTACGTGGCACCTAATTAAATCTACGTGGCAGTTGATTTTTTTAATTCAAAAATAAATTAGAAATCTTATTTTTCATTGGCCGAAGCCAATAGTAATCTTAGGTGGCGCTCTAATATTTCAGCAAATATGCCTCCTTTATATATATATATATATATATATATATATATATAGAGAGAGAGAGAGAGAGAGAGAGAGAGAGAGAGAGAGAGAGAGAGAGAGAGGAAGGCTCCCGTAAGAACACTTCTTACGGTGAGAACACTTCCTTATGGTAAGAACACCTTCTTAACCATTGGATCTTATTTAATCTAACTGCTGAGATTTGTTCATTACTAATGGCAAGTTTTATAAATTTCATGAAGTTTTTTTTTCTTTCCTTCTTTTTTTTGTTTTCCGATTTTTTTTCTCTCTCTAAATTTTTTTTGGTTCTTTCTCTCTCCTCTTCTCGCGCAGCGATCTTCAATCGAAGACGAAGGAAACAAATCGGATTTCGAATTCGGACTCTTCATCAAATTTATTAAATCTTCTGCGTTTTACCTTGAATTTCGGATTTCGATTTCAAATTTTGTTGATTATTCTCAATTTATCGATTTTGTTCATCAATTTTTTTCCCAGAATATCAGCAATTGTCGAAGGTATTTGAAGTCTCATTGAATTTCTTTATTTGTTGTTTGTATTTATTTGAATTCGACTTTTGATTTTGTTCCGATTATGAACTTTTTCCTAATTCTCAATTGAACGATTATGAACTTTCATATTTTGATTAGAACTTTGTCCTCTTTTGATTTTCATTCGATTTCTAGCTTTTTATTTTTTTTAAATTGTTTTTGTTTGATTTTGTGTTTGTTTTTTGTTGTTGTTTTGTATTTAATCTCTGATTATTCTTAATTTTAATATTTCAGGTTAATTGTGCTCTGTTTTTATTTTTTATGGCTTCTGCTGAAGTTGATATGTTATCTCATGTTTCTAGTTCATCAGTTACTCAATCAGGTATGATTTAATTCTCGCCTTCATTGTTGATGATGTTCTAAGTTTTTTCAATCATGTTCTAAATATTTCTTTTTATGTTCTTTAGATCTTATTCATTTGTCTGTACTTTTATTCATATTGTAACATTTTTTTTTGTTCTAATTATTTGTTTTTATGTTCCTTACTTGTTTTTTGCATTTTTTAAACTTTTAATTTCATTTCCTAAAGTTTTTATCTCATGTTCTAAGTTTTTGTTTTTATCTCATGTTCTAAGTTTTTGTTTTTATGTTCTGCATATGTTATGCACTGTTTTGAATTTTTTATTTTATTCTATGTTGTGCAGTTGGAATTATTATTAATGAACCATCAAGTTCTTCTATTGGTACTCCTAGAGTGTTTACTTCATTGAGTCCTGGTGGTACTAGAGAATGGATTCCCTCTTGTTCCGAGGAGTTAAAACCTATTGTCGGAATGAATTTTAAAGATCCCGAGGAAGGTTTATCCTTTTATAAAGCTTATGCTACTGCTTCAGGTTTCACTTCTAGAAAAATTACTACTACAAGAAGGAAGAAGACTGGTGTAATGGCGTTCCAGTATGTTGTATGTAATAAAGAAGGTTTTAAGGCGTCTCGTAAGCCTGTTGTGGAAGCTGTTGAAGATAAATCAGACAAGGCTCGTTCTACACGAAGGCGAATGCTTACTCGTGTTGGTTGTGCTCAAATGTGTATGAAAAACATTAATGGATCATATGTTGTGACATACTTCAAAGAAGAACATAATCATCCTCTATACACTCCTGGTTGTGCCAAATTTCATAAGCATGGGAGGAAAATGAGTATTTTGCATAAGAAGATTATTATTGATAATTCAAAGGTGTTTTTTATTCTTGTGTTCTAATGTTACCTTCCTATGTTCTATAATATTTTGTGTATGTTCTAAATATTGTGTTCTGTTTCCTTACACAGGTTAACATTGGTCCAGTGAAGTCTTTTAGAATAATGAAGGAGTTAACTGGATCATATGACAATGTTGGTGCATCTAAGCAAGATTTCAAAAAATTTCAGAGAGATTTGAAGGCATTAATTGAAGGATCTGATGCACAAATGTTTATCAATAATTTTCAGAATAAAAAGTTATTATGGAGTGCGTTTTTTTATGATTATGAGTTAGATGAAGAAGATCAACTCTGTAGAGCTTTTTGGGCAGATCCTATTTGTAGAAAGAATTATGCTCTTTTTGGAGATATGGTTTCATTTGATACTACCTTTTCAACAAATAGGTAATGTTATATTCTTTATGCCTTATGATCTAAATGTTTTGTTCTTAAGTTCTAAACTGCTCTGTTTTTTTCCTAGGTACAATATGATATTTGGGCCGTTTACTGGAGTTGATCACCATAAAAAGTGTATTACCTTTGCTGCTGCTCTTATATCTAATGAGGATATAGTGTCTTTTGAGTGGGTTTTTAAAACATTTGTGAAGGCAATGGGAGGTAATGAGCCTCTCTGTTTGATTACTGATGAAGATCCTGCAATGAAAGTTGCCTTTCCCAAAGTCTTTCGTTCTACAGAGCATCGGTTTTGCATGTGGCATATTATGAAAAAGATGCCTGATAAAGTGTGTCGTGATCTTCCACCAGATTCTGACTTTCTACAAAAGATTTGCAAAGCTGTTTGGAGTGAAGAGATTGAACCGTCTGAGTTTGAAGAGAGGTGGGCTAAGGTTATTAGTGAATTTAAGTTGGAAAACCATGACTGGTTGTTGCAAATTTATGAGAAGCGTGAAATGTGGATTCCGGCTTATTTTAGGGATTTATTTTTGTGTGGTATTATGCGAACCACATCAAGGTCAGAGAGTGAGAATAACTTTTATACTAAGTTTACTAATCCACATCTTACCCTTGTTGAGTTTTACATGAGATTCGAAAGTGCTTTGGATGCTCAACGCCATACTCAAGGTGAAAATGATAATTCTTCTAAACATAAACATCCTGAATGCAAAACACGTTCTGCCATAGAGAAATTTGCTTCTGAAGTTTACACGACAACTGTTTTTTATGAGTTTCAAGACGAGGTTGAATCAACTCTTTTCTCTTGCATGTGGGCTTGATAGTTTTAAGAAAGAATTTGGATTGGATGTTTATACTATTGGTGAAGGTTGTCGTGTCCGTAAGTTTGATGTTCTTTTTAATGTTGAAACATTTGATACTAGTTGTTTATGCAAGTCATTTGAAAGGCAAGGGATTCCTTCTAGGCATATGGTTTGGGTTTGGAAGGCAAAACATATTCAAAAAATTCCCGATGCTTATGTGCTTAACCGGTGGAGTATAATGGCATGTAAGAAGCCGATTTTTGATTTAGAAGGGAATGAGTTGGAGCAATGTGTTCAAGATGTAGATAGGAAGAGATTGTTGAATGATTTGTGGAGTGAAATTCATTCTTGTGTGAGTTTGGCTCAAGGGAATGAATTGACACTAAGTGCTCTTGTGGATAATCTACGATCATTGAGGTTAGATTTGGAATCTCAAAGTAGTATTGTTGATGGATTGAGTGGTAGTGTTTCTAGCAAAGCTCAAGATATTGAATTGCTTATTGGAGCTAGTGTTCCTAGTGAAATTTTGATCAAACCGCCTAAAGTATCAAAGAACAAAGGAACCGGGGTTCATGTTCAAGGTAGTGGAAGTGATAAACGGTTGAAGAGTGATAAAGAAAAAGCTATTGAACAAAGTCAAAAGAAGAAGAGGTTGTGTAAAGGTTGTAAGAAGTTGGGTTACCATGATATTCGTAATTGTCCCGAAAAACAAAAGTAAAAATGTAAGTACTGTTGTTTGTTTAAGTTTTTTTTTTTTTTTTTTATGTTCAAAAATATGTTGCCTAATGTTCTAATGTTTTGTTTTTATGTTCTAGTTTTGTTTTGTTTTTTTATTATATATTATACTACTGTGTTTAAAATATTTAAAGATGTGTTTGATTTTTCAGGGGTATCTGTGTTCTAGTTGTTTAATATTTAATGTTCTAGAAAAGAGGCATTGTGTTCTATATTCAGGTACTGTATGTTCTATATATTTTCCTGTTTTTTTTTCTTATTTTAAATATTAAAGTTTTTGATTTGTTTTCTTTTTTGTAGGTAAAATATTCACTGACTTCTTTGGAGGCTAGATACTCTTTTTTTGTTTTTATTTATTTATTCCATAGTATAATTTATTTGTTTTACGAACACAAATGTTATTTTTAAGTTTACATTTATTACTTTGTAATTTTTTTGTTCTTTTTTTCTGAAATATTTATTTTACATATGAATTACTGGTCTCTATAATATTGTTTGTTTAAAGTTTGCCTTCTGTAGTTGGATTTAATTTTGTATAATTTTTATTCCTTAGAACATGTTCATATCATCTTAGAACATATCCTTTTGTTTTAGAACATGTGTTGTTAACTTTAGATATTTCAACATTGTTTTACATAGGACGAGTACGGGTTCAAAATATTGTTTTGTGTATCAGAATTTCTATTATAACATATCTTGCTACTATTAGAAGTTGCCAATATATGTTTGAAACATATTAAATTAATAGTAAATAAACACGCAATGAACTTATGATAAATCTAATTTTAGAAATCAAAACATGCATATATTATCCGAAACAACATGTGAAAATCAACACACACAATCTTTTTCAAATATTATCTAGACTACATAACCTTGGTTCAAATTAAAAAAGGAACACACAGAAATTGTAATTCAAACTACCTTCAAATCAAAGTATTATATAATAAAGTTCTAGTCTAATCATATTTAATCTAATCTATTCTCATCTCTTTCTTCCATTTCCTCGACTTCATTGAAATTGCATGATGCTCGTCATTCAGCTTTGATGATAATATTTTCCCACAATATTCTACCCTCAGTTTTTGTAGTATTTCAATCTGCAAATAACCAAAAAAACATTAGAAACAATGTTTGTAACTTGAATGTACAATATTGTGGGAAAAATATGTTTTCCATTCTATTTTTTTTGTTAATTCTGTTGTTTTGTTGTTGTTTGTTCTTTTTTGTTCATCTGTTTTATTTTATGCTATGTTCTAAAACAGAGTGTCTTGTGTTTGAATGTGTGTCACACATGTTCTAAACTATTTTATCTTGTTCTTAAATGAATTCATATTGGAAAAAAAGAATACTTACATTGTCTTTCTCAAGTCCACATTCCCATTTTTCTGCATCTTCTGCCTCATATGTCTGCATGTGCCTCATCAAAAACACTCCACAATCATTCTTGTTGCTTAAGCTTCTCCATGGCATTTTAATTGTCCGAGTTTTAAATGATTCCACATACTCTGTGCTTTGAATCTTGTCGATATGGCAGAAAATTTTTGCAAACCCCCTCAACTGAGTAAGAAAAAAAACATTAATTGCATTTTTTTTATTATATTTTATAATTAAAATAATAGAATAAGTTAATGTATTACCATTTGTTTTGGTTCATTTGCATATTTCTTGAAGAACGAAATCTTTGCCGGCAATGGTCTATTATTGATGAGATCAAGTTTGCTTTCCAAGAAATTCACGCAAAGTAGGTAGAAGTGTGCTCCATTTACGACAGGCATGAATACATGTTCAGTCAAATAGATGGCAGTTTAGGTGCTATGTTCATATTATCTAACAGTTTAAACTGAAATAAATTTTCAGGTTCTATGTTCATGTTCTAATCATTCTCTAACATGTTTTAACTTTAGATTCTTTATGTTCTAATTTTATTCATTATGGTTTTAAGGTTTCTATCAAGTATAAGTTTACAGCTTACCAGTTGTATATTTTTGAAGCTGTCCACTCCTGCATGATTCATCTCTGTTTCCATCCTTCTAAACAGAAATTCCATTCTCTCTTCTTGTGTATCCTTTGCATTGAAATACGTCTTTGTGCATAGTGTAAGCTGAAAAATTAAACTCAGTGTTAGATATTTCATTAGTGATAAGTTATTCATATAACTTTATTTAAATATAAATGTAATACACTTACGTAAATTTGTGTGGAGAAAAAGAATCTGTTTGTTTTCCCTACACCCCTCCTTTTGTTTTCCATGTTTAGGATATATGAATAAGCATCAATAATGTTGTTCACGAGATGTTCCTTAGCTGCCAGAGTATGTATATCTTCTCTAGTGATTGTGGTGACGGTGTCATAATACAAGATCTCCCTATAAATGACAGTTATTATTATTTGTTAGATTAAAAATATTAAATGTTTAACTTACATTAATAGACATGTACTTTAAAACTTACGTTATATCTCCTTCAACAAATGCATACTCTGCCACCCTCCTATACCCTTCTTCAACATTCTTGAATTTGCTTTCATTTTCAATCATGAAAGGAGACCTTAAGTTCAATGGAAGTCTATCCACATTCCTTTTTTCCCTTCCTTTTTCCCTGTTTAACACAATAATATTTATTTACTATTAGAAAACAGTTTTATCAAACAAAGTAAACTATGTTTTTTCTTTCTAAGGCACATGTTCCAAATAATGCGCTTCATGTTCTACAATAACATGTTAATTGTGATTTTCAACTGGAAAGAATAGAAGTCTTTTTTTTTTATAAATCTATTTTTTAAAAAATACATAATTTTCGTAAAAATTCCATCTAAAATACATAAATACAATTACTAATAAACAAAGGATATTATGTTCAAATTTCTAAGGCATATGTTCTAAATATTCTTTATCATGTTCCAAAATAATATTTTAAAACTTATGTTCTAAATATTTTTTATAAATATATTGTTTTTAAAGTACATAATTTTTCAAAATATTTCATTCAAAATACATTAACACAATTACTTACCCTTGAATCTATTCCTTGCCCTTCTGTTTTGCATCTCCACTGTTCATAGCTTTCTCGCTTTCCTCAGCTGCTGCATCAGCCATTTTCATCAAATTTTCAGAAGTTGGTTCATCCACTGCATTTTCAGGATGTTCTCCTTTTTTGGTTGGTGAGGGCGATGAAGGAAATAATGCCCTTGGTCCAAGTATGCATTCTATGTTAAGTCTAATGAATGCGGTTCAGTATTAATTAACAAGTTAATAATTCAGTGAGATCAAGTGAGCTGAATGCCTAGCTAGAGGCCGCTTCAGTTCAAGTGGAATTAATGATATTAATCCACAGCTTACTCTTGACTGAACCCGTAGGGTCACACAAATAGTACGTAAACGGATCAAGTATTTAATGGCATTAAATACTCCATCTATGAATATTCGGAACCGACGGATCTTGGTTTCAGTGGGAGCTAAGATCGTCACAGGCAAGAAATGAATACTCCGGAAACGATGATATTGCCGGAAACGGAAATATGGATCGTATCGGAAATATGAATATTATCCAAGTCGTAGATGTTGCCGGAAACGGAAACATGGTACGTATCGGAAAATATTATTGGAAATGGAAATATTACCAGAATCGGAAATATTGCCGGAAACGGAAATATTGTCAGAATCGGAAATATTACCGGAATCGGAAAATAATTCCGGAAACGGAAATATTAAATATTTGTTCGAAACGGAAATTAATTCCGGAATCGGAAATATTAAATATTGTTCGTATCGGAAATAAATTCCGGAACTGGAAATTTAATCGGAAGCGTATCGTACGAATTAGCATCGGACGAGGCCTGCCGGACGAAGGCCCAGCACGAAGCCGGGCCATCGCCCAGCAAGCACGCGCGCCACAAGCCCAGCCAAGGCAGCGCCCAGGCCTACCGCAAGGCAGGCCCAGCGCGCGCCAAGGCCACGGATGCGTGGGCCGCGCTGCGTGGGCTGCTGCTCGCACGCGCATGGGCAGCCCTTGTGGCTGCCGTGTGTGTGTGAGTTTGTGCTCATGCGTGATTCCTAAATCTACAAGAGTTAGTGTATGATTAAATTCCTATTCCTAATTGGATAAATTAATTAAATAGAATTCATGTAGGATTCTAAATTCAATTAATTCGTATCCTACTAGGATTACGATTCCTTTTCCATAACTCTATAAATAAAGGCCTAGGGGTCATTATTTATACATACAAGTTTTAAGTATTCAAAACTAAGATTTTTAAGCAGAAAAATCAGCCAATATTCTTGCCTACCTAACCGAAAATATTAGTACCTTAAGGGCGATTCTAGTTGGTCAATCTTAAGGCGGATCCGGACGTGCTGTGGACTATCTACGGAGGGACGACACTTGGAGTCCTAAAGACTTGTTCTTGTTCGGTTCGGGCGCAGCTAGGGAAGGCACGCAACAAAGAGTATGCATCTAAACTATGCTAAATGATTATGTGTAAATAATATGTTTCCTGGCTTTATGGTTTTTCCGCATGATCTATGTAATGTCATATGTATCATAACCTAACAGTGGTATCACGAGCCCCTTATTATTTTCATAATCTAAATTGCATGAACATGGTTAAATATTACAAATTTGCAAGAATTAAAAGGGGTGATTAATTTTCGTAATTGTTAATTAATTGCAAATTGCGTTTATTTAATTATACGTACGCAGTTTTTCGGCAGTTTCTTCGTTACTCATCCAAATCGAGTGATTTTTGTGTCAATTCCGCATGTAAAAGGCATTATAAAATTTTGACAAAAATAGTATTTTTCTGCCGAACCCAGAATTCTCAAATTCGAAGCCTAACTATGACTTTTCGAAGGTTTTAGTTTTTCGAATGCAAAATTTCGTAAATTTAAAATGTTAAATTAAATATTTGCGATTCTTGTTGATAAATCTTGAATTTTTGATTGACCTACTGCATATGTTTAACAAGTTTGAATGCCTAGTCTTGTTAATTATGCAATCTAATTTGTAATTATGATTAATTTGTTGAAAATTAGAATAATTTAGAATTAATTTGATTTTCATAATTAATTGTAATTTAATTAGAAACCTATGATTAAAAACCACCATAAAAATTGTAAATTTACGATAAATTTTAAATTTTTATGACCTAGACTTGAATCCATAACAATCGGAAATCAATTGGATAATAAATTTTCGATTTTTCGCCCTAAAATTATGAAATTAATATTATTTATTAATTTGTCATTAATTTTAAATATAAATTTTAAATTTTTATGCGATTCGTTCATAAAACTTGCACGCACGAAGCAATGGACGCTTCGTGTTACCCTTAAGGGGTGTTGCATAATGCGGGCATGCGACGACGAGCAAGGGAGCTCGTCGCCCGTGCGGCACGAATGCAATGAGCAAGGGCGTAGTGCACGAGCACAAGGCAGCAGCCCTGCCTTGTGTCGTGTGCCACGAGCAATGAACGAATGGGCATGGGCGAAGGGCAAGCCAAGGCAGTCGCGTGTGGGCAGCAAGCGAGCTGCGCCACAACGCGCGCTGCCTCGCACAAGAGCGCGCAGCCTCGCGCGCAGCGAGCGCAAGCTCGCGTGCCACGAGCGCTGCGCCCAGCATTACTCGCGCGCACAGCGCGCGATGTCGCGCGCCCAGCGAGCGATGTCGCGCCCCAGCGAGCGATGGCTCGCGCGCACAGCGAGCGATGTCGCGCGCCCAGCGAGCAATGTCGCGCGCCCAGCGAGCGATGGCTCGCGCGCCCAGCGAGCGATGTCGCGCGCCCAGCGAGCGATGTCGCGCGCGCGCACTGCGAGCGATAGCTCGCGTGCGATGAGCGCTGGCGCGCGCAGCGAGCACCAATGCGTGCGGAGGCTTGCGATAGGGAAGCAGCAGCTATGCGACGAGCGCATGGGCTGCGCGCACATGGCCAGCAATGGCTGTGTGCGTACGGCCCATGGGCGTGCAACGCGTAGGGTGTTTGCGTTACGATTAGATCGTTTTGAATGTTTAATTTGAAAATTTCAGTTCACGTAATTTTAATTAATTTTAAAATTAATAATTTGAATTATTTTCTTGGATTTTAATTTTGAATATTATAATTATAATAAATATTATTTATTCTAATTATTTTACTAAAATTAAAATCATGAATTAATTTAAATACGACTGAAATTAAATTAAATTTTTGGATTCAATTATAAATTGATATGAGCTTTAAATGTTAATTAAATTTGTATGTTTCCGGTTGGACTAGAAATACATTTTTATGTTTAAAATTGGTAAAGCATATGAATTTATTGGTTTAAGTGGGAGCGCTTTTTAGTCATAAACTCTTGATTAGGTCTACAAATCCTTAAGGTTAAATCAACTTGATTAGAATTAATAAGGACTGAATAATTGGTAGATTATTGGTGCCCTTGATTAATTGCTGCAAATGTTTACGTGATGCATAATGTGTTTTACTAACCAGCTATGTGGGCCATTCATGATAATGAATGGGTGAATGGTATATATTGTATATGTACTGTTTTGCAGGTTATGAAGTGACTAGTATGGCCCAAATAGGATAGAAAATATGGTCTGCGTACCATTAATTTGAATGTAATTGGTCTAAAGTACCAAAGTTATTTTTCAATTCAAATATGGTCTGCGAACCATCAAATAGTTGTAATTAGTTATAGCTTATCCTATTTGAAGAAAATGGTGCCTCCCACGGAGATTTTCAAGACGGACTTTGAAGTCAAAGCTTCAAGATGAAGTCGGGCCATACTAGATCACAAATATCTTATGCATGTTTTAAGTTATTTATTGCTTTAAATATGTCTTAAAATGCATGAGATCAAAAGCTTGATTATGTTGCATGATTAAGGATTTTAGTTCACTTAAAATCTAACCAACATAGTAAGAGCCTTAAGTTCCAAACTTAAAAATTGAGTTAAAAGGTGCCATGCCAAAATATACACTTGCTTGGATATCCTTTACATCAATCTAGTAATAGTTTTCGCTCAGCGAGGTGTTACTTATTGGTCCTAAAGGGGCAAGGTACACAAATAATTGTGAGTACATGTTAGTTTTGGTGAAACTCAACGATATAAGTAAGGAGTCCTTTTATGTCGTGGCAAATTCGATAGGTTTACCTAATAAGTTCTTAGACGTACCTATCAACCAAGAATAGTTTCTAGACTATTAGCAAAAGGCTTTTGCTTACCTAAGATGTTCTAGGATTAAGTCGACAAACTGTGCTTAGTTCTTCAATGATTTTAGGATCTTGGAATCATTTTATTCACACCTGCCGGAACACATAACTTGAATAAAATGCTTAATAAACATTGAATTATGCATGTATGCTAGAATTTAAGTTTATTAAGAGAAACTGTGAATGGTTATTTATTTGTTTATTCTTTTCAATTGTAGTTTTTAATATGGCAAACAACAATTCATTCAACATTCGATCAATTCTCGAAAAGGAGAAATTGAACGGGAAAAACTTCCTTGACTGGCAAAGGAACTTGCAAATAGTTCTTATGCAGGAAGAAAAGGAGTATGTCCTAGATGAGGCGATGCCCGAAGCTCCAGGCGACGGGGTCACTCAGGCAGCCCTCAATCGTTGGATTGATGCCAACAAGGATGTGAAATGTCTAATGCTCGCCACCATGAGTGCGGATCTGCAGAAAACGTTCATCAACTCAGATGCTTTCACAATCATCAGTGAGTTGAAGAACATGTTCCAAGATCTGGCTCGAGTCGAAAGATTCGAGACTCATAGGCAAATTCTTGAGACCAAGCTTAAGAAAGGCGAGCCCGTAAGTCCACATGTTCTCAAAATGATTGGACTCATTGAGAATATGAGTCGGCTGGATCAGCAATTTTCTTAGGAAATGGCTATAGACACCATCCTCCATTCTCTTCATAGCGGGTATGATCAGTTCAAACTGAACTACAGTATGAATAGTCTGGACAAAACGCTCACTGAGCTTCACGGTATGCTGAAGACCGCTGAAAAGACGCTGAAAAGTGATAAGCAGGATGTGCTTATGGTGCGTGGGGGCAAGTTCAAGAAATCTGGAAAGAAGAGGAATGCTAAGAAAGGTGGCAACAAGGCCAGCCCAACTAAGCAAACTGGCGCCAAATCTGCAAAGAGGAAGGTCAGTCAACCCACTTCTGAATCCGAATGCTTCTACTGCAAGAAGAAGGGGCATTGGAAGAGAGATTGCTTGAAGCTAAAGGAAGATCAGAAGAACGGAACAGTCGTTCCATCTTCAGGTATTTTCGTTATAGACTGTATACTTGCTAATTCAACTTCTTGGGTATTAGATACAGGTTGTGGCTCACACTTATGTTCCAATCCACAGGGACTAAGAAGAAGTAGAAAGTTAAGCAAGGGTGAAGTCGACCTACGAGTGGGAAATGGAGCACGGATTGCTGCATTAGCTGTAGGAACTTACTATTTGTCGTTGCCCTCCGGGCTAGTTTTGAACTGGAAGAATGTTTCCATGTTCCAAGTCTTACTAAAAACATCATTTCAGTTTCTTGCTTAGATGCTAAGGGATTTTCCTTTATAATAAAAGACAATAGTTGTTCGTTTTATTTTAAAGAGATGTTTTATGGATCTGCTAGATTAGTCAATGGACTTTATTTATTAGATCACGACAAACAAGTATATAACATAAATACCAAAAAGGCCAAAAAGGATGATTCAGATCTCACCTATCTGTGGCATTGTCGATTAGGCCATATAAACTTGAAACGCTTAGAAAGACTTCAAAGGGAAGGAATTCTAGAACCATTTGACTTAGAGGATTATGGTAAATGCGAATCATGTTTACTTGGCAAAATGACAAAGCAACCTTTCTCTAAAGTTGGAGAAAGAGCAAATGAACTATTGGGTTTAATCCATACAGATGTATGTGGACCAATGAGTACAAATGCTAGAGGTGGTTTCAGCTACTTTATCACTTTCACTGATGACTTCAGTAGGTATGGTTATGTCTACCTAATGAAGCATAAGTCTGAATCCTTTGACAAATTCAAGGAATTTCAGAGTGAAGTAGAGAATCAATTAGGCAAGAAGATTAAGGCACTGCGGTCTGATAGAGGCGGTGAATATCTGAGCTATGAATTTGATGACCATCTGAAAGAATGTGGAATTCTATCAGAATTGACTCCTCCTGGAACACCACAATGGAACGGTGTGTCAGAACGGAGGAACAGAACCTTGCTAGACATGGTCAGGTCAATGATGGGTCAGGCCGAACTTCCATTAGAATTTTGGGGACATGCACTAAATACAGCTGCACTCACTATAAATAGAGCTCCGTCTAAAGCTGTCGAAAAGACTCCATACGAATTATGGTTTGGAAAGCCTCCAAATATGTCTTTTCTTAAGATTTGGGGATGTGAAGTATACGTCAAACGATTAATTTCAGACAAACTTCATCCAAAATCTGACAAATGTATCCTTGTGGGCTATCCAAAGGAAACAAAGGGGTATTACTTCTACAATACATCTGAGAACAAAGTGTTTGTTGCTCGAGATGGTGTCTTTTTGGAGAAGGATCACATTTCCAAAATGACAAGTGGGAGAAAAGTAGCCCTCGAAGAAATTCGAGTCGAACAACAAACTCTAGAGAATGCTCAAGATGACATTCAAGATGAAACTCAGAGATCTTTAGAAGAATCTGGTGAGAATCATGGTCAATCTAGAAATGTTACCCCGCGTAGATCGCAAAGATATAGATCTCAACCGGAAAGGTACTTGGGTATTTTGACGAACGAGAGCTATGACGTTCTATTACTTGAAAGTGATGAACCTGCGACTTACAAGCAAGCTATGACGAGCCCTAGCTCCAAGCAATGGCAAGAAGCCATGCAATCTGAATTAGACTCCATGTCTGAAAACCAAGTATGGGATTTGGTCGATTTGCCAGATGGCTACCAAGCCATTGGAAGCAAATGGGTTTTCAAACTGAAAAAGGACAAGGATGGGAAACTTGAAGTTTTCAAAGCTAGATTGGTTGCAAAAGGTTACAGGCAAGTCCACGGTGTGGATTACGATGAAACCTTTTCACCAGTTGCAATGCTAAAGTCTATTCGAATAATGTTAGCAATCGCTGCATATTACGATTACGAAATATGGCAGATGGATGTCAAAACTGCTTTCTTAAACGGCGTTTTAACAGAAACTGTGTTTATGACACAGCCTGAAGGTTTTGAGGATCCAAAGAATGCTAAAAAGGTATGCAAGCTAAAGAAGTCAATCTACGGATTGAAGCAGGCATCCAGGAGCTGGAATATACGTTTTGATGAAGCAGTCAGTGACTTTGGTTTCATCAAGAACGCGGACGAATCTTGTGTATACAAGAAGGTCAGTGGGAGCAAAATTGCTTTCCTAGTATTATATGTCGACGACATATTGCTTATCGGAAATGACATTCCTATGTTGAACTCTGTCAAGATTTGGCTTGGGAAATGTTTTTCGATGAAGGATCTAGGAGAAGCACAGTACATATTGGGCATCAAGATTTACAGAGATAGATCTAAAAAGATGATTGGACTTAGTCAAAGCACTTATATCAATAAGGTGCTTGATAGGTTCAAGATGGCGGACTCCAAGCGAGGCTACCTACCCATGTCTCATGGAATGACTCTAAGCAAGACTCAGTGCCCAAAAACACTTGATGAGCGTAGACGAATGAATGGGATTCCATATGCATCATTGATTGGTTCAATAATGTATGCTATGATATGTACACGCCCGGATGTTGCGTACGCACTCAGTGCTACGAGCAGATACCAGTCAGACCCAGGAGAGGCGCATTGGACTGCTGCCAAGAACATTCTGAAGTACCTGAAAAGGCACAAAGATGACTTCCTGGTCTATGGTGGAGATGATGAATTAATTGTTAAAGGCTATACGGACGCAAGTTTCCAAACCGACAAAGATGATTTCAGATCACAGTCTGGGTTTGTCTTCTGCCTCAACGGAGGAGCAGTAAGCTGGAAAAGTGCTAAGCAAAGCACCATTGCGGATTCTACAACTGAAGCGGAGTACATTGCTGCACATGAAGCAGCAAAGGAAGCTATATGGCTAAGGAAGTTCATAGGAGAACTAGGTGTAGTCCCCTCCATTAAAGGACCAATAGCCCTGTATTGTGATAATAACGGAGCTATTGCACAGGCAAAAGAGCCTAGACACCACCAGAGAGTCAAGCATGTACTTCGTAGATTTCACCTTCTACGAGAGTTCGTTGAAAGAAAAGAAGTCGAGATAAGCAAAATTGGAACTGATGACAACATATCAGATCCATTAACTAAACCTCTGCCGCAAGCGAAGCACAACTCGCACACTGCAGCTATGGGAATCAAGCATATTGGAGAATGGCTTTGATGTCTCTGTTTAATGTTTTAAAGTTTTAGAGTTTAAATCTTTGTAAAACATTATTGGTTAATCATTCACAATAAATGAAAGGAATTCATTTTTCCATTTAATTTGTGGTTTATTAAATGATGAGTCCCTTCAATTTGACGATATATTCAAGATAGACTGTCAGGACCAGTCCTGTGACTAAGAAATGTCTATCAAGTGAACTTGAATGTCAAAGGTTGAAAATGGTCCCTAATCGGAGTTTTCTATAAAATTGGACGCATAGAAAACGTTAGACGATTAGAATGCAAGATGACTAGTAGTTCTGTTTCTTGAACTATGTGGACATGGCAATGTCATAATCATTTGCATAGATACTTACTTTGGGAAGACTAGTATCGGACAAGACCTATGAAACTTTACTGTAAGAGATGAAAGTCTGTCATAAGTAAATTTCATTAAATTATTAGACACTAAATCCTCAATACCTGAGTGATTTGAGATTACTTGTTTGAGAACTGGTTGCTTTGACGTTGACCAACCGTCGCACCGTAAAAGGAGGCTATAAAGGCAACGCTCAGGTAATCACCTATCAAACGAAGTCTAATCTCAAGATCGCAAGATTGGGATTGTCCTCCCATAAATCGGGAAGAGATGCTTAAAAGTTGTACAAGGCCACTCGGAGAGCTAGAAACTGTGAAATGCATGGCCGTGCTCGGATGAATCATAGGCTATGATTATCTGTTTATTTGATCAATTGAACTCTGAAACCGAGGAACGCCTCTGGACATAATAAGGATGACAACTCTTACCTTATGTTCAAGAGCAAGCATCGAGCGACAAAGGAATTAGGAAATGCACACTTGTCCCTAAGGACAAGTGGGAGACTGAAGGAAATAATGCCCTTGGTCCAAGTATGCATTCTATGTTAAGTCTAATGAATGCGGTTCAGTATTAATTAACAAGTTAATAATTCAGTGAGATCAAGTGAGCTGAATGCCTAGCTAGAGGCCGCTTCAGTTCAAGTGGAATTAATGATATTAATCCACAGCTTACTCTTGACTGAACCCGTAGGGTCACACAAATAGTACGTAAACGGATCAAGTATTTAATGGCATTAAATACTCCATCTATGAATATTCGGAACCGACGGATCTTGGTTTCAGTGGGAGCTAAGATCGTCACAGGCAAGAAATGAATACTCCGGAAACGATGATATTGCCGGAAACGGAAATATGGATCGTATCGGAAATATGAATATTATCCAAGTCGTAGATGTTGCCGGAAACGGAAACATGGTACGTATCGGAAAATATTATTGGAAATGGAAATATTACCAGAATCGGAAATATTGCCGGAAACGGAAATATTGTCAGAATCGGAAATATTACCGGAATCGGAAAATAATTCCGGAAACGGAAATATTAAATATTTGTTCGAAACGGAAATTAATTCCGGAATCGGAAATATTAAATATTGTTCGTATCGGAAATAAATTCCGGAACTGGAAATTTAATCGGAAGCGTATCGTACGAATTAGCATCGGACGAGGCCTGCCGGACGAAGGCCCAGCACGAAGCCGGGCCATCGCCCAGCAAGCACGCGCGCCACAAGCCCAGCCAAGGCAGCGCCCAGGCCTACCGCAAGGCAGGCCCAGCGCGCGCCAAGGCCACGGATGCGTGGGCCGCGCTGCGTGGGCTGCTGCTCGCACGCGCATGGGCAGCCCTTGTGGCTGCCGTGTGTGTGTGAGTTTGTGCTCATGCGTGATTCCTAAATCTACAAGAGTTAGTGTATGATTAAATTCCTATTCCTAATTGGATAAATTAATTAAATAGAATTCATGTAGGATTCTAAATTCAATTAATTCGTATCCTACTAGGATTACGATTCCTTTTCCATAACTCTATAAATAAAGGCCTAGGGGTCATTATTTATACATACAAGTTTTAAGTATTCAAAAATAAGATTTTTAAGCAGAAAAATCAGCCAATATTCTTGCCTACCTAACCGAAAATATTAGTACCTTAAGGGCGATTCTAGTTGGTCAATCTTAAGGCGGATCCGGACGTGCTGTGGACTATCTACGGAGGGACGACACTTGGAGTCCTAAAGACTTGTTCTTGTTCGGTTCGGGCGCAGCTAGGGAAGGCACGCAACAAAGAGTATGCATCTAAACTATGCTAAATGATTATGTGTAAATAATATGTTTCCTGGCTTTATGGTTTTTCCGCATGATCTATGTAATGTCATATGTATCATAACCTAACAGGCGATAGTAAGTTGAAGCTTGTGTATTTTGCAATTTCAATCCTTGTGGTTTCTGGTGTTTCATTTGATGCAGATTCCTTGGCAGGCTTCCTGATTTCAGAGTTTGAAGGAATTTCAGAGTTGGAAGGAATTTCAGGTTCTGGGCTTGGGGTTCTTAATCTGAACTTTGGAGTTGGTATGTCTAGCCTTGGAGTATTGAAATACTCTGGAAGATCCACTGTTTCATGTATCTGTGCTTCAGTTGGAGTTCTTTGATTCTTGTTTTCATTGGCCTTTTGCTCATGATACATATTCCATGCATTTGCCATTAACTTATCCAACTCCTCCATGAAACCAGGCTCGTCAACCAGATGTTGATCTTGGCTTAGAAGTGATGGGGTTTTGTTTTTTGGCTCTTCTTCATCTTTGTTTTGGCTCAGCTTTTGTTTCTTAGAGGTGTACTTGTTCCAAATGTTTTCAACTAGGCTATGCATTTTGTCTGTTGTATCAGCCTCGTTAAACATTTCATTTGCTTTGTCTAGCATGTTGTACATCTCGTTGACATTCGAAGCAAGCGTCTTTGCCAATGTACCAAAATTTTCCAAAAATTCCTATAATTTTGTAAACAATATATTAATATTTTATTTTATTTCATATTTCTATTCAGGACATATAATTTTAATTTAGTTTTTAAGATAGTCAAACTTAGAACATATGTATAATATATTAGAACACACATAAGAAGGTTTAGAACATTAGACAAGTCAATTATTATGATTATATAACTTAGAACACAAGTATTTATTATTGTAATATTAGTTTAAAAATGTAGAACATAATAGAAACATGAGTATAAAGTATATTTAAAACATAGAACATAAGCATGCATAATTCGAACACATACTGGAATGTTTAGAACATTTACAAACCTAAGTATTATGAATATTTAAAACTTAGAACTTTAGTATTTATAATTGGATTCTTACTTTAAAAACTTAGAACATTATAAAACATGGTCATAAAGAATATTGAAACCTTAGATCATAAGCATACATAATTAGAACACACTAAGGAATGTTTAGAACATTTGACAAACTTAAGTATTATGAAATTTATATCTTAGAATACAAGTATATATGATTGTATTATTACTTTAAAAATTTAAAACATTAAAGAAACATGAGTATAAAGAAATTTTGAAAGTTAGAACATAAGTATTCATCATTAGAACATTTATTAGAACATAACCCTTTATTAACAAGTTGCAAACATTTCTACTATTTTTTGTTTTTTCATCTTTTCTATAGTTTTTTTATGTATGTTCAAATTTATTGTTTTCATGTTCTAATTTTCATTTGAATGAGTTCTTTGCATTATCCATCATGTTCTAAATGAATGTTCTTACCATCATTTCAGATTTTGCATTTGAAGAAGATCCTGCCATATTTGTTGCTTCTGTTTTTTTTGGGATTTCGGCTTCGGGCATTGCATTTTCTTGGACAGTTGGCTCAGCTCCTATGCGATTCAGCACTATACCTTGACCCAAATCCCCTTTCTTTTTCAATGGCAATTCTGTTTGTCATTCTTTCTCTGTTCCACACTATTAAAAGTGGGATTTGTCTTGGTACTTGTTGGCCTCCTCTTTGTAATCGATCGAAGCACAACACCTGTTCATATTATGACAAAATTTATTTTTTATTCAATATATTAAGGAAGTATTAAAAGAACATTAAAAAAAGGAAACAGAAATATTTACCAAGAGGAATGGTAGAGGTCCTGTATAGAAAGAAGTTCCGGCTTTCCATTCACAAACAGATTTCTTCCAATGTCTGTACACAAACGTGCTCCATTCCAGATTAGCAATCGTGTTTGTGTTCATACAGCTGTACATGAATCTGATGTATACTTGTGGGTTGTTGGTTGATCTCATACAGGAGTTCACTGCAGCAATGATGAAGTTCCAAATGAACTCATTGGATACTGGTTCAAGCATCAGGTCCTTTGTTATTCCAATAGGAACACGCACAAGAGGGGGGGGGGTGAATTGTAATTGGAACTTTGGTAAAGTTTCTTGCGGAACTTAAGAAACAATCAAGGAACTGAGAATAGAGAAGACAATAACAATAATTGTGAAAACTTCTTGACACTAATCAAGAAGAGAATTCCTTTTATTATAGTAATGCCTCGATTACAATAATCTCTCCAACACAAGTTCCTCTCAAACTTGTGTTCCTCTCAGTAATCTACTCTGATTACAGCTCTTTCACTCCTCTCTCTCAGACTTAAACTCTAAGTCTCAACAAGATAACTCTATCCTTACTAATACAAAATACAATTCGTGTTTGGATAACTCTAGATATTAATGATGCTTTGGTGTATATATGGCACTTAGGAACTTAGGATTAACTAGGACACAAACTGTTTTTTAGAAAAATCTTTGACAATGCGTTTTTAGGAAAGCAAGAACTCTTAGAAAGTTTGTGTATTTTTTTCAGAAAACTTCTTGGCCTTATATAGAGTTTTGTCCTTAGGGTTTGTTCCCTTCAAAAACTCAACTGCCAACAACTGACACTTTGATTTTCACGTCCCTAGACTTGAGGAACAAGGGGAGACCACTTCCCACACAACTTCCTCAACTGCTGGACGTGTTTAAGACTATGTCAATCACTGTTGTTTTCTAAAAAATGTTTATTTATTTTGTCAAAATATTTAGGAGAAGTTTTAGGAAGATAAAAACTGTTTTTATTTAAGTAACAGAATGTGATGAAAATCTTATTTTTATTAAACATGAAAAGATATTTTATTTAAAGTATTTTCCTTAAAACTGTGTTGCTTGATATTTTGACAAAAACACACGAGTAATCCAAGTTCCTCTAGTTCCTTATATACTACTTAACATATTAATATATTACATATAATCTAAGCAAGATAAACTACCTAGACATATATGTCTTTCCTTTGGTGAGGCATTCAACTCTGAAGCTTCACTTGTTCCAGCTCAGGAACAATAATGAGTTCCTCTTATGTTTAAATAGGAACTCGTTGCCATGAGTCTGTAATAGTTCTTGTGAATATTCGGAACTCTTGATATGTAACTGTGTTGCTCCTCTTGTGACTTCAAACTGGAACAAATACAACTTCCAGCTCTTGAACTCCAGTGACTGTTCCAAGTGTACATCAGGAACTTCACCATCTGATTCAAGTTCCTATCCTAATAGAAACTTGGGCATTTACCTGTTCAAAGTCATTTAGCAACCATAATCAGGAAGTTTGCAATATGTGTGTGTCATCAACCAAAACTTAGGAACAACAATATTCCCCCTTTTTGGTGATGACAACACTTGCAAACTTTTTACAAAGAGAGTAAGCACAAACAGGAACGTATACAGACTATTGTGAAACAGAACACAAAAATTGAAAAACAGAAGAGAAAGAAAAAAAAAAGAAAAAAAATAAACTTACAGAGAGATTCAGAGAGATTGATGCAGGAACTGGGATTGAGTGTACCTTGGAAGTTTGCACCCTTGACTTCCCCCTGTTGACATCAACAAAAAGCATAGCACGAAATATAGCCATTCCAAACACAGTGCCCCACGATCAACGTTTGGCAAGTTAAGCTAGCCTCAAAGTATTAAACCAACTCATACAATAAATTGAAAGTAAGCAGTAATGATCAAAACTAGAAAGCACAGATAGGTGTAACCAAGCAAGTCAAAATAAGATGGAACAAATACCCAAGTTTGAAAATTATACAAACCAAAAGCAAATTAAAAAGATTGTTCCATGGCAAAAGATAAAAGAAACATGGGATAGGGTGATTAGGCTTGGGATGGGGAACCAGAACCAGCAGTTTCTTCTATCACAGTCTCCTCAAAAGATTCCAGATTGTTGATCTTGGTGAGGATTGTGGCACGAGTTGCATTAGCTTGTTCTGAGTAATGGTGAAGAGTGGTTTGGAGAGTCTTGACACTGGTAACCAATGCACCTATGTGGGCCTGCATTGAGCTGATCCTGTGATCTGTTCCCTCCTGCAGTTCCACCAGACGAGCAACTGTTGCCTTCAGCTCCAATATCTGATCATCCTTTGTGTTCCAGGCACCCCCATGATCTTGAACATGTTCCTGTTCAGATGGAACACGACGAGCTTTGGACTTTTTGGAGGATCTGGGTGTCCTTTTCCTTGGCCCAACAGTTTCAGGCAGTTCCTCTTGATTCAGTGGAACAGCATCCTCCTCTATGGGCATCTCCTTGACATCCCCTTCCTCATTTATTTCCATGAAGACAGGCCCTCTTTTCTTGTTCTCCTTCATTGCCACCCTCAAGCTCTTTCTTTTTCCTTGGGATCCTACACTCTTCCTGTTCCCTCGAGATAAAGGGACCTCTATTTGTTCGAGTTCCTCCTCCTCCTCCACTTCTTCTTTAACTACAGTTCCCTCCTGATCTTCCTCGTCTTGTTTCTCTTCCTTTCCAGCCCTAATGACTTTACCCTGAACCACTTTAAGATTTAATAGATGGAGCATTTCAAGTTGAAGGATTTGGGTGGATTTTAAGGGAATCACAAAGTATGGGCTAAGGTCAACTGAAAAGCTTTTGAAGATTTCTGTGAGAAGGGAGGAGTATGGAATTTTGAATTTGGGGATACAGGTGGATAAGTGTTTGATCATGATTGCAGGAAAGTTTATGGGAATTTTCCTTTCAAGACAATACATGAGACATGCATCAAACAGACTTGCTATGTTCCTTTTCTGAGTTCGAGGAACTACACCTCTCCACACAATATTAAACAGTAATTTTTGAAGAGGTGAAAAGCAGTTGTGTGAGGTGGAGGTGGATACTTTAGAATCTCCTCCAATGGAACCAACTATATCTTTCTCATCTACATTATCTATGGTCACTGTGATTTGACCTTTGAGCCACATATCAAAACCCCTATTGGGTGTACCAAACAGCTGTTCCAGATAAGAGGCATCAAATTCGATGCGAGTTCCATTCACTTTACTTGAACATACATTATCAACACATGCAAAGTTCTTGCAGAATTCTTTCATAGCTTCAGGAATTAAGGGGGATTTGGCATAGGTACTCAACAGACTTACCCATTTTTGTTGTTCAAGGATTTCCATCAACTCTTTAAATTTCGTGGCTTCACACCATGTTGAGTTGATTGCGAACCCCTCGACCAGGTTGTTTTCCTTTGCAGTGAGTTTCTTGGACCCTTTTGCTTCCCCCTGAGTTTGAGCATTCTCCTCTGTTTCCTCGTTGTTTTCACCAGAAGCTTCCACTCGTCGTTTTTTGGATTTTCTTGTGGAGGATCTAGGGTTTGAGATTGGGGATTTCATTTCCATGTCAGTGTCGGTTTGTTCCCCCTGAGTGATTGCGAGCATTGGATTGTGGGATCGAAGAGGAATTGGCGATTGAATGGGTGAGGTATCCATGGGAACTGGAGATGAAGGGTTTCTCTTTCGTTTGAGGGAAGTGAGATCAGTGTTGTTGCTTGTGAGAACCATGGTGAAGGTTTTTATAGGTGAGAGGAGAGGTGATGTCAGTGGAGAAGGCGTGTGGGAGAGAGAGAAAGGGGGTTGCATGGATTGAATGTGGAAAGGGAAGAGTTTCTCCTATTTATTGCCAATGGAACCGTTCCAAACATTCTTTGAATATGGGTATTCGGTTTTGAATTTTAAAAAAAAAATAAATAAATAAAAAATAAAAGGAAAATGTGAAAAAAAAATTGTGTTTGACTTTGACTTGCTTAATTTCGTATCTCTGACTTAACTAGTTTGAAAGGAACTGCTTACCTTGCTCATTTGGAGTGTGAGTGAATTTGCCACGATGGTAAGCTTCAACTATGTTTGCACACAAGATTTTGTGTTTGTAATAGTCTATATGTACCATGATTTTTGCTTTTGCCTTAGAGGAACTTCAATTTAGCAATTACCTTAGCTTGATCATTCCGAGTTCCATTCTCATTTTCTCATGTTTCTCTCTGTTCAAAGGCTTAGTTAAAATATCAGCAATTTGGTGATCAGTTTGGCAAAAATCTAATTTGATCAAACCTTTCTCAACATTATCTTTAAGGAAATGGTGTCTAATGTGGATGTGTTTGACCCGGGAATGATGAACCGGATCTTTTGAAATACAAATAGCACTAGTGTTATCACAATAGATAGGAACACAATCATAGATAATACCAAAATCTCTTAGCTGTTGTTTTATCCATAGAATTTGTGAGCAACAAGCTGCAGCAGCTACATACTCAGCTTCAGCTGTGGATAGAGCAACAGTGTTCTGTTTCTTGGAACCCCAAGAAACCATGCATGGACCTAGGAACTGTACCATACCTGATGTGCTTTTTCTATTCACTAAGTCACCTGCATAATCAGCATCCGCATATCCTCTTAGCTCGAAAGATCCACTTCTTGGATAGTATAGGCATAGGTCATCAGTTCCTTTGAGATATCTTAGTATTCTTTTCACCGCAGTTAGATGGGACTCCTTTGGATTTGATTGAAATCTTGCACATAGTCCTACACTAAAAGAAATGTCAGGTCTACTGGCTGTTAAATATAATAGTGATCCAATCATACCTCTGTATTTCGTTTGATTCACACTTTTCCCATTTGGATCAGTGTCTAATCTGGTAGCAGTTCCCATGGGAGTGTGATTCACTTTGGCTGATTCTAGCTCATATTTCTTTAGGAGTTCCTTCACATACTTTTGTTGGTGTATCATGATTCCTTCCTCGGTTTGCTTGATTTGTAAACCAAGGAAGAAATTGAGTTCCCCCATCATACTCATTTCAAATTCACTGCTCATCAAGCTTGCAAAATCCTTGCACAAATTTTCATTAGTTGCTCCAAATAATATATCATCAACATAAATTTGAACTACTAACAAGTCAGTTCCTCTAGATTTTAAGAATAAGGTTTTGTCTATTCTACCTCTTTTAAAATCATTTTGAAGGAGGAACTTTGATAATCTCTCGTACCAAGATCTAGGGGCTTGTTTTAGTCCATAGAGAGCCTTATCTAATTTGTAAATATGATTTGGAAATTCGGGATTTTCAAATCCAGGGGGCTGTTCCACATAAACATCTTCCTCTAAGAAACCGTTTAAGAAAGCACATTTAACATCCATTTGATAAAGTTTAAAACCCATGAAAGCAGCAAAAGCAATTAAGATTCTAATGGCTTCTAATCTAGCAACAGGTGCAAATGTTTCTTCAAAGTCAATACCTTCCTGTTGGTTATAGCCTTTGACCACTAACCTTGCTTTGTTCCTTATGATTGTTGCATGTTCATCTTTCTTGTTCCGGAACACCCATTTCATCCCTATCACCTTCTGGTGCTTTGGTTTCGGTTCCAAGTGCCATACCTTGTTTCTTTTGAATTCATTTAATTCTTCTTGCATGGCTATGATCTAGTCAGCGTCTTCCAGAGCCTCAGTGTTATTTCTTGGCTCAAATATGGAGAGGAACGCGTGGAATGCGCAAAAGTTCCTTAGTTGTGACCTTGTCTGAGTTCCTTTTCTGATGTCACTCACAATGAGTTCCATTGGGTGGGACTTTTGATGCTTCCAAGGTTTAGGTTGAAATTGAGCTACTGGTGTTGTGGCATTTTCGTCAGTTCCTTCTATGACCTGAGTTCCCTGTTGGTCATTGTGGGGTTCCTCTGGTGTTGTTTCTGGATCTTCTTGGTTTTCTGCTTGTTCCTCTAGTACGGGAACTTCTTGATTTTGTTGAGCAGTTCCTCTGGCTGTGTGTTTGATTGGTTGGAACTCCTCATCATTTTCTGCAGCACGAGATAAACCAATCTCGAAAAATTCTTGTTCCTGTACTATGTCAGTTTTGTTAGATTCATCAAATATTATATGTACACTTTCCTCAACACACATAGATCTTTTGTTATAAACTCTATAAGCCTTGCTATTTAAGGCATATCCTAGGAACACTGCCTCATCGCTTCTTTCATCAAACTTCCCCAAGTTCCTTTTTCCATTGTTGTGGACAAAACATTTGCTACCAAAGGCTCTAAAGTAAGAGATGTTGGGTTTTATACCTTTTAGTAGCTCATAGGGGGTTTTGTTTAGGATTGCTCGAATCATAACTCTATTTATAATATAACAAGCAGTATTGACTGCTTCAGCCCAGAAGTTCCTAGGCAGGGAACTGGCTATTAACATGGTTCTTGCCATGTCCTCTAAGGTTCTATTTTTCCTCTCAACAACTCCATTTTGTTGTGGAGTTCTGGGAGCTGAGAAATTGTGGTCCATACCTTGTTCCTTGCAGTATTCATCGAATTTGTAATTTTCAAATTCTGTTCCATGATCTGATCTTATATGGATCAGTTGATGACCTGTGGTTTTCTGAATTTTCTTTGAAAATGTAACAAACTCATCAAACGTTTCATCCTTGCTTGTTAGAAATATGACCCAAGTAAAGCGAGAGTAATCATCAACAATAACTAATACATATTTTTTCCCACTTCTGCTTTGAATTCTCATTGGTCCACATAAGTCCATATGGATGAGTTCCAATGGTTTTGTGGTGCTTACCAATTTCTTAGATTTAAAGGAACTTCGGACATGCTTGCCTTTTGCACATGCATCACATACTTTATCAGTTAGGAACTTGATTGAGGGGAGTCCTCGAACCAGTTCCTTTGATCTTAGTTTGTCAAGCAGAGAGAAACTAGCATGTCCAAACCTCCTGTGCCATAGTAGGGAACTTTCTTCAAAGGCACTGAGGCAGGTTAGATTGTTCCTGGGAACTGTATTGAGATCCACAGAATATGTGTTCCCTTTACGAGTTCCTTCCAAAATAACCTTCCCAGTGTTATTGTTTATGATTTGACAATTTTCAGAAGTAAAACTTACAGAGTTTCCTTTGTCACGGAATTGAGAGATGCTTAGTAGACTGTGCATCAAACCCTCGACTAAAAATACATTTTCAATGGCATAGGAACTTGACCTTCCAACTTTTCCAATTCCAACAATTTCTCCTTTCATGTTGTCTCCAAAGGTCACAGTTCCTCCATTGTAGGCTTCTAGTGAGAGGAATTTAGATTTGTCTCCTGTCATGTGTTTGGAACACCCGCTGTCGAGATACCACGAGCTGTTCCCCTTCACTAGAATCTGTAAAGAGATCAAAGGTTAGTTACAGGAACTCGGGTTTCCTCGAGTTCCTTTTCAACTATAACTTCAGACTTCATGACCCATTTTTGCTTTACATAATTTATGTTTCTTTGATCCTGTTCCTTCATCTTGGAACACTCAGTACTTACATGACTTCCACTTCCACATGAGAAACAGACTTTTACACTAGGAAGATCCACATACTTTTTCTTATGACTAGTTTTATGGTTAAAGCCCAATCCTTCTGTTTTCTTAGATTGAGCATTCTCAATCCATTTGGGAGGAACTTTAGGTAGTTGTCTCTGTGCCCTGGCCATGGATAGTTCCCTTTCTAGTTTCTCTTTTTGTTCCTTAGTGGTGATCAGATCTTTGTTTAAATTTTCTAAGTCGATGTTAAAAACTCCCATGTTGATCTCCAAGGATTTTGTAGGATCTAAACTTAGATTAAACATCTTATATTGACTGAGTTGTACTTGTAGAAGGATGTTTTCATTTCTAATTTTTTCGAATGACTCATTAATAGAGGTATTTCTATCTAGTAATTCAAAGAACCTGCCTTGAACATCAGATCTAATATTGTTCAGATAATTTATATGGTCTTTACTGAGTTCCAAGGCTCTATCACTTTGTGCTTTTAATATACTTAGCTTTTTGTAATCATCTAGAGTTTCTAGCAACACTTCAATTAGTTTTGACTTTGAGAGACACTGAAGAGTGGAGGAACTTACTTCTTCTGATGGAACTTGATCAGTTCCTTCTGTTCTGGCCATAAGGCAGAGATTTGCAGTTTCTTCATTTGGTTGTTCCTCATCGTCTTCTGAGTCTGTTGCTTCGCCCCATGCAGCTATCATGGCCTTCTTGAAGTTTGGTCTGTTGAAGGTAGACTTGTTAAAGCGATCTTTGACCTGTTCCTTTCCTTTTCCTCTGGTCTTGTCGTTCTCCCACAGAGGGCATTCACGAATTTGATGATCAGTTTCTCCACATTTGAAGCAACCTTGCTCAGTTTTGGAACTAGTGATTTTCTTAGCAAAGTTCCTTCCTTTCTGGTTTCCTGGTTTGAAGTTCCTATAGAGCTTTCTCATTCTTCTAACCAGCATGGCAGCCTCTTCTTCATCTGGTTCAGATTCATCGAGTTCCTTAGCCTTTAGAGCAAGTCCTCGATTTCTAGAGCTCTCAGGAACAGCAGCTCCAAGATGCAATTCGTGTGTCATCAAGGAACCAGCAAGTTGTTCAATGTTGAACTTGGTAAAGTCCTTGGTCTCAAACAGTGCAGTGACCTTTGTTCTCCAACGATCATCTTGTGGCATGCTTCTTAGTATTTTTCTTACCTGTTCATCTGTGGGAATGATTCTACCAAGAGAAACTAATTCATTGGTTATGTTAGTAAATCTAGTGAACATTTCTTGAATAGTTTCTTTTGGAAGCATTTCAAATCTTTCATATTTAGACATCAAAAGGTCAATTTTGGAACGTTTAACTTCATTAGTTCCTTCGTGGGTTACTTGAAGTAGTTCCCAAATCTGTTTTGCGTTCTTGCACCCCATGACTCTGTTGTGTTCATGAGGTCCAAGCCCACAATGCAAGATTTTGACAGCCATGGCATTCATCTCATATTTATCAAAGTCTTCTTTAGAAAATTCAGACATTGGTTTAGGAACTACCTCGTTTTCAGCATTGGTCTTTGTTACCTCGAAGTCTCCAACTTCAATTACACGCCAAACTTGGTAATTTTCAGCTTTGATGAATATCTCCATTCTATTCTTCCAGTATGAGTAGAACTTGCCATTGAACATAGGTGGCCTTTGTGTCGAGTAACCTTCTTCCAGTTTCTCTTGTGAGTTCATACTTTCAGGAACTTGACTCAAACAGGGTTTCCTGTGTTTTAGTGAGTACTGGCTCTGATACCAACTGTTATTCCAATAGGAACACGCACAAGAGGGGGGGGGTGAATTGTAATTGGAACTTTGGTAAAGTTTCTTGCGGAACTTAAGAAACAATCAAGGAACTGAGAATAGAGAAGACAATAACAATAATTGTGAAAACTTCTTGACACTAATCAAGAAGAGAATTCCTTTTATTATAGTAATGCCTCGATTACAATAATCTCTCCAACACAAGTTCCTCTCAAACTTGTGTTCCTCTCAGTAATCTACTCTGATTACAGCTCTTTCACTCCTCTCTCTCAGACTTAAACTCTAAGTCTCAACAAGATAACTCTATCCTTACTAATACAAAATACAATTCGTGTTTGGATAACTCTAGATATTAATGATGCTTTAGTGTATATATGGCACTTAGGAACTTAGGATTAACTAGGACACAAACTGTTTTTTAGAAAAATCTTTGACAATGCGTTTTTAGGAAAGCAAGAACTCTTAGAAAGTTTGTGTATTTTTTTCAGAAAACTTCTTGGCCTTATATAGAGTTTTGTCCTTAGGGTTTGTTCCCTTCAAAAACTCAACTGCCAACAACTGACACTTTGATTTTCACGTCCCTAGACTTGAGGAACAAGGGGAGACCACTTCCCACACAACTTCCTCAACTGCTGGACGTGTTTAAGACTATGTCAATCACTGTTGTTTTCTAAAAAATGTTTATTTATTTTGTCAAAATATTTAGGAGAAGTTTTAGGAAGATAAAAACTGTTTTTATTTAAGTAACAGAATGTGATGAAAATCTTATTTTTATTAAACATGAAAATATATTTTATTTAAAGTATTTTCCTTAAAACTGTGTTGCTTGATATTTTGACAAAAACACACGAGTAATCCAAGTTCCTCTAGTTCCTTATATACTACTTAACATATTAATATATTACATATAATCTAAGCAAGATAAACTACCTAGACATATATGTCTTTCCTTTGGTGAGGCATTCAACTCTGAAGCTTCACTTGTTCCAGCTCAGGAACAATAATGAGTTCCTCTTATGTTTAAATAGGAACTCGTTGCCATGAGTCTGTAATAGTTCTTGTGAATATTCGGAACTCTTGATATGTAACTGTGTTGCTCCTCTTGTGACTTCAAACTGGAACAAATACAACTTCCAGCTCTGGAACTCCAGTGACTGTTCCAAGTGTACATCAGGAACTTCACCATCTGATTCAAGTTCCTATCCTAATAGAAACTTGGGCATTTACCTGTTCAAAGTCATTTAGCAACCATAATCAGGAAGTTTGCAATATGTGTGTGTCATCAACCAAAACTTAGGAACAACATCCTTTATTCTAGAAATTAGTGGCAAGTTTGTTGGGCTTCCCTTCTTCAGTTTGAAACTTTTCCTCCATGTTTCTAAGAACTCTACATAATTATCATCAATGTCTTCATTTTCTGGCTCCACAATCTCTTCACCTCCCAATGGTACACCATACACCTGATGAACATCTTCAGGTGTGACAAAAATTTTACCACTTCCAGGCAGAACTATTGACTGTCGATCTACATTTGAGCTTGACACTATGTAATCTGCCAACGCTGAATTGTGATTTGCCATGTTCAGACTCAGAAATCCCCCAAATCCAATTTTCCTGACAGCTTCCTTGTGCTCGTCAGGCATTATCTTGATAAGTTCTATCAATTGCGCTGGGGGAATCTTCTGATACAACACCACCTTTTTCTTTTGCTTTGGAACAATCGGCTTTGTATCCTCATCAACCTCCAATATCTCCAGATAATCATCATCATCCTCTTCGATTTTCCTTAATTTTCCTTTGTTTTTTTCTGCTCTTGTCACAATCTGTAAAAAAAACATAGAACATATGTTGATCAGTAATAGAACATATCATTCATAGTTTAGAACATGTAAACTTATTACTTATTATAATAATTTAGGATTTTAATTAATGTAATTATGTTCATTTATATATTAGAACATAAGGTCTTTCTTTGTTTTAAATTATTAAGTCATCATGTAATTTTTTTTTATTATGTTCTAATTAAATTTACACATGTTTTAATTAATCAGGCATGTGTTCTTAGTATTAGTTTTATGTTCTAAGTCACTGTACACATGTTTTAATTAATATTTGTATGTTCTAATTCATTGAACACATGTTTGAATTACTGTCTCTTGTGTTCTAATTTTATTAACATGTTCTAATTTTTATTTTTTTGCCTTTTTCTACCATTTTTTATGTTTTCTAGTTTATTATGAAGAATTTTTAATATTTTAAATGTTACCTCTAATTGTTGTCTCTTTCTCTTGTTGAATGGCTTTTCCTCCTCTTCCGCTTCTTCTTCTTCTACTTCTTCTTCATCCGCCTCATAATTTTCATCATCTTATTCATCTTCTTCACTGATGTCAGATTCTTCTTTCTTCACTGTTTTACGGGGCTTTCTCCCAACTTTCCTTTTTGTTTCCTTTACAATCTCTCTCTCTTCCTCCTCTTCTTCAACAGCTTTTACACTTTCTTGTACTCTTAAGCTTCTTCTTGTTGGGGTTCTTGTTCCCAAGGCCTTTGCTGCCTTTTTCTGTACCACTCCCTTTCCTCTTTTTTCAACATCTTTTTCATCCTTTTTCTCTTGCTTTTTTGTTCTTTTTCTTGGTGGTTGTGTCCTTGCCACTCTGAACTGACTAATCAGTATATCATCATCTGTTTCTTCATCGTCTTTTTCCACCGGATCTTCATCTTGTTTCTCAATGGTCACTGATCGCACTTTTGTCTTTGGTGCGATGCTTTTTCTCTTCATTCTTTTCGGAGGAGATGCAACAATTTCATCATTGTTAATGTTCTCATCTTCTTCGATAACTTCCTGCCTGTTAAACAGTAAAAATGCATTATAATTTATATTAGGACATGAGTTGTTAATGTGTTCTAAATTCTCAATTAAACTAATCATGTTCTGATTCAATTAACACATGGTTTAATTAATTATTCCTGAGTTCTAATTATATTTTATATGTTAAAACTAAGTTTACACATGTTCTAATTAAATATTCTTATGATCTAACTTAGTCTACACATGTTCTAATTAATCTTTCTGGTGTTGTATTTGTTTATAATATTTTCTAAAGAACTAGAAAATGCAAAATATTATATATAAACTACCCATGTTCTAACTAATTAGTTGATATTGCATACCTTGAAGTTGATTTGAGGTTTGTAGATTTATTCTCATCGTTCTCTTCTTCATCAGTTTCTGCGTTTTGATTTTCATCATCGTCAGTGTTCTGATTTTCATCATCTTCTGCATTATCATCCTCCTCCCTGGAATCCTTTTTCTCCATTGGGCAACCAGTTGGTTTCTTAACATTCTCCCACCTGTTAATTTATGTATAAAATTTATTCTCTTATAATTTAAATAATTTACTAAATTATATTTGTTTAAGTTTAGAACGTACCCTGTAGCTGTTCTTGGTATTTCTCTGTCACTGTTATCATTCTTTTCCTCATCACCAACTTCTTCATCATCTGTTTCATCATTTTCTGTTTCCACGAGGTCTTCTTCCTGTTCCTTTTCATTATCATAATGAACTTGTTCATCATCTTTTTCTTCTTTGTTGGATTCATTCCTGAAACATATATTACATATGTAATTATATTTTTACATCCTTAAAATATATATATTTAAATTAAAATTAGATTAAATCTTTGGATCTTTGACTTACTTTGAATCATTGTTTTCCAACGAGTTTGCAATTGCTAATTGTATTGCCATTTCTAACTCCTCATCTTCTTTTTCTTCAGTAATTGCTTTTGTTCCTGAAGATGATGCTTCTAACTCATTTGAATGAGTTGTAACAGTTGGCAGCCTTAACTCATCAGCTTCTGTCTTCTCTTCCTTCTGTTCCTCTGATTTTGTTGGCTCTGCCTCGGCATTTTCTGTTTCTTTTTTATTTTTCAGGGGCATCTCTTCCTTTTCATGCTCTTTTGCTTCTAACTCATTTGAATGAGTTGTAACAGTTGGCAGCCTTAACTCATCAGCTTCTGTCTTCTCTTCCTTCTTTTCCTCTGATTTTGTTGGCTCTGTCTCGGCATTTTCTGTTTCTTTTTGATTTTTCAGGGGCATCTCTTCCTTTTCATGCTCTTTTGTGTTATCTTCCAACTTCTCAGATTCTTTATTCTCAGTTGTTACTTCCAACTTTTCCGATTCATTCCTTAAACAAAAATTATTACATATTGCACACTCTATTAGTACACACATACAACTAAATCCAAACATATATATATGAAATTATACCATAGGATAGAATAATTAAAACATAAGGCCATGATATTAGAACATAAGTGTATTATATTAAAACATAAGTGTTGAATATTAGAACATACATTACAGATAAAAATAACATTGATTCATTTGATTTAAATTTAAAATCAAACTAAATTAGTTCTGTTTTTCAAGTATTTTGAATGTGTTAATATTTTGATAAAAAATAATTACCTTTGATCATTGTCCAATATAAGTGCCGCCTTCACTCCATGAACATCACCTTTGATCATTATCCAATATAGGTGCCGCCTTCACTCCATGAACATCACCTTTAATTTTGAATGTAACTTTGTTTGGTGGTTGACCCCTAAATGATTATAATTTATTCCAAATATCAGAACATAATTTTTTATTATAATGTATGAACATTTAAACAAGTTCCAAGTAATTAACAATTAGAACATAAGAGACACACATTTAGAACATAGGCAGCATACCTAGGATTTATTTTTTCCTTTTGTGGATTTTTAATCCTCACTATGATCCTTTCTTTTTCTTTCCTGTTTAGTTGTAGTTTTAAACATTTGTTAGTAAATGTTTTTAAATTGGAATTTATTTGTTCCTATTGTTAAATTTAATTAGGATTATTACCTCTTGATTGGAATTACTTCAGAAGTGGTTTGTACCTCTTCCGTAGTAAATTTCATGGTATGTTTAATCCTTTCTTTCGCTTGAGGGACTCTATTGTATTCAATTTCAGGAACACTCCTATCATATTGGTAAAACATTTTCAAACATAAGAAAATGCGGTAAGAACATTTAATATTTTATTAAAGAACATATTATGTATTCAATATTGAACTAAAATTCTGAAACTTACTTTTGAATCGAAATTGTTGATTCAGTTGAAGTTGTTTGCAACACGGTCTCTTGTTCACCGTCTATTCTTTGCATATTCTCATTCCTATAAATAAATTGTATTTAATTATATTAAATGATCAGAAAATAAGTATACTAAATCAAAGTGCAGAAGACATGTTCTTAAGATTTTTCTTATGTTCTAAATATTTGCAAATATATTATAATTTAAATTCTGGAAAATTACCTTATAATGTCACATTCCTCCTCTGTTTTGGCAACATCCTCTTCTGTTTTTTCTCTGTTTTCAATTAAATATGTTTTAGAACATGCATGATAATATTTGAAAATTTTACGCATGACTTTAAAACTTGCATTATAACATTAAAACATGCTTTAAATAACATTTAGAACATACAGTATTTATTTTGTCACTCAATAAACTTTTATTTTCTTACGTTTCTGAAATATTTTCTTCTGTAGGATTTGTATGAAGACTTGAAACAACTGCATTATCAACCTTTTCGTAGTGTATGTCATCCTCCTTGCTGAAAAAAATATTAGAATATTTACATAAATCCCACTGTTAGATAATGTTAAAAAACTTTAGAACATGCTCAAACATTTTAAAATATCCATTTTATAAAATTAGATCATATATTAAGGCAATGAAACATGTTGGAATGTTTAGAACATGGTAATATTTTTTAGAACACTTTTAGAGTTTTTTAGAACATGGTAATTTTTGTACAATATATCTATCTCATAATATTTAATAGTTAGTTTTAATTTAAGAACTTGCCTTAGAAAAACATTCTTACATTAGAACATGCTTAAAACATGGATTGAACATTAATGTATGTTTAGAATAGGATGAAAACATTCAAACATGTATTATTATTATTAGAACATGTGTTGCAATGACATAAGAACATTCTTAAAATGTTTAGAACATGGTAAATTTTGTACAATATATCTATCTCATAATATTTAATAATTAGTTTTAATTTTAGAACTTGCCTTAGAACAACATTCTTACATTATAACATGCTTAAAACATGGATTGAACATTAATGTATGTTTAGAATAGGATGAAAACATTCAAAAATGTATTTATATTATTAGAACATGTGTAGCAATGACATAAGAACATTCTTAAAATGTTTAGAACATGGAATCTTTTTTTTATAATATCCTTTTAATTATGACTGATAACTTTAGAACTTTCCTTAAAACAATCTTTTGAAATTAGAACATGCTTAGAACATGCTTTGAACATTAATTTACCAATTTGAATATTTTCTAAAACATTAATTCATGATTAAAACCTTTAGAACATGCTCCAAATTTAAAAGTTTTGTTTTATAAAGCAGATGTTGGCCCAAAACAATGAAACATGTTCGAATAACTTTAGAGCATTCTTAACATCTTTAGAACATGGAAATTTTTTCGAACATTCTTTATCTTCCACCAGATCCATCATTAAAACATTCAATCATGACTTTTAAATTTAGAACTTGCCTCAGAACATCATTCATACATTAGAACATGCTTAAAAGATGTATTGAACATCATAAAAACTTTGAAACATGTCTTAATATTATTAGAACATGCGGAAAAAATTAGAACATTCATATTTAATAACAGATCTGGTATAAAAACTTTAAATTATGACAATTAACTGTAGAACTTTATTTTGAACATAAATTTAACATTAGAACATGTTTAGAATAACAATTTTAGTCGATTTTCTTTATTTGAAACTCCAAATAAATTGAAATCCTTACGTATTTGTAGCTTTTTCTTCTGTTGAAGGAGCATTGACACTAGATTCGATTGCGTGTTGAGCTTCCTCGCTTTGCATGTGCTCGATTTTCCTTAATATTTCATAATTAATTAAGCAACAAAAATTAAAAAATTAATTGAAATTGACGAAACATTTAAACTATATGAATTTGTTAGATTATCACTAACCTTGTATTTTCGCAGTTGTTCGAAGAATCAATTGCATTTTCGTCACCTGACTCCATCGAAATTGCGTACAATTTTCAGCTTTCAAAATTTTTTGCGATTTTGTTGCAATTTTTTTGATTAAGCGTGATTAAAGTATAGAATGATGAATTGTTGTTGTTTTTTGCAATAATTCTGCCGAAATTCTATTAAATAGATAGTATTTGAGCGGTTTTTCGTCCGTTGTAGGGAGTGAGTGGGAGGTTGAGGAGAGAGAAAATGGTGAGAGAGTGGGAGTTATGGCAACTGACGAGAAATTTTTTTATTTTTTTTTATATATTTTTGATCCGTTTTTTCTTATTTACGATCATGCCATTATGGCAGTGGCTGGGATGATCGTGGCCATTGATTTGATTCTAATCCAATGGTGTAGAAGGTGTTCTTATATAAGAAGTGTACTTACATAAGGGAGTGTTTTTACCGGATCCCTCCCCTATATATATATATATATATATATATATATATATATATATATATATATATATATATATATATATATATATATATATATATATATATATATATATATATATATATTATATTAGATTTTAAAATAAGGGCATTTTCTACTTGTTTCGTCTGGGACCCATAAAATATCAGGATTCAGGACCG
The DNA here is from genome assembly GCF_020520425.1 of Spinacia oleracea. NCBI lineage: Eukaryota > Viridiplantae > Streptophyta > Magnoliopsida > Caryophyllales > Amaranthaceae > Spinacia > Spinacia oleracea. The sequence continues at coordinate 100,544,331 of NC_079492.1, read as the reverse complement.
GGCCTGTTTGGTTGCCTCACTAATTCAAAATCATAGACAGCGGAGTTCACTACATACGATTTAACTAAAGTTAATACAAGTAGTTTTTTTTTTAAAAAAAAAATAATGAAAATTAATCGAACCAGTTAACATGATATCATACTCATAATAAAATGGGTTAGAAGAACTCAAGGATCCGTCTGTTGTGAATGGGTTGGTCAATTCATAATATCAATATGCTTAGTTGGAGTTAGTTTTTGTTTCCCTAATAAATTGTAGGAACTTTTTCCATAAATTTTGTTTTTTCAATCTTGATGACAGGGTCAGGCCGGGAAGCAAGATTGATATGTACATAGTTTCTAAATACAGATATTACTTTTCTTTGTGCAAAATTGGAAAGCTCATAAGTACCCTTTTAAATGCATAAATGACTTTTTTTGTAAAAATAAGAAAACCTAACATGAATTTGTTAACTGCAAGGTTTAGGAAATGCCACTAAACAACGTGGATGTATATAGAGAACTGTATTTTCCTGTCATGGTGCTTGATTTAATCCCAATTTATTCAATAAATTTCCCCCTTATAGTATGAATATCATCCGTTTATACCAGATTATCATCTTTTCATAAATTTTGATTGCATTTGCTTAAAAATCTCTCGTTAGTATGGTTGCATTTGCTCAATAAATCTAAACCATCGCAAATCATGATACTTTTCTACTGCCTTTGCGGTTCACGGATGCTGGCAGTTTTTTTTAAAAAAAAAAATTACAAGTTTTTGGGGTATTTTAGTCGTTTCTAATTCTGTGTTAAGAAATTAATTTCTGCATTTAGCAAAATCCGATATTTAGGCCGATTTATTAATTTATGATGGTTTTACAATGGCTACAATAAAGTGGTAGCCACCATATCTTTCAATCTTGACCATATATGTTTAAAATTAAATCTACACCATCCATTCAATTAACAATTAATAAGGGCCCGTTTAGTTCACCTTATTTCTCCTGGTCTGATCTGGTCTAAACTTATTTTTTCTGATCTGATATGATATGAACTTATTTTTTCTGATCTGGTCTGATCTGATCTGGTCTGATCTAATCTGATTTTCATAATTAAGTTTAAACAAAAATCTACATTTATTAATATTAAACGACTTACGTGTAAAATAAATGTTACACAAATTTATAATATTGTTATTATTTATTTGACTTTACTCGTGATTTAACTATTACTTATATTGGATAAACCTAAACATGATCTAGATAGATCTGTTATGATCTAGACATATAAGTTCCGATCTAGATATGATCTGTACATATCGGTTCTGATTTGGGGATGATTTGTACAAATTTGGTTCTGGTCTAGATATGATCTGGACAGATCGGTTCTGATATGGACATAATCAATACAAATCTGGACATGATCTATACAGAGCAGTTTTGATCTGGACATGATCTGTACAGACAAGTTCTGATTTGGCCATGATTTGGACAGATCGATTTTGATCGAAATAGATCGATTCAAATTTGGACATGATCTGGACATACGGGACATGATCTGGACATATGGGTTTTGATATGGACATGGTCTTGACAAATCAGTACAAATTTAGACATGAAATAGATAGATCGATCTGAATATATTGGTTATGATCTACACGTATGGGTTCTGATCTGGACAAATCAATGTTGATCTGGACATAATCTGTGTATATCAATTCTGACCTGGACATGATCTATATAGATCAATACCGATCTGGACATGATTTGTACATATCAGTTCTGATCTGGACATGATATGTACAGATCAGTTATGATCTGCACATGAGCTATACATATCAGTTCTAATCTTGACATGATATGTACATATTAGATCTGATCTAGACATGATCTGTACAGATCAATTCTGATCTGGTCATGATCTGTAAAGACCAGTTCTGATTTGGTCATGATCTTTACTGACCAGTTTTGATCTGGACATGATCTTTGCATATCAATTTTGATATAAACTTAATTTGTACAAAGTCGATATCTGGACCAGTTATAATCTAGACATATCGATTCTGATTTGGACATGATCTGTACAAATCAGTTATGACCTAAACATATTGGTTCTGTAAGGATCGAACATGATTTGTAAGGATCGACTCTGATGTAGACAAGATCTTTGCAGATTTGAACATGATCTAGACATGATCTGTACAGATCAGTTATGATCTGGATATTATCTGATCATACCGGTTCTGGTCTGATATATAATGGTTATGATTTATAAAAATCATTCTGATATGGACATGACCTGATCATATCGTTTCTAATTTGGACTTAATGGTTTTAATTTGGAAATTATGAATTGGAATGTTTTGTTAATGTTTTTTTATGCATTAAATAATAGATTTTAATTGCATCGACAACAACATTCTTTTTTATTAAAGCAATAATAGTAATATAATAATAATAATAATAATAATAATAATAATAATAATAATAATAATAATAATAATAATAATAATAATAATAATAATAATAATAATAATAATAATAATAACAATGATATAAATGAAGGAAATAATGCCCTTGGTCCAAGTATGCATTCTATGTTAAGTCTAATAAATGCGGTTCAGTATTAATTAACAAGTTAATAATTCAGTGAGATCAAGTGAGCTGAATGCCTAGCTAGAGGCCGCTTCAGTTCAAGTGGAATTAATGATATTAATCCACAGCTTACTCTTGACTGAACCCGTAGGGTCACACAAATAGTACGTAAACGGATCAAGTATTTAATAGCATTAAATACTCCATCTATGAATATTCGGAACCGACGGATCTTGGTTTCAGTGGGAGCTAAGATCGTCACAGGCTAGGAATGAATACTCCGGAAACGATGATATTGCCGGAAACAGAAATATGGATCGTATCGGAAATATAAATATTATCCAAGTCGTAGATGTTGCCGGAAACGGAAACATGGTACGTGTCGGAAAATATTATCGGAAATGGAAATATTGCCAGAATCGGAAATATTGCCGGAAACGGAAATATTGTCAGAATCGGAAATATTACCGGAATCGGAAAATAATTCCGGAAACGGAAATATTAAATATTTGTTCGAAACGGAAATTAATTCCGAAATCGGAAATATTAAATATTGTTCGTATCGGAAATGAATTCCGGAATCGGAAAATTTAATCGGAAGCGCATCGTACGAATAAGCATCGGACGAGGCCTGCCGGACGAGGCCCAGCACGAAGCCAGGCCATCGCCCAGCAAGCCAAGCGCGCCGCACAAACAGCCACGCCAGGCCCAGCAGGCTGCGCGCAGCGCGCAGCGCGCGCGGGCGCTGAGTGGGCTGCTGCTCGCGCGCACGCATGAGGCCCATCGTGGCTGCCGTGCGTGTGTGTGCAAGTGTTTGTGTTCGTGCACGTTTCCTAAAACATGCAGAGTTCGGTTAATGATTAAATTCCTAATTCTATTTGATAAATTAATTAAATTAGAGTTCTTGTAGGATTCTAGGTTTAATTAATTTGTATCTGAATAGGATTTCGATTCCCTTTCCATACCGCTATAAATATGAGGCTAGGGCTCACAATTTATAACACAAGTTTCAAAGTATTCAAAGTGAGTTTTTGAGAGAAAAATTCAGTCACACATTTGCCTATAAAGTGCCGAAAATAATAGTACCTTAAGGGCGATTCTAGTTGGTCAATCTTAAGGCGGATCCGGACGTGCTGTGGACTATCTACGGAGGGACGACACTTGGAGTCCTAAAGACTTGTTCTTGTTCGGTTCGGGCGCAGCTAGGGAAGGCACGCAACAAAGAGTATGCATCTAATCTATGCTAAATGATTATGTGTAAATAATATGTTTTCCTGGGTTTATGGTTTTTCCGCATGATTTATGAATTGTCATATGTATAATAACCTAACAGTGGTATCACGAGCCCCTTATTATTTTCATAATCTAAATTGCATGAACATGGTTAAATATTACAAATTTGCAAGAATTAAAAGGGGTGATTAATTTTCGTAATTGTTAATTAATTGCAAATTGCGTTTATTTGATTATACGTACGCAGTTTTTCGGCAGTTTCTTCGTTACTCATCCGAATTGAGTGATTTTTGTGTCAATTCCGCATGTAAAAGGCATTCTAAAATTTTGACAAAAATAGTACTTTTCTGCCGAACCCAGAATTCTCAAATTCGAAGCCTAACTATGACTTTTCGAAGGTTTTAGTTTTTCGAATGCAAAATTTCGTAAATTTAAAATGTTAAATTAAATATTTGCGATTCTTGTTGATAAATCTTGAATTTTTGATTGACCTACTGCATATGTTTAACAAGTTTGAATGCCTAGTCTTGTTAATTATGCAATCTAATTTGTAATTATGATTAATTTGTTGAAAATTAGAATAATTTAGAATTAATTTGATTTTCATAATTAATTGTAATTTAATTAGAAACCTATGATTAAAAACCACCATAAAAATTGTAAATTTACGATAAATTTTAAATTTTTATGACCTAGACTTGAATCCATAACAATCGGAAATCAATTGGATAATAAATTTTTGATTTTTCGCCCTAAAATTATGAAATTAATATTATTTATTAATTTGTCATTAATTTTAAATATAAATTTTAAATTTTTATGCGATTCGTTCATATAACTTGCACGCACGAAGCAATGGACGCTTCGTGTTACCCTTAAGGGGTGTTGTATAATGCGGGCATGCGACGACGAGCAAGGGAGCTCGTCGCCCGTGCGGCACGAATGCAATGAGCAAGGGCGTAGTGCACGAGCACAAGGCAGCAGCCCTGCCTTGTGTCGTGTGCCACGACCAATGGACGAATGGGCATGGGCGTAGGGCGAGCCAAGGCAGTCGCGTGTGGGCAGCAAGCGAGCTGCGCCACAACGCGCGCTGCCTCGCACAAGAGCGCGCAGCCTCGCGCGCAGCGAGCGCAAGCTCGCGTGCCACGAGCGCTGCGCCTAGCATTGCTCGCGCGCACAGCGAGCGATGTCGCCCGCCCAGCGAGCGATGTCGCGCGCCCAGCGAGCGATGGCTCGCGCGCCCAGCGAGCGATGTCGCGCGCCCAGCGAGCGATGTCGCGCGCGCACTGCGAGCGATAGCCCGCGTGCGATGAGCGCTGGCGCGCGCAGCGAGCACCAATGCTTGCGGAGGCTTGCGATAGGGATGCAGCAGCTATGCGACGAGCGCATGGGCTGCGCGCACATGGCCAGCAATGGCTGTGTGCGTGCGGCCCATGGGCGTGCAACGCGTAGGGTGTTTGCGTTACGATTAGATCGTTTTGAATGTTTAATTTGAAAATTTCAGTTCACGTAATTTTAATTAATTTTAAAATTAATAATTTAAATTATTTTCTTGGATTTTAATTTTGAATATTATAATTATAATAAATGTTATTTATTCTAATTATTTTACTAAAATTAAAATCATGAATTAATTTAAATGCGACTGAAATTAAATTAAACTTTTTGGATTCAATTATAAATTTATATGAGCTTTAAATTTTAATTAAATTTGTATGTTTCCGGTTAGACTAGAAATACATTTTTATGTTTAAAATTGGTAAAGCATATGAATTTATTGGTTTAAGTGGGAGCGCTTTTTAGTCATAAACTCTTGATTAGGTCTACAAATCCTTAAGGTTAAAACAACTTGATTAGAATTAATAAGGACTGAATAATTGGTAGATTATTGGTGCCCTTGATTAATTGCTGCAAATGTTTACGTGATGCATAATGTGTTTTACTAACCAGCTATGTGGGCCATTCATGATAATGAATGGGTGAATGGTATATATTGTATATGTACTGTTTTGCAGGTTATGAAGTGACTAGTATGGCCCAAATAGGATAGAAAATATGGTCTGCGTACCATTAATTTGAATGTAATTGGTCTAAAGTACCAAAGTTATTTTTCAATTCAAATATGGTCTGCGAACCATCAAATAGTTGTAATTAGTTATAGCTTATCCTATTTGAAGAAAATGGTGCCTCCCACGGAGATTTTCAAGACGGACTTTGAAGTCAAAGCTTCAAGATGAAGTCGGGCCATACTAGATCACAAATATCTTATGCATGTTTTAAGTTATTTATTGTTTTAAATATGTCTTAAAATGCATGAGATCAAAAGCTTGATTATGTTGCATGATTAAGGATTTTAGTTCACTTAAAATCTAACCAACATAGTAAGAGCCTTAAGTTCCAAACTTAAAAATTGAGTTAAAAGGTGCCATGCCAAAATATACACTTGCTTGGATATCCTTTACATCAATCTAGTAATAGTTTTCGCTCAGCGAGGTGTTACTTATTGGTCCTAAAGGGGCAAGGTACACAAATAATTGTGAGTACATGTTAGTTTTGGTGAAACTCAACGATATAAGTAAGGAGTCCTTTTATGTCGTGGCAAATTCGATAGGTTTACCTAATAAGTTCTTAGACGTACCTATCAACCAAGAATAGTTTCTAGACTATTAGCAAAAGGCTTTTGCTTACCTAAGATGTTCTAGGATTAAGTCGACAAACTGTGCTTAGTTCTTCAATGATTTTAGGATCTTGGAATCATTTTATTCACACCTGCCGGAACACATAATTTGAATAAAATGCTTAATAAACATTGAATTATGCATGTATGCTAGAATTTAAGTTTATTAAGAGAAACTGTGAATGGTTATTTATTTGTTTATTCTTTTCAATTGTAGTTTTTTAATATGGCAAACAACAATTCATTCAACATTCGATCAATTCTCGAAAAGGAGAAGTTGAACGGGAAAAACTTCCTTGACTGGCAAAGGAACTTGCAAATAGTTCTTATGCAGGAAGAAAAGGAGTATGTCCTAGATGAAGCGATGCCCGAAGCTGCAGGCGACGGGGTCACTCAGGCAGCCCTCAATCGTTGGATTGATGCCAACAAGGATGTGAAATGTCTAATGCTCGCCACCATGAGTGCGGATCTGCAGAAAACGTTCATCAACTCAGATGCTTTCACAATCATCAGTGAGTTGAAGAACATGTTCCAAGATCTGGCTTGAGTCGAAAGATTCGAGACTCATAGGCAAATTCTTGAGACCAAGCTTAAGAAAGGCGAGCCCGTAAGTCCACATGTTCTCAAAATGATTGGACTCATTGAGAATATGAGTCGGCTGGATCAGCAATTTTCTCAGGAAATGGCTATAGACACCATCCTCCATTCTCTTCATAGCGGGTATGATCAGTTCAAACTGAACTACAGTATGAATAGTCTGGACAAAACGCTCACTGAGCTTCACGGTATGCTGAAGACCGCTGAAAAGACGCTCAAAAGTGATAAGCAGGATGTGCTTATGGTGCGTGGGGGCAAGTTCAAGAAATCTGGAAAGAAGAGGAATGCTAAGAAAGGTGGCAACAAGGCCAGCCCAACTAAGAAAACTGGCGCCAAATCTGCAAAGAGAAAGGTCAGTCAACCCACTTCTGAATCCGAATGCTTCTACTGCAAGAAGAAGGGGCATTGGAAGAGAGATTGCTTGAAGCTAAAGGAAGATCAGAAGAACGGAACAGTCGTTCCATCTTCAGGTATTTTCGTTATAGACTGTATACTTGCTAAATCAACTTCTTGGGTATTAGATACAGGTTGTGGCTCACACTTATGTTCCAATCCACAGGGACTAAGAAGAAGTAGAAAGTTAAGCAAGGGTGAAGTCGACCTACGAGTGGGAAATGGAGCACGGATTGCTGCATTAGCTGTAGGAACTTACTATTTGTCGTTGCCCTCCGGGCTAGTTTTGGAACTGGAAGAATGTTTCCATGTTCCAAGTCTTACTAAAAACATCATTTCAGTTTCTTGCTTAGATGCTAAGGGATTTTCCTTTATAATAAAAGACAATAGTTGTTCGTTTTATTTTAAAGAGATGTTTTATGGATCTGCTAGATTAGTCAATGGACTTTATTTATTAGATCACGACAAACAAGTATATAACATAAATACCAAAAAGGCCAAAAGGATGATTCAGATCTCACCTATCTGTGGCATTGTCGATTAGGCCATATAAACTTGAAACGCTTAGAAAGACTTCAAAGGGAAGGAATTCTAGAACCATTTGACTTAGAGGATTATGGTAAATGCGAATCATGTTTACTTGGCAAAATGACGAAGCAACCTTTCTCTAAAGTTGGAGAAAGAGCAAATGAACTATTGGGTTTAATCCATACAGATGTATGTGGACCAATGAGTACAAATGCTAGAGGTGGTTTCAGCTACTTTATCACTTTCACTGATGACTTCAGTAGGTATGGTTATGTCTACCTAATGAAGCATAAGTCTGAATCCTTTGACAAATTCAAGGAATTTCATAATGAAGTAGAGAATCAATTAGGCAAGAAGATTAAGGCACTGCGGTCTGATAGAGGCGGTGAATATCTGAGCTATGAATTTGATGACCATCTGAAAGAATGTGGAATTCTATCAGAATTGACTCCTCCTGGAACACCACAATGGAACGGTGTGTCAGAACGGAGGAACAGAACCTTGCTAGACATGGTCAGGTCAATGATGGGTCAGGCCGAACTTCCATTAGAATTTTGGGGACATGCACTAAATACAGCTGCACTCACTATAAATAGAGCTCCGTCTAAAGCTGTCGAAAAGACTCCATACGAATTATGGTTTGGAAAGCCTCCAAATGTGTCTTTTCTTAAGATTTGGGGATGTGAAGTATACGTCAAACGATTAATTTCAGACAAACTTCATCCAAAATCTGACAAATGTATCCTTGTGGGCTATCCAAAGGAAACAAAGGGGTATTACTTCTACAATACATCTGAGAACAAAGTGTTTGTTGCTCGAGATGGTGTCTTTTTGGAGAAGGATCACATTTCCAAAATGACAAGTGGGAGAAAAGTAGACCTCGAAGAAATTCGAGTCGAACAACAAACTCTAGAGAATGCTCAAGATGACATTCAGGATGAAACTCAGAGATCTTTAGAAGAATCTGGTGAGAATCATGGTCAATCTAGAAATGTTACCCCGCGTAGATCGCAAAGATATAGATCTCAACCGGAAAGGTACTTAGGTATTTTGACGAACGAGAGCTATGACGTTCTATTACTTGAAAGTGATGAACCTGCGACTTACAAGCAAGCTATGACGAGCCCTAGCTCCAAGCAATGGCAAGAAGCCATGCAATCTGAATTAGACTCCATGTCTGAAAACCAAGTATGGGATTTGGTTGATTTGCCAGATGGCTACCAAGCCATTGGAAGCAAATGGGTTTTCAAACTGAAAAAGGACAAGGATGGGAAACTTGAAGTTTTCAAAGCTAGATTGGTTGCAAAAGGTTACAGGCAAGTCCACGGTGTGGATTACGATGAAACCTTTTCACCAGTTGCAATGCTAAAGTCTATTCGAATAATGTTAGCAATCGCTGCATATTACGATTACGAAATATGGCAGATGGATGTCAAAACTGCTTTCTTAAACGGCGTTTTAACAGAAACTGTGTTTATGACACAGCCTGAAGGTTTTGAGGATCCAAAGAATGCTAAAAAGGTATGCAAGCTAAAGAAGTCAATCTACGGATTGAAGCAGGCATCCAGGAGCTGGAATATACGTTTTGATGAAGCAGTCAGTGACTTTGGTTTCATCAAGAACGCGGACGAATCTTGTGTATACAAGAAGGTCAGTGGGAGCAAAATTGCTTTCCTAGTATTATATGTCGACGACATATTGCTTATCGGAAATGACATTCCTATGTTGAACTCTGTCAAGATTTGGCTTGGGAAATGTTTTTCGATGAAGGATCTAGGAGAAGCACAGTACATATTGGGCATCAAGATTTACAGAGATAGATCTAAAAAGATGATTGGACTTAGTCAAAGCACTTATATCAATAAGGTGCTTGATAGGTTCAAGATGGCGGACTCCAAGCGAGGCTACCTACCCATGTCTCATGGAATGACTCTAAGCAAGACTCAGTGCCCAAAAACACTTGATGAGCGTAGACGAATGAATGGGATTCCATATGCATCATTGATTGGTTCAATAATGTATGCTATGATATGTACACGCCCGGATGTTGCGTACGCACTCAGTGCTACGAGCAGATACCAGTCAGACCCAGGAGAGGCGCATTGGACTGCTGCCAAGAACATTCTGAAGTACCTGAAAAGGCACAAAGATGACTTCCTGGTCTATGGTGGAGATGATGAATTAATTGTTAAAGGCTATACGGACGCAAGTTTCCAAACCGACAAAGATGATTTCAGATCACAGTCTGGGTTTGTCTTCTGCCTCAACGGAGGAGCAGTAAGCTGGAAAAGTGCTAAGCAAAGCACCATTGCGGATTCTACAACTGAAGCGGAGTACATTGCTGCACATGAAGCAGCAAAGGAAGCTATATGGCTAAGGAAGTTCATAGGAGAACTTGGTGTAGTCCCCTCCATTAAAGGACCAATAGCCCTGTATTGTGATAATAACGGAGCTATTGCACAGGCAAAAGAGCCTAGACACCACCAGAGAGTCAAGCATGTACTTCGTAGATTTCACCTTCTACGAGAGTTCGTTGAAAGAAAAGAAGTCGAGATAAGCAAAATTGGAACTGGTGACAACATATCAGATCCATTAACTAAACCTCTGCCGCAGGCGAAGCACAACTCGCACACTGCAGCTATGGGAATCAAGCATATTGGAGAATGGCTTTGATGTCTCTGTTTAATGTTTTAAAGTTTTAGAGTTTAAATCTTTGTAAAACATTATTGGTTAATCATTCACAATAAATGAAAAGAATTCATTTATCCATTTAATTTGTGGTTTATTAAATGATGAGTCCCTTCAATTTGACGATATATTCAAGATAGACTGTCAGGACCAGTCCTGTGACTAAGAAATGTCTATCAAGTGAACTTGAATGTCAAAGGTTGAAAATGGTCCCTAATCGGAGTTTTCTATAAAATTGGACGCATAGAAAACGTTAGACGATTAGAATGCAAGATGACTAGTAGTTCTGTTTCTTGAACTATGTGGACATGGCAATGTCATAATCATTTGCATAGATACTTACTTTGGGAAGACTAGTATCGGACGAGACCTATGAAACTTTACTGTAAGAGATGAAAGTCTGTCATAAGTAAATTTCATTAAATTATTAGACACTAAATCCTCAATACCTGAGTGATTTGAGATTACTTGTTTGAGAACTGGTTGCTTTGACGTTGACCAACCGTCGCACCGTAAAAGGAGGCTATAAAGGCAACGCTCAGGTAATCACCTATCAAACGAAGTCTAATCTCAAGATCGCAAGATTGGGATTGTCCTCCCATAAATCGGGATGAGATGCTTAAAAGTTGTACAAGGCCACTCGGAGAGCTAGAAACTGTGAAATGCATGGCCGTGCTCGGATGAATCATAGGCTATGATTATCTGTTTATTTGATCCGTTGAACTCTGAAACCGAGGAACACCTCTGGACATAATAAGGATGACAACTCTTACCTTATGTTCAAGAGCAAGCATCGAGCGACAAAGGAATTAGGAAATGCACACTTGTCCCTAAGGACAAGTGGGAGACTGAAGGAAATAATGCCCTTGGTCCAAGTATGCATTCTATGTTAAGTCTAATAAATGCGGTTCAGTATTAATTAACAAGTTAATAATTCAGTGAGATCAAGTGAGCTGAATGCCTAGCTAGAGGCCGCTTCAGTTCAAGTGGAATTAATGATATTAATCCACAGCTTACTCTTGACTGAACCCGTAGGGTCACACAAATAGTACGTAAACGGATCAAGTATTTAATAGCATTAAATACTCCATCTATGAATATTCGGAACCGACGGATCTTGGTTTCAGTGGGAGCTAAGATCGTCACAGGCAAGGAATGAATACTCCGGAAACGATGATATTGCCGGAAACGGAAATATGGATCGTATCGGAAATATAAATATTATCCAAGTCGTAGATGTTGCCGGAAACGGAAACATGGTACGTGTCGGAAAATATTATCGGAAATGGAAATATTGCCAGAATCGGAAATATTGCCGGAAACGGAAATATTGTCAGAATCGGAAATATTACCGGAATCGGAAAATAATTCCGGAAACGGAAATATTAAATATTTGTTCGAAACGGAAATTAATTCCGAAATCGGAAATATTAAATATTGTTCGTATCGGAAATGAATTCCGGAATCGGAAAATTTAATCGGAAGCGCATCGTACGAATAAGCATCGGACGAGGCCTGCCGGACGAGGCCCAGCACGAAGCCAGGCCATCGCCCAGCAAGCCAAGCGCGCCGCACAAACAGCCACGCCAGGCCCAGCGCAAGGCCAGGCCCAGCAGGCTGCGCGCAGCGCGCACAGCACGCGCAGCGCGCAGCGCGCGCGGGCGCTGAGTGGGCTGCTGCTCGCGCGCACGCATGAGGCCCATCGTGGCTGCCGTGCGTGTGTGTGCAAGTGTTTGTGTTCGTGCACGTTTCCTAAAACATGCAGAGTTCGGTTAATGATTAAATTCCTAATTCTATTTGATAAATTAATTAAATTAGAGTTCTTGTAGGATTCTAGGTTTAATTAATTTGTATCTGAATAGGATTTCGATTCCCTTTCCATACCGCTATAAATATGAGGCTAGGGCTCACAATTTATAACACAAGTTTCAAAGTATTCAAAGTGAGTTTTTGAGAGAAAAATTCAGTCACACATTTGCCTATAAAGTGCCGAAAATAATAGTACCTTAAGGGCGATTCTAGTTGGTCAATCTTAAGGCGGATCCGGACGTGCTGTGGACTATCTACGGAGGGACGACACTTGGAGTCCTAAAGACTTGTTCTTGTTCGGTTCGGGCGCAGCTAGGGAAGGCACGCAACAAAGAGTATGCATCTAATCTATGCTAAATGATTATGTGTAAATAATATGTTTTCCTGGGTTTATGGTTTTTCCGCATGATTTATGAATTGTCATATGTATCATAACCTAACAATAAATATATACCAACAATCATAATAAATAATAATCATCTGATATGGTCTGATCTTATCTAATCTGGTATGATCTGATCTAATCTGAACTTATTTTTTCTGATTTGATTTGATCTGAACTTATTTTTTCTGATCTGATCTGATTAAATATGAAATAAGTAATAAGATCATGAAATAAGGTGAACTAAACAGGGCCTAAAAACAACTCTACTAAGTAATGATTATTCGGATTTTTAATGAGATACCCCCAAGGTTTAAATTTATTCACCAAATACCCTCGCAGTTTAAGTAATTCACCAACTACCCCTTAGGTTTCATTTTCTCTCATGACTTACCCCTGCCGTTAAGTGGCCGTTAGAAACTTTATTCACCAGATACCCTCAAAAACTTTATTTTACCAGATACCCTTGTGGTTTCTTATGTTTTCACCATGTACCCCTATGTTTTCTGATCATTTCACCATATACCCTTACCAACGGCTATTATTTTTTTTTTTTAAAAAAGCTAGTCATTGTACTATCTCCTCTATATAAAGGAGGAGCAACAACAACACCACCTTACCACACATCTTTCTGTTCTTCCCACAAATGAGCTCATATTCTCCCTACTTCAAAGGGGCAGCGTGCAACACCCCATGCCTGACCCAACCCAATGACCTTATTTTGATCTCCCCATTATCCTCCCACTACCCATGAAGAGAATTGTTGGTAGGCCACCTAAACTGAGAAGGAGAAGTAAACATGATCTAAATAAGGGGAAGATAAACAGCAGTGTGAAATGTAGTAAGTGCAAGGAGGTGGGACACATTGCAAGGACATGCAGAGGTGGAGCCACTACAAAGCAAAAGAAGGTTGTTGCTGATGCTGTTGCTAGTTCTTTAGCAGCTGCTGGTTCTTCTGGTTCACAGCAAGGGGACCCTAGTGTTTCTGGTTCACAACAATAAGGTAAAGCACCAACTAAAGGAAACAAAAGGAAGCGTACATGATTTTCCGATTTATGCTTAACTTTTTTTATAAATGCTCATTTCATTGCATATTGGAGCATATTCTGTAAAGCTACACTTATTGGGTATATATCTTGCCTATGGCAGCAAGTTTTTGTAAAACCACACTTAAAGACCGTTGTCTATATTTTGCGTGTCGGAGGCACACTTTTGTAAAGCTACTTAATGCTGAAATAAAATGTCATATTAATGAAAAAAATTGTTGTTTATAACACATCATTCACTTTTCATTACAAATACTAGAATTAGAAGCATTAGAATGCTAATTTTGATAGCTCCATGCATTAATTTCTTATGTTGCTTGAGTTTCTTCTTCATTTGGTAAATTTCCTCATTCAAGCTTCTATTTTCTTGCATTTCTCCTTCCTCTGTGCTACCTCTACCTCTGTTGTTTTTGCTTGGATGTGGTTGCTCAATGCTTCCCTTGCACCACTTGAAGTTGTCACATAGCCACACTTGTAATATAGACTTTGAGCATTTTTCGTTGTCTCGGAACTTCTTATTGAAAAAAAATTCCCACATTTGTTGCATGTTTTGTTTGGAACTACAACATATGAGGATTCATACGTTGTAGAGGAAGATTGAAAATATGAGCTCATATGTAAGAAGTGAGTTGGGAGAATATGAGCTCATTTGTGGGAAGAATAGAAAGATGTGTGGTAAGGTGCTGCTGTTGCTCCTCCTTTATATAGAGGAGATAGCACAACAACTAGTTTTTTCAAAAAAAAAAAAATCGTTGATAAGCAGGGGTATCTGGTGAAATGATCATAAACATGGGGGTACATGGTGAAAACATAAGAAACCACAGGGGTATCTGATGAAATAAAGTTTTTGAAATACAGGGGTATCTTGTGAAATAAAGTTTCTAACGGCCACTTAACGGCAGGGGTAAGTCATGCGAGAAAATGAAACCTCAGGGGTATTTGGTGAATTACTGAAACTGCGAGGGTATTTGGTGAATAAACTTAAACTTCGGGGGTATTTTGTGAAAAATCCGATGATTATTTCCTCTTTCGCCTACCTCTCTATCTCCATTAATGCTGATGAAACATTAACACATTTTAAACTTTACAAAGTATAATTTACACGAAGTATAAAACAATAAAAATAGAATTAAAAAAATGAAACTAGCCAAGGCAAAATTTGAAGTTCTAGAGAATCGTCTATGGCAATGGCATGTCACATGTGAAAACTTGCAGATTAAAAACACATTTGATGTTGATCAACGATTTATTCATTGAAGGAATGAATATGGAAAACCTAAATTGTTTTTTTTTTTTTATAGCGGTTACTTTATTGCTTTTATGAATTTTAATTATTTTAAAAAAATCTAGTGGTCAACTTAATTAATGGCTAAGATTACCCCTTACAATATAAGGGTGTAGATTTAGCAACATTATTGTAGCCATTGAAAAGTTTAATGGTTAATCTTTTGGATAATGTAGTTTCTATTGGTTTAAATTGAATTACATAACAGTCGATCAAATAAATAAAAGGACAAGATTACTTGCCAAAGCTGACGTGATATCATTATATTTATTGTATTGACACTATAAGACATTATACCATTAACCATTGATTAAGGGCCAATAATCATTGATTATGACAGGATTTTTTGTGGCGAACCGTCATAAAAGGGGGCCGTCATTAATGAAGAATCCCGTCGTTAACCCGTCGTAGATGTATACGACGGTTATTCCCATCTTTGTTTGGTTGTTAGCCCCGTCGCAAAAGGCTTTTACGACGAGATTTATGACCCGTCATTATTAGGTTGTCATTAAAAATACAAATTTTTGTAGTGTGATTGTAGCATTCCGCGATAGAGTTTATTTGCATAAGATAAGTTTTACAACGTTCAAAACGTATCACTAATTAGATCATCCATCTACTTTCTTTATATATGGAGTAGTAAATTTCAATCTACTTTGATTTCATGAATTTGATCGCCTTCACTTTAACGAAAAGGCCGGGGAGTAAATAATTATGGGTGAACTTAACAAGTGTAACAGGGCAATAAATGGGGATTAATGAAGTGAGCACTTCGAAACCTCAAGACCTAGGAGACTGGAGACTAATTAAGGAGCTAATCAATTTTAGTTGGAAACATCAACTGTCTAACATGGGATTACTTTAATGTCTTTGCATCTACAAATTTTTAAAAACGAAGGTCTGACCTGTCAGACCACCCTATCCACGGGTTTTTATAATTTTCGCGGGTCAAAAACATGGAAATGGGTCCTAAATTTCGGGTCATATAAAAATATATTTCACCCCATTTTAAACCCTAATTCATTTTCTCTTTCCTCACAATCTCTCTGCCCCTTTCTCTCCTCCTCTGCCCCTATCTCTCTCCTCAAAATCTCTCTCCTCCATTTCCGTCGGCCTCCTTTCGCCGGCACCAACGCTACAACGAAGGTGAAGTTGCAGCGGCTTCGTGCTCGGTTGTTCCTCTCCGGCGGTCTGTCTTCGTCTCCCTCAAACTCTCCGCCTCTCCTCGAATGGCTGCCGCCATTCTCCTTCATGAGAACGAGAGTAAGATCGGTGAATCGGCAACGTTTTTGTCGCCTACTCCGACGAAGAGGATGTGATTAAGGTTTCTATGATCTTTCATCTTTTTAATTATTTTTGTTGATTTTACAATTTAGGTTTTGTTTGATTTTTTCGATTTTTCCGATTTTCCTAGCATGAAGGTGACGCCGGTGATTTGCCTTGTCGGAGATGGAAGGAGAGCCGAATGGAGCGGAGGACTGAACGGCGGTGGCGGCTGAGTTGGAGAGAGAATGAGCGGCGAAGGAGATAGAGAGAGAGTCGCGGGAGGAGAGGCGACGATTAGCCACCTCGCAATCTGCCTCGTTCCCTCGGTGTTCAGTGTGGCTGGAGGTCGTCAGCTCCACTTCGCGAGCATGTTGGTGGCTGTGGTTTGGGGCTCCTCTTCACTCGTACCATGCTTTGGGCTGCTGCATTTTTGTTTTATCGTTTTGTACATTATTTTGCGTAACTATTTTGTTCAGTCAAGAGTAATTCACTTTTAGTTAAGAATAATGATGTTTTAGTTATTATCTATTTTGCTTTAGTTAAGAATAATATTGATTTAGT
Source organism: Spinacia oleracea (assembly GCF_020520425.1). Lineage (NCBI taxonomy): Eukaryota > Viridiplantae > Streptophyta > Magnoliopsida > Caryophyllales > Amaranthaceae > Spinacia > Spinacia oleracea. The sequence continues at coordinate 100,527,294 of NC_079492.1, read as the reverse complement.
TATGATTTATTTCACTTTAGTTATTATTATTTTGTTTTAATTATGATAATTTCATTTTAGTTGTATAATGGTTACATTTAGTTATGAAATATAACGAGTTTGAACTTTTTGTATTTACGTTAATTTTTGTGTTGGTTATATTTTGCATTTAAGTTATTTTTTGTGGTTTAGTTAAGTTTATATGAGTATTAGTTAATCATTTGAATTAATTAGTTAAGTAATGAAACCAATTAGTTAAGCACTTGAATTAATTAGTTAAGCAATGAAACCAATTAGTTGAGCACTTGAATTAATTAGTTAATCAATCAAACTAGTTAGTTAAGCATTTGAATCAATTAGTTAAGCACTAGAGTTAATTAGTTAAGCATTTGAACCAATTAGTTAAGCAACGAAACTAATTAGTTAAGCACTTGAATTAATTAGTTAAGCAATCGAACTAATTAGTTAAGCAATGAAACCAATTAGTTAAGCAATCGAACTAATTAGTTAAGCATTTGAACCAATTACTTAAGCATTTGAACCACTTTGTTAAGCAATGAAAACAATTAGTTACGTGCCTTTGAGTTAAGGTTTTGCGAGTTTTAGTTAACATTTTATTAGGTTTAGTTAAGAATTATCGTGTTTTTAGTTGAGAATTATTCCGTTTTAGTTATAATTTTGGCATATTTAGTTATGAAATCAATTAGTTGAGAATTATATCTTAACTATTTTGTTAGTTAAGATTTTCTTAAGCTTAGTTAAGATTTTATCGTGTTTTAGTTACGTGTTTCTAAGTATTAGTTAAAATTTTAAGAGTTTTAGTTAAGATTTTCTTTGGTTTAGTTAAGAATTATCGTGTTTTAGTTAAAATTAATAAATAATTAGTTAAGCAATGGAATCAATTAGTTAATCAATGAACCCAATTAGTTAAGTATTGAAACTAATTAGTTAAGATTTTATGAGTTTTAGTTATGATTTTTGGAGTTTTAATTAATAATGAGTTTGTTTATAAATCGTAACTAAAACACGATAATAATAAGTTTTTTTATAAATCGTAACTATTCGATTCATAAGTTTAACTATTTATCTTTATATGTTAACTATTTTGTTAGTTAAGAATTATCGTGTTTTAGTTAAGTCTAAAATTCAATTATTTAAGCCTAAAATTCAATTAATTAAGGCCAAAATTCAATTAGTTAAGCATTTGAACCAATTAGTTAAGCAATGAAACCAATTAGTTAAGCACTGGAATTAATTAGTTAATCAATCGAACTAATTAGTTAAGCATTTGAAACCAATTAGTTAAGCAATGAAACCAATTAGTTAAGCAATCGAACTAATTAGTTAACCATTTGAACCAATTAGTTAAGCAATGAAACCAATTAGTTAAGCATTGGAATTAATTAGTTAATCAATCGAACTAATTAGTTAAGCACTGGAATTGATTAGTTAAGCAATCGAACGAATTAGTTAACCTTTTGAACCAATTAGTTAAGCAATGAAACCAATTAGTTAAGCACTGGAATTAATTAGTTAATCAATCGAACTAATTGGTTCAAAGCATTTGAACCAATTAGTTAAGCAATGAAACCAATTAGTTAAGAAATGAAACCAATTAGTTAAGCATTTGAACCAATTAGTTAAACAATCGAACTAATTAGTTAAGCATTTGAACCAATTAGTTAAGCAATGAAACTAATTAGTTAAGCACTGGAATTAATTAGTTAATCAATCGAACTAATTAGTTAAGCATTTGAACCAATTAGTTAAGCACTGAAATTAATTAGTTAAGCAATCGAACGAATTAGTTAACCATTTGAACCAATTAGTTAAGCAATGAAACCAATTAGTTAAGCAATGGAATTAATTAGTTAATCAATCGAACTAATTAGTTAAGCATTTGAACCAATTAGTTAAGTACTGGAATTAATTAGTTAATCAATCGAACTAATTAGTTAAGCATTTGAACCAATTAGTTAAGTAATGAAACAAATTAGTTAAGCATTTGAACCAATTAGTTAAGCAATCAAACTAATTAGTTAAGCATTTGAACCAATTAGTTAAGCACTGGAATTAATTAGTTAATCAATCGGACTAATTAGTTAAGCATTTGAACCAATTAGTTAAGCAATCGAACTAATTAGTTAAGCACTAGAATTAATTAGTTAATCAATCGAACTAATTAGTTAAGCATTTGAACCAATTAGTTAAACAATCGAACTAATTAGTTAAGCATTTGAACCAATTAGTTAAGCAATGAAACCAATTAGTTAAGCACTGGAATTAATTAGTTAATCAATCGAACTAATTAGGTAAGCATTTGAACCAATTAGTTAAGCATTGAAATTAATTAGTTAAGCAATCGAACGAATTAGTTAACCATTTGAACCAATTAGTTAAGCAAATAAACCAATTAGTTAAGCACTGGAATTAATTAGTTAATCAATCGAACTAATTAGTTAAGCATTTGAACCAATTAGTTAAGCACTGGAATTAATTAGTTAATCAATCGAACTAATTAGTTAAGCATTTGAACCAATTAGTTAAGCAATGAAACAAATTAGTTAAGCATTTGAACCAATTAGTTAAGCAATCGAACTAATTAGTTAAGCATTTGAACCAATTAGTTAAGCACTGGAATTAATTAGTTAATCAATCGGACTAATTAGTTAAGCATTTGAACCAATTAGTTAAGCAATGTAACCAAATAGTTAAGGAATCGAACCAATTAGTTAAGCAATCGAACTAATTAGTTAAGCATTTGAACCAATTAGTTAAGCACTGGAATTAATTAGTTAATCAATCGGACTAATTAGTTAAGCATTTGAACCAATTAGTTAAGCAATGTAACCAAATAGTTAAGGAATCGAACAAATTAGTTAAGGAATCGAACAAATTAGTTAAGCAATGAAACCAAATAGTTAAGCACTGAAATTCAATTAGTTAAGCAATGTAACCAAACAATTAAGCATTGAAACTAATTAGTTAAGCAATTGAACCAATTAGTTAAACAATGAAACTAATTAGTTAAGCAATGAAACCAATAACTTATAGATACGGAGTATAAAGGAAGTATTTGTTAATCTTGAAATTATATATTATATGAATAGTTACAACAGTTACACTTATAAGCAAAATAGTTAAGTTTTTATACAAATTAGTTAGAGACTTAGAGTATCATACAAGTTGTTGCCCTTACGAGTATAAAACTAAATCAATATAGAAGGTTAACTAATTCAAAATTATGCTTAACTAAAAGAAATTAATCTTCACTAAAACAAAATTATGTTTAACTAAAAAGAGATTACTCTTAATTTAAACCAATTTACTCATTACAAAAATAAATGGGTATGTGCTTTGCCGAGAAAACAAGAAAATTTGCATTAATCTTGTGTTCAACAACAATGAGACAACAATTTGTGGACCTCTTTCTCAATCTCCAGGATCTGCTTACTCGATCAACACTTCAATGAACACCATCAATCCATACTTCCAATTTTCACATTCAATGGCGATAATATTGGATATCTGGGAGGTGAATTCATCCGGCTCACACTCGAATTACTTGACAACAATGGTGATTCCTTTGCCTTTTTTGACACTCACGCCATCCCCGCGCCTTCGATCTGTTATCCGTTCCCCTATGTTGCGCCGCCGTCATTCATGCCCGCTGCTGCTCCTCCGCCGCTGCTCCTCCCCGATGAACTTCTTAATTAGATATTCGGTGAATCAATTAGGGTTTAGATGAAGGAGAGAGATGGAAAATTACCTCGTTGCTCTTCATTGTCGACCTCCTTGTCGTCGTTGCAGGCGATTTTGAGGCGTCGAAGAGGGAGGCGGGGAGTTTCAAGGTGAGGAGAGAGGGGAGAGAGAGAGAAGATTCAGATGGAAATGGCTACGCGGACAGGAAAGGAAAATAAAATTTATAGGCGCGTGAAAACACTCGCGCGTGGGTATTAAATTCGGTCTGACGCGCGCGTGAGCGTCAGGCCGTCTGATCAGAAAGCTGCTGCTTTGCATCCCCAATATTTTTATATTTTTACACCAAATCTCTATCAACGTAACTTCTTTATCCTGCCCAAATACTTAAATTTAGAGGTATCAGAAGCTGACTCGACTCCGAAAAACCATCTGTTTCGAACTGTAATCGAACTGGTTTGATCCGAAAAGTTCAGGACCGAAACCCGACCTGTAACCGATTTGACTTTATCCGACACCCGTTTCACCCGATCTGAACTCCACCTGTAACCATTTTTGATCCGACCCAAACTCCACCTGTCACCGGATAGACTCCACCCAAACTCCACCCGACACCGATTTGACCCGACATAAACTTCACCGAAAACCAATTTGACCCGGTAAATATCTGATTTGACCCGATTTGGTTTGACCCGAACTGTTGTCTAACCGACACCGATTTGACCAGGCCTAAACTCCACCCGACATCGGTTTGACCCGACCTGAACTTCACCCGGCACCGATTTGATCCGTAAAATATCTGATTTGACCCGATTTGTTTGAATCGAATTGTTGTCTAACCGACACCGGTTTAACCCAACCTAAACTCCACCCCACCGATTTCACCCGACAAATATCTGGTTTCACCCGATTTGACCCGAACCATTATCTAATCGACTTTTTTTTAAATTGAACCAACCTAACTATATCTGATCTCACTTAATTTTACCTTCAACTCTTTTAATTACTCGAATTCATATATTTGTTTATTTGTTCTTAATAACTTTTTTCCTTCCCTATTCAAAATAATATTAGATCAAGACTAGTTTTGACCATTATTATCTCCAATTTAATCTTATAATATTGAATTGATAATCCAATGTTCTTTACTTTTTACATAAATTTGCATATTTTAGCATAATCAAAAGTGAAGAGAAATTTAAGCTTAAGGGATTGCATTATAGTACGGAGTAAGAATTATCCAAACGGGCATGATAAATATTGAAATACTAAACATCAAATTTGTGGACCTATTATATCCTGCTTATTTATGTTCATAAAAATTTAAGCTAATTAAAAACTAACAAATAAATAATTATAAAATTTCATTTTTATTAAAAACATCCATAAATATTTACATTATTCTCCAATTGTTTGGCAATTTACAAACTGATACTTAATTCCTCCTTGCCTAACATATTTAATTCTTGAAGGCCTCCACTGCATTCCACGAACCACAGAAGGAGAAGAGGCTCCACCGGCGACAACTGCAAGTCTGCAATGATAATATAAAGAAAACCACACACAAGCATGATATATCACAATTAACTTTATAAAAAAAACCACACGCAAGAGCTTCATACAGCTTAAAAAAGAAGCCAAAGGCTACACCATACCACTAGTACTACATCCGAGTTTGTTGTCTGATCCTACAAACTTCTCTACGTTTTTGCAACATTTCATTTTGCTCTCAGGTCAACATGTTTCAAAGATAAACTTTGATACTAAATGACATCATCATCGAGCAATCTCTCTATTCAACATTTATAAGACAAATGAACCAGCAAGGCAACATGGGCGTCGACATTAGGCTGTCACTTTTTCAACTTACCGAAATCACAATCAAGTGTGTATCAAATTCCAAAAAACAGGCATAAATGTCACACCTACATGAAGCCAAGGGCAACAAGATGTCTAATAATAGGAGAATAGAGTTATTAAGGGTCATTAATCAAACAAAAGTAACCAACATCACAACAGCACCATCATCACAGCAACACCATGTAAGCACCATCACCACAGCAACACCACCCATCAGCAACGACCTTTAAACTGCAACAAAAAACAGCAACCAACATGTAAAACAAAGAGACAATCAAAACCAACACCCATGAACGTCGCTTACCCTTACCCTTACCTTTAGGAGCAGACATTTTATCGGCTACAGTTTCCTCATCACTTTGAGAGAGGACATCACCTTCGCAAAAAACACAAAAAAGACCAGCTCAGGACTACAAGAACAGTAGGTAATGTCCAAATGCTTACAAATCATAAAAATGAACAGCATTTAAAGAGACTCATACCTCTTCGAGGATCAAGATGCAAAGAATTATCATCCATTCTGAAATAACAACAAACTATAATTAATCACAAACTCCATCATTAATTTGTGAGTTTTGTAACCTCCAAAAACTGAAGGAGACATTTAAACATCAAAACACAGTGAAAAAACTCATATTATATCAAATACACCAGCACTGTGATTATGATTTATGATGCAATAAAATCCAAGTTAAACTATCACCTAAACCTTAGCTACCTTAAAATAATGGAGAGTAAAGCATGAACATATTAATTAAAATAAATTATGGACAGTACTAAAGCAGGATCTTCTGTTCCGCTTAATACAATTAATTAAAAATTAAAATTTAAAACTAAAATTAAGTTAGTGTTAAAGTTTGGAACTTTGATTCGCAAGTTACACAAGTCAATACCTAAAACCCCAAAATTAGAAAATGAAGCTCAAAACAAAGGAAACCCATAATTCAGAAATGAAACTACTCCTATAAAAATGGAAACCCATAAATCAAACCTGCAAAAAACTTAAAACTGAAGCAAAATAGATGTCTGGACACTCTTACATCAGGCTTTATCAATTTCGAAAACGAAACCACATAAACAAGGAGAAGATCCAAAAGTTAAAATTTAAAACTAAAAGTTAGTGTTAAAGTTTGGAACTTTGATTCGCAAGTTACACAAGTCAATACCTAAAACCCCAAAAATTAGAAAATGAAGCTCAAAATAAAGGAAACCCATAATTCAGAAATGAAACTCTTACATCAGGCTTTATCAATTTCGAAAACGAAAACCACATAAACAAGGAGAAGATCCAAAATATCAACAAAAGTAATACTGAGTTTTAGAGAGAGAGATGAAAGGGATACCTGAAAATACTACCACAATTACCACCAGACGACATATTTGAGTTCGATTTTAGTGAGTTTATAGTATTGGATTCGAGTTTTTGAGAGAGATCGAGTGTTAGAGCGAGGTTGAATTGCAGAAACCAAACCCTAACTCGGTTTTTGTGAGAGAATGAAAGCTCACAAAATGAGAGTTGTGTTGAGGTAGGGAGGACTGAAGATTTGAGGAGGCGCCGTTGTGTAATCCGAAATAGGGTTGAGAATTTGAGATTATAATGGTATATATATATGGGGATCACCAATTATGCCCTACTTTTTCTTAAAATATATTATTATTATTATTATTATTATTTATATAATTATATGTTCTTTTTACTCTTTTTTATAAAAAATGGTGTCTATACTAATAATATATTACTACTAGTATCATACTATACTTATTATATTATTAGTAACAAATTATTATTAAATAATGTTGTGAGTTTACTATGCTTATTATATTAGTACTACTATGTTTTTTTAATAATATATTAGGACATAGTATGCTTATTGTTATGGTTATTATATTTTATTATCATAATTAACATAATAAAAAATGTTAAAACATGTAGAATAACTTTAGGCTCCGTTCTATTAGACTTATTTTGACTAAAATTATATCATCTAAACTTAACTGGACTTATCTGGACTTAACTGGACTTATCTGAACTTAACTGAATTAATCTGAACTGATTAATAACTTATTTTGTCTGAAATAAACTTATTTGTGTGTGAAAATGTCTGAACAAAACTTATATATCTCTAATGATATATATTAATTAGTCGTTCAACCCATTAATCTCTAATGATATATATAGTCAACTAAAAAAGATCTCATAGATTACGTCCCGACATGTGTCTCATTATAATGTTATCAGATCCAAATAGCTATTTACAGTTAAGTACTTTGTATACTAGTAATAATTGACCAATGTTTAATGATATAATCCAATTCTTAATACTTTCAATTCTTACATTTGTAGAGTACGTTATTGTTGTGAATTTTGCGTTCTTATATGCGATTATGATCGTTAACACTTGACATATTGGTCGTTTTTGGTTTCCTGTCGACTGATACAATCTCATAGATTTATTGTTTCATACTTTAATGTCTATGTTATCTCGATATAACGTTATCAGTTTTAATTACCTATTTCTTGTTAATCAAGTACTTGTATACATGTAATAATCATTAAATATCTAATGATATGATCAAATTCATGATATAAAAATGAATACTGTGTTCTTTAAACTTGTTAGGACTACTAGTAAATTGAAGAATTGTTTTGATAAGTTATACGGAGTAGTTGTTTAACTGTATTAGGAGTATATTTATGATGTATGTTATTATACACTATAATCGTTATTATTTAGTAAGAGTTATATTCTTAATTTCTTATAGATTTACATATATTGTATATCTATTTTTTACATGTGGTTCTCGTTATATAATCATTAATCATCTAATAACTTAAAACAAACATTGATATAACGATGTTGTAGTTTAGTAAATTAAAAATACTTGTAAATACGTAGATTAATAACTTGTTTAATTAGAAATAGAATGAAAACATTAATCGATAATGACTTGAAAAGATATAGAATGAAATCGATCCAACCCGAGACCTAACTGAAATGACCCGAACTGAAATCGAACTGGTACTGAATTGACCCGAACTGAAATGACCCGAGTCAAAGTCTACCCGACCCAAAGTTACCCGACCCGGGTTTGACCCGACAAAACCCGTTTAGGACCCGACACGGGAACACCGGGTCCGTTTTTGACCCGAACCGAACTTGAACCGACCCGAAATTTACCCGGACCCGACAACAATTGACCTGAAATTGACCCGAACCGAATAGACCCGACCCAAACCCGATCTGATCCCGATAACTTTTGACCCGAACTTGACCCGAACCGAATAGACCCGAAGTGTTATGGGTCAACCCATAACCCATCCGGTGACCCAATTTGACACCTCTACTTAAATTCTGAACATTACTGCAGCTGTGTCCTGGCCTATTAATTTCCTATGTAAATATTTCCTTTTGTTTTCTAATATCCGTCGATAAAGGACTTGTGTGATGTTTTAGGGATCAGAAATACTATCAATTAAAATTAAATACAAAACTCTATTATATAAAATATTGCATCAACTAAGGTAACTACGTAATCACCGATATTCGATACTACCGGACTAATTATGAACTCTTGATCTCTACACTTTAAAATTGAAATTTATAAGATGAAAAAATGGTACATATCGAAAGTAACATAATCTAACAAAAAACAGGGTACTAATTATATTAATCCAACAATAATTGGCACCAGTTGTTTATGTCCGTTGGATAGGGACAGCACCAAGAGACAGGATAGTCTTGGAAATTTCTACAGCCCAAAACAATTACAATTACAATTATCAGTAATCGTGGAATTTTACATGATGTATTGATGTATATATAGTTTTTTTTTTTATAAAAAAAATGATGTATATATAATTATATACTCCTATGATTACGTATTAATTAACTCATGCTTTTCGATCATATTGTCCATGCTAGATATTTACGACTACCACAGTACCACGGACAATTTTTTATAGTATACAAATAGGTTGTAATTTGTACATGATACCAAAAGTGTCGATTTTTTACTACTATGATCCAGCATGCGTTTGTGAAAGTTCTTTACACATTAGAATATGTGTCTAAAGTATGAAATTTTAATTATAAATTTTTATTATTATATACATAAAATATTATCATGTATGATCTTGTTAACTTGATTATATACATTAAATATTATCACGTATGATCTTGTTAACTTGATTTCGGTATGTATTTTAAGTATAACAACTTTTTATAATTCATACCGAAATGGTTATACTAGTGCTTAAATATTGCATTGAAATTTACAAAATAGTACGTAAGGGTAAAGAATTTTAAGGAATAGAGGTAGTATGTGCTTATAATTCCTTAAAAATAAATATATATGTGCTTATAATTGCGATAATCGGTGATATTTATTGTTTGAAGGATGTATGTAGTACTTCCTATGCGTCCTGAGAATCGATCAACATCGAAACCCGATTGATCAATATGAGAGTTTTACACTTCTTTGAATTTTATGTGTTAATTTATGTATGTCAAAATTAACGCGACATTAGAAAGAGGAGAAAACGCATTGACTAATACAGTGGTACATTGATATTTTTCTAGGAGAATAATCCATTAATTGAATCGAAAGTAAAATGGTTATGTTAGGAATCTAAAAATAAGTGACGAAAATAAAAAAAAGAGAGAAAAAAGGGGGGGAAAGATTTAAAAATGGGGGCAGGCAAGAAATGAGGGGATCCGAAGAAAATGGAATAGGAAATTATGACAGTTTGATAATTCCCCTCTCTTCTCTTTTTCTATAATCTTCATCATCATATCCTTCTCCTTCTCTCTCTCTTTGTCTCAAAAATAAAACCCAAATTGATCTGTTTGACTACTGGGACAGGGGGAGATATTTTGGGGTGCTACTTAAATTCATCAATCATTTATTAATAGGGAAGAGGAGAAGGTGTTGAATTCTATCCACGGCGCTCAACTCGCCGGAATTCATCGCTTCTCTCTCTCTCCTCAGGTTTGTATTCCCTTTATATTCCTTTTTTTTAAAAAAAACCATTCACATTACACATGCATTCTTCAAGTAAATTTTATCTACAATATAAAATGACATAGGTTAATTCATGGTTCTCAATTCTCATCCCTTTTTAATATAAAGTCGCTCAATTTTATTCCATTACAGTTCATTGAATCTAAATGGCCACTAAATGAATTCATGCATGGATTATGTTATATAATTTCTACAAGACTACAAGATGTTTTTATTTAATAAAAGTGGAATACGGAATATTATTTTTGAAACGTTCTATACCATCTTTTTAATTTGGTACCAAATTGAAGGATGCATACATACTTAATAATATAAGCTCTCAATCTCCAAAGATTTTCCTTTATTATGTTATAATTCCACTTGTTAGATTAACATTTGTGCAACAATTGACACCATCACAAACCTTATTTTAATTCTCTTGTGCCTACTTTAGAAGATTATTTGTATAACTATTGGTTGGTCATCCAAAAGAAGAAACTTTATGGAATAGTAAAAATGGCTTATACGTAGTATTAATTATTTTTGTATATTTCTTGTCTTTTCTTAACTTATTTTGATGGGGACATTTGAAAAACTTTAGCTTATTTTTTATGGTACCTTTCTTTTTCCATTAGCTTCAGTGGAATATATTTGTTGAAATGCGTTAATCATTAGCATCAATAACTTATAATTCCTAGTTTCTTTCCCCTATATATATAGAACAAAAAAGTTCTTATATTAATTATATAAGCATGATCTTCTAGGATTTTAGGACTCTATATTTATCAACAACAACAACAACAAAAATAAACAAATTAATTTTTCTTACAAAGTTTGATTTTTCATAGGGATTGATCGAAAGCGCGTAATAATAATTGTATGAAGTGGGATTACATTAAAGGATACCCTGAGAAGCCAGAGTTTCTTTGATTAAGTGTCCTTGATTTCTTAAGGTAAAGTTTTTGCCGTATTACTGAATTTTTTCGGGTTATGATAATTTTTTATTAAAAATAAGCCAAAAGACACTTGTAAATTTTATTTATATTTTTTTTTATTGATGAGCAGAATGTTGTTATTTTCATTTTGGTATTTCTTGATGTATGTGAAAAGTTGCTTAGTAGTGATGATGATGATGATGTTTGGGAAGAAAATGAAAGGACCACCAAAAAAGAATTTGTTGCATGATTTTTTTCATTTTTCTTTATAATTAATTTTTTAATTTTCTGCTGGCAATGTTTTGTAGAGATCATAAAGGCAGACAAACTTTGGTTAATTGTATCTCAATAATAAAAATAAAAACTTTGGTTTATTTATGAATATGATGTTTCAGTGGAGCATTTCCTGAGATGGATATGACATAAAAAAATTCCAAATTAGTAGTGTGTTCTGCTTCATATTTGGTCGAAAATAAGGTAAAATTTTATGTCTGAGTAACAAATTCAAGAAATTTATAACTGAATGTTTTGTGCTAGGCTAAGATTGGATGACCCTTTTACTGTTATCAGCTTGCTGTGATCAGAAAATCTGCATCAGAATTGAGAAATGATGTCTGTTATTTTATTTTAGTGTGTATGTTGTTCTGACTAAATTATAGTATCTGTTTGATTATAGGTACTGATTTCCCTGGAGCTTAGAACAACGTGCAATCGCGTTGACTATTTGGTAATAATATTAGTTGGGTTATTGTAGCACAAGATGGGTGGATGTGTATCGACTACACACTCTAGAGTTGCTCCTCACAGGAAGAAGTACACTCGAAGGTCAAGGAAATGTCGTGGAAAGTTGAGCACAATCATAGGGGATGCTCCTATAAAAAGGAAATCAGTTAGTGATACAGGAAGCCGCATATCGGTGAGCGAGTTTGTTCAAATTGACTTTGAAAAGGGAGGCACCACTACTTGCAGGAGATCCGAGGTTTCTAATAAATCCTTCCATTTAACTCAGGTGCATTGGAACCATGTCGATGAAAATGGTACGTTTTTCACTTTCCTGATTGGAGTCAGGAATTCTTGATTGTCTTATCAAGGATTATATTTTTCTGTATGCAGGAGTCTGCCAGGAAGAAGCATGGTTTGATTCAGTGAGCATACTAGAATCTGAATCTGACGATGATTTTATCAGTGTTTTCGGAGGTCAGCAAGATCATCCATAACATTCTTGTTTTGTTAAACTACACATTCATATTTGGCATGATTTCCTTTTTACTGATTGCTGCATGATTATTACATACGGGTGGTAGATGGAAAAATACTCAACCTGTCAAACCTGTGGTCAGGTGCACACATGTTACGTCCCCAAGCAGGATTGTTGATTCCTTGTGCAAATGGTGATGAGAAGGCATTACCAGGCTCTTGGTCTGCAATTTCACCCTCCGTTTTTAGGGTCCGGGGTGAGAGTTACTTCAAGTAAGTTCAATCTGTTTATAAGCATCTTCATTTACTCATTACATAAAAAAAAATCCGATCTTTTATATATTACCTTATACAGCAAGTCTTGTATGCAATTAGTTACCTCAAAATCTATAATTGCCACCCCTCTGAGAAGCTGGTCTTTCGGTATGAAGATGTAATTATACGTATATTGACTTGAAATGCAGAGATAAACAGAAACATGTAGCAGAAGGTTACTGTCCTTATACTCCCATAGGTGTTGATTTGTTTGCTTGCTCACAAAAGATAAGTCATATTGCTCAGCACATTGAGCTTCCCACCGCTCAAGGGAACAGCAAATTGCCTCCACTACTGATTGTTAATATACAGGTTTAGCACTTTTCCCCTCGTGCATTTTGTTGGGAATAAAACCATTTTCAAACTTATAATATTCTGTTTTTCTTCGCAGATGCCTACATATGCTCCTTCAATGTTCCTGGGTGACAGCGATGGTGAAGGCATAAGTCTGGTGCTGTATTTCAAGCTATCTGACAAAATCGACCAAGAAATTCCATCAGACTTCATAGACAGCATCAAGGTACTTTGTTTCAGTTGTTTTTTGACCTACTTTTTCCTTAAAAACACTCACACTTACTGCAGCTTATCCTAAAGAAAAGCATTTCCTAATGCAGAGACTGGTAGACAATGAATCTGAGAAGCTTAAATCAGTGGTTCCTTACAGAGAAAGACTTAAAATCTTGTCGGGGGTGGTAAATCCGGAGGATCTTCAGTTGAGTTCTACTGAAAAGAGACTTCTTAATGCTTACAAGGACAAACCAGTTCTGTCACGCCCTCAGCATGATTTTTTCAAGGTTTGACACCATTATCTCAAATCATTCTTTAAGGTTTATTTACTCTAACAATTCAGGAAGCAATTTGATAATTTCAGCAACTAGTGTTATTTCAGTGTTGCTTTCAGTTATCTCAAGTCCAAAACTAGTGAATTCTTCTGCATCTACTAAAAGTCTTATGCCTTCTCCATGTAGGGACCTGACTATTTTGAAATCGACATTGATGTGCACCGCTTCAGTTATGTGTCAAGGAAAGCATTAGAATCATTACGAGAACGATTGAAAGCAGGAATTCTTGATCTCGGTTTGACTATTCAGGTACACAATTGCTATGTAAAAATAAACAACTTGTGTTTTCTGATGGATTGATTAGTCTCATCAGAATCTCCACAATCTTTCTGTTTCGTTCTTGTACTGCATTCTTTATCATTAACAGCGCGGTAATAGCAACTGACATCATTCTTCATTTTGTTGATTGGCTGTACAGGCTCAAAAGCCTGAGGAGCTACCAGAAAAGGTGTTGTGTTGCATGAGATTGAACAAACTCGATTTTGTAAATTGTGGCCAAATACCCACATTGATGACCCTCAATGATGACTAAATTTGCAAATAGCTTAGCTTGCTGGGAAACCTTTCAGAAATCACAACATGGAAGACAGTTGACACATTCTTTGTATAGCTTGTTATCTGTATTCAAAATTGTAATTTCGTACCGAATTAAAGAGAAGGGTCAAAAAATAATATAATAAAAATGTAGGAAATTGTAATTCTTTTCTGTTAACCCTTCCTAAATGACCTGTCCACTCTTTTAAGCCTAAGCACACCCATATTCTTTTTGAGTTTTGTTGCTATCCTGCACAGCAGAAGCACATCGGATTTGCCATCGTGTAATTGTAATGTCATTGAATAATGAACAACTACAAAGTAATCATGTAATTTGGCAAAGTTATGCTACTTAGATTTTCTTTTTCGACAGGACCTTTAATCTTTGGTGTGATTAAGCCTTTTTCTTTGCTATTCTGTTCATGGGTTGACTATTTTACAGTATTAAAACTCTTAATTACCCGAAATTACATGACTCTAATCAACCTGACCCAATCTCGACAGCAAAATACTGTCACTGATATTGACAGTCATCATTAAAAAAACCAATAAACAATATTGATGATCCAATCCAAATAGATCGAAACCAACCTAAACTGAAACAAAATGGCTCATCACCTAAAGATGACTGAATCAAAACGTCAAAAACCGGACATAATATAAATCTCAACCCTATCACGGCAGAAACTACCTCCTCCACATCCCCAGAACAAACTTCTATGAGCCCCTAAAAGTTCCTAAACACCCCTGCGGGCATGCACTCAGAGTAACCTACCATTCTAAGATCCTGAAAATCTTGTATAAGCAGAAACCATCGGTTTCAAGTAGTTCCAGAAACGCATTTCAATCGCTATGAGATGGGAGTACATATGCCTTTCTGAAAACAAACAATATTAACCCTAATCACCTACTTATATAGTTCACTGCACAGGACTTGGGGATTTGGAGACACTACTGAAACAAGGGGAACTTACAATCCGAACTTTTTATATTTCCCTACATGAATGAAGTGTTACAACAATTCTTTGTTTCCCCGTGTACAAAAGAATACATGTCAAAACTCAAAATAATAAGTAAGATCTACTAGACTAGTGTACACATACAACAAAAGTACTAACAAATACAACACAGGCATAATTCCTTTTCCATACTCTTACGAGATTCTTGATTACAGCTATGTTCAATATTTCCTGTATACTTGGCTCTTTCTTGTGTATCAATGGCAAGGTCCCTGGGCCAAGATAAAATTCTGGCCGTGTAGATTCAGAGAAAGAAAGAACAGAGTGCCCAAAATAGTGATTGAGATCTGTATTTTGACTCTAAAATAATTATCTTCTGACACAAACATCTACGTAATTCTTTCTTCTTTTAACCTTAGAAGTGCTACAGGCTGTTGATGAGTATTTGTAAAATCTGTCTTACCAACATAAGAATTGTTATTGTGTGGTCTCATTTGTGATGAGTTGTTGTTGGCTGTATTATGGCTACTCATTCTAGCAGCTGGGACATCATGGTCATGCTTGCCTTCATAAGTTGTAATGACTGCTTTAGGGTCTGAAGCTGCACGTTCTACATGCTTACGCACATTGCATCCTGCGTAAGTACATTTATAATAACTCCTGTTGAGAAATTACACATATGTCAGGTGGATATTGGATTGTTAAAATGGACAAGCATGTTACCGACTTCATTCACTTCAGTGGTATACACTTTACATAAATAACAATGCATGTCTAAAGAATATGATAGAATAGTACTCCCTCCGTCCCTTTTCATTCTTTAAGTACTCCATTTTCGGTGTCCCTTTTAATCTTTACCGTTGAAATATTTCCTTTTATATTATGTTAGCATTGGTTATGTAAAAAGATATAATCTTTATCCACATTAATTATCTGTTAAGTCGCGTGCATGATGTCAAACGTAAAGATTAAAAAGGGACGGAGGGTAAAGATGGATATTTCTTTGACTTTCGTTTCAATATGGAAATAGAAAAGCTTACCCAAAGAGATGGAACACCTTACATGATTACCCTTATAAAATTTTGTTATACAGAAAATTTTGGCAGATCCACCATGTTTTGAATCTTTCATGTTGGCTTATTAAGCAAATATCCCACTACCCATAGCATTTTTCCCTAACCATGAGAATTGGCTACACATTTAATGGCAGCATGGCACTGAACTCACTAGTAATCAGAGATTCAGAGGCATTACTAAACACAATAATGACAAATACATTGGATGCATCTTCCTTGCTCATAATGCAAACTAAAAATAAAATATACACTGACCAAGATGATTACATGAGGCCCAATCATTCAATAGTTTGGACCAAGGCCTTAATTTGATCAGTTCCATGACAAATACATGGCATTAGATTTCAGTTTGGTCAAAAGTCTCAGTACTCCGTAATTGATAACACTCAGTTTCATACTAACGTGCATCCGCCAAAAATAAACATCACACAGTACCATGACAATGTCGAAGAGAGTGAGAGGGCTAGATTAAGTAAACAAAATGTGAACATTTATGAAATTCTAGACAGATTCATATAGGATTTCCAAACATAGGGACCCAGCAATTAGACTTCTCTAAAAAGACAAGAATACCGAAACTTGAATTTCAAGGTTTTATTTAAAGTTTCTAGCTCAAGTTTTTGGCTCCAAATTCTGAAAGCCACCAAACTAAAAACTAACAGTAAAATGCATTCTAATATCAGGCCCCATAACATGATCAAAGAGTTCCCTCATTCAATTGTTAAGCTTACAGCCATCCACCATCAAAACTTCATGAAAGGTTTCTGAACCTTAATCAGGAAAGTTGTGACATTATTCCTTACATAATTGGGTCAATTACCTCATAATCTACTTTGTAGTTTCCAGTAAGGATCCATGATAGTTACACTGTAATTATCAGTTGAAAGGGAAACAAGACAATATTTCGGCCAATACAGAGCCAACACCTCAAAGCTCTTCAATGCAACATGTAAAACCATATCTGCAATTGTTTTCCTCTCTCACTTCTACGGAAATCACTTTTCAAAAAAATCCATCTAGATCAGCAAATTCAAGAGAAATCATTAAGAACTTATTATATGTCTTCCCTAACTCAAGGCTCCCTCATCATGTGTACACAACTACACATCCCATAGAATAACTAGCAATACACCAAATGTTTCTGCTATACCACTACTTTAATCATAAGATGAAATGCATTAGCCGGGATGCTACAGTTGATATGATGTGCACATAAAATCAGCTGTCAAGTTATTATCACAAAGACGCGAGATACTTCCAAAAAAAGGCAAAGTAGATTAGGATCTAAATCTAAGGGATCAAGTTGACAGTGATAGTAACAGTCTTTGTGAAGCTGTTAGATATGAAACATTGGTACTTGAATGTCTCATAGGCATGCTAAACTCAAGATGGACAAACAACGTGAAGAAATTAGTCGACTACTGCCTAAACAACCACATCAACAAATCCAAGAAGTAACCTTCTATACTAGGGCTACCAGCAGCATAAATATAGCATTTTAAACGGCCTCGCTCCCTAGCCACATTGAGACCACTAGCACGTGGTAAGCAACATATTTAACAGATATAACATCCTGATTCCACTTCAGAGACCAACTTTCATATACTTGCTATTCATAGCATCCACAATATGTTATAAGTTAAGTTTGTGACTGTAGGACTGCTAACTCAACCAGAGAACTGGAAAGTGCCTTCAGTTACAACTTATACTAAACCTTAGCTATCTCCGGAAACCAAAAATAAGTGATTGAGCTTGGGCTTGGGTAAAAGAACTGCACAAGGGGGAAAGGGTATTCACCAACTCAAATACAAATGGGAGATAGACCGTAAGAACTAAGGGGCTCTAGCCGTGAAACAAGAAAAGATGTGGGTGAGGTGCATCCATGCTTATTATATAAACGGCAAGAATGTGTGGTCTATGCCTATCCCTAAAGGAATTTGTTGGGACCTTAAAATGATCTTTGAATCTAGAGATATAATCAGTGATAATGGTGGGTTGCAGCTGTTTGTGGTTAAATAGAAATTTTCTATTAAGCTGCTACATCAGAAAATCAGAGGGATTGTGATTCAGTGAGCTGGAAAAGATTGATATGTAACAATGGAGCTGGCCCAAAAGGTGTATTTATCATGTGGCTTGCAGTATTACATGGGGTTGCAATAAAGCACAGACTCAAACAGTGGCACCTGACGTCTGATGATATATGTGTTTTCTACTCCTTCGCTGTTGAAATTGTGATAATCTCTTCTTTGGGTGGTCTTATTCAGGTGATTATGGACGAAAGTCTTGAGCTTATGGAAATTGCCCATTCCTATTTTGTCTTTTGCAGAGGAGATTGAGCTGGGGGCTAAAGCTTGAAGGCTGAAGCAAGGAAAGCATAAACTTCATGGCATGCTGTTGGCTGAAGCTATTTACAGTATCTAGCTCCAAAGAAATCAGAAGAAAAAAAAATCGCAATAGTTGTCTCTCTAGTGAAGCTGTGTTTCAAAGTGTAATTTTTAAAGTGGTTTGCAGGAGCTCGGAGAATATGCAATATTTGGATAAGTTGTTAAACAGGTTATTCTGGCCTCAACTCTTCCTAGAAGGTGGAAGATTAGAGCAATTCTGTTGTAGATCTTGTTTGGTTGTTTTGCCTTAGCAAGTTTGTCTGCTAAGAGATTGTTCAGGTGGTTAGTCAGTAGTGACAGGTCTGTTCTTGATACATGAAGTTAGCTTTCCTTTCAAGTTTCTTAGGGTTTTAATAAAACCATTTATTAATTGCCAAAATATACTTAGCAGACTGAAAGAGTTGTGTAATTCTTCAAAGACATGATGACGAACAGGCATTTTATATAGCACATGCAGCAAAAATATCATGATGTGACAATTATAAATTTGTTTCAGACAAAAAACTGAAGTAGGCACCAGAAATAGCAATTTGCAGAGAAAAATATTCATGAATTATGATAGCTGAGCACCTGGATGGACACTATGAATTGGTATACCTTGTTTGCCAATCATTAGCCCCAAAAGTAAAATGAGCGTAAGAAGTTATTTCAAAGCAGTGTAAAGTCAGCCATTTAATAACCAAAGAAATTGACTTGCCTTGGATATGGATTGCCTTTGACAACTTTTTGTCCATACTTGCGCCACCTATAGCCATCATCCAGAAGATCAACTTCGCTAGTTGTTTGAACAATGATCCTAGGTTCCGTAACTGTCCTATGCGAAGCAGTTTGTTCCGTCACCCGGACTTCCGTAATCCTTTACAAGTAATAGAAACAGTATCATTAGCACAAAATCAGAAGAAACCATAAACAAGTTGTTGTCCTCATTTACCGTTATGGTTTTTGTCTTTAGATCCTTCTCTTTCCCTCATTATCAGTAAACTCAGTAAGGGATGAGACATGATTTCTTTTCCTTATCAAATAATAATAATAAAAAAAAGGTAAACAAGTTCAACCCAATAAAAGTGAATACCTTCTTTTGGCATCGGGTTCATCTTCATCCCCTCTGGCTTCTCTAGCTCCAGCATTGCCCACTTCCTCCTCATCACTAGACAAATGCTCAGTGGTAGCTTGGCTAGACTCTTGATCCCTTTTAGACAATGAGTAAGCCATGGTTTCACTCGTGTTATTAGCTTGTGGCTGCATAGCAGAGTCAGGGTTTCCTTGAGTTCCAGGATTTTCATTAAGAATTCCACTGTCTTTTGAGCGTTTCTGTGGTGGCTGATGATTGTGCTGGCCCTTGTATATAATCTCAGTGACTTGGCCATCAAGAGAACGCTCCACTTTTTTTTTGACAGGACAGGCAGCATGTGTGCATTTGTAATAACTTCGCGGATATTCACTACCTTTCACTTGCTTCTGCCCATATTTCCTCCAGTTGTATCCATCATCGGCAGGCTTGTCAGCAATAATGGACGAAAATTGTGATCTTTGATCAGAACCAGAAACTTGGGCAGCCTCTTTGATTTCTCTAGAATCTGGTGCAGAAGATAGTATATTATGTTCCATTGACATCTCAGAGGAAAAACCAGGAAATGGGTCTGATGTGGAAGGAACTAATGCTAATGAAGATTGAAAGCCACCCTGCATTTGTAAGTTAGCTTGAGCTTGTGCAGTAACCTGAGCTAATGCTTGCTGATGAGACATTCCGAACGGACCCTACATACATTCATCTAAAATTAGTCTAAAACCGCAAATTCTGTCTCATTTTTTAATCTAATTCCGACGAGTTCTTCTGCACAATTATCAGAAGTTCAGCCCCAATACCATCACATTTTACCAAAGACCTCCCAAATTCTAAAACATCATACTTTAATTAACTTATTTTCGCAAAATCAACAAAACTAACCATCATCATTTTCATGATTATAACCATAATCATTTCCTTGAATTCAAATCAAAATTATAAAATCATGATTACATCGGTGTACTATAAGTCAACTCTACATTATCCTCCCAAAACCAAAATTAACTATATTTCACAAATAAATCCAAATCCCACCAAACAAAAATCTAATTCAATGAAATTAAATAGTGGGACCAACCCCAACCAACCTGTCCGGGAAAAAGACCGGGCGAATCGAGGAGCGTAGCCGGACTAAGCCCAGGAGAAAGCATAAAAAACCCTCCTCCACCGCCACCGCCACCTCCTTGCTGCTGCTGCGACGTCGGTGGCGGAGAAATCACCAAACTAGCGGGTCGATTTTCCTTGAACCGGACCAGGTCCGGTTCAGAAGGAGGTCGAGGGGAAGCAATAGCACCAGCAAGGAGTTGAGAGAAAGAGCGGCAGTCAGAGTCAGGATCGTTCTCAGAGAAGAAACTGGAAACAAGTGTCATCGGACCCGGGCTAAGCCCAAATCCTGAGCCACTAAACAACGATTCGATCCCTGCTCTAGAAGGTAAAGTAATTGTGGGGCGCTGCAAAGAAGATGAAGAAGACGGTGGTTTAGGCGGTGGTGGTGGTTTAACAGAGGGAGTGGCGTCATTTTCCGCCATATTTGTAAAGTAGTTCAGTTTTTTCTTTAATTTCTCTCTCCTGATTGTCCAGTTGCGCGGTTGATCTTCTGAACAGGTTGCTGCAAGAAAGTGAGAGAAAAGTGGAAGTGCCTTTTTATCAGTTTCGGATTTTATTTTATTTTTAAAAAAAGTTTCGTGTTTATGGCTTTTTTAGGATGTTAAATTTGCGATACCAAACTACTGGACATAAAAGGGTATGAGTTCTCCATAGATCGGAAATTCGGAAGACAACGATGTCCTTTTTCTTTTTTCTTTTTGCACTATTTTTCTTTCCTCATTTCTCTTTTTTTGATATTACATTTTCACATTATAC